>NC_135331.1:165935597-167185597 GCF_023851605.1 Tamandua tetradactyla | reverse complement strand
GCACCAACCTGGGACATGACAGGAGAAAGGAGGGAGGGGGTAGGAGGTGCTAAAAGACCTTGGGTCCTGGGCAGCATCCACAGGGAGTTAAGAGGCTCAGAAATGGGACAGTTGGTCTTTGAGGACGACTCCACCTTCCGCCTCTCACTCACCCAGCCCAGGGGTGGGAAAGAAAGAAGGCGGGATTCGCTACTCTCCTTCTAACAGCCCGCCCCTTCCCTCCCCTTCCATGGAACCACTATGGCTCCAGCTGGCTGCCTGAGAGGAGGGTCCTGCCGCACAAAGGACTGTCCTCTTTTAAAGGGGCCAACAGGAAATGGGTCTTCCAGCTTCACTTGCAGCTTTTTCTGCCCTCTTTTAAAGACCCTCTCACCCCTAAACCAGTACCAGAGAAACCTTTTGGACACTTCACCTTGGCAAGACACAACAGTGGCTTTCTCTATAAAAATTCTTCCAGCATACCTTCAACACAGTTGGGGATGAACAGAATTCATAAGATTAAAAAAACAAAACAAAACAAAACAAAGCTGTCAATGCCCATATAAGAGAAAGCTTTGAATTGCTGGCAGCTGTGGCCAAGGTAGAGGAGCCCAACGTAATGCTTAAGTGGCTAAATTGGGACCATTCAAATACTTGTTCTTACTTGCGCTTTAAAAAGCAAGTAGCAGCTTAGCTGCCAGCTGTTGAAGAACTTCAACACGTAGCTCGTGGGTATGGTGGGGTCAGCAACGTTTTTGCTGGTGACCACATGTCACAGGGAGATGATGACTTGCTTTCCTAAAACTGCTTCCAGGAAGGAAGCCCAGTGGCTTTCATGTTTCACTTTCACTTAAGTTAAATTTGGGAAGACCCTAAAGGATCTTATTTAAGTCAGAAAAGATTGGCTCTAGGGCTTGTCAGGGAGGGAAGAGTTACTGAGAATGTAGCTCCGTGAGAGCTCAGTTTTCTGTAACTAGGCTTATGAGTAATGACTGAACTTCCCCCTCTCTAACAGAGTATATCAATTAAGAGAAATTGCTTTCAGGAGCCAGTAACAGAGAACTGACTTCAGTGGCTTAACAACAGAAGGATTTATTTCACTCACGGCATGAGAAATGCAGATGTGGATAATTACTGGCATTTGTTCAGTGGCTCAAGAATATCAGAGCCAGGATTTGTGCTCCTTCTGAGTGTTTCCTCATGGCTCCAATATAGCTGTTGCATCGCTGGCCATCACGCCCACTTCCCAAACAGCAGAACAGAGGAAAACCAGAATGGCAAAAAGGGCCTTCCCAGAAATCCCATCCAATAGTTTCTGCTTTCGTCTTCCAGGGAAACACGGTCTTTTTTTCACTGGATACATGCTACCTAGACAAACATTGGGGTTCTGTTACTAAGAAATAAGGTGAAGGTAACTATCAGGTAGAAAACTAGCACCACTGGGCATTCTAGAGAGATGTGTCAGACAGGATGTCACTGCCTGGCGGGTCCTTCTGGGGAAGTTTGATATATGAAAAGGCAGGCATCTTGGGGAGCCACAGTTTAGCCATGAATCTGACTTCCAGGCCTCACTTACTCTGAGAAGGGCAGAGCTGGCTCCACTTTGAGTGCCCCCAGATTCTAATCAATTTGATTAGGAGAAGAGGGGATTCAGAAAACAGGGGGATCTCTGCGTGGCAGTGGCTTCTCTCCTTGATCAGAGGCAGCGTGTGCAGGACACGGAGCCACGGAGACATGGTGCATTGACACGGAATACGCACACGGTCACTCCTTATTGATGGAGTGAGGGAAGGAACAAGTAAAGAAATCTCAGTTCTGTACCTCCAGGCTCACACCACTTAGGAAAGCTAGACAAAGCGTGTAAAATGGCAAGTCAGAGAGGCTAAAAGAAGTTGACCCTGGGCACAGGGAAGAGTGCACAGCTCCTGCAGGGTGGCCCCAAGGGCTGGAGCAGAGGAGGAGGGGGAGGGTTTACTGGTCAACCAGAGGGGCGTGGCGTGTGGGACTGGGCATGGGGTGGAGGAGTCGCGGAGCCACAAGGTAGGGCTTCCTCAGCTGGCCAGAGAAGCAGCCCATGGCCTGAACTCCCAGGGACCACCATGGGTCCCAAATAAAATGCCATCCCAAGGGTCCGGGCTCTCTACCCAACCAGGTAGAACAAAGAAGGGAAATGTAACACGATCCCACAAAAACAGCAGAAGGGCACAACAGATAAAAACACCGCAGCAGAGAACCGAACCCCTGACCTGCTAGGAGGGGAAAAACTTACACCGAGGCTAGTGAAGATGCAGTCGAAGGAACCGGGACATTTTGTCCTGGGCTTTCTTCCATGTGGAAGTGCAAAGGGCTAGCCAGGTAATCACACTCTGCGGGTTGTGGAAAAAGGAAAAAGCAAAGCAGGGAGATAGAAGAATGTTTTTTTTCCTTAAGACTACACATTTCCAACTGCCTTTCCATGCTTCCAGCAGTTACCATATGTTCACAGATTTTAAAGTCACAATAAATGTCAGGGGAGCCACTGTGAAATAGTTCACACTCTGTTCCCTTCCCCGCAGCCCCAGTTAGGGCACATTGCTTAAAAGGACCCACCTTCCCTCCACACGTCATGGTCACAGCTCCTCCACGTAAATGCGCGGCAGCCACAAACAAGACCCGCTTTGCTCTTGAGTTTTACCCCTTCTCTTACTCCCCTGGTTCTAGCAGAATTGCAAACGGACTCTGCAGAACTTTCGGAGAAGGTCATGAAGTTTTTAGTCACTCAAACTTGCTTTTACAATGACTAGTTTTTTTAAATATTTCTTTTCGCTACTAGTATCTTGTAATGATGGCAACGATCACAGGCACACTAGAGCAGGGACTTTACCTGCATGGTGAAGGGATGACACGTGAGAGGAAGTTGTGAAGTGACTTCGGAACTGGGCCCTCTGGGTTTAAATCTCAGCTCTGCCACTTATTAGCTGTGTGACCTTGGGCACATTATTTAATCCATCCTAGCCTCAATTTTCTCATCTGCAAAATGGAGCTCATAAAAAATGTCTATCTTGTAGCATTATCAAGGTTAAATCGATTGTCAAAGGTAAAGTAGTTAGAACAGTTCCAGGAAGAAATGCTAATTATTATTATTATTAAATAACTGGCTGTGGAAAACAGTTTGGTGGTTCCTCAAAAAGTTAAACAGAATTACCATTTGACCTAGCAGTTCTCTTGCATATATGCCCCAAAGAAGTGAAGGGACTCCCGTGCTTATACACCAATGTTGGCAGAAGCATTATTCACAATTGCCAAAAGGCGGAAGCAACCGAAGTGCACAGCAACAGAAACAGATAAATAAAATGTGGTATACCCCTACAATGGGATATTATTCAGCCACGAAAAGGAATGACGTTCTGATCAATGCTACAATATGGACAAACCTTGAAAATACGTTAAGTGAAATAAGCCAGACACAAAACAACAAATACAGTGTAATTCCACTTATATGAAATATCTAGAATTTGCAAACTCATAGAGACAGAAAACAGTTTAGAGGCTATCAGAGACTGGGAGTGTGTGTTTGCGAGGGAGAGGAATGGGGAATTATTGCTTAATGGGCACAGAATTTCTGCTTGGGGGGATGAAAAAGTTAACAGTAGATGGTGGTGACGGTCACACAACATTACAGAGGTAATTAATGCCATTGAATTGTACACTTAAAACTGGTTAAAGTGACAATTTTATGTTATATATATTTTACCATAATAATTTCTTTTAAAAAGTTTTTAAAAATTAAAGAATAACTAGCTGTAAATATAATAGTGTATTTGTTTATTTTTGCAGCTTCTTATGTGTAAATAATTAAGGGTTAAATCCTGCAGGGATCTGTGCTGTGTTGACCTAGTTGCGCTCTGTGCTTTCAAAGGAAAAGGCTGGGTCTTCTGCACACCTGGCTTCCTCTCCCACCTGCCCTTCCCGCCTCCAGCACCTTCTACGGCACAGAGAGCAGATCCACTGGCCACAATGAAGTCACTGGCCTACCTGTGCTCAAAACAGATGGGGATGGGTGAGGCTGGAGGGGGTACAAAGACGTGCCCTCAGCTGGGAGTTTTTTTTTCACTTTTCTGCAGGGCTGGTAGAGTTGCTACCTTACACCATTGCTGTCTATCAAGGCATCCAACTATTTGCCCGTCTGCTTGGAAAGCAACTTGCTTTGGGGAGCAGAGATGAGCAGACCTGCCCCCGGGCCCCAACAACATCAAACAGGCACACGCTGCTCTCTGGGAGTCCTGCCCAGTGGCCTGGCCTCAGAGATGCTGCCAGCTACACAGAGAGAGCTGGATCCCCTCCATACAGCCAGATTGACTCCAAAGGAACAAAGTTTCTCCCATCACCTGCTCACCCTCTCACAGCAATGGAGGCCAAGAGTGGGACGGGTAACTGAAGAGCACAGGCCATGAAAGAAAGGAAGGAAAATCAGCAGACGCCATCGGTTCTGCATCACCACTTCCATCTCAGGGTGGAAAACTTGAGTTTGGCCCACGGGGCAGCAGGAAAGAAAGGCAGAGAGACCTGGAAAAGCAATCCCAGTCCCTGGCACCTTGTTTGGGACTAAAAAACAAAGGGAAAACTCAAATGATTCAAAATGGCATTAAATGGACTTAAACAACAACAACGTGAAAATATTTTTCTTTGTTTTGGCTTGAAATGGGCCTCTATGACATGTTTGTAAGAAATACAACGTGGACCACTCGGTACCAGAAGAACAGTCTGTTCACCATTTCAGGGGAGCTGCAAGGCAGCTTCTGAGACCCCAAGGCACCTGGACTGACGTAGCCCCATTCAGTGCCTGGGCCTTCCACCTTCCCAAGTTTTAGGGGAGAGGGTCACCCCAACCCCACTGCACAGCAATGGCCAGCTTTCATAACAGGACTCATGGAAGACAGCAAAGATGGGGACACTATATGAAAGGAAGTTATCAAAGTTGAATCATTCCATGGGCTGTTGCAATCATCCCACTCAACATGGACATGATGTCTGTAGAACATCTCTCCTGGTACCTGCCCAGCTCACACCTATGGGGCTGGACAAATAGCAGCCAAGTTTGTCCTAAGTGACCCCTGCCCACAGTCGTGGTTCAGTGGACAAGGTCTGCACTCCTAGCCCAGGATGAGTCAATCTCATTTAGGTCCTGATATCAAAGTCTGGGCTCCTGGCTTGAACAGAGGATATATAGTTCCAGGAGATATGGGGTAGCCATGTTTGGTCCTGCAAACCAGAACAGTGAAAGCCAGTTTACAGAGAGAAAGAAGAATGAAAACAGGCAGGTAAGCAAAGAGGCACCAAGGGGAGTGAGCTGCCTGCAATCTAATCTGCAGAACCCGGTTCTGGACCAATAATATGTAGACTCAGAATATGACCTTATTTGGAAATAGGGTCACTGCAGATGGAATTAGTTAAATGAAGATGAGGTCATATTGGAATAGGGCGGACTCCTAATCCAACATGAGGCGCTCACAAGAAGTGTCCTCAGAAGAGGAGAGGAGGCAGGCACACAGAGAGGCCACGCGATGGCAGAGGCAGAGATTGAAGTGCTGTGGCTGCAAACCAAGAAACACCAAAGATTACAGACAAATACCAGAAGCTGGAAGAGGCAAGGAAGGATTCTCCCCTCTAAATGCATGAGGGAGCACAGCCCCCTCACCCCCAACACCTTGATTTCAGACTTCTAACCTCCAGTACTGTGAGACAATTTCTGTTGTTTTAAGCCATCCAGTTTGCGGTGCTTTGCTATGGCAGTCCTAGGAAACTAATAAACTTGTGGACTCTGTGCTTTCCTTTTTGCTTACTTGATCTGGTTTTTATTCTGTGCATCCGCAAAGGCGGTGATTCACAGTTTATTGAATGCCCTCGCATGCTATCTTGTTTGGATTTCTCCGGGGAGATGGCAAAGGAAGTATCATCATCCACATTTTAGGGCCAAAGGAGCCTGTTAATGGCCTCTCAAGGTCTTCCAAGCAGGGAGGGCAGGTATCTGACCACGCCCAACCACCTTGAAATTGTAGGTATGCTTCCAGGAAAAGGGACTCTGGGCTCAAGGTATTATCAAAAGATGTGCTGCATTCTTAAGCACAATCATAGATTAAAAGGGAAAAATCATGTGACAGAAATGGCCAACTTTTCATAAAGAAAGTGCACAGAGAAAAGAGAACCATATATGGACTTTGTGGCAGAGAATCCTACTTCTTATAAAGATAGGTGAAGGCTGCAATATCATGATATTGTTTTACCATTTATCATACTTTGTTTTGTTCTCCCTTCCTGTGGGGCATCCACAAACAGTTGGGCAGACAGGTCACATTTCTTCTCCATACTTTTGACTGCTCCTCTGATGTTTTCCACCCAAGGAAGTATTACCTAGGAAACTGGCACTCTTTGTCCTGCATGCATGTGTGCTCAAATACAGACACACACACACACACACCCCTAGATGTATTGCTCATGGACACCTGTTTTTCTTCTCTTTCTTTTTCTCTATCCATCCCATCCCTTGCCTCTCTCCTCTTTCTTTCTTCCTTTTTTTTTTTAAAGAATAGCCCTCCCCTCCAGCCCGGGCTTTCCCATACCTCCGCGTACAGGTTCCACTACTTTACACGCTTCTATTTAGCCAATATAGGCCAAAACTTGAAAGCAAGATGCTGACACAATCATATGTGGATTTCTGCTGGTTCCCAAGTAACTACGGCACAGAGAGAATCATGCTTCTGGGAAGTTGCCTGGGTGCTAAGACCCCCGACCCGAAGCGGCACTGCCTGAGGTCGGGACTGAACCCCTGTGTTCACGGAAGGTGCTCAGAGAACATGCAGAATGGCCTTGAGGGGCGCCAAGTTTATCCACTGCTCTTTCTGACCCAGATACAAACACCTGTAGGGATTCTCCTCAGCTGAATGTTAGGTTTGGAATGTTTTTGTCCTTCCTCTCATCATCAACTTTGCTTGCCTCCTGTTACCTTTACCTGTTATAACCGATGTGAGGCAAAAAATCTTCTAGAAATCCAATCTAACCAAGTGCTATTGTGGCCTTAGCATTTTGATGCATCCCTCTGGCTGGTGGGGGAAGGTAGATCCCCACTGAGTGTTAAGTACTAGATCCTTATTTCTGGGTGCCTTGGGGCACCCCCTCCTAATGATCCACTCAGAAGGGAAGAGAGGGAGGTAGGGCAAGGTGGCTTTCCTAGGTTCCCGGAGCTCACTGTCCAAGAGGAAAGCACAGTTCTCTGCCCAGGACTAACTTATAAGCCTGTCTGGAATGCTCCCAAGGAGCCCACCCCATCATCTCCTCGGCCCAAAGCCACCCTTTGGGGATATCATTACTGTCAGTCACCATGAATATGGGCCATCAACATCCAAGCCTCCGTGTGAGGATCTTTTGTGTAATTAAATGTGCGAGCCTGACAGCTATACTCCCCAAAGAGGGGCAAAACTTTCCTGAATGTAAAATGACTTTGCTCTAATCCCGAGTGATGACATACAGTTGCTAGGTTTCTATTTTTCTGCCTTTCAAATATAAAGTGACTACTGGGGTATATTTCATAACACATCTGTGAGTACATAGTTATTCTTATACTTCAATGCCCTTTAAAACGTTACTATCTGTGCCAATACTTGGACTATGTGCTGGTATGCAAATTGGACATAATAAAGGAAGAAGGAAGAAGTTCTTTGCTCTTGAACAGTCTTATTTATAAGGTTAATGAGAGTTATATATTGCATAGGGGAATTGGGGTTAGAATGCAAGACTTTTTAAATGTAGTGTTTGGCAACAATAAAGATTCTCTGGTGTTTTTCCCTGCACTAGATCAAAACTTTTCATTTTTGTTGAGATTTAGTTAGATGAAAAAATGTTCCCACAAAATCAAAACACATAGAATCCAACTTCAGGAAGAAGGCAGACATTCTAAACTGAATGTTTTTGATTGACAGTGCCAAGAACCGGGGCAGTGTTTTAAAAACATAGAGCTTTGCATTAAATCAAGTTAAATGGAATAGTTCAATGAGTTTAAGCCAGGAAAGTGGGCACCTTTATTTTGGGGGATAAAATTAAAAATCAGGAAAATTCAAACCAATAAAAGAAATACACATAAAAATGGAAAACCTTTACAGGCACACATACATACGTACACACACCCTTCACAGAATTATAAACTACTCTTTGAACAGGAAAATGTTCTGAACGCAGCCTGGACACATAATATGATGTTTTGATCTAGCAAATGTTTCTGATTATAGGGTACCATCTCTGTCTTAGAGCTTATTTATTAAGTATTAAAATCGGAGTATAATTAAGTTTGTACTTGCTAAAGAATCAGATATCAGCAAAAAATATATGCTCAACAGTTAAACAATTCTGATGATTAAGTTCTCAGTGATGACTCAAAGGCAATGAAGGATCTTGCAGCGCTGGGAACCATTATTACAAACCATCAAGCTATAACCGTCTTTATAGCCATGCATCAATGCAGATGAACAGAGCTCCAGCTGGTAGGATGTTGGACTCATCAAATTTAGATAGTCTCAAAAAGTTTCAGGAGAAAAAGAAAGAAAAAAAAATTTCAGGAGGCCAGTGACTGGTGGATGCACTCAGCATACCCAGAAGAAAGCCAGTTTTGCTCCTTTTTTGGGTATACCTTAGCAGAGTCCTGAGCACAGGTACATGCTGAATAAATGTTTCTTGAATAAATATTAATGAACGAACGTGTGATGGATAACAGAATGTTACATCAGAATTTTTCTGCTGTTTATGTAGTTCTGCCAATACCAAAAATTGAGATGGATAACAAGCGTTCCCAGAAAGAGCAGTGGATAAACTTGGCGTCCCTCAAGGCCATTCTGCATGTTCTCTGAGCACCTTCTGTGAACACAGGGGTTCAGTCCCGACCTCAGGCAGTGCCGCTTCCGGCCGGGGGGCTTAGCACCCAGGCAACTTCCCAGAAGCATATTCTAACTTAACATCCTTGGAGGATTTTTTAGGACTTAGCCAAAACTATAGATAGATGGATAGACAGATGGACAGAAAGATAAGTAGATACATAGATATGGTTTGGAATTGATTGGAAGGGATTGTTTTGAAGAGAACCATTGGCCCAGTTAGAGGTATTGTGCATTTATTTTCCTTTTCCTCCTGTTGGGAGGGGTACTTCCTACCACCTCGAGCCAAGTAAGTATGGCTTCGAGAGGACAACTCAGAGAGCAGGGGCGTCTGCCAGGAGCAGAGACTAAACTCTCCCTTCCTGGTGATGTTGTGGGATCTTGGATCCTTACCAACTTAGGGAGCAAAAAGTGCTGGGCAAGGCCTGCACTTGTTGAGCTTGCTGGAGCAATGTGTGCAGTGTTTCTCTATGAGCCACATGGACTCTGAGGATGGAAGCTGGGCGAGAGGCCTCTTGATAGGACCCAGCCAAGGGTCCTGACTGCCTGTGTGAGGTGCACCTGGCATTAATGGCTATGGGAGCTTCTCATTGGCAGCAGAGCTAAAGAAGAGTCATAAGAGCCCACCAGAGAGGGCATTATTCCAAGCCCAGGCACTGCAGGGCATAGGACCTGCATACGGGTAAGGCTGGTGTCCAAGGAACCCATTAAAGCACCTCACAAGAGAGTATGTAGATGCTAGTATCTGAGCATCTACATTCAGAGGTCACCAATGGCCAAATTACAGCAATCCCAGCTAAGTACAAAGTCAGTTTTGCTCCTTTACCTCTTCTTTCCCCTCTTCTGAGGGGACCCAGAAGCAGCTAGTGAAAGGCAAGAGACATAGGAATAATAAAAGTCAGACTGTGCAACTCTTTTTTTGAGCTTGGATCAGGCCTGAGCTCAGGGGAAGGGGAAACAGCTTTGAATTTGAGAGGAAGCAGTTTTAAATGTATGTTGAACTGGACTTTTTAATACTCAGCATGAAGACAGTTCATTAATATCTGAAGGGGACTGAATTATGGGACTTGCCTGAGATTTCCAGGGGAAGTGGAAGAAGGTCTGATAGAGTGAGTTAGAAGGGCAGTGGCAGGAAAAAAAAACAACAACAATGAAACTATTTCCTGGGCCTATCCTGCCAAGTCCAACCCACTCACTATACTACTTATAAGTGAATGGAAGAATGAATGAATGGATGAATTTCTGTATAATTTGGTGGGCACTGTGGCATTTGTCCAGTCCCCCTGCCCAGTCTGACAGGAGCCCTACATATGACAAGAATTCAGACAACATCCTCTCCTGGGCAGGGGAATGAGGATGGGATGAGGCCTCCCCATCACCTTTCGAGATGTGGTTGGGAAAGGTCTCCAAGTCAGTGAGTGAGTTAGAGAAGATTGGCCTCCTGCCACCCTGACTTCTCCCAGGTGTGCTGCGAGTTGATTATTCACCACCACCTTATCAGACACTGTGACTCTGGCCCCAATTAGAAATGGCTTTCAGCAAGCAAGATAGCTCACTGCCCAGGTGTGACGTCATCGTACGTAGGGTACAGGGATCAGGATGTCCGTACTTGGGGCTGCTCAGAACACTCCCTCGATGACAGACACTGTAAGACCATAGAAACCTCTGCCCCTGTGGTTCCATGAGTCACAGGGTACCAACCCTGTGTGACAAAAGTGCCTGGTTCCTCCCTAGATGTGCACAGCACAGGCTCTTTGGTAGAGATATCAGTAAAATGAAGTTGACAAGAAGATACCTTCTAGGCCTGTACGTACAAGTGCTGGGCTTGGGGTGGGCTCCTTGGCATCATACCCATTTTTCTTTTGTGACCTCAATGTATTGCCTAGATCAGATCACTCATCTGCCTCTTCTCAAGGGGAGGAGTTTAATTTTATTCATGATTCTACCCTAAATGACTGACTAAGAGAATGGACTTTATCTGACCCAATAGGTCTCCCTGGGACAGGTGAGTTATGAACCTGCACCATTTTCTAGAGGGAGTGGTTGAGGCACAAACAGGTGTTTGGTCAAGGTCTCACAGTGACACAGGAGGACAGGTGAGATTAAAGCAAGGTGATGGACCTCAAAAAGCAACTGTAAGAAAAAAATTACAAAACCCCACAAAACTATAAGCCAAATGCCTCTGAGAATACAGGCTAGCTTCCTGGAGCCCAGGGCACCTTTCCAGAGCTCAGCCTCTGAGGACTGTGCCCCAGACAACCAATACTACAGCCTCCATCTCATAGCCATCAGCCCACTTACTTTTCAGAACAACCCTAAGGGAGGTAGAGCAGACATGATCCACATTTCACAAGTCTAGAGAGGTTAAAGGACTTGCCTGAGGAGGCTCAGTTATTAAAGGAAGAAGATATGATGGCCTCCGAGCATGGGACCTCAAATCCATGAGCTTGCCACCAGGCACGGTCACGTTCAACCCCATGGAGCATCTTCAGAAACAAGATGCCCCTTGTTACCATCAGTCAACGTCATGAGAAATACCTTTCCATTTTCACGCATCTTTTAGAGATGTCTCCATCTCTGCCCCTCGAGGGCTCACCCTGGCAAGGTAGGACCTTCACCCCCAGGAAAAGTCACAGCACGACCCTCCTCTTGAGTCCCCAGTTGTATCCCAGGAGTCTGTTTGCAGAATCCAGTCCCAATTTGGGCCTCCATAGCTTATGCTGTGGGCAGGACAGATTATGTTCGGGCAGGACAGATTGTTGGGATACAGAAGTGGCTCCAGAGTGAGCACATTTGCCATATGGAAGGAGCAACTGTGCCAACATTGTCATTTTCCACCGCAAAATGGCAGGCAAGAAGCGAGACCTGTGGCATTCTTCCCTCGGCGCCTCAGATGCACATGCTTTTGTTTCTCCTGGCAGTATCCAATACATTTAGTTCTCTTTGGAGCAGCTTCTCGGCATAAAGATAAAAGAGCTCCTGAAATTTGGCATATTCAGGGGTCTAATTTACAAAGTTGGGACCAGAAGATAGAATGGCTTTCGAGGTTTTGTTCAAATTGTTAAAAGAGGTGCCAAAAGATGTCTTTCTTTTATGTTCAGCAGGCGACATCTTTTAATGTTAATACAAGCTTAATGCTAAAGGTAACAAATGACACGCTGTAATATCTTGCCAAGTTAATTTTTAAAAGGAAATTTAAAGGGAGGGCCAAAAATTACTTCTTCTTCTTTTTTTTTTAATAACAACACATATTTAGAAAAACTATATTTGGCAAAAAATAATAATAATAGTAATAAGTCAATATAAGCTCAGAGACTTCAGTTTACCAAAACTCATTTTAAAAGCAAGAGCATACATGAAAGGCAAAATTTCCACTCAAACTCAAATCATTTCCAAGGAAAATTCCTGTAACCTTGAACAATAATAAAGGCTCAAGGATATATTTGGAATTTCTGAATGACAGAACTGTTTCCCAAGAGCATTTTTAACATCCCAAGTGAAAAATGAGAACAAGGCCTAAATTGTTTGGTAAAGAGCAAAGAACCCTTTGGTTTAAGAAAAAGAGAGGGGAGACTGTAAGAGTCAAAATGTTATAAAGGGTGAGAGTCTTACGTCAAATAAGAATAATGGTGCCTTTTTGCCAGAAGATATTTTTAACTCAATGCCACATGCAAAGCGTGTATTACAATCATCTTCATGGTTCTTTTAAGCCAATTTAATGCCTTCTTGAATCTTGAATCCTCCGAGTTTTCCTTTGAATTTTCAGCCTTGCACTGGATGTCAAGATGTGGGTATCTGTGGGGGCCTGCCAAGCACACCGGGCCAAACCTCTTCATCTGTCTTTGTAGGATGCATGTCTGTCTGTGGTTAACGACCCGTGCCTGCCCAGGTCCCTCCAATCTTGAGGCAGTTGAGCCTCTTTGCCAAGATCAGTTTAAATAACTGACCCTCAGGCCCCTCAAGGGGGGATATATGGTAGAGGACCCCTCAAGTTAGTCGCTTATACTCCTGGAACAGGCAAATATCATCTGATACATGTAGAAGGTAAAATAACAGCCAGCATTCTAAGATGAATAATAAAGCCCAAACACTTTGAAAATGCTCAGAAGAGAGTGACAACTTCCACAGAAAGCACTGGGGAAGAGCTCAGTCAAAAAGCAGTGGTGCATTTGGGTTGAATTGGGTTTGATGGACAGAGAGCTGGGCAGAAGGCTGATGGCAGGAACAGAGGCTCCAAGTCTGGAAGTGCCTGGGACCTTCAGGGAATGGCAAACCACCCTTGTGACTGGTACCAAATGTGCAGTGGAGCAGGGGAGGGGTGCTGGGAGGGGAGGTTGGGATCACACTGTGGGAGGTTTGAACACCACGATAAGGACTCGTGGGTGATACTGGAGGTGGAAGGAGATCAACGCTTTGAGGGTAGAGGAATTCTGAAGATCTCAGGGGCCCCCTGGGTGGATGTAGGGGGATCCACGTAAGCCCTAGAACTATCTGTACCTCTCCCTGTGGCCAAGCGTGGTATGTGAAGTGCCCATAACTTTCCAGTTTCTCAAAAGCCCAGCAACCTCAGTGCCACTGTCCAGGGGCAAGTTCCCAAGGCCAGGCTGGAAAAGGGACTCGCTACTGGCCTTCTCCCCAGCTCCCTACCTGCATCCCAGACATCTGGCACACAAGACTTCTCAAGAGCTCCATTCCCCTGGACACAAACCAGTCATTTAAGAGACCTGGGGTTCCAGACCCAGGCCCTTTGGGATCTCTCTGCGTTATCAAGTCTCCAAAGAACCCGAGGGCATTTATTTATACATTTTAACGTCAAATGAATCAAAAGTGGATTGCCAAGTAACTTCTGCAATAAGATTCCGATTTCAAATTCCACATGCCCCCTTTGGCAACATTGTCTCAACTGTTCCAAACAAAGTGAAAGGAACAGGCTTAACCAACCATTTCCTGGCTCTTGGGCCTTTAGCCCCACTTCCTGGTCTTCTCTGGCACTCACCACCAGCTCTTCTCCCCCCTGGAGCTGTGCGCTCTAGGGATGAGTAGCAGCAATTGAGTTTGCCTGAACAAAGCCCATGCTACACCTAAGATTAATTTTAGCCATTTTACTACAGTCACTATTGTAGTGATTGTACATGGGGTTTCTAATTAGAAGCCCCTTGCCTCCCTATAAGCACTCCAGAGCTGGGGGCTGCTAACTATCATCCCCAGCTGCTGCAGAAAATGTGCAAAAGATGCCACAGACTCTAGATGAGGGCAAGGGAACATTTGTGGCATCCAATTCAAAGCACCCAGAGAGGGAAGCGACTCGTCAAGTGCGGCTTCCTGCGGTGGTCTGCCTGCTTTTTGAAGTATGGAGCCTGGAAACACGGACCACCACTAGAAGATCTTGGATTTAAAACATGCAAAATTAACCGTCAACCATTTATGACTCTGTGCAAGCATGGGGCTGGATTTACAGACTCAACAGTGGTCCTAGCTCCAAGGAGTCTGCGATGTCGTCTGCATCTCTCAGCAGGTCCTGGGTTGCTCAGTGCCTTGTACCATGGTCAGTCCCTTTCTCCCCCTCTATAGGACCCTGCAAGCAGCACATGCCCAAGTCACCTTAAACTCTTGGACCTTGAACACACACATGCATGCACAATGCTGAGCAGGGGTCTTGCCTACAGGAGATGCTAGTAACTGTGACTATTTACTCTTATGTCTGTTGAACCTTGATCAGACAATGGACACCATATCAAGCCCTAAAGAGAGACTTGGATAAATAAAGCCCAGCCGTCACACTCAAGAAGGTCATATAATTATGGCTAACTTGAGGAAAAGAGCTAATATTTAGGTAAAATGACCTAAGACCTAAACAAAGAGGAAGTAAACAAAAGAAAAGGTCTAGGTTTGGCAAAACTTTGCTTAGCTTGGCAGGGCAGAACTGCTCATGTTACCTGGACAAGGACAGGGACTTAGTCTACTCCCCTCCTCCCCTCCCTGGCGTGAAGGAGGGCATGCCTGGGTGCTGGCACCTTCCTCTGTCCTGCCCAGTTCTGTGGCCCTGGCAGCCTGGATACTCATCGCCCCCAACCCTCATGGCTTTCTCAGGAACACAGAAAGGGCAGGAAGCCCCTGGGAACAGGTGCTCTAGGAAGAATCAGGTAGGAAGTTCAGAGGTAGGACTACAAGTTCTCAGAACTTGTCCAAAGTTCAAAAATAACACATATTATCTGTCTATCTAGTCTGTCATCACCTTTTCCACTTTGTTTTTAGCAGTAAAAATAAAGAAAACAGAGCACAAGAATATTTATGGTGTGGGAGGAATGGCAGGGTGGGGGGAAACTTCCTGTTTCAATATAAACTATAAGCCAAGGGAACATAGCCTGCCTTAGTCTTCCTATAAAAGTCTCCGGGTTTCATGGGAAAAACGAAACAAAATACATATTACAAAATCTCTGTAGTCCTGTCTAATTTGAGTTGCTACAAAACTACAGTCACTTCTATACCACATCTCCGCCTTTTGCACCACCCCCCACCAAAAAATTTTCTAATTTTAGAGCTAAGAGCATGGAACTTGACACTGGATATGTTTCCATTTAGCATGAAAGGCATGTTTCTCTGCAAACAGCTGGAGAACAGGCATGGAAAACACACTCACAGCCCAGACTTGTAAGGACTTTGGCATGGCAAGTCTCTGGAAATGTCCACCACGCCACCAAGAAGCCTGAAGCATGGAGAATGAATCTGTGTTCCAGGTTCTTTCAATCAAAATAATTTAATTTTAAAAGTTTCAATTCATAAAATAGCCCCAGCTAATTTTCCAAGGAAAATGGGCATATTTTGTTTTTCTTCACTTTTCAAAGAATATTTGGGCCATGAAAAAATTTACACTGCATTTCCTTAAAAGACTGAATTGGGAAATGCCTGCAGTAACTTGTGAAAAGAATATGGCATGGTAAAAATAAATAAACAAGATTAATAGGAATAAGATTTTTGTGATGTAGTAATTAGAGGCCATTTGATTTCTATGGTAGTCACAAATAAAAAATAAATTAGAAGAAAACCTGTCAACATGCGGTACTCTTTTGTTGTGGCTGTTATTTGTTGTTTTCTGTTTTTTACTTTTGTGCAGTCCATTTTTATAGTTTTATGAGTTTATAGACTTGGAAGCTATTTCCAAAGAAGGAAAAGCAAAGTCTTGCTTGTGAAGCTGACACTTTCATACTTATAGAGATGCCCTCTGCCCAAACTATAGGTCATGTCCTTTGATTGCCATACATATAGTCAAGCTATTAATATTTCCTTTAATCAACTATCTCATAAGAGGAAAAGTCAGGACCCCTGCTTGTGGAGTGTCCCCTTCACCTCCTCCATCACATGATCTCCCCACTCATCACCTGTCCTAGCAGGTGAGATTACCTCTAGGTTCACAGGTCCCCAGCATTTCACTCACTTTTCTTTACATTCCAGCACTGCCACACCCGACAAAGAGCATTTTCTCCCCACCACCAGCTCCTGAGCAAGGCACAGTCTCACCAGCTCCTCGCTTCCTCCTCATTCTCAAAACAAGCAAATAAATGAACAGTTCCCCTTCACTTTAAAGGACTTACTGCTAATCCTTATGTGGAAATTAATGGAGGGTGCTGAAAGTCACAAGTAGAAGGAAGCTTCAAAAGCTCAAGGAATCTCCCTGAGCTTTTCAAGGAATGGCCCCTGGTTGCAGCCTGACCTTTATACAGTCTTATGTGGCCTCAAGATGCTTCTATCATTGGGTGTTGGGTGTTGGGCAAACCTGTAGAGACTGGAGGCCAGGTGAAACCTGATGTGCCTTGCTTGATTCTTCCTTGATCTGGAAGAAATGACCTGCAGAATTCTGGACTAATGGCCAGGTATGCCTACCCAGGGTGCAGGACACTCCTCGGTCTCAGCCTGCCACAGACTTGGCCAAACAATCACAGATCTGTTTCCTAATGTGCCTGGTCGATGCTCCAGAATTCGTCTTCTCAAGGCACCATGAACAGCCACTAGCAGTCCTCTGGGTTTGGCCTGTGAGATGGACTTGCCATTCCTCTCCTACCTTGTCACATATCCTGGGTGTTCTAGGACTCACTCATCAACCTCTTACAAAGGCTGTCTCTATCTTCTTGTAAAGCCTGGCTTCTTTTCCATTGTCTTAAGGAAGGGTCATCCAATAGATATGCATTTGGTATAGTTGACTGAAGTAAAAGCCTGAGGTTTTTAGCAAATCTTAACATCTAGTCAGGACTTACCTACCTACCTACCTGTAAAAAATTTTAGACATTTGGGCCAAACATGGAAAATTAAGTTCATCTGATGAATGGGGCAGTTTACTCAAGGTAACGGAGAAGTCGGGATGCCCATGTTCTATTAGACACACATCAGAAGCTGCGTGAACGTGGCAACTCATGCTCTCTGGTAGAGGAAGTGAGTCAGGTGGTGCATTCTCTTTGTGCTCACGTGGCCAGTTGACGGACCAGCTGGAAGGAGGTGAAGCCGAGCGTGTGCATTCGGTTTATTTCAATGCCGGCAAACAGCTGGGTTGTGGCGACTTGGAGAAATTGACTAAGCAGCTTCCTCAGATCCAGATCTTGTAGAATGAAAGTGCTCTGAGGTGGCTCGCAAGATGGTCCCTTCACCTGAACACGTGGAATCGAGGCTGCCAGAGGAGAGCCTCTCTGATGTGGCTGTGAAGCACAGACGTGCAGCTTCACTTGGGCATGTGACTCGGAAGGAGACAGTTGCTGAACTGCCCCAGGCACTTCAAGGTCAAAAGCTTTGAAACACTACAGAAATACCTGGTGGAAATGAAGTCACAATTCAAGAAGTCATAGATTGAGTGATTTGAGTCATACTTAAGTTTCTCCAGCTACCTTTGGAGTTTAGCCTTGGGGTGTGGCTGCATTTTTAAGGACCTGCCCCAAGAGGTGACTCAGCTTCACTGGACTGACAACCTAGAAGACATGGAGTTTCCAGGACTTTGGAGATCCAAGGCCTATAATTGTTTACTAGAAGCCAAATCTGCGTCCCACTTGTATCCCCTCTCTCACAACGTAGCTGAAATGAAAGCAAAAGATCCTCACTAGTCATGTAAACGTACATCCAAAATTGAGATTTTTAAAATTTAATATCTTCCGTAGTTCTTGAGGATAGTTCAACTTCTAAATACCAATGATCCCTTAACCTGATCACAACTGATCAAAGACTACTTCTAGGCCCGTAACTGTATATAATTATCTGAATAAAGTTCTTTGTACTTTTGCCTTACTGATAAATATCCAACACATTTGAATACTTAAGGCCATTTTACTATTAAAAAGTTCACTCAGCAGCCTGCACACAATATAGATTTCCATGGAATGATTCACAAATGCAAAAAAAAGAAAATTATACTCCTTTCCCAAGGGGATGCCTGGCCTAAACTTTCTGGGTGCTACGTATTCCTGAGGTAACCATTTGTCCTTCAAACGGTTTTCTTTTCACCTCCAGCCGAACAATTTTATTTGAATTCACTAGGTCCTCAGACTTAGATTCCTGATTCCAACAGGGTCACTGCCATTTGCCAGGCTGAAATGACTGGAGGGCACGACCTTTCCCCTCTCATCCCCACCCCACCTCAGGTTCTCAGGAATGACTCACTCCACCCCCTCTCACGGTCCTCCTCCATGCAAGTGATCTTTTGGAATTGCTATTTTAATGATTAAAAATAGAATTTCTTTTAAATTGAACTTCTTTACCAAGGGAAAGTTTTCTCAGCATAACCTCAACAGAAATACCCCAGCCTTCATCTGAAGCCTCGGAGGGCCTCGGAGCTGTTCTAGTAGCTCATTCCCTCCACCATCTTGCCCTCCAGCCCTGGACACTGCGTGGACCTGACTGGCGCCTTCCATCCACCTAGCCTGAGCTCTCCAGCTTTTCTGTGTGCTTTAATCTCTGCCAAATGGGCCTCAGGCTTCCGGAAAATTGAGCCCCTTTTTTCCATCCTTGGGTATAATAGGAAGAATGAGGAAAAGCGAAAATGTATCTGAAAGAGAATCCCAGATAGTACATTCCTGGATCGGCCACTAATTCACTCTCTTACTTTAATAAGGTCACGGCCCCTGTCTCTGGTTTCACTTCCTCTTTCCTCACAGGAGGGGTGCGTCCAGCAAACTGCCCAGGCCCGGCCCAGCTCTAGCAAGATAGAATCCACCCTCACTCAGGGGGCCCTGGGCAGCAGCCTCCTTGGAAATGAGACTTCACTGGGAAATGCAAATCAAGGCAGGCATTCCTGGTCCCTCATCCTTGGGGACCTAGTGGCTGGTCCTGCTCCGAACGATGCAAGAAGGAAGAGAACTCAGCAGATGGTGGGGCAGCCAGCCAGGCAGGGCTTTAAGAAAGCACAGAGAAAACAATAGGAAGGAACATTTGCCTGGCACTTCATAGCTTACAACAGGCTTTCACTTACTTTACCTCATTTATAAAGGGTAGAAGCAGTTTGAACTCAAGCCCCATTTTATAGATAATTAAGCTGAGGCTCAGAGCTAAGTGAGCTGTTAAAGTGACACATCTGGGAAACACAAGAGCAGGCCACAGGTTTGCCTTTGAATCATATGCCCTTTCCTGGTGCCAGGATGACTCTCGAAGTTCCACACTGACTACCCAGATGTAAAACCTCTGGCCCTGGCCACAGGGGAGGCAGGGGTATGGCCAGGCCCAGCGACAGTGCCCTTCCCCCTTCCATGTCACCCTCCAAGCCACCTGATGGGACATTTCATTTGGGGATAACTTTTCACTTTAATTCACTCTTCTGTCCGTTCTTTAGTTCCATGTATTAAAGCTTATCATCATGTTTCTGCAACTCAATTTCACCTCTGTGAGAAAAGCCATGGCACTTGGGGATAGGGGAAGGGGAGGTGTCCCACGCTGCGATTTGCTTTCCCCATCCTTAGGGATTCAAATTCAAGAAATATACTCACTAGGATCTTAAAGGGGAAAGTATGGATCAGACAGCATTTCTTAAACTTAAGAAATATGGCCCTCTGTTTAAAACAAAACAAAACAAAACAAAAGTAGAAAAATCTCAAGCCTCAATATTAATTTAAATTATTTTCACTGTTTGTTTCTTGAATATGTCCAAATTAAATATAAGCTATATGTGAAACTAAATAAAAACTCCTTAAGCTATGGTAAGTGTGTGGTTTTGCTAAAACTAAATTGCCAAGGCTAGACTAAATAGTAGCTTTAGTGGTGGTCTGAATTCATTTCTGCATTTGTCTTTCATAATACCGTTAGCAGAGGATACCCGTACACCCAGGGACACATGGGAAAAGGGCATTAATAACTTAAGGCCCTTTTTGCAAGTGCAGGGACGTCAGATTCACATTTAACCAAAGCTCTGCCCCATGACAATTACTGAAAGCCTCTCTCACAACCGCCATCTAAGACTTTTTCCATTTGAAGCAGTTTGCATCCTGCTAGACAATTCCTGATGCAATCAGATAAAACCAGGTAAAAACACATCTGTGCAGGACACGACTCACATACATGTGAAGGTGGACTTTTGAGGTCCGCCAGCTTTTCCTGCCTCGTGCTCTGGGGAGGCCCTGGACTCCCACCTTGCCTAGGGGAAGGCCTGTGCACACACAAATGCAGACCCATGACCTGAAGACTGAGGCAGCTCTCAGGTTCTGGGGTCCTCAAGAAGGTCATGTAATTTTATTGTATTTTTTTTGGATCATCAGTTCAGAAATCCCAGTACTGACCCCTAGTACTGCCCAGACCTGTGAGAAGTAATGGTAACTGGCACAAGATGTCAACCCCATCTTGAGTTAAAGCCCTACCCCTGCTTTTCGATAACACTCTCACCCATCCAGAAGTCTCCTAACATCCTGGGCATCAGTTTCTTCATCTAAAAAGTGGAAATATTAATAGCTGTTCTAATTTTACGCAATTGCCACAGCGCAGTGACTCTCCAGGTGTGATTCCAGACAAGCATGATCAGTGTGGCCTGGGAACGGCTTTATAATGCAGATTCTCAGGTTCCACCCCAGAAACTCTGGGGTGTGGCTCAGCAATCTGTGCTTTAACAAGCCCTCCAGGGGATTCTCATGCACGCTGAAGTTTGAGAAGCACTGCTATAAAGCAATGAGATAATGGCTGTAAACATTGTCTCCAATGTGCAATGCCAACATCATCATTCTGAGAATCATGGACTCTGCATCAATGTTGGTTGCTATTTTCCACTCCAGCTCCCATTAAAACACAACTTCCTCAGGGGTGGGTAGTACCATAAGATTAATAGGTGTCAGAAGCTTAACAGGCAGTATGCCAAGAACAAACCCTTTTCAGGTAGAAAATTAGGAATGGTAAGAGCCTTGGAATGGCGGACACGGGGAGGAGGGAGAAGGAGGTAAGGGGCTTGGAGTCACACAGACTTGGGTTCATATTCCAGCTCTGCCTCTTCCCAGCTATGTGACCTTAGGCAAGCTACTTGAAGGATGTCATCATGACAATGATGGCCTCCCCAGAATGACTGGGAGGATTATATGGCACAATACATGGTTCCAGAGGGTATTCAATAAGTGGTGCCCACCATTGGTAGCAGTGTGCCCAGACCAGTTGCGATGACGGGGGAATGGTCCTCTTTGTCACACAGCTCAAGGCTCCTACCCACCATCCTATTATGCTATTATTATGATCACCAGAAACATCACGGACCCTTCTGCCCCAGAACTGCCAGCTGTCCCAAGATGTTCTAGAAAGGTTAACTGCCAAGGAAAGGAAGGGGGAGGTTCCCAGTTGCCTCCAAGCCCGAGGGGGGTGGGGGGGGAATCATGCTCTGATCCTCAGTGGTAGCACGCCTGCGTGCCACATTGTGAATCCTCAAAGATGGCCTGCTGCCAGCAGAACAGGTCCTTCCTCTAGGTCGGTGCTTGGACTGCCAACCCCTTAGGATGACCCCAGGAAGGTGCTCCAGCAGAAAAGCAGCTGGAGGACAGAAGGAGGGAGCGCGTGGAACGCGCGTGGGTGCAGGCTCAGGAGCCCCCGCAGCAGCAGCCCTGGCTGGGGGAGGGGAGGGCGGCTCTGCCGGGACAGTGAGGCAGCTCGGGTCTGGGGACAGGCGCTGTGGGCCGGTTGGAGCCCCGGCCGCCGTGAGACAATCCTTCCCATTAGACCCGCAACTCCTGGGAGAGGAGGGCAGAAGTCCCTCCTGAGGGACAAAGGACAGCAGTGGGAGCAGTCCCCTGGTGAAGACGTGATGGGGGGCTGGTAGGGAAGCTCTCCCTGAGGGGTGTGGCCAGTATAGCCCGAGATGGGCAGAGGGCCAGGCGCAGGCCCAGGCTCCACTGTTACTCGCCGGCGGGATTTCCTCTCTGGGGAGGCTCAGGGCACCTGTGTGCCCAGGTGAGGGGCTCTTCCTCCCTGGGGTGACTCAGGGCCCGGCCGGCTGAGAGTCGCCCCCAGCTCTCCGCCCAATCCTGAGACGAGGCCAGATGCCTTTGGATTTAGTAAGGCCGCTGCTTGAGGGCTGCCTTTTGTTATCCATCCGCAGATGGCTGCCTCTCCCGTGAGCAGAGAGCCGCACCCTGCCGGCCTTTCCGGGTTCCACGAGAGCCGGGCAGGTTCCACCGTGGGCAGCCCACGGCTGAGGGGCCCAGGGCAGGTGCGGCCGGGCGGCCTGGGAGGGGCTCCCGCGCCCCCGCTGCGGCGCCCCCGGGCCGCACCTGCGCCCACGGCGGGAGGGAGCCGCCGCGCCGGGCGGGAGCCGCAGCGCCGGGCACCGGAGGCCGAGGACCCGCGGAGGCCGCAGCGCCGGGGGCGGGGCTCCGTGGCCGGAAACCGAGTGCAGCCGCACGTGGACGCGCGCGGCCCCGCCACCCCTGCGCCCGGCGCCCGGATCCCGGCGGCCCGCTCGGGCTGGCGCGCTCCCTCACGCCCGCCCTGGGCCTGTCTGCGGTGGCACAGACGGTGAGGCCTGGCGCCAAAACGCGTCCATTTTTCTACAACGCCCCTGGTTTTTAAAGTTTTGTGCTTTTTTTTAACATTTCGAAAAATATAAAACCCTACGTGCCCCTCTATACTCTCTTTGCAACTGCTATAATAATTTCAAAATTAAAAGTTAAAAAACACAAAAATCCCACGTGGAGGCCCAATGTATAAAATATAAAGAGATGTTGCTAGTTGTGAGAGCTGCTACCCTTACAGGCTCCGGGTCTGAAAAGGGGCAGAAGGGGAAGCCAGCGGCCGGGAAGTTCCTGTTTGCGGATCAGGGTTGGTCCCGCGGCTGTGCCCAGTGTGTAAGACCTCATTGAGCTGTATACCCTTACGGTCGTGACACTTCTGTATGTTAAACTTTAAAAAATAGAAAAATATCAAAGTGGGCTCTGTTCTGGCCGAACAGGAAGTGGAGCTGGAATTTTCTCAACTTCACCCATCACCCCCCACCCTTCCAGCCCCCCAGGACCCCAGTTTGGTTCCCGACCCGGTTCTGATACCTCTTACGGGAAGACAAGCAGCTGTGGCAGAGGGCCTGGGTCTCCTGGCCCCGCGCTGACGGTTCTGTTGCCATTTCCCACTGTTTAGTTACGGACCATAGTCGTCAGTTTAAAACCACCATGTGGAGTGATGAAAATGTTCTAAGAATGGTCGTGGTGGTGAAATACACAACTATGTGATGATATTGTGAGCCACTGACTGTTCACCATGTATAGATTGGATGAGTGAAGATTTGTCAAAAAAAAAAAATTAAAACAAAACAGAAAACACCATGCGAACACACGCAACCAAAATCATCAATCCCGGGTGCAGAGGACACCACGAGAGAACGGTGAGTGGAAAGGGGACCGCAGGCTCTCCTTTTCCCACAGAAAATCCGGAGTACCCGCCTGCGTAGGACAGCCTTATTCTGAAAAAATAAACTTAGATGAACTTAGAGAGAAGAATTTCCAGAGAAAGCTGGATAAGGAAAGGTTTTTTATGACCATTTTATTTCTTTGAATTGATTCAGACTTATAATCACAAGGAACTGGAACTATTGTCCATTCAATATGCTCTGGAAGTATAAGGCAACTGACAACACATAATGTCTAGTCTTGGGTGTCAACTTGGCTAGGCTGGAGTGCCGAGCCGTCTAAGCAAACGCTGGTGTAGTTGTGGCTGCGGAGGTTTTTGTGGATGTGGTTAAGGTTTGCAGCCTTAGCCTTTGAGTAAAGGAGGTTACCCTCGATGAGGTAGGTGAGCCTCATCCAATCAGCCAAAGGCTGTAAGAGCCAAAACAGGTTTCCCAGCAAAGGAAGTCTGCCTCAAGACTTCAGCATCAAATCCTACCTGTGCTTCCAGCCTGCCAGCCTACCCTATGGATTTCGGATTTATTGGCCCCCACAAACACAGGGTCCAATTCTTTAGAATAAATCTCTTATTAGATATATCCCCTCTTATTGGTTCTCGTTCTCTGGTGAACCCTTACTGATAAACAACATAAAGCAAATAAACAAACCTCACTCATATTCTAAGTTGGTTGTATACTTTTTTTCTACTTTCTTTGGCTTTTACAAATATTTTGGGTTGATTTGCACAATTTGATCAGCATACCTTAGTCAGGTAGTTCCTGACTAAGCTAGATCCCCGGCCAGCTTGGAGGATCTGGTTAACATTTTCCCTTTTCTACAGCAAGGTAGTTTCTGCTGTTACCTGCCCACTACTGTACCTGGAGTCAGCAGTAGCTGCCAACAAATAGCTGAGGGCAGAAGTTAGCCCAGTGTGAGGTTAATTGGGCTAAATTAAAGCCATTACAGTTTAACAGATTCTCTCAGAGGTCTATCAGAGGAATGCTAAAGTGGGCTCCCCAGGGACTTAGGAAAGTTGAGAAGTGAATTTGCTTTGGAACTTGAAATAATATTTGCAATAGCAGGATCCCCTGTTTTATTTGTCCAATAGCCGTTCTATGGACAGCTGTGGGATGAAGTCATTAGACAAAGGGGAAGCTTTTATAAGATCCTGTTTCTAGAAGAGGCTATTGTGTGAGAAGTTTAGGAAATATTAAGAAGAGTAAATCAGAGAAATGACCCAACCGAGGACACGAGGAGAAGAGGGCTTCGGGAATAAGGCACACACATGTCAGGTCTCCTACTTGGTGACCTGGCTTTTCTGCAAGGTTCTTTCTGGTTCAATCACACTCCACTTAATCTCAAGGAAAGCAGAGTTGTGTTTAACTGAATTTTCGGGGTAATTAGAATACTCGTTCTTGATACAGCATTTGTCTTTGGAGAGCTATGTCCTAGACCCCCATGTTCTCGGAGATGCCCACCAGGACCTCTCTACCCGGGGACCCCAACAGAAGAGAGGCCGGGGGTTCAAGATGATTAAGGTGCAAACAGTTGAAGGCATGAGCCACCTGTTTTTACAAACCCATTTTAGACAACATCCATTGAAGGGTTACGTCTCTTTGAGGAAGGTAAACTGCGCTCCCTCTGTGCTTTCAGAATATTGGGCATGTTGGGTCCAGTCATGGGAGGCTTTTTAACTTTTAATTCTATGAGCGAGAAGGATGAGGTTCTTGCACTATTTTTATTGCTACTCCCTAAATTCCGATGGCTTAGAAAATGCTCTCAGCTATTCCTTTCACCACCGCATCGTTTTCTTTTTTGCCAGTTCTCCAGTCCTCTTTGGCCCCTTGTTTGTACCTCTCCTCTCATTCCTCCTACCACACCAAAAGCACAAATAAAGTAGAGAGGAAAAGTGAGGTCTGAGAATCATTATAAGAGTCTTTTCCCCATTTGTTTTGGGTCTCAGAAACTCCTCACTGTCTTTGTAAGCTTTTGATGTAAATTCTTTTTTTCCAGTTTTAATTCCAAAAACAAAGATGGTCTTTTCCTAGCACAAAGTCCATTTTCCTAGCTTTTTTTTTTATTAGGTGTATTTTTGTTTGTTTAGTTTATAAGTTGTTGTTTTTTAATAATGACATTGACACACTAGAATCCTTCCAGCAAAAAAAAAGCAAGATGTGGTGGTGGAGTTATACAGAGAGGGTAGGGTTTAACAAGCAAGTATGATTGCTGAATCATTATGTTGATATTTCTTTTAGTCTCCAGTATCTTAGAGCAGCTAGGAGTAAAAACTTAAAATTGTGGAGTTGTAACCCATCCTAACTCTGAAATCTGTTCTACGACTAATCATTGTGCTATGCTTTGAAATTTATTGCTTTTTTGCATGTATGCTATTTTTCACACAAAAAGAGAAAAAAAGTGAAGACAACAACATATATTCCTTCTATCTAATGTTCTGGAGCATCTAGAAGGAGAAATCTGAAATGATGGTATGGTGGCCCATGACAAACTCTGGGATCTGTCCTGTAACTACGTGTGAAGAGTGCTTTGAAAACTATTGCTTTCAAAAAACAAGAAGCTGAAATTCAGTGCAAATTCTCTCTGGAGAGGCCACCATGTGTCAGAGCCATGTGCCAGGTGCACCATGTGCCAGAGGAGCCAAGGAAACTAAAACAGGCTGGTAAGTCCTGGTTGTGGGGCTGTCTTGTGCATTGTAGAATATGTAGAAGCATCCCTGGCCTCTATCTATTGGATGTCGGTAGCATCTCCCCAGTTGTGACAATAAAAAATATCTGTAGACATTCCTTGTGGGGCCAAAGTGCTTTGGCTTGAGAAGTTGCTAAACTGGAGTCCAGGGACGGGACAGTATGCTTCATGCTGAAGAGGGAACACCTGCTACTGCCCCCTCTTCCACCCAGTTCTGGGTCCCAGTGAGGAGGCCCACCCATGTTTACCCTAACTGGACAGTGTGATTTCCCCGGACCTTACATCTGCCCAGAGAGTCCCTGGCCCTAGACGGTGTTTGATTTCAACATTTCCAACATTTCCTAATTTTATTCTTGTAGTGGGCTCAAGGGCGGACCCCTCATAAGGTATGTCCACCCAGAATTTATGAATGTGACCTTTGCTGATGTAATTAAGTTAGAGATACTGGGATAAGATCATCGTGGATTAGAGTAAGGACATTGACAAGTGTCCTTAGAAGAGAGAGAAGGGGAAAGAGTCACAGGATCCAGAGGGGAAGGCCATGGGAAGGCAGAGCCAGATGCTGGAGGGAGAGTCTATAAGCCCCCAAGCTCCAGGGACTGTTGGCAGGCCCCGAAAGCTGTGAGGGAAGCCGGCGTGGTTTTCCCTTTGATGTCAGACTTCTGGCCTCCAGAACTATGAGAAAAGAAAGTTCTGTTGTTTTAAGCCACCCAGTCTGGGGTAATGTATTGTATCAGCCTTAAGAAACTAAAACAATCATTATTTGCCTCTGGGTTCCCAAAAGCAATTCTGATTCATTGAAGCAGAGGCTGAGGAGAAGCCTGAAGTTTACCTAGAGCTTTACATACATAGCTCTTTTAACCCTCACAACAACCCTACGGAGGAAGATACTTCTATCCCCATTTTATAGATGGGAAAACTGAGACTCAGGGAGGTTAATAACTTGCCCAAAGTCACAGCTAATAAGTAATTGAGCCAAGACTTGAGGTCAGATCTGTTGACAATGAAATCCACGTTGTTTTTATGGAGGGTGCCAGGTGGGGCAGACACTCAGAGACAAGCTTGCACCTGCAGGGCTCACAGAGACCCACCAAGAGGCGAGAAACAGGAGTTGGAAGGGTGGGGGGAGGGAACGAGAGAGACCTGCTGCCTCCCCCTTCCTGGCATAACTTCCCAGGCCAGTGTAACAGCAACTGAGCCTGGGATTGAGGAGCACCTATGTGGGTATTAGTCAGCATTCTCCAGGGAAATAGAACCGACAGAGTGCAAACTTTATTGAATTTATTATAGGAATTGGCTCACAGGACTGGGGGATAGGTCCAAATTCCAGAGGGCAGGCCACAAGCTGGGAACCCTGATGAAGGTTTTGCTGAATTCCCTGGGAGAAGCTGCGTAGCTGAAGTAGAAACACCAGTTCTTCCTTTAAGACTGATCTCATCCAATCCAACTCATTGAATGAGACTTCTCATCCCTGAAGAAAATCTGCTCGGTTATTGTAGATGAATCAGTGATAGATGGAATCTATTTATTAATGATTTAAATCTATGAAGTTCTCACAGTAACAATCAGGCCAGTTCTTGCTTGACCAAACAACTGGATACCATAGCCTAGCCAAATGGACATACAAACTTAACCATGATAGGGGGCTACGAACACATGCCCATCTCTTCTCCAGCTCAAGCCCTGTCCTCTTTCTCCTGAGCCGCCAGCCTTCTCTGCCTCCACTGTCTCCCCTTCAGAGCCTAGAGTGATCCATTAAAATCACAAATCTGACTACATCACTCCCTTGCCTTAACTCCCCCAATCCTGTCCCTTTCTCAGAGTTAAAGCCCAAATCATCCAAAGCCCAACTAGTTCTAACCTCATCACCTCCATCCCCCTTCATGTGTGCCTCCTTGCTGTTCCTGGAAATCCATGTTCTTCCTCTGATGCCAAGCTCTTGGTGTCAAATAAGAGTTTGAATGGGATGTTTGTGAGTGTTGGATCCACACTTTCTTTATTCTTTGAGCTCCAGGCAGCCAAGTCATCTCTTCCCATGAATTTCTGTCCCTCCTAGGGCCAGCATTGTGTGAGATACACACAATGTAGGAATATTGATATTTGCTGAATGTATATTTCACAAGCCTATAATTTATGTTCTCATCTATGCACCGATGAAAATTCCAAGCAGAAGCGGGCTGAGATGGGTGCATGTGGCTGCCAGCAGACAGCACACTGGGTGATGTTAGGTCCTTCACGAGCACCATCTGCACCAACCTCCCATCCTCATCCACTGCATCTTCGGGCAGTCTGTGCATCTCCGCACCCTTGTCTCGTTCACCAGGGCACACAACAGCCATCACATTCTTGCTAAAATCCATCAACCATGTCAACATGCTCTTTTGCTGTCCCAAGCCAGCATCCCCCTGTGAAAAGAACATGAGCCTAATCGTGATGGCCCTTTCTGGCTTAGTGATCCCTGTTCTCTAAGTTCTCAAAAACCTCTCATTTTACTGCTGGATGATCTGTCTCTGAAATTGGGAGCAAGCTGTGAACCAATGGGCCAGAACAGGTGTAATTTTGTCAACTCTAACTGACATTCAATAAACTGCAAAAAATTTTAAGTGTACAATCTGATGAGTTCTAACATACATTTATACTCATGAAACCACTTCCACAATTGAGATAATGAACATTTCCGTAATTCCCAAAGGTTTTCTTGGGTCCCTTTGTAATGTAGCCCTTCCTCCGCCCCCATCCTCAGATAACCACTGACTGCTTTCGATCACTACAATGTGCATTTTTAAAAAGTTAATACAAATGTAATTATACAGTACGTATTTAGGGGGAAGGGTCTGCCTTCTTTCCCTTCTCTCAACATAGTGATTTTAAGATTCATCCATTTTGTTATATGTAGAGATAGCTTGTTCCTTTTTATTGCTGAGTATCATTCCATTATATTGATACACCACAATTTATTTATCCATTCACCTGACAATGGACATTTGGGTTGTTTCCAGTTTGAGATTATTCAAATAAGGTTGCTGTGAGCATTTGTATTCAAGCCTTTGTGTGGACATGTTTTCATTTCTCTTGGGTAAATACCTAGGGGTATTATGACTGGATCATCTGAGAGATGAATGTTTAACTTTTCAACAAACTGCCAAACTAGTTTCCAAAGTAGTTGCATCATTGGACATTGCCATCAGCAATTTATTATAATTCCATCTGCCCATAGGCTTACCAATACTAGATGATTAATGGTGTTTGGCATCTTTTCAAATGATTATTGGCTAATTCTTATATCTTTTTTTCATGAAGTGTTCAAATATTTTGTTCATTTAAAAAAAACTGGGCTGTTTGTGTTCCTTTTCAAGTTGAAAGAGTTTATTATATATTCTAAATTCAAGTCCTTTGTTATGAATAATTTTTTCTAGTTTGTGGTTGCTTTGTCATTTTCTTAACAGTGTCTTTTGAAGAACAAAAGTTTCTAATTCTGATGGAACCAATTTATTTTGTCATTTATGAATGATTTTTTTAAATGATGAAATCTTTGTCTACCTCACGGGCTGCAAAGATGGTCTCCAATGTGTCTTCTAGGTTTAGGCCTTCCATTTAGGTCTTTGGTCCATTTCAAGTTAGTTGAAATGTTGTATGTGATGTGAAGTTACAGTAATATTCTTTTTTTTTTTCCTATACAGATATTCAGTTGTTTCTGCACTATTTATTGAAGATGTTCCTTTCCCCATTGAATTACTTTGGCACCTATTTTAGTTTACCAGCTGCCAAATCAAATACCATGCAATGGATTGACTTAAACAATGGAAATTTATTGGTTCATGGTTTTGAGGCTAGGAGAAGTCCAAAATCAAGGTGTCATCAAGGCGAAGCTTTCTCCTAGAAGACTGTGGGGCCCTGGGGTTACCAGTGATCCTAGGCCTTGGTTTTTCTGTCACATAACAATGCATATGGTGGTCTCTCTAGGCTGCTTCTTTCTCTTTTGGGTTCCACTGATGTTCAGCTTTGCCTGCTCCCTGTGGTTTTTTTCTATCTGGCTTTCACTCTGTTTATAAGGTACTCCATAATCTAATTACAACCCAACCGATTCCATTGGGCCACACCTTAACTGGAGAAACATCTTGAAGAGATCTTATTTACAATGAGTCCACAACCACAAGAATGGATTGGTTTGAGGATATGTTTTTCTGGGAAACATAGTTCTGAGCTGCCACAGCACCTTTGTTGAAAATCATCTGTTTATATATGTCTGGACCCTATTTTATTCCACTGATTTATGTATCAGTCTTTGCCAATACTAAACTATCTTGTTTTCTATAGCTTAGAAAGAAACATCTTTCTAAGATGTTGCATCTATGGATGTTGCATCTATAGATCAATTTAGGAGTAAGTCATTTTAACAATATGAGTCCTCCAATCAATGGACACAATATAGCTTTCCATTTAATTAATCTTCTTTAATTTCTCTCTGCAATGATTTGTAGTTCTCAGTGTAGAAGTCTTGGATATCTTTTATTCAATTTATTTCTCAACTATTTTTTGTTTCATGGTGCAATTATGAATGGAATTGTTTTTGTAAAATTTCATTTTCCAATTATTTGCTGTGACTATATACAATAAAATTGGTTTTCTTATCCTATGGCCTTACAAAATTCACATATTACTTCTAAAAGTGTTTTTTTTTTTTTTTTTGGTAAATTCCCTGGGATTTTATATTTAAACAATCATAACATCTGCAAATAGAGATAGTTTTACTTGTCCTTTCTTGATATTTATGCTTTTTATTTATTTTTCTTGCCTTATTCCCATGACCATAGCAATACAGTGTTAAATAAAAATGAAAGCATGCATCTTGCCTTGTTCGTTGTGCTTAGGGGAAAAGCACTTAATCATTTGCCATTAAGTGTGATGTTAGATGTGAGCTTTCTATAGACATTATACATTTGAGGAAGTTTCTAGTTCAGTTCTGCTTTGCTGAGAGTTTTTATCATGATTTGGTGTTGAATTTTGTCAGATACTTTCTCTGCATCAAATGAAATGCATACAGTTTTCCTCCTTCACTAATACTGGTGGAAATAAATGGATAAAGTCTTTCTCCCTATTTCCGTCCTTCCTTCCAAAGTAGTGTCCAGATCAGCCCCGCATGCATCCAAAAATGACATTTTTGATTAAACCAAATGCCCAGATGCTGGTATATCCAAATATCAGAGTCCATCCTGTGCAAGAAGGCTATGAATCTAAAAATGACTCAATCTTAGGCAAAAAAAATTCCTGATGACTAAATATATAGTCATGGTATACTCCCATTTTGGATTTCCAATCCAGTTTAAAATCTAGCTTGAAAATTCTCACAGCAATAGGTTTCATTCAATCCTTAAAATAATTTACATTGGGACTAGAGTAGTTTAGTGTATCTCAATATACACTGAATCAGGGATATGAACGGTGGGACGTGCATAAATGGGTCCCATGGTCAAATGAATATGCAAACACTGGGCTAATCTTAGGTAAACATTCTTTTTTAAATAGCAGGACTTCAAAATCCTAATGTCCTGTAGGATTCTCCAAGAGGAGTATATAGGCTACAGAGTTTCCCAAATATGTTTGATTACAAAAGTCTTTTTCAAAATTTACTATATTTTTGGTCTCCAAGGGACTTAGTGACATCATATTTGAGAAGTTTTAATCTCCAGCTCAAACATTTTCTAGAAGATGCAGGCACATTCCCTCCTTGCATCTTTCCACAGAGTCCGGCCCTGAGTAAACCATTAATAAAGAGGATTATATTATTAAGTGTTATTACCCTCATTTTACAGATGAAGTAGAAACATAGCATTGAATGGTAGTCACTTGATGTATTTCATCTAAGTTAATCACCTCAACATCCCAGTAGTGTGGGCAATACTATCTCCATCTGATAGCAGTGGGGGGTGATTCAGCTCAGGGTCACGCAGCTAGCAGCAGAGGAAGGAAGGGAGTCCAGTCTACCGGCCCTAGGGCCTCCATCCGCAGCTGCCTCCTTCCACCCAAGGTGAGTCGGTCATTGGGACAAAAATGGACAGAGACGCAGGTGCAGGTTCCTCCTGGAAGACAGTAACGTGATGAGCAGCCGACTCACCCCTATCTAACCTTCCTTACAGGTGCGAGCTTCCGGGGAGAGGGAAGGAACGTGTAGGCGCCCAGGGCCTTGGAGCTTCCCGAACAACAGGCAGGGCTTTGTTTTCTGGAGACACCAGATATTTTGGAGCTCGAATACTCACTGAGAACTGCAATTCAGGGCTCATAAACAGGACAGCTTTCAGATTTGAAAGACTTTTTTCCCTTTGTTGACCTTACTGCTTACATCTGACCAGCCCCTTTAGGAAGGAAAAAGGCAGAAGTCCTTGGCTCAGAGGTTTACATGAATATTCTTCACAACCCCTAGCCCTGCCCTGTTTTTAGCTGAATTAAAGATGGGGGAAAGCCCCACGCCTTGAAAAATAAGGAAATCAGTGGGTGGAGGAGAGTGAAGGAAATGTTAACCTGACACTCAAAATTTAAAGTTGTTATAAGGTGGTTTCTTGATTGTATTTATTGGCAAGTGATTGTCAGGGTGTGGGAAGGAAAAGATTGGGTCAGAATAAGCTAATTGTCACTTGGTAATGCCACAGAGACACAAAACATACATTGTCTTCAGATGTTTGGAAATCTGACTTGAAATGCATTTGTGGGTGGAGGGGGGGGTGAAACTCAGGTTTGTCTTTATTCATGGAAATACACTACACTATCCTCGGTTTAGAGTTTAATGTTTTAATATTGGGGGGGGGGGCAACTGGAGAGAGGAATGAGCAGTGAGGTGTTAGTTTCCCAAACAAATGGTACAGTTTCTGTTTCAGCTGCAAAAACAGTTGTGAGAACTCATTTAGCAGCTTTTTTGAGACCTATAGTCCATACACAAAGGCCACTTAGAGTTAGGGGTTTTTAAAAGCAGACATCAAAAAAAATGAATCAAAGAATATAAAAATAGACCCCAAAATAAATGGCACCACAAATCTAAGTCAGCAGTTTTATTGTCTTTGGGATTATGGATCAAATTGGAAATCTGATGAGAGCTAATAAAAGCACACATGTCCTTCTGTAGCGTAACCCTGTACCTTCTGGCATGTAGAACTTAGATTAAAGAAGCCCTAACCTTGACAAAAGCCAGATTTAAACTGGCAGGTGGCATTATAAGTCTACACTTTAGTTCTGAGATAATTAGCCAAGACTACTTTTAGAGCTATCTCTGGGTAGAGTCTAAGGACTCGATTTCATGTAATCATCTGAGGTAGTCTATTAAATATCAGCCGTTCTGAAAAATTGGCCTGTAACCTGCCAAAATTGGTGACTTATTAGAATTGATAAAAGACACTCACCTGCAGGATAGATTTGAGTCCCATTAACCCCTCCCTAGCTGGGGTGCAAATTTTGAACACAGTGGCCTGGTTTAATAAGATGGGGTTTGGGATGGGATTTTCAAATGCCACCAACTATAGATTCCTTAAGAATCATTTTCGTCTCTTGCAAAACATGTAGGGAGCCTTGTCTTTGCTGTGAGCTACCTGACAAGGATCCTCCTCCCACACAAGAGGCCCTCAGGAAGCAGCTGGGAAGGGGTTAGGTTGGTGGGGAGACAGTGAGGGCCTGGGGTGGGGGGTGCCAGTGAGGACCTCGGCTCCAGGGGAAGTATCCAGGGCTTCTCCACTCTGGACTGGATCAGTGCCCCTCAACACCATCCCCAGGCCAAAAACCTCACACAGGCTTTCCCCACGGCCGGCTGCAGAGGTGAAATTGAGGAAATTTAGCAATCCAGCCATAAGTCTTGGCTGCCTTTGAGTTAGCTCAAGGAATGGTGCTGAGAGAGAAGAAGACATTGGGAGAGTCTCTTTCTCTCCAAACCTGAGGAAGGCACTGCTTATATCCGTTAAATGCTACAGTTCACTCCAGAACACCATCCTCCGAGCTTGTGGGGTGCCTCCTACCTCCAGCAGGCTGCCTCGCCCTGCAAAGACAGTACTTTCTGGACCAAAATGGGGGGTGGGAGGATCCATGTCTGGTGGGTGATAGTGCACCTGGAGGTTCAGTGAGCTGGGCCGGGCCAGCCTGGTACCTGCGGGTCACCATATCTGAACCTCGGAAGAGCGGCCTTCCGGGCACACAGCCTCTGCACAGGATGGCCCCGGGTCTGAGCGGAGCACGTGGCGGAAACCTTGGCTTGCCTCTGAAGGCAGCAGTTCTCCAGGTTGTTCTTAGGACAGAACGATGGAGATCTGTCTCTCCCGGACATACCCTAAATGTTTCAGAAGTCAGATCCCATCTCATACTAGATACTAGATTCTAGTTCACATAAGAAGTTTTGTAGCCCACATAAGAAGTTTCAGGTGTTTTTAGGAAAAGTTAAATGAAAAAAATACTTAAAGTTGAGAAAAATTATACCAAAAAACTTACTTTCCACCCTCTACCCCACCCCATCCCTGTGAACTGAGAAAAGACCCGCTTCCATTTGCCTGGGGAATAAATCTCTTCAGTCCAGCTTGTGTATGGGCATCAGCTGGGAGGCCCTGCTATAAGGTTTTAAAAGAGAAGAAAAAAGACAAAAAGAGAAAGAGAAGGTAAGAATTGGTCACAGTGGTATTAACTGGATGAAATTGTTTTGTCAAATTACAGCAGGTATTTCCTTTCAGCCTGGCTTCTTGTTTCTCAAAAAATCATAATGTCTCACCCAAGCTTTCTGCTAAGCACAAGAATTTAAATGTTTCCATCCATCTGAATGAGCCTGGTGTGGACTCAGCAATATTCCTGTCTATTCAGGTTTTCTGGAAATACTAAAATGAAAGTGAAAAAAAAAAAGAAATAGCATATTCATTCATGGCTCCTCAGCAATGAGGAGGGGGCTGCTGGGGTGATTTCAGGAGGCCAGGACCATCCTCACCCCAGAACTCTCCCTCCTGACTTCTCACACTGCCTCAGATGTTACCCAAGGAGGATTTCCAGAAGGCATATTGGCAAGAGAATAGACTTTGGAGTTAAGCAAACTTAGACTCAAATCCTGGCAGTTCTACCTTAGAAAATTGTTTAGCCTCTCTGAAAGGAAGTTTCCTGTCTGTAAATAAATGTAGCAGGAATTAGTTCTGATATGCATACTAAAATTGTGCTCAATACAGGTTCCTTTCTGTAGCAGTCCAGAAAACAGAAACCTGCTTCTGAGGATATAAAGCAGGAATACAGGGACCTGTCTACACAGATGATGGAAAAGTCTAGAAGTCAACCTGGGGACACAGCGGCAACCCAGACGCATACCACAGTAAGGGAGGAGGCAGGTTCACCGCGGCCAGGCACCGCAGCCACCAGGAGAAAACCGGAGCGGCCCAGGAGCTGGAGTTACAGAAGAAACACAGCTGCTGCTAGAGAAGGCACAAGGCAGGAGGAGGGAAAGAAGTGCAGTGCGGCCTCCTGCCCCCACCCTCCGTTCTCTGGCTGACACCTCCCATGGCTTGCACCAGCCAGCAGCCCCTTGACCCGAGATCCTGGGGAGCTTGGCCTGTGGGGCCAGCTCCCTGGCCTCCAGGGCACAGAGGGGAGTTGAGAGGTGATCTGACTGAAGACAGGCCCAGGCCCAGCGGGGAAGGCCAGAGGTTCTGAAGCCACACCCAAACCAGGCCTCGGGCATGGCCCCTGCTGGCCTTTTCTCTTGAAAGCTGACACCATCTCTCTGTCCTTAATGCTTCTCTATCTGCTAATCTGACCCTGGGGTAAACAGTTCCCCCATTCCCTTACTAGAAGGTGCTCCTAGAAGGGGAGGGACCACAGGACCCCAACTCTAAGCCCTTTTAGGCTTAGAAGCAGGGAGGGCTGGGCAGCGGCCAGGGTGCAGGTATGCTGACTTTGGAGGGACAACAGGAGGTACTGCCTTGGGCCTGATGAGGAGTCCCTGCTGTGGACCTCCCACTTTAAAAGGCAAGGAACCCAAGGGTCTCGGCCAGAACCAACAGCCACCCCCACCACCCCTACCAAACCCTGCCCCCAAATTCCCTGCCCCAACAGCCCTGAGCCTGTCCACGGGCCTGGACGGGCCTTTCCCTGGTCTCTCCTTCTCAAAGGGAACCACATCTACACTGCGTGCATCCATCCTCAGACCTGGGGGTGGGGTGGGGTGGGGGCATTTATTTGCCCGGGAGGAGTGGGGTTGACCATCGCTCAGACACACGGGCCGGGGTGGCCGCGTACCTGCCTGCAAAGCCCCTCCTGGTGAGCGCTGTATATGGGGGTGTGAAAACAGGGCAGCAGCCAAAGACCAGGGGCTGGGGGTCAGGGCCCAGCTCTCTCCCACTGCGACGTTCAAATTACAAGGGCTATAATTTGAACCCGGCCTTCCACAGGAAGGCCTGACTTGACTATGGGGCTGGAACGGAATCTCTAACTGCTGCTGGCTGGCCCTGATGGCTGGCTCTGTCACCTCGGGTACTGGGTGCTGTCTTCTGACCTCACAGGTGAAGGGTGGCTCTGAGACAGGTGGGCTGGTTCTTCAGAAAGCAAAAATTGAGCTCGGACAGAATGGGGCTCAGGGAGCCCTAACTGAGGGCAGAGAGGGGAGCAGTAGGGGCCCACGTGCCGGGGCCCAAACCTGCGCAAAGCAGCTGAATCCCGGGGCCCTTGGGCCAGCACCTGCGCCTGCCAGAGCCACGCCTTTAGCTTTCAGGGGACAGCAAGCCCTCTGATTTTTTAAGCTAACATATATGCAGGCTTTTTTCTAAACACCTTCCACGTGTTATCACATATAATCCTCCCGGGAGCTGGCTGCTATGATTATTTCCATTTTGCAGATGAAGAAACAGACACGGAGGTAAGCAACTTGTCCACTCAGCTAGTAAGTGGAGGAGCTGGAGCTGGGATTCAGATCAGGCAGAGCTGGACTCTGCTGCCTCCCACGCAGGGAAAAATGGTGTGCATTTGGGGGCGGGGATGTCAGGGCTTTCACCATGTTCTCAGAGGAATCCCGGGCTCCCCAGGCAGTAGAGGCCCACAGAACATTCTCAAACACTTGGGACAGCCCTCTCCAGGCCTTTTCTCTTCCCACCTTTTCCACTTTTCCTTACATGATAGGGCATCTGGCTCCTTTACCGTGGCCCTTCTGTGGGCCCACTCCCCCCACCCCCATCGTCATTTTGCAGTGTGGGACCAGGAACTGAAACCGCTGTTCAAGTTGCCTGAGCTGCTATGTGTGCACAGATCTAGGAAATCATCTCTGCCCATCATTCCTGACAGACACAACCATTTGGGTGGCCAGATCTGTTCCACCAACACTTAGTGGGTGCATACTATGTGAACGAAGTCACCCCTGCCTTCAAGGAGGGGTCAAGCCTGTGGAGGAGACAGACAAGGAACTGCTAACTTGAGCAAACATGGAAGTGCCACCAGGCAGCTCAGAGGGGCCAACGCTCTGTGCTGGGTAGTTGGGATACAGCAAGATTCCCCGAGGGTGGGGAGAGCTGCTAAGCTGGATCCTAATGGGTGAGCAGGAGTCCCTCAGGTGAGTTAGAGAAGGAAGTGGGAACTGTGAGTGCGGATGTGTGAAGGTGGGAGGCTGTGGCACGTTCCAGAACTTGTTAAGCGAGGGAGCCATGGGGCTGACACACATCTGGAGGACTTTCCTGCGTTACTAAGAGGGGATCTGGCTTCACCATGAAGGCAGGAGCCGGGAGCAGCTCACCATGGATGGTTCCTATCAGCTCAGTTTGTCGTCAGCTAAGATCCTGAAGTCCTTGTCACCCCATGTCACCGATTTGCTAAACCAAAGTGTGGGTCTTTCCATTTTATTCCAATTAAATTTCATCCTATTTGATTCTGCCCATTATTTTGGGCCTGTCTGGATCCTATTTCTGGCATTTAAAGTGTTAATTACACCTCCCCATGCTGTGTCATCTGCCCCTTAGATTATTGATAAAAATATTGAGAATGACAGGGCTCAGACAGAGACTTGCTGCTTACGCCTGGAGACCTCCTCTGAGCTACCACCATTTGACTTTCTGCAGATTTAGATCTTCAACCAGTTGTAAACTCTTCCCACCAAAGGCACATCTAGCCCACAAGCTTCCATCTTTTATCTACAAGGAAATCATGAGAGCATTATCAGCTGTCTTGCTGAAATCCAGATATACACTATCAACATCTCCCTGCTCTGCTAGGCCAGCAACCCCATTAGAAGAGGAAATGAGGTGAGACAGACATGACATTTTTTTTTTTTTGAGTGGACTTCTGTAGCTCCTTAGTGATCACGCTTCCCTGTTCTAAGGGATGCAGAACTGTTTACTTAATAGCACACATCACAATTTCCTTGGGGTCCCCTCTCTCATTCGTAGGTGTATAGTGAGAAGAATCCAGAAGTATTGTGTTCACCCTTTTGGAACTTGGAACTTGGCCTGCTCCATTCTTTAAGGCGGTCTCACATGTGCTACAGTTTGTGAAAAACTGACAACAGCCACCAGCCATCCGAGCTTGCACTTCTTCTGTGCCCTGGGCTGAGGCTGGCGGAGGGGTAGGGGCTTGGCCCCTGGTGTGTTGTGTGTATTGGGGGTGAGGTGAGGGGTGTTTCTAGACTTCTTTCAAATCCTGCTGTGCTCCCATGGGCACCTTCTCACCAATCTTGGGCTCCAATTCCAATTTAGCAGATTATTTTTCTCTTTCCAGACTTGGTTCATTCTTGAAAGAGAAAAGGGAAATGGAAATTTGGCATTTTGTCATAGTCTCTTTAGGGCTTTGTGTTGTGGCTAAGGAGCCTGAACTCAATCTTGTAAGTAAAGAAGTCACTGAAGGTTTTTGAAAGAGGGAGTGACATGACTCCGTTAAGGTGGAGAGTTTTAAGGTTTGGAGTGTTTCACATACATTGCTAATACATTGTTCTTTGCATCGATATTTAAGATAAGCAACTGCCTATAAGTATGAAAAGAGTGCAAAATATACTAGCTGTTGAGGTGGACCACTTTATCTTTATTGTGAGGCAGAGAGAGAGAGAAGAAGGTGCTATGCACAGGATTTAGAGCCAGCAGAACTGAGTTTAAACATCAGCTCCATCACTGAAAGCCAGGGAACTTCCATAAGCACCTTACCCCTTCTGGGCCTCAGTTTCCTCATCTGCAAAATGGGAATAATAACTGTGCACCCCTCCCAGGATGATTGAAGGTGGAGATAATGAATAGAAAATGCTTGGCACCACAGACAGAAAAATGCCCAATTAATGGTCCCTCATCTCAATCCATCATTGTTAGGTTTCATGGTTACAGAGCAGTCATGTTGCAGGATTCCCAAACTCCTCAAGACCAGGGCTCTTCCTCCAGGAGCAGTGCAAGGAGAGTGGGGATCCCCATCAGATGTGGACCCCGGGGAGGCATCAGCCTCTCAGACACAGAGTTTGTGCCTGCCTGTTGCATGCCCAGAGCTGACGCCTGCAGCTGGCCATCCAAGGCCACAGCCCTTGAGTGACCTTCAGGGGAGGCCTGCCCAAATTCTTAGAGTTCTGATCTCCCTCCCACCCTAATTAGCACCACCTGGGTGTGTGTTCCTTCAGGAGTTGCAGGGTTAATAGCTGGAAGAACCGGTTTTAAAATACACCTTTGGGAGTTGGTCCCATTGATTCTTAGGAGACTGGAGCCTGAACTGGGAGGCACCAGGGCTCAGACATGGCAGGTGTCCCAAGGCCCCCACCCGAGGCACCTGCTGCTTCCTGCATATGGTCTGCCACCACCCACACACCCGGGCCACTGCCTCCCACCCAGTCATGGGTGTGCAGATAAGGAAAATGAAATTTGCCTAGGGGAGATGTGGTTAGGTTGGCACCAGCCACCGCTCAGTCCTACAGGCATTCACCTACTCTTGGGTTGGACTGCCAATGCTGAACAGGAGTGGCTTTAATAATGCACAGTGCCCCTCTACCTTCTGACCTTGGAAGCTTCCATTAAAGCCATCAGCTTCCCCTGGCCAGAAGTAGCCACATGTCACTGAAACTCATTTCCACTCAGATGCCTAATTCTTTCATTGAGACAAGAATTCCCCCAGACCTCAAAGTTGTCAAGAACTCCTGAACTTCTGAATACTAACATACCATGTGGGACAATGTTAAAGGTATCCCATAGGATGACTCATTTAGTCCACACTACATGACTTTGAAGTGGGCACTATTACTGCCCTCATTCTAAAGATGAAGAAACTGAGGCACTGAGAAGTCAGATAACTTGCCCAAAATCACATAGTCAAATAAATGGGAGAGTTGGGATTTGAATGCTTGGACACATGCTCTGAAATACGTTCTATTTCCTCTTTGTGATAGAAAGTTGGGGACTTGGAGACCTGGCAGGGGTGACTTCCAACTTCTGGGTCCCCATTCCCTTCCTCTGGGGACTTTCTCCAGGCTCTAGTTATGAGATCAGTTTGGACTTCCAGGTCCTCTGGAGCAGGGTGGAGGCAGAGCAGACCACCCCAACCCCCTCACACATACAATTATCTCTCCTTCTCTTGGGTCCAGGCAGCAACCACAGTCATCAACCACTAGAGGCTTAGCTGGATTGGAGCCCTGCACAGACTGAACAGAGCTTTTTCCTCCCAACACCAGAATTGAGACTCACTCATGCTAACAAGAGTTCTTGCTACATTTTTTCCTGTGGCCAAAGAAGCCAAGTTGCTGACCTGAAAACCTCTGAGTGTGTTGTCTTAGTCTTAGAGAATACCTGAGGGGCTGCTATCATTCAGTAATCCCTTCCTAGGTGAGCAGTGTTTTCAGTGGATGTTGAATAGACATTAATGATTGTAGAATGCAAGTTCCGTGAGGGCAGGGACATTTGTCTCGGTCACCTCTGTATCTTCAGCACTTGGCACGAAGTAAGTGCTCAACAAATATTTGCTGGATGAATGTATGAGTGCCTGTGGAAAGCAGTCCCTCTGAGCAGAAGCAATCTACAACAGTAGCCATTTACAGACTGCTGGTCCCTACATTTGGTGGCTTTCAGAGTCTTTTCCATGAGAGCTCCAGCTGTCCCCATCCCCTCCCTCCCTGCTATGCATCTGCCTTCCAGCCACCATGCCATTCTTGTCATTCCTCTCTCTAGAAAATGACTTTAGATTTTGTCATTCTGACTGGAAGAGAGTTTAAAAAGTTTGAGAAGTGATGCCTTAGAGGGAGGTTTTGGCAGGTGGTGATAGAGGGGAGATTTTTAAGGATCTCAGCACTTTTTTGTGCAAACTGTGATATCTAGCAGTCCGCCAACCCTCCCCTCCTGACACGATGACACTTTAGTGAGGAATGAGAATGGGGGGGGGGTGGGTTGAAGCTAATACAGAGATGGCAAAACTTGTTTCCTCCATTACTGTATGAGAGAGGGTAACAATTGTGAGAAGAGTCTGTGCCAGCCCCAATGCCACTGTGATGTCATGGTCATAACAAATCAGGCGGGAAGCACTGTGTGCCCGGCACTGTTCCCGGAGCCTTACACATACTAGTGCAGTAATCCTCCCAGCACCCTGGAGGGCGGTATGCTAACATCACACCTATTGCACAGATGGGAAAGCTGCCGCTGCTGAGAGGTTGTCACCTGCCCATGGGTATACAGTTGGCTGGGATCTGTGGCTCCAGAGTCTGTGTACTTAACCATGAACTACAGTGAATCTCTTTAGTCATTTATCAATTTGTTTATGAATTCAACAACCATTTATAGACAGCCTCCTACGTGGCAGGCGCTCCCAGCAGTGAACAAACCACAGGGCTCATCCTCCAAGAACATTCAATCTAACGAGGATGTTTATTCCACATATGTGTCTTGACTGTGAAAACAGAGGGGAGAGGAGAGTGGAAATCCAGACCTACCAACCTCCAATCCAAATTCAAATTCGCTTCAGTGAGCAAGAGACTCTTGACAAACTACTTGTTCTGGGCCAGAATTTAATCTCCTTCTTTGAGCAAATCAGCTGTCAGTGCAGGTGTGTTTTAATGGTGTCTCTGACCTCTTGAAGACAGTTTGGGAACATCAGAACCAAAGCAGGGGAAATGCTGGCATGGCTGCAGCACCCTTCTCTCTACTGGCCTGCCTGTTGGGTTTGTCATCCTCTTGTAACCCCCTCACTGCTGACCCTGGGATCGATGGGGCTTCTGGGATTGCCCATGGCTTCTCTAGGTTGCCTAGCCAAATAGCACTTGCTCATCAATTCAAATAAACCATGGGTTCTGTGTGTGCAAACTTAAGAATTAGAACAGCAAATGCCTTGCATCCTACAGACCTGCTACCTCATTAGTTGTCTCTGCTTGCAGTGTAGCAAAGCACAGGTGTTGGAATAAGACAGACCTGGGTTAAATCCAGGCTCCACAGCTCACATGAGCCAATTGCTTTCTATACTTCTGTCTCCTAATCTGTAAATGGGATTAATGACTAATAATAATGCCATCTGCACCAGGTAGTTGTAAGGATGAAAGGAGATAATTGTGTAGAGTACTTAGCACAGTGAGTGGCCAGGGGAACATGCAGGCACTGTTGGCCATTGTTATTTTATGCAGAGGCTTTATGCCATTACATACTATATTATCTGAAAATAACTCAGTGATTTTGAAATTCACTACATTTAAATAAATGTACTATGAGCACTTTATGAGAGCATATCTTCTGCCCTGCTCAAAGTTTAAAGCATTAACCCTATAAAACACATGGTAAGGCTGAGGCCCATTTTTTGACTGTCAGTGAGGTTGAACTAGCAGGGTGAATCTCACCTTCCAGTCCGGAGGTTCTGTCTGGTGGCTCACGCGTCCTGCCTTCACCCTGGCCTCAGTCCAGGGCAGTCTCCTTCATTTGTTCACAGTTGCACTGCTTTGCCCACCCCACTCATGATGACTTTCAGTTCTGTCTTATTGGGTTCCCCAGAAAGCAGACCTTGAGGGGAAGATTTCAGTGCAAGTGATTTGTTCAGGAAATGCTCCCAGAGCTCATCAGTGAGGGAGTGGGGTGCAGGCGGGGGTGGGGAGAACAGGGAAAGAGAGAAAGTCAAGCAAGGGCAAGACTTAGGCAAAGCTGCTCAGAGGGCAGCTTTACCTGATCCTGCAGGGCACTGCTGGGGTTGTCTCTGCAGAAGGAGCCTGATTGCACACCAGGGGAAGGCAGGAAGGCAGTAATGGGAGTAGGAGTGGCTCTGCTTACTGTCACATTCAGTGACCTACTTGGGGCATTTGTGTTTCCTGTTGTCACAACTTTAGGTTCTGTGGGTCTGGGAGTCCTGATTTGCAGAAGGGAGCCAGCCACCCCGACCAGGGACACAGGAAGAGTCCTACTAAGTCTCAGGCTATGGTCCCATAAACCTAAAGCTATGGCCATCTGGGGACTCTTCCCACAGGCAGAACATTGAGCAAATAAAGGGGTTACATTATTGGCTGAGATCATTAACCCCAATCATGAGGAGGAGGGACTGCCCCTGCTACAGTGGGGCCAGGCAGGAGTACGTGTGGAACTCAGGGCATCTCTCGGTTCCCCCCACGCCCAGGGTCACTGTGACCAGGCAACTACAACTACCGTGGCCATGAGCCCTCAAGGATGAAGGGCTGGGCCACCCCGGCAGAAGTGCCAGCCAGGGCTGAGGGCGCAGAGGGTCATGATGAATATCATTTTTGCTTCCAAACTAGCTATAGTAGAATGAGGACGTAAACCATCTGGCTAGCCCCCCTCTTGTAATTTCCCCCCATAATTGTCACCAGTCATCACCAACATCCTGTGCTAGGACAGAGGGAATTGAATGTGAGATGTGAGCGGACAATATCAATGCTCCACCCAGGGCCTCCCAGATACCCTGGATCCAGTGTGCTTTACCCCCTGGCCCCACTCACGTTAAGTAAATGGCCCCCCGCATAGGGTGCTGCAGGGGAAGACCCCTTTCCAAGAAGGGCTTGTCCAGAAGATAAAAACAAATGACCTGCCTGGGTTTTCTGAGAAAATGGAACACACCCTACAGGGATGCTGATAATCAACCCCTGGTGATAAAACTGGTTAGGGTCCAGTAAACAGTTTATCAGAATAGACAAACATACCATACTATTTAAGGTATATCTGCTCCCCACTTTGTGAGGAGCATGGAAACAATGTCGGCCAATCAGAACATTTCCTCACCGCCTGCACCGTCCCCCTAGGCGAGCTCCCCTTCCCACCCCTTCACGGCACTCCCTTCCACTTTCTGAATGGTATGCTGCCCGATTCATGAATCACTCAATAAAGCTGAGATCCCGAATTGCATAAATGGTACGCTCTGCATACCAACTATCTTAGGCCAGGTGTGTACAAGTGAATTAAGGAAACTAGTAAGGGAGTGGAGGGTGCAGGAGGGGACGTAGGAGGACCTGGGCCAACACGGGCAGAGGGTGACCTCAGCCTGATGCCCCAGGGGAACCCAGCCGTGCTTCAGGTTCCCAGTCCATGTAAGCAGGCAGTTCCAGGGCCCTGAGGACATCCGTTCCAAGGACCCACCATGCTGGCTTTGGAAACAAAAGTGCATCAAAGCCCAAATAACAGTGAAAGGGGAGAGGGGATGTGTGGGGCACAGATGTTTTCTATGCGCTTAACTACCTAAATGGTTTGGAGTTGCGAAGCAGGGAGCCAAAAGAGGGCAGCAGGTCTGTTCCCGCAGGATGGGAGACCACGTGTACCTGTGCGTACCCGGAGCTGTGCACTGAGAGCCCAGCCCTGCCTGTAAGCTCCAGGAGGGCAAAGAAAGAGGAATGCATGGTCCTGCCCTCCAAATATGCAGCCTGACTGGGGAGAGCCAAGCCCCTGCCCCATGCACTGGTGAAGCCAAGCCCAGCAAGTCACCGGGGCCCCCTGTTATTACAGGACAGAGGGAAAGCCTGAGCCAGAGGCCAGAGACCGGCAAGGTCACTCTGAACCCGACAGGTGAAAAAAAAAAATCAAAATAGAAAAGGGCTGTGCAATGGTGGCTCAGTGGCAGAATTCTTACCTGCCATGCCAGAGACCCGGGTTCAATTCCTGGAGCCTGCCCATACCAAAAAAAAAAAAAAAAGAAGAAGAAGAAAACAGAGAAGTGGCACTGGCCAGTTCAAGATCCGATTTTCTTCTTCATATTACACTTCCTTAAGTTCTGCTTAGGCACGGAGTTGTTTTCAAGCCAGGCAGGTTTCCCAGGATCAAAATCTGTTTTGAGAACAACCACATTCACTGGTTCATTCACTGTTTCTTTCTTTCATTGCACATTTCTGGGGCATTTGCTCTGTAAACAGGCATTGTGCTGGGCACGGGGTTGAGGATAAAATAGACACCAGGCCTGCTCTTTGGGAGTTGATGGTTTATTAGGGAAACAGACACTAAACAAATTGAAATTGATTTGTCAGGACAATCCCTCTATGGAAATGACATACAAATTGAGGCCTGAAGGACAAGGAGGAGCTAAACAGGGGAGGGGGCAGAGGGGCCTTCCTAGGCAAAGAGAGCAGCCTGTGTACTAAGGCCTGAGCTTGGGAAAGACAGAGGCTAACCTGAGAATTAAACCAAACAAGAGCAAGCAAGCCAGAAATTTAAAGTATTCCATTCCCCCCAAAGGATCCATGCAAAAGTTTCAGCAAGTTTCTGTATATGAGCCCTGGGGGTGGGGTTTTGGGAGGAGAATGAACATTAGACCCCAAACCTGCACTGGGACAAAGACTTAAATAAGACTGGAAATAATTAACCTTTTGATGGGAGATAAGGCAGAGTGGGCTTGGGTGTTAGCACTCAACAACTCCAGGGTCGCAATGCATGCTGTGATGTGTGTGAATGAGAGTGGGCAGTGAGCAGACTGTGTAGGAAAGGGAATGCGAAGTTGGAAACACAACTAATGGAAAGGAGGCTCTTTGGAGAAATAAGGAAAATGATTTAATTGCTGGGGAGGAAAGGGGAGGTTAGCTTAGCAGTTGAGTTTCTATTTCCCAAAGAAGCTGAGACCAGTGAGGTGAGGGCAGGAATCAAAGTGTGAGATGTGTTGAGAAGAAGAGTGGAGTTTTTCTACCACACACACACAAATATTTGTAGAGATTTCTGCTACATAGATAATACTGACTCAAACAGTTAAGTTCTTACCCTCATGAACTTTACCATTTAGTAGATGAGAAAGACCAGAATTCAAATCATATAAAAGCAAGGGTGTAAGGGAAAATTGAGAAGAAGTGTGAAGGAGAGGCCCATGGGGGAAGGTGTGTATGTATCAGGGTCCTGACCAATTCTGGGGAGTCAGGACAGTTCCCCTGAGGAGGTAACATGTGGATAGAGATCTGAAGGATGAGCAAAGGTTAACTAGGCAAAGGGTTGGAGGAGAGGGCAGAATTAGAACATTCTAGGTGTGGTAAGGGCATAAGCAAAGGCCCTGCGGTAGGGACATCTGAAGAACTAGAAGAAAGCTGGTGACTGGGGCACAGAGAAGGTAAGAGCAAGAAGTTATTAAAAGGTTTAAGGCAGGAATTAGACTTGGATTCTAAAAACTCATCCTATTCCTTCATGGAAGATGGACTGTGAGGGGGCAACCCACACAATGAGTTGGCTTAAATAATGGGAATTTATTATCTCAGGGTTTCAGGGGCTAGAAGGCTTGTTTCCTCCCAGGGCTGGAAGCCAGCAATCCCTGGGCTCCTTGGCTTTGCCATCACCTGATCATGTGCTCTCGTTTCTCTTTCAGGTTCCATTGACTCCTCGCTTCCTGCTCTGCCCCTGGCCTTCTCTCTTTTTCTGAATTTCTTCTGCTTATCAAGGACTCCAGTAAATCACATTAAGACTCAGCCTCGTTCAGTTGGGCCACACCTTAATAAAAATAACATCTTCAAGAGCTCCTGTTTATACTGGGCTCACACCCACTGGAATGGGATTAAGCTTAAGATTAAGAACATACTTATTTTCTAGGGCACATAGTAGAACCTGCCACACTGGGTAAAATTAACTGATTTCTTTACTGCAGGACTTCTCAGGGCTAATGAGTGTTTATATTTCTGAGGGGAAGAGGGTCAATGAGCCCTAGGCATTCCCAAGAGGCAACAAGGTGTTCAGAGGTTCCTAAACTCCGCTTGACCTTCTATCACAGGGCATCTTACTACACTGGACAAATTTTTCTGACGGTAAAGAACAGTAACCAGAGTGGTATTTGTTTGGTTTTTTTTTCCCTTTAAGGATGAAATGAATAGCCGGCATTTGAACAGCCTGTGACTCTGGATCAAGTGTTTTCATATCATTTCTCATTCAACTCCCAAAACAACCCTGGGAGGGGGGTCTCAGTATCCCCAATCATGGACAGGGTGCAGATAATGTTGAGGGGCGAGTGGAATGCCCAGGGTCTCCCAGCTGGTAAGGGGGCAGACCTGGAAATAAAGCCAGGGCAGCCAGACCACCAACTCCAAAATCATGTTCAATTTTCTGACCTTGGCTGCTCCCACACACAAGCACATGGCCTCTAACCGTACAATTACTTTAGCAGTAGTGAGGCTGATGCTTGGGTACACCAAGCCTTCACGCTGGAGCTGGAAAGCCAGTGCTTCCAAGAAGCTTGCTGCTGGCGTCCCACATATATCTGACCTGCTTACACCTAATAACCTACGAATAGCTACATGGAGTCATGCCTGAAGTCTACCCACAGGGGAAGCACATGGTTCTCTCAGGAAGGTACATTTCAAAAGTTGGAGCCATAGCCCCAGCATTTTTCCTTCTCTTCAAAAGCCAGCGGAAAAAGAACGAAAGAAAAAAGCCAATGAAAGCTCTAACACCCACAAATGTACCCAAAACTTAAAAAAAAAAAAGAACCCTATTAGTTTAATCTTGTATTACCACTTGCAATAATAAGGTTTAGAAGTTAATTATACCCGCTGTGAAATATTTTATTAATAAATCTTTTGTACAGTGATTGAAAATCAGCCTGTTAGAAAGATATCTCCCAAAAAGGAGGATTTTAGAGATGAGACAAACCAAGAATACCCTCTAATGTGAGCACAGGATTCCTCTTTATTTATTTATGTTTTTAATTAAATTACATGTTCCTTTTAGTGATGTTCTTTAAAAATATTTTCAAATGACTTTCTGCTCAGTCATTCTCTCAACGTTGAATGTCTCTTTTTTGGAAAAAAATCTGTGCTGGCTGTGGTAGGAAAAGTTGTAAGTTTACAGAAAAAGTGTGCATAAAATACAGAATTCCTAGTATTAACACCCTGCATTAGTGTGGTACATTTGTTATAATTCATGAAAAAATATTATTATAGCTGTACTAGTAACTATAGTTCACTGTTTACATGAGGGTTCACTGTGGTAAACAGTCCTGTGTTGTTGTTTTTATTATTAATTTTTTATTCTACTAACATATATATAACCTAAAATGTCTCTTTTGAACCCCATTCATATATATAATTCACTGGTGTTAATTACATTCACAATGTTGTGCCGCCATCACCACCACCCATTACCAAAACTTTTCCATCACCCCAAACAGAAACTGGAACAATTAAGCCTTAACTCCGCATTCCCTACCTGCATCCTGGCCCCTGGTAACCTGGATTCTAGTCTCTGACTCTATGATTTATGCTCATCGTAATTATTTCTTATAAGTGAGATGATGCAATCTTTGTCCTTTTGTGTCTGGCTTATTTCACTCAACACGATGTCTTTAAGATTCATCCATGGTGTCTCATGGATCAGAACTTCATTCCTTTTTATGGCCGAATAATATTGTATTGCATGCACAAGGTACACAACCTTGTTGTGTTTATCCATCCATTGGTTGAAGGACACTTGGGTGGCTTCTGTCTTTTGGCAATTATCAAGGAATATCAGTGTGTAAATATCTGTTTGAATCCCTGCTTTCAATTATTTGGGGTAAATACCACAAGGCAGAATTGCTGGGTTATACAGTAATTCTATACCTAATTGTATGAGGGACCACCAAACTATTTTCCACATCTTTTAAGGTTTTGTCTTTCTAGTTTAATTTTACTGTGGTCATAAAACCATAAATTCTCCCAGAGTACAGAAAAGGGAAAAACACTTGCAACTCATTCTATGAGACCAACTGAACCTTAATGCGAAACTCTGACAAAGATACTATTTGAAAAGAAAAGGGAAGGAAAGGGTGATTTCAGTTTTTCGAAATGTGTTAGTACTTGATTTATGGACCGGCACGCAGTTAAAGTTGGTAAATGTACCTCGTGCACTAAAAAATGCGTATTGTGCAGTTGTGTATGAAGGTCTATATATGACAATTAGGTTGCATTGTTAACAGTGTTGATAAAATTTTTTATATCTCTATTTTTTTAACTGATTGTTCTAAAGGTGACTGAGGGAAGTGAGATGTGTGTTACAACTTTCCATTATGATTTTCCTTTTGGTCCTGTCAATTTTTACTTTATGAAATTTGAGAATATGTTATTAGGTGCAATTCTAAACTGTTACATCTTCCAGATGGATTGACTTTTTAACATCATGCAATGATGTTATTTCTTGTAAAGCTTCTTGCCTTAAAGCCTACTTTTGTGTGTATATATGTGTGTGTGTGTATACCGGTCCTAGATCTAAAAATTGCAACATGCATCCTTGACTTATTAAAGTCCATTATATTGGTACTTTTAACATTTCCTGGGCAATGTAAGGATATTGGGATACTTTAACTTCATTAGCCTCCTTCATATCTTTTGTGAATTGTTGCATATTTTAATTCTATACATATTCTTTCTCGAGATATTTTAAATTATTTATTTGCACTCAATATAAATTTAGATTTGCCCACATATTTACTCTTGAGAGTGCTCTTCATTCCTTCTTACATCTCCTTGCTTCCATCTGATAGTCTTTTCCTTCTACCTGAAAACTGTTTATTATTTTCTTTAGTTTCTGTCAGCTTTGAATTATCTCAGTTCTTATTTGACTGGAAATGTTTTTATTTCACTTTCATTTTTGAAGGATATTTTTTCTGGGTATAGAACTTTAGATTGGCAGTTATTTTCCTTCAGCCTTCAATTCTGAAGATGTCATTTTATTGTTTTTTGTTTTCATTGTTTCTAATGAAAAATCAGCTGTCAGCCTTCCTGCAGGGTCTTTGAACATAATGTGTTTTTTTCCCACCAGTTGCTTTTAAGATAATTTTTCTTTGTTTTGTTTTCTGTCATTTTACTGTGGTGTACCTACACGTGGTTTTCTTTGTATTCACTTGCTTGGGGTTTATAGCACTTTTTACATTTATGGCTTAAATGTCTTGTGTCAATTTTTAAATCCTCAGCCATTATCCTTCCAGTGTTGTTTATGTCACATTCTCTCTCTCCTCTCCTTCCAGGACTCTAATTACACAAATGTTAAAACTAGATTCCACCTAACTCTTGGGCTTTTATCTGTATTTCTCAGGCTTGTATCTTGCTATATTTGTAGTCCAGTGTCAATAATTTCTTCTGACCTATATTAAGAATTTTTTTTTGGTATCTAATCTGCTTTCAAACCCTTCTACTGAATTCTTAATTTCAGTCTTAGAATTTCCATTTGGTTCTTTTTTTTTAACTGATTCCACATATCTGATGAAATTACATTTTCCTCTTGATTTTCAGTCATTTGGTCCTGTCTCTTCTCTTGAAATGTATGTGGAAAATTATAGTAATAATTTGAGGCTCTGGATGATTTCATATTCCTTCAGCGAGGATTTACTTTTGTTTCTGACAGGTAGTTGAGTAAGGAAAATATCTTCTTAATCTAATCAGGGATTGAGCTGGTTCAAATCTGAGTTTCCATCTGTGAGTGTTGGTCTTTTTCCAGGCTAGTCTTCCTACCAGGGTGAGCCCTTCACAAATAAATAACTGGAATGTTTACTAGGACCCTTCTCCCTTGGCAGGGTCTTGAATTCTGATTTTTTTCTCTTTGGCCCTGTGAGTCTACCAGGAGCTCTGCTCAGCTTCTTAGAGTCTCTGCAGGGCTTCAGAATCAGTAAATGCCTCCAGGGGAAAGGATCTGTGTGCATAGGGCAGCTCTCCTCTCTGTGCTTCCCTTTTCTCTAGAGCCTCGGACCCTGTCTTAGTGGCTCTCCAATGTCTTCAGATAGATGTTTCTCACTTTTTAATGCAGGTTTTCTGGCTGTTTTGGGTGTTTTGACCTAACATAAACTAGCCCATCAAATTAGTCCAGAAGGTAGTTATAGCTAGTGCTGCTATATTTTACAAGGCCTTGGTTCCTGACCTTTAGGAATTTTTACATTAAAACTCAGTCCCAGCTGCTCAAATGAAAAATCTCAGATAAAAATAATTGATGCCTTGGCTATTGAATATTATTTTTCAATAACTGTGATGAGTTGGAGCTATGGTCCCCAGAAAAACACATGCTTAGGCTTACTCCATTCCTGTGGGTGAGAAGCCACTGTAAGTAGGACCTTTTAATGAGGTTACTTCTAGTAAGGTGTGGCCCACCTAAATCAGGATGGGTCTTAATCCTAATTCTAGAGTCCTTTATAAGCAGAATGAAATTCAGACAGAAAAGAAAAAGTCACAAATTCTGGGAGCAGCCAGAGGTTGAAAGTCAACGGAATCCGAAAGAGAAGAGAAAGGCCAGGAGAGGCCATCATGTGCAGTGCCATATGACAATGGCCAAGGACCAAGGATCATCCAGAATGCCAGTCTTAGGGAAGAAAGCATCACCTTGATGATGTCTTGATTTGCACTGTTTCTGCCTCAAAGCTACGAGCCAATAAATTCCCATCGTCTAAGCCAAGCCATTGCATGGTATTCGCTTTAGCAATGAGGAAATGAAAACAACTGCTATCTGATGATATCAATAATGATTAACGATTACTGAGGGCTTACTCTGTATTCGCACTTTACATGAATTAATGTATTTAATGGGATGTGATGAAAGTCTAGTCCTATTCATATTTCTCAGTCATAGAATTTGACCATGGAGGGGTGGGGGTCAAATGTGGTCACCGATGACACAGAATTCAATAAACAGAACCCAGGCCTTACTAAGAAAAAATGTTTAGACATTGCCTAGGCTACCATATGATAGGGAATGCACAGGCAAGGGTAATCTAGAATCCTCAAGCCACTTATACTAGTCTTTTTCCAGTGGGAACTATAAGCAAAACTAGTTGACAGCAAAAGATTAAACATGAGCCTGCTTTCCTTCCACTTGGATGCTTACTGGTGGAAGTGATGAAATGTCTAAAGTGGGGAGTGGAGATGGAGAAAGAGGAAGGGAGGAGTGGTAATGACAACGGCTTGTGTCAACTGTCCCTGGGTATCAGGAATCAGCTTTATTGCATTCACCAACCACCAAATAATTGCAGGTTTGGGCAGTGGCAGTGAGTTATGAGGCAGAGCTCACAAGACAAGAATGGAATGTGGGTGATGTGGTATTGGTGTCCCAAGGCCCTGTAGAAGAGAAACAAAGGGGAAATTTAGGATATTTGTCCAGAGAAGCAAAAATACATGCACGCACCAGGCATAGGGCATAGAACATGGCAATCCCACTCCAATCAGTTCTCAGGCAGTCACTCTCCCAGGCCTGACATCACTCTTCTGTCTCCTCGTTCTTGCTATTGGGGGAAATTCTACTCGGCTCTCTCCACACTCAGAAGAATTTTGTTTCCATCTGTGGAAGTAGTATGGAATGGTTGAGGCAGAGGCCTTAGAAAAAGTCTGCCTTGGTTCAAATCCTGACTCTAATTGCCAAATGAGTGACCTTAGGCAAATTATTTAACCTCTCTGAGCCTCAATTCCCTCATTATGAAACGTGGAGGTTGATGAAAGTGGAGACCAAGAGGACATGAAATAATGCTAGTGAACCCTCAGGAGGGTTATGGGAGGGGAGGGAGGGGGTGGTGACACAAGCGGTTCTTTGGTTTCATGAACACATGGGTGAGCATATGTTTTGTCCAATAGTAGCAGGGCTTCTAAGGCTAGTAGCTATACCACTGAGGCTGCAATGGCCTCAGGTTGATCATGGAGAGGATGATGCCTTCCAACCTTCATGGAGAGATGTGCTCCTGTGTGAGGCTCAGGGTCCTCCCTCCATCAAAAGCTCTTCTTGGTAAAGTAATAAACATCAATTATTTAGCTTTTAATATGAACTGACTAATGTATCATTTTATGCCTCACTTTTACCCTGGAATGAAAGAATTTTGCCCCCAAGAAACAGCCATAGGAAGGGAGAGATCCAATAGACTGAGTCAGAAGACCCCAGGTCCACTTCCCATTCTCATTAGCTGTGTAATTGGGGTAATTTATTTTCCATCATTAAAGGGTCTCAAAAGTCCCTTCCAGCTCTAAAAACTGTCTACAAGAGTGCTTTTAGCTGGAGGTCCTAATGAGGCTCCAGAAATCACCCACAGGCATCTATAGTCCCAACCAAAAGTCAACCCAACCTGGGCAGCTTGGAGAGCCCAGCTGCCTTCTCCCCTGCCCCTCCTCCCCTAACATTGTGGGCTCCCCCCACCCACACAGCTTCAGGACAGGGCCTAACCTGAGCCAGGCAATGGGGGGCACTGGGTTAGCCCAGCCTGCTGATGCAGCCCCTCCCCTCTCCTCCCAATCACCATTTCCTGCCTAGCAGATTTATGAGGCAGTTCAAAGAAGGAAGGATGATATGACAGCTTTCCTGCTCCCTCCCTCTCCTAACTGACTTGGTCGAACTGGCCCATGGCCAAGCTGTTTTGTTCTCGCCAGCCTCCCACATGTAAAAATACTCCCTGCCCCAGCCCTCCTGCCTGTAACATGGCGTCAGCTTCCAAATCCACTGGTCAGGCCTTCACTTGTGGGCAAAAAGCAGGCAGCGGAGCGAGGCACTGGAGTCTAATTAAGTGCCTAGGAAACAAACCATGGGCTTTAATTTAAACTCTGAAAATAGCAAGGGCCCAGGATTACTCTCTTTGGCCTGAGCTGTGACAAGATGTCCTGCTGCGTCTCCCTCTGCCTGTGCCACCGGGTTGTGGTGAGGGAGTGGGGTTGGGGTGGGTTAGGTGGGGAGGAGAGGACAGAGGTTCACAGTTCATAGGGCAGCAGTGGAGAGAGCTCTCAGAGACTCCCAGAGAAGAAGAGCAAGAGCTCAGAGTAGGGGGAGGCGCACAGGGGGATGGGATATGCCAGGCCCTCCATTCCTAGTTTGCATCCCTGTCCATGACCCCAGCCTGCAGAGGGGGCTATCCAGACATCCAGGAGTTCTGGGTCCCAACTCAGGCACATCCACAGGTCTCATGTGGCTAAGAATGCTAAGCCCTGGCCAAAGTGGAGGTAATTCTCTAGGAAGATAATAGAACAGGTACTGCAGTTTCATGCCCAATCCTCTTCGGCAATGAGGAGGAAAACTGTCAACAAACAGGTAAGTGGAAACAAAAGCTTCTACAGGTCAGCTCAAATGTCTGCTGAGCATCTTCCTTTCCTCCCGCAGGTGGCCTGCTGCGGGGGAATAAGACTAGGAAACAACTAACCACTGACCTCGAGGCTTCCGAGGCAGAGGAGGTCATTCGCCCTTGGTCATTCGTCCCCTCCCAGCTCTTTTCACACCATATTGTCATTCGTCCCCCACCTCCCCCATTACCCTATACACCAGAGGCTCCTGGTTTAAATGCTTTTGATTTCCTCCCGCATTCCCCTTTGCCACCGCAGTACTGAGTGCACTTCACAGCGTCCACTCTTCCCTCCCGCATTAGAGGCGCAGGGAGGGAAGTCCGGACCCAGGGAACAAGCTCGCCGCCTCCAGCTCCCGCGGGCCTGGGCCCACCCAGTGGGACACCGAAGCCCGGGGAGGCCCTGAGCGCCGCTGCTGGCTGTGAAGACAAACGGGCACCCAGCACCCGGACTAAACCCGCGCTCGCTGCCTCCGGGGGAGAGCCGGAATGAAAGGGAAGGAGAAACTCCAAGGGAGTGAGCAAACAGGGACAGGTGCTGTCCATCCGGCCTTACCCCTTGGTGGGGTGGGGGGTGGGGGGGCTCCCGTCAGGCTCACATTGCCGAGGGGCAGATCCCCCAACCCCCTCAGCTTTCTTTCCCGTGGGAGTGGGTGTGCTCCGAGCTGGGCTGTCACGACCACCCAGTGAGGACAGGGACAAGGGGCGAGGGCCGACAGCACAGGGCGGAAGGGCCCGCGCCCGCCTTGGGGGCCCGATGGCGCAGAGGGGCGGGCGGGGCTCCTCGGGGTGCTGCTCCCCTCCTCCCCCCACCGCCCTTCTCCGAGGGGACCGCGGGCCTTCGGGCAGCACTTCCCTCCCCCCAGGGCGCCTCCTCGGCCCAGCCGCCTTGGCTCAGCCCCTTAATCTCAGCGGAGTCTGAGGCCGGAACAAAGGCGACACTGGGCGATGATAATAACGCCGAGAAGCGGGTGGGGGACAGCACCACTTTCCCCTCAAGCCCCACCCCGTGGGTGGTTGTCCCAAACCCAGACTGCTCGGCCCGGCCCAGCCACCAAGTCCCGCCCTGCAGGATCCGCGGCCCCACGCGCAGGGCACCTGGCCCCACCAGCGGCGGGAACCACCAGCGCCAGGCCTCAAACCCCTCGTTGACACGCTACCAACTCCTCTCTGGAGCGCAAAACCAAGTCCAGAAATAAGAAACACAAAGTTTTCAGCCCAAGTTTCCTCCGCGGAGACTCCCTCGGGGGACCACCCCACAGCGGCTTAGCCCTCCTTCCCTGGCTGGCCCCTCATTAGGCACTAATGATCCCCAGCTGTGCCAGCTTCCAGCCCTCCTCCTTAACCCCTTGGTTTCCTTCATGGCTGCCAGGAAAAAAATGAAGGCTCAGAAATCCCATGTAGTGCTGAGAGGTGGAGGGCACCCTCACACACAGCTGATGTCACACTCCTTCTGTAGCTTCTCCAAATAAACCAAATTAACCATAATTGCTGCCATTTGCGGAGTGCCTTACCCACATACATCAACTCTTCTCAAACTCCTCATCTTTACAGCAGCAGAAAGGAGGAATTGTTTCACCCATTTTGCAAATGAGAAAATTAAGGCCAGGTAGCCAATAAGTAGAGGCCCAGTGATAAAAGCTCAGCTCTGTTCTCTTTTCACCCACCCTGTCGCTTAATTTTTTCATTCCTTTGAGAAAAATGTGATTCTCCAATGTGCAGGTTAAAGATACACTCACCATCCTTGCACTGCAGAGTGGTGTAGAATTTTTTAAACTTCAAAGCCAGAAAACACTGGGTTAAGAGTTGGAAGAACTGTATTTCCTCCCCAGCCAACGAATCATGTTGACTTCAGACTAGTACCAGCTTCTTTGAGCTCTGGTAACCTCTTCAAAATGGTGTGATAAGAAATATCTCCCTTTCTTCCCTCTTGGGCCTTTGGGAGGCCCAACTGATCCAGATGGGCAAAAGCATGGTCAACCGTAGAGGGTTGTGAAGGACAGTGACACTTTCCTGGGGGACACACCACATTCTAAGACCGAGAGGCTCCCCAGATTGTTTCAGAGTGAGTTTTGGGGCCTGGAGTCCCTAGAACCCTTCGTTTTAGTTGTGAGGAAGATGCTCTGAGGCATGTTGTGAGGCTCTGTTATTTTTATGATTTTTGGAAGACCAGAAGGGTCATCACTATGACAAAGCCAGGTCCTGGACTGGAGCATGAACCAACGGGCAAGAACACGTGAGCCATTTTCTTCAACTATTCCGCCACCCCCTCACTTATCCCACTGTGGATAAATGAGAGTTTTACTTTCCCGTGGAAAATAATCATTTGGTTAGATTTGGATCATTGAGCTTATCCCCAAAACCCAGAGACAATCCAAATGTCCTTCAACCGGGGAATGGAGCAACAAAGTGATACATTCATGCAATGGAATTCTACTTCCCAATAAGAAGGAATGAAATACTGATGCAACAACTTAAATACAGTTTGCTAAAAGAAAGAAGCCAGATGCAAAAGGCTACATATTTTTTTATTCCATTTATACTACATTTTGGAAGAGGTGCAACTACGGGGTAAGGGTTTGATTATAAGGGGGCAGCACACAGCAATTTTGTGGGGTGATGGAACTATTCCGTATCTTGTGGTGGTTATGCAACTCTATGCATTTGTCAAAAAACATGGAACTGTACACCAAAAAGAATGAATTTTACTGTAGGTAAATTAAAACACATTTTTAAAAATTAAAAAAAAATTACTCAGAACATTTTTAAACTGAGAAAGTTGAGTAGTTTAGCGGGGGGAGTCCAGTAGTAGAGTAAAATGGGTGTGGTATAGGATGATATAGCATAGTGCAGTGGGAAAGTTGTCCACTGGTGCTCCAGCCTGAGAAGGCAGCAGTCACCAGGGGAATGTACTGAGTCCAGGGCTCCTTCTCTAGATAATATAATTCCCTGGATCTGGGGTTAACTCAGGAATCTGCATTTTTGAAAGCACCCCAGGTTGTTCTGGTTCAGTGAGTAGCCCACATTTTGAGGTACACTTTTAAGATTTTCTTCATTATATGGGGGTTACATGCTTCTATGAGCAGGCCCCTTTATGCCACAGTGTTCCCACCAGCAACATGGGGACTATTAGCCAGTCTCTTCTGCTTCATACAGATCCAGGATGGAGGACATTTAGGTGCGTGTGGAGGACAGTACTGTGTGCTCCATGGTGTCCTGGAGGTTATTCTTATGCATGTCAGGGGCAGCAGCTTAGAATCCCTAAATTATCCACTCCTCTGGGGACTCACCATCAACCTCTTTCTCCTATGACTTGGCATCTTGGGAATTTACCCAGCCTCTTGGAGAGTGGTAACTTCACCTAAGGGGATATTATTAAGACAGAATTTTCTCTCTGAAATTCTTTGAGTTTTCTCATAGCAAAAACTCAAGCCAGAGCCTGCCCTTCTGGCTGATCATAATTTGAAGTTTAGAACCATTTCAAGAGACGAGAGGAAGTAAACCTGGGTTCAGGTCTCAGTTCAACTCACCACTTGTGTGATTTTGAGTAAGCAATTTCGTTTCTTAGAACCTGAGATTCTTTTGTATTTTTTAACTTTTTAAAATTGTGTAGTATAACATATATACAAAGAAAAGAAATAAAAAGGCAAATTTTTTGTATATTCATCATCATGATCATTTCTTAGAACATCTGCATCAATTCAGAAAAAGAAATGAAAAGAAAACAGAAAAAAATTTATAATACCATACCCCTTACCCCTCCCTTTTATTGATCACTAGCATTTCAATCTACTAAATTTATTTTAACATTTGTTTCCCCTATTATTTTTATTCCGTATGTTTTACTCCTCTGTTGATAAAGTAGATAAAATGAGCATCAGACACAAGGTTTTCACAATCACACCGTCACACTGCAAAAGCTTTATCATTATACAATCATCTTCAAGAAACATGGCTACTGGAACACAGCACTCAATTTTCAGGCACTTCCCTCCAGCCTCTCCATTACGCTTTAACTAAAAAGGTGATATCTATTAATGCAAAAGAATAACCTCCAGGATAACCTCTCGACTCTGGAATCTCTCAGCCATTGACACTTTATTTTGTCTCATTTCACTCTTCCCCCTTTTGGTCAAGAAGGTTTTCTCAATCCCTTGATGCCAAGTTCCAGCTCATTCTAGGATTTCTGTCCCACGCTGTCAGGAAGGTCCACACCCCTGGGAGTCATGACCCACGTAGACAGGGTGGGCAGTGAGTTTGCTTGTTGTGTTGGCTGAGAGAGAGAGGCCACATCTGAGAAACAAAAGAGGTTCTCTTGGAGGATGACTCTCAGGCCTAATTTTAAGTAGGCTTAGCCTATCCTTTGCAGGGTTAAGTTTCATATGAACAAACCCCAAGATTGGGGATCACCCTATTGCTTTGGTTGTCTCCACTGCTTGTGAGAATATCAAGAATTCTCCACTTTGGGAAGTTGAATTTTCCCTCTTTCTCACCATTTTACAAGGGGACTTTGCAAATACTTTTTAATTCACTGTGCAAATTGCTCTGGGATTTATTGGGGCATCACTCTGGACAAACCTACAAAATCTCATGCCCTACCCAAAGAACCTGAGATTCTTATACTCAAATTCTTACATTCAAATTCTTCAAGTGTAAAATGGGCTGATACCTATACTTTGCAGGAGTTCTATGAACTGAAAGATACATGCTGAGATATTTAGAGGTGAAGTGTTGTGATGTCTGAACTTTCAAAAGATTCAGCAAAAACAAAGACATATATACACATATTATATAAAGTAAGTATGGCAAAATATAAGAACTGTTGAATCTAGGTGATAGGAACATACGTAACATTTTTTTCACCTTTTTTTATGTTTGAAAAGTTTTATAACAAAATTAGAAGCCATCTGCACAATGCTTGTCAGTAGGTAGGTCTCACAGGTGGGGGAGGAGGGGAAGAGGGCAAGAGAGTGCCCCATACTGTTTGAGAGGCTCCTGGCATGATCCTTTCCACATCCTCAGAGTTCTGGGAAAAGCCAGTTGGGCCACCAGGCTCTCTCGGATGACAAGGAAATGTGATAGAGATGATAGAGACCCTTTGAGCCTCTGCATTGTTTGTACCCCGCCCTCCAATGCACAAAAGTCTTTCTCAACAGCTGTCCTGAGCACCAGAGTATAAATGAACAAGGAACATATGGCGGGGCCAGGGGCACAGAGGTGTCAGTAGAACCTTCTGCAAAGCCCTTGACCTGGGAAGCTGGTCCAAGGTCTCCCACCATGTCAGAGTTCCTCTCAGACAAGGGCTCCCACCCCAGCCCACATCTGAATACCACAGGATGTACCAGATCCACTGACATGAATCCAACTTAGTTTAACAGGAGGTATTAGTTTCCTATTGCTGCTACAACAAATTACCACAAATTTAGTGGCTTAAAATAAGACAAATTTCAACAGGAACTAAAAGAATAAAATATCCAGGTATAAATCTCAACAAGGATATAAAGGACTTGTATACGGAAAACTACAAAGCATTCCAAAAGAAATAAAAAAGACCTAAATAATTGCAAGGCCATTCCATGTACACGGATTGGAAGACTAAATATTGTTAAGATGTCAGTGCTACCCAAAGTGATCTACAGATTCAACACAATCTAAATGAAAATTACAGCAGACTTCTTGGCAGAAATGGAAAAGCCAACATTCAAATTTACATGGAAGGGTAAAGGGGCTCCAAATAGCCAAAACCATTTTGAGGAAAGAAGAAAAAAGTTGGAGGACTCACACTTCCCAATCTTGAAACTTATTACAAAACCGTAGTGACCAATACCTCTTGGTACTGGTATAAGGACAGACATATAGACTAATGGAACTGAACTGAAAGTTAAAAATCAACCTTCACATTTATGACCAACTGATTTTTTATTTTTATTTTTACAATTTTTTTGGTGCATGGGCTGGGAGCTGAACCCAGGTCTCCTGCATGGCCAGTGAGCATTCTACTACTGAACCACCTGTGCACCCTGTGGCCAGCTGATTTTTGACAAGGGGGTAAAGATCACTCAGTTGGGAAAGACTGGTATCTTCAACAAATGGTGCTGGGAAAATTGGATCTCTGTATGCAAAAGGATGAAGGTGGACCGCTGCCACACACCATATACAAAAATCAACTCAAAATGGATTAAAGACCTACATATAGATACTAGAACTATAAAACTCCTAGAAGAAAATTTAGGAACTTCTTTAAGACTTTGTGTTAGGTGATAGTTTCTTAGATTTATATCCAAAGCACAAGCAACAAAAGAAAAAGCAGATAATTAGGACCTCATCAAAATTAAAAATTTGGGGGCATCAAAGGACTTTATCATGAAAAAAATGACAACCTCCACAATGGGAGAAAATATTTCGGAACCACATATCTGATTAGGGTTTAATATCCAGAATATAAAAAGAAATACTGCAATTGAACAACAACAAAAAGAAAGACAAACAACCCAATTTAAAAATGGGCAAAAGACTTGAATAGACTTTCCTCCAAAGAAAATAAACAAATGGCCAAAAAAAAAAAAATCACATGAAAAGATGCTCAACATTATTGGTCATCAGGGAAATCAAAACACAACAAGAGGAAGATGGCTAAATAGAGCAGCTCAAGATTAGCCCTGCTCCATGGATAAGTTAGAGAAGGGACAAGAGGGTGACTGAGGTGGTGATTCGGGAGTACAGCTCACCCGAGAGAGACTTTTGCATCACATGGGGCAGCGCGGGTTGCTGAGGCCAAGGAACTGAGAGGGAGAAAGCTGGAGTATCGCAAGTGCAGAGGCACAGAGCTGTGGAGGCCACGGGAGTGCACAGATGGGAGCCGGGAACTAGGAGGTAAGCCAGGTCACGTTCTTTGGGCGCGCTACCCTCACCAGTGCAGCCCCGTGACCAGCGACTCACCCCATACTCCACGCACCCGAACCCTGTCACCCGCTCCCATTCCTCGTGCTCCAAGCACCCCCACTCCACCAGCGCCCAGTGCACGTACCTGCCCTCCACCCCCACCCCAAATGCAGCCCAATCCACCTCTCCTGTACCCCTCCCGAGCACCACCTCCCCCTTTCCTGTTCCCTATAGGCTGTTGTCAGGGCATAAAGGCTGTGGGCACCAGCTTCCATACCTAGGCTACCCTTGCTCCCCTGCCCATAGTGCTGCACAGCCTCACTGTGCCCCTCCCCCCACCCTGAGCTCTGCACTTCCATTTATGGCACTCCCAGGCCCACGCAAGCACATGGGCCCCCAGTCACATAATTCAGCTCCGGGAACTGAACCTTACAGCAGTCCTAGAACCACACATGTGCACAGCCCTCAGCCCCCTTCCCAGCTCTGAGAAAGTGCTGGCCTACTCAACTGGTTCATATCTGCCCTCAATCCATGAAGGTATAATGCTGACCTGCTACCACAGCCCTACACATGTGCACAAAAGGTCCTGTGCCTTAGACCAGTGCACACCAGGGTTACACCCCCCAGACTGGTGCACCAGCACTGCTACATCCTCCCTGGCCACTGGGCACCTGTGTTCACAAGCACCAGCATTACATCCCCAACCTGCACCCATACCTGGCCTGAAACAAATCACTACACTAAGTGCCCCACCCCGTGCCCTGCTCCCTGCTGTATAACCATCCCGCAAATGCAAAACTTATACTCCTGAAAGAAATCAACTCCTAAAGTAAATCAGTCGAGACATTTACATGCCACAAAGATAGCAGAAGATCACTAAGCATATCACGGTGCAGACAGACATAGCCCTGTTTAATGACCAAATTAAAACACCAGAGGAGACACAGGTGTTGGAACAAGGAATCAAAGATGTTCATACAACTCTACTTAATAAAATAAGTTGGATAGCAAATGGCATAAAGGAAGATCAAGAAGACAGTAGAAGAGCACAAAGAGGAATTTGAAAGAATTAATAGAAAAATAACAGACACCACAGAAATTAAAGATTCTGCTGACCAAATAAAAAATACCAGAGGCACACAAGACCAGATTTGAAGAGACAGAAGAAAGAATAAATGATATAGAGGACAGCATAATTTTTTTTCCTCTTATTTATTTATTTATTAATTAAAAAAAATTTAACAAACGAACTAAAACAGTAACACATGATCATTCCGTTCTACATATGTAATCAGTAATTCACAATATCATCACATAGTTGTATATTCATCATTTCTTAGAACATTTGCATCAATTCAGAAAAAGAAATAAAATGAAAACAGAAAAAAAAGATTATACATACCATACCCCTTACCCCTCCCTTTCACTGATCACTAGCATTTCAAACTAAATTTATTTTAACATTTGTTCCCCCTATTATTTATTTTTATTCCATGTGTTCTACTCATCTGTTAACAAGGTAGATAAAAGGAGCATCAGACACAAGGTTTTCACAATCACACAGTCACATTGTGAAAACTATATCACTATTCAATCATCTTCAAGAAACATGGCTACTAGAACACAGCTCTCAATTTTCAGGCAGTTCCCTCCAGCCTCTCCATTACATCTTGAATAACAAGGTGATATCTACTTAATGCATAAGAATAACCTCCAGGATAACCTCTCGACTCTGTTTGGAATCTCTCAGCCATTGACACTTTGTCTCATTTCACTCTTCCCCCTTTTGGTCGAGAAGGTTTTCTCAATCCCTTGATGCTGAGTCTCAGCTCATTCTAGGATTTCTGTCCCACGTTGCCAGGAAGGTCCACACCCCTGGGAGTCATGTCCCATGTAGACGGCGAGGGTGGTGAGTTTGCTTGTTGTATTGACTGGAGAGAGAGACCACATCTGAGCAACAAAAGAGGCTCTCTTGGGGGTGACTCTTAGGCCTAAATTTTAAGTAGACTTGACCTATCCTTTGTGGGGTTAAGTTTCATATGAACAAACCCCAAGACTGGGGGCTCAGCCTATAGCTTTGGTTATCTACACTGCTTGTGAGAATATCAAGAATTCAACTTGGGGAAGTTGCATTTCTCCCTGTTCTCACCATTCCTCAAAGGGAACTTTGCAAATACTTTCCCACTCACTGATCAAATCATTCTGGGATTCATCGGGGCATGAATCTGGACAAACCAACGAAATCTCATTTCCTACCCAAGATTCCAAGTATTTATGGTGTTCAATCAAGCTATCTACATAAGTTATATTAGGAAATGAACTAGTCAAAATATAAATTTTGTACTAAATAAACATTTTTGGCTTTAGTCTCACATGTAAGTTAAAATTTTAAAATATTAATTACCATCTGTTTTCAGCACCCTGCAGTAATGACATGAGGACAGGATAATTGACTTCAAAGACTTGAAACAGCAAATGGCAAAAAAGATGGAAAAAATTGAATTGGAACACAGGGAAATGATAGACAAAACAAAGTATACAAATATAAGAATCATTGGTGTCCCAGAAGGAGAAGGGAGTAAAGGGCTAGGAAGAGTAGTTGAGGACATAATGGGGGAAAAGTTCCCAACCCTCATAAAGGACATACATATATAAGTCAAGAAGCCCAAAGAACTCCAAACAGAATAAATCCAAATAGGCCTTCCCCAAGGCACACACTAATCAGTCTGTCAAATGTTGAAGAGAAGTAGAAAATCCTGAAAAGCAGTAAGAGAAAAACAATATACTACATACAAGGGAAACCAAATAAGACTGACTGCAGACTACTCAACTAGCACCCTGGAGGCAAGAAGGCAGTGGTATGATATATTCAAGATCCTGAAAGAGAAAGACTTCCACCCAAGAATTCTGAACACAGCCAAATTGTCCTTTAAAATTGAGGGAGAGATTAAAGTTTTCACAGACAAAGAGGTCCTGAAAGAATTTGTCAACAAGAGACTGGCCCTACAAGAAATACTAAAAGGAGTTCTACTAGCTGAAAAAAAAAAAAAGACAGGAGAGGGAGGTCTGGAGGAGGGCACAGAATTTAAGAGTACCACTAAGGGTAACTTAAAGAATACAAAGAGAAAGAGGGAAAAGAATATATAGATCTGACAAATAAAATAAAAAAGATAAGGTGGTGGAATCAAGAAACGCCTTTTCAGTAATAATTTTGAATGTTAATGGACTAAACTTACCAATTAGAAGATAGATTGGCAGAATGGATTAAGAAACATAATCCAGCTATATGCTGTTTACAAGAGACTCACCTTAGACACAAGGATACAAATAGATTGAAAGTGAAAGGATGGAAAAAGATTTTCCACGCAAGTTGTAACCAAAAGAAAACAAGAGTAACTATATTAATATGGGACAAAATAGACTTTAAATGTGAAGATATCAAAGAGACAAAGAAGGACACTATTTACTAACTAAAGGGTCAATTCACCAAGAAGATATAACAATCATAAATGGTTATGCTCCCAATCAAGGAGCTCCAAAGTACCTGAGACAGACGTTGGCAAAACTGAAGAGAGCGATAGAAGTGTCAACAATAATAGTGGGAGACTTCAACACACTGCTCTACTCTGCAGATAGAACAACCAGATGGAAGATCAACAAGGAAATAGAGAAGTTAAATAACTTGATAAATGAATTAGGCCTAACAGATATCTATAGGTCATTGCACCCCAAGGCATAAGGATATACATTCTTCCCTAGTGCTCATAGAACATTCTCCAGGATAGATCATATGCTGGGCACAAAACAGGTCTTTATAAATTTAAAACCATTGGAATTATTCAAAGCACTTTCTCTAATCACAATATGATGAAGCTGGATCTCAGTAACCACAAAGAATGAGAACATTCACAAATATATGGAGATTGAATAACACATTCTTTTTTTTTTTTTTAGTACATGGGCAGGCACCGGGAATCGAACCTGGGTCCTCTGGCATCGCAGGCAAGCATTCCTACCTGCTGAGCCACCGTGGCCCACCTATAACACACTCTTAAACAACCAGTGGGTCAAAGAAGAAATTGCTAGAGAAATCAGTAGCTATTTGGAGATTAATGAAAATGAGAATATAACTTATCAGAACTTATGAGATGTGGCAAAGGCTGTGCAGAGAGGGAAATTTGTTGCCCTAAATGCCTATATTAAAAAACAAGAAAGAGTGAAAATTGAGGGCTTAATAACACACCTGGAGGAACTTGAGAAAGAGCAGTAAACTAACCCCAAAGCAAATAGAAGAAGAGAAATAACAAAGAATAAAGCAGAAGTGAATGAATGGGAGAACAAAACAACAATAGAAAGAATCAATAAAGCCAAAAGTTGGTTCTTCAGAAAAATCAATGAAATGGATGGGCCAATAGCAAGACTGACAAAGGAAAAAAGAGAGAGGGGCAAATAAACAAGATTAGAAATGAGAAGGGGTACATTACCACAGACCTAGAAGAAATAAAAGAAATCATGAAAGAATAGTATGAAGAACTATACGCCAACAAACTAGACAACTTAGATGAAATGGACAAATTTCCAGAACAACACGAACAAGCTATACTGATTCAGGAAGAAATAGATCTCAACAAACAAATCACAAGTAAATAGATTCAATCAGTCATCATAAATCTTCCTACAAATAAAAGCCCAGGGCCAGATGGCTTCACAGGGGAATTTCATCAAACATTCCAAAAAGAAGTAGCATCAATACTGCTCAAACTTTTTTAAAAAATTGAGGAAAAAGGAACTCTGCCTAACTCATTTTATGAAGCTAATATCATTAATATCAAAACCAGGTAAAGATGCTATAAGAAAGGAAAACTACAGGCCAATCTCCCTAATGAACATAGATGCAAAAATACTCAATAAAATATTAGCAACTCAAATCCAGCAACACATTAGAATTATACACCATGACCAAGTGGAGTTTATATGAGGAATGTAAGGATGGTTCAATGCAAGAAAATCAATTAATGTAATACAGCATATTAACAAATCGAAAGGGAAAAATCACATGATCATCTTGATTGACGCTAAAAAGCATTTGACAAAATTCAGCATCCTTTTCTGATAAAAAAACTCCAAAAGATAGGAGTCAAAGGTAACTACCTCAATATGATAAAGGGGATATATGAAAAACCGATAGCCAGCATCATACTTAATGGAGAGCGACTAAAAGCTTTCCCCTTAAGATCAGCTACAAGACAAGAATGCCCACTGTCACCACTATTATTCAACCTTGTACTAGAAGTTCTAGCTAGAGCAATCAGGCAGGACAAAGAAATAAAAGGTATCTAAATTGGAAAGGAAGAAGTAAAACTCTCATTATTCGCAGATGGTATGGTACTTTACTTGGAGGATCCTGAGAAATCTACAGCAAAGTTACTTGAGCTAATAAACAAATTCAGCAAGGTGGTAGAATATAAAATTAATGTGCAAAACTCAGTAATGTTTCTATACACAGGCAATGACCTAACTGAGGAATCAGTTAAGGAAAAAATTCCATTCAAAATAGCAACTAAAAGAATCAAGTACTTAGGAATGAACTTAACTAGGGATGAATCATGGTCAGGTTCATGTGTCAAGAGCCTCTCCTGTGGAGTTCATCCAGACCCTCCATTGGAATCATCAGCTTCACAGCCTGCCTTGTGGATTTTGGACTCTGCATTCCAGTGGTCACGTAAGACACTCTTATAAATTTTATATTTGCAAGTGTTCCCTGTTGATTCTGTTTCTCTAGCGAACCCTAACTAATATAGGACGTAAAGTACTTGTACACAGAAAACTACATAACATTGCTAAAAGAAATCAAAGGAGATCTAAATAGGTGGAAAGACATTCCTGCTCATGGAAAGAAAAGCTAAATATAGTTAAGATGTCAATTCTCCCCAAATTGATCTACAGATTCAACACGGTACCAATCAAAATTCCAACAACCTACTTTGAAGATTTGGAAAAGCTAACTACCAAATTCATCTGGAAGGGAAAGACACCCCAAATAGCTAAAAGCATCCTAAAAAAGTGGGAGGATTAACACTCCCTGACTTTATAACCTATTATAAAGCCACAGTGGTCAAGACAGCATAGTACTTGCACAAAGACAGAAGCATTGACCAATGGAATCAAATCAAGAGTGCAGAAATAGACCAACAAATCTATGGTCAACTGATTTTTGACAAAGCCCCCAAATCCTCTAAACTGGTACAAAATAGTCTTTTCGATAATTGGGCATGGAAAAACTGGATATCAATAGCCAAAAGAATGAAAGTGGACCCTGTTCCAGTTTGCTAGCTGCCGGAATGCAATATACCAGAAACGGAATGGTTTTTAAAAAGGGGAATTTAATAAGTTTCTTGTTTACAGTTCTAAGGCCGAGAAAATGTTCCAGTTAAAACAAGTCTATAGAAATGTCCAATCAAAGGTATCCATCCAGGGAAAGATAACTTGGTTCAAGAAGGCTGATGAAGTTTCTCTCTCAAGTGAGAAGGCACATGGCGAACACAGTCAGGACTTCTCTCTCAGCTGGAAGGGCACATGGCGAACACAGCCTCATCTGCTAGCTTTCTCTCATGGCTTCCTGTTTCATGAAGCTCTCTGGGAGGCGTTTTCCTTCTTCATCTCCAAAGGTCGCTGGCTCGTGGACTCTCTGCTTCGTGGTACTGCAGCATTCTCTGCTCTCTCCGAATCTCCTTCATTCTCCAAAATGTTTCCTCTTTTATAGGACTCCAGAAACTTCTCAAGACCCACCCAGATAAGTGGAGATATGTTGTCATCTAATCCAGTTTAACAACCACTCTTCATTAAATCACATCATCCAGGGAGATGATCTGATTACAATTTCAAACATACAGTATTGAATAGGGATTATTCTACCTTTATGAAATGGGATTTTGATTAAAACATGGTTTTTCTAGGGTCCACACATCCTTTCGAACCAGCACAGACCCCTATCTTACACCCTACACAAAAATTAACTCAAAGTGGATCAAACACCTAAATGTAAGAACTAGCACCATAAAGCTTCTAGAAGAAAATGTAGGGAAACCTTCAAGACTTAGTAATAGGAGGTAGCTTCCTAAACTTTGTACTCAAAGCATAAGCAACAAGAGAAAAAATAGATAAATAGGAATTCCTCAAAATCAAATGTTTCTGCACCCCAAAAGACTTTGTCAAAAAGGTGAAGAGGCAGCCAACTCAATGGAAGAAAATATTTGGAAATCACATATTGGACAAAAGTTTGATTGCCTGTATATAGAAAGAAATCATACAACTCAACAACAAAAGAGCAAACAACCCAATTATAAAATGGGCTAAAGATATGAATGAGCATTTTTCTGAAGAGCAAATACAGATGGCTCAAAAGCACATGAAGAGATGCTCATTTTCACTGGCTATAAGGGAAATGCAGATCAAGGCTACAGTGAGATACCACCTCACACCTATAGGAATGGCTGCTATTAAACAAACAGGAAAATATAAATGTTGGAGAGGATGTGGAGAAACTGGGACACTTATGCACTGCTGGTGGGAATGAATAATGGTGCAGCCACCATGGAAGACTGTTTGGCAGTTCTTTAGGAAACTACATATTGAGTTGCTCTATGACCCAGCAATAGCACTACTTGGTATATATCCAGAAGAGTTGAAAGCAATGACACAAACAGACATTTGCACACCAATGTTCATAGCAGCACTATTCACAATCGCCAAAAGATGGAAACAAACCAAATGCTCATCAACAGTGGATCAACAAAATGTGGTATATACATACGATGGAATATTATGCAGCAGTAAGACAAAATGATGTCCTGAAGCACATGACAAGATGGATGAGCCTTGAGGATATAATGCTGAGTGAAGTTAGCCAGACACAAAAGGACAGATACTGTATGATTCCACTTTTATGACCAGCATAAAGGTGTAATCAGAGGCTTATGCTACAGAATATAGGGACTTAGAGATAGATCGAAGCTAGAGATGAGCGAACCATTAGCTAATGAGGTTGAACTCCAATGTAAGGGAATAGATAGGTGTGAAGGTGATTCTCTAGTGGATCTAGAAGTAATATTACCATATTGAAGATGAACAAGATTGAAAGGGGTTATATAGACCTACGTGTCCCACTGATTCACACTAGAAATACGAATTAGTTCTCACAAGAATTACTTCAAAGATATGATTCTTGTATAACAGATGTTTAAATCCAGGGTACAGGGGGAAAACTGCTATTGCGTGCTCTGAGCTATGTTCAAAGGAAACCATCAGCACTACCACAGCAACAGCAGAAGTAAATAATGGGGGAAGGGACAAAAGTTAAGAGGAGGTTTCGATTTCTATTTGGCGAGGGTGTGTTTATTGGTTTTCTTTCTCTTGTAAACAATGAAATTATCTAAAATTGAGAATGCTGGTGACTGGACTTTGGGCCCTCTACATGATGCCCGATGAATGCAGGTGGCTGAAGGATGCACTGATGGAGAAGTAGATTGGCTAACAATGGTGCATACTTATGACGAAGGTTGTGCTGCTACAAAAAGGAGCAAAGTGGTGAGGCATGCAACAATGTGAATGAACATGTGGAACATTTGATGTAAACAATAAGCCAGAAACAAGAACAAGAATGGTATGGTCACCTTTAGAAAATGCTTACAAGAATACAGGGGCCTAGACTGTAAGTTTTTAGAGCAGACTCATTAAGTCCAGAGTGATGATGATTATTTCTGGATTTTGAGAGACTGTTTTATATACATAACCTGATATTTAGAGAAAAGAATGAATCTGAACAGGTTGGGGTTAAAGTAATTCAGAACATAGGGGTGAGGAAGACAGAACCACACATACTCTTTGAGACCAATGTAAGAAAGGTTTATTTGGTCTGGAACTGAAATTTTCTGTAGTGCGTAATCTAATTCAACCTGTCTGTATAGGTCATTTGAACAATTGAAACACAAAGAGCACAGAATAAGAAAGAGGTCCTTTAATCCTGTAGAGGTTATTGTAATTCTTGGATACATTTTTGACCATATTAAGCAGATAATCAAAAAGTATTGGCAAGGTCTCGTGCGGGATGGGAGGAAAATATGAAACTATTAAACCTTACCATCGGGGAATCCCCCGATACAGTGTCAAGCTTTAGGGACACCCAAATCAATAGACCATGCCCTTGATCAGGAGGCTTACTCTGGTGAAGCTTATGTAGGTAGCGGAGAAGCTTAGACTACCTATAGGCATGCCTAGGAGTTACTTTTGGAGGACCTCTATTGTTGCTCAGATGTGGCCTCAGTCTCTCTAAGCCCAACTCTGCAAGTGAAATCATTGCCCTTCCCCCTACATGGGACGTGACTTCTAGGGGTGAAAGTCTCCCTGGCAATGTGGGAGATGACTCCCCAGGATGAATCCACCATGGGATCAACAATTCCATCCTGACCAAAAGGGGGGAAAGAAGTGTAATTAATAAAGTATCAGTGGCAGAGAGAGTTCAAATAGAGTTGAGAGGCTATTTTGGAGGTTGCTGTTACGCAAGCTTCAGTTACACATTGCTACCTATCATAACCTGCCAACTCCCAACTAGGACCATTCCAGCCAATCCTGAAGAACACCTAGGGCAATATGTAAGATTCCACAAAGTTTCCATTCACTAGAGTAACTTTCCAGAAACCTACGACCTCCAGATGTGTCCCTGGTCCAGATAAGCCCTGAAACCTAGCCCAGCCTCTCCAGAACACCAGATAGTTCCAACTCCCGACCCCATATTAGTGACAGACCCCTCCTTCCAATACGAAAAATTTAGAATGGCCATAGCCCAAGCATCCCTGGAGAGAGGGATGGAAAGATCAAAGGTGATGGTGGAGTTATACAGAGAAGGTTGGATTTAACAAGTGAATATGAATGCTGAATCATTAAATTGGTATCTCTTATACTCTCCAGTATTTTAGAGCAGCTAGAAGTAAAAACCTAAAATTGTGGAATTATAACCCACGTCAAACTCTGAAATATATTCTACAACTAATTGTGATTCTGTGCTTTGAAATTTATAGCTTTTTGTATATATGTTATTTTTCACAAAAAAAGAAGGAAAAAAAGTCGATTGTGACGACAATAAATTTTTTAAGCCCTCTAGCCTCCGATATTCTGGAGCACCCAGAAGGAAAAATATGAGAAGATCGTATGGTAGCCCATGACAAACTCTGGGCTCTGTCCTGTAACTATTTGTTCTAGAGTGCTTTGGAAACTATTGCCTTTTTATTTCTTTGCTTTAGTATATATATGTTATACTATACAATAAAAAAAGTTAATAAAAAACACAATAAGATGCCATTTCATACCCACTAGAATGGCTATTAATAAAAAATGGAAAATTACAAGCAGTGGATAGGATGAAGAGAAATGGGTACATTCATTCATTGCTGGTGGGAATGGAGCCGCTGTAGGAAGTCTTGCAGTTCCTCAGAAAGTACGGAATTACCATCTGACCTGTCAACCCCACTTCTAGGTATACACCCACAAGAATTGAAAGAGCAAGGTATGTGCACATTGATGCTTTATAATGATGTTACAGCAGCTTTATTCACAATTGCCAAAAGATGGAATGTATGTATATACAATGTATGTATGTACCACATTTTGCTTATCCATTTTGCTTTGAATGGATAAGCAAAACGTGGTACATATATACAATAAAGTATTATTTAGCTGTAAAGAGAAAAGAAATTCTGATACATGCAAAAATCATGGATGAACCTTGAAGACATGATGTTGTTGAGTGAAATAAGTCAGACACAGAAGGACAAATATTTTATGATCTCACTGGAAGACAATAGTTAAACAAGCAAACTCACAGAGTCAGAATCTAAATCTAGAACACAGGTTACTAGGGGATGGAGTGGGGATAGGGAACAGGGGTTAAAGAATACAAAGCTATTGTTGTACAGTTCTGGAGGTCAGAAGTCCAGAATGGGTTTCGCTGTGGCTAAAATCAAGGTGTCGGCAGGGCTGTGTTCGTTCTGAGTCCTAGGAGAGAATCTGTTCCCATCCCTTTTGCAGCTTCTAGAGGCTGACCGCATTCCTTAGCTCGTGTCCCCTTCTATCTTTAAAGCAAATGATGACTTGTAGAGTTTTTCTCATAATGCTGTCTCTTAGATGCATACTCTTCTGCCACCCTCGACTCCATTTAAAGATGCTTGTGATTACATTGGACCCAACCAGATAATTCAGAGTAATCTCTTTATTTGAAAGCTGATTAGAAGCCTTAATTCTATCTGTACTCTTAACTCCCCCTTGCCATATAACCTGACCCATTCCCAGGCTTCAGGGAGTAGGATGTGGGCATCTTTGGGGCAACATTTCTCTGCCTACCACAGAGGATAACCCTAAGTGGGTAAGAGTTTGTGCCTTTTACTTCCCAGGGGCTTAAAAACTTTGGTGTATTTCAGAATTGTAGGGGAGAATGTCTGAAGGGGCAAAATTTTAGGCCTCATCAGTTTCTGATTCTGTGCTTCTGGCTGGGCCCAAGGAATCTGAGTTTTTAGCAAGCTCCCTATGCCTTTGCGATGTAGATGATCCAAGGAAGCACACTTTGAAAAATCTCCTTTCCTTGACTGGATAAAGGGTAGTGGCTACACTTTTAGAAACCTAATCACACAATCTATGATTTATTGAGGAATTCCAATGTAACCAACAACTAAATTCGAGTATCTTGTGCCAAATACTGTCCTCAGTGCTGCACATGGATTATCTAATGTAATCCTCGCCATAGCAGTATGAGGAAGGGCTATTACTATCATCTCTGTTCTGCAAAGATGAAAAAACGGAGGCTCAGAGGGTTAAGTAACTTGCCCAAGGTTGCAGAGGCAGAGCCAGCAGCCCTCTCCATCTCCCTCCTTTTCTTTCCCTAACACTGGCGCTCTTCTCCCCAGCTGTAGCGCAGCGCCAGTCCTTAGGAGGCCCTCCATGTTTACAGGCTGAAGTACTGGATGAACAAAGAGGTGGCTTTCTTCCTAAGACTCCTCAAGGGAACTATTACTACTATCCCCCACGAAATGGACAAGGACACGAAAGCTTGGAGAGGACAAAGCCCCATAACTGCATCTAATGTCAAAGTCCATGTGCGTCTCTCTATACCACGGGGCCCCGCCAGCAGCAGTCCGCGTGTTCTCATGAAGGATTGTTTCTTACGGGTGCATTTTTTAATTATTATTAATTTAAAAAATATATATAACAAACGCAAACATTCTTAACTTTTGATCATCCCGTTCTACATATAGTATCGGTAATTCACAATATCGTCCCATAGTTGCATGTTCATCATCATGATCATTTCTTAGAACATCTGCATCAATTCAGAAAAAGAAATAAAAAGACAACAGAATTCACACGTAACAGGTGCATTTTTTATTACACAGACTCTTACTTTGAGTTTTTAGTTAAAAAGTGGCTTCTATCAAAAAGAACCTCATTGTATCAAAGCAGGCCTGAGTTGTGCCTCCTCCTTGAGGGAAGAAGCTGTTTGTTCTACCCCAGAGGTGGGGCCAGCCCTGGTCATAGCCAAGCCTGGGGGAGGCGGCTCAGGGAAGTGCAAACAGCAATTAAAAGCTTCAGACCGCCCTGATAGGTGCTCTTTCATTAAATTCTTCTTCAAACACCTGTCAGGGACACAGCAGGGCCGCAGAAGTGCCCTGGGCAGGGAGGAGTGTATTAGAGAAATGCCATCTTGGCTCTATCATCAGGGGGTCCCCCAGCCTGTCCCCGTCTCACGCACATACATATGCACACACACCAGGGGACAGTTTCCTTCATTGCCTTGGCTGGGGTCAGCCTGCAGCCTTCCCCAGCAAATGGACCTGGCCGCCTGGCAGAAATGGACCTGGCCGCCTGGCAGAACTTGCAGGTGTACTACGGGTCCTTGTATCATTTCACGTCTTTGAGACTACGGTGACTCAGTGTAGCTTACATGGCTTACAGGGCTAATCTGTGCAGGGTGCACCACCCTCATCTGAGATGGACACCACAGGACAAACCATTCTCTCTCCCACTCCCTGCCACCCCCATCTCCTGCTCCATCTTATCTCCAGTTCCTCTTTTCTCCCCTTCTCCTTTGCCTTCTCTCCCTTCCTCTCCCCACCCCCTTAGGATGCGTCCCCTGCCCCAGCTCTCTCCCTGGGATCGCATTGCCTGAAGTGTGTGGCTTTGGAGGCCTGGGGTGAGAGGTGGGTTGCAGCAAGAAACAATGAACCGAAGAGCCCACGTTGGACTCTGCCTCAGTTTGCCTTCTGGAATGCGCGTGTGAGTGTTCACCGGTTTCCTGACTTAACGTGGTCAGTGCCTGGGGTCGAGGAGCTGGCTCTGTGGTGCAGAGTGTTGCTGCATTTCTCACTCCCCACGCAAGGCGCTGAGTGTCAATGAAGAGGATTGTGTAGAGGGGGAAACTGAGGCTCAGAAAGAGGACCTCCAGGTCACATGGCATTTGGTGGCAGAGCCAGGACTAGAAAGCACGTCTCCCAGCCTCTCTTGGCAGGTTTAAGTTATTGTGGTAATGATAACGGCCCTGCGGTACCTGGCATGATGGAAAGGGACCCAGATCCTGGAGAGTGTTGGAGAAAACAAGAGTAGGCAAGCCTCGGAATTTGGTAACCTTTTATTCTTAAATACTACACAGCCTAATTATACTGTTGGGGTTCACTAATATGTCAGATTAATTTTGTTTTACATTTTCATGTGATGAAAACAAATAAAACTCCCCCAGGGGAGAGTGGGCCAGTGAAGTGTGTGTGAGGGGGGGCCCTTTACTTAAGCACTTGCCCCCCCTGCCCCCGGCCTCAGGGGGACCCTCTGCGGCAGACACCTCAGGCCCACCTGATCCTCCCAAACCTGCGAGGACAGGTGGCTTGTTTCTATTTCATGAATGAGAAAACGAGGCCCAGGGAGTTGATGCACCATCATCTGGCCAGTGATTAGCACTGCCTCAGTTTCCCCTCTACGCGATACACTTCATTCGGCCATCCAGGCCCGTCTCATCCAGGGTTGAGTTTCCTTCCCTACTCTATGGCATGGGCTCCTCATGTTGCTGTGAAGGGCTCTTCAATGATTCAGTGCCCCCATCTTGCCTAAATAAAATCTGCTACATTGATACAGTGGAATACTATGCAACTATAAAAAAGGAAGAGGACGTGCACCGTCTTCTCTGTGTGAAAAATCATTAAGATGCCCAAGTGTCCACAGCATCCCTTTCTGTGTAACGAAAAGGGGGAAATAAGAATCTCTGCCTGCCTCCTGATTTCCACGTTCACTAATGAAGGGCCTCCCACTTCCCCCAGGCGCCTGTGAGAGGGTTTGAGGAACAGCCAGCCACTCCTGGCAGGGTGATAGAGCTTTTCCTTTGGAGAGCCTGCTCTGTCTACTTGGCAAGAGGCATCACCAGATCCTTGTGGCCCCCAGCCATGAGGCACAGGTCCATTCTGCAGGCTGGTGGGCTTGCCCAGGGCCACTGTGCCCCAGAGCCTGGTGGTCCCCCTGCACAGCTGGGCTGTTCTCTGGCTGGTTGTGCAATCCCGCTATGAACAGGTTGTCCTCTGTGGTTTGGGGCCAAAGAGACCAGACTTGTCTCCTACAATTGACAGCTCCCCCTTGGAACTCTGGGAGGTGAGGAAGCGCAGCTGGGAGGACAGGCTGCTGACCCGGAGGCGGGGAAGTCCAAGCTGGTGGCAGGAGGGGAGGAGCTGTGACCAGACTGGATGGACAGGCTGTGATGATGACGAGCATGACTGTTTTCGGGGTGTCACAATCACCTGAACCAGCACAAGCATGGACAGTCAAGCTTGAGAGAGCTTCTCCCTCCCTAGCAGTCACCAGCCCACCCAGGCTACCTCCTAAATCTCTCTACCACTCCCAATCCGTCATGTGCACCACTTTGGTCCAGGCCTAAAGTGTATGAATTTAAAGTTGGGGAGGGTGTGGAGAAGGAAAAACAGACTTGAAATTTAATTTTCAAACTATTAAAAATATGATGCTGTGGGAAAGCGGGGATTCTCAAAATATTGTTGGTGTTATAAATGGGTATGTACACTGGAGGGCGACCTGGCAATCTCCAAAAAGATTACCAACATAAATAACCCTGACCCCGCAATTCCACATTTGGACTTGAATCCTACAGAGATTCTTGAACACGTGTGAAATATATATAAAAAAATTATATATACATACGGTTATTCATTGCATTGTTGCTGGTAAGAAAAGTCTGGAAACAATCCAATATCCCATGTCTATCAATAGGGACTGGCTAAATAAAATCTGATGCATTTATACAGTGGAATACTATGCAACTATAAAAAAAACAACGAGGAAGTGCACTGATGTCCTCTCCATGTGTGAGAAAGCATTAAGACGCCTGACAGTGTGTACAACATACCTTTGGGGTGGAGGGAACTGGGCAGACAGGGGACAAGGAAGGGAGGAAAACATTCTTCATGTGTATTTTTCTATGCTTTTTGGCTTTTGAATCATGTGAATGCATTACTTTTCAAAATATTAATTTAAAAATATGGTACAACAAAATGAAGATAATTCTGACCAAAAAAAAAAAAAAATCTGTAACAGAATTGTCCTAATTTATGGACGTTTATCATTTAGGGGCATGTCTAGCATGAGAACCCTCTTCCTATTTGGGTCAGTTACTGATTGGTGGGTGGAAGAGAGCATCTCCCCTACTGGAGGGGGCCATGTTTTTCCCGGCTCTCTCCTCCTACCAGCTGGAGCTCAGGCAGCAGGTGGACTCAGATGCTCAGACTTCGAATTTGGAGGGAGTGACTGAGCCATGATTATCCATGGCCCAAGATAAAAGAATTATTTCCATTTTTGCATTTTACCTTGGAGAACCTCTCTGCAGCCATAGTTTACACTGGTAAGTGCCATTTGTATTCTGCTTTTAATTTTTATTTCAATATACAATGTTATATATAAGAGCAATAACTAAATTTATAATTTCTAAATTTCTAAGAATGTATTTGAAGGAGTATTTCCTACATATATGAAGTTTTCCTGTTTTTATTAATTTTTAACATTTTTATTGTGAAATATAAAATATATTTTAAAAAGCAATAAATTTCAAAGCACATTGCAACAAGTAGTTACAGAACAAATTTCAAAGTTTGGCATGGGTTACAGTTCCACAATTTCAGGTTTTTCCTTCTAGCTGTTCCAAGACACCGGAGACTAAAAGAAATATCATTATAATGATTCAGCAGTCATACTCATTGGTTAAATTCTATCTTCTTTGTTGTAAGTCCTTCTCCTTGGATCCTTCCTCCTATCTTTAGGGTCTTTGGGCTCTGCCCATTCTAACTTTTTCATGTTAGAAAAGGGTGTTGACGATATGGGATGGGGGATGGAACTAGTTGATGTTCTGGAGAGGCTGGTCCCTTTGGGTTTCAGGACTTATCTGGCCTAGGAACCATTCAGATGGTGTAGGTTTTTGGAAAGTAATCTAAGTGTGTGAAACTTTTGTAGAGTCTCAGAAAAAGCCCTAGCTGTTCTTTAGGGTTAATAGGAATGGTATTGATATTCCTAATTGTTTTAATAAAGGATATTCCTTTGTATTGATTAGATAATTCTTATACGATGGAAACCCAAAATTAGGGAGTCAAAAATTTGCAATACTATTCATCAAATTTCTTTCAAACAGTGTAGCATCTCATTCTCTCCATCTCTATTCCCAACACCCTTCTCCTACTTTATTCCCTCAAGTCTTGGAAACGGAGTCAAAGTCAGCCTCTTCACCTCAGCTCTTGAGAAAACTTTATTCATCTTCCTAAGAGAAATGCACTTCCCCACTTTATTCAATTAAAATAGTACACAAGGTAAAGAGTTGGAAACCAAAGTCCCTCCCCTCCTCCCCCATTAGTAACCATTACTAGGTTTCCTGTGATTTCTTCAAGATCAAGAATTCCCAACTGAGCTGGAAGTTACAGGAGCGCTGGCAGCCTGCAGGGCTGTGGCGTGAGATGTGAGCAGTCTTCTCTCTCATCCCAGGTGGCCATATAAGCCCCATTTTCTGTGGCTGCCACGTTGTGAGTTGTGAAACTAGCCTCAAAAATGCCATGGCTTCGCACTTCTTCACCACCCTTCCTGTAAAATCCACCTCCCGAGGGACCTTCCCAATGGTCACCTCAGCTCAGGTCCCTGCCCTGATCGTTTCCCACTGTCCATGCTGCGACAGACACACAGGTGACCCACAGACACACCTCCGATTTAAAACCCTGCTACTGTTCCTCCTCTTGAGGCCATTCCAGGGGGAAGGGACCTGCCTCCTCCAGCTGTGTCTGGCCCTCGGACACCTATGGCATGGCTGCTCTTTGCTGGAGATGGAAGCAAAGCTAGACTGGGCGTCCGGAGTGCTCCTCTCTCCAACCCCACCCTTCACCACTGAGCTGAGAGGCTCCCAAGGCCCACAAACCACTCCCTTCCCCATGGCCCTCCTTTCCCATGTCCCAGGGGAGAGGCCGGGGGTGAGTCTAGGGGGGGTGGCAGATTCTGGCTATGAATTCTACCTTCCTTCACTTTCGGACCACGGGACTCCAGCTGTGGTGTAGGTGACCCGACAGGTCAAAACTGTATTTTCCGGCTTACTTGCCCATTTGCAAAATCGTATCTCTGAAGTGTTTTAGAGAACTAGTTCAAATTCATTTTTTAAACAATAAGTTTAAGTAGGGAGAGTTAGCAAGAATCGGCTCTTGATTCCTCAAGGTGGAACAGAATTAACCTAGAATATAAACTCATGGATGGCAGGGCTCAGATCAGTTATTTGGGGCCCAACATAGGGTCTGGCTCACTGCCACACTTGAGAATGACTAAGTACTTAATAATCACTAAATTAACTTTAATGAGTTTTTGGTTGAATTTTGGCCTGGTTTCGGAGAATTCTCTGCTGCGTATTGTGATAGCTGGTATTGTATTTCCACCTTTAATCTTTTGGGAGACAATAAAAATTGGAAGGCAATCTCAAGTGAAATACCTTCTCCCAGTTGCTTTAGTATTAGAAGATGATGCAGCTTTTTGTTTTTTTTTCTTACCTTCATAGGAAATTAAATGTTAGGAAAAATTTACAAAAGCATGGACTCTCCACCAGTTCAGAATTTACCCCAAAGAGCAAACTATAAAATCTTTTCCATCTACTTGATTTGAAATGAGAGCCCATCATATTGCTTGGGACTTAAACTCCATGCTACACGGTTCTATAAGCTGAGTATAGAGTATTTACAACATGTAGATGAAAACGAAAAACACAACTTAGGCTACTCGGAATGGCTTTACCACAGGGTGGAATCCCCCCTAACTTAAATGAGAGGCTCTAAATGGGCACAGAGGAACATCTATGCCATGGTCACCAGAAGCATGAAGTATTCGTGTCTGTCTTTCTATATAAAGGAGGGCGCTTTATTTATTTGCTGGACTCACACAAGGCGGACCTCATTAGGGCCAAATCTCTGACAGGTCAAATCCTCCGACACTCACAGAGGGAAAGGAGTCTAAATTCTGTCTCCATACTTAACAGCTCCTCTGGGGTAACATGACTCAGCACACACCAAACGCGGCTGCCAGCCACCATGAACAACGCCATAAATTAGCTTTCATTAAACTGTCTGGTTGTGAGTGGAGGTCAAAAGTGAGCCAGAGAAGTTAACTGGGTTCATTTAGTTTGGAGATCCCAGAATCGAGTCTCAGTTTTGTGCCTCTCCTAATTCTACAGGAAGACCTTGAGATAAATTCAGCTTTTTCATTCCTGAATTTAAAGGCTGGGGCAGAAGGAACAAAAAGGCTTACTGGAGTAAAATAGAGTGTTCATTATGCTTTATTTACATGCGTCACCATCTCTTTTACAAAGATTACAATTTTAAATGAAATACACAAGGCAATATCTACAAACACCAAGGAAAGTAAGTACTGCATCTCTATTATCATTTGGAAGGGGAAGATTCCCAAATCAAACTGGTTTTGATCCTTGAGAAGGAAGGCGGTAGAGTTAATTCATGGCAACATATGGTTAGACAAAATCCTCAATAAGAATGCAATATGATAGTGTTCGCCTTGAAAGAAAGGATGAGGTGCTTCAAATCAAGTATAAACTGCTTTACTCTTAGGTGTTTGAATATGGCCATGCACCAGTGGTATCAGTTTAATTCTAGTTTGTATGGGGCATGAACAAGAAATTGAAAACAGGTAAGACAGTTTTACAGATACTGTATACAGATTTTTTTTTCCATTCATGCAACTTTTTTCTTAAAAAAAGTTAAACATGTGAAGCCAAAATGCACAATATATATTTTGTTTAGTATTAACTAATTTTTCTGGTCCTCCTTCACATGTTTACATTTCCCGTGTAAATAATGTACTAGGACAAGTATACGAGAGAAGACTGATTGCCAGGCAATGAGATAATTTCAGAGAAATAAGTGACCAGACACACAGATTTTAAAAGCAGCTGCACAAGTATTTCTGGATGTGGCAGAGGCCTCATAACCCATCATTCATCAAGGAAAAGTGCATACAAATAAAATTAAACAAAAGGAAAATATTCCATCATTCAAACTGCATAAATGTTACCCCACTTAGATTTGGATTAAATATAACATACTCTTTTTAGTTATTTGGGCATCTGCTTTAAGATCTTGTTTGACAGACATGATTTCACAAGAACTTCATTTTCCCCTCTTTGCACATCCTGCCTCCTCCACTCTTCAGGAGATGCTTGCTTTTTCATACCTCTTTGCCAATGATTTACATTTCTAAAAAAATGTGCTTTTCTTAATTTTTCTTTAAAACCTTATACCTAATCATACAACAGTCTGCCAGATACAGAAAAGAAAGAAAAGAAAAGAAAAGAAAATCAGAGTTCAAGCTGTTGGAGTTTTGCTTTCAAAGGGAAAGGGTAACATTTCCATCCTTGCAACAATGGACTGGCTGTTTGACTGCTTTACTCCTGAAGGTCTTTCCAAGAGATTCAAATGTTCATCGTGCTTTAAATTTGTTTAATTAGGCAGAGGTGAAGTCTGTCCCTATCATGCTTAAACTATGTCCAAGTTTCCTAGGAAACCATCTGAAATCCACCCTGAGACAGGCATACATGTAATGAGCCGTGATATCCTCTCTTAAGGACAGGGAAGCAATGTCCATGTATGCTATCGACTCCAAACACAAATACAGAATCTACCTTGTACCACATGCATGTTTGATCCTCTCATTGACAGGAAGGACAAAATTCCATAGTAATAATAATAATAATAATAATAATAATAAAAACTCTCAGCAATCATTACATTGGAGAGGATGCAATAAAGGAAAACCAAACCCAGATTCATTCACAGTTAATGGTAGACCCTGAACCTGGCAGCCTGTTCTCATGCCAGGGCAGTGAAGGCTTGTAATAAAGCTCTTCTAACTTTGGTAAAAGGTATCAGTTTCTGGAGCCCTGAAGAGAACAACAGATCCCCAGAGTAGATGTCATGTTTTCAATATTAGTTACTCTCCTAATTCCCCATCACAAAGTAGAAGGTTCCCTAGAGCAGCTTATTTAGAGGCTGAGGGCAGCCTGGGCAGTTCTCATCGGGGTTCAAATGTCACAGCTGCCAACCCCCCTGAAGCTACTGCATATTCTGCTGAGATTTTCCAGATCAGAAAACTTACTAGAAGGGACCCATGACACTCAGAACTCAACAAGGTGGTCAACAGTTGGCTCTTCCTGAAAGCTGGGACTTGAGTGCAGGGCACTCAAGCTGTAGTCTGGCCAGGTTGAACGCCTTAGAGCCTGGCCAGTTCTAGGGAGCTGGCCTCTCTGGCCAGCTGAGGGGAGGCCAGGGGACAAGAGTGTCACCAGGATCCTGGTGAGGCCTTACTGCTCATTCTCTGAACCTCCTAAGGCCGGCAGGACGCACGGTGTGGATGCTGGTGCTTGAGTCCGCCCTGGTCTTAGCACTCCACAACACTGTACATGCGGTGGCTGATCATGCTATTAAAAAAGAAATCAAAGCACTTCATTTTCCTGGTCTGTCCCATGGACCCTATTGTCACGCCTCCTCTCTCCCTCAACTGTTTTCAATTAAATTATAATCTGGTCCTAGCACATCTGGTTAAGACATTCTCCCCTAAATCCAACAAACCCTGCAAAAGAGAATAAATGATGCCACATGTCCGAAAGGAATTCAACATCTTTAGATTGAAACACATTTGCGTGCTACCTTTCTCACTCCCAAAGCAGTTCTCAGGGTCTACAAAACTGCAAAGGCTATTATTCAAAGCTATTTTGTTAGTTTCTTTTAATGCAGGAGAAAAATTCTCAGGGCCCTATTTTGGAAGCACTCAGGATTCCCCCTTGTATCTGATCCCACTTTCCACCCTGCTTCCACCCCCAGCTGCTGCCTCTGCCTCCAAAGTGTATCCTCGCAGGACAGCATCATGTGGGAAGCTAGAGAACCAGCCTTCTCTCGCTGATACTGGACAGTTCTTGTGTAGAGCAGACTACTAAAGAATCAAGGAAGCAGCTAGCATCATGATAAAGGAACATAGTAAGCAAGTCTGTCTCACTGACAAGCTGACCACCTGAATAGAATACATACCTTAAAAAATTATATATACTTTAAAAATGAAGATTATAAACTCGTAGCAGGTTTAGAAAAGGCAATATGCTACCAATCTACTATAACCACGACTGCACAACAATTTACAGATTCAGTAAAAGGCAGGGTGAAATGAACACGGCGTCACTCTAGCATGACACCCAAGCGAGGTGGGAGAGACGTGAGACAATACCAAATGGAACTTTCATTATGCTAGGAGCTGTTATCACCACCACTACCGCCCCCCAGAGGAGTTATACAGCAAAGGCGCCCAGGGGGCCCCTGGCGGAGGGTGATGGGTGTGCAGGGGGCCGGGTGGCACGTCTGTGTTGGTGGAAGGGAGTCACTGCCACTGCAAGGTGCGAGCATCGGTGAGAACTCATGCAGGGAAGTCTGTGCTGAAATGCTAGTTTGTATTCCTAACGTCCATGCATAATGTTCCATTTCTGTACTGTACATGATAAAATATATTTATACATTTATATGCCTAATGCTTTTTATGCAAAGAAAAGTCTTCATATATCACTTGGGAGAAGTATGCATATGCTGTGCTAATCAGAGCGTCGTTACACCAGGTTCCTGTGTACCAAAGGTGTTCCCAACTAGTCTTTCTACCAAAGAGGGTAACAGATAAAATCATACTTTCAGGTTCAACAGAAAGCACCTATACAGCACCATAACTTTTTGGAAACAAGACAAAATGAAATCCATAGAAACAGGAAAGTAAAATAAAAATTAAAACTGCTCTATCTTGTACTTCCATCGTGTCATCTGTATAATGACAGTCTAAGCTAATACAGAAAAAACTCAGCTTGTACACAATCGCCTCTCACTCACACTCTGGTAGATCAGGTTACACACAGCATGGCTGAAAATAATCAAGGATGCATATTTAAGAAAACAGTCAAGTTAGAACTTTCTCAGCATTCTTGGGTTTGTCCTCTTGACGCATTTGTCGCTGCAGACTTGATGCTTACCTGTAAGTTTGTTTCTTCTGCAAAGCAAAATGGGGCTACTTTTTCTCCTTAAAACTAAATCCTTTAGTGGCGTTTGGCAATGAGTGGACAGCTTAGATGACTTCTTTTCCGAAGACAGCCTAGATTCTAACCAACCAACCAACAAACGCTCCCCGCAGTAGCTGAGGATACCAGCAGGAGGCCCTAGGCCCTATCTCTGGAACTGCAGACCAGGTGCCGGGGGTCCTGTCCACAGACTACCTTTACTCAGAACTGAAAACACACTGGCCCAGCGCTGCGCTTCATTCGTTCTGCTATGTGGGGTCCTGGACCGGTGCGTACAGCAAACAATTGTGCCATTGTTCATTATTTTTTTTGGTTTTTTTTTTTTTTTTAAGGATAATTTTATAGTGAAAGAAAGAAGAAAGAAAATCCCCCTTCTAGGTTATGTAATTTGTTAGTTTATGGAGTTCCATGGGCTCAAAAGTTTGTGATGCCCAAAGCTGGAATGGTAAGCGGTACGTTTTCCTTCTGTTTTATATTTGCTAGGGGAAGGACAGTTAACATTTGAACAGAAAAAGATTGCAGGTTAATGCATATGTAAAACTGAGAAAGTCAAAGGAAACAAACACAAAACAACACTTAAAACATCCCATAAACCATGCGCTATTAAAACACCACAGAATTGACCCTGGGGTTTCCCGTGTGCTCTGGAGTGGGTGGTGCTGGCTGGGCGCTGCCCGCTGCTGGCCGCTGTCCGCTGTCTCACCACCCTGTACAAGGAAGATTTTGCATACTTTATAGAGTTCTGTTCCCGGGTAAGTGCTTCACCTGGGTAAAGGGCCGTTAACAGTCTCTGCTGGGTTAGGAAAATGGCGTGGGATTCACAAAGGTGTTAAGCTGTAAACGGTATCACTGTCCACTTGCTGAGAGCAGATTTGGCAAAGGGTTTTCTCTGTAGGTCTTGTGTCAGTTTGAGGGTCTAGAGGAGGAGAAAGAAAACCAGAGATTACTAAGGACACTTACATAGCAGTAAGTAGGTACTTCTTTATTGCAGCAGACCTTGTTTCACCTCAGAGCCAAGGACACACTTGCAGAGAAATGGTTTGACTACATCCATTTCCAAAGGTCTGGAAGTTTAAGGTCAAAGCATGGAGACTACTTACCTGATTTCTATGCTTGGGTACAAAATGTCCTGAAGTTGACAAGCACAAAGTAAATGAGGTCATTTCCTTTGGGATGTTAGCAAAGAAAGGCAAATAAGGGGTGCTTTAGCGGACCCCTTGAAAGTACGGGTGTGCAGGGTACAGGGTCCCATCGGGGACATGGGCCTTTCACTGCTCAGACTGGGAGAGTTGGTCACACAGAGACCAGCTTAGATGCCTCTGGTCCCCCCACGGGCTATGAGTACTAAGAGCTCTTGCTCACCGCCTTTCCTGTGACCCTTGTATGAGAGGGCATGAAAGCAGCCACTTTCTACATAGACTTAGTCGGTCTGTGCTGCGGGATGAGAGGCATTCTGGCCTCCCCCCTACAGAAGGAGTAAGTGGGCAGACTTGGCAATTCAATTTTTATATTAAAAGCCAAGAGGGAAATAAGTATATAGCCAAACAACAACCTCCCCCTATTGCCCAATAAAATATCACATTAACAATTAACAACTTTATTTTGCCACCAATACTCTTCAGTGGAAAGACCCAAAAGAGGACCCCTCAAAGCCTCTGATTCTATGTCTTATCAGACTTCATGTGGCCACTCTTCCCAGAAATGTTAGAGAACTAAAAAACAAAGAAACAAACAAAAAACCTGTATATACTCAGAGAAATGAAGCTAAAGGAACTAGCATGACAGGCCTCTGGACTTAAGACCTTTTGTTTATGGAAAACAGTATCGGCTGTCATGGTAGTAAAAAAATAAAAAAATAAAGATTGTAGGCCAAGAAATGGATAGAAAAGTGGTAGTGAAGCAATAGGAACTCAGCACCTTCTCACTGGATGAGGTAGACTAGTAGTGAAAAGTATATCAATAAACTCACAAATATACGTACGTTACATATATCCTGCCCTGCCCTCCTTTGGAGAAGCTACTAATATATGCTTATTTGGAATTTTTGCAAGTGTATTTGTCACCCAGTAGCTTCTGTGACTTTGTACTTGCTGGCAAAACTTACCTTTTACATGAAAACATTCAGAAAAGGTCACAGGACTTAGTCGTTATAAGTCTTATTTAGCCATTATTACAGCTCCAAACAGAAGAATTCAGGTTATTTTGTTGCAGGCAAAAATGAGAAATCAGGAAAAGAAGGTGATTTCCTTTTTCCACCCATCCCCAGCATTTAGTTCCCTGTCTGGTTTCTGGAAGTATTCTTTGCCTTGTAGAGGTATTAGACAATATTATCCTGGACCATGAAACAGTAGCTTATTGATCTCAGAGGGAGAAAAAGCAACAATAAATACCAGACCTCCGTGACAGTAAGAAATGTGGCCTGCCAGAGCTGGCACCCCAAGTGCCCACCTGGTGACCCCAAGGCACAAACGAAGGTTCAGATATGTCTGTGGAAGAGGATGTGGTTTTTTTCTTTCACAATAGCATCTGATAAACCACAGTCTAACATCACTATGCAATTAGTCATCAGGGGATTGTGGTCCCCAAGACCTGATTCTGACTTACTGTAAGTGCCAAGGGAGACACGGAAAAGAATTACCTAATTCAGGCCCCCACCCCCACCCCAGTTCCCTTAGGTGTTAATTATTCAGCTGTGGAAACCAGCGCATAATGGGCAGGCCACACACCTCATTCCCCAAGTACCGAGGAAGACTGTGCAGCCTGTTCTAATGCTGGGGCTGGGCCAGCCTAGGAGGGGAGGGGCCGAGGGTACCTGGAGCCCCCGAAGTGGCATCATTCCAAGCAGGATGGGACATGAGCCCTAGAGACAGGGCAGGAGGCCCACCTGGGCAGAGAGTCTGGAGTGGTGGCCAACAACACTGCCCAGGCCAGATATACAGACGCCCTCATCAGAAAGCCTAGAAACTTCAGGGAACGTCATCATTAAATAGGAGATATGCGAACCATCATTCTCTCCCCGTGTGCAGAATGGGGTTGAGACCACCTGTGACGCTGCATCCTGGAGCTTCCCCAAGGTCCCCCAGGCAATGCCCTCCCCGGGAGGGCTGCTAAGAAGACACCCCTGCGTCTGTCCCTTACACCGGTTTAGAACCAGGTCCAGGTTTAGAGACAGCTCTTGCAGAAGACACATTTTACAAAGAAACTCCCACTCCACAGAACGGAAAGGCAACTTGTTTTCCCTGTGCTACAAGGAAAACAGATTGTAAAAGATTGTGAAAACATAAAGGAACCAGATAAATGTTGAACAGAAATACTATCATCCTTCTAAGATGAATACCAGAATCACCATCTACTAGCAAGACCAGAATAATAAAAATAATCGTAGGAAAGCAGCTTCTCCCTGATCTTATATTTTTACTTGCTCTTTTGTGGCTCAATGTTTGCACGTGTTTATCTGATTCAAGCAAGGACGGCAGGAGTAGAGGGAACACATTAAGCGATGAAACTAGTTACTAAGCTGGGAATTTAATCACACTCCAGGGTTGTGTTCAGTTTCAAGGGTTTTAATGAAGCGCATGCCATTCCTACACTGTGTGAAGTATGATGTTTTGGGTACCTTGTGAGGTTTATGTGTATCTGCTCAAGTCCTTCCAGTTTAAAAACACAGCAGATGAAGCAAAACTTCTGGAAGGAAAAGGAAGCATGTAGCGGACAGAGTTACAGCTATTACTTCACAGTTACTAGGCAATATGCCAACTCATAAGAAGCACAAAAATGCTGTCCTGTTCCATCAGTGAATCTCATTAACCTGGAAAAGATCCACCCTGCCCTCCTCCCAATATATAAGTTCGATCACACTGTTGATGCAAGAAAAATGAATTGGGGAGTCCAAATAATGAGGTCCGTTCTAAAAATATCTGCGGATGCTGTCATCTGGTCTCTGGTGAGAGCAAGTCCCTCTATAATCGTGGCATCTGCAGGGAAGGCAAGTTTCTGCCTAATTATCACCACTAAATCACATGATGTTGTAAGAAAGGGAAACACCCCCCCAAAAAAACTCTACACAAAACATAACAACCCAATCAACTTTAATCTAAGAATAAAACATAAAAAATGTTCCTACTGCTCTCCTCCCACAACATAATTCCACCGTGAAAAAAATTTTAAGTAGTTTTTTTAATTTCTTGGCAGAGAAGAAAGGAACAGGACCCTAACACCAGATCTGATAGAGAAGGAAAAAGAGATAGTAGGATGAAATCCTCATCTCCACGGAACCATGGAGGTTAGCTACTGTTTTCCACTGCTAGAGCTAAAAGATGTTTGGAGGAAAGTTTGCCTGAAAAACAAAATTAAAGGGAAGCACACTTGCTTCATTCTCTAAAAGTAAAGATAATTCAAGCCAAAGTTGTAACCCCAGGGCAAACTGAGAACTAAATATGGAAAATTTAGCCTAGAGAAGGAAGTAATGGATATTCACTCAATCTGCAGGGAAGTCGCACATGTTGTTCAGAGAACAGCTGTGGGTTTCAGAGCATGAATGTTTCCATCCCTGAGGACAGAGCCAAAAAACCCCAGCCTGCCACCGTCTCTGCTTCAGCTCCAGGCAATTTAAGGGATACCCAAAACACTGTGAATCACAACCATCTACCAGCACCCACCAAGGATTTTGTGGTGTTATCCCAGGAAAAAGAGCATTTTGCACGTCTCAGTCAGATGGCCATGTCTAATTTTGGAGCACCAAAGTGGCAGCAGGTGCCTCAGAGTTACTCTTCACAGGTAAAAACATAAGCAGCTGAAGAACACAGGCATTTGCCTTAATCTGATATTTTCTCAATATGTTATAGGTCATAAAGGGGTGGTGATGGTAATGACGAAGGTTCAGGAGTTAGAGTAGTGCATGAAAATGAGTATGGAGGTCTCCAAAGGGGTGTGGGGTGGGGACCTGGCTGTGTTAAAACCCGGCCCTCCACCTGCGATGCTGCCAAACAGAGCCATCATTCGCCAGAGCCGGGGAATCACGAGATGCAGGTCTATAAAAAAACATTTTAGCAAATGCTGCCAATCTGCCACTTCACACACTGAATAGTTTATGAGGGAAATAGAACAGGTATGGAAGCTTCAGCCAGGCTGGAGGCCAGATTTATATTCAATTGGGGAACCTCCCTAAAGGAAAATCAAATTTTCAGGAAACCCAGCCCATAGGCTTCGAGTGCTTTCTAATGGGAGAAATAAATACTTATGGAGGAGCTGAGGATGTTACAGGGAAGCTTAAAATGAGAAGTCTTGAATGGCAAAGGTGAGACTGAGGAAGATCCTGGAAAAATACTTAGCTATACATATTACCAAAGATCAGCTTAAATTGTCTGAAAAGAAAGCTTGATTTGTGTAGGCATTGCTTCTTGCTATCTCCCAGTAATTCCTGGGCTTTCTCAAGTAGGCTAGAGAAGCCTGTCTGGAACCTCCAGGACACCTTCTCACCAGGAAACCCGACACTTGGCCCTGGAAGGCTTTAGCAAGTAGACTTTTCAGAGGGCCATCCTTCTAGCCAGCCTCTGTGCTGCGCCCCGACTGATGAAACACAAGGGAGGCATGAGGAGAGAAGGAGCCAGTGACCCACAGAGCAAGGGGCGACTTGCAGAGCGCTCCAACTTTTCTGTTGTTAAAATTTTAGGGATTATTGACGGTTAAAGCAGTTTTAATTTATGAATGTCCAATCTCTGCCTTTACACTGGGGCAGGGATTATGCAAACAACACTCTTCATGTATCCAGAGTCAAATATGGTGACTGACATGGCAGAAATACGATTCTTATTAATTTACTGTCAGTAATATAATTGCAGAGATTTCACACTTTCTTAAAATTTTCAAATGACACAGAATAGTACGTGAAGTTTTGGACTGCATTCTTTTAAAGCCTTTAGGGGCAAGACTCTATTCTGGACTCAGGGTTGGTTTTTTTTCGGTTTTGTTTTAACTTTAATCATAATATTCAAAGACTACAGCTGGCAAAGACAAAGGTCTGTGGTCCTTATCTATGCCTTAAACCTCCCACGACTACTGGGAACAAGCCCTCTGCTCCACGGATGGGCCAGGTCTGGTTGTACTTGGCCTTCAGGAGACCCATCCAGCCCCACCCTCCTTAAGAAGTGGTCTTCAACCACCGTCTGAATGGTGCATGGAATGGGTACCATCTCATGGACACTGAACTCCCAAAAAGATGAGCTCCTTGAAAGCAGAGCGAAGCTATCTCATCACTTAGGGAGCACTCACTGTTTTAGGGTATTTGTCCTTAATAAGTTTATATTCCAGTCGGAGAAGCAAAATTTTCTTGATGCCCCAGGGAGCCTGGGAAGTTGAAAGCACACAGTAGGTGCACAGTAAAGGCTGACTGAATAAATGAGTGCATCATCCTCTTGGAACAGCTTTCTCTTCCTTGCTGCCAATTCAAATACTTAGCAATCTTTAAGTGCTGCTGCTTCCACGTAACATTTCAGACCTACTCAGATTTGCCAAGATTTAGTCTTCTATGAATCCAGGCAGAAACTACTGTTCGTGGGATAACACCTAGAATTCAAAATGCTTTTTTTGGCAAGATGGTTTCTGATTATTCTGTTTCTAAGATTCATATTTCTTATACGATGAAATTTCCTAACGATCAATTACACAATGCAAGGTACAGTTTTAACACTCAATGACTTTCTCCTGCCTGAAGTTTATATTAGCATTTAATAACGCATTTCCTTTTTCCTTCCTTTCTTCACATCCCATCATACATACCCTTGATCATCAGTTCCAGAACAAGAGTCTCGCTTTCTCTAAGCTCAAGTTGCTATGATTACTAAAAAATGATTCACCACTTAAAAGCAAAGAAGGAACTGTAGTCCAGGGGGAAATGCTTCAAGCAGTAAACCATGACCTGAATATCACAATGTTTATGTTCTCTGGGTGTGAGTCTATCCCTGTGTATCTCTCCTCTGCATCTGCGGATGGGATGAAAGAGTGGGATGTCCCAGATCCAAGGGATCGGTTACCAAGTAGAGAAGAGAGGAGGTTTCCCAAGTCCTCCCGCTTTAGATAAACCAGGTTTGAGAAGGTGGTTTTTCCAAAGTGAATCTGAGGTTGAAAACTTGAAATCAGCTGTTTCAGTTCCACAAAGTCTAAACCAAGCATCCACCTGTAAGGACATTACCGGGTTATGCAGGTCACACAAATGGTGGCCAAGAAACAACGATTATACCAGCATAACAAAGGGAGGAAGCCGAGAAGGACCTGGAAAGAGGGACTCTACTCTGGGCGACTGCAAGTATGACAGAGAAACAAAGGACACTCCTGAGGTCACTGATGGCTCTCACCACTCGGCCTGTACTGCACACAGCCGTAATGACCAAGTGCTCCCACCACTGGGTACCCCTCCTAGCCAGGAGGGCAGCCTGAGTGGATGCTGGTAGGGCTGAGCTTTGGCCTGAGGCACTCAGGATGGCAGGTATCATTTTTAGTCAGGCATAAAGGCCAACTTCTAACAGATCCATCAATCAACATATATCTTCTAATAACTTATAGACATGGTAGGCTGCATTGCTTCTAGATCATCTCTGAACATGGACGTGGCCAATGGAAATTCTAATTAATTACACCCACCTATACACAAACGGTAGATCAGTAGAAATTAATTAAAAATTTCAACCTCAGAAACTTCAGAATCTCTGGCCATTAATTTATCCTGAGGAGTCAAACAAAACACTCCATACAGGCACAAATACTTCTTCTTCTTCTTTTTTTTTTTAATCTTCTGACCCAAACTTCTTTCAACAGAGTGAACGTGAGGAAGGAGTAAATGAAGAGGGGAGAAGACACTAACATGCAAACCTTCAATCAAACCAAGGCTGGCAACTACAGCTTTACCCTTCATTCATGACTAAGTGATTCCCATTTCTTAATAAGTGAATGTCATTGATTTTAGCAAAAAAGAAATTCTGAAAAAAAAAAAAAGAAGAAAGAAAAAGAACCTAGAATTATACGATAAGGTTCACACCTATTGCTGGGAGAGAAAGAATGAAACAGAACACCTACAGCCCAGTGTCCGGTAGCTCTTTGCAGAAAGTTGTATTTTTCTTTCAAGATTCTTCTGGAGGAAAGTTCTTGGGGAAGAACAGCCCATCTTTTCTGGGTTTTCCCCAAACTCAGCATTGGAAGAGATCTTAAGGGTTTAGTGATCATATTTTCTGAATCCCAAATTGTATCATATTAGCCAATAAGGAAGCAAACCACCAGCTCTTGGGTGCTTCAAGGCCAGACCAGGTCAGCAACACTAACATTATGTGGCCATCTTTCCACTCTGAAGAAAACCCTAGGAGGGACTGAGCAGCTCTTTACTTCTCAGAGTGGCTTGATGGCCTGATAGAGGACAGGGGAAGATCAGATGGCTGGGTTCCTTCCCAGTGGCATGAGCCCCGGAGGCAGCTGAGATGGGGCAGGGAGAGGCTCCTCTCTCAGTAGGACCTGCTTAGGCCTGAGGATGCTGTCTGATGCCCTAACCAGAGCGAAGGCCAGAGAGCCAGGAGCTCTGGAGCAATCTTGTAAAGACGCGAAGGAACACTCGGTATCACAGGCTGACTTCTCACAGCCTCTCCATTGAGTACCCCCAAAGGGATAGGTAGGGATCCTGGGGACACTAATCTGAGAAGTCAAAGGTTTCACACAATGGGTAACTGTTAGACCTTTTTAGTGAAAAGAAACCTGACAGATTCTAATTTAATAAGTAAAAGTTGTTGCTCTTTATGCCAGTAGTCTGAAGACCAGCTTGCCAGCTCCCTGGGTCCTGTATTACCAACTCATTATTTACCCTCCCCAGCCATTTTAAATCAGGATGAACACTGAGTAACTTTAAATGAAGGAATACCAAAGGCTGTCACTCCTTATCAGAGCTAGTCCTCACACGATCGGGTGAGGCAAGTTTTCATTTTAACCCATTTTACAGATAAGCAGAGTAAGAGAGACGAGCAACTTGACTGAATGACCCATAGCCATGAAAATGGCAGCATTCTGCTCCAAATCTCTCTGCGACTCAACACTGATGAACATTATTTAACCTGGAGTGGGCTGCAGAGGAGACGTCTTTAATCTGCAGTTCTCCTCCCCGCGGCAACGTGCCAAAGCGGGTGGCTGGTTTCTGTCTGACTGCTGGGAGCCAGCTCTAGAGATCAAATATGGACTAAACCGAGCATCCTGCAGGGGGTTTAACAGAAATCAGGGTCTGGATTCAGTCTGAACTCTGTGCTCTTAGCACAGAGACTTTGAAGGAATAGGAGCTACGGTTTTATCCCTCAAACAAAGATAAGAGGAACAGAATATCTGGTAATGGAATAGGGCACGTGAAAGCAGGACTGCTCGAGAAAACCAGGCGTGAGAGGTTGCCACACACCAGTGGATTCTCTACCCCAACCCTGCAGGTAAGGCAGTCCTTTACTCCATGAGGGACGGTCACCACCACTGCATCCACCACCTTCCAATCAGGCCACGCATTCTCGCAGGAGAACCCCTATTTTATTCCCCCTCTCTCCTGCACCCTGCATACCACAGGTACTTGGTAAGTGAACTTTCCTTAATGGATCCAGGCCTTCATTAAACATCTCTATCAATGAGGAGCCAAATGCTTTGCTAGGCAGCAAGCTCATCCGAGGGTAGAACCCAATCCATGGGCTGAAATGTTTGATATAAGACAGTGACATATTTTTTTAAAAAAGCAGCAAGAACCAGAAGAGTCAGGGCAAAGAATAATAGCCCTTTGAGGAAAAAAAAAAAATCAGCAAGAATCAGAGTGGTAAGGGCAAAGAATCCACAGCTCTTTAAAGAGGTTAGACTCTCAGTGGCTGACCTCTTTCCACCTCACTCTAGGGCAGGGATTCCTTAGCACTGGTCCTACAGCTTCTTGAAGAAAAAGGAGTATCCAAGATATGAAATAAATTTAGGAAACATTGTATAACATGACCTACTCTTGAAGGTTCATAATGTATACTAACATTTAAGACTCTGAGAAGGCCTGCAGGAAATAATCTTATTTTACTTTGTTTAACATAGTGTTACACAAAGTTATCTGACCACAGAATCCACTTTCCACTTTATACCCATGAATATCTTGAGGATCTAGCATTCTGTGGGACACTTCGAGGTGACCTTTAGCACCTCTAAATATCTGGAGTGTCACAAATGTGCAAAAACAATTTTAAATTAAATTTGGATTTTGAAAAAAACTTCAAAACAGTTTGCAGGATGGGAAACAGTGTTTTGAAATCAAGGGAACACATCAACAAAACAGGTGGAGTGAATGATGTCTCTTGAAAGATGGGGCGGATCTCCGTCTTGGAATGAAAACGCAATGTTAAGACATGAGAAAGTAGTCAGCAAATATCCTTCCACCTGTCCCAAGGCCAGACAGACCTCTGGAATCTCTCCAGCTGATAGCTTAGAAGTGGATGCCAGCAACCCCCTTCCTCCACCTCCATACAGAAAGGCTGGCCTGTGAGACACATGGTAGGTAGGGAAACTCCACTTGTAGAGATACTGTATACAAAATGCTGATTACTGAGCATTAAGAGTGCTATATAAAAAGCAGAGTCTGGTGGGAACTTAAAGTTTACAAGTACCTGTAGCAACTCTGGTGATATTTTTGCTCTAGTTATTTATGTTTCACATAAGCTCCATGGTCAAGAGACCTTCTAGAAAGGCATTCATATATGCAACTGACTGCTTGATGTAGGAGCCACTGAGGCTCTCTCCTCAAAGCTCGGTAGGCTGGCCAGAAGAGAACTTAGGTGCACTATATAACCAGGAGACCCAGGGAGAATAGCCTTAATGCTGGGGTGTCACTGCTTTCCCGGAAAATAATGTATACAAAGAGCGCACGGGCTCTCTGCAAAGAAAATACCCTTTCATAGCTGTTTCACTTATCCTTTACTGTTGTCAACACTAAAAAGATCTATAGTCATTCTTTTCATGAATGACGGTTCAGATTTTGGGCTTTTAAAAAGGCAGAATAAAGATCCCTGCAGATGCAGGATTCTTTAGGCCAGCATATTATAACCAACATAATATGGTTATATGTTGCAAGCAACAGAGTATCTTCTTCATGTAATATGTAACAGACTCCTATTTATTGTAGGTTACATTTCCTATAATAGAAATAGCTACATCAAGAAAAAGCATGATATAAACAGCCCATATTGCCTATATTTGGTGAGAATCAGTCCTATTCAACAACACCAATATGTAAAGACATTAGAGAATTGTGGAATTCAAACATCAGCCAAACAAGCATCAAAGATTTACTCCTTTTGGGAAGCAGCCTGTGTGTGTGTCCTAAATGGCCTCCAGCACGGGAGCTCACCATGTTTCCCCACTGGTGCCACAATTTCTTTATGGTTCCATATCCCCACAAACCACCTAACCAAGGCCATTTCACAGACAGAATGTTAAGTTTCAGGTTTACAACTATACATACTTTACAGCTTCAAAACGCTTATGTGGTCAGTGACAGAAACAACAAAAACCATCCCTTCTCCTTTTTATTAACCCTTTCCTGGTTGATGTTTCTGAACCCTTATAATAAAGCAGTTTAAACACAAAGCTAAAGGCTGCTTCCTTACGTGGTCTCCAAATGCCAAAAGATGAGCAGAATAAAAGGGTTCGTGAATTTAGGCATCGTTGGACATCAAAACTATGGTAAGACTGAAGCTGGTTTTCCTCAGAGAGGAGACACATGCTGAGTTCAGGAGGGCCTACTGGAAGCTCAGTCTTGCAGCCAATATACTGGTGTGCAGGCACCTCCGCCACCAATTTATTAAGCATGTCTGCCAAGCTTTATGAGTGCCTGAAAGAAGACGAAGCCCTTCACACTCCAGAGCTGGCACTCACAAAAAGGTTTTGTTTTTTCTTTTCCAGATAGATCCGTAGGTCAAAGGATTTACACATGGCTTAAAATGAATGACAGGTGTGAAACATGCAGCCCTCCAGAGAAGTATCTCTTCACAGCTCTCCATTCTGTGGCAAGACTGTCTACTGGACACAACTGCTCCATTAACTCCAGACCGAGGTGGGTCACGTGATCTTAGGTTCACAAGCCACGGAGGAAGCCTGGAGAAATACTGTGACTACCAATCCCCCAAAAGTCAACCCAAAAGTTGTTATAGGATAACTCTTGGGAAGCCGAGGTGCTTAATTTGGGAGAATGATGGGGTCTGAGTTACTGACCTCAGGCTTGTTTTGTGAATTTAGGAGAGAGTCTTTAATAAAGTATACTGATTACACTTCAAAGCAGGTAAGTTTCTTCAGGCCACCTGAGCAGAGCGTTCGTCCCAAGGCAAATGGAAATCCTAAGCCCAGTAAGCAGACTCCCTCAGAATCCCCCTTTGTCCGTAAGGCCCTTCTTCTTTTGCTCGGGGGGGGGGGGGGGGGGGGGGCATACTGAGCTAGCTTACCTTCAGGAAAATTTAACGGCTTTTCATTGATAACTGGAGATGTATTTTCTCACAAAAAACTTTACCCAATATAAATATTCCTTTTTAGTTTATGGTGTATTAGAGTGGCTGGAGGGGAGTACCTCAACTGTTGAGCTGTGTTCTAGTAGCCTTGATTCTTGAAGATGATTGTATAAAGATATAACATTTACAATGTGACTGCGTGATTGTGAAAATTTATGTCTGACGCTCCTTCTATCCAGGGTATATATAGACAGATGATGAAAAAGGAAGGCTAAAAAATAAATAATAAGGGGAGCTAAAGGGTAAAAACTGGGTAGATTGAAATACTGTGGGTCAAGGAGAGGGAGTCGTTAGGGGTATGGGATGTATGAGTTCTTTTTTCTTCTTTTTAGTGCTTTTTCTGGATGATACAAATGCTCTAAAAATGATCATGGTGATGAATACAGAACTACGTGATGATAGTGTGAGTCATGAATTGTATAAGATGGTTGGACTGTACGTATGTGGATGTTTCTCAACAAAAATATATTAGAAAGAAAAAAAAACTTTGCCCAAAGCATTCTGAGAAAAAAGTGACTAAATGATCCTAAGGTTCCATTAGGGTATAATAATGAAATGAATGAATTATTCTAAAAGTAGGTATTTATTATCATCAGAACCACTGTTCATCAAATAAAAAAAAAACTAAGTATCTAAATCTTCCTTATAAGATGTTTATATAATCTTTTAGGATTACACATACACAAGTCTATTGTTCGACTAAAAGGGAAACCTATATTTGAAAACCAGACAAAAACTGATGATTTTTTTCTGAACACATTACTTTCAATGAACTGTGTTCAATGAACACACGTCAATCAAACTGGCCTCCTTAGAACTAGGCTAAAATTAAAACTTACTCATATCTTTGGAAGCCACAATCATATGCCTCATCTTAAAGAAAGACAAGCCATTTTATTCTTCTAAAAGTCAAATACCATCAAGTCTCCACCAATCAAAGTTCTGATACAGCACTGAATGGCTGGCTGGCAAGTGTTGTCACCCTACTTAGCTTCCCTTACAGCCTTTTTTTACCATCCCAAGAGCTATTAAATGACTAAAAACAGATGTCTGAGTTCCATTAGAAGTCAGGGGCCTGCTCATGCCTGGGAAAGTTGAGAATATTTAGCATTACAACACTCTAGACAGCCCCCTTCTAGGACTACCCATGAGCTGGAATGAGCTCACCAGAGGAGATCCTTGTGATTCCTTCACCATGACAGAGAGAATTAAAAAAGGCTCAATCTCTTAATGGCTTTGAATTCTATTTCTCTTTTATAGCACTTAAAAGAGGGTACAAGTTTCTTGCTGAAAAAGAACAAAAGGAGCTGGGGCACAGAACAGAGGGCCCTTTAATATGGGACTGCAAAGAAGACCCCAGTTTTCATCTTACCATGCGAGAATTTCAGGGCAAACTTGTCTACATCTGTTACTCTGGCCCCAGTTCAGAGCATGTCTCATTTTTTACCATTTAGAGAAAATTAGGAAGAGCTATTACAGTTTAAGCCCGTTCAAGAAATATGGATTCTGGTCCAGCTGTGTGACTTTAAGCACACTACTTAACCTCTCTGGGCTTGCTGTTTGCATTTTTGTCAGTCACTCGGTTAACCTAATTATACAGTACATTTTTCAGCCCACAGAAGTTTTACAAACTACTCTCATGTATTTTAGTGCATTGGCTTCTTATAATAACCCTGGGAAGTAATAGGGGCTATTAGCCTCATTTATAAAGCTGGAAATTGAGGCTCAGAGGTTAAGTGACACACTAAGATAGCAACCAGAAAATGGAAGTGGTGGGAACTGAACCTTCAATTCCTGATTTCAATCAAATGTTCTTCTTACCACATGACACTATCTGATCCTTCTGGTTCCAACAGCAATAAAATGCCACAGTTTTCATCTGCCACCATTCAGAACCCACTTCACTGCTGCGTCTGGAACCTGACATCATGTACAGGTTGGGGAACAAGGAGAAGCATGTGAACAAAATGTACCCTTACATGAAAGTTCTGTTTTCAACGTAATTATTTTGTTCTTCTAAATGCGTAGATTCTGAGCTCTCCCTAATAGAAATGCTTAGTAGGTATGGTAAAGAATAAACCAACAGATCTTGCCTCTGGTGGAAAGATTCAGGTATGAAAAAGCCCAGGATACATATTCTAATTAAATTCGAAGTAACTGAAAATCATGACTTTACTGGGGGGTGGGTGGGGAAAGATAAAGAGATCAGAATACCAAAGATGACCAAGGCAGTGAGGACCTCAGAGCCTTTCTAGGAAAATCCTTTGGCCGGGTCCTTAACCTTGGAGTCTACGAGATCTAAGTTTCCTCTTCCTCTCCTTCCATTCCCTTCTGTCTCACCCATCCACCAAGTAGGGGGACAATGAGGTCAGAGGTCAATGAGGACGACTGGGTACAAAGAAGAAAGAAAGTTCCAAATTCAAGTGTATTCTTTTCACTTGCAGTACAGTTCTTGAGCTGTCAGCAAAGTGGGGAGGTCACCTAGCAGGCCTACCTGGTTTGCAGGTAAAACTTGGAGATGAACAGGCTGGGAGCCACGTGACGGTGCACTGCTGCTCCACGGTTCTCAATTTCGAGTAAAATTCAAAGTAAATGAGAACTCCCCCCTCCCCCCCTGCTCCCCTCCCCCCACCAACCTACTGTGCTGTGGTTATTATGCCATAGAGTTGGGCACTGACCTGCTTTGCCCACTTCCCCTTTCCTCAGTGATCCTTCAGCCTGGCACCCAGCTCTGAGATGAGGCCTGCTTAGCACCAGTGAAGTTCCCCACGTTCAAACCAACAACATTCTGTGTGGAGATGAGGGAATCAAAATTAAAATCCAACCCATCAGCATCCATGAGTTCACTACGGATAATGGACTCCATGTCACATTCCAAGCTCCCGTTGAACATGTCCAGGTCCAAGTCGCTGGGGAACTTCTCGTGGCCCATGACGGGAAGGTTTGCACTAGCTGAGTATAAGGAGGAGCCTGAGAGAGAGTCCGAGAGGGTTTGCATAGACTGGCTGACAGGAGACTGCTGCTGGTGTTTGGCTGACCCAAGACTGCTGGAGTCACTCAAGCCCATGTTGCTGACGGAATTCGACAAGGCACGGCTGCCACTGTGAGCACTCTGGGTTTGGTGCTGGTGGTGGAGCAAATTCTGATTGACCAAACTCCCCTGGCTGGGCTGGGCGGCAAAGGACATCATTGGGTCGTTGCGAAGCATCACGCTCCTGCGGGAGGTCTGGGCAGACACAGCGGTGCTGGCCTGAGACATCAAGGGGTCTGACTGGGTCATCATGACATCGCTGTGGCTGAGCGAGTCTGAAGTGAGCAGGTCCTGGAGTGTCTGGTTGCCATAGTGTGACATGGAAGAGAAGGTGGCCGGCTTGTTCTCTTGGATGGTCTGCATGGGAGACTGACGCAGGGAATTCAGAGATGAGGGTCCGAACACCGTACTACTAAAGGAGCTGGTGGGAGAGCCCAGCCCAGAGCCCTTGGTGGTGTAAGGGAAGCTGGAGCTGCGCTGCATGAGACCCCCAGTGGGCGTCGGCTGAGACGACGGGAGCGTGATGTTGTCCAGCAGGTCATCCATGAGGTTGTCGGCCAGCCCATCGTTCAGATTCATGGTGCCCGCCATGTCAGTCAACCGTGGCAACTCCACGGTGCACGGCTTGCTTACTGAGGGTGACAGGCTGGCTGAGCTGCTGTAGAGCATGGGGGAGAGCGGCGCGTCATCATCCTGGACATCATCCAACTCTGTACTTGCCAGGATGGGTGAAAGGCGGCCGCTGACTGTGCTGGCATTGGAATTGGTGCGGGAGCGGAAGTCCGTCCACGCGTCCAGCTCATCGCTGCTGCGGGAGGTGGGGCTGCCAGGCCATTTGGAGAGCTGGGAGGGACTGTCGTCTGCCGACTCGGGGGCTGTCTGCAGGGCTGCCTTCTTCTTGGCTGCACGACCTCGGCTCTTCGTGTACTTGTTGCTGTTGTCCATGGAGACAGCCCGCCGCCGGGGCGCCTTCCCACTCTTCCCCCCGTCGGGGTTGATGATCCACCACGAACTCTTGCCGGTCCCTTCATTCTGGACTCGCATGAACCGGCTGTGCAGTGACAGGTTGTGCCGGATAGAGTTCTGGAGAAGGAGAAGAGAAAACTCAGTATGAGTCAGGATGCTCCAATTTGGGTACCCAGAAGAAACAGTTAGCCAGACTCCTCAGTAAAGGAGACTCCTCCTTTTTTTTTTTTTTTATTAATTAAAAAAAACTAACAAACAAAACATTTAGAAATCATTCCATTCTACATATATAATCAGTAATTCTTAATATCATCATATAGTTGCATAGTCATCATTTCTTAGTACATTTGCATCGATTTAGAAAAAGAAATAAAAAGACAACGGAAAAAGAAATAAAATGATAATAGAGAAAAAAAAAACTATACGTACCATACCCCTTACCCCTCACTTTCATTTACCACTATTTCAAACTGAATTTAACATTTGTTCCCCTATTATTTATTTTTATTCCATATGTTCTACTCTTCTGTTGACACAGTAGCTAAAAGGAGCATCAGACATAAGGTTTTCACATTCACAGAGTCTAATTGTGAAAGCTATATCATTGTTCAATCATCATCAAGAAACATGGCTACTGGAACACAGCTCTACATTTTCAGGCAATTCCCTCCAGCCTCTCCACTACATCTTGAACAACAAGGTGATATCTACTTAATGTGTAAGAATACCCTCCAGGACAACCTCTCGACTCTGTTTGGAATCTCTCAGCCATTGACACTTTGCCTCATTTTACTCTTCCCCCTTTTGGTCGAGAAGGTATTCTCAGTCTCTTGATGTTAATTCTCAGCTCATTCTACAGACTCCTCATCTTTTAAAGTCTCGTCCATGTCGAAGGCTTAAAAGAAAACACAAAGAAAAAAGAACAAGATAAACACCAAACCACTCATCCTTGGTTTGGCATCAAATGACACGTTGGCAAGCTTTATGTCTAAGAGGTGAGTGATGGTTTCATTTCCAGGAGATGCTGGAAGTAGATAAGCTCACTGACATTGTTTTCCCCAAATTCCTAAGTTCTACTGTCCTTTCTGTCATTATATTTCCTATATCAAAAGTTCACACTTATAATTCATTACCATATCACTCCCTACCCTGCACTATGCTGCAAACCTCTTTGGTTCTCCAGGGATAATTCATTACATGGGGCCATTTTGCTCTCATGGTTCCCTCCTCCAACAGCATAGAGGCAGACTCTCCCTTTTATAAACCACTTCCATGAAGTGAGTATTGTTGTGAATTTTCACCTATCCTTGCTATGTCTCCATCACATACAATTTCACATCTTATTACATAACATTAGGTAGACAAAAGAATGGTGGAGCAGGATTTGCTGAGTTGAAAAAGTAGGTAGATCTCCTGTGGAAGAATTCCAAATAATTGATATAGATATTCCCCTCTCAAGGTGGTGGAGAATAACTTCCTGCCTGTTGTGTGTGGGCTATGCACAGGGACTTCCTTCCAAAGAGTACAGTAAGGAAACGGGGAAAAGAAGTAACTTGACAGTGGACAAACCTGACAAACTCAACTTCAGCCGGGTCAACATCAACAGTGATAAGTCATATGGAAACTTGTACCGCTGATATAATTTGATGAAAATGGTACCTTTCACTGTAGTCTTCCTTCTAAAACCCATAATCTTAGTCTCATCATGAGAAAAGCATCAGACCAATCCCAATTTGAAGGACATTTTACAAAATGCCTATTACTCCTCAAAACTGTGAAGGTCATCAAAAAACAAGGAAAAATCTAAGAAACTGTCATCATCAAGAGAAACCTAAAGAGCCTATAGAGGATACTAGGACAGACAAAAAGACATTAGCATGGACTTCAGCTGTTATAATGCATCAATATTGATTCACTGGTTGTGAAAAACATACCATACTTAGGGAAGGTAAATAAAAGGGGATACCCGGTGTGGGATATATGGGAACACTTTATACTATCTGTAAATTTCCTGTAAATCTAAAACTATTTTAAAACAAAACGCTTACTAAAAAAAAGAAATAGGACAAAATACCCTCAAAAACTCCAAAGGCTGTACCCACCTTGCTTGTAAGACAAGCTCTGCTGAGAGGAATGACCCAGATTCAGTCCTATCTCTGTCACTGACCAAGCATGTGACCTTGAGCAGATCATTTAATCTGCCTGCAACAACTTCAGCTTCCCATCTTCATTATGGCCAAAATTATATCCATACCATCCCTCCCTGGCAGAGATGATGTAAGGATGACATATGATAATAGACTGCAGAAGCCAGGCACGCCATGAAGCCAGGGTGTTATTATTGCTTTATAAAGCACAGTCTGGTGGAGAAGGCTCACAGCCTGGTGCAGTCTCATGCTAATTTGCAAGGTGCCTTATGTATAAAAAAAAGAGGAGCTGATGGCATTCTCCACATCTGGGACAGCATCTGTGGGCCAGATGAATTTTTATTTGCAAGTTAAGGATAAAAGGTATTGCCTGATGCTGTATCTTGAAGATGAACAATCCTAAGTTATCACAGTTTTCAAAAAATTGGCAATCACCAATGGTATTTATGTAGAAGATACAAATACATGTGTTCTACCAGAATGTTTTTAAAATACAGAAAGCCAGCTGGATTTTGCTATAAGAATATGAACCAAAATATTCAAAGTGTCTCTCCTGCATGGTTTTGTGCAAGAAAGAATTGCAGGTCAAGAAGGCTGGGCAATGAGCATTAGCTACCACAGATCACAATTCGGCATCTTGGCATGTCTACAATTGGCATCAAGACGCATCTGAGAGAAGACAACAGGCAACATGTTGAGTATCTGATGAAATGAATGTTGCCCAGGAGGCGATATATCCTGAGCTTCCCTTTTAATGGTTTTTAAAAAGAATAATGGTATCTCTACTAATGGCTCAGAAATTACATTTCTTTAAAAAGTAAAACACTTTCCCTATGAAATAGGTATGAAGTATGTTCTTAAAATTCACTCTGCAGGGTTCAGAAAGCAGGCAAGTATATGATGGTTCTACTGAACCTGGATGATTATATTAAATAAAAATTAAAACTCGCGCATCTCACTGTAAAAATAGGGAAGTCTTTAGATTATGTTGGGACAAGGTAGGCATTGGCCCCAATTACCACTGCCCAGGCTGGCACCTTTTGCTCTAGATTTCGGAAAGAGTTCACACCAACACCCCAGAATTAACAAGAATGGGCAACCAGAAGTATCTAGGAAATCTCCTCATTAAAAAAGCATTTAGGGGGGGTGGTGTGACAGTGGCTCGGTGGAAAAATTCTTGCCTGCTATGGCAGAGACCCAGGTTCAATTCCCGGTGCCTGCCAATGCAAAAAAAATTAATTAATTAAAAAGTGTTTACGGAATAATATTTTTAAAAATGTGTATTTAGTTAGTCTCACCAATTCCAAACCAACTGAGAAAAAGCATAAAACATTTAATGGAATTCTAAAATACCCTACATAGGTTTTCTAATGGCCTTTATTACTACAACTCTAAATCCCAGCAATGTGTGTGCATAAAATTTTATACAACGACAACTACAACTGGTTAAAATTTGGAGGCAGATGTTAAGGTTCTTTAAGGGCATGTGGTAAAGTGTTTAGGACACATCCACATCTCGGATCACAACCTAGAACTGGGTGTCAGGGCGAGGAAAGTTCCTAATGGCAGGGTGAAGAAATGAGGGCCTACCTGATTACAGCATGGTCAATTACTGGGCCAGAGGTTTCAGACTCATTATCTCTAATCCTCATAATAAGCCTGCAGAGTTGGTGTATCAGTGGCCTCATTTTATATATGAAGGCTCAGGCTGATAGATATTGAATTAACTTGCACAAGGTCACCACAGCTAGTGTCTGTAAGAACCAGAACTAATTCTGGAATTCCCAACTCCAAGCCAATGTTTTTCCCGCAACCCTTTACACGTCTGTCACTGACTATCTATGCTAATAATTAAAGAAAGAATCATTTCAAGAAATTAATCTTTAAGAAAGAAGTGGGATACAAATGTAGTCTTATTACCATAATTTTATGATTATAAAATAGTTAGTAGTTGCATTTGGAGGGGCCTTTCTAAATTCTTTTTTTTTTTTTAAAGAATTTTTAAAAGAAAGTATGTCTTTCAGAAGAGCAGACCTGAAAGCATAAACTCACCCTATAGCCCAAGCTTGTGTTTCATTAGTAAGGCAGCCAGCACAAGATTCCAAGAAGAGGACAGTAGTGGGTAAGAAACCATTGTTAATTACCCATAGATTCTGAAGCAAAATCCAACTTATATATGGGTGATTGGCTTCAGTCTCCAATCTGCTCAATTCTCATTTTGGAGATTATTAGTGGCAGAATACATCCCCTGAGTCTTATTACCTATGGAACACTTAGGCTGTTTTTTCTTTTCCAGTTAATATCACTAAGTTTACACACAAAAAACTGTATCCCGTCAACCTCACAGTTCCCTATCTCAGTAGCCTTCTATCCCTATAAGCTGGCCAGCTTTCCACTTACAAAATCAATTCTCTGAAGGTAGGGCATTGATAAAAGCCAATAAGTGTGGCCCATTTGTCTGTTTCCAAGTTCAAATGCCTCCTCATCCTGCCAAGGTCAGGAATGTATTCTGTTAGAGCTACTTATGAGGTTCCTTACCTAAATTTTGGTAAAACAGGAAAGGTAAAAAAATGCCAGATAAATGATCTAAGCCACACTGTTACCCCACAGCTTCCCTGATAAAAATTCATGGTGACATGATTTTTAAAGAGGTTAGTAGTAAAAGATTTTCAAACTGCCCCTTCCCTACCACAGTCCCAGAAATAAATACCTACTATTTATAAAATCAGATATGTCAATTTGTAGACTGAGTTTCCAAAGCCATTAGGCTTTCTAAATTAATTTCCAATGCATTGCACACATTTTAAACTATAAAACTACCATTAAAATATCCTATGGGTTTTCTCTCACTCATATTACCTTCTTACCAAATAGTCTACAATTGTTAAGACTCTATGTTAGTTTGGGAATTAGGAGCTGAAGGTAAATGGAGGAACAGTTTGAGAGGACAGTAGTGATTTTTCTTATCACATCTAAATACGGTTGGAATATTCTGTGAGGCCAACAGCCAGTGTTATTTGGCTGGAGAACTAGGGATGTGCTTCCCTTAAGGACATGGTGATGAGGTAAATATTACCATCCATTCCATCATCAAGGAGGCTACTATGACCGCAACTTAAAACCACATGAATGGTGCTGGTTATTTAAATCCACTACTAAGAAATTAAAGAGTCTGACAAATTAAGGTGGGAGAATTTCACCCTAATTTGGCTGAATTATTGCCTGCCATACAGGAGACCTGGGTTTGATTCCTGGAGCCTGCACATATCAAAAAAAAAAAGAGTCTGACAAATTATAAGAAAGCAAACATCTTTAGGAAGAAACTTCAGCTTCAGGAACAAATATATGAGGTTTTCCCAAGTTTGGGCCCAAAGATTTAGAGAAAGCTTACAGCAACTGTATCATAATGCATCCAAAGAGACCAGAGGTAAGGATTCTCTTCATCCCATTTTTATGTCAAGCTTCTCTTACAAAATAATAGGCACCCATCAAGCCCCGCACGAGGGCAGAAGCTCATTGGGTTTAGTGAAGTAGGCAAACCCGTGTCCTGTGTGACTGCAGCTGCCATAGTGGGACAGCTGTTCAACCAGGGACGCGCGGTAGGTGCTGAGGGGGGGGGGGCAGCGTGATGGACTTCATATCTTACGTCATGCTGACTGCATCGTGTGGCCCACAGATTAGAGGTCCCTTGGCTTGACCTTCCTCGAATAAATCAGCATAAGGATAACTATACTTCTTAGGATCTTGTAATTATTTTTCTTGCTATACTGAAGACAGTTTTACTGCTAATGCTGAAGTGCCCATGTTCCCTGCATCTATGCCAAATGGAGGTCAAGTCAGATGGAACCCAAACAGATTAGATTTGGCATCAGAAAAGCTGCCTGAAATGAGAAAGTACTCTACTGATGACTGACAAGGTGGAAATGCACACATGTGCAATTCCAGGAGGCCAGTGGAGGGAGGCAGCCTGATGCCGCAGAGCACTGGTCTGCACTGGGAGCTCGGCTCTGGCACTCACTGCGCGACCTCGGGCAAGGTGCTAACCTCAATGGCTCGTTTTGTAAAAGGGGGCTAAAAACACCCTCGCTGCCTATGTCTAGAACCTTTGAGAAGTTTAAATGAAATTACACATGCAGAGTGCCAAGAACAAAAGCAGCGTCTACCACTGCCAGACCCCACGTATGGGAGCACTGACATCACAAATGTCCCTGGACTGTTTTCCGAGCACCACAAACTTTAGGCCAAAAGGTGAGAGGGTGGCTCCTTCCAGGAAAGGACTTCAAACTTGTAAAAGTTTTCCAAAGGTGCCGTGCCAGTCAAAAGCAAGGGGTAATTTCTTAACTGCTGCTACCCTATGCCTGCTTCAGCCCCTTGCAAGCCATGTTTACCTTGTGGAGACTGTCAGCTAACCCAGACACCAGCTGCATGTGCTTCCCCTGGAACACAGAGAGGTTTTTGTCTGGAAGCAACATGTGGTATCAATTTATCTTTCTCAGCAACTGCAACAAGGAATCCACTCACTTTAAAAATAAAGAGAGTTGTGTAATTTAACTCTTTAAAGCCCCAAACCAACCTCCCCCCCCTTTTTTTTTCAAAAGACGGCTCCCTTGGAGGTGTTTTTTTTTTGTTTTTTTTTTTGCTGTCTTAAGAACAGCAAAATGAGTTACAGTCTTCAGCTTCCAAGCTAGATCCAGTGCTCCCCAGGAGACAGAGGGCAGGAAAAGTCAACTCTCACAGGGATTCCAAATGGAAGACATGTAAAGGTCCATGCTGAAGACAAAGCCCTCACCTACCTTGTGTGGCTCAGGGCCAGCATTTCAAGTAGGTCTCACTGCTTGACTTGTGGGCACTGATCATTCAGAACGAGGCTGCCAAATGCCTGGACTCTAATATATGCATCTGCTAAACTGCAGATGAGAAAGGTCACAACAAAAGCCCACTGGAAACTAGAAGTCAACAGAAGACCCAGCGGCCAGTGGGCCACAGAAGAGCAATGCAAAGATACAGCCTCAGGAAAGGGCCTGGGGGCTGCCTTTGATTTATGAGACTCTTTCAAAGGCAGCTTTCTGGACTAGGCCCTTGGCTTCTCTAAAGCAGTAGTTCTTAATTGGGGCTGCCCATTAGAATCACCTGGAAGGTTTTAAACACATCCCTAGTCCTAAACACACTGATTCAACTGGTGTGGGATAGAGACCTGGGTATAGGTACATTGTAAAGCTCTCCCTTGATCCATTTCCACTCACTGAGAATCTGAACCCAACCTAATGATTCCTGGTCTTCCCAGGTCTGATGATACCATGCAGTGATGTCCTCTAAGTCCAAGTTTCCATTATTTAGAAGACAAGGATGAAAACTGGAGTCAGAGATTAAGCCTGCAATTATATATGTAGAAGAGGATGGAGAGTTAGAGCAGGGTTTCAGATAACTGGGGTCCAGGCCTGCTTTTTTCTTAAAAATTAAAAAAAAAGTGAAGAGGGGGTGGATGTCCTTGACCTAGCACTGTCTTGTGGTTAGTAACAGAAAAGAGGGCACTTGGCCTTTCACAAAGCTAGGAATTGACCCAGGACGAAGAAGGGAGAGGCTGGGACGTAACTGATCCCTGTAATCTCCAGCAGCTGCCCAGAATTTGCACGCAGTCTCACAATCCCTTTTACATGCTCTCCAAACAAAAAGGTAGAATGAATACTAACCAGTGAAAAAGCCAGACCCCAATACTGACAGGCTTCTTAGTTCCTGTGCTCAGAATACTGTGAAAGTATGACCTAACCAACTTTCCTGAGAACCAAAGTGCATGTTCAGATAGCTCAAGAGCATTAATAACAACTGTAAACACTGTTTCTCATTTCTTGACTGTGCGAAACACGACATCATTACCCTCAGTGCAAGGACCTTGGGTGAACACTTCGAGAGGCAAAGTGGAACCACCATTTCAGGGAGAACCTGAAGGATGGTCCTTTTTGGACATTGCTAGAGTCTCAGTTTCGGTTGGCTCTACCTTCTTCCACTAGATTTTATCCACTTTGGGCTAAATTTCTTCAACAGTACAGAAAGTATGGCGGCATGAAATAGGCTTGAAACCAGAAAGGTTATTTCTGACTCTATGGAATAACAGCTGTAATTGTCAAGCATGCCTTTAAGACTGAAAAGAAAATTTAAACCCTCCTATAAAGTATTTCACAATCAATTCTGATCAGTAAGAGGCATTCCACTTTCGTTCCACTCTGACCTGTCTAAAACTCTAAAAGTTTAAACCATTAAGAGACTTGTTTTTTAAAAGATGATGTTCTAAAAGTAAATGTTGTTGGGAACTTGGCTGAAGGATTAAATTTCCAGTTGGAAACAAAGATTTCCCGTTAAATCTGCTGACAGTAATCCCCTACCCACAGAGATGTCCTTTGGAAAGTAATATTTATTTTAAGTTTTCATGCAGTAAGCAAGTGACAGGTTCTGGTCCCTTATAATCTGGTGATCAGAATAATTAATCCATTTTCCATCCAAACCAAATAAGACATACGAGATTTTCCTGGGGGAGAAAGGCTGGGCAGACAACTCATTCTTCCCCCAAAGTGAAGAAGGTATCTTAGAGAAGAGGCAAGTTCTCTTCAACACTATAAAATAGACAGCAACCACTATAATACAGACAGTTTTGTTTGGGTTTTCCATGTGGGTTTTCTTTTTTTTCATTTAGCAATCTTCTTTTCAAGCGCTTCCACAGCTGTTTCTGCTCTTGGAGGGCAAGAGGGAACATTCCATTCCTCACAGCCAAACCTGCACTTCCGGCACACAGCGAACCCTGGCAGCTTCCAGCCCCTGCCCACGCCCATGCCCTGCAGCATCAGCCCCTCCCCCAAGCCCTCCCCTTTCCAAGGCCAGGTCTGCACAGACCAAGGAAGCAGCAGGGGGGAAGAGAGTCCCCAGAAATCAAGTTAAAGTTGCAGTGTTTGGCCGCCCCTGCTTCTTCCTCTAAGCTTTTTCACTGATGTCACTGAATCTGTTTCTCCTTCCCGCAAGCGGCCCAGCAAACACATGCCACTTAAATTTCCTTCTAACACCATACACGGCAAGTCCCACAAACGGATACTTTAAAGAGTTAAAAAAGCCATGAGGTTACAGAATGCTCTGAAAACTGGCTCTGCACCACAAAGTAGAACAGAAATAGTTTTATTAAGGGAATTTTCACATAGATTAAAAAAAAACATAACTCAATTTTTCCTGTTTGAAACATGTATTGTGGGTGAATGGCAAGAAGAAATGGCATTAGAAATACACATCAGAGAACACAACAGAGAGTTTTGGAATCGCTTTCATGGATGAACCAAATGATCAGAATAGGAAGTTCAGTAAAAGGTAATGCTGGGGAAATGGGGAGCCGGCTATGGGACCCTTCTTGTAACTAGCAGCCCTAACTTCACAACGAGAGAAAACAAGGACCAAAGAGGTATCTTGCCATAGCCGAGTTCAATCAGCTAATAAGTGGCAAGAGAGAAGATACAAGCTCAGGTCCCTGGTCTCAAGGTCAGAACCCACAGCAGCTCACAGTAACAACCCCCAAAACAAAACAGTAGCCCCAGTGCCTTGATTACGACACCAACTGATGGGAAAAGTCCGTCCATCCATCCATCCATCCATCCATCCATCCATCTATCCACCCATCCACCCATCCATCCATCCATCTTATTTAGTAACTTTGAGGAATAGTCTGTTTCCTCTAACACATACTGAGCTTTTGAAAACTAGAAACTACATCTTATTATAGCTTTAGCACCTAGCATGGAGCCTAGTACACAGTAGGTACTCAAACAATATTTGCTTAATCAATAGATTGGTGGAAAGGGTCAAGGGCCACAAAACAGACCTGAACTGTATACTTTAACATGTCTCACCCTTGGGTTTAATCTTCAATTATACAACCCATTTTGAAAACCACAATGAAATAGTCTAACAATTGGGCTTAAAGTTCTTTATAATACGTGGCAGGAATGGAAAGAAGGGCAAAATGATGGTGTGTGGGGGCTGCTTGACGGAACAAGAGCTTGACAAAAGGCATCTCAGGTCCACCCAGGATGAAGAACTGAACACTGTTTGTCTTGGGATGCTGTGGTTCCCTCTGAGTCCTTGGTAATGCGGTTGGCTCAGTGTCCTCAGAGGCACCCTCAAAACCAGTTCGTACGGTCTGGTTCTACGTCCCCTCCAAGCAAGCACATATGGTAGAAAGAGAAATCCAAAATGGAGTCTACTTTACCTGCAACCTGAAGGAAGGAAACTAAAGTATTCAGTGACGAGCAGGGTCAATGCTCTCTGCTAGATACATCTAATCTCATTTTCTTCTCACAAGCAGCCCCGTCTGGAGGAAAGTGAAGTGCAGAAAGGTTAAAAACTAACCTAGTAGGCGGTGGTGTTAGAAAGTGAGCCTGCAGCTAACTCCAAAAGCAAAGCTTCTCTACTGTACTGTGCTTCTTTCTGAAGTTACAAACTCCCTGAGGAGGGTGGCACCATTAACAGGTGGCCCAGGCTGAAGCTTTAAAAACTACAGTACAAAACCTATGCGATTCAATCAAATGGGCTTGGCTGTCCGTTCCGAGGTATGGTCCCCAGGATTCGGTGAGGGGAGGAAAGGTGAAAAAATGTCAAGCCATGAAGCAAGCCCAGTTGGAACCAGATCTGTCTGTTATACCTAATATTCCAGAAATGACCCCTCCCCACCGTTAATCCTCAACACACCCAAAAGGGACACCACTGGCATGTCCCAACCTGCTTGGGACCACCATTTTTAGGGAATGACCAAACATGAATAGAGCCACAAACTGTGAAGTATCCTGGCCTTCCCTGGTAGCATGTCTGGTGGCTTCTGTGCTCAGGGAGAATTAGCCATGACTGACTCAAGCCAATACTACTTGGCTGCCCCTGGCAGGCCTATTCAGGCCCCAAACAGCTGGCACCAGGCTAAGACCCCCAAGCCAGAGACATGAGGCAAACGTCTGGTCTCACCCTGGACGTTGCTATCACAAGGTTTAATCTGAAACAGGGACTCAGCTCTGTACTATTTAAAACATGTAATTAGTTTATTATTGAGCCAGAAAAGATTAGCTTGCTTTAAAACTTTTTGGATTTTAAAATATGATGTCTTTTGTCTGCCAAATGACAACATGATCAGGAGGATGCTTCTGTTTAACCTCAATCAAAAACTTTGGGAGAAAACAGCTTTAAGGGTTGCATATGTATGCTATTTTATTATTTGTCTTCTGGCACCAAAACCTGCAGAAACAGAAATCACTGACAATGCAAGCACATTAAAGGGATGGATGGAAGTGGAGGTGCTGAGTGGGTGAGTTAAACAGCTTGAGAGTTTGACATCTGAAATTCAGGCAAACTGTTTTCCCATTCTTAGTTTACAATCCCTTCCTTCACATGAAAATCACTGGCGGTAGCATCACATATACAAACAAGACTCTTTCCAGCTCTTTGGATGTTACAGCTCAGAAAAGCAGTTCTTTTTTGTCTTGAAGTTTCAAGAGTAACCGATTTCTTTATGTCAACTTATGAAATATATGCCAACGCACTGACACATCTAAAGTTGCACAGCTACACACAGGCTTACAGCCCGGAAAGACTGGGAGGGTCTGAGGCACATTTTTCAGTTAAATCTTCGGGGAAGGAAAAAATTGGGGCTAGTATTTACAAAGGAGACAAATGCACATTCATCTGGAAGAGCCTCTCTTCCAACTGTCAGTAGTGTTGGTTATTCCAATCATCACCGTAAATCAAGGTGTGACTGATGAAAGAGGCAGAGAAAGAAAGTAAACGCCACAGTGACAGACTATCTTTGGCCACTGCAAACAAAACTGGTAGGCTTTTTATTAGAATACAGAGTAGAATGCGGTCAATTCTACAAAGAAGCTGCTTTCTCTACCCCACAGCCTCACCTGCATGTGCAGCAATCCACTGTGCTGGTTATGAAGATTTTTCCTTGTTGAAAACCACCGGATGCAAAAGTAGCTGATGACCAGTATAATGATATTGCTAAATGCTAAGTGAATCAGCCATTTATTCCAGGACACTATCAAGTGCCAATTACACACAAAGATGTGTACCAGACAGCCCCAAAGTCCACATAAAATGATCAAACAAGAAAAGGAGAGGACATTCCTCTGACTGAAGAACCAGGTACTTATTCTGTATTTCTGAAAAACATAGACTGAGCCATCCAGGTACGTATTAACTTAAAATCTAGGGTGTTCCTAAATGTCCAAAAGTTAATATTAGTAATACTCCCTAAACTATGATGAATGAACAAGGCTGAATGAGAATAGGATAAATCAGTTTTTCTAAAGGCCATGTCAGAAATGTGATATATTAGTACTAGTATATATTAGGCTCCAGTCCACTTCATTTACACTGCTAGGTAAGCTCGAAAGTACTTAAGAAGCTGGAAACTTCAGTATCAGAAAATATAATATCTATCACCCCAAGAGCAGGAGGTATAGTAACTGACAAGACTAGCCACCTAAGTGACTATAAAAGCTAAACATACCATAGAAATGGAAAATTCCTGTAACCAAATGTTTCACAGGCTGAAGAAATTTAGAATAAAATTATTTTAGACCCTGTTTATGGCAGGAGGAGACTTTAGGAAAGGGAAGGGTCTAAGAGGAAGAGGTCAGAGGGCATGGCGGAGAGCTGGGGAGTGAGCGTGCTCCTTCTTCAACCAGGAGGTCATACAGTGCTTCGGGGTGCACTACCCCCACCCTCCACCTCCGCTGTGATGGTCAGGCCTTCTTGAGGATGACACCCCTTCTCAGTGCTATTTCTTGGTTGAGTTTGGCTTGGCAGCTTTAGCTCTTAGATTCTCTCCTCCAAATTCCTGCAACCCATCATCTGGGCCTCCCAAAGTTTCCAACTCTTTCCCCTGACTCAGGTTATTCAATTGCTAATCAGAAATGTGTGTGGGCTCATAGAACCACCAGGTACCAGCTCTCTCCCTGAGGCTCAACAAATCATTGTACATACGGGAGCCACCGAGATTAATCCATCAAATATCAAAAACAAGGAGAAATACACAGAAACAGATGTTGCTGAACTATTTTCAGGTTCAAAGGTAGCTTCAAGTAACATACTTCCAACTCTCTGAGGCCTTAGGAAAAGTATTACACCATATTTGCTGTTTCTCCAGAAACAAGTACAACAGGTTCATTCAAACATAGCTATGACCTCAGTAGTCTTCCCGAGTAAGAAAGACAGCTAAATCCTAGGCTAATTTGTGAACAGAAAGGGAAGCTGGAACACCAGCTTCCTATAAGGTTAAGAAGCCCAAGTCAGAAGAGAGTTCTCCATGGGTCTCTCACATATCTTGTAAGCAAAGCACTAATGTGCTTTGTTCTGAACTCTCTTTCAAGGCTGTTTGCATAGTAAACAGCCTTGAAAGAAATGGTACCTCCCTCCAGAACAAAGGGTAAACATGCTTACTGCCTATTAGAAAAGATTTAGGATCCTGAGCTAAATTTAGGATTCCTCTCTGGTATCACAGCCCACTGCACACACACAGGCATCAAACTGGGCCCATCCACATCACTCACATGGGATTTGGGACCAAAAGGGAACTGATACAAAACATACTATTGCTCAAGCTGCTTCTGTGCTGTACCTGAATAGTAAGTTCTTTTGTCCCAGACCCAGGAGGCTTGTGTCTTACTTAGTGCTGGGGACTGAATCATGTCCTCCACAAAAGGCATGTTGAGGTCCTATGTATGTGAACCCGTTTGTAAATAGGACATTTGAAAATGTTTTTAGTTAAGGTGCGTCCAATCTGAAAGAGGGTGGCCCTTAATCTGATATGGCCCAAGTTCTAATATGTAAAGGAAACTGGACATTGGGGAAAAGCCACGGGGGGGCGGCCAGAGCTGGAACCTGAAGAAAAAGGAGAAGACGCCACCATGTGCACTGCCATGTGACAGAGAAGCCAAGGAACCGCACAGGCTGCCCGCCAGTCAGAAGATACTGCTCCTGGGAGGAAGCAAGCCTTCTAGCCTCTGAAACTATGAACCAATAAACTCCTGTTGTTAAGTCCACTCATTAGATGGCATCTGCTTTAGTATCCATGAAATTGTGACAAGTTATCTTGGTAGCATGCTAGTAGGATAAAATCTCAGACCCTTGTAGTTCTTGAGAGTCCACTGCTTTAGCTTATGAACTGCTGACATTTCCTTACCTACAAAGGATGATACTGGGCAATTCATCTGTAGCCAATGCTTCTCTATCACTCCGAAAATGAGAAGGAACATAGGATGAAGGAGGAAACTGGGGCTCAGCAGACATACACAGTTCCAGCACTTTGAATGTTCTGACTTGGCTCTGCTAAGAACCCATAAGGTTTTTTAGTTTGTTTTGCTTTGTTTTCACAACAAACTATTAATAAAAATAGAAGGGAGCAAGGGGGAGAATAGAAAAGAAGATTCCCAGATTCAGCCATTTTTCTAGTTCTAGCTGCATCAGTCATCATCTTTTGTTCAGCTATTGCTCAATGCTGTGGCTTACTTATAAAGAGCAGAGCTGAGACAGCAGCAGGCTTAAGTTTGTTTCTTCTTACCTTCCTCTTCCGTCAGACCTACGAGCAGACCATGTGATGGTTACCCCCTCCACCTCCCTGACAACCGGGCAGCCCCCTTCATGGTAGTTCTCACAGCAGTAACATTTGTTGAGCTTCTGCAGAGTTCAGATCTCCATTATGGAGCCCTAGACAATCCTCAGAGGGAAGAGTTTCTCCTGAGTTTCCAAGACTTGTCTATAGCCTGCCTTCAACTGAACCTGGGTAGAAATGCCTTCGGCTTTCTCCTCGGCACAGTGGCTTTGCTGCTGTATCACGGGTCATGCATGTAGAAACCTAGGATTCTCTCCTCCATCCATTTTAGCTCTCCCACATTAATTTTCTCTGTTTCCTCTGACAGTACTTTAGCAGCTCTAGACCTGCAAAAAGGAAAATGGACCAGAAAGTTCCCGTGAACCAAGAGCAAACACACGGACACAGACAGGCACAGTCACACAGGCACACAGACACACTTTCCCTCCAAGCGTTCCAAAAGAATTCTCTAGCTTATTAACTGTGAGGCAAGAGCCTTTACTATGAAATATAAAATCCTTACAAGATTTCATGTGCTACACTTTTAACTACTAATTTAAGCCAGTCATGTTCTAGTGCAGAGGAAATTGGTATTTTGTTTTCCCTCCCCTTTCCTCTTGGATAACCTATTTACATTCTTGGCAAAAGTAGTATATTTACTATAGTGCTCACACGTACCTACACGTCCAATGCCTCTAGAATGATACTGGAATGTTGCCACATGTCCAAATAATGTACTCTTTGAGAAATTATTAACAATTAGAATGCTATAAAATGGGCCAGCATTTTCATTTTGCTCTCACTGTGTGGTATTTTGGCCACCAAACACAACAAGCTTTTTTTTGGTTACTCCTCAAATAAATCAGAAAATGACATTAATTTGCCGTGATGCTATATTTTTGTGGACACATAAGGAAAAGAATTCAGACACCCTGGAGTAAATTAGGGTCAACTCACTCCACTCTGGCAGCAGGTCACCAGCACAGGCACTTCCTGACCCAATATTCTACAGGACCCTCCTTGGCTTGGGTATCAAGAGCTGCAGAAACAAGGAACTATTAGTGACAACTTGCAAATCATCAATTTTTACTGCTTTCTGTGTAGGGTGGCTGCCAAAAGAATCTGGTACAAGCCATCATTTTAAAAACACTAACCTAAGCTACAGTGAAGTATTCTTACTATAGTAAATAGGTTTAGTAGTTTAGACTGTCTATCTTGAAGTTTGTAGATAAGAGTTGGACTTTAGATATCAGTTGGACGTTAAAAAAAAAGCTCTCAGTCTCTACTGGCAGTACTCATTCATGTGTGACTACGTTTAGAGACGACAGTGAAAATATTTATTGGAGGGGAAAAAAAGGTGTATAAGAATAAAGGGAAGGTCACACAAGTTCATATAAGAAGGTAACTGAGAAGAGTTAAATAAGAAAAGAAAGCACTATAGGTCTCTCTTTCTGTGCTATGTTGCAATGCCTGGCACATGGGAGACTTTTAATATATTTCCTTGAAAGAATATTTATATTCTCTTTTGAACTAAGCCATACCGATTAAGGTTAGCATCTGAGATAAAATCCCAGGAAGTCCAGCCCTAAAGAGTAGACATTCTCTTTTCCTGTGTTCACTTTTAGTAATGAAAATCACAGTAAATAAAGTATCAGATTTAATTAGGCTGAATGTCTTACCCTCCTTCAGACACGTTCCAAAGTTCAAAATGTGAATATTATTAGTTCTGTAAGAACTATTAGACAAACTCATACTTCTTAGTGGACTATAAAACTTAAATATAGTAGTCGAGAAGGCTTTAATTAAGATTTAAGATACTTTTCGGTAACCATGGGGAAATAAACATCCAGACTGGCAAGAGTCTCAAGTGGGTGCAAACTTTCGGGGGACTGTTTTATCAGTATTTACTGATATTAAAAATGTACAAAGCCTTTGACTTAGTAGAAGAGACTACTCTGTCCTCTTCTTCCTACTAACAGAGTACTGAGCTTTAGCTGGGCACATGGCTGCCCAGGAAAATAGACTACACTTCCCAGTCTTTCTTGACATTAGATGGGACAACCATGCGATTTAGTTCCAGTCAATGGGATCTGAATGGAAGAGTTCAAGGGAACTTTTAGGACAACTGTTTAAAGGCAGCTTTAGTTGACTCAGATGACAGATGGGTCCCCTTTGCTCTGCTTTCTTCCTCCTTTGGCCTACATATAGAGGGATCATGAAGGAACTCTGAGGATGAAAACCACATCATGCTGAGATGGTAGGGCAGAAAAGTAAGAGAATTCTGATCCTCACCGACTTCTAAGGTGATATCAACCCTAAACTTTTTTTTAACATAAGAATAATCCACTGTTAAATTTGTGTTTCCTGCTATATACAGTTAAACCTAACACTAACGGACAGACCCAGTGGCTCTATTTTTAGGAATTAATGTTTTTGATACAGCTTTCTGTATGGTGTATGTTAAATGCAGGTACCAAATTTAACGTTTGCATATTTTAGACTCACAACAAAAAATAGTAACAAAATTCCAAGTATTAATAATGGTAGAGGATTCTAATCACATTAAGTCAGATAATGCAATAAAACACAAGGCCTTTTAGCTCCCACCTCCCATCTACCTAGTATCATCAGGCACACTGGAAGAACTTTTCAGAGAATGAATGTGTACGTGCTGGACGCCATCATCCTCCAGTGTCACAGGCACGGGGCTGGCAGTAATCCTCCTGGCCCTGAAGACTTAGAAGCTATATTATAATGAGTCTCTTAAAGCTTCTCATGTTGGGTCAATCTGGATTTCAAGGGAAAGAGCACCTTTGGGAATTAAAAATATAGAAATGAATTGTAGAAAAGATGGCTTGGAGAGACATATGGGCCTAACTCCGACTGGGAATTAATTTTATGGTAATAGAAGATATAAGGTTATTTCTACCAATCCTGGGAATAAGGCCTAGGCTACCACTTCAGCAGCATTTTTCACAGAACTATCAGAAAAAATAGCATCAACAGCCAATGAGCACAAAATATCTACAATATACCAAGATGCCATAACTTGAACAAAGTCTTACCCTCTTCTGATTTGAAGGCAGTCTGAAATAAGCAGAAAGTAAGGCAGACACAGAAATCTATCAATCTCCATTTAAATCCAGAACATCAACTCCAAATAATAAAAATGCTATCCAGTAATAAAACCAGCAGTCTCATGTCCAGACATTGTAGGATGAATCCCAGGAACAGTTTTTTTTTAATTTTTTTTAAGACCTATATACTCCCACTGAATCAACTGGTGGTCAGTTATCCTCCCTTAAAAACAATTTTCAAAAATCAGGAAATGAGTAAACTAAGAAATGTGTCATAAAACCATTCCCAAATTCTGAATAATGAATGCTTAAAAAAGAATGAAAACTTTATTGCATTAAGATGCCATATCTTAATTTTTCACATCTGAAAGCTGGATATTGAAAACATAGTTTTCTATAGTAAACAGGGCTGCATTACAAATGCTTCACTTTGCTGCCTAATTTAGTCAATATGTAAGAAAGAGCGTGCTGGGAAAAGAGCCCTAAATATTCCTAGTTAGATACATACTTGCTGGGTGGTGGTCACAGACAGTGAAGCCAGGGCCAGCTTCAAGAGAAGAGAAAAGATGGACATTTTACTCAGAGGAAAGAAGGTTACTTAGAAACTGATATTTTATGTTCATTGTACTGATAAACACTGCATTGTTACTCTCCTAAGCGTGCGTTTTAGTATGTGTGTGGGTTGAAAAATGTTTATTTCAGGATTTAAACTGTTTTTCTCAACATTTTAAACCCCTTCTTAACACACTATTGACTCCACTCCTGGCATTTCATGAATAAACTTGTGGCAAGGTCTTAGGTCTCTGAGATGACTCCTGCGGCATGAACACCCCTGCTAGAGGATAAGGCCCTGGAACCAGATTGTCGGCTTCTTGGTTCTCTCCCACTGGAACTCCTAGCATAGAATATATCACAGACACCCTTTTCTCATTCAATTATAACCACATTAAAAGAATTTTTTTTTTTACTTATTGCTTAGTGATTTATTCTCCTCTTAAAGCTCCACCTAGCAGGTAGAATGAAAGACACCTCCCACCCTGACCCCTTGGGTAACCAAGGCATTATACTCTTTTACTGCCTGCTCTGTCTGCAGGACCCATACATCAATGCCTTGTTTCTTGAGGTACTCCACAGTTGATAGAGGCACCTTCAAGGCTTCCCTCATCCCTCGGCCAATCACAAGGTCTGCACACCCTTCTTGATAACTTTCTCCACATCTGCAGGCTGCACACCAGGAGAATGCTCAGTTCCTGTTTCTCTCCAAACCCAAGCCCGACTACCCCCGTCCACACTTTGCAGTCCTTATAGGTTTTAGTTGAGCCTTGTACTTTCATTTGCCTCCAGGAGAGAGAAGCAATTTCAGGGGAAGACATAAGGATCTAACAACTTCTCTCAGAGGAGTAGCGTTCTTAAATGCCTGCGTGCACCACGACTTGTTTTAAAAGAAATTTTAAAAGGAGGAAAAAACTTCGCAAAAATCACACAAAAAATATTTGCTGTACTATTAACTGTTTTGGGAAAGTGATTTTAGTATAACATCTTTAGTCCGATTGAATCCTATGTCAGGGCTCAATTTCCTTTTATACACATTCACTCAAACAGGCATCAGGTATACAGACATGAGAGACCAACAGACATGGTGCCTGGTCTCATGGATTCCACAATTTTGTGGGGTGGGGTGGAGGGAGAAGGGACAGACGTTAATTAAAACAATTATGGATATAACTATAAATTGTGAAAAGTGCCCTGAAGGAAAACAACAGAGTACCATGTGCAAAACTAATGGGATGGGTTCAGCCTAAGAGTTAGACTGGAAAGTTAAGAAAGACCTACCACCAGGAGGATGAGATGCCAAGGAGTGAGAGCCACCTGAGCGGATGGGTTCTCCAGAGAGAAAAAGAAGAGAAAATCTGAGAAGTTGATCTTGAAGTCAGGCAACACGAAGTCAAGTAGAAGGAGGAATAAACAAGTGAGAATGAAAGAGCCACTGGACAATTGCGGGGTACGATGATCACGGCCATGAAAATGCAGTGCTTTAAGGAGAGGCAGTTAGCACGGAAAGATCTAAAAAGGTGTGGAGGCTGAAGAGTCTCCCTGAGCTTTGGTGACTCTGGCAACAACAGTATCAAGGAACAGCCAAGCACCGGTGGAACCAGACGGGAGTGGGCTGAGGAATATATGAAAGGTGAGGAAAAGGAACATAGAAAATCCTATGAAGAAGCTTGGCGGGGAAGGGGAGGAACAAGGCATTACGTGGAAGGGCATGTGGAGCCAGGGGAAGCTTTTTGTTGGTTTGTTTGTTTTGGTTGGTGCAAGAGAACAGAGCCAGTAAGAGACCAAAGATGATGGCAAGGAGATAAATAATACCAACAACAATAAACTAACATTCGTTGCATGCTTATTATATACCAAGTGTTTTATATAAAATGTCTCTTTAAGTCTCCATAAGGGGGTGATGTTACCCCCATTGTAAAGACAATAAATTGAATTTTGAAGAAATCTGCCCAAGACCAAATGCTGAGAGTGGTAGATCCAAGATAAGAACTCAAAGTGTCTGGTCCCAAAGCCAAACACTGTGCAGGGAAGGTCTCAAGGGGTGAACAGGAATGGAACCGGACTCAGAGCCTGTGGCATAATTCTGGCTCTGGAGCCACGTGAAACCCTTTCCCAGCACAGGATACGAGATGGGGAAGAAAGATTCTTCAGGCTCTACTGGAACACTGGATAGCAATGGCCATGGGGCAGTCCTTCCATCTTGGGAAAATCCTTATTATTTAGAGACACCTGGTACATACTCCCAAATACACACTTTGACTATTCCCCATTTGCTTTTCCACTACTCAAAAATGAAAACCTCTGAAAATTATGTCAACCTAGAGATGATCTGAGAGGCAAACATAGCCAGACACCATACTGAAATCAGGTTTTACTGTTGCTCCTCCAATTCTTGAACTTCTAGGCAGGAATGAGACAAAGCAAGGCACCCAGGAATCTTTCTTGCTACTTGTCCTTTCCTCCTGCAGTTGAGTCAAGAAGGAAAGGTAAGCAGAGAAAAGAAATTGTTGGATTGCTACTGAGTAGCAATCACTGCATAACGAAAAAACAATAAAGAAATCCCCAAAATAAAGAAGAGCAGCTGTAAACTGCTTCTGAATTCTGCTTATCCTGTTTTCAAAATTCAGCAATCCAACTGCCTTCACACCTATCTTAGAATAGTTTTTAGGTACTTGAGAGGGTGAGTGCAAGTTTCTGAGGTGACCTCAATGTCCAAGGCAAATAATATAAGCAAGAAGCTGTTCTAGTTTGCTAGCTGCCAGAATGCAATATACCAGAAACAGAATGGCTTTTAAAAGGGGAATTTAATAAGTTGCTAGTTTACAGTTCTAAGGCCGAGAAAATGTTCCAATTAAGCAAGTCTAGAGAGATGTCCAATCTAATGCATCCAGGGAAAGATACCTTGGTTCAAGAAGGCCGATGAAGTTCAGGGTTTCTCTCTCAAGTGAGAAGGCACATGGCGAACACAGTCAGGGCTTCTCTCTCAGCTGGAAGGGCACATGGCAAACACAGCATCATCTGCTAGCTTTCTCTCCTAGCTTCAGGTTTCATGAAGCTCCCCGGGAGGTGTTTTCCTTCTTCATCTCTAAAGGTCACTGGCTCGTGGACTCTCTCCTTCGTGGTGCTGCAGCATTCTCTGCTCTCTCTGAATCTCTTTTATTCTCCAAAATGCTTCCTCTTTTATTGGACTCCAGAAACTAATCAAGACCCACCCAAATGGATGGAGAGACACCTCCAGCTAATCCAGTTTAAGAACCACTCTTGACTAAATCTCATCTCCAGGTAGATGATCTGATTACAGTTTCAAACATACGGTATCGAATAGGGATTATTCTACCTTTATGAAATGGGATTTAGATTAAAACATGGCTTTTCTAGGGGACATACATCCTTTCAAACCAGCACACAAGCTATGGTCCTTGAATGTTCTCCCTGGCCCTTCTTAGTCCCCTGGCCCCTTCCTTAGTCTTTCTGTCTTACGACGATTTAATTTACACTGTGCCTGAAAAAATCAAACTGGCCATGGGTAAAGAGTTTACTTAACTAATGTTTACACAGTAAAAATGACAAAGAATGAACTTAAAATGAAGTCATCCTCTAAAGAATAGCAGTACACAAAAACTGGGATGAAATAAAATTCCTCCAACAGTAAAGCTTTCCATATATATTGCCAGAAGGTGGGGAAATAAGAGTTTGGAAACCTATTTCCATTTCATGAGTTAGTCTCTGGATTCAGAAGTGGAGAACACAGAGAAAGGCTCTCACTGGGAAATTCGATCTGTTGATAGCTTTAGGCTGACGTCAGACCAGGGATGCCCCTCATGCATTTCAATGCTGCTTATGCCCTTTCAGTCCTCCTGTCCCACCCTGTTTGCTACGGGGGCAACCAAGCCACTAAGTGAAGAAAAGCCCCAAAGATGGGTTAAGATCAATTTTATCTTTCATTTTTACCAAGTAGTCCAATGGATAATTACACCTGTCTGGCTGATCAGTTAAATGTTATTCTATTTAATGCTGGAGACAAAATGGCACAGAGATGTTGAAACAGAATTTTAAAATAAGACGACTTCAGAGATCATCTAACCCAGTGGCTTCAAACTGCTCAGTAGAGCCCTGGAGGAACTTTACGATGTCCTACCGGGGAAACAGACGAACTCACCAAAATTCAGCGTGCCCAATTTACCAAGATTGGTTTGCTTTTGAAAACATTTACAGAAATGTTTTAACAGCATCGATAAGAATGTTCGCAGCTTTTGTTACTGAGAATGGCATATTTTAAATTAAATTCAATCAATAATTTAAATTAAGAAGTATCCTAAGGAAACCAGAATTAGCAATTCCATCACTATGAAATACATTTGCTTCTCATCAGTAAAAACTGGGAGCCTCAAAACCTAGAACAGCTGCCAGCCTACTGTAGGGGCTAGACACATATTTGTTAAATGAACTTATTATAGGATCCTATCAACTCTGTAAAAAAAAAAGACAAAAATCTAACATGAAAAGGTAAAATCATTCAAAACGGTAGAAAGGAAGTCAAGATGCCTAGAAGGCATTACCAAAAGAAATTACTATAATGAGCTTTATGATTAATAACCCAAATTTTATATTCATTACTGGTACATGTGAAATTGTGAAGGATAAAAAAAAAACCCAAATTAATTCAGTATCTTTAAACATGACATACAAGAGATGCTAAGAAGTTCACACAGAGTGACACATCATAAACATTTTATACATAAGGATAGGTTATACATTTCTGTGACTGATTAAATATATATTTGTGAGTTTATTTAATATGTATTTAGTGTTCATAGAAGTATAGTTCATTACCTGTAATGAAAAAATGCTGTCAAAGCATTCAATGACCTATGAGAGGCCTTCACGGAGAAGCACATGGCCGAAGCATATTTCAATTCAGTCTATATATAAAAACAGATTGTTGCCATGAAATGGCACCTGAAAAATTTGGCACCAGGCCGTCAGCAATTTCTAATGCCTACTGTGCCACAGCTAAGCTTTTCAGTGCAGTGTTGCATGAGTTTTCATGGCTTCTACTCCTATTATTATCACCCAACATCATGTCTACATTTCTTCTCCAATCTGAAAGACAATGTGCTTGCTTCCTTCTACCAGCCTCTCTGGGAGTTCTGCTTCCCTTCTTCACACCCATCACTTCCTTCAAATTCTGACTTGAAACAACCTGCAGCAGCACTGGCTCCATCCCATTCAGATCACTTCTGGGCACCTCTGCACTCCATTTTTAAAAACAGAATAGACATGGCTTTTCTAGGGTACATAAATCCTTTCAAAAGGGAAACCACATAAAACTGAGTTCAGATTACACAACTGGCACCATGGAGGCAAGAAGGCAGTGACATGATATATTTAAAATCCTGAAAGAGAAAGGCTTCCAGCCAAGAATTCTGTACCCAGCCAAACTGTCCTTCAAAACTGAGCGGGAGATTAAAATTTTCACAGATAAACAAATTCTGAAAAGAATCTGTCAACCAGAGACCAGCCCTACAAAAAAGTACTAAAGAGCGTTTGACTAGTTGAAAAAAAAAGACAGGAGAGGGAGGTCTGGAGGAGGGGACAGACCTGGTAATTTAAAGGATAAAAAGAGAAAGAGGGAAAATAATGTACAGATCTGACAAAGTCCAAAAGATAAGATGGTGGATTCAAGAAATGCCTTTGCAGTAATAACTTTGAATGTTAAGAGACTAAATTTACCAATGAAAAGATACAGACTGGCAGAATGGATTAAGAAATAAAATTCAGCTATATGCTGTTTAAAAGAGACTCATCTTAGACACAAGATACAAATAGATTGAAAGTGAAAGGATGGAAAAAGATGTTCTATGCAAGTTGTAGACATAAGAAGGCACAAGGAGCTATACTAACATCAGACAAAATAGACTTTAAATGTAAAGACATCTGTGCTGGTTTGAAAGGATATATGCCCCCTAAGAAAAGCCATGTTTTAATATAAATCCCATTTCATAAAGGTAGAATAATCCCTATTCAATACTGTATATTTGAAACTGTAATGAGATCATCTCCCTGGTTGATGTGATTTAGTCAAGAATGGTTGTTTAACTGGATTAGGGGATGACATGTCTCCACCCATTTGAGTGGATCTTGATTGGTTTATTGGAGTCCTATAAAAGAGGAAACATTTTGGAGAGAGAGACTCAGAGGGACTCAGAGAGAGCAGAGAATGCTGCAGCACCACGAAGCAGAGAGTCCACCAGCCAGCGACCTTTGGAGATGAAGAAGGAAAACGCCTCCCGGGGAGCTTCATGAAACAGGAAGCCAGGAGACAAAGCTAGCAGATGATACCATATTCGCCATGTGCCTGTCCAGCCGAGAGAGGAGCCCTGACTGCGTTCACCATGTGCCTTTCCAGATGAGAGAGAAACCCTGAACTTCATCGGCTTTCTTGAACCAAGGTATCTTTCCCCGGATGCCTTTGATTGGACATTTCTATAGACTTGTTTTAATTGGGACATTTTCTCGGCCTTAGATCTGTAAACTAGCAACTCATTAAATTCCCCTTGTTAAAAGCCATTCCGTTTCTGGTATATTGCATTCCAGCAGCTAGCAAACTAGAACAGGACACTATAGATTAATAAAAGGGACAATTCACCAAAAACAAAACAAAACAAAACAAAAACAGAATGGCAGGTCTTATTCTTGGAGCTCTGCAGTGTTGAACTTTCTCTGTTTCTCAGGTACATGGTTTTGTTTGATGCTGCCTTTCCAGGTAGACTGTAAACTCCAAGACTGACGAATAAGTTTTCTATTATTTCTGTACCTCAGAGCGACTGACAACAGTTTGATGCATACTGCAAGGTATTCAATAAATATTTACAAGTAAAATCCACAGCTTCATGTTTCAGGACTGAGCCCACAATGTAGTGATAGTGATGCTTTGTCCCTTTAAAATTGCTATGTACTTCTCAAGGAGTTAGTTCACAATTTATCTAAAATAAATATAAAAGTAGTCGTGGAGGCTGGATTTTTTTTTTTTTTGGTGGGGGGAGGTTCTGGGGGACAGGTTTAAGCTCAACTTGAGAACGATCACAAACCTGTCTGAAGTAAGTGCAGCTCCGTTTGCTTCTTTCTGAGGAGCTCCTGTGGCTGTTTCTACCTAGGTCTACTGCACCCACTATTAATCAGGGTTTCTTCCAATAATGCTTTCTGAGGGTGTACGACAATAAGAAATAAGATGGTCCTATCTGGTTTTCTCTCATTTCAGAGCGATCCACAACTTATGACCAACAAACTCAGTTTTTGCCTTTATTCACAACGCCATCTTCATTCTGTCCCTGAGATGAAAGCATTTCCAAAAAGTCAAAAGCTATGCTTGAATAGTGTGGCAACCGATGGAGTTCACATTTCCATCTCCAGCAGTCTCAGTGGAGATTATGCTGTGCATATGAACGATGCAGGATTTAGATCCCCCAGCTGTGAGGCATAGCCTGAGGGGAGGACCCTATCTTCAGGTCACAGACGCAAACCAGGGCCCCGGCTCCAGGCGTCTCCAGTGAGAAAGGACAGATCTTGAGGTTATCTCTCTTCTGGGTCCATTAGCGAGAAAGGTCTGCTGTTAGAGCTCCAGGAGCCCAGCGGGAGTCGGGCCTCCCAGCTCAGGGGCTGAGACAGTGCTGACACAGGAAGGGACACCAAGATCTTCAATGGAAATAAATACCTCGGGCAATGTCAGCCGGGACGAAGGGACACTTTTCTGGCCCTTTTCCTTCTGCAGATTTTATATCAGAACTTCGGGGACAATTACAATCCACATTTTCCCAAGGAGCCTGGACCTCCAACCTAAAGACATCTTTAAAAAGAGCAACATACAAATGCTGTGCTGGGTCCTACTGCTCCATCTCAGCTTTAGACACGACTAAGCAGGGAAGAACAGTGAGTTAAACGACCAACCTTCCCCAGTGTGCTGCTTGCTGATGTCTCCTGTGGCTCCCCGCGTGCCTAGAAAACTGCTGGGGCGGTCGGGGGAAGCTGGATTCATCATAGGTCTCTGTTCCTAGAGCTGCTTATTTTCTTGAGGGTAAGTGAGCAGAATCCTGCAGATACCACCTTGCACAAACCCCTCATTCCAGAGAAACCACATTATCTGCCGCTGGGGAAGGCTGGGCCAGGAACCATGCCCGGGTCTCCTGGCTCTGACCGCTGTTTCCTTCCTTCTAGACCAGTGGATTCCAAATCTGTTCAGTGGGAGAATCCTTTTCCCAAGTTGAAATCTTAGGCAAAACCTTGATATCCAGAGCAAAATGAAAGTGGAACTGCTCTGGTTAGGGGGAGGGGGTGGGTCCGGAGCCTCCGCCCCCCAACTTCCCTCAGCATCCTGAGGCCTCTCTGTGGACCTCTGGGGTCTCTAGGGCTCCACCTGAAAACTACTTCTCTCCACACCCTCCTTCTTTCCACTCCCCTGTCCCACACACAGAAAAATACCACTACCGAGGTGTGCGTGGGACAGACATAATCATGCACATAATGGCATTCCTGAAACTCTGCAAAATGGGGTAGAAAGTTACTCATGTTCTAACTGGCCTGACTTAACCATTGTGGGCATCTTGATATATATCCTTTTCATTTTTTCTTCTAAGTATTTTTGTTTCACAGAATCGAAAACATAATTATCTGGCCTGTTTTATTAACTTGACAGTGGACATACATTTGCTTAACAAATTAACTTTTTATTAATACTCTTTTGAGGATTTCATGATGCTCTTTCTGATAAATGGCTCCCTTCTAAACATCGTGAAACTAGAACATGATAATCATTCAACCGAGGTGAGGAGGAAAAAAAGACAGTTTAGGGGGAAAAGACTGAAAAAAAAATACTAGAGAGAAGACAGAAAGGAAGAAGGGGCAAAGACCAGGGCAAGAGAGGTCACACAGCTGACCTGAGAGAAAAAGCCAGGGGGAGAGAAAAAGAGATGCTAGGGAAATTACTGCCTTACGGAAAAACAACGCTAGAAAAACGAACCATTTCTATCTTCATCAGGAGTCTGATAGGTATCATAAACCCAGATGGGGGACTTAACTTGCACAATATTACTTTCATAAATCCACAGAAACACTCAGAGGTCAATTATACCATTCTATTATTGACCAGCTTTGCTGCCCATCATTCTGGGGAATGGTCAAGGGCTGAATTTAGACACTTTAAAACTCATAACAAGATGTAAATCAAGCTGGACTCTAGGACCAAAGCCCTCTGTCTGCCCAGTTTCTAGGCTGGTTTTTGGCTTTCTAACTTTGGGTTCTATATTAATGCACTAGAACTAGTACCAAGGCACTGATTTGCTTGTGAACATGGAATTTGAAGTTTTAATCTAAAGTTTTTTCACGTCATGCTAAGCATCACTTAATTAAGGAAGACAAAATTTCGTAACAGAAAAATGTCCTCTTGGCTATTATGTGTTCTTTTAATATCTTTAGATAATATTTTCAAATAATTTGTCTTATTTTTTGCTGGTTGTAGGGAAAATTTTTAAGGGAAGGCATAAAGTCACAAACTAAACTAAGGCCCAAAGATCAGGTGGCAGAACCCTGCCCAGCACCCAGAAACCTTCACACTCTCTGCAGAAGTCTGCACCACTCCACGAATCCCTTCATATCTGAGTAGATTTACAGATCTGTTTGCAGGGCTGCTCATTAAATAGGTTCTTTCAACAGAACTACCTGGGAGGAAGATGAAGAGAGCTGCCCACTTCCCCAGAGCCCTGTAACCTTGCAACTTCTTCCAGAAAATGTAAATGAGCCTGGACAAGTAGAGAATATGAACTGGATCCTCCCTGAGAACAGAGCTCCCATCAGTGGCTGCCAGTCTGAGGTCCTTGGCTGCCCGTGGTTACTCCACCAGGGAGGTTTCTTCTCGGGTGGCGAGTCTGCTGCATTGATGAGTGCAAGGCACTGCCTCTATGACTACTTTTTTTTTTTTATTGACAAATCTTCACACACATATGGTTAGTACATGGTGTACAAGCAATGGCTCACAATATCATCACACAGTTGTGTATTCATCACCATGATCATTTTTAGAACATCTGCATTGCTCCAGAAAAAGAAATAAAAAGAAAAAAGAAAAAACTCATACATCCCATATCTCTTACCCCTCCCTCTCACTGACCACTAGTATTTCCATTTACCCAATTTATTTTATCCCTTATCCTCCCTATTATTTATTTATTTATTTATTTACTTATCTATCCATACCCTGGATAAAAGGAGCATCAGACACAAGGTTTTCACAATCACACAGTCACACTATAACAGTTGCATCATTATACAATCATCTTCAAGAATCAAGGGCTACTGAACACAGCTCAACAGTTTCAGGTACTTTCCTTCAGTCACTCCAATACACCATAAACTAAAAAGGGATATCCATATAATACATAAGAATAAGCACAGCCTAGAGACCTCCATCCTTATTTAAATGAGGAGGCCATTTCCCTGGAGGCACAGTGAAGGGCTGCTCTGGTTTTCTAGTGGTTTCCTCAGTCTAGGAGACCAGGTCCCAAGTCCTGAAAGCAGAGTCTCCGGGATGCCTGAAGTCTCTGCAGCTCCGCGTGGGCTCAACACAGGGTCTGCTCTATCTACAGGATACCCATCCTGCCGGGTATAAAAGGTTGGGTTTAACCTTTTTGTCCATTAAATGAGCTCTCCAGCGTTGTGAAACAGTGATCTACTGTGGAGAGGTTAGTGAATATATACCCAAAAAATGAACATCTTATACCTATATTCCCTGAGTGGTCAAATGACCATTTTGTGTGTGCTTACTGCACGTGCTCACTGTCGCAACATCCATAAATCTGTAAGTTACCCACGGAATGGACCTGGGAGGGCGAGTCACAGTATGGAAGCAGGCTGAGAATCTGGTCCTTAGAGCAACCTGTTCTTTCACTCCCCAAACTGAGAGCTCGCCTCTCTCCTGAGGGGTGACAGAGGTTCATCCCGCTTTGTGTGGACAGCCGACAAGATCACCACACAGTCCAGCCAGTAGAAGAAATAGTTGTCTTTCTACTCTGAAGCCATCACAGGAACCAACTACTGAATGATACCCAAAAGCTATGCTTTTAAAATCTTTTTTCTTATTGTCTGCCAATAGTCACATCACTGTAACTAAGTGATACTCCGCGTCCTACCCCAAACCTTCCGATGAAGGCCGGTCAGCATGTTCCAGAAAACACCAGTTCTGCTCTATTTCAGTGCCTGTAATTCTGATCCTTTCTCTCCATTCCCCCGGCCCACGAGGACGTCTCTCATCATGCAAACATACAGGTGACCGCGCTTTCATCCCTGCCACAGTGTGAAATGCCAGGACAAGATGCGCAGAAAGGGAATGAGCCTCTCCACACCGCCTGCAGCTCCACTCCTGACAAGTCTAAAAAACCCTTTTTTAAGATTCATAACATAGAATATTATTCTTTTTATTGTGATATGTTTTAAACAGCTTGGAAATTATATAGAACATAACACCCAAGGACCTACCATCTAACTTTAACATATTTCAGCATTTTGCCACATTTGCTTAAAAGAACTAAAACATTACAAGTACAGGTGAAGCACCTTGTGTATCCCCTGCTCATTCCATTTCTATATCAACCTTCTCATAGGCAACCACTTTCCTAAATTAGGTATTTATTATTTCTGTACATTTTTTCTTCAGTTTTTACTATATAAGTATATATACATAATATTGTTTTGCAGGTTTTACAGCTATATAAATGGTATCATCCTGTCCAAATTGTTATTCAGATTACCTATTTTGCTCAACTTAAAAGAAAACTTTTTTCTCACGCAGAGTTTCAAACATATGCAAAAACAGAAAGAATATTAAAATAATCCCCAGGTACCATCATCTATCCTCCATCTAACTCATGCATCTGTCCCCTACCCACTCATCTCCTTTCTGACCCCTAATCACTTGGAAACAAATCTCACACATGCAAAATGTTTAAAGGCCTCGTTTCTATTCAAATTGGTTTTCCTTCTACAATGTATCATGGAAGAAGGAAAAAAGAAACAAACAACAAAATCCAAACTCAAGACCACACCCACTCTGAGCATTATACCTCAAATCATTAGCAGATAGACCCAACAGAGCAAAAAGGACTGCGGGTAGCAGTTACAGCCTACGGTCTAAGCAGGAGCTTCTCCTTTCCCAGTGGCTATGGGTATCCCTGAACCTTTCCACCGTCCTCAACCCGAGCTCATTCTTATCTCTGAACACTTGAACTATCCAAGATAATATCCTGTTGTCACCTAGGGAGAAACTCTACCCTCTGCCTCCTTCACATACTCAATACTTGAAATGCATCTCTAAATAAATTGATACATATAATGCAAGAGCCTTGTTAAAGTTTACCAAGCGCTTTCTTTGTGCCAGGCATTTTACATGCCTCAGATTGCACTGTTAACTCATTTTACAGATGAGGCCACTATGGCATAGAGGAGTTAAGTAATTCCCCCAAGGTCAAAAAGCTAATAAGAGGAGCCACATACTGAGCCCAGGTGGACCGGCTCCAGGGCCCACATAAAAATCCACACTGCCTCCTTCAAAAAGGGACCTGCTCCCAGTGGAAAGCAAAGAATCCATACACTAGATAGACGCTTGAAAGCAATCAAAATCCTGCTACCAAATACGTGATAAAATCTGAGTAACTGAGCTACACTGAAGGCTGTCTGTGGATGACTCTGGGCGGTTGTTTCTCAGCTCCATGACTTTCAACTTTTTCTTTTAAGAGGTTGCAATCAAACTGGCTTCTGTGTAAAGAAAGTACAGAATAGAATAAAGGTGGACAAAAGCCATTCATTAGTCCAACTTCCCCCCTCAATGGCCACTTACAACAGGGAACCGAAAAAAGAGTAGATCACGCTCTTAATGCCTGAAAACACGTGACCTTCTCTCATCTTGAGATTGTGCTGCACCCATATCAAAGGGCTCATTGTATTGCATGCACAAAAGGGTGCAGAGTTATAATGACCCAAGTATTTGACCTTTGTGCAGTAAATGCATCAAAGCTTGATCTCCGAACAGTTTTTGGTCACTTGTAACAGGAATTGGTTTTTAAGGAAGAAATGCCATTTTTCTTTTAAGAACAAAACCCATAATTTTACTAAGTAGCTTTATGGTATACATGTGTACTTTAATTTCAATGTTCTTTATAAACATATAACCCTTAAAAAAATTAGTTAGCAGATAAGATAAAGCCTCTTCTACTTGCCAATGCCATACACACACAAATGTTATAGTGCCCATGTCAAAGTCCCTCATCTAATACGGGCTAAAGATTTTTCATTGTGAAATTGTTTGCCTGCAATTTCTAAACAAAAGTAAACACCACTGCGACCAACATCTCATTTTATTTATACAACCAGTATTTAGTAAGAATTGTGTGCTCGGTGCTAAAATACAACAGTGAACAAAATATTCCTCAGAGAGTTTTTTTAATTTGAATATATAGAGGGACATTCTCTTTTGCTGAAGTTCCTTTTATGAACCCTCAACTGAGACAGCATCTTCTAGCTAGAATTTTACTTTCTTATGGGAAAGGGACTCCGTAAAGAAGAGACAGGTAAAAAAGACTGCAATATGTTAAAGAATACTACTTCATAGATTTTTGAAAGTTTTATAAAAGCACACATACACAAACTTAAAGCCTAAGTTGTTTGAAGCCTATACCTCTCCATAATACACCCCCAAAAAGGAAAGAAAATACAAAAGTATTCACTAGAAACCTTGAAGACCTTTTGTAGTCCTTTATTTTCACTTCTAACTTTATATGGGTCAGGCAGGATGAGATCAGTGGATCACCAGTTCAAACACGGTGCAAGTTTTCTTTTTTACAGTGAATTTCACTTGCCTTTGGTATGTCTCACTGACCAAATCTGGAAAATTATTGCAGTTTCTATAGGTCCTGCCCCGACCCACGTGCATGTGCAGTAATGTTATGTTACTGTAAATAATGTAATGCACGGTGGGTTAGGGGACAAAGAAAAATTACTCAAGGAAGAAAAATATGGACTAAAATTAGTTGTAGAAAAAGTATCACAGACATCATATGGAGAAAAGTATTATACACTGACTTTTTGGGAGTGCTAAACTTTCAAAGGCTTCCCAAGCAATCCCTGTTAGAACCACAGGTATTCCACTGACTGGACTAACTCTTGGCCTGCTGGCCCCCTGCCACCCTTTACTTATCCTCTGCCACGCTACTGGTTATGGTCTGCTTCCGAAAAGAAAATGAGGCCGCTTGGAGTATGTTTGCTCTTCTTTGTAGTTTCTAGTGTCTAGCACCATAGCTAAAGCAAATGTGGTATTCATGAATGGTTTCAGTTTTTTAAGTAACATTAAATGAAGGAGGCTTTCCCTGATGTGATGCAACTTAAGGCACACAGCACTATCCAATTAAAAAAAAAAAAGGTTGAACCTAATCTAATCAAGCCTCTAGAGCTAATTTTCAGTTTCAGGAAATTTAGGTGATAGATGAACAAGATAATGTCCACATGAGAACAGATAGATTCAGAATGTAGGACATTCTGCAAGAAAACTGACCCAGTTTCTGCAACAAATCAATGGCCTGAATAAAGAAAGGAGGAGGGGAAGCTGGAGACAGCTCTCGATTAAAAGAGACAGAGCATCCAATGTGTGGGCCTTGCGCACATCTTGATTCTAACAAAAGAGGTGTAAGAAAAATTTTTTAACACGATTCAGTTTTTTTGTTTTTTTTTAAATTATAAACTGAGTATTAGCTGATGCCAAGAGATGCCAAGAGAATACTGTTGTTAGGCAAGATACTGGTAGTGTGGTTATGTAAGGATATGTCCACGTTTTACAGAGGTACTCTGACAGTCTACAGAGGTGAAATAACTGAGACCCAAGGATTTGCTTTAAAATTCTCAGAAAAGGGAAAAACAGAGAAAGAAATAAAAGGATAGATTAAGCAAACACGGCAAAATCTTGATAACTGTTGGAATATGTACTCTAATACTTTGGAATATGCTTAAATTTTTCATAATAATTTTTTAAATTAAGGAAGCTTAAAAGCAATCATTTAAAAAACATTATACACAAACTAAACACATACTTTCCTTCTCTAACCCCATCAATGAAGTGGTTTAAATTGGCGCACTGTTCACAGGTCCCTGTGCCTGAGACCTGGGTAAAAGAGAAGTGACCTGGGAGTGGGCAGGAGTGCAGAAGCCAGCTCTTTCCCCACCAGTGGGGAGCACCCCCACAGTCCCTGCGGAGAACCAGCTCTCCAACAGCAGCTAGAAACGAGAAGCATTCACGCCAGAGCTAGTTCACTTGACAAACAGTAAAAGAAAGCTTTCTTTTCTGATTACCTCTACTAAGCATTTTTTACAAGGGCAAAAGATTTTGCCCACTGTCAGATGAGTAACAAAGAATAATCTTATAAGCAGTGTCCACCCTTAAGGAGCGCTCTGCTGTCTCGTCAGCTGACCACTCCACAGGCTTCCCTCTACATCAGAGAGGACAGCAGCCAGAGCCAGGACCCTGGGGAGACTGAAGGAGGATAGCTGACAGAAAACAGAAGGAATTTAGGCAGGACAAGAGAGTGTCAGAAGGCACTTTACTGAAGGTACAGCACCATACTTTTTACTGGTTTATTATCTAAATTCCTACCAAAGGTGCTTAAAGACAAGTGCTACTTTACTCATAAGAAAGCTTGAGGAAACTACATAAAAAGAAACAGATTCCTAAATTATTTAATTTCTCCTTTGGTTGGGGGGGAGAGGGGTGTTTAAGACAGTTTTGTTTTAAAGATTAGAGAGAGTAGAAAAATAGAAAAATCCTAGACCAATACTACCCCTTGTGTGAATCAACACATGCCTCGCCCCCTCTTCCCTTCAAGAAAATAAAACCCACATTGCATTTGGGTTGAGGGAGGAGGCATTTGCAGACCCGGGGAAGAAATGACCAAATGCATCATGTCAGGTCCAGGAGAGAGTAAGACTCCATTTATCTGGACGCAGCCAGACTGTCCAAACCACCCAGGACACAAGTAAGACAGGCGATTTCCACGCTGCTAAGGTCAGATCATCGCTCGGAATTTACACTCAGTTCCAGCAGAGGAGATGTCTGCCTTGCTTCCACTACATCCCCAGGTGCCTACACACAACACACACACAAATGAAGGTGAATAAATGTACCCACAATCCTAACTACCTCAGTCTTTCAAAATCAGATGATTTTAAAACCTCAAGACTGCAACACATACACAAAGGTATGGCAAAAATATTGATGTCCATCATGATAAGCTAAGGTCCCCAGGCTTAGTTTAAGAAAGCAGTAACAGTTTCATGCATTTTGGAAGGCTACTATTAAAATGTCTAACATAAATGGGATTGGACACCTATGTATGTAAAGAAAAAAAAAAACTTTATCCAGTGAAAAATAGTAAAGGACCTTAAAAGCCAGTGATTATTTTATGCATTCTAATCAATTAATTAACAACATCCTTTTTATAATGACTCCTCGAGAAAGAATAAGATGACTCTTAGTGGCACAAGGAAACAAAAGAGGAGGAAAAAAAGATAGCAGGGTTGGTGAGGGTCTGAGCGTTTTCTTCCTTTTTTAACGTTTTTTAAAAGTGAACTGAGTCACACAAAGAGTTCATTATAGAGAGAAGCAGAGAGACTTGTGCATGAGTTGATCCAACTTAGAGAAAGGAGATGGAAATGTAGAACCAGCTGATGAGACCAGACAGACCTCAGTCAGAGACCCAAGAAAATTAGCATAAAAGGCGAGGCAATGCAGCCTTCCACTGTTTCCTCCCCACCCCAAAGCACGAAAGCTCAGGTGGCCCCATTAGATGCAAATGTCCAACTACTCCCCTGCTCAATCAGGTAGCAAAAGTCATCCTTGACTCCCAATATATTAAAATTCCCTTGAGAGCCTTACAACCACCAATGTATCCCCTTGGGCATTCTCTGTCCTCCAACCATATGCAATCTCTCTTTCCTCACTTACCTATCTCTATTTATCCTTTTGCTTCAATCTTATCTCTGGCCATTCCTAGCTAAAACCCTCCCTGACCCACCAATATTGGTAAATATTCCTTATACCCAATATCTACCATTCCACTCTCTTCCTCCCTCTCTTTCTCTTCCAAACTGCCCTTTCCTCTTAAACCTCCTTTCTGACTTCCTCATATCCTCTGCCTCCCACTTTTCTCTCTTTGTTCCCGCTTTTACTTGTATCACCGAGAACTTTTTCTATCCACTCTTCTTCTTCCCTTTTCATTCTATGCCTGGAAGCCAATTTCTCTGAAAGTCACTTCTAGTCTATGACCAAATCAGAGGAGAGAACCTTTGCTTCGAAAGCACCAACACAGTCAAAACTAACACAACAAAAAACAGTCGTGTTAAAAAAAAAATTCTTTATATTGATTCAAAATAAATAAATAATAGAGGGAACAAAGGTTACAATAAACTGGGTAGAGGGAAATACCACTGGTCAATGAAAGGGAGGGGTAAGGGGTAGTGTATATATGAGTTTTTTCTTTTTATTTCTTTTTCGGGAGTGATGTAAATGTTCTGAGAACTGATCATGGTGATATATAAACAACTATGTGATGATATTGTGAGCCACACCAAGTATGGAATGTCCATACATTAAGAATGTTCGTATTGTATGTTGATTGGTTTTATTAATAAAAATTAAAAAAAAATTTTTAAGACTTTCGAGAATGACCTGGAAGTAGAGAGGAAGGTCCTAAAACCTCAGATGAGCTTTTTCTATTTCAGGGCTGTAAGTGCAGAATCACACAGCCAAGCAAATGAATCTAAGTCAATTTCCTGATCTGTATATTTTTAATCCTTTTATCAGGGGTTTACCATCAAGGCCACAGGGAGTTATAGATGAAAACAATCTCTTTTCACTGGAGTTTATTATCCAAATTCTTATCAAAGGTGCTTAAAGACAAGTGCTACCTTATTCATTAAAAATCCTGATCAAACACATAAAAATAGATACATCACTCATTTAATGTCTCTGATCAAGAAAAAAAAGTATTTTTTGAACACTATGGAATAATACTGCTCAGAGATTTTACTATGAAGCAAAAATATTACCCAATTAAAGCATCTACCTCCTTGTAATTCTTTCTGAAAAATAAAACATTTGCTTATAATAGTATCATACTCTGAATTTCTAATTCTAAAAAAGTACAACATGCTGGATGATTCGGTAAGACCCACACCCCACCCCTGCCCACGGCCCAACCACCAACCCCAAATCCATTCCACTGCATCTCGGATGTCAAGAGGCCTTGAGGAACATGGTGGCAGACAATTACACGACAAACCTTATTCTGACCCACACTCGCCTTTCCTATAGCACTGAACTGGGAGGAGGTGTGAGAACGGTCCTTTTCCAATCTACAAGGCAACTTTCCTCCCCCACCCTTGAGAGAGCTCCCTGCTTCCTCTTCTACCTAAGACCATCACGAAAAGTAATGGATAATTTTTAATTTCTCTTGGCTAGTAACTGGGATAGGTACTTAATATGCAAAGCCTCATTTGAATCCTCAATTGGGGATTTGCAGATGACCAAATAGGTTCTAGAACTTGCTCAAGGTCCTCGGCCAATAAGTCAAGGACTTCAGACTGGAGCCCAGATCTGTCAGACTCTGAAGTCCAAACTTCTAAGCACTACATGACTTTAGGCAAACAGGACCCTCTGTGCTTCCGTCCCAATTCTAGAAAAGTTCAAAGACCCCTGGAGATCAAGAGTCCACTAACTGTTCATGTCTCTTTACACCTTACCCAAGGTTCCTCCCACCATATGCCTTTGGCTGTTGGGACCTAATGGGGGAGGAAAGAGGTGTCCTCCCCACCCAGTCCCAGCACAGTGTACTGTTCACTTCTTCCTGATTACAACTGGCTGATAGCGTGGGTTCAAACTCTTTCAACACGGTGAAGCTGCTTAGAATTTTGATGGAGCTGTCTTCCTCCTACCTGCCCTCCACCTGATGTCTTGGGTGTGGCAAATGGACCTGTAGAAGAGTCATGCATCAATTAACAAAACTCAGTGGCAAAAACTCTCCCCACCTCCCCCAACACCCTGTGAGGGACATTCCTTTTAAATCACCACCAAAAGGTTCTGCTTTTACTATTTCTTCTCTTGTGTGGGAGAAAAATATTTTAAAAAATGGGTTACTGTGGATTAGTCATTAGAAAGCCCCTGCTGAGCTCATGCTTTATCTTAGTTAATACTTTAAGATGCATAACTAGAGATTTCAATCTCAGACAGGGCTTCTGGATGTCACACAGAGCTATTTTTGTCATTTTTGTAGGGGGGGCACAGGACTGTTAAATAATATTTTGTTTTGAAAAGTAGATTCTGAAACCAAAAGCAAAGCAGATTACTAAAATACAGTATCTCTCCCCATGTCTTTGAGGAGGGAGAGCCAAACACCAAGGTACAACTATCAAATAATGAGAATGATAATGGATACTTTTTCTTAAGCACTTGGTCTGTACCAGGCTCTTTGTCAGATGCTTTACAGACATTTCACTAAACCTTCACAATTCTATGAAGTTCTTACTATAAAGGGGAAACTGAGGCTTAGGGACTCTACCTCTAAAGTAATAATTATATAGCACTTAGATGTGCACCAAGCTCTGTTCTAAGCACTTTAAATATGTATATACTCATTTAACTCTCACAACAGCCCTTTTAGGTAGGTGATGCTACTAACAGATGAGCAAGCTGAGGGAAAGAGATGACAAGATACTTGGCCAAGGCTACCCAGCTGCTAAGTGGAAGAGCAGGATTTAAACCCAGGCACTCTGGCTTTAACATTCGGTCTTACTGTCACTGAGCTGTACTACAACTATACTACCTGGGTTTTTGTTTGCTTTTTCTTTCACCATTTACGTGTGTGTGTAATTTTTCTAACGAGACTGCAAGCTCTTGGTGGTCAGGGATCACTTTTCACGTCCCACTCAGAAATCAGTATTGTGAATCAGTTAGGTTCAGAATAACTAAGTAACTGAGTGTGGTGTCATTTACGGAGAATTTACTGCTGGTAAGCACGTATTCCCAGCTCCACTATCCTGGTCCAGGATTCTTGCTTCTCCCACCTCAACAACCCCATCAGGCCCCTGACCAGCCTCTGTGTGTGCATTCTGGTCATATGTGAAGGTAGACTGGGACAGGTGGAAAATGCCTAACAGAAGGACCGTATTCCTTTACTCCTATTTCCCTACTAGGGAGAATAAACTCACAGCAACCGGAATGCCACATTCTGCTCCATCTACTTGCCTGACAGTCACAAAGATCAAAGACCTCTCCTGCAGGAGGGACCAACAGACAGCACCATCCACCAACCATCCCTGTCCTACAGGATAAGAGAACAAATCCTTTGGCCTGACACTTAGGGTAGACCTGTTGCCCTACTTTCCCACTATCTACCCTTACCTGGGGATTCCAAGTTGCACTCATTTGTTTGACAAGTATCTAGTTAGTAGTCACGTGTACAGGCCTCCGTGGGGGCTGGGAATTCGGTGTGAACCATACACACTGTCCCCACCCTCATGGAGGTCACCCCCCTTCTTCACCTAAAGAACTGTCGTCCTTCATGGTTCAGCTCATACATCACCTCCTATGTAAAGCCTTTAGTGATGTCTCTGGGCTTAAGTATCTGATAATTTTATGTCAAAGTTTACAGCGTATGTAGAAATCACTTGACGTCTTAACCGAAACACTGGCACAGAGAGCTGGGAACACGTAAGTCCAGATTAGTGATTAACAAGATTACCCTCCTAAGACATTTCACTCTAAAATAGGTAGAACAGTAAAGGATTGGGAAAAAAAATCCAGGAAACCAATGATTCCTGGGAACAAACAAATCTGAGAAGCTCCCTGGACCACGTAACTTATAAGGGGATTTTACCTTTCCCTCCCTGGCTATATAATGGTTCTCGATCTCAGAAATCGGTGGCCTGTTTGTCTTGGTACAATGTGCCTAGATCACTGATGACCTAGAACAGGGATGAATAACGAGGCTTTCCTTAAAGTAGGAACAGTTTTCAGGAAACACTGAGCGCCTGCCAGGAGGAGGGGGTGTGCAGGTGCCTCTGGCAACGCCGCGATCAGTGCATTCCGATGCCTCAGTAAAGAAAGCGAGCATCCTCGGATACCACGGAGTTAACAACAGCCTAAATTCTATCCAGGCCAGCTGATACCCTTACCATCTCGTACCATAAAAATAATGGGTTTACACATAAGTGAAATTTTCAAATTACTGATGCCAAAATATTAAAACATTAGCCATTTTAGAAGAGTGTGCTGGTATGGAATGTTTGTATGTTAAGAATCTCCCTGTTTGTAGTTGATTGGTTTTATTAAAAAAAAAAAAAAAGAGTGTACTGGACTTACTCTCACTTTTGTTGAAGTCCCAGGGTCATTGTAAGTGGTGCTCCTAACTTAGATAGACCCAAACTACCTCCTCTCCTCAGTGCCTGCCTCCAGCAGCCCCCTCCTCCCACTGGCAATCAGCAGTCTACCTAGGAAGAAGTGAAAGGGAAAGCAGATCGCTTACGCAATAGGTCAGCTGAATTGAGACACAATTCTAAGTCAAAACGCTGTGACCTCCCTTATTGGGCAGCCTCTGGGTGGAAAACACACTTTAACCTGCTGGGTGGCTGGAGCAGGGTCGATGCTGTGCTAGTACCATGGCAGCTCAGTCAAACAACCAGGACAGGTGATGTTATTTCTGTGCTAAGGCTAAGGTCAGGGAGGTTGCCGGCTGGCCCGAGTTTCCACAGGTGTTGGGGGCGGTGGGGTGGGGCTGGTCCCAGCCTGCTGACTCCGAGTGAAATCATCTTTCTATTACACCCAAAATGAGTCACAAGGGAGTAAAGGTCTTGCCCTCTGAGGACCCTGACACAGGTAGTAGAGCTTAGAATAAAACTCTTCCTACAGCTACCCAGATTAAGGATTTCTTTAGTATTAGAGAGATAATTGCTTTTACCATGCTCTTTTTTTTTTTTAAAACCATCTTGTCTTTTAGAAGTTCAAATTTACTGGTCCCTGCAAATGACAGTTGTGGACAGGTAACTCATACTAGATCTGCAAATGTACCATTAACTGTGGACCTTTGCTCAGCCTAGGATTTTCATCAATAAACTTAAAGAATGAAATTAATTGCTGTACCTCTACAGAAGTGTTTGCGACCACTCATCTAATGACCTAATACAACTTACTTGAATCATTACTTTAAGGTTAAACAATTGATCAAACTCACAAACAATGTTAAATGTTAAGTAACTGAACTTTTCAAAGGAAACTAAAAAACAAAGATAAACCCATAATTCCAACTATATGCTAGCTTATTAGACATAGTTTTACTAAATGCCTGCTTAAATTATAACAAATACCAGGAAAAAAAGTTTAACCCTATGCACACAGCACATATTCAATGAATAAACTTTTTAGTCTGAGTTTTTTAAAATGTCAAATAATTGCAAAAAAAAAATTATGAAATACTGGTACTCATTTTCACTCTGTTGAGGATGCACTTCTGATTTATTTGATCTCCTAGACAATCTTTGTTCTTATACACAGAAAAGAAAAAATTTCTTCCTGAGAGCATCAGAATCTGGTAGGATTCTGACTTGTCAAAGTTGAGAGAGGGAACCGTGCCACAAAACGAAGGTGGACTCACGAGCACCTGTCTGGGCTCAGAATTCACCGGCCCCTTCAGTGCCCTTTCCCGCTGTCCTGAAAGTAATATTATCTTCTATTCAAAGAATAAATCAGCCCTCCTGCTGCTTCCACTGCACAGCCTAGAAGGGGATCCCTTGCAGCCTTTTTTAAAAGGCCCTTTTACGCATGATGCTGGGACTCCAGTGAGGCAAGTTTCTGGAAGAACAGCTGAATAAGAGACAGCACAAGGAGGCTCCAGCTCTCCACAGACATTGCGCAAAATGAGTCACTTAATCTACTACGTCTGCTGCAGTTGCTGCTGCCACCCTTGCTCGGAGTAAATGAGAAAGGAAAACTGATCCATGTGGGATCCGTGGAAACGGGGCGTTTCGGATGATCACAGTTGCAGGACGGTAGGAGCCCAGCAGAGTTCCTGCTGCCTCTCACACCTACTGGCTCTTTCCCCAGAGGAGCAAAACAGGCTCTCCTCAGTGTCTGCATGTACAGAGGGAGAATGGAGGACAGGGAAAACACTAGGACAGGAAAGGAAAGGAGATGCTTCATATCCCTTTTGTAAATTTCCATATTCCTGAGAAGGAGAAATAAGGTATGAACCGCTACAACACTAAGATTTCAGTGTGAACTGATCGATGCTCTCTGAAGAATACAGCCTGATAAGGACATGATTAAACTGGGAGGGCCCAGCCTGTGTGACAGGGCTAAGGTGGGGCAGTGGGAACGATGCAGAGGGGGAAACACAGCACAGGAAGATGAGACAGCTGACTCACCACTTGCAGCACAGGACTTGAAGTGCTTTCCCTCCTATTTATGAGGCAAAGGAACCGAACTCAAAGTCTCTGTCTTATCCAAGAAATACAAAATTGAACCTGTAAAAACCTAAGCCTCATTAAGCATCAGTGACCAAAGGTCAAACTGGACCTGACCAATGAAACTGAAACTAAAAGTTCTAGCTGTCCTGCAGAGGCATGTCTCAAGGAGCACCTGACAATTGCCTTGGTGTCCCCATGCAGAAAAACTGGAATAGGTGAGGCAGAAGCCTACAGTGTCTCTGTTGAGGGTTGAAACAAACGGAAACAGAATAATTCTGGAGGCCTCCAGGGTTATCAGTAGCCTGGCATGGACTCAAGATCGCATTAAAAAAGCAACCAGCAATTATTATTCTAGGTACTCTGGATGATATACAAAAGGATAAAACATGGTTCCAGCCTCAAGTTTTGATAATTAAGCTGGGGAAAGGAGGGACTAACCACACATTCACCAACACGCACATCGCTACCTAAGAGCAGCAGTTAAGGTTCCCCAGTTTAAAATGTGCTAAACTCTATGCTGTGAATTTTACAAGCAGTACTCTTTTAATCCTTACAACAATCCTACAATATAAGGTATATCAGTATCTCTATTCAATAGCTAAAAAAAAACAAACAACTGAGGCTCAGAGAAACTAAGTGACTTGCCCAAGGTCACAGAGCTGCTAAATGAAGGAGCTGGGATTCAAACACAGACTCCTTTAGTTCCAACTCATGTTTGTAATCATTGTGCAATGCTGTGCTAAAGACCACAAACACTGTAGGAGTGCAAAAAGTGTACAGTGCTGGGATTCTCAAAGGAAAACCAAACACTGGGGTTGGAGAAGAAAAAGGGCCTCCAAGGCAAAAAGTTCTCTTAAAAATTAGCTCTTTATCTCATAGCACTTTAACCAGCTATTGGAAATGCTACTGCCCACAAGGGAAATCAAAGTCTTTCCTTAAAAGGATTTAGGGATTGGAGTAAATGGAGTGCTGCAGGCAGGCACAGATGAAGGCCAAAAAGTGTTCCTTTTTCTTCCAGGGTTAAGTGCCTTCCCTTCTATTGGGTTTAAAACTTTAACTTCCTTTTCACAACCATACAGAGCCCCATCTCTCTAAGGCAGTGGATCTTCACCTTTCGTAGTCATGGACTCTTCTGAGAGTCTAGTGAATGCTAAGCACCGACTTTCCAGACAAATACCCACACATATAGCATCCCACATGCCATTTTAGGAACACTTAAAAGGTCAGGAGTATGTGAAAACCCTGGGTTTCGATTTTAGCTTTTCCAAGCGTTTTCTTTCTACTGATCCACCTACTCTTTCCAAAGCAGTCATGTACAGAGCTGAAGAGAGAGTGCAGTCAATACGGTTGAAGGGTCATCCCAGTAATTTTTCACTGTAATCATGGAGGTACATCATGCTCTGTACACACACTTAATTCTTTCTTCTGGATACTGCCTTGTTAATCATATTTTGAGCTGTAACTCCTGCCATGGCCTTAAAATGACCAAGGAAGGCCCTGGTTCTGCTTGATGACATCTGATGCCTTTGCAGTCAGCCAGCAAAGCAGCAGCAGCTCAGTCCACAGGAGCAGGGACCCTGGACACGGCAGTGGGGCGAACTGCTGATGATCGTGGGTAAAACTTCTGGTTTTGCAAGCACAAGCAAGGACACACAGGCCTGGTTTCCAAAGTGCTTCATGGTGATTACACTGGGTTGGTGATTCACTAAGTAGCACAGGATGTGCCCAATTATACACTCTATTTTTCCTGATGTTATTTCATAAACTCAAATTTCACAATAACATAGATCTTCCATCCAAACAAAATTATCCAACTTGAATAATCAAAATACTAGCTATCCTCAAAATTCTATCTGGAGGTGGGGATACAAATAAGGTAGGATTGAAATAGGCATTTACTATTTGTGTTTGTATCATTCATTCAAACATTTAAGATGCGCCTGCATTCTGGATATTGGGGAAGGACACGACAGAAAGGTCCTTTCTCTCACTCATTTGCTGAGTGTCAGTAATAAAACACTTTGTGCAATAAAGAAACGAGTAAAGTTTCCATGTCAAATAAAAACAAAGTGAAAACATTTATAATGTTAATTTTGTTCTCCCCTACTCCCACCTCAGATTAAAAATTACAACTCAAAACCTTATTAGTAATAAGCTGCAGACAATGGTTGCTATTGTCAGGGAAAAATAAGAAGAAAAGAAAATTGTTATTACTGTAAACAAGCTATTAGTTCTTTTAAAGATAAATAATAACTTGGTGTTCTCATTCTCAGAAGCGTGGCTTTATAATACAAATGACCCCAGCTCCATTAGAAAGCATCATGCCTCCAATCACGCTGGCTGTACACAGACCCTACCAGGTACAAAATACTATGGGAGAAATTAAAGAAGCAGGTAATTTTAGTTTGTTGGGAAAACTTCTACATCCCACCTGGAATAAACTGAGGCCACTTTTCACCATATTTTTTTTCCTACATTTTCCCCTCCTATTTAAAGAAAAGAAAAGACTCAAGATTATGCACTGTTAAATGTTTTAAGAAAAATGTTCCACAAATAAAAATAAATCAAAAGGCAACATGAAACTATGTGTGACCTCTAAGACAGAAATCAGTCAATGATACTGTTTGTTTTTGGGCTCCCAAACACAAGCATTGTCTGTTTTTCTGACCCCCAAAAATGTAATAAAAGGATTTAATTAACAGGAGGTGCAAAGGTGGCTCAGTGGCAGAATTCTCGCCTGCCATGCCGGAAACCCGGGTTCGAGTTCCGGAGCCTGCCCATGCAAAAAAAAAAAAAAAAAAAAAAAAGGATTTAATTAACTTAAATACACTGTTAGACTTGGTTTTGAGAAACACACCTTGCCTTCAGCCAAGAAATATTATTTAACTGCTCTGCACTAAGAATAATCCATGGAGATTCTGTATGACTTCCTTTAGTGCATGCAAGCTGGGCTCTATTCTTTGAATTTAACCTGTAAGGAACCCAGCAGGTTGAGAGAATGAGGCCCCAAGAAGGCAGTGCCATGTCTTGGTCTGGCATGTATAGAAGACTCATTTGTGAGACTTTGCAACCAAGCTTAAGTGATATTTAGGAGGAAGACACGCCAAATTAAAACTCCTAAGAACCATTAATCACACCCTCATGACTTCAGATACAGCAATACAACATATGCTTATGTAGATCTGGTCTTTATTTTTAATCAGGGGTATTAACTTCCTACTGCAATAGCCTATAGCAGGAATTGTTTCAAAAGTGGGGCAAGCATGGTTCAGGCTATTCATTATTTTAAGTAATTATTAAAAAATATATAGATATGGCTATGAAACCTTTGTTATTCTTGCCCACAAATAAACAGATGGCCATTGAGGAAATCAGATCAACTCTACAGCTGAGAATACAGTATATTCCATTTCCTGTTTCTGAATGTCTAAGTTTGGAAGATGAATCCAAGAATCCAACTGGTAACCAAAATAGGAAAATTATTTTTATTTCATTTATTTGACATACTCCAACTGTTAAGAAGTAGAGATCAAGAAAAATAATGCCTAATAGAGCACCAAGTATTCAGTGGGTATTTAATAAATGTTACTTGGATAACCAAAAAGGGAAATTAAATAATTCACTTCTAAATAAACCACAGGTCAAAGAGAAATCACAAGGTAAATTCAAAAGCATTTTGAACTGAATGATAAAACAAACTAAACTTGTGGAATCCAACCAAAGCTGCTGTTCGCAGGAAATGTATAGCTTTAATGTTCATATAAGAAAGAAGAAAGTTGCCAAATAAATGATCTAAGCTGCCACCTTAACTTAGCAGGAAAATAAAAAGGAGCAAATTAAGCCCACTGTAAGCAAAAGGAAACAATAAATACAAGAGCAGAAATCAATGGGATTAAAAACATAAAAGCAATAGACAAAATCAATGAAACCAAAGTTCATGATCAAGTGGAGTTCACCCCAGGAATGCAAGGTTGATTTAACACTGGAAATCAATCAATGTAATTCACTATACTAAAAGACTAAAAAAGAAAAAGCATACAATCATCTCATTAGATATAAATAAAGCACTAGAAAAAATTCAATACCCATTCATGATAAAAAAAATCAGCAAACTAGGAATGGAGCAAAACTTGAGCAATTTGATACTGATAAAGGGCATACATGAAAAACTTACACTTAACATCATCTTTCTTCTTAAGAATGGGAACATGACAAAGATCTTTACTCTCCCACTTCTATTCAATTATGTACTAGAGGTTCTGGCCAGTGAAATAAAGCATGAAAAAGAAATAAAAGGTATATATATTAGAAGGAAGAATAAAACTTTCTTTATTCACAGACATGACTCTTAAAAGTAGAATATCCTAAGAAATCTAAAAGAAAGTCATTAAGAACTAATAAGCGAATTAAGCAAGGTTGATGTACAATATACAAAAGTCAATATACAAAAACCAACTGTATTTATGTTAGCAAGGAACAAATGCAAGCTGTAATTTTTAAAGAACCATTTACAACAGCACCAAAATCTGAATTACTTAGGCGTAAATTTCACAAAGGATGTGCAAGACCCATACTCTGACACCTAGAAAACATTTCTAAGAGAAGTTAAAGACTAGACTCAGAATAGCCCAAATAATTTTGAAAAAAGAACTAAATTGGAAGACTTATACTACCTGATTTCAAGATGTATTATGAAGCTATAGGAATCAACATAGTATGGTATCGATGTAAGAAAGATCACATAGACCAATGAAACAGAAGAGAGTCAGGAAACATACTCAAGTGCCAAGGTAATTCAGTGAATAAATGAATAAACGCTTAGACAATTCACCAAAATTAACTTCAAATGGACCAGAGACTTAAATTCAGGAGATAAAACTATACAGCTTGTTGAATAATACATAATTAAACCAATCATTGTGACCTTGGATTAAACAAAGGTTTCTTAAGACCGAAAAAGCACAAACCCAACTTTATATATATGTTTAAACTGGACTTCAACAAATTAAAAACTTGCTCTTCAAAAGACATTGTTAAAAAACAAATAAGCAATCCATAGACTGGAAAAAATATCAGCAAATCTTAATTCTGAAAAAGACATATTGAGAATACATTAAAAAAAAAACACCTTACAACTCAACAGTGTGAACACAAATAATTATATTAAAAAATGGGGAAAAGTTTGAACATACATTTCACCACAGAAGATAAACAAATGACAAACAAGCATATGAAAAGATGCTTAACATTATTAGTCATGAGGCAAATGCAAATTAAAACTACAATGAGATATATCCCACCAAAAACTGACTAAATGCTAAAGGGCTAAATGTAAAAACACTGGCAGTTACAAGTGTTGGAGAGACGTAGAACAACAAGAACTCTCGTGCTTGCTGGTGGAAATGCAAAGCGGTACAACTACTTCTGAAAACAGTTGACAGTTTCTTATGAAGTTAGACAAACATTTTACACATGACTCAACAATCCTATTTTTAGGTTTTTACCCCCAAAGAAATGCAAACATGCATCCCACAAAGACTTGAAGATGAATGTTCATAGCATCTTTATTCATAATAACTAAAAACTGGAAAAACTCAAATGCCCATTACTGGTGAATGGATAAAATATTTGGTATATTTATGCAATGGAATACTTCTTAGCAATTAAAAAGAATGAACTACTGATGCATGAAAGACATGGATGAATTTCAAATGCATTAATTAAGTATAAGAAGCTAAACCAAAAGTATAAATAGATTGACTCTATTTATACAAAATTCTAGAAAGGGCAAAAAGCAGCTCAGATGTTGCAGGGCCAGGAGTTAAGAGGAGGGTACTGACTGAAAAGGGGCACAAGGATACTTTCTTGGTGATGAAAAGGTTTGAAATGTGATGTTAGCTGCACAACTGCACACACTTACTAAAACTCAAATTGTCCAATTAAAATTGGTGAATTTTAGTGAATTCAAATTAGGTAACTAATTAAATTTTTTATACAAGTGAACTGCAAAGTAAATACCCTAGCTTAAAATAAAAAAGAAAACTAAAAACAAAAAGAGGCATTTTTTTTACCGTAAAATCACTCAAATGCCTCAAACAGCAGGGTTTTAGAAAAAAGTATTTCTGGGCCATAAGATGTTACAAGGGAGCAGGCAGGAAGAAACAGGAACAAAACGTTTTAAATGTTAGAAAAATGTGGGGATTGCTTTTTGAACCGTTATAAACTGCACTTATATGCTTCAGATTTCACCCAACTCCTACCCTATCAATTACCTACTTGTAAAGGCCACAGAATGGGAATACGTTCTCTCTCAAAAACCAAAACACACACACACACACACACACACACACACACACGCACATAAAGAAAATGCAGTTCTTTCTCCATTCTTTTTTCCTCTTTGCCTCAGTACAAAGGTGAAGAGGCTCGGTCGGTTAGGCTAAGAGACCCAGCCTAATGACTCTCACTCATACAGAACTAAGAACATGGAATTCCTATGGCACAAATTTCCCTATAGCTAGTCTACCCTGAGGTTCCCGGTCAGGTGTCCATAGTCAGATTCAAGCAGCTTATGGAACTCTTCGATGCAGTTCTTTTATTTTAAGTTTATAAAAACAGTAACTACAATATTAAGGAATATTAAAATAAAGGGAAAACCCAAAGGGACAACAGGGAACTAGTTAAACAAATTATAAATTCACCCAATCATGTCCTATTAAAACAGTAATTTAAATAGGTGCTATGAAGCCTATATACGGGGGGAGGGGGGAGACAGGGGACTTGTAATTTAAATGAGAAAGAAAACAAAACACATAAACCTAAGAGCAAGCAATTTCTTATTGCCGCCAGTAAATAACACAAACGTATATGCTCTGAAATTGCAAGGAACTCCCATCAATTAAAGAGGTTATGACAGGTTCTCCCTGGCTTCTTTTTTAAAAATACACACATTTATATATGCTAAATATATATTAAATATATATATTTAAATTCAACGTGCATATCTCCTTAAGCCCTACTGTCAACAATCAAGTCCTCTAGACCCATTATCAGCATCTATGTATGTGTGCTGTCAAGCTCTAAGCCCTAACTAAAGGATTTGCAATGTTATGCTCCATTACAGGGGTGTGACAGTAAGAAGAAACAGACAGGTGAGAACACCAGACTCTTCCAATTTAATAAGACAGGAAACTCTGTTAACCCACAAGGCTGACCCAGAAACACAAACCCCTTAGCCCTTAAGGCGATCCACAGTACTATATAAAGAAAGGTAGAATGAGAAATTCACTTCCCTACCTGGCCTTTCTGTCTCCCTTAACACCGCCACTTTCTATATCAATAATGTATTTTCACCATCCCCTTGAAAGCTAAGTAGATGGTGAGGAGGACACTTTGGCTAATTGTAAAGTTAATTGTAAAGACCAAGATCCAGTGAGCTTTAAACCTGGACCAGAACCCGCGGCCAGCAGGTCAGCACCTGGGTATGGATGGACACCTGGTGCCTCTCTGTGACTGTCGGACTTTCTTCCCACCCGTCACCACCATTCCCACCCCCGCCTTCTTCTAGGGACAACTTCTGGGATGTATTTTGTTCTTAAACACTCACTGAAAGAAAACCTCCTGGAAGTGACGTGATGATTCATCATTCATTTTTAGGGCAAGGTTAAAAATAGTAAGGCACAGAGATAATCCATTTACTCAGCTTACCAGTTTTAAACCACTGCTTTACTGAATGTGAATTATAGTAGGCTTATCTTAAAGACATTTAAGAGCTAACCTCTAATAACCTCTTCTGCATTAATGTCCTCTGGTAACTGTCCATTTGGATTAAGGCAAAATCAACCAAAGATATTCTTAATAGCGTAGGGTCTGGCTAACAAATCTTCACAGCTGACAGAAGCACTCTGGCTTCCTCAGTGTTAACAAAGGGAAGCATGCTTTTGCAACTGTCTTGTAAGTCTGAAATTATTTCAAAATACAAACTTTAAAAGGAAACATGCTCTATAGTGTTGAACATCAATCGCATTAATTGCTTAACCAGCTATCCTGAGGTTGAAACAAATCTGTCCAGGGAATTTAAGGCCACTTATCTGACCCTCTGGGGGAGGAGTGAAGAAAAACAAAATATTAAGCTTTTTTCCTCCCTTCTGAGAACAGCATATTTCTTTTCAAACTTTCTAAAGGATTGATTATTAGAAATGTCAAATCCCATACAAACACTAAGGCCGAAAGAAGACACTTCAAATTGTATTCTGTTCAAACACCCAAATGTAGCTAACAGGAATCCTAAGTAGTAGCCAGCCTCTGTTCAGAAACCATGGCATTGGCTAGGAGGTGGGATATTTGGTTTCCTGATTTCTGTCAGGGTATTTTTGTTTCTGGATTTTATTTTTGATACAAAAAAACTGCAGGAGCATCAGAAAAGTGTTTTTGTTTTTGCTGTTCTTTTCCGTCCCCCTCCCCACCCCAAGTTCTGAAAAGTTCTTTTGAATATCCTTCTACTGTTTTTTTTTTTTTTTTGGATTGTGTCACTAATCTGGTCCATTTTCTGTTTCTCCCTGGGGCAAAAAGATAATTCCCAGCTGTAAATTAACCTTTTTGGCAGAACTACTTGTAAGATCAGAAAATAGGTCTGTGATAGTCAATTCTCAATCATCTTTCAATGAAGTAGGAGTGTCACTTAATTTACCCAAACATCAGTTTTCCAAGGGGCTAAACTAGAGAACTCACTCAACTCAAGTATTCTAAGAGGATTCTAAGTATAAAACAGACACTTGATCTTAGGCTGGATATAAAGTTCTATATTACTCCTGATGAATAAAATGAGGGGGGTGGGTTAAAATTTCTACATATCCTCTGACTCTGACATCTAGGACCCCAAGGTCCTTGGAAAATGGCAGCGACTAAGACAAACTGAAGGTCATACCTGCCATAAATTCTCCAAATGCCATGCTCTCCCCACTATCAATAATATGCATGTTTACTAATAGGTGCATTCTTTTAGGCAATGGTTTTGTCTTTTGTTCACTGATATATTCCCCAATCCTAGAACAGTACCCCACACATATAGTAAGCATCAATAAATATTTACTGAGTGAAGAATAAATCCTTTATTTAGCATTTAGAAGAGGTAAGGCACTCAAAGAATCCCCTCTGTGAGCCCCTAAAGGAAGGGGGATGTGTATGACCTCTTATATGCCAGGATGGCAGAAAATTTAGGATTCGGGGACTCCCTGGGGCTTTGGAGACTAAGCAGAATTTATTCACAATTATCTGGGCATCTGAATAGGGCAAGACAAATAAGATTTGACAAAACACCATTTTTCAAGACATGAAACCTTACCAGGATCAGAAAATACAGTATTAGTGAAGCAACTTCCTGAAGAAGAGGGTGTAGGAATATTCTCCTATATTTCAATTTCTGATCAAAAACTCTTGCAGGGGCGGGCCGCGGTGGCTCAGCGGGCAAGAGTGCTTGCCTGCCATGCCGGAGGACCTCGGTTCGATTCCCGGCCCCAGCCCATGTAAAAAACAAACAAACAAACAAAATATAATAAAAAAAATAAGAAAATGTTTCCCTTTCTTCCTCCCTTCCTTCCTTCCATCCTTCCTTCCTTCTCTGTCTTTCTTTCCTTCCTTTCCTCCCTCTCTCTTAAAAAAAAAAAAAAAAAAAAAAAAAACTCTTGCATCTCCCAAGTATCGCCTTCTTGGTATGAAAGACAAAACACACAAATTGATAATAATAAAAAAAACCCATTTCCAAATCCCGTAAGTCTGAATATCAAAGACAACACTTTGTTCCTAAATAGTCCACTATCCCAGGGTTCACTTGTCTTAAAAACATAGCAAAACAAATAGAAAAACAAACACAGGCACCTGCTGGCTGAACTAACACTGACTTCATCAACTTTCTCCTGCTGAGCTTTCTTTACGGGACAGGCCCTTCTACCTCTAGTCACAGCAGGCAACAAAACCGAAAACCATACAAAATAGGATCAAATAGCTAGCTTAAATGAAACTTATAAAACAATTGTGCAAATGAGTTTATGCAGAAGGTGTCAAGATACACATTTTACCAGCACTAAAATGTGCAGACTGATTCACTAAGCCTTTGGGTAAAAGCAGAACAGGCTGGTTAAGGCACTAGAAAAAGTTTGTTGGTGACTTGGCTTTTGGAACCTGCCTGTTCACAAGGCTGCTTCCTTGGAAGGAGAAGAGAAATTTTAACAGGATTTCCTAAAGATAAGCCTGACTCACAGCATGGCAGAGCCATGCAGACACATCAGATTTGAAGAGATTAGTTTTCCTTTACTCCTGTTGATTTTTGTTCTACTAGTGGCATCACCACTGTGTGTGAAGAACCCAAAGGGTTTAGGGAGAGGGGGAGGGATATCACAATTGTAGAGACCTCATCACTAGGCAGAAAACACTGCCCTAGCAGGCAGACTTGCCAATGAACAGCTCTTGGGAAGAGGAGTGCGGGTACAATCTGTGGCGATGAACAAAAAGGGATGAGGTACTGCAGAATTAGTTTCCACGAGTTCCTCATCTCTAGAGTTTCTGGATTTCTGGGCAAGAGCAGCAATTACTCATTCACTGACAAGAACATTACTGATAAGCAAGGAAGAGGCTCTCGGATGGGCCTCCTCTCACAACCGCACAGAAATCTAGCCTTCAAACTCTCAATACCAAATTAGTTGTTTTCTGACCCCGCCTCTCCACTTTTACATCTATAATTGTTCTGTTTCAGACCAAAGTTGCTTTGTGACACAAACTGCCTTATTTTACTTGTAATTCTCACATAAAAACAAAACAAAACATTTTGCCAACAACAATTTGCAAAGCAATTAATTATCAAGGATCACATGTTCACATTACAAGATAAAAACTTTCTGGTCTTATGACTGATCTGAAGGCACACATTTAATAAAACAATTGGATCCTATGATCTGCCCCTACAACCTAATTTTCTTTTAATTTGCTGTTCTAGTTCAGTCTCATGCTACATTTCCATGCTAATCTCTCAGAATAAATGGTTTAGCCACCTGGCCTCGTCTCTCATTTTATCTAAACAGGGAATCACCCAATAATCTCTGTGCTAAAACAGACAATATATTTTCTTACTAGGGTAACTACAAGCATCTCTGAACCATTTATGAAGTTTTATAAGTTATATCTGAAAGTAGAGAACAGGTTACCAGGGACGGGGCAGGGGAAATGGGGATCTAATGCTTATGGGTATAGGATTTCCAGTTGGGGTGATGAGAAAGTTCTAGTAATGGATGTTGGTGAGGGTACTTCAACATCATGAATGTGATTAATTCTACCAAATGACACAATCGGGAGTGGTTGAGATGGAAAAGTTTAGGTTGTATTTGTTTCCACAATTATTGAAAAAAAAAAAAAAAGAACTAAAGAAACCATGACAATGAAATGCAATACATGATCCTGGATGGGATCTAATAATAGAGAAACAAAAGATAAAAAAAAGACATTACTGGGACATATGAAAAAAATTGGAATATAGACTCTTGTAATCTTCATATGAATATTATATTTCTTGAACCTGATAACTGCACTTAAGGTGGTTACATAAGTGAATATCCTTCCTGGGAAATGTATCTCACAGTATTGTGTTCAAGGAGCATGATACATTCAACCTACACTCAAGTGTTCAGAAAATGGACAGACAGACAGATGGACAGATGGGAAATACAGATGGATGTAAAGACAGAATGATGGGGCAAAATGTTAAAATTGGTGGATGTGAGTAACTGGGACAATAATGTAGTTGGAGTTCTCTATATGGGGATTGTATTATTTTTGCAACTGTCCTGAAATTTGAAATTATTTCACAATTAAAAGTTTAAACAAAAAAATTAGATCTGAAACTCATTCCTCTATTTACTATGAGTGTCATCATAAGCAAGCTCTTAAATGATCCAAGCTTGCATTTCCTTTTCTGATGAATGAGCAACTTTCAAGGTGTGGACTGGAATACTGTATGCAAAGGACCGAGGTAAAGTGGCCAATGCACAGTGGTGCTCAAAACACAGTAACAGTTAAACAGAAAGATCCCTATCACAAAAAGCTTGACTATGAACTGCTCTCATCTCAGCTAAAGTTTATTTTGGCCCAAGTAATACTTAAGCTTCAAAAGTAGTAAAGCCAAAAGGCCACTATGTGGAAGTGTGCATGAAGACAATCTGAGCAGAAATATTTGGTTTTAAAGACCCTTTTCTCACCTCAAATCAGGCCACTCTCTCAAACAGGTGATCCGTGTCACAGCAAAGTGGGAGAAGTCTAAAAATCACCACCCACTCATGACATTCAGCTATGGCACAGGAGGGCACCTACACAGGGAGGAACCAGAGCTGAGGCAATTCTCCAGACACTAAAAAACAGGGCCCAAAGCAAGCAAATCAAAAAGCCAGTAAGAAAAAAAAAAACCCAAAACTCGAAGGGACCTAAAACATCCAAACTGGCTGTTTTCCTTTGGCTGAATTCACAGGCTGTATTCAACTTTCATTCCAGCCCAGAAACCCCAAAACTGTAACGTGTATTTATTGTTCAAACACATAATGAATGTGAACTGATTATTCATTTTGTAAGAGAGGTGAAGGTCAAAACTAACATTACTAAATAATAAATTACAAGAGGCCTCCCCACTTTAATACAGTTTTAGAATAGACGATTCACTCCCTTCATGCGAAGGCATGCAGCTGTTCAATGTTATCCAAATTCAAAAAGAACAGAAAATATATCAGGAAGTTCTTTCACGCAGTCATCCAAAGGTATAATAATCTGCAAAAACTTACCACACCACTGAAGAGGGGAAAGGAACCCAATGACTTTCATCTCATTTGTTTACCCAGAAATAATACTGTAAGTTGAGCTGTCTTTCATTTCTCTTTGTTACTTATTACATCTACCATAATTCTAGATTTTCATGAGTAAATGTTTCTTCAAATACCTATGCAATAAATCTTGATTATTTAAAATAAAATTTTTTTTTGCCTCTAGCACTTTCTGATCCCCTCAATAAAATAACTTTGCATGATATTGACTCTTCTCCCTACAACCACTCAGATTAGAATCAAACAGAACTACTTCAGTCAAATCAAAGTAGACTGAAGTTTGCTGCTGCTGCAGTTTGCATTTCATCATCCTCAACACCATAATTCTTTCAGAGTTGCTTAGTCACCATTCCTAGTCAATTTCATAGTCAAAGACGATTCAAGTTCTTGGACCTGTAGGTTATTTCCATGAGTATTACAAAAATACCTCCTCTTAAATACATTTTTAACAAATTGGCTATACCTACTTAAAATCAGGCCTAAGAGTCACCTCCAGAGAAACACTTTTGTTGCTCAGATGTGGCCTCTCTCTCTCAGCCAATGCGGCAAGCAAACTCACTGCCCTCCCCATCTCTATGTGGGACATGGCTCCCAGGGGTGTAAATCTCCCTGGCAGCATGAGACAGAAATCCTAGAATGAGCTGGGACTCGGCATCAAGGAATTGAGAAAACATTCTCGACTGAAAGGGGAAAGAGAGAAATGAGAGAAAATAAAGCGTCAGTGGCTGAGAGATTTCAAATACAGTCTAGAGGTTACCCTGGAGGTTATTCTTACACATTACCTAGATAACCCCTTTTTAGTTTAAGGTGTATTAGAATGGCTAGTGGGAAGTGCCTGAAACTGTAGAGCTGTGTTCTAGTAGCTATGTTTCTTGAAGATGATTGTATAATGATATAGTTTTCGCAAGTGACTGTGTGATTGTGAAAACCTTGTTCTGATGCTCCTTTTATCTACGATATGGACAGACGAGTAAAAATCACGGATTAAAAATAAATAAATAATAAGGGGAAAAATGTTAAAATAAATTGGGTTGAGGGGAAAAAATTGGCTATAATATACCATGCAGAGACATTTTAATATCAAAAATAGAACTAAACTCTGAGCTTCAATAAAGCTGACAGAGTCCAGGGCCCATTTCCTGCCCTGAAGGAAAACTATGATATATAGTCAGTTAGGGAAAGGCTGAGCTCAAAGAAAATGCTCTATCCCAAGCTCCCCATCAGCATCCTATTAATACCAAAAGTAATACTCAGGAAATTAGGTTACATATAATACCTGCAAATAAGAATGACCAAATTGATTCAATACCATATTTTCTTTCCTAGGACAAAATGTGCATCAATGTTCTAGATATTTACTGTTAAGATCACTAATGCTATAAAAAATCATGGTAAGCTGAAAAAAATGACAAGAATGACAAGGTTTTTTTTTTTTTTACCATCCCTGAAGAAATAAATAGTTTTCATGGATGGTGCTTTACTTGATCCACTTATTTCATTACATTCATTATTAAATATTCAGCTACAAAGTTATAGAAGATACTTTAAATGGCTGAATGAATGAAAACTTCTTATGAACTTTAAAAAGAGACATGGCAGATTCTGCTAGCCTCCATTAGTCATTTACTTTTTAAGAACTGGATCTTTGTCACTGGACATCAATTTAGCACCAAAGAAGTTAGCAAGCACAATCTCTAATAACAAACAATTTTTACTGAAATCAGCCTGATTCATCTTAATTATGGTACCAGGTAAAGAAGAACATAACTGCAAATTTCTAAACACAAAAAGAAAAAGTCACGTTGGAAATAATGTGGGAATATGTGTCTGTCATATTCATCAGAAAGTAAATTTCAAACTGAAGACATGATTTATTTCAGAAATCACAAATATACTTTCAGGTTTTGGTAGATGTATATTCTTAATCCTCTCTTATTTCTTTGAAATTACTGTCTAGTCATGCAAGAAAAACTCTAAAACCTCTAGAGTAAGAAGGGAAGAAAAGCATCTCACCACTGCTCTACCTTCTCTTAGAAGATCCATTAAAAGGTTACTTAATTTTTAGTTTGTAGAGCTGCAAATGGGCTACAATAGTTCACACAAAACAAGAAAATCAAACACACACATAAAATCATGTACATGGTATATATTAATCAGCCTTCATATGCTGTCAGTATGAAAGCACATTCTTGTCCAGCTCTTAAGACATCACACTCTGGTCTAGTTTTAGATTAATGAGGTGCAAATAAGAGATATCATACAAGAACAGGCAGAGTCAGAATGATTGTTTATAATTCTTCATACCCATTCTACAGCAAATTTTCTGACGTGCTACAAAACCACTCCACTAGAGCCCCAAACTTCATACAAAAACAAGATCTGAGTGTTATCTGTGCTATTTAGAAAGATTTTCTTAGGCCAAGGGGATTGAAAAACTAATAGCCAAGCTGTGAAAGTTGGCCACTACAGGTGTATAGCAGAAATTGAAAAAGTATTTTTCAAAGCAATAATGCTCTGTATTAGCACCTGTATGAGAAACAGGCACTCTCATACATTGCCTGGTAGAAGTTGAAAAAGTTTACAGAAAGCAAGAAGAGAGGTATTTAAAAATAAAAACCAAATCTTTTAAATCTTGCATATTCTGAGGCATCAATTCCATTGCTAGGCCAAAAAGTAAATGTGCATTAAGATTTACCTAGAAGATTATCATCAGTGATATAACAGCAAAAAAATGGAGCTGGGGAGAAACCTTAACAATACATAAAGGAGTAACCAGCTAAATCAATGAAATATTTATTTCATAAAATGAAATACAATGCCATACAATGAAATATTATGCCATCATTAAAATGAAATCATTGGGCAGTTATCCCAGAGAAATGAAAACTTATGTTCGCACAAAATCTGTACACAAAATGTTCATTGCAGCTTTATTCACCATAGTCCAAAACTGGAAACGACCCAAATACCCACCAAGTGAAGAATGGATAAATAAAATGTGATAAAATCATATAACAGAATACTATCTAGCAATAAATAAGAACAAACTATTGATATGTATAACAGCTGGGAATTAGGTTATATTCCCAAAAGATCACATAATGTATGATTCTATTTATATAAGATTCTTAAAAATGACAAAATTGTAAAATGGACAACAGATTAGTGGTTTCTAGGGGTCAAACTGGAGGTGGGGGTAAGGAGGTAGGTGTGGCTATAAAAGGGCAACTGGAGGGATCCTTGTGGAGTCGGAAATATTCTGTATCTGGACTGCATCAATGTCACATCTTGGCTGTGTATATACTACAGTTTTGCAAAATATTACAACCAGGGGAAACTGGGTAATGGAGTATATGGGATCTCTCTGCATTATTTCTTATAACTGCATATAAATCTGTAATTATCTCAAAAAAAAAGTTTAATTTAAAAAAAAGAAGTCCCTGCCAGTTATTTAATGACAGGTTCAAGTATCCATAACCATTCTTACCCCCATGAAAAAAATACAGACACCTAACCACAAAGTCCCTGAGGTTCAGTGAAAAACTAGGTTTAAAAGCCATATATATAATGTACTCCCAGTCAACTAAGCAACCAGGAAGGAGCATAATGAAACAATAATTAGCTTCAGAATTGTAGGTGACTTTTATTTTCTTCATTTGCCCATTTGTAGCTTCCAGATTTTCAACAATAAACACATAGTCTAGTACTAAGAGGAAATAAAGTTTAAAGGCTTTTATATTTGGAACCCCAATTTGTGTGAAGCTAGTTCTCCCAGAGAACACAACTAGGTTTTGTCAGTAGTCTTATAATGTGAGTGGCTTATCCCTCAGAAGTCTTGAAAAACAGGAATATCTGGTGCTAACTGTGAAATGTTAGAAGATATCTGAGGGCAAGGGGTGCTGGCAGCAACTCAGTACTGCCCCAGCAGAGGGCTGACAGATCCAGACGTCTTAAATCAGTCACCCGACAGTTTCTTACTGAAATATGGCTACATTCTAGAAGGAAACTTAAGGTGAGACAATCCATACCAACAGTCCAGAGAAAGTGGTAAGGAAAAAAGAAGTTGGAATTTGTCTGGAGAAACGGGACAGACCTTTACAGAAACCCCTGCATAGGGTGGGTGTGATTGCTTCTCAGATACTTGTAACACTTTTAAAATTTGCAGGTGAGATTTTAATGGACTAGGTTTTGTTTGTTTGTTTTTTAAAGGGGGTGAGTAGGAGTAGCATTTTTAAAAATTAGATCCACTGAATTGTGTTCAGAAGTTGGCACATTGAGCCAGGGGAAGATTCTGTAGCTGACTACAAGGGAAGATTCTGTAGATGACTATAAGGAAAGCACCAGAAGCATCTTTGTGGAGTCATGACACTCTCGTCAAGTTCCAAGGGGAGGCTCATACTGTGTGGAAGGTCATTATGAGAAGAGCTCTGTGAAAAGCCAATAGTCCCAAGCTATTTATGCTGCTTCCTAAATTAGCTCTTGACCACCATTCAAATAAGTAAAAATAATTATATACAAACTATAAACCCATAAAAAAATAGCTGTGTTAAGTATGCACATACACGATATTCTAGGCATATCTGAGAACACACAGAAGTATAGAAATTAACATATTTCTTGGTCCCAGAAGAAGCAACCAATATAAACACCTCTCAGGAATATTTTTTTCTTTTAATAAAATTGTACTGTCTCAGAAAATTGCAATTTAATAAAAGATATGTGGGTGGGCCATGGTGCCTCAGCAGGCAGAGTTCTTACCTGCCATACCAGAGACCTGGGTTTGATTCCTGGTGCCTGCCCATGTTAAAAAACAATTTTTAAAAAAAGGTATATTTCTAAAGAACATTCCCAAATCTGTTTTAATTGAGAAGGGTCACTTATTTACCGAAACAACAACAGGGTAAAAAGGAGATAGATGATAGCAGTAAAAAACAGCATGCTTTCACAAAATATTCTGAACTGAACTAGGAATAAGCAAACGGCTCCTCTTCCATTTTCTAATATAGTATGTTTACATCTCAAGTTTCTTATGTAATAAACGTTCATAATCTATTAACTAAAATGGAAAGGGAAAGAGGAAAAATATGCAGATGAGACTTAGAGAAATTCCTCCCTGGTCATCATGAGGCATCAAGAATGAAGGAGGTGGAGATGAATGGTCCTTGCCCCCAAATGAAGTATCAGGAAATTAGAGTTATCAACCATATACATCTTGTTATACAAATCTTGTTGGCATTCTTGGAAGCTATTTGTCTGCCAAACTAATTCCATGAATGGGAGCCTTCCCAGAACATATTCAGGATTCTTTCCCTAAATTTCTGTTTCCATGATGGTATTCCATGATGGAATTTCTAGTAAGTAAACCACCATAAAAATGTGTAATACTCCCCCAGTACCTCCACCACCAACTTGGGACAACCACAACCCTTCTGGAATTATGCTTCTGACTCACATTGTGCTTAAGAACTCTGTTTAAGAGAAAGCGCTAGATTTTTTTTCCCTCCCCTTTGCCCAGCAAAACCCAGCACAGACAATGGGTTCAGGGGCAGTGGGTCCGTGTGTTCCCGTGGCTCTGCTGCATGCATCCTGTTTGAGGCTGCCCCAGCTCAGCTTATCATTCAGCAACTGCTGGGTAATCCCCTGTCATCCACACCCTACAAATGCCCATTATCAGCAGAGCTGGTTAGCAGCGAGTCAGCAGAATTCAGCCAATCCATTCCTCCCCCGGGGTTGAGGTGACTCAGGTGAAGATGAGGAAACTACTGAAGAACACAATTCTAGGACAAAAGACCACTCTAAACTGAGAGACACCTATGGAGTTTTCCCCTCCCCAAACTGGAGGTACGAAGGAGGAACAAGACAGAAGGAAGACGGCAGAGATGAAGACAGAGAGAACCTTCAACACTGTATATTAAGAACTGCATGGAGACAGCATCCTTAAAGGACGATACATGCCTCACAAAATAAGTAAGAACCTCAAAACTCTATCAGAGGAGCAGTGTTTTTATTTTTTTATTAATTTTTCTCTTTCCTACTTTAGTTTGAATGTTCTAGTTGAAGACACGGCTTTGGATGAGGTTACTTAACAAGTATGGCTGGCTCTAAGCAGTTTCAGCAAAGGAAGAAGAATCATTAATTTTAAAAGACTGAAGCACAAATTTCAGTACCTCTTTAGTGCTGTAGTAGGTGGTATGTGATGGACTCTGTGACACATCTCAAGATTTAGGCATACCCATGTGCTTATTAAAAATTAGAAGAAACATGACATCTCTTCCTGAAATAGCTCTCTGGCTACCCTCACATGCTGCGCCTGGATTCAGCCACATCCAGGTCTATAGCAGGAGCCACCAAAGCCTATGAACACCATAGGATGTCCACGGGGAAAAAACCCTCGAAACATATTAAAACATGGGTACCTAACCAAGAGAATGCTGCACTCATATCATGATAACATGATATATAGTACAATAAAAATACCCTTTGCCTTGCATTGCTAGCTTAAATTCAGTCCACCAAAATAATTCCACATAGTCATTACCCAGAATGGATATAAACATCACAAGACAGCAAGGAGATAACCTAACCCAATTAAAGACAGCACAATCATTTCATTTAATCAGAACGCAACTTCTCTTACATGAGCGTGCTCACAGCTGAAAAGAAAAATGCTTCCACACTCAGAATCACAAGCGATTTCTTTGTACCTAAGCCTATTTCCTATCCTTAGCATGGTGAGCTTCTGGGCTTAATGTGGACAGAAAAGTTGGAAGGCTAAATCTCCACGGTGACACTGTTTCTAAAGGCTTCACTGGACACGCTTAGGCCTGGCTCTCTTTCTCATCTAGCCAGAGTAAGAATTTATACCACATCTGACCTGATGTGTCTCTGCACAGGGTCCAATGTGGTTTCTGTGATGTAGAAAAAAATGTCCAGATAAGTTGAAAAGTTACGGGTTGATGAATAATAGGCATCTCCTTCTGTGTGTTTTGGAAACAGGGAAGGAAACCACTTGTTTGTGAAGAGGGGGAAAAGTTGAAACAGGAAATGAAAATTGGAGATGAAGACACTTAAAAGAAAGAGGGAGGCAAATATGGACCTGTCCATGGGCAAAGTTATAGGGAACTTTGGAGACTCTAGGACACTGGTCCTAACCCATTTTATGAAAAAAGGGATCTGTGGTTAAATGAGTTTGGGAAATACTTAATACATTATTACCCTTTAGGGGTTCAAGATATATACTTGCAGACAAGTACCTATTTTATGTTGTTTAATCCAACATATCCCAAACAATTTTAGGGCCAAATGATACTTTTTTGCAGAAAATCAGTTATCAGCAACAGACACTTTGGAAAATTAAATACTGGAGTAGATGACTGGAGTCCTTTCTAGCTTTTTATGTCTGAGGTGTAGAAGATATCCTGAACCACAATAAGCAGAGAAAATCCCAAAGGAACAAGTGAGAAAATTTCACTTTGGAGGTGGTAGCTGCTAAAGATAAGGCCACAAAATTGTGTTTTAACTTGTCCCAAAGGGGAAGCACTAGAATGAGGGTCATTGGACCCTGTGCAGAGACACATCAGGTCAGATGTGGTATCAATTCTTACTCTGGCTAGATGAGAAAGAGAGCCAGGCCTAAGCGTGTCCAGTGAAGCCTTTAGAAACAGTGTCACCGTGGAGATTTAGCCTTCCAACTTTTCTGTCCACATTAAGCCCAGAAGCTCACCATGCTAAGGATAGGTAATAGGCTTAGGTACAAAGAAATCGCTTGTGATTCTGAGTGTGGAAGCATTTTTCTTTTCAGCTGTGAGTACGCTCATGTAAGAGAAGTTGCGTTCTGATTAAATGAAATGATTGTGCTGTCTTTAATTGGGTTAGGTTATCTCCTTGCTGTCTTGTGATGTTTATATCCATTCTGGGTAATGACTATGTGGAATTATTTTGGTGGACTGAATTTAAGCTAGCAATGCAAGGCAAAGGGTATTTTTATTGTACTATATATCATGTTATCATGATATGAGTGCAGCATTCTCTTGGTTAGGTACCCATGTTTTAATATATTTCAAGGGTTTTTTCCCCGTGGACATCCTATGTCCAAGTTTTCTAAAAAGAGAAACTTATATTGCATTTTTACATAAAACAATGACTATGCTTGGGAAATGAGTTCAATGTAATAAGCAATAAAGTTTTTATATGTCCTTTTCTTTCAGCATTTTTTTTTAAATGTAGGGTAGGGACCAGGAGTCCATGGATGGGACTCTGAGGGTCTATAAGACCCTAAAATGATATGCAAATTGCATGCAAAATGTCTTACATGGTCACAATTTTCTTGGAAGAGGTGGGACAACTTTTTCAAAGGTGTCCATTTCTCCTCAAAATCACCAGCAAGTAATAGCAAAAATGGCATCATAAAAATGTTTTTAATACTAAAGGATAAGAGAATGGAGAGGATGGAGAGCAGCCAGAAGGAAAAATCTGAAATGATGGTATGGTAGTCCATGACAAACTCTGGGATTTGTCCTATAACTATTCGTTGAAGAGTGCTTTGAAAGCTACTGTTTTTTTCTTTCTTTGCTCTGTGTATGTTATATTATACAATAAAAAAAAAGTTTTAAAAAAAGAGAATAGAAAGGAAAAATCTAGAAAATAAAGCATTTGATGTTTATGGTAAAATCATATGTACTCAGAGATTATAAGTTTGGGTGGCTTTCTTCAAAGTAGGATAATTTAATGGGAAGAAGGATGGCAAATTGAAAGAAAAATGACAGGAGGAGGGATGCAGTATCTGGGCAGAGTTTGAAAGAATAGAGGGGAATAGAGCTGCTGCCATTAAAATATTTATTTTTCCAGAATCTCTGAATATCCTATATGTGGCGCATTAATGCAAAATCGATTTCTGGCAGAATTATAAAGCTCATCACAAACAAGATAAAACGGCAGCTTGACACACTAACAGCAGACCCCTTATAATATGTGTACCTTACAGAGGTCACTATGATTTCATGTTGTATGCAAAATGTTCCCTAAAACTGTATTACCTAAAATTGAAGACCTGGTTTTATCCTGAAGTCTTAGAAATGGGAGGCATAAGGAGTCAGTTTTTATAAAGTTCCTACTTCTTCTGCTCCTTTTTTTGCTAGGGTAAATTTTTAAGGATTGGTATTTACAACTTTGCTTCCCTCCAGAAAGACATACTTCTAAGAAAGAGAGATAAAAAATAATGAAAGTTACAGTAATTATAAAAAGTTATTTGAATGGTCTCATCCCCCCCCAGTAGCTTTCATGGAGTTTTCTAAAAAGAGAAACTTATGTTGCATTTTTACATGAAACAATGACTACGCTTGGGAAATGAGTTCAATGTAATAAGCAATAAAGTTTTTATATGTCATTAGTCAAATTTAGCTTAAGTTGAAGAGTACAGACATGAGTTATAATGAAAAGTATTTTCACCCTAGTTTTTCTTCAGAAATACTTCAATATTCCTGAAAACTTCATTTGCATTCCACATTATTACCTAAAAACATTCTATACTCACACCTCTCATAAACTCAACCAAAATAACGAGGAGGCTTTTAGCCTCAACAACTTGTGGCCTGACAATGGTTTGCAAAACCCAGCTGCTTGGATGATAGGGGAGGGTGGAAGTCACCCCTCTTAAGAAAAAAAAAATCCTTCCTTGAGTATAACATGAAAATACTGGGAGGATAAACTGAACTCTCAGTTCTTGCTAGTGCTGCTGGGGAACCACTGTGAAGTCACATGCTTTCCCTGACATGTAGGACTCCCTAACACACGTGCTCTGAAATGGCTTTTCATAAGTCCATAAAGGAAGAGAGCGCCTCCCCACAAAACTCTGCTCAGGTTGAAGCCCATTCTTATCTCCCTGCACAGGGGCCGGCCAGAGCTGTGTTTGGCAACAGCTGGAGTTCTGCCAGTTCCAACAAGCCAGATTTGGGTACAAAGGGGCACAGCAGCACCGGCCGGCCTCTCGGTCATGGAGACACAACAGACCTGGAGGCCCACGCGGTGTAAGGGGGCACCAAGACCGGGCAACACTGGGGAGGCAGTGCTCGTACTGGCCATCTACACTTTTAGTTTAGGAAGCTGTAAAACAAAAACAGTGTGGCCCAAGCCCAAAATAAAAAGGGAAAGTTGGAAGGAGGCAAAAGCAAGGAGTGAAAGGTCACTGAGGCTGGGAAGGAAGCAGGAAGTACTGACTGCCTCCTACCTTAGAGGAAAACCCTGGGAAAACTGGATTGCTACTATGGTTCCTGAGACCATTTCAGAGCTTTATTCTGTTAATAAGAAACCAAAACACCTGTAATGCAGCAGTTTTGTTTTATTTGGCTTCTAAACCTTAGGGGTATGAAATAAGCTTTTGACGTTCTGCAACTTTCCCGAGAAGGGAAAGGAGGAGAGTAGGGAATCACCCTTTTTCCTTCTCTAAAGTTCCTCAAACTTTACCTGTTTTCATCTTTTTGTAAACATACATACAACTTAAATCGACCTAAAAATCATGAGCTGCTCGTTTTTCTCCACTTAAAATTTATTTGTCAACCACCTTTTGGAGGAGGGGAAAACAGGAAAAAAGGGGGAAGAATATCAGTATACAACTTTTGCCATCTCCTCTTTTTGCTTTCAAGAAAAGTCAGAGTTAACCCAAAAACACAATAAAAACCAGAAGATACTCAAAAGAAACATAGCAAAGGAAAAAAAATGTACGTTTTTCCCTCCCTCATTAATTATTTAGCTTTCCTTAATAAGCACAAACAACCTTCTGATACAACCTTTTCTCACACTTTCAAGCTCAGCTATTTATAAAAACAGCAAGATTTAAAATATAAGCACACCCTATTTCACAATCAACATCTTTTGATAAACCAGGAAATAAAAGAACATCTTGTTACTATAATGTGTAATACTCCATTCTAAGAAAAAATACTTGAACCAAATCCAGCTAACAAGACCCATTAGGAACAGGCTAGTTCTTTCTTGGAGGCTAACCCTGAAATACACAACGACTTGATCTTCAAAAACAAACACTCCACAGCTATGTGATGATACTGTGAGCCAGGACTGTCTACTTCAGTGGATGGCTTGTTCGGCACATGACTGTATCTCAGTAAAATCGCATTTAAAAAATATAATAGGGTGGTATATGGGAAACAAATTTTACGAATGATTGTTCCATAAACCACAACTTCTGTAATAAAAGATTTTTTTTTAACACTTAACAATATTCCTAATACCGAGAGAGTCAAATTACCCAGTAAATTATACATTCCTAAGCACGCACTTATTTCTCTGCTGATGCACTGGAAATGCCCCTTCTGAAGCCTCATGGGATTCAGACTGAGATTAAAGCCTGGGGGGTGGGCAACGGATTCCCTGAGCACTAGCCCTGACCCTGCCCGGTGAAGGACTGCTCTCACCAACCATTCTCAGCGCTTTCCCAACAAGTGGCTTCTCAGAGACACTGAAACCACAACAAATGTGCAACCCGAGGCCCCAGCTGTGACAGACAAACGCCAGAAGCACAAGTCGTGACACTCACTCTCGGTATTCACACCGAAGCTGAGACAGGTGTGAGGAACCACGGCACAATCAGCTGGGGCATACACTCCTTCCCACACACACAGCCAAGCCTCCACCACGAGTCCATTCCAGGAAAACACCCATGCTTGCAGAACCCACTATTTAAAAAATATTATGAGATGAATTTAAAATGTATCCTGGCCCACCAGTGACAGGGACTGTAAGCTCCTGAAAGAATATGAATTGCTCAAATCATAAAAGGAGGGGGGAGGCTGACAAGATAGGAAGCCTTAAAAATCGTGAATAAAGAAATAACCAAAGAAATATAAAAAGCAAAGGGGCCTAGCTTACAGTGCTGCAAAAATGGGGCTTAATTGTACTATTTGTAATTTTTCAAATTACACAAAGAAACTCCAATCATAGCTTTTTCTAAATTTTTTTTTACCTCTTTAAATCTACTTTATTGGTGTATAAATTACATACCAAAAAATGGTCCCATTTTAAGCACATAACTGGATGAACTTTGGCACGTGAGCATACACCAATATAATCACCACATGATAAAGAGTGTTTCCATCACCTTGAAAAATCCCCCTGTGCCCTTTTAAAATCAATCTTCCCCCAGTCCCACTCTCTGGCAATCACTGATCTGCTTTCTGTCACTACAGATTACATTTCCTACTACAGATTAAATTTCCTTTCCTTATTTTTTCAGAATTTTACATATATGGAAATCAAAGAGCATGTACCCTTCTGTGTCTGTTTTTTTTTCCTCAAATTTGAGATTCAGGGCAGGCCACGGTGGCTCAGCAGGTAAGAGTGCTTGCCTGCCATGCCCGAGGACCCGGGTTCGATTCCCGGTGCCTGCCCATGTATTAAAAAAAAAAAAAAAAATTTGAGATTCATCTATGTTATATATCAATTGTTTGTTCCTTTTTACTGCTGAGTAGGATTCTCTTTGCATCGCTATATTACAATTTTCCAAACTTTTCTTTTAAATAAAAAGAAGGCAATACTTAACTTTAAAACATATACATAAAACTTTCTAAGAATGCCATATTCTTTTCTTTCACAAGGTAACTGGAACCCATAAGTAAATCTGTAAAATGTTCCTAAACCTTGGCTTCAGGAGTACAGAGTTTTATTTTGCTTTGTTTCACCTCCCTATACAAGAGCTTGTGCAATCAGATGGAAAGAAAAACGATAAGCTGAGATTTTTGTTTTCTGCCAGCTCAAGCTGTTATTTCTAGCTACTGAAGAACTATGAGGAAACTGTATCCAAGCAAATTTTCATGTGCTGCTTCCTGACTGCCTGACCGAAAAGTGAACTTCAGGACTACAGTTTAATTTGGGTTCTGAGCTTTCTGCTTCTTCCTGACTTACTCAAAACTTGGATTTCATGCTGACGCCTGGGTTATCACCAGAAGGATGTAATGAGACTGTCCTGGAGATGGGATTGCTCTGAGAAGCCCTGTTTAGAACAGAAAATAAATAAACCATTTAAATTGTTTACCCCAAATGCCCAAATCACACAAGACTCCTGGTGCTTGGGGAATACGATCTGGGAAACACTGTTCTAACAGATATCCCAAGTATCTACCTCCTGCAGCACCTAGCTTCAAGGTGGCAGCTATCTGTAACAGCTGTTTCATCTTGCATGCACATGTTCCACCACCCTTATCCCATTGATTGCCGGGGACAGAGATGAAAAGGAGGTTCTGAAAGAACACACAACAAGGTAACCCAGCGAGTTCCAATTACACCTCGGGGGTGAAATGAGGAACTCCAATGTTCACAGAGGCAAAAAGAAATCTTTGCACCTCCACCCCCTTACTCATGTTCCAAACAGGACTTTAGGATAGTCACAGAGGCAGACAGCAGCATCCTCTATAAGGCAAGGGCCTGTAGTGAGAAGACGACTCACCACGTAGCCTGGTGCTCGGAGCCCATCAACCACTTCTTGTGCTCTGTTTCCTCTTCTATAAAATGAGGAGGCTTCTATAAAATGAGCTCTCAGGTTCCCTTCAGTCTGAAAAGCTGTAATATGAAGCTCATAAAAGAGCCATGATTCCAAAACTGAAATGAGAAAAAACTGCATATTTTTTTTAACCATCATTGGACATCTAAGCAAGGCACCCAAAATTCTGACAAGAAGCATCAGTTTCAATTCTTTATTCATAATTCTTGACCACTGAAGCCACTAAATGAGTACTTGCTTTTTTTTTTTCTATCCATTACCTCTCTCCTTTCCTCTAATTTGAGTGTTCTCTCTCAAAAAAAAAAAGATTTAAATTCTGTTAACAAGACCCAGTCTTCAAATTTAACTTTATACATCTATGTGCCTATTTTGGGGTGTTTGAATACTGAATAAGGTATTTTATTATTTTGACTATTGTACAGGACATGACATTCTTTGACTAAGAATAACCCTCTTGATAGCAAAAGCAATAGAGGATGAACAAGTTTCTTGAAAAAAATACCACCGGCTTTTGCAATGGTTCATCCTGGCAACATACTTTTGTTTTGATTATTCACAAAACTGCAAAGGATTGCTTAAGCTTGACTAACATTCAGTATGAAATATTTTTTAAACACACTTGCAATTAGAAGGCTCTGTCTTAGAATCAGCACAATGCAAAACTGCCTAATCCAAATGCTCCTTAGATTTCCCATGAGCATCTGAAGAAAGCATTGCTTTTCAAAATATTATTCACAGAAATACAGGCTCAACCTCTGCCTGACTAGTCCTTCTGCCCTTAAAGTTAAAGGTTCCACCCCTGGGCTAGGCTGAAGGGAAATGGGCCTGCAAGTCTGTACTGGAATCCTGGAAAAGGGTGGCTGGCTGGGGGATAAAGTCTGCACTCTAAGAACAAAAGCCTGCCTCGGGGATGAAGTACTTTCCGAGAGAGTCGGGGAATGGTCGGGCTGAGAGAGAACGTCTGGCAGGAGTGTCTGTGCAAACTCGTTGTCCTTCTTAGCACTGAATGTCCCCAGCACTTGGAGAGGAAGTAAACAAGGATCCGGGTTGTACATGCGTCCATGCAGCCTGAGGCCGGGCCTGGTGGAGACTCCCGGCTCCCAGGGAGGAGGCGCTGACTTCACTGGTGCTCCAAAGTGCGGGCTGCACGTGACCAGGAAAAATTACAAAGGCCAGTTTAAATACAGCCTATATTTCTCTCTGCCACTTAGATTTTTATTTTAAAAAACAGTAATTTCCCAAAGTTGAGTAAAGCCGGAGGAAGGAAAATAGCTATTTGTGAAAAAGTCCACAGGAATAGTACACAGGCACCAAAATGCCACCCGTCCTTTTCCTCAAGACAGAGCTGGATCAAACGACCCCACACCACCAGAACGAAAACAGGTTTGCCTATCGTGTCTTAGGAAACGACCTCAGAAGTGTCAATTTTTAAATCTTCTTCTGCAGAACCTAACATAACACACTGTGTTTACTTAAGAAGTGTGTTAAGGAACTAAGCTGCTGTCATTACTTTCCATCAAAAATTGTAAGTATACCTTCAAGCAAAACATTTCCAGTCACACCAGAACAAACTATGTGGCTTACTTTTTTTTTTTTTTTTTTTTTTTTGCCTAGTTGCAGAAAATAATCCTAGCACAGCAGAAAGCACTGCTGAAGTTCTAGCTCCCTGCTGAGGCTTTGAGTGTGAGGACAAGGCCAGTCAAGCTGCATTTCTCTGCTGCTGGAGCCTACTATATGCCCTGGGACACCCAAGCCAGCAAGACACTGCATCTTGACTCACCACAAAGACAGTGTGGTCTTGTCTAAGTCAGGGAGGAAGCAAGAAGGCATTTTCTGCACCCATGCACATCTATCTCATTTTGTATAGCAAAAGCATTTTTGTAGAGTTGACTATAACTGAATTTCTGAAATTGATTTTTTTTATTGAATCTGCTCATCCATTTAAGAAATGTAATTATACAGTACCCTCAGCTTACCTTTCTTGGGGTAAATCTTAATTTTTCATATAGTTTAGCTTTTAAAAAATACTATGTCCAGTCAATGGTTGGTATAGATGAACAGCAAAGCTAGCAAAAAGAATATGCATAAATGCAGAGGAAACATGAATTGAATTCCTCTTAAAAATATATTCAAGAATAGTCTGAAGGTAACTCAAGTGCTTAAAAGATAATTCATACCTCTCATCTCTACCTTTGTTGAATTTATCAATTTAAAGGTAATATAATACATCAAAAACAAAACTAATTCAATTGGTTAGTAGACTGTCATAGAACATATAGCTTTTAACTCAAAGTAGTCTAAAATTATCTTCATTTTTAAATGGACTCTTACACTTAGTTAGGAATCTTTTGCTTTATTGCAAACAAGCAGTGTTAGGAAGGACAGTTAGACCAATGAACAGCTAGTGGGGAGGGCGGAGAGAAAGGGGAGCCCTTCTCCAGTGTGTTAATAATACTGATTTGGAAGCACTGGAATGAGTCATCTCAAAGTACAGGAATCCTGAGGATTTCTTTAGAATAGTTATGTGTGCCTTAAGACTACTTGTAACAACCAACAGGTGGACAGAAGGAAAGTTCCAGGTTCTAGAACCAAATGTACCATCAGGCAAGCGGCTAACTACCGATAATCCCAGAGAGATACTGAACATCTCAAGGATTTCTGATGACAATGCGAAAGCAGAAGAGGACACTGTATTTTAAACAATGCCTCATCTGTTTGCAGGAACATGGACTGCTCTAAAATGGTGGGGAGAAAAAACAAGGACAATACTGAACCATGACTTTCACTTCAAAGTAAACTGTGGCACGCGTGTGCGCGTGTGTACACATACATTTTTGGATGAATCTGTACTTACATGTACCCCAGGCAGGCACATAAAGCTTCCAGCAAAGGTCTGACATTCCACACTCATCACTTCTCATAGCTGATGCCCCTCAATGGAACCACCCAACTCCCCTAAACTGTCTCAGGATCCCTTCATCCAATGCCTGAAAGCTCATTCCAGCCCCAAGCTCTTGATCTTAGTGCCGGGAACCTCTGCCCAAGGCAGAGCAACCAGGGAGTGGGTCATGCAGAATGGATCTGTACTCACACTCTTCCAGTCAGGAACTGGGGGAGTTTGGCCAACGCGGTCTACCAAGTAAAAGCCTACTGTGCCAATCACAGGCCGGATCCTCTCTGAGCCTCTGTTTCTTCAGCAATTAAGAATATTACTTACTTTTGGGTTTATCGTGAGGATGGCACTCATAATGTTCATTCAATTTCCTCATTGACTTTCCTCCTTCCCCCGCAACCCCAGCTCCTTCTCTGAGTCCTGCTGGAAAGTGGACTGCACTGGTGCTGTGCAACTAGCTACCTACCTCCCAGCCCCTTAGTACTCCTCTAAACCCCAGTCCTTATGACTACTTCTTGGTATATGTAACCATTTCAAAAAACCAGACCCATACTGCATAGACTACAAATCACAGTTATTTCCTAGGTCTGATTCTACACACCCCCAACAAAACTCTTTGCATGTCAGAAAAGGATTTACATAGCTAGACAGATGGACATAAATATACCACTGACTTCTCAAATAAATGGACTAGCTCATTATCTTCGAGAACCAGATCTCAAATATGAGAATCTCAGATATCTGTGTCAGTGTTAGATGCAATGATGAAGCAGGGAGCCTGCTGAGAAAGTAGGAAGCAGAACTTAAATTGGAGGAAAGCAATGGGCACATCTTGCAAAAGCCCCCAGCTGTCCCCAGTCACATACTGTTGTAGTGCTAAGGGAGGTGGCAGAAGGCCCTTCTGAAGAAGGAAGAAGTGATGGACACACTGCCCCGCTAGACTCCAAACTCAACAGTGAACAGCTGGTCCCCAGGACAATGGGCCTGTGAGCGTCAACCAACTTTGAAAGCTATCAGACTTGGATGTAGGCTCCTCTAGCAAAATTTAAACTCCAGGTGGGAAATTTCTGCTCCCAGTATTTTGGAATCTTCATGGCTTGGGGACTCTGGAGACAGCAGTGCTTAGTAGTAAAGCAAGAGACAAAGGCATAGATTGTGAATTCAACTTCTCATTCCAGGAGGGATCAGCTTTGTAACCCTGTGCAGACTACCATGCTTCACCTTCATCACTATGAAATGGAATAAGAGTCTTGCCTTTTACTTCCCATTAGAGTGCTTCTGAAGCTATTTAGGACTCCTTAGGAAAACCTATCATTATCATCATTATTCGATTAGTCTACAACATCCTAGATTTTAGCCAAATGAAGATCTAAACCATATAAATACACATTGGACTCAGTATCATCCAAAGTTGGCTCTACTTCCTAGTAAATGCAAGTTTCCAGATGGCAAGATTCTAGGTGAAATCATCAAAATACTACATAAATGCCACATATTATTATGTGCTTTTCACTCATTAATTCACCCAACACTCTGTGTGTGAGGGATGAGCCAAGTTTATCTCCTTTACAAAAAGCAGACTCAGTAATCTTTCACAGTTACACAAACAAATAGCAAAGCCAAAGGGAAAGGAAGGACAACTCCCACCTCCCTGTACCCTGAAATCTATCAAGAGAGGTCTGTGTTTTATCACTTTTTCTTGAGAGTTGCAAAAGTTCTGCACGGAATTCTCTGATTATTGCTATACTTTTATCAACAATGAATTCCAGCAACACACTACACTGTCAGAAATTTCACTTTCAGAATGGTCTTACCGCCTAGCAATAAGACCAGTGGAAGTGCAAATTTCCCTTCAGGCAAACTGCTGTCAATTAAAGCCACAGATCCAGCTAACTATGGCACAGGGTAACTAATTCTTGGAAACATTACATGTGGTGTAATTTTTTCCCTAAGTCACAACGCTCAAGTTGAAAATGATGAACAATGGGTAGAGATGCAAGCCAGGCTGTACAAGCTCAGCAAGGCCACAGGGGCCTTTTGTAGGGCAGTCTCCAAAGAAATAACGCGATTTTCCATCTATATGTCCCTATCATTCACTACACCGTGAACTCATCAAAAGCAATCTACCCTTCTAAGCTCATCCTGGTATTCCATGCATGACCACATTTGCTGAACACAAGAAAATGAGTGCATAATCATAGCTGTGGCCAGGCACATCCCCATGTCCTGTCCCCAAATGACCAACTCACATGAGCCCTGGATGTATACTATCCTCTAGGTTCAGGCCTGGGCCCTGACCCAAGCTACAGCAGCCTCTTCCCCTGCCAAGGGACCAGAACTTCCAGTCATCTGTGACCAAGGAAACTATCCACAGGAGTTATATTCAAATAATTTGCAGTATTTTTTTTATTTCACCTTTAAACCACCTGTAGGTTAATTCACTACAGCAATAGAAATGCCATTTGTCCCAAACCTTTGAATAATCTGTATGGAGAATGAAATCTGCTAACGTTAAGTGTCTGGAAGTGGCACTTTTGCTCTCAATGCCAAAGCCAAAAAAACTGTTCCTTCCAATGGCTACCGAACTTTTCCAATGTCTAAAAAATTATCAATCAAATGTTAATGTTAATAGTTTCAGAAACTTGCTTTCTTGGGTTTAATTCCAATAAAAGGTATCCAAATTTATCAAACTATATTTAATGTATGAGCTGCCTAGCAATAAGACCAGTGGAAGTGTAAATTTCCCTTCAGGCAAACTGCTGCCAATTAAAGCCACAGACCCAGCTAACTGTGGCACGGGGTAACTAATTCTTGGAAACATTACATGTGGTATAATTTTTTCCCTAAGTCACAATCCTCAAAGTTATAACGACTTAGAAAAGTCAGGCTCCATCATTCTGGTTTAAAGGGGTTGACACCAGCCAGTGACTCTTTGAGGTCTGGAGGTTTACAAGGCAGCAGTATGGCCACCTGAGGAAGTCTCTTCCACAGGTATGTTTCCCTAGAATGCCTCCACACCAGCCACAGTGAAATAAAAAGGCTTATTCTTCCCTAGAGAATAATGAAGTGGCGTCTGAAGTGAGGAACGTGTCCAGGCAGGTACAGGCGTGAGGATCCTTCTTAGCAAAGGCAGTGGTAACTGGTGATGGCCGAGGGGGTTCACTCTAAGGGCGGACTCGCTATGTGATCTCAGGTAAGCCCCTTCGCACCTTTGATCCTTAACTCTCTCACCAGGAAGATAAAGGGATAAATTAGATGAGATCCGAGGCATTCAGTTCTAGATCTCTGCGGTTCTGTTGTCAAATTAAAATTCATTTGTTTCTCAGATTAGTCCTTCCCCTAGAAAATCCCTCAGGAACAGGGCCCAGGTGAGAAGGTTGGGGGGCTGTTTGGCACATGTGGCAGGACTGCCAAAGTGGGTTCTAGGTCCTTCAGGAAGATGGGGCCATCATACGTAACACATATAACAAACACAGCATGGTTTGCCCCAACACAATTTTTTCTGGGTCAGGCCTGGCTGTCCTATCTTTACACACAGCTGTACAAAGAAAAAGAAAACAAAACACCAAAAGTTTGCCCTGAAGAATGGGGAGTTATTGCTTAATGGGTACAATACTTCTGTTCAGGGTGCTAAAACACTTTTGGTAATGGACAGTGGTCACAGTAGCACAATGTTGTGTATAAATTGGCATCACTGAGCTGTACACATTTAAGTGGTTAAAATGCAGAATTCTGTTCTGTATATATGTTAATACAATAAAAAGTTTTTAAAGCATTTGCCCTAAAAATTGTCTCCTGAGATTTTGTTGGTTTATCCAGAGTGATGCCCCAGTGAATCCCAGAGTGATGTGATCAGTGAGTGGAAAAGCATTTGCAAAGTCCCCTTGGGGGAATGGTGAGAATGGGGGAAAATTCAACCTCCCCAAGTTGAATTGATATTCTCACAAGCAGTGTAGACAAGCAAAGCTATAGGCTGAGCCCCCAGTCTTGGGGTTGGTTCATGTGAAACTTAACCCCACAAAGGATAGGTCAAGCCTACTTAAAATCAGGCCTAAGAGTCACCCCCAAGAGAACCTCTTTTGTTGCTCATATGTGGCCTCTCTCTCCAGCCAACACAAAAAGCAAACTCATCACCCTTCCCCTTTCTAAGTGGGACATGACTCCCAGGGGTTTGGACCTTCCTGGCAACATGGGGCAGAAATCCTAGAATGAGCTGAGACTCAGCATCAAGGGATTGAGAAAAACCCTAGAATGAATGAGCTGAGACCCAGCATTAAGGGATAACCTTCTTGACCAAAAGAGGGAAGAGTGAAATGAGCCAAGTGTCAACGGCTGAGAGATTCCAAACAGAGTCGAGAGGTTATCCTGGAGGTTATTCTTACGCATTAAGTAGATATCACCTTGTCATCCAAGATGTAATGGAGAGGCTGGAGGAAACTGTCTGAAAATGCAGAGCTGTGTTCCAGTAGCCATGTTTCTAGAAGATGATTGTATAATGAAATAGCTTTCACAATGTGACTGTATGATTGTATCTTGTGTCTGATGCTCCTTTTATCTACCTTGTCAACAGATGAGTAGAACATATGGAATAAAAATGGATAATAGGGGGAACAAATGTTAAAATAAATTTAGTTTGAAATGCTAGTGATCAATGAAAAGGAGGGGTAAGGGGTATGGTATGTATAATTTTTTTTCTGTTTTCATTTTATTTTTCTGTTGTCTTTTTATTTCTTTTTCTGAATTGATGCAAATGTTCTAAGAAATGATCATGATGATGAATATGCAACTATGTGATAATATTGTGAATTACTGATTATATATGTAGCACAGAATGATCATATATTAAGAATGTTTGTGTTTCTTTCTTGTAATTTTTTAATTTAAAAATTAATTTAAAAAATTAAAAAAAAATTGTCTCCTGAAAGAAGAAATAAGCCTACTGCTTGACATTATTCCTAGAGGAGTTACTCACCACATACATGGCAGAAAATCTAATAGTAAGCTAAATGAAATAAATGCATTATATATTAAGTTATTATACATAAATTCCTTACACAGAGCTCACGTATTATCTTTTAGGACATCTCTGTTTACATGCAGAGGAACACAAAATTTTCATTTAAAAGAAAAGATCAACCTCTTTCCAAAATGTTATCGGTCTACAGCTGAGAAAAAAGATGTTTCTCAGTTCCTACGACTGGATATAAAGATCCCCACGTGACTCCTTAAGAGATAAAAAACTGCCTTCTACTAGAGCACAGGGCTGAGAGCCTTGGACTTAACACAAGGTTCTCCTCCCCTTCCACTCCCCATGTATTCCAGGGACCAGTTACAACCTTGCTGGTTTGCATCCCACATCTGGAAAATGAGATGTTTAAGATGACTCCATTATTTAATCTAAAAGTGGCTGGCAGGCGCTTGCTTAAATGGCATATAAACAAATGGCCTATACTAAGCAAACAGAGAGAGAAGGTCAATTTTTCCTTTTTCCTGAGGGCGTTAAGAGTATAAGAAAAATATTTTGTCCTTATATGACAGGTAAAATTCTTTTTATGTATTATTCCAAAAATAGCCTACATTGTTTTCAGGGCTTTGTCTTGGAGAGTGTGCAGCATATATTTTAAAGGATTGTGAAAGCTTTATCTTTATCATTAATCTCAGGAAAAACAGAGACATTTTTTGTTTTTCATGCAGATGAGAAATACCAGACAACCAAGTTCTTTTAACAAAGTCTTGGCAGCAAGCCATAGGTCGTTTTTCATGAAAGGGTGATAATGTGGGAAAGATGGAACATAAAGTTTCCTATTTCTTTCCTGCCATTCCTTCACCTCTATAACACTGGAGACTTCGGAAGATTTCATATACAGACAGAATGCCTCTCCCATCTCGACAAAAAAAGAAAAAAAGAAATGATTCATAATTCTGAACTTCACAGGACGTACTACCAAAACACAGAATCACAAAACAACTTCACTTTTCTCTTTTTCCTTCCACTATAGGTTCCTCCCCAAGAGGCTTCAATGGTTCCAAGACTGAGATTGAAAGCAAATTCTGTCTGCATTTCTTAACTTTTTATTTTAAAATACTTTCAAATTTACAGAACAGTCACAAAAATAATATTAAACCCTATACAGGGAATTCCAGTACAGCTCTACCCCAGCAGCTACCTAGACTCATCAATTTTAACATTTTCCCACATTTGTTGTATCATTCTATGTATCCACTTATCCATTTTCTGAGCACCTGCGTGTAGACTGGATATGTACCATGCTCCTTGAACACCTACAGCAGTCAGGTACATTTACCAAGTACAAGGATATATTCACTTATGCAAACCATCTTTAGAGCAGTTATCAAGTTCAAGAAATATAACATCAATAGAAAGCATACTTCTATATTCTAATTTCTTCCATATGTTCCTTTGAGCCTTTATTTTCCCTTGCTAGATGCCACCCAGGATCACATATTGCTTTTAACTGTCATTGTCTCTTCAGTTGCTCTTTCCTTCCCCCCCCCCCCCCCCCCAATTGTGGGACTATATATCCAACGAAAACTTTCCCAACTCAACCACTACTAAGTATACTATTTATTGGATTAATAACATTCACAATACTGTGGTATCCTCACCACCTCCCACTACTAAAACTTTCCCATCTCTACGAAGAGAAACTCTACACCCATTATATACTTAACTCTTCGTTTCACTTGCCTACTTCATCTCTTCGCCTTGGTAAACTGTTCTCTAATGTCTGTCTCCTATGAGCTTCCATATTCCTGATATTTTCTTTGTAATTACCTTGGGGCTTAAATTTAACATCCTAAACCTGTAACAATCTTGTTTGCTTTGATACCAGATTTAACAGTAAACACAGATTGTTACAATACCTCTCTATCTCCCACCTTCACATAATTCTTGATACAAATTACATGTTTATACATTATGAGTCCAACACCACTATTTTTCATTATATTGCATGTATTTGTCTTTTAGATTTTGTAGGAAGTGAAAGTGGAGTTAAAAAACAGAAATTCAATAGTACTGGCATTTATATTTACTCATGTAATTACCCTCACTGGAGAGCTTTGTTTCTTCACGTGGCTTTGATCTATTATCTAGTGTCCTTTACTTGAGAACAATCTTTAGCATCTCTTGTAGGGCAGGTCTAATTTGATGAACTTCCTCCATCACGTAATCATGTTTACCTGGAAATGTCTTAATTTCTCCTTCATTTTTGAAAGACAATTTGCCACATACAGAATTCCTGGTTGGCAATTTTTCGCTTTCAGTACTTTAAATATGTTATTCCACTGCCTCTTGTCTTCATGTTTCTGTTGAGAAATTGGCACTTAATCTTACTGAGCCTCCTTTATATGTGACCTCTGCTTCTCTCTTGTGACTTTCAGAATTCTCTCTTTATCTTTGACATTTGACAGTTTGATTATAATACGCCATAGTTGGAGTCTATTTAAGTTTATCCTGTTTGGAGTTTGTAAACATCTTAGATGTGTATATTCATTATATCATTGAATTTGGAAAGTTTTCAACCATTATTTCTTTGACCATTTTCTCTGCATCTCTCCCTCTCTCTTCTACTGGGACTTCCTCAGTGCTTAAACTGGTACCCTTGATGGTGTCCCACAGGTTCCTTAGGCTCTGTTCACTTTTCTTCATTTTTTTCTTCTTTTTCCTCCTCAGACTGGATGATTTCAACTGCCTTACCCTCAAGTTCTCTGAATCTTTCTTCTGCCAATCTGCTGTTAAACTTCTCTAGGGAATTTTAAATTTCTGTTACTGTGATCTTCGATTGTTTTATTTCTTTTCAGAATTTCCACCTCACTACTGATACTCTCTTTGTATTCACTGATCGTTTTCCTGATTTCTTTAAGTTTTTTGTCCATGTTTTCCTTTTGCTCTTTAAGCATATTTAGGACCATTTTTAAAATAAAATTTTGTTTAGTATGCCTCAGGCCTGATGATTTCTAATGCTTTCATCTTCTCCTTTACTTGGGCTATCACTTCTTGCTTCTTTGTATGTTTTGTGACCTTTTGTTGAAACCTGGACATTTTGATATTTTAACGTGTTATTGCTGGAATTTACACTCTGAAGACTCTGTTACTTAAACCTGTATGCAGCTATTATTATGACAGAACTTTCTTTCATTGTGAAGTGCTAACAAAAAAAAAAAGAAGAAGAAGAAAATACTCTTCTCATTCTTTGTAGAATGACCTGTGAAAGTGTTCACCTTCAGAGCTTAACCATATGATGAGTTTAGAGAATAGCTCCAGGCCAAAGTGTAGGCGCCTCTCTGATGCTTTCCATCCCAGTAAATCCCCTATTTACAAGGTACTATTATATCCTCTTTCCTTGGAACCAGCTTCCTCTGGTCCCGAGTCCTGCACTGTTTGTGGCTATAGCCAGCAATCCCTTGCCCCAAGCAGCACAACTTGACTGCTCTCCCACAGCATTCTGTAGATTTCCACAAAATGCCTTCCACAGGCAGGGCAAGATCTGGAGCAGGAGTCCCTCAAGTCACCCCCAGACAGACTCTGCCAGACATGTGCATAAGGGCTATTTTGCTCCCTCCAGAACTAGGGATATGCCCGGGGAGTATGGGCCAGCTTTGCACAGAGCCGTGAGGGGTAGGGAAGAGGCCAGCGAGGAGATTCTATCGCCTTAAGTGATGTTTTCCTTGTTCCAGGCTCTCCCTGTTACTGCAGTGCTTTAACTGTTTCCTGAAGTTTTGAGAAAGACATCTGTGCCAGTTCTTGCTTGTGGATCAAAAGTTCACTGGAGGGAAGCATCTCACTCTACCATCTTAAATGGGGTGGGACCTCTTTTAGCTTTTTAATTGTAAAATATATTAATGATACCATTTAACTGAAGGTCCAGCTGCGTTGTTTGATAATGTTCGCTGAAGAAATTATATAATGGGATACTCTCTAAAATCCAGCCGTTGTTCCCAACATTTCATACAATCAGATAACTAAAACCCTCCAATTTCAGCCAAGGTTATTTTTGTCAGTACCCTCCCCTGTGCTGACAGACACTCATTCAACAATCAAGCAAGCACCTGTCTTCCTCAACTTGGCTGCCTTTTCCTCCTGCTTTCCTCACTCAACGTCTGCTCCCTGCAGCCACCTTTTAAATCATCACAAGCAATGTCCTGGGCCTTAAAGCACGAAGCAGATCCAAAGGAAAGAACGAAAACTAGACCCTACTGACCCAATGGCTTCCAAGGCCAGCCTAAGTATGACGTGGCTGTTTCACTAAGTAGTGGTTACAATTAGGCCTCTTCCACTGCCAGGGAAGGGCAAAAAAGAGAACACAGTGATTACAGGACATTTAGAGGCAGTACAGAGCAAGACCATCTTGGTGTCTCATTTCTGAGTCTGTAAAACATGATCTGGGTCATTCTTCTTGGAATATCACTTACATCTGTTCGGCAGCTTGGAGAAAACAGGCAGCGTGGAGAGTCCCATCTGAAAGAACAATTACATTTCACAGGAGTACAAGCCACAAAAGCCTTTTGAATTCAACCTGAATGCCCATACATAACCTAACATTCAAGTCTGCTCTGTACATGGGCTCTTAAATGGTGATGAGCCAAGTAGAGCTGGCCTATCTCAAGTCTGACAGAAGATGATGCAAAATCCTGTCCTTCCTCTTCTTTTAAACCAAAATGAAAAATACAATGGGAAAGAACAGCTCAAAAATCCCTACAGCTTGGGTAAATTCTTGGTTTTAGAGTTGACTGAGTCAAAGTAGAGGTATCCTGCCTCTCTATCACTTACCAACTGTACCACCTTAACCAAACTATTTAACCATTCTGTACCTCTGTTTCCTTAGCAGTGTCTGGCATATAATCAATGTTCAATTAACACAAAACATTTGTGTATGAGGGTGGGGGATGGGTGGGAATCAACGCTTCCCAACTTCAATTATACCTCTCCCTGGTGCAATGACATGTAGAAATTGGAGCATAGGTACCTTCTTCTCAAAACCAAAGGACTCCTCTACAGCCTTTTAAAGGGGATATTCATAGTGGGGCTGAGCAGATAATGTCACTCATTACCATCTTCAGATCTGGACCTCAGGACCAAGGACCCAGGATCCTTCTGAGTTGGAAGCCAAGCCTTCTACACTGCTGCAGGGAAGGCTTTTCCTTGTGAGCCTGTTTGTTTTTGAAAGCAACTTTACTCCTTCATAAAGGCATTTTTAATGCCAGATGCTTTCAAGATACTCCCCTTCCCTTGTCTCCAAAACCTGATTTTTTCATCACCTGGAAAATCAAAATGGAAGTGCAACTGATATATGTTTACATATTTCAACTGTGAGCAGTGGCAGGCTTGGAACCTGTCCCTATGTTCCAAGCACTTCAAGTTCTGCCAGCTGTGTCTGACCGGCTTCTGATCTTTAGACTCTGGTACTTTTCTGGAGCCCAATTTTGAATGCTCCTTACAGTGTCAAAAGGTACAACATTTAAGACTCTTCTTCAAACTCTAGCCCCAAACATAAGTTTCTCAATGCAGCTTTCCCCGTCACCTCATGGGCCCACTGATGTCTCAATACCTGAACCCAGCTTCTTGACCTTCCCCAAAGAATCTTGATGAATTTGGGGAGTGTGATTTGCCTGTCCTACCCATTCCCCCAAGAAAAAGACCCACACTGCTGCCCACTGAAGCTCAGTACCCAAGCCATGTCATCTCAGACACAGTCTCATGTAGGAAAAGGTATACTATTAACAGCAGACAGAATTTGTAATTTAAATGCTGTTGCTGTTTTTTTCTTATGTGTCAGATATAACAGTATTTATGAATCTTGGGCAACATTCTGAAGCAGCTGCTATAAGGTCCTGAAATGAACTTCCAGTCCTGGCCAATCCACTGTCCTTAGCACTAGTTATATTCCAACAGCCATCAGTTCTGTCCAGTATGGGCTACGGATTTCAATGATACCGACAAGCAGCAAGAACTGGTGATCTTTACCTGCCTCTGCCTTGTGGTGGGGGAAGCCATGAGCCTGTTAGGACCCTGAGCCAAGACAGGTACCATCTCCCCACCACTGCCTCGTCTCTGACTTCACCATGAAAGCTGTACTTTCCCCTTCACTTCACTAACCCTCTTACACTGATTACACCCAGCACATTTTAATCTTATCTTTCTCCCACAAGTCTGTGTGGGGATGAGTCACTCTTCTCCCCTGCCTGATGCTGGTCTTAAAACTAGGAACATTCCCATATGACCAAAACAAACAAATAAGTAAGGGAGTAAAGAACACCAAACAACAAGAATACAACTTCAACATAAGTTCTTGGGACACAATATACACACTAGGATGAAAATGTGATTTTCTCTGGACACCTGAGTGGTCCCTTCATTGTTCTTCTCCAAGAAGAAAGTTGATATCCTTGCCCTGTGCAGAAATCTATAGAGCAACCAGAATCTGTGGGAAGACTTGAATTGAGGGCTAGGTCTGTGTTATATTTCAACAGATACCACCACAAGATATCTGTTACTTGTTTCCACTCTTGTCCGCATTCTAAAGCTAAGATGGCATGAGAATTTTGAATTTCTGACTCCTAATGTGACACCAGAGGCAAAACGGACTTAGCAAATGTCTTAAAGCAATGGCTCTCAAACTTCAAATTACAGCAAAATAGCCTGGAAGGCTTGTTAAAATACAGATTGCTAGATTCAGGGTTTCTAATTCAGTATGTTTGGGGTAAACCCCAAGAACCTGCATTTCCAACGAGTTTCCAGATACTGCTGCTGCTGCTGCTCTGGGAACCACACTTTGAAATCCATTATCTTAAAGAGTCAGAATATGGTGAAATCCTCTACTACATTAAATTAGGTTGCACCAAAAAAGAATGGTTAGTTCATGTGTCTCAGTTTTCAGGTCTTAGGCAATGACTTGAAACAGCACCATCTCTTCTTATGAATTCTTGAAAACTGCAAAATAAGTTAACCAGGGTCCAGCAGAGACTAGAAAAATAAGTGGGAGTTGGGAAACTTTAAAGAAACCACATACATGTATATAAAGAAAGGAGAGGAGGAGAGCCCTGTTAAACATGGTTTAAGTAATGATGTCCTTGCCTTAGAAGTAACTGCCTTAGATTCCAATTCCACAGCTCTTCTTTCATATGGAACTGCTAAGAAGTAAAGCAAACTTCGTCTTGTAAGAGTCCCACGGAGAAGGTAGAAACAGATCTAAAAGTCAAAACTAAAATGGCTGATAATTTTCACTGACAAAAATTTTTCTCATTTCTCTAAGGCGGCAGTTCTCCACCATGGCTGTACATTATAACCACCTGGGGAGCTTTAAAAAATACAGATACCCAGTCCCGGTGTTCTGCTCACATCCCATCTCTATTCACATTAACAGGGATACAAATCCAGAGATGAAAATCCAGGTGTAGTCCCACCTTATTAAATGTTAAAATAGTCATCAATTTACATTTGACTGGATAAGATGTGGATAAAACTGCATCTTGGGAATGAGAATTTGTAATTTTTGACAAAAACATTAATTTGTTCGATAGTTATTTTAAAGCCATTTTAGAAGACAGAGACGTTTTCACTAGCACGACAAGCCAGCTTTCCTAAATTAACACATGGTATTTTACTTATTCAGTCCTGGTTGCCCACAAATGAACTCGGAGCATTCCCTGATGTTAAGAGACTATAAGAACAAACCTCACCCTTTCTCCCCAAAACATCTACTGAAGGATGCTTACAGTCAAGTGTCGAATTTCACCTTAACAATTGACACAAAGGCTGAATGTGCTAAAGCCTTAAAATATGGCCCAAATCACCTAGACTTTCACTTTGAAACAAGGATCTTTTCCTTTCTTGGAAAGGGAGGAGACTAAGTAGGGCTGATTTAGATAATTCAGTTCAACAGAGGACATGTATCTATTCAAAGGAGGCTGTAAACTTACCTCTTTACTGGACAGAGTTGGAGATAGAAAGCCTGATCTAGGCCACTAATTTCAAGAAGTGGTATACCAGCTCACCTAGGAAGTCATCCATCAGGAGCCCAAATGTGCTCAAGCAAACACACTCACACCAGCATCAGCTGGAAGATAACTTTAAAATATCAGGTCCAAAACATTTTCAGAAGACCATTCCAGACGTCTCGCAGTTGCACTTAAGATGTGCCTGATCTAACTGACCATTACTCTTTTTAAAAAGTTCAGAAGACTGCTTAGGTTCAGAATTTCAATTTTTACTTAAAAATTTTACCTTGCTTAAAATGTTGTTACTCAATGGACCACTGTTTACTTGCATGACAGGTACATTCACATATTGCAAATTAGTGCTGTTAGTGCAATGACTGGACTGAAAAATAACTAGTGAATAAGTGAATAGAGGACTGTCCCTTCTCATTCTACCAACTGCAAAAAAAAAAAAAAAAAGTTACCAGAAACCCAGATGCAAATGCATGAAGGGTGAGATTAACAAATCCTTGATTTGGAAATGAATGCTATGGTAAAAAAACTCTCTCCAGACTTACAGATAATTGAGTTTTAAACTAGGTAGAAGTTAGTCTTTTTTTTAGTAATTTACCAACATGAAAAGTTCTAAATGAGAAATCATTTTACTTTCTAAAACCACTGTACAGAGGATTAGAAGAAAATTAAACTACATCAAATTATTTTTTTAAAATTAAGTAAAATAAAAAATGTTTTAAAAAAGAGAGGAAAAAAGGTCAGCGGGAGACTTAAAATATCATTCAGCCCAAGCTTAATATGAAAGATGGAACCAAGGCAATTATCCAGATAATTTATGATGAAAGAAATATCATTTTCAAAATCAATTATTTGGACACCAGGAATAAAAGCAGTTTTGAGATTTGAATTAATGACTTAACAATCCATTTGATCTTGTTAATGTACTACCAGTTTTCAAGGTGACATGGACAAGATCTATTGAACATAATTCTATGTCCTTCATAAACTTCGGGTTTATACCTTTAAAGTCCACCTTTTTTGGCCATTACCTCCAGTCACTCCACCCTCCCTGTCCCCGGCTATGTGCAGTTATCGGGTAGAACCTTTCTGTCAGCTCCACTTTTATCACAGCTTTTCAGCCTACCATTTGGACCCCATCCAGACACTACTTACCTAGCTTTACTATGAAACTCAGAACTCCGAAATTTTTTCCATCACACACAGAACAGGACTGCAATAGCTCCTATTCTGCTAGATACATTTTAACCTTGGTTACATGGTATTCATGTAGCAAATGAAAACTCCCATTTTAGGGCCCATTCATACATAGTTTCACCTTGAAGACACAGTAGCCAGCTCTTTAGTAGGGATATACACTTTAACCCTGACAGCTATTTGCATTTTGCAACATTTTCTGTTTCTGCCTTGGCAGCCTGCCTGTAAACCCATTAGTAACTGCGATGCAAAGAGGTAACCACCTCACAAAATATTTTTAATACCTTTAATTATGAGATCTGATTTGGGAGTGAAACTTCTGTCAGAAAATTCTTGTAAATTATTTTGCTGAAATCCATTTTTCTTGGTATCCCTGTCTTAATTCCACCTGCCTAATCTGAAGCCTGAGGCACAGATATCATGTTCTCTTAAGGCAGAAATCTCTCAGAGATAATAACCCAACCCAAAAGATTTCTACACACCATGTACTACTCTATTATCTCTGTGTAAACAGTACATCGTGTCTGACCCGTAGTAAACCAGTCAGTCACACAAGGCCGTGAACAAACAGAAATGAGAATCCCCCAAACCAATGCATTTCTTCCAGAATTCTCAAGTCATTCCGCCTACAATCTCACTAAAAAGACCAAGCTCTGCCTTGATTCTTCAAAGGTGTTAGCACATGTAGAAATCTAGGGAAGGAGGCTAAATTATGGGTTCAAGCTCAATCCCTCACCGACACAGCTATCCAGTCAGCTACAACTCTGTGACAAGTCTTCAAGATAATACTGTGAAGGTTAAATGTGAAGATCAGTGGTAACATATGTGAAGAATGCGGCATATGGTATGGTAGAAACTTTTAAAATGGCAGCTATATGATTTTTCATTGTTGGACCCCCAATTCAAAGCCCACCCACTCCCACGAAGCAGTAGCGCATAAAAGAAAAGGCAAAAGCCCCAAGGGAGAGAAACCTGGGCTTGAATCTCAAACAAGTTAAATGGAAAAACCTGGTTATGCATTTGGCACATAGTAAGGGCTTAATAAATTGTGGTCATTATCATAACTAGGCCCGAGAATGTCCTGCTTTTACTGTAAAAAGCAAGCTATGTTTCCAACATGACTCTGGCCTTGTGAGTTATCATTTTGAAATGGGGGGAACATAAGCCTGAAGCCCCAGGTGTGTGCAATGTTAAAAGGTCCTGAAGCAAACAGGGCAGGTGTAGGGGACTCCACAGGGAGAGGCTCGGTTGGAGTCACTACCATCCCCGGTGACAATACACCTGATTCCATCTTCTCAAGCCCCGACAGGGATCTAAGGATCCCTGGTTCCTCTCTCCCCTAAAGACTGACTGTTGTGGACCAAAGCTCTCAGACCTCAAGGCTTTCTGTAAACGTCAAATCCACATTCAACGAGCACAGCCATACCACCAGCTTCACAAAGCAAGCCAAGAAGAAATAAAATAAATAAGGGGAAGAGGGACAAAGCCCAGGAGACACCCCATTAGAAATGGGAGAGAGGGACAAGCGTGGTACAAAGCATCAGTCCTAGCAGTCCTAACCAAGAATTCAAAGGACTTCATGCCTCCTTTCTGCCCTCACAGAAATGACCAAAAGTAGCCTATGAAGGATAATTAACATTTCAATTGGAATTTAAGTAAAGCTTTTTTCTTTCATTCATTTCCTCTATCTGCAAACCTGCTTGTCCCTCTCTCCCATCCCTCTGCCCCCATATAAAAATAAACCACCACCACCAAAATAGGGGAGCAAAGTGGAGAGAGAAGACAAATTGGAGCAATCCAGAACTACAAAAAATTTCAAAGTTTTAATCTCCAGCAAATCCATGACTACTAAATTTGAACTGAAAACAGTGTAGCTGTTGTCTTTCTCTCACCCATGGGAAACTGCGAAGCCTTGGAAAATATCAAAAGTCCCAATCAAAATATCTCTAAAACATGGAACATTCCACTAAACCAAACCCTTGACATATTCCATAAAAGTCTGGTCTTAGGTAGAGATAAACATTCACATATATAATCAGAAAAGTGGCAAAAAGATGAAAGTCAGGAGAGGATGCTACTCAGTTCAAAGTACTCTCATTTAACTGTCTGGGGATGGGAAGGCGGCTTTGCGCCCTAGAAGACCAAGGTTTCCTTTAAAAAAGTTACCTTAGGTTTTTAATCCCTCAAATTATCATTTCATAATGAGACATAAGTCTACATGAAAGCACTATGTTTTTTATTTTTATTTTTAATAATTTCAATTTTTAATCAAAGGGCTTTTTATTTTTAATCAAAGCATTATTTTAGCCAGGTGGAAAAGAAAATACTTGAGGTTAGCTTAAAGACCTGTGTACTCCCTCTGCTGGCTCTGAATTTAAAATAAATTCTCAGTTGGCTTCAGGAGCTAAGTTATTAATTTCACTGACTTCTAACAAGGGTGGGGGGAGGTATTCTCCAGCTCCCACAGCTCAACCATCACAAAAGTCTTCAGAGAAATACACATGAAGTTTCAAAATATATACCGAAAGTTGCCAAAGGCATCTCTGCTAGATTTAGTATAGGTTCACTCTAGAGGGAAGCTAATACATTTATCATCTGTTTGGGGGAGGGGGTCAGTACCTGCCTGGGTCTTGCCCCTACTAATGCACCTTACGCTTTTCCTGCTCTGGGCTTGCTCCCCCACTGTTGGACACCCAGGCACACTGGGCCCCATATGGTAACCAGGCTTCTTCCTCTTCACCTCCTACCCACTGGCCCAGCAGGAGAGAATAACTCCAAGGATCACACAGCCCATCAGCAAAGTCAGTTGGTTTTATTTTCCTAATGTTATCCCATAATACGGAGCTGATGCCTTGCAGGGAAAAAGTAACAAGATTAAAACCTCAAAAAAGCCTAAGTGAAAAATGGAACACACTCACCCGAAAAGTCCAGCTTGAAACACATTCCAAGCAAACATTCGTATGTTACCAAGAAGCACTGAAATATCAAAATAAACCTTCCCTTTTCAACTGGGAAAAATGAGATACTGGGAAATGTATTTGTTAAGAATAAAATGGTTAAAGATGAGGTCTGGGCAGTGACGTAATCAGAGCTGAGGTCTCCTAGCATAACTACCAGCCTAAGCCCTAATCAGATGCCTCTAACACAGAAGAGCTTCAGAGCTGCAGAGTGGCCCTGACACAGCCATCTCAAGACTACTTGCTATCTCTTCTTTCTGTATATTTGACTGCTACTTTCTAATTCATAGATGTAAAAATACATCTGGGATTTATGGCCCAAAATGTAGAACATGACAGAAAAGGTACTTAACATTTATACAACAGTTTTTTGTGAATCTTTCTAGATAATTGATAACGTGCATGTCAGGGCTGCTGAAAGAGGGATACACATACATGGGGCAAACCTGATGCCACCTTTCTATTAAGTAAGGAAAGGTCATTCACAAGACCAGGCTTCCCTGAGCTTCTGCGGTGGGTAATGACAGTCACATATGAAGTTTTCAGGAACTTTTACACTAGGAGACACTGCAAAAAAGCCCTGCAGAACATAATTTCACATTTGCACTACACCACACCAACATCAATGCTAGGAGGTCTAGGGCTTATGCCACCTTCATAGTTCCAAGCATCCAAAGGACACATGACATACCTCATTCCTGAGTCATATCATCCCATTTCAGAGTCAAGAGTCCCAGAAAAAGGCCAGCCCCACGTGCTGAGGTCATAATGATGCAAAAATAAAGCAGCTCAAAACATCAGATATGCTTGTGTGTCTAACAGACACATTCCCTGATTTCAAGGCTCTTACACCACACTTCGGAATATACAATAGTCTTGGAAAAATGACAAAAGAAACAGGCAGGAGTCATGGGGTGGGCACGGCAGTGTAGGATTGAAAGAGAAGGTGTTGTCGGCAACGTGAGCTGACAACACTGACAAGAATGCTAAAAGAGAAACTGAGCTACACTAGTGCTAAAAGTCAGCCTAGGAGGTGGGGCAAAGGAGAGCAAAAAAACCTCAGAGCTTGCAGGAATTGAGGCGAACAGCTATGAAACCACAATGGGTAACAGCAGACACTGTAGAACAGGGGGCTCTTTGGTCTCCTGCAGACACACTCTTAAAACTCCACACTTCTGTTAGCTGTGTGACCACGAGCCGGTCGGTCACTCACAAAGGCCTCTGGCCTGTCTCCTCACCTGTAAAATAAAGCAGTTAAATGATCTTTAAGACCTCTTAGTTCTGAATTAGGCAAGAAGCGTTGCAGGTAACTCAGCTATAGAAGGCTCCATGCCCAATCCACAGGAAGGCCAGTTCACAGCTGGTCCCAGAAGACAGTTTCCCAGCAGTTCAGGGTCACAGATGTGCTCAATCAAGTCTAAGCCAGGTGGACTCGGAAAAGCTCAAACTTCTCCCAAACAGACCCAATCTACAGGAGTCATGTTACAGTGATCTGGCATCTCCAAAGCAAGCTCAAAATGATCTGCAGAGAGTTGAAGATGGGTTCCAAGTCAGAGCCCAAAACCAACCTTGCAATTTGCCAGTAATTCCTCTGCAGAAAGCTGAAGCACTGAAGAAAGCAGAAGTACAGATGTGAAAAAGGCAAAGAGAATGTACGACAAAGACAGGTTCACAAAGCATGGCTCTTCATGTTCATTTTCTGTCTTTCCCTATTAGAATGTAAACTCCTGAGAACTGGAAACTTATCTGCCTTGTGCTACTACTATGTCCCTGGGGCCTGGAAGAATGCCTTGCGAACAGTATGCCTTCAATAAAATATGTGCTGAATGAACGAAATGGCATGTGATACAAATGTTAAAAAGGATTTTATCTTTCTAATCTTTTACTCACTTACTGTAAAACAGGCTGTAACTCCCACTGACACTTACCTTCTTTCATACATATGATCTCCAGCTCCTTCCATAGGAGCAGAAAGCCAAGGTCACTCTTCACGGCCGCTCAATTACGGAGGAAGTTAAAACTGAGGCAAAAAATGAGGAGTCAAGGATTAAGTCTACTCCTATATCTGGGACCCTGTCATGTGAAGCATCAGCAGCGGCATGCAGGGTACCCCATCCAAACACACAGGCCTAGACACCAGTATCTTTGCACTTTTGTCAAGATCTTTGGATGGATGATGTCTGCTAAACTTTTCCCAGATCAAGTAAATGACTTTGAAGTGGGACAAGGCCTCTTCATTAATTTCCCAAATAAAAACACCTGCAGGTTTTAAGAAAGGCTCACAAGCAGGGTATTAAAAAGTTTAACCACAAGATGTTCTTCTATGGTGCCGTTTCTTAAAATAGAACCCTCCTAAAATCTCCTAAAAATAAGCTTGCTGTAGTTTCATTTCATTTTCTATGAAGGAGATAAACATATCGAAGCAACTTCATTTTTAAAGAGCCTCTCGATTATATGGGGCTCACACATCAAAGTCTACAAAGGGACAATTTTCTTCATTGCATAGGTCAATGACACAGCTTTGAAAAAGAGGAAAAACGGTCCCCCTTGTATATGCTGCCATAGAAAGAGGAAGTATATTAGCTGAGAATCACTGACGAAGACAGTACTGCCAAAGGAAATTACAGAACAGCATTTTGGCAACAGGGCCCAAGCAGAAGGCAGATTCTTCAGACAAGGCCATAACTGGCCCTTAATTCAGAATTACTGAAAAGGTGACTGATGTCATAATTCAAGCCAGCAAGGAGTTATTATGATTTTGACACTGTGAAATTAAAAAAATTTCTAATAAGGCTGCTGTTAAAATAGTATTTTCTTAATACAGTACTTTGAAAGGGAACTGGATGCATAATGTAAAGCACTGGAACTGTGAGGACATAACTAGGCATTACGTGGCAGGTCAGCCCTTATCTCTTACCTTGGAGAAAAGCTATAAAAGTACATTTTCTTACATGAAGGAAGACAGTCTTCTACAGGATCCTCCTCTACAGAAGCAGCAGAAGTCTCCAAACAGTATTCTACATTTGTGAAATTGTGGAAACCACAGAAACTCATGGCTGCCTAAAGTGATCCTGCTGTGGCCGTGGAAAATGCAGATGTAAAAGTATGGGGGGGGGGCAGTAAGTGGAAAAGAGGCCACACCCAGGTAACCCCTGGCATTCTAGAGATTAAAGGTGTTCCTATGTAAACTGAGGTCTCCCCAAGGCAGGAATGACTAAGAGGACTCACCAGTTCAATTACAGGTGTAGTGCAAGAAGCTTAATCGAAATGAAAGGAAATGGAACCTTTTCCCCTCCTAACCACATGTGATTATTCATTTCTACTTACATGCCCAAGGTAGGGGAACCTGTGAGATAGTCATCACGCTCATGGCACAGCACTCATCTGACAAACGTAAGTTAGTTAACCGAGAGCTTCCTCCTTTTAAGAAAATGCCATCTTTTTCACCACTTTTATCGCTTCATGGTCCCTAGGCATGTATGCCGATACACACTGGACAGCTCTGCATACGTGAATACCCTCAGAGTGATACCCTCAGCCTCTGTCAGTATTTGTCTAAGCTTCCTCCGAGGCTGTAATAATAACCAAGATGTTTTTAGATTGAGATGCAAATGTGCTTTTTCAGAAAAGCAACTTCTATTCATGATTACCCTTTTCTGAGTAAAAAAGATCAATGTAAAGGGGGAAGTGGCGTGATGAATAACGCCCTCTAGAACTGTGAGTTCTAATCATCTCTGTAGTGACCAGCTATGCGGAGCTGCTCTTCACTTATAAAATAAGGGGACTGGGCCAGATCATCAAACCTTATCCGGGCTATACATTAGAATCATCTGAGAAACTTAAAAAAAAAACAAAAGAAAAAACAAAGAAAGAAAAACAGCAATGCAAAACTACACATAGGTCCAATTAAATCAGATTCTCTGGGTATTGGGGTGTGTGTGTGTGTTTAAGCTGCCCAGGTGTGTGTGTGTGTGTTTAAGCTGCCCAGGTGATTCTAACATGCAGCTAGGGCTTGAAAAACCACTGGTCTAGATTCTGATCTTCAAGGCCCCTTTCCTAATTATTTTCATCTAGGACCTAAGGATGATAATTCTGGTTAAAGGATCTCATAATCCAATGAAGTAAGGCCTAGTCCTTCTATTCTGTGCCCTACACGCACACAGGACTGGAGTGGCTAACCTGAATTCTAGACATTTTCAGAAATTATAAACCCTAATGCACAACTCAGAATGAAAATAGTGTGGTTTAAATGCACATGCATACTTTCAAAATGACTAATCACTGTAGGAATCAACTCCTGAAACTTGGACTCTCCTGGAAATGGGTCACAATTAGCTCTTGACCTCTCCCTTTCCCTCTTCTTCCACCCCCACTAAACCACGAGCACAAAAAGGTTGGCTATTAGTCATAATCAGAGTATGAGACAGCCCCAGTTTCAAAGGGCCTTCTCCATCATCAAAGATTTGGAAGTTCCTGCATGGTTGCTTCTTTTGATGAAGGTAATCTTACAAAAGCTCTTTAACCAAATAATATCCCAACAGTGTCCAAGGATTGGTTGTCATGAGCTAGAAATAAAACTTGTGTAAAACTTAAAAAAAAACAGAAAATGCGTGTCCTGTATTAAATACATTAAGCCTGAGAATTTCAATTTACAATATTTCATAAGGTTCTAAAGAGAGATCAGATAACAGGGAAAGAAAAATGAAACCATGAGACAAAAAAAAAAAGGTTATGACATAAAACCACAAAGTTATGACTAGGCCTAAAAGCTCTATTGTAAGTCCTGCAAGCTATACAAAAACATAACTAGCTAAGTTTCAATTCATGGCTACTTTTGGTAATACCACTTTCTCATGTAAATCCTCTAAAAACTCAAATGTTATTAAATGATTATTATTTAAATTATAAACATAATAATAAGATGGTATTTGTGACATTAAATTACTTTTGTGATCTTAAAAATCATTGGAAAGATGAAAGCCCTATGTTAACTTCTTAACTGAATGAAAAGTTAATTAACTTTTAAATAACAGATTCTCTGCACCAAATTCAAAACATATGGGACCAAACGTATGTGAGATATATGAAAAATACTCCCAACTCTCAAATCCATCTTCTTGGGTCATGTAAATGCACCCCTTTCTGACACAGTATGTAGAGATTAACCACTACCATCCACTCTAAAAGGTGTAACATTAGCACTGCTTTGAAATGGAACTCGCACTCTTTCTATAAACAGTCCTTGAATCACACAAGTGGCATTTCTTTGAAAAGCAGCAAAGTCAAATCAAATATAAGATTCATAATATGTCAGGGCATTTTGCTAAAGGAAATGAGACAGATCTGTGGAATAGGATCAAAGCACATGTTTTGCTTTTAAGGTATGCAAACTAGGCTTCTCCACATCGAGCCATTAAAAAGACAAGGGCTCTTTCTGCAAGGTTTTTCTTAAAGTAAATTAAAACATTCAGTACACTATATCTTCAGCATTTCATATACAGGCTCCTCTCCGGTGCTCAGTTCTCCACCAAGGTTAAACTGTTCTCATTTCCTACACCTGCTGGAGGCCAAGAAGACACAACTCCCCTAAGACAATGAAGGAACAGAAGGAGGAAGCAACTACTTCTCTCTCAAAAAAAAAAAAAAAAAAAAAAAGCTAAATTGCAACTAGAAGTAAATGATAAGAGATGTCTACCTCCATCAATGCAGAACTCTCTTTCACCCAATACTGACACATTCCTATCTTGGCGAAAGGGGCCAAGGGCGGGTGGGGTGCCCAGGAAGATCAAAGAGACTGGATATCAGCAGCCCAGCAGGGGCAGAGGAGTTAATCTCTTTGGATACCCAACTGCAGGAAGTCATTACATCATAGCCTTTCCACACCTCTCTCCCTACCACGTGTCCCGTGCCCCAAGAGGCTGGAAAGGATCAGTATAGAGTCTCTTTCAGGTCCACTTTTAGGCAGAAGCCATTACCGCTCGGCCCTGCCCCCAAACCTCCCTCCCTCCCTCCGGCGCAAATGAAACGCAGGCCGGGAGTCCATCATACCTGCACCCCTCCCTCCCCCACCCACGCAATCAGGGCAAGGACCCAGGGGCCGCCAGTCCGCGCTGAGGTGGCAGGGCTGGCCCGTTTCTGGCCTCATAATATTATAAGCTATTCGGGGGCAGGCCTCCTGGGGCGACAGCTCCGAGGAATAAGGGAGTCAATTACAGGTAAGGAAAAGGCGACGGCCAGGAAAAGGTTTGTCACCATTGTGTCTTGAACGGAATCGATGCGCCCATGAGAAACTTCGTCCCAAGGACTTCATCTAGCGAGTGACGACGCACCAAGGTCCTGAGACCGACTGAAAGCCACAATACCCCGACCCGGCACGCAGCCCATACACTCCCCACGCGCCTTCGCTCCATACGCAGCGCCCTCGCCGCCCACCCTCTATGCTTAACTCCTTCCCAAAGTTGGTCGCGGACCTACCTCGTCGACGCCGTCCGGGGAAATCAGCACATTTACTCCGGTCCGTCTGTCTTTCCCTCGCCGGCGTCCCTGACCCCCTCTCTCACCTAGCTGGCCCGAGGCTTCCCCAGGGGCCTCCTTCCCTCCCTCCGCGGCCGTCCCCTGGTACCCTCCTCCCGGCGTCACACAGAACCCTCACAGCCTCACCGCGAAGGCTCCCGCTGCCAACCCCTCTCCCTGGCGCCCGCAGGCGCGCTCCGACGACTCCAGGGCGCGTCTCGCGCTGTGCAGGAGGCCCGGCGGTCTAGCCGCCCGCCGGGTGGGTACGCACCTTCCAGCCGGCAGAGCTGTTGCTGTCGCCCTTATCCTTGAAGTAGGGCACGCAGCGCACCATCCACTCGTAGATCTGGGACAGGGTGAGCCGTTTGTCCGGGGAGCTCTCAATGGCGCGGGTGATCAGGTCCGCGTAGGACAGGTTCCCCCAGGCGTTCCGCCGCGACGAGCACTTCCTCGGCTGCCCGGAGCCCCCGGGCGCCCCCGGTTGCGGCAGTGGCAGCGGCTGCTGAGGCTGCAGCGGCGTCTGCGTTGCCCCGCTCTGCGCACCCGCCGCGGGGGGAAGCCCGGACCCGGGGTCCTGCCCTCCAGGAGCCAGCAGCCGAGCCGAGTCCTCAAGGAGCAGCCCGGAGCCCAGCGTGCTGCCCCCGCCGCCGCCGATCGCCATGGCCGAGCTGGCCCTGCCGCCACCGTCCTCGTCGTCTTCATCGTCCTCCTCCTCGGGGATCATGGAGTCGGCGGCCGCCTCCCCCGAGGGCTTGGCGGGGCTCGCCTGGAGCTCCGGCCTCTGCAGGGGCCACGTACACGAGCGCGGCCGGCTCTGAGGTTCAAATTCGGGGTCCAGCTCCACTTCGAGCGGAGAGAGCGGGGCCGGGGAGGCCGGTACCTCTGCCATCTTCGCCGCCCGCCCGCGGCTCGGGCTCTCGCACTCTTCTCTCCCGCCCGGGCGGGGTACGGCGGGGGAGGGACGGGGGCGCCGCGAAGGCTCCCGGGCGCCGCCGCTGCCGCCGCCGCCTGGAGAAGCACGAGAAGGGAGAAAGAGAGTTGGTTATCCCGGGCTGGAGACCAGCGCTCGGCGAGTCCGCGCTCGGCGAGTCCTCGCCTGCCGCCGCCGCCGCCGCCTCCGAACCGCGCCGCGCCCGCCTCCCAGGAACAGGCAGACCTGGAGACGTGCGAACCTGGCGCAGCAGACGCCGCCCCCTGGCCTGGCCACTGGGGAGATGAGAACGAATCGACGGCCGCACCCGGGGCAGCCCCCTCCCCTCGCCGCCGCCGCCGGATCCGCAGGTCTCTCCTGGGCTAGGTGGCTGGGCGGGGAGCAGAGAAGGGGGAGGGGAAAGGGGAAGGGGAGGGGGAGGGGCGCGGGCCGCGCCTTTAAAACGCGCGGCAGCTGGGGCCGGTGCAGCCCCGCCGCGGAAAGAGCCCGCGACGGAGGCGAGCGGGCGTGCGTTTGTTTATGTTTCGCTCCGGCCCGCTCAAGTGCCACCCGCGGCGCTGCCGCCGAAGTCTGTGGCGTCATCGGCTCTCCTCCCCTTCCCCAGCCCTGCAGCCTCCTCGACCCTTCTGTCGCCCCCACCCACCCAGGAGAGGGGCCCGAGCCCGGGGACGGTGCGGGCAGCTGCTCTCTTGCTTTCTCGCCCGCGGGCCGAAAGGGCGAACGTGGGTACGAGCGCAGACTGGCCCGTCACTTGCAAAAAAAAAAAAAACAGAAAAGACGGAAAGAACGGGGGGTGGGTGGTGCAGAAAGCTCGGCGGTGTTCACAACCGGTCGAGCCGGGCAGAAACCGCCACTTCGGGGTTTGTGTGGTTTATTTTCTCGTGGACGTGGTGCCCTCCGCCCCCCCCCCCCCACTCCAAGGATGGGGGGAGGGGCCAAATCGGAGCATAAATCTTCCAACAGGTCGAGAAGCGCCGAGTCTCCCGGGCTGCAAGAAAACCCGGGCCAGCACGTTCATCACCTCCTTGCTCCCGCTGCTGCCATCTTGATAGTCCCCCTTCACTCAAGTCCTCTAAAAACACTAGCGGGAGAGGGGGGTGCGCACACCGAGTCACAGGGAGGGAAAAGGGAAGCGCCTGGCCCAGCTCGGAAGCAGATCCGGAGTCACTGGGAAGGCGGCCGCCCCGCTGCACAGCTCCGGCGCCTACCTCGGTTCCTTCCCTTCAGGGGCGAGGGGGGAGGACGCACAATCCCGCGCGGGCCCAGGGCACGGCGAGGAGGGGGCGCGCAGCCTGGGCTAGGAAGAGACGCTCCGGCCGTCGCCGCAGCGTGCCCGAGGAGCCGCCTGTCAGCCTGCGTGCCGCCACCTTCCACATTCCTCCTCTCCAGCGAGCAGGGCGGCCGCAGCAGCAGCAGCACAAAGTTATAGACACACGCAGGGAGCCTCAACCTAGGCTGACGGCGGGCGGGTCCCCGCCCAGGGGGAGGGCTGGGGCGGCGAGCCCGGGTGTACTGGTGCGTGTGTGTGTGTGTGCGCGCGCGCGTGTGTGCACGCCGGCTCGTATGCATGTGTGTGTGTGTGTTCGCGCGCGCGCCTCCCGGCCCCGTGGGGGTGCGGGCGTGGGTGTCGAGGCGCGCGCCGCAGGCGGAGACCACGGGCTCCCGCAGTCATCCCGGCGGGACTGTTCCTCACTCCCCAAGGGCCTCAAAGACAATAAGGCGCGGCGCACGCTTTGCGAGGAGGGGGCGGTGGGAGCGCCGAGCCCCAAACGCTCCAAGGACCGCAGTCGCGTGGCCTCAGTCCAGGCAAGGCGCTTGGCACCTGAGGTCCCCGGCATGCGCGTCCACCCGCCGGGCCCTGTGTCCGCCCTGGTGTCCGGTTTCCCGCTAGAACCGGACACCTGGTAATATCCGAGATAAGATGCTGACCGCAGATGGCAAGTTACCTCGGCGTGGAAATACTGGTAAGCGAGAATGTTAGTGCCTACAGAAGTTCGATAAACTGACGCCCGCAGATCTGATCAGGCACGGGAAGGTTTTCACTGAGTGACTTACCTTGGATGCTCGACCACAATCATTTTTAACTTTCAATGGGTTTCATGGCAAAGGAGGCAAAAGTATAAGTAATTCAGAAGTAAAGCAAATTCTTGCCCATCCTTAAACGCAAGAGCAAATACCGAGCACTAGTGAATGGGAAATATGAGTCTGATTTTTAAATGAGGGCGAGACAAACGTTGTGCGTTTTTCACTTTTTAAGAGCTATTCCTTTAGGTTTAGAAGATCTTCACAAGTCTTTATCCTACAATCCGTGCCCAAATGGTTTATTCGTGCACTAAGAAGGCACTATTTGCAACATGCACAGTCTTTCCACTTAGGTTCTTAAATATCCCATCCCCCTCTTCCCCGCCCCCCCCCCCCGCCCAAGAAAATCCTTCTAAGTCACTGGAAATATTTTAGGAGACGAGGGAGCGGGCTCCGCAACAACACCATACACAAAAAGGACCAGCAGAGTGTATGAAGGAGCCCGCCCACCCGGACGGCTCCGGGCTTTGCGCAGGGCCCGTCACTCAAGTGACGCACGGCCCCGCCCCTGCACCAAGCTAGTTCGACGCGTACAAACAGATGATGTCATTGTATCCACACGCGCGTGACCAGGGGGCTCTGCGCCGCGCCGCCATTCGCTGTGCCGCTTACCCGTCAAGCCACACCGCGCGCTGACTGGCCGCGGCCACCAAGCTCCAGGCCGCAGACGCCCCTCTCCGCCCCCTGCTCCCCCAGCAAATAATAAACAATCGAGTAAAATTCTAAAGAAGGGAGGAGGGAAGGGAGGAGAAGAAGGGGAGAACTAGAAGCAAATTCCTCGCTTGCAGACAGTGGGAGGGTTAAAAGGGGGGATGCGAGAGGACGGGGGACGGAGGGAGCAAACCTGGGGCGACAGATCCTGCCGCGGTGAGGAGGAGTCGGAGGAGGAAAGTTGTAGAGCGCTGCCCTATGCGCGCCTTTAAGTGTGGGGGCGCTAGGACCCGGGAGCGGCCGGGCTCGGGGCTCGGGGGCGGGGCGCGACGAGGAAGGGGGAGGAGACCAGCAACGCCTGGGCGGCGCGGGCGGAGTCGGTCGACACGTGCGGGAGGAGGGCGGGCGCGCGCCTCTCAGGCCCGCCCGGGGCGCGCGGCACCAGCAGTGCGCGCGCTTGTTTACCAGCGCACGTGGGTGTTATTTTTAAATGGAATGTTGTGCTGGCAGCACCGCGGAGTGGCTGGCGCGTGGGGCCGCCTGCGCTGGCTGGGGGACGCGGAAGGGCCAGCTCTGTGGCCTCTCTAGGTTCTGTTCCCTGCTTCCCCGGGCGCGAGGCCATCTCCACTGCGCGCCTCTAAGCGTGGCCAGTGGCTCTGGCCGAGGAGCCTAATGACGAGTTTCATGCTCAGTCCAAAGAACAAGGGAGACTCAGTGTTCCCGCCGTTCCCGCCGCGGAACGCTGTCGCCTTTGCGCCGTGGCTTGGCTTCTGCATTCGTATTCCGGGAACAAAGCCACCTTCCTCTCTTTGCCCTGGAGGCCGCACCAGGCCGGGCGGCACACAAACTCGCTGGCCTACACTCGCCATCTCCGAGGTGCACTCTCACACCTTTCGTGGTTTGTGCCTTGGTTTCCTTACTCCGTCCGACCTAGTCCACACGTTCCTGTCTCCTGGGCTCTGCCCGCGTACAAATGCGCTTCTGCTACTTAGGGCTGTCTTTGAAAAGGAAAGTCTGGGGGAAAAGTCTGATGGCCAGCGGCTCTTCTCCTCTTCCCTGGGCCTGACGCCTCTTGGAAGCCTCGGATTTGCATTTGGTTTACGGCCTCACAGTGGGGACAGTGGTGTGAGACGTCAGCTCTCAGCTTCAGGTGCCCATGCTTTGGGGATCCAGTGGGTTCAGAGCATATTACCCAGGGTCTGGTATTCAGTTGTGCAAGAAGAATCGGGAGGAAAGATCACCCAGGGATTTGCACAAGATCCAAACAACTTTACGTTGTTTGTTTTAAATACTTATTAGCACACTGTAAAAGAAATGCACACTTTTTCTTCCATAAAGCGAAGCAATCGTTTGTCATTAGCGTGCAGATTTGCAGAAGTAGAAAGAATGTGTTTACACTGGCTGGGCTCTCGGCCATTAGATTTTCACTATAAACATGTTGGGTGTCCATTTACATATCCCAAGGGCATTAAAAAAATGGTTGAGTTAAAGATTCTGTAGATTAAATTAGCACATTTATGTATTAATTGACCACCATCCCAGTGAGGGATGGGGACAGTGACATGATAAAGCCATTTCCTTCAAAGAGTTTACTGTCTTAATTGGGAGGTTAAGACATTAAAAAAAAAAATACTTCAAGAGTTTAAAAGCAGTACCAGGCAAATACAGGAAGTCACACATTTAGTGCTGGATAAGTTTCAAATGAGCTGAGGATCAAAAATTCAGATGGCAATGACTATAAACATTCAGCTTTGTAAATGTTCATTTACCGAAAGAATTTGCCCTTGTAATTTGTCCCAGTGAGCAAACCTTTGAGAACTATTTTCTCATAGATTCTCTTTTGGCCTGAAATTGCCTTGACTTTTGCCTTCCATTTATAGAACTTCTTGGGTCCTCTCTATTTCTTCCCACCACCCTTTTTTCGTTTTTCCCTCAAAACTTTTTGATGTAGGAAAGCCAAGTAAGTATGGTTGTTAATTGAAAAGTAAAAGCAAACACCAGCATTGCCTTTGAGGTATAATTTTTGGTTAAAACTTCCCCAACTTCTTGACTAATTTTATTCCCTGTGTATTCCAACAAATGATTTAAGATGGTAGCTGTCCAGTCCATTTTTCTATTTGTTCACTGGTAAATTCTTTTTTTTTTTTTTTTACCTGAATAAGCAGAGTAAATTCCCCATTTCAAACACCTGGTTTGAAATATCTAGGCTGAAACACCTCAACCTCTGAACCACCACTCAGTCCCATGCCCAGTTCTCCTTGCTCCCAGCTCCACTGGAGTCTCCCTCTGACTCCAGAGCTCAAAACCCAAGAACTGAACATGCTGTCTCTTGGCAAATGCTCGTTTTCCTCTTGGATTGACTTCCATGTCCATCTCAACAATGAAAACAGGAAACAAAAATATAGCACAAACATCCTAACAAATATGCAAGCCTGCAGGAAGGAAGCAGGATCCCCAATATTTAGGTCTGTACCCACTCTCCATCCTGGGTGTGACACCCTCGCTAGTCCCTCCAGCTGCCTCCCCACTTATTTATTGAACACTGTGTACCAAAGAGCTTTCAGCTTTGACTTGTCCTTTGGAGTGTCATTCCAGACAGGTTTCATCACTACCCTCTGAGTATCCGTGGCTCCTGCTGCTCTACCCCAGAGTGTGTCACTCTGCCTTCTCCAGGAGTGACAGGCTTAGCAAAGCCTCCCCAGGTCATTACAGCGACTGTCCTGTGGTTCATTTGTAGGAAAATATATATGTTTTGAGCTGAAAAAAAAAATGGCTAATTCAAAAAAGGTGAAGATTTACCTGAGATGGTTTGAATAGCCATGAGAAAGTGGAAAGAATTCTGTTTTGGTGTTATGAGATAATGATGGTAGCCAATCTTTCTTTGTCACTTAATTTGTCCTGGGACCTAAGCAATTTATTTGCAATGATTAATTTAAACCTCATAATGACCAGATGAGGTGGGCATTATATATAACCTTGGGATGTTAGTTAACCATAGGGCCTCAGTTCCTCATCCATAAGATGAGAAAATATGTAACAGGCTTGTTGGAAGCATTGGATTAATTAGGATTAGAATATTTGGGGGGAGTGCTTTTAAAAATAGTGATGCCTAGGCTCTATCTAGAACCAACTGAATTAGAGTTTCTGGAGCTGATGCCTGACATTGTTTGTTTTCCAAATCAGAAAAATAGAGGTTTACAGAAAAATCATGTAGAAAGTACAGTTCCCAAACCCCCAACCCCACCCCATACGCACAGTTTTCCCTTTTACTAACACTTTGCATTAGTGTGGTGCTTTTGTTACAATTGATGAAACAATGCTATTATACTATTAACTGTAGTCCATAGTTTATATTAGGGTTCACTGTGTGGTGAAGTTCTATGGTTTAAAATTTTTTTTTCCTGGTAAAATATATATATATCCTAAAATTTCCCATTTTAAACACTTTCAAATATACAATTCAGTGGCGTTAATTATATTCACAACATGCTACCATCACCACCATCCATTACCAAAACTTTTCCATCAGCCCAAACACCCACTTTGTACCAATTCAGCATCAATTCCCCACTCCCTACCCACTCCCTGGCGTGGTTATTTTTAAAAACGTTTGCCAGATTGATCTAATGTAGAGGGGGTTGAGAATACTGAACCAGAGTTCTCCTGCACACTTCTTGATTAATTGGCTTCTGTTTAAGAATGATAAACAGAACACTAACTGCACACAAGGGGACAACTTCCATATGCATTGCATCTCAGCTAATCTCTAGAACAACCCATCTCTTGTTTTATGGGACTTGCCCTAGGTCACAGCAAGTGGCAGCCTTGACATTTGAACTCTTGTCTCTCTGAATCCATGGCATGTGCTCCTCCCGCCACCCTGCATTGCCTCTCCAACCATGACTCTTTAGGTGGACCATTTGACCTGTAGAAAAAGGAACTGGAAGGAGACCAGCATGTAACCTCAAGTGTTTCCCCAAGCAGTCCAAAACCAGTGGTTATCTGGTCTGATCTGATCCCACAAGGTGAATATTTTGGCTCTCCCAAGTATTTTTAAAGTTTTTTAATCTGTTGCCACCATTTTAAAAGGAGGAGATTTCACCTAAAAGCCAAATTTCTAGGTTGCCTTGAAAAATTAGACCTAGAGCTGGTTACACTGGCATCATTCCCCCATGGCAACAATGAACTGGCATGTACTCGCCAGTTCACCTCTCCCTCATCAGGCCATCTCCTCGCTGATGTCTGGGCATTTGACTTAGGTCCCTAACATGTATTTTCTGTCTCAAGTGGCATGCCGGAGTTGCTCATTCTGGCTCAAGAAAGACAGCAGGGCATATCTCTTCCCAACTCTTTGTTCAGCAGAGCAAATTGTTAGCTTGAAATAGACCATGTGGGAGTATTTACACCATAGAAATTGGCAAACGCTGACAGTCAAGGCTTTCTCCCTCCTGAGAGCCAGTTTGACAGTGCACCGTTGCTCTTACTCCAAGCTATCATCCTAATTTCTGAAAGGGAAGATTAGTTCTGAATAGAAAGTGAATGGAATGGAAGCAATTAAGAAACTGTTCCTGAGCTCTGTTTATCAATTGATTATATGTGATGTAACCTCACTTGAAAAGCACTTCAATTTAATATGGTGGAGTAGATACCCAGAACAGCAACCTTGATGAAAACCAAAGCTGGATAAATTTTTTAAATTTTTAAACATGAATCATTGAGTTGGCAAGGAAACCACAAAGACCAAAACAAAGTTGAAGTAAGACACTTGAGAAGTGAGAAAGCTAGAAAATCAAATAATAGTATCTTTGAGTTTCCATTGGGGCAAGTTTGTAGTGTCTGAGAGAGAAGAAAAAGCCTCAGGCCTATCCAAGAGCAGGTGAATAATAAGAAGCTCCCCCATAAAACCTGGAGTTCAGAGGGCCAATGTAGAGGTGAATGTGAAATTACCTACTATGCAGAAGAGGATCCTAGAAAAAAATTTGTCTGGCCTGGATAGAGGAGTAAAAACAAAAGAAATATAAATTTTCCTTGAGAATTCACAACCACGGTGTAGTCTGCATGTAAGATTGTGATGCCAAATTAATGATACCATGTAATTCAAAAGACTTCATGAGAAGACTGTAAAGTAGTCCCAGGTTTGCAGTGCTCTAAATAAATGGCTGAAACAAACACAAGTCCTCTTTGGACGAATATCTTGAACCAAGGCTCCAAAGAATTCCCACAGATCAAGTTTCAAGAACAGAAGCTCACAATCAGAAAACACAAGACAAACAAGAAAGCAAGGTTCTCCAAGTAAGAGCAGACAAAAACCAAAGACTAGTCAGACACCCACTGGGCATTGGAATAAGCAAACACTGAATAACAGAAATAGTGAATAGAAAATAAGTGTGCTCTACATATTTCAAGAAATAAAAGAGAGGCTTAAAAATATAAACAAGGAATAAGAGTCTATAAAAAACAACTGAGTAGATTTTAATACTTCTTATTTGATTTTAGTTTTTTCTACCCTACTAGATTTTAGATCCTTGCAGACAAAAGCCAGACTGAACACCTTTAGGTTACTGTTTGCCAAATGAAGGAAGAATTCAACTCTTATTTTAAAAGCTGGCAGTAAGAATGAAAGTTGGGACTTCATTCTAAAAACCCCATTGTAGAGTGCATGGGTGGTTCAGTGGTACAGTGCTCGCCTTCCATGAGGGAGACCTGCGTTCAATTCCAGGACTATGCACTCCACCCCCAAAATCCTATTGTGATATCCAATAAATCATTTCTAAGAGAAAGGAAGAAATGAAGGCAAAATTAATGGTAATGCTGCCAGCTCCCTAGCCTGCAGCAGATGGTGTTGGGCCTTGTAAGTGGTCCATCTATCCCATTTCTCATCCTGGGAAAACTTGTGAAGTGAGCATGTGTCTATGTCCACTTGCTAGAAAATCTATTTAAAATACCTAGTAATTGGAATCTTAAATACAAATTACTTTAAAACATTGATTTGGTACTTAAAAGAAAGCAAGGCCATATGGAACCAGTAATTACTCTTCAGAATGTATTGCATCTCCCTGGTACAATTTGGCCTGTCCAATAATGTGTAAAGTTTTCTGGAACAGGCTAGTACTAAAGCCCCCATAGGGTATAGTTGAGGGCTTGGCCAACATGAAATCTGATGATTGGCCCTCTCATTTCTTCCAGGGTAATGGAACAAATATGTGAAACAGGAAGACAACAGAGGAATGATGAAAAGTTTGGCAAATTTTGTAAGCCTAAGGTAAACATCAGCTTAAAGTTCTCACCTAGCAAGATAAGAAACCTATGAATAGGTCACAGCAAACTCTGGCATAGAAGAGCACTATTTTGGTTTGCTAAAGCTGCCAAAATGCAACATATCAGAAATGGGTTGGCTTTTACCATGGGAATTTATTAACTTACAATTTACAAGGTGTAAGCCATGAAAATGACCCAACTCGAGGCATTAACAGGATGATAAGAGGCTCTGAAGACAGGCTGCTGACATCCAGGACACCACTGTCACATGGGAAGGCACATGGTCTTCTCTTGGTCCTTTTCTCCCAGGTTTCATTGATTTCAGCTTCTGGCTTCAGGAGCGTCTTCTTTCAGCCTCTATGGGTTCTCTCTTCGCTTCTCCGAGACTTTTTCCATGAGCTTCTCTTAATTCATAAGCTTCTGTATGTGTTTTATTCTGTTATAAAGGATTCCAGGAAGAGGTTAAGACCTACCCTGGAGCAGGCCTCAATTAACCTCATCAAAAGATCCTACAATAGGTCTGCACCCACAGGAATGGATGAAAAGAATATGACCCTTTCTGGGATACATACAGCCTCCAAACTATCACAAGTACCAAGTCACCAGATGGTTATGAGGATGGTATCTTTGCTTTTTAATGTGATTTACTTAGAAGAAACGATTTCCTTTGTTGGAGGAACCTTCTCTCAATCCAGGTCCTGGTTGAGCACTTCCTGACGGCCTCTCAGGTTAGGGCACCCACTGGTGTTCTCTGCACACTCCCTGAGATGCAGTCAAAGCATCTGGCCTGAGACCATGCCCAGGGCTTTCAGGTTTTTACTAGAGAAGCAATTCTGATCGGTGGTTGGAGCCACTGTCCTCAGAAGGTAGTTATTCTCTTCGAGTTGGAAAGGGCTCCCCTTCACTCTTTTCCCACTATCTGGAGGAGTTAGTATTCCCTTAATATCACAGATCTATGCCCTCTTGGAGACTACTTGTGCTAGTTCCTGGACAGACATCTGATGCCACCAAAATGGTTGGCAAAATCACTAAGTGAGACATATGTGAGAAGGGAAGTTTCCAGGCCTCCAAACACGAGTTATTTTATGAAAGCATAACATCTGAACCTCACACATTTGCCCAGCAGAGTTCTTTCGCAATTTCCCCTCTCAAGTGTAATTTGAAGGCTTTTAAAAATATATACACTTAAACGATCTGTATTTCGAAAACTTGAGGAAGCCAAGTGAATAATTCCATAAATGAACACTATCCCTGGGCTTGTCCTGTTTGGGAAAGTAACTAAACTCAGTCACTTTTGGTCAGGTCTTCTTATTCTCTATGGAAAGTGAAACCCCTTGGAGTTTATGGAGATTTTGCCACCCAGTAAAAAGATAAGGCTTGAGCTGAACGCTTTTCTTTTTACTTGTGCCATGAAAACATGTGAAGGAGAAGTGGGTTGTCATGACAACATGACTACAAGGGCCACGACCCACACGGGACAGGCTATGACCTGCACAGGCTGGCCTTTCTCCAGTGGATAGGCAGAGGACAGGATGGCCCAGCAGCTAAAACAAAGGCCAGGGGCCTCCGAAACCAGTGTCGGCAGTCCTGCCAGACCTGAAAACTCCCTGGGTTAAGTGGTAAAGTCAGGTTCCTTTATCTGCTAAGTAGAGACTCAGATATCATGTAGTGGAACTGCTGGCAGAAGAATTCCTTGAGGGCTTATCTGAAGGAGGTAGCCACTCAGACCCATTATTTGCTGTAAACTCAATATTATCATCAAATTATTCTTGTCAAATTAAATGACACTCGAGTGAACAATTAGGATTGCATTCCTTTCTCAAAAATATAAAAACTAGTTTGCTTATATGCTTTAACTTAGCCCCCGTCCACTTTTTTTTACAGTTGTTGTATGTTGATATTGAAATTAGGGCAGGTCAAAAAGTCATATATATCACTGTTGCTTAAGTTCTAGATCCAAGAAATTCTTAGAAGATGAGAAAGTTAGATTGTTGAAAAGTTCCTTCTAGAAGTCCTTTATGCAGCCCTCCCTAATGCTACTTCATCCTCTCTGACTTAAAATGTGTATTAACCTTGAATCTTTCAATGTATTCAGTATGAAGTGAAGGCATTTAAAATATTGTAAAAGACATATTTTTACCTGTCCTATATCCATGAGTATGATACTCCTGTCTTCTTCCACATATACTTTCTTTCTTTTCCCTTTTTTTACTGAGAACATAACACACACACAGAAAATCGCAGAACAGTTTACAATTTACCTCACATTGTACAATTTAATGAGTGATTTATAAGGAGAACACTCATGTAACTACCACCCAGGTCAAGAAATAGAATTTTGCTGGCACCCTAAAAATCCCTGGGGTCCCTTTCCCATCCAAACTCTTCTCTCCCAAGAACTGATCACTCTCCTAAGTTTTGTAGTAATTATTTCTTTGCTTTTCTTTACAGTTTTACAACTAAACACTATAATTTAGTGTCATGGTTAGGGACAGGTGTCAACTTGGCCAAGTTGTGGTACCTGTTCATCTGATTGGGCAAGCGCTGGCCTGTCTGTTGCAATGAGGACATTTCATAGGATTAGGTCATGATCACGTCAGCTGCATCCACAGCTGATTCCATTTGTAATCAGCCAAAGGGGAGTGTCTTCTGCAATTAGTGATGCTAAATCTAATCATGGGAAGCCTTTTAAGGAGGACTCAGAGGAGACAGGTGGCATTCCTGCTTTGGCTGGTGAGCCTCTCCTGTGGAGTTCATCCAGGCCATCCATCGGAGTCGTCGGCTTCGCAGCCTGCCCTATGGATTTTGGACTCTGCGTTCCTGCAGTCACATGAGACACTTTTATAAATTTTATATTTGCAAGTGTTCCCTGTTGATTCTGTTTCTCTAGAGAACCCTAACTAATACATTTAGTTTTGCATGTTTTTGATCTTCAGAGAAATGAAATAATCTGCATATGTTCTTTATCTTGCTTCTTTCCATTGATATTATGTCTAGGAGAGTCACCCATGTTGCTGTGTGTTGCTGTAATTCATTCATTTTCATTGCATATAGTATTCCATTGTATGATTAGATCATACTTTATCCATCCTGATGTTGATGGCTAATTGGATTGTTTCCAGTTTGGGACAATTGCAAACATTGTTGTTAGGAACATCCCTGGGCATGGGTGCATAAGTTTAGTATATACTTCATAGAGGAGTTCATAGGTAATGGGTGGGTGCGTCTTCCACTTCACTGGATAAGAGCAACTGTTCTCTAAAGTGGCTGTATACTCAACACTCTCTCCAGCACTGAATGAGGGCTCTCCTTGTTCACATTCCACTAATACTTGGAATTGTTGTAGTTTAATTTTGTATTTTCCTCTCTTAGTGATGGTGGATTTAAACAATTCAGATTTAATTAGGTTTTAATGAGCACCTACTAGGAAGCAGTGCCTGTACCAGGAACTCATACATACTTAATTCTCACAACAGCCCTGTAAAAGAGATAATGTTCTCCCTATTTCATAAACGAGGACATTGAACCTTGGCCACAGACCAGAGGTTCAGGGACTTGAACCCAGGTCTGGCTGATGGCCAAGACCATGCTCTCTGCACTGCTGGTCGGTCTCTATCCCCTCCCCAGCGCCCCCCACCCTCATCTCATCCGGAATTCCCAGGGCTGGATTGGATGCTATTGCTACCTCCACCCCCTCCCTACTCCCACCCCAAGTCTGCCCACATGAGGCCCTCCCTGGGGACCAGGTCCTGGCTCTGACCTCATAAACACCCTGCTTTAGACCACGGGCTTCACCGTCTGAAAGGAATATTACAGGAGGGTCATGCATGCAGCCCCACCCAGCAGAACCAATTTCTCTCATTATAAAGGATTTCTTTGAAACACTTTAAAAACTAGTTTATTCTGTTTCGTTTAATGCCTAGAAGTCCACTTCTTTCTCTTCAGCCTCCACCTTAGGGGCTTCTCCAAGTAGCTCAGCCTTTCCTCTGGGAACATATGTTTTGCAGTGGGGTCGTCCGTTCCAGAGTTGAGGGCAAAAACTGAACCTTAATCCTTTTTCAGTTAATAGATTTTATTTTTTTAGAGCAGTTTTAGGTTTACAGAAAAACTGAGCAGGAAGTAGAGAGAAGTCCCATATATCACCTCTCCCCCACCCTACCTACAACACAGTTTCTCTATTGTTAACATCTTGCATTAATGTGGCACATTTGTTACATTGATGAACCAATAATGATACATTAGTATTAACTAAAGTCCACAGTTTACATTAGGGTTCACTCTGTGTTGTAGAGTTCTTTGGGTTTGACAGATGCACAGTGTCATATATCCATTGTTACAGTATCATACAGAATAGTTTCACTGCTCTGAAAATTCCCCATTCTCCACCTATTTTATACTCCGTCCTTTCCCTGGAACTCCTGACGACAATCACTATCTTTTTACCACCTCTATGGTTTTGCCTTTTCCAGAATGACATATAGTTGGAATCATATGGTATGTAGCCTTTTCAGATGGGCTCCTTTCACTTAGCAATATGCATCTACGGTTCCTCCATGTCTTTTTATGGGTTGATAGCTCCCTCTTTTTTATCACTGAGTAATAGTCCATGGTATGGATGTGCCACAGTTGTTTATTCACTCACCTATTAAAGCACATCTTGGATGCTTCCAAGTTTTGCAGTTATGGATAAAGCTGCTATAAGTGTTTGCATGCAAGTGTTGGTATGGACATAAGATTTCAGCTCATTTGGGTAAATACCTAGACATGTGACTGCTGGACCATATGTTGAATGCTCAGACCAGGGACCAACATGGGAGAAAGAGCACAGGGACAAAGACTCAGGGCTGCTGAGCTCTGTTCTGTCCTCAGCTCCCCCAGGCCATTTAACCTCGAGTTTCAATTTCCTCTTCTATAAAACCAAAGGAATGAACTAGAGAATCTGAGAGGCACTTTTCCTGCACTAACAGCTGTGACTGTGTTAGTTTGTCCAATGAGCATTTATTAAACACCTTCTGTGTACATCCTTTTTGAAACAAAACTTCTGACCCATATTACATGAATACACAAGTAAAATGCCACAGAGCTGTTTTATTTTCCTTTGTTCACGTTTGTGGATGTCATTATTTCTTCATGGTTTGCCTATTTCTTCCATTAGGTTGAGTTCTTCTTTAGCAGGAACTGTCTTTGCTGTTCCCCCGTGAGACCAGAAACTTAATGAGGCCAGGAATTGTGTCTTACCTGGCTTTGTGTCTTTAGCAGATAGCAGGCACATAAATGTAGAAGGGAGGAAGGACTGATTCTTGTAATCTTCCCACACCTGTGATGTCACTGCGCCCAAAGACAGTTTTTTGAGCTGCAGTCCCAGTCCATAGAGGGGGCCATTGGTAGCAGGCTCTGATCCTTTCTTGAATTGGGAAATCATCAGAGCTAAATAAATTAAATTATTTTTGTCAAAGCCTTTTGCAGGTGCCTATTGCAATCATGGCCCTGATAAATGATGCAAAACAATACCAGAGTGAAAAGGAGATAAAAAATCATGTTAAAGTTACCAGACTCATCATAGAAAGCCTACTGCTCTTAGAGAGCCTTATTTCTGCTGGAGTGGCATTGCTGTAAGGCAACCAGTTTTGTTCATTTGCTTCTATTAGTGTGTTTAGAGGAGCTCTTTAGGAAGATCTCATTTTCTTTATCTGAGTCTAGCTCTGAGCTCTGCTGAACTTCCTGACAACCAGTGGCTTACTCTGACTATGCCCCGATTGCATTTCCTTCTCATAGCTGCCACCATGTCCCTCACTCAAGAGTAAAATACAATTTTACATGTGTGCTCAAGGGGGTCCTCTTGGCAACCCTTTGTACTCTAAGCTAAGAGAAGCATTTGGACTTTGGGGCCTCTTCCTGGGGGAGTGGGAAATGCTGCCCACCGTGCTCCCACTAACTGAAGTCTGACCACTGGCTGCTCTTGGAGGGTCAGGTTGCCAACACAGTTTATCTTTACCATTTCCTTCTGAGGTATCCAGAGCAAGAGGACTTAATCTCTAGGTAGAGAGGTGAAATCTTTTTTTCAAAGTACTGCAATTCCCCTGTAATAGAGGCAGACAACTTCAGGTTGTCTATAAGGTCTGCCTTTCTCCAGCTGGTTGGGTGCTGGAGAGCTTCTGAAGGAAGCGCCCCAGTGCTCAACTGCAGGCTCCCATAGGTGCCTCACAAGCAAGGGTGCAGGGTCTCAGAGGCACAGCTCACCTTAGGTGACTTGGCCATCACCTGGTTTTGGTGGGGGACGAGAGGGAGGAGAACTGTCCTCAGCTGTATACCTGGCAATGCCAATACCAGGGAGAAGGTGAGTTCCTGAGGGAGGAGAATGGATGAAAGACATCTTATTTTTGTAACTTCTGGCTCTCTTGGGGATGCTCATCGCCATAGGTGCTGGCGTGTCCAGCTGCAGGGCTGATTATGGCATCCACCTTCCTTCCCCTTCCCTCCCCTCCTGTCCTCTCCGCCTCGTAGTCCCCAGTTATTCAGCAGTGCTTCTGGAGGGGACCCTGTGTATGGAGGGCGGAGTTCTGTGTCACGTGCCAAGTAACTGCCTGCCTTGTTCCCAAGCTCTCAGTCAACCAATGTTGGGCTAATGCCAAGGCTATGAGGTTGAACTCTGTATGGGCCAATTTTTTAAAACCAGACTATAGCCTTCTTAGGGGTAGAATGTATCTTAGCTTTTTTCCCTTCCTGTCTGACTGCCAATTATTCTCATTCCTAGATCCCTGGCTTCCTTTGGGGGTGAGGCCAAGGAAAGATGCCAGCACTTTCTCATTAGTAAGAGATTTCTGCCTCAAAGTAGTTGATGGGCAGTGTATCTTCGCATGTTTGCCTTAGCTGACCTCTAACTGCTGGTATAGGAATAATTCAGTTCAAGGGGAAAAATGTACTTTTTAAAAAAGAGATTAGCTACATAATAAAACCCTTAAATTTTTTTCCTGGGTTTTATAACCACTACTACCCTCTTTCTAATCTTGCATAACTTTTCAAAAATTGAATAGTTTCTGAAAAATGAATCATCTTATGGATGAGTTCCAAGGTTGGAGCATTTTTCTCCTGAAAGGATAGTGTTGCAGAACAATCTGGGGAGATGAAACTGGGGCTTGCCAGTAGAGAGACCTCGGCCAGCTTTTGTGCCCACATGAACCGTGCAATTAACCAGGGTGTTTTGGACTACTTTGTGTCCCAAGTCAAATGCTGTCCTAATAATCCTGACATCACTTGCCACTGCCGTCCTTGCTGGAAGCATCTGTGTGATGCTGTTTGACATCAGTCTCTTTGTGGGGGTCACCGTGGATTGTCATTAGGCCCCTGGCTGTGGCTTCCCTGCTCTCGCTGCTGCCAGCTGCCCTTGTCCCCTGGATCCAAGCAAAATGGCCCTTGTCAAGGCAGCCCTTTGTGCCTCCGGCTGCACAGGAGGGCCACTGGGCTTCTCTGCAAGCTGTCAGCTGAGCTGTGCACCTGATGGCAGCCTTCATGCTTCCAGAGCCTGCCTGTACCATCTCCCCAAGGCCTCCCCTGCTCCAAAGTTATTCTGCTCCAATGTAATGTCTGCACTTTAATTCTCATTCTCGAGTTCTTTCCACTTGAACCACCAGACTGTCTCCAGGTGCCCATTCCACAAAATGCTCCTGCTGAGGAAGGGTTGGGTTTTAGGCCAGGTTTTCCAGTTTGCCTGCGAGCCAGTGTTAGGTTGCTCCTGACGGCACCTGGGAGAAGCAACGCTCTTGAAAGAACCTCCTGGCCAATTCTGAGCACTGCCTCCTTCTCTAATGCCTCCATCCTAGTAACTCTAGAGTCTTCTCAAGTTCAATTTGATTTTCACCTTCCGGCTGCCATGTGTAAGAAATTTGGAGGGCAGGATAAGAACGGATAGAACTGGGGGGAAATCTCAAGAAGGATTTTCTGATAAAAACGAAAATGTTCAGTGAACCCCAGTTATGTTGCTCATCTCTTGGCTTAAGAAGCCAAGAAATAACAACAATGTTTATGAGTAGGTGAAGTAACTCACTAGAAAGAGAAGGAAGACAAAGCTGGCTGAGCAACTGACCTGGTGGTGCCCTCCCACCGCACCACTGGAGCAAGGAGGGCGCTAACCCTGACCCTAACCCTGACCCTGACCCTGACCCTGACCCTAACCCTGACCACAGACTTCAGGTTTTCCTAATGGGACACTCAGGTGCCCTCAGAAGAGGGTGAACTTCAACACAGAGGACCAGGAAGAGCTAGTCGGTAATTTCCACACAGGATCAAGTTAAAAAAACAAAGCAAAACAAAGTATTCAAATCAGAATTAATGCTTTTCCTGTTGTCTGCACTGAGCCTGTAATACTGCTGCAAGATTGTCCTCACCCCAGAGCCAGAGGCCGACAGGGTCAAAGTTGACCAGGGACAAAGGCTGAGATCTTAAACCACAGCACCTGTCTCCAAAGCTTTCATCTTCAGAATCCTCCTTTACAAAGAAAATGCCCTTCACTGCTGCCGGCCCCTGTCGGGGGCAACTTCTCCTCCCGGATGTCTGTAACTCGGTGTCACGGTCTCACTCCAGGCAGCCTTAAGGACAAAAACGTCAGAACTGGGGGCATGCTTGGAGATGATCCCAGGGCCCAGCCACCAGAACACCGGGGCGTTTTGCACATGCTTGGAAGGTTCTGGAAGGTCAGATACGGTGCACTGACACAAATCTTTCCTAGAAAACCATCTTTCATTCGAGGCACTGGGGACACTGTGCTGCTCTCGTGCCTGCTCATCCCTGCGAGGTAAGTCACAGCCAGAACCTCTCTTTTCCAGGTGGAGAAAGAGGCAGAGGAAGACGGGAAGCAGGAGAAACCCAGTGCCCCTACACACTGGCTGCCTTCAGTCTCGGGCATCTCAGCATCTGGTGCTTTTTCCAGCATCTTTTATTCTGTTTTACACTGAACTTTAGAAAAAAAGGAAAATATTTTTTTACCCACTAACTTACCCAGAGGACAAGCTGGCCAGGAGAAGCAAGTTGCCAGCGCCGGCTTCCGCCTGTGTTTACTAGTCTCCTCCTGCCATCTTGTGGCCGGAGTGGTGTGTGCACGCGGCTTCCAATCGCTGGCTCCAATGGCATTTCCTCCTGCAAACTTTGTTAACTCAGAAGTTCGGACTTAGGGAATGATTATGATTACTGAATCACTGTATAGATTTTACTTTCTGATATATTAGAATAGACAGAGGGAAATACCTGAAATCTCTGAACTGCCATCCAGCTGCCTTGATCTCTGATGATTGTATAACTATATAGACTTTATCTTGTGGTTGTTAAAAACCTTGTGACTGACCCTACTTGTACCCTCTTATGCTGCTTTTCAACTTTATTGTCTTATGATCACAAAAGACAGCCCCTAATGTTTATTAATGACAGGCCTTGGGTCAGCCCAGAGCTAACCCAACCCAATTCCCAAACTATCTTGCTAGAGAAATTAGAGCTAACCAAAAACCCACCTGACATACACAGGAGCTTAGGCTTTAACCTGTAAATGACCTAAATCTCATTATAATACTAAAAGTCACACCCATCAACATATTTAGGCCGCCATTCTCTTACATACGTCCTATGACTAAGCATATAACGAGTCTGCGCATGCTCAATAATTAGATCACCCCTTAAATACATCATCTGGGACCGCTGTGCTCCTTGTCCTAAACCCTGCCCATCCTTTTCTCTGATAAAACTATCAGAATTAGCTGCAGTTCAGGGAAACAGGTGTTTAGGTCAATAGGCCCTCCTACTGCGTACCTAATAATAAGCTCTCTCTTTGAAACCCCTGTGTCTCAGGAATTGTGCCCATTTGAGCGCATCGGGCAGAGAACCCCCCGTTTTGGTGGGTGTCACCTTCCATGGTATGTTCTTCCTTAAGCTCCTTCCCCCTCGGCTCAACAACAGATAATAGTTGGCGAGAGGCAGAGACCCAGCAGTTCAGGTCCATTAACAACTTACGGAACCAACAGGGTGCCGAATCAACTGTGCTAAGGGTTAGCAGATGCCTGCAGACTGGGTGCTCGGAGAGGTCCACTGCCTGCTGCTCTAGAGAAATTCATCAATATTTACTTTAAGTATACTTTATTCTACAACTATCAAGTTTCAGAACACACCCGCAGGCCCCTCCTGAAAACCACAGCGCTGTTTCCCCACTCATCCCTCCCCTTCTCTGTCTATGGGGTGAGGCCAGTGATTTCTTTATTTACCCACAAGATGAAATGAAAGCGCCTAAACATGACAAGTTTAAGAACCCTATGCCATTTTTGTTTCAATTACCATTTTTAAAAACTTTTCACATATATTGAGATTATAGATTCATGTGCAGTTAAAAGAAAAAATAAAGAGATCCCATGTGCACTTTCTGTGAACACTGATACAGTTAAGGCACAAAAAATTCCATTAATCCAAGGCTCGCTCCGTTGCCCTTTTATAACTGTACCCAATTCCTTCCTGCCACACCCTCTCTGTCCTTATCCCCCAGCACCACTGATCTGCCCTTCATTTCTATAATTTTATCATTTTCAAAAATGTTATATAAATGGAATCATCTAGTATATAGCCTTTTGGGATTGGCTCTTCTCACTCAGCATAATTCACTGGAAATTCAGTCATGTGGTTGTTGTGTCAAGAGTCTGTTCTTTTTATTTATGAATAGTATTCCATGGTATGTATGGATTTCTCACAGTTTGTTTAAACATTCACCCACTGAAGGACATTGGGGTTGTTGGCAATTTTTTATTATTCTGAATAAAGCTGCTATGAACATTCATGTTCAAGTTTCTATAAGAACATAAGTTTTCATTTCTCTGGGGTAGATACCCAGAGGTGCAATTGCTGGGTCATGTGGGAATTCCATGTATAGTTTTTTTTAAGAAGTTGCCAGTTTTTTAAGAAGTTGCTTGTTTTCCAGAGGGGTGCACCTTTTGCATTCCTATCAGCAATGTGTGAGTGATCCAGTTTCTGTGCATCTATGCCAGCATTTGGTGGTGGTGGTGTTTATTTACTTTATTTAAGTTTTGGCATTGCACCAGCACATTTGTTGGAAAACCTATTCTTTTCCATGAATTATTTTGCAGTTTTGTTAAAAATCAGTGGCTTATTTGTACAGGTTGTTTATTCTGTTTCATTTGTTTCTGTGCCTATTTCTCTACCTGTACCACCCAGCCTTGGTTTCTGCGGCTATATAATAAGTATTGAATTGGGAAGATTGATTCCTCCCATTATATTCTTCTTTGTTAAAATTGTTTTAGCTTTCCTACTTCCTTTGTCTTTCCATACAAGTTTTAGAATAATCTTGTCTATATCTACAAAACTCTTGCTGAAATTTTGATAGGAATTGCATTAAAGCATACGATTTTTCAGAGATGTTGCAACTTGCAATCCATGAACACAGCATGACTTTCCATTTATGTACATCTTCTTTGATTTCTTTCATCAGTGTTTTGTAGTTTTCAACATATAAGTCCTATATGTGTTTTGTTAGCTTTACACCTAAGTATATCATTTTAAGCAATTATTAAAGGTATTGTGTATTGTAAATTGTACACAATATTGTATATTGTAATTTCAGTGCCCACGTGTTCATTGCTAGTATATAGAAATACCATTTCTGTCTCTGCTTGGTTACCTTAATGGTAAGCTAACCATTGGGAAGACATTTTCTTAGATGTCTGGAGTCAATAAGTCTCCCAGTTTTGCCAAGGGGCTCAGTGGGGCTTGAGCAGGCACACCTTCAACGTTAAGCCAGGCAGTGTACCTCTGCCTAAGCCTTCACTTCCTGCTTGTGTGGAGCTGTGAGGCCAGCCAAAGGTCTTTCACGAGTGTGCCCACAGCCCTGGGCATGCATGTGGCCTGCTAGAGGCGGAGGAATACATCAGAGGGTTTTTCAAAGCCCCTGCGGACATCTCATTCTCTAGCTTTCCCTTTTAAGCTTTGTGATTATCCTACTTTTTGCCTCAAGCCTGTTATCCATGGCCTCAGGCAGCTGAATGTTCAACAGTGACCTCTGATCATTTTGGACAAATGCCCCCAGAGAAAACGCTGTTTGCCATGGGTGAGTTCTGAGCCAGGTCAAATAAAACAGCCTTGCGGGTGGGGTCTTCCAGGGAACGGATTGCAGTTCTCTGGGAATGGGACTTTGAAGTTGGCCCCGTCCAGGGGCTGGCCGGCTGCTGGTTCTGCTGCAGAGCTGTTGGTTTAACCTGGGGTGCATGGAATGGAAAGGGCAGGTGAAAACACCATGGAGGCCACTGTTCTCACCGAGGGGAAGGGACATTGTCTTGTTTACTTTCAGTGGTGGTAAAAGCCCTGACTCTCCACTGGGTCATCTATGATACTACCCCAGTGGGGAGGGGGACATGTCTCCTAACTGCCACATGAGGATGAAGGGCCCAACTCCTACCTGTCCTTCTCTTATTCCACCCTGGCAGAGCAGTTGGGGTACCTTGCTACAGCCTGATGAGATGGAAGTCTAGGCTCCCCAATGGCCTCTATTGGCAAGAGTAAAGCAGTTATGGTCTAAAGTCTTCTGTCTGTCTAGGCTGTCCCTTTCCTAGTTCTTTAACTAGAAAGACAAGGCTTTTGTTGAGGCTCTTTTTAATCTGTGCCCGTTGGTATTTCTGGGTGCTGCCTTCTTCAGCTCCAGATCTGGGTCATATGAGGCAAAAAGAAAATCTGGAAACTTACCACTGTGTCATTTATTGAGTCCTGAGGTCCCTAGCCTGTCTTCCTTCTTTCTCCACCTTTCCGAGTCTTATGCTTGTTTTATATATAATGTGGAGAGTGTTTAGTTGTACTTAGCAGAGTATAGGGAAATAATGTTTTTCTATACTCTAGGAGCAAAATCCTCATCTCTCATTTTATAACAATTTGAATGGCTTTTGCATTCGATATATTCTAACTTAAAGTATATAACATAAAGTGATTGGCATCAGTGGTGAAAGCTCTACACATTCAGTATTCTGGCTACTATTCATGGTATATCTGTTTTTCAAATCTTGGAAGGTCACTTTGGGGGTCAGGAGTGATCTGGGGTGGGGAGGCCAGCCCAGAGAAGGTGCTGTCCTTCCCCAGCACTGCCTGCCCAGGCCTGCAGTTCCACTGTCAGAGCCTCGGTCCTTTGAGCTTTGACTCCGTACTTTGTCCCCCATGGAAGTGAAAAGATTGTGTCCATTGGTTGGGCTAATTGACCTATCCACCAGTCTATAACTTTTTCTAAGAGGGTCTCACCCAGCCTTTTACTGAAGAAGAGGTCCTGGGCTCCTCTTAAACCCCCGGCCCTTGCTTACTGGTCTGAGCTGGTCAGTTTGAGGGCTAACCAGGCCTGAAAAAACCCTTCTAATTGGGAACAACAGAGATGAGCTGGGCCAGTGAATAGTGTAAAGCTAGGCTTTAGGATGGAGAAATGCTAATCTGATAGAGGGTCGAGCAATTGTTTTATCACTAATAGTGAGAAGTTGCAAAGGAGCACGCTGACCTTCAGGCAGAGTTAGCAGTGTCTTTGGGCTGAGAGGAGGAGATCCAGGTCTTTGGATGCAAACAGCCTATCAGTTCAGGGTTGCAGATGCTAATAGCCATCCTGTATTGACCACTTACTCTGTGTCAAATCTCATGCTAAAGCCCTTTTCAAAGATGATCTCTTATAACGTCATGATGTAGATCTTACCGTCGTAACTTAGAGGTAGGAAGGAAAGCTTAGAGGGGATAGTTAACCTGCTCTCAGAGTGGATCTGTGTCAATACCAGGTCTGCCTAACTCCAAAATCTGTCCTTTTAAATACTTGGTTCCATGTCTTCTCACTGCACCGCCCTCAACCTCATTCCACTACTGGAGGTGAAATGAGTGAGCCTCTGTTCCTGGAAACCCTCACCCTCGAAGAAGAATCCATTGAACCCAGCATTCATTTACACTGTAGTATGAAATAGGTACAAAGATACCAATTTTCTGTGGACATGGAAGAGTTACCTAAAACAGAGGCCAACAAATGCAAACTTTTTGTAAATAGAACTTTAGTTGAAATAGGGTGGATGAAATTCCTGGAGATGGGGCCTTCCTATCAGTTCAGCTTTATTCTGAAGTCCAGAGCTCACCATGCTTCAGGACAGACTGTACGAAGACCTCTTCCTAATCTAATCAACAAGGCAGCTCTCCCCTTACCATCACCCCATAACATACCAGCCATGCCTATGATGCTTCCATTCCATAGTTTGCCTACATTTCTTATTTTATGTCCTAGTTGGGACTTTTTATGTTTTGAGTAACATCAAATATCAACAAAATAAAAGGAATTTCTTGGCTCATATAACTGAAAAGTTGGCAGTACCAACTTGAGGCATGGCTTGATCCAGAGGTGTAGGTTGTCTTCAGGGTCCTTAGTCATTCTCTCTACTTTGCACTCCTGTGTTTGTTACCATCATTCTTAGGCTACAGAATTCACTATCAGTGCCAGGCCAGGCCTCATATCTGCATGCTGCAGAGTCCAGAGAAAGACAGGAAGTGCCCGGAAGATTGAGGAAGCTTCTTGGCCAGAAGCCCTTAGCAAATATTTCCCTTTGTCTGTGTGAGGCCCAGATTGGGTTCCATGCTCGTTCCTAAGAAAATCACAATGTTCGAGGGGGTGGGTCATTTGACTGGCTGAGGCCAAATACTGGCCACTCCTGGAGTTGGGGTGGGATCAGAATCCTATAGCACACATGGTTATGTGCCAGCTTGAAAGAATTATGTCCCCGAGAAAAGCCATGTTTTAACCCTGATCCATCTTGTGGGGGCAGCTGTTTCTTTTCATTCATATTTAGCATTGTAGATTGGAAAATTGATTAGATTATCTCCACAGAGATGTGACACACCCATTGTGGGTATTGATATTTGATTAGAGGGAGATGTGATTCCACCCATTCCAGGTGGGTTGTGTTAATTTACTGGGATCCTTTAAAAGAGGAAGCATTTTGGAAAAAGCTTTAGAACTACGAGAGCCACAGAGCCCAAGCGGCCAGAGACCTTTGGAGATGAAGAAGGAAAACACCCCCCGGGGGAGCTTCATGAAACAAGAAGCCTGGAGAGAAAGCTAGCAGACGTCGCCATGTTCACCATGTGCCTTTCCAGTTGAGAGAGAAACCCTGAACTTCAATGGCCTTTTTGATCCAAGGTACCTTTCCCTGGATGCCTCAGATTGGGATTTCTATATCCTTGCTTTAATTTGGACATTTTCATGAGTGTAGAACCATAAACTTGCAACTTAATAAATTACCCTTTTTAAAGGCTCTTTATTAAGGGTTCTGTTTCTGTCATATTGCATTCTGGCAGCTAGCAAACTAGAACAAGTTGCCATGAAGTGGGGTGGGCATTCTCCAAAAGAAAACTGGACCCTGAGTTTTGATTGAAAAAGAAGAAATAGATGCTAGGGAGGGAACCAATAAAAGTGTACCACATTGGTAATCTTCAAATGTTTTTCATCATGCACCCTAATCAATAAGCATGTGATTCATCTTTCTGTATAAATTATAAATCTGTTTATTTACATATTGCAATATGTTGCAATATACATCTACATTAAAATACACACAAAATGTATTTACAGGGCTGAAATATTTATGTTATTTTATTTATTATCAGGGTTCTAAAAGCTTTTTGCTCTCAAGAGGAATGTGATTGGAAATTGTTTTTTCTCTTTGAGAAATCTTAGTTCATGATTCAAATGTCTGTTTTTTTAAGTTTATTTCCCTACTGGGTTTTAATGGCTGGCATAGCAGAGGCATCTTCAACTAAGCTACTGATATGTGGATCCAAATTGAGAAAATTGCATTAATGGCTGCACTTACTAGTTCACAATACTAGTTTTTCAGTTCCATCCACCACTTAGGCAAAGTGATTTTTCCCCCACATTTTCTTGATACAACTTACTATTTAAGTTGTGCTTAGGAATTAAACCAAAAATATTTTATTTTGCATATTTAACAAATGAAATTCTAATTTGGAAGATGTGCTGGTTTGAAAGTATTATAAATTCCAGAAAAGCCATGTTTTAATCCTAATTCAATCTTGTGGAGGCAGCCATTTCTTTTAATCCTAATTCAATACTGTAGGACAGAAACTTTTGATAAGATTATCTCCAAGAAGATGTGGCATGCCCAATTGTGGGCATGGCTTTTTTATTTGATGGAGATGTGACTCCACCCATTCCAGGTGGGTCTTGATTAATTTACTGGAGTCCTTTAAAAGAGGAAACATTTTGGAGAGAATTACAGCCAACAGAAACTTCAGAGCAGAACTGATAAACAGATGCTGACACTTGGAGAATAGAGACACAGATGTTTTGAGATGTTTGGAGCCCAGCAGACATCACCATGACATGTTAAGCAAGCCAGAACCTGGAGAGAGCCACGTGACTATCCAGCGGACAGAGCTGTTTCTGACCCATCAACCTTCCTTGAATTAAGGTATCTTTCCCTGGATGCCTTAGTTTGGATATTTTCATAGGCTCAGAACTGCAAATTTGCAACTTAATAAATTTTCCATTTTTAAAAGCCATTCCATTTCTGGTATATTGCATTCTGGCAGCTTACCAATAAAACTGAAGACTTGAAAACTTTATGTTTTTAAAGTGTGCAGATGTGGGAGTTTTTAAAAGCCAACACTTAAATCAGTTTTGACCAGAAATCACATCACAATGCACCATTTCCAGACATGTTCTTAGCATTCTCTTTGTAGTACCCATCACAATTGCTGCAAGGCATCTTTCTCACTCTTGTCAAAAACATCACCATCCCTTGATGATACTGATTTCAAAAATACTTGGCAGCAGCATATTCCTGAACCACTTATCAAGGTAAAGAGCAGCAAATTTAGAACAATTAGTTTTTTGTTTGTTTGTCAGAAGGAAAGTATATGACTCATCTTTCAGTCCAACAATGTTTTTAAACACTCTACATGAGCAATCCCCAATCCATGAGCATCGTCAAAACCTCAGCCTCCTGGACCAGCCACATGGACACAGCTGCCTGACAGTGGCCCCACAGGGGTGCTAAGGGCAAACCAGATGGCGAAACTGAGAAATGAGTGAACCAGAGTTCCTGTGCTTTCCTCCTGCGCTGGGTGATGGTCATGTGCTCCTGCAGTGTCTCTTGCCTTTCCCCTGCAGTTTGGAGACTGCTGACCCACTATTACTTTCAGTGTTTTAGTCTTGACCCCTCCAGACCCAATCTCCCCAACCCCATGGGTTTCTAGGCTTCTTAGGAGGAGGGACTGTGCATTGTCTTTTGCATCCCTCACAAGGACCTAGCACAGGGACAGCAAAGCTCAGCTGCTCCATCACTCTCATTGACCGCTAGTATTTCAATCTACTCAATTTATTTCAACTTTTGTTCCCCTATTATTTGTTTATTTTTTATCTAACTTTTTTACTCATCTGCCGGAAACAATTCTTGAGCCTTCCTGGTGTACCCAGATGTGGGACATGCAAAAAAGGACTACATACAATCCAGGGTGGAATGACATATTTGCTGTTAGAGAAATATAGGCTGTGGGAGAACAGAAAAAAATGACTCCTGGTTTTCATTCGTTCTGGGTAAAAGGACTGACAAAGGTTTCCTGGAAGAGGTAGCATTCTATTCAGTGGTATTGTTTTTTGTGCAGTTGAAGCAAGGGAGAAAGAATTGAAAAAGATGATGAGGGGGTGCATTAGCCAGGGTTCTCTAGAGAAACAGGATCAGCAGGAGATATCCGTAGATATAAAATTTTTAAGTGTCTCACGTAACTTTGGGTATGTGGCATCCAAGGTCTATAAGGCAAGCCGCAAGCTGGTAACTCCAATGAAGTTCCTCAGTGAACTCTCAGGAGAGGCTGGCTGGGCAACCATGGGAATGGAAGAGTCCAAAATCTGTGGGGCAGGCTGTGAAGCTGGCGACTCGGATGGAGGGACTGGATGAACGCCACAGGAGAGGTGTGCCAGCTGAAGCAGGAAGAATGACTTCTCCTCTGAATCATCCTTAGAAATCTCCCAGTGATTCGATTAAGTGCCCTGCATTTGCAGAAGACACACCCCTTAGCTGATTACAAATGCAATCAGCTGTGGATGCAGTCAACTACTAATGATTTAATTAAGCCCACGGAATGTCTTCATAGCAACAGACAGGCCAGCGCTTGCCTGACCAGACGACCGGGCACCACCACCTGGCCAAGTTGACACATGAACCTGACCATGACAGGTGGCTTTTAGGAGATGTCATCAAGAAGAAGGCACTATCAGGGGAAATTACAGATGAAGGAGAAGGACTCACCATGTTACTCCCAAGGAAAAACTTAAAAAGTGCCCAGGCAATGGCCTGGGACATTACAATAGCACGTCCTGCAGTATTCAGATATACTGGGGTTTTAATGAATAGTTTTACCTGATTGGGGTGGGAGCCATTGGATGCAGACTCGCAGAGGTTCTTCCTCCCACACCATAACATAGTTCTGCCTTAAGGTCCTTGCGCTTAGCTCCCCTCTGTCTATAATGTCAAACCCCAGGGGTCACACAGCTGGACCTCCCATGTCATCCAGGACTTTGGTCACCCGTGCAGAGGCCCTCTCTGACCACCCACTCAAGGGAAGCCCCAGCACTCTTCATTGTGCCACCCTTCTTCACTTCTGTCTCAGCCCTCAGCATGCCCTGATGCATCTTGTTTATTTTATATTGATCTTTTTACTCTCTATGCACAAACACACACACATATCCCACAAAGAATGTAAGCTCTGTCAGAGCAGGGCTCGGGGTTGCTGTGATCACTAGCCATAAATATTAAGTGACTTTGCCCCACAGCCTCTTAAAATACTTTGTTATAAGGTCTGTTTGGTAAAACAGCCTCACTTGAGGTTATTCCCCCAATCCACTCTCAGAACAAAAAATCAAAACCAAAAAAAAAATAAAAATGAAAAAAGATACAAAAATATAAGAGAGTGGGAATTACTCCAGGGAAAGCTGGTGCAAGAAGTAGCCAGATGGTTTTGGTTTAGCCCCTATTTAAATCTGATTTGCTTTATTCCTCTCACTTTATCAAAAAACCAAACAAGCCATGTTTTAGGCATCTCTGAAAGCTGCCTTAAAAGAAGTGGTAGAACTAATAAATATATATTGGGGATGTGACTTCAAATAATTTCTCCACAAATTTCTTTAAGAGTAAATACTACTCAGTGTGACGTTCCATTTCCTGATTTTAGCTAGTCATCAGGCCCACTTAAGGCATTTATTAAAAATACAGATTGTCTAGGCCCTTCCACTAAAGATTCAAATTCACTATGTTTGGGGAACAACATAATAAATTATCCTTTTCTAAACAACCAGAAAGCAGTGTCAATGGTTAATTATACTGCTCTGAGAACTTACTACTATAAGAAAGATAGTGTTAAAGAAGTGAAAGATTTTGCTTAAAATTCACTCCTTAGAATGTTGATCTCTTCAGCCAGACTTTCCCTCTAGGTGCCAGATACCTTGGGGTGCCCTCTTTGGCGGGGTCTTGGGTGGCTGGGGTCCCTCCCCCTCGGACCCTGCCTGAGAGGAGGGCGGGGCAGTTCCATAGTGTGTTTGGGGGGTGCCTGACAGCAGCGCCCCCATCCATTACCCTGGGGGAGCAGGCACGCTCCTTGCTGGAAGGGGTGCCCTCCGCACGCGCCAGGGGACTGTAACTCGGGGCTCCTGACCTGCGGTCCGCAGGCCCTGGGAATCCACCTGTATGCAGCACCCGGACGTGCTTCCATTACTCCGAGAACAGGCTCCAGAGCGTTCCTCCTCAGCTTCTCCGAGGGATCCACAACCTTGAAAGGTCAAGGCCGTGGCTTAGAGAGAGAAAGTGTATGCACACATCAGGGAGTGCAAATGGCCTCACTCTTTGCAGGGCCCTCTCACAGGGAGACGTGCGCCGCCGAGGACTGCGGGTCCGCCTTCCACTCGGCTCCCGCGCGCTGGTGGAGCGGGGGGGGGGGGGGGGGGGGGGGCACAGCCGACACCCGGGGCAGCGCCCGGAGCCTGCAGGGAGGGTGAGGCGAGAGCGGGGCGGCCCCAGGCCGAGGTGGGGGGAAGGAGGGGGAGGGGTGGGGAGAGGGAGAGGGGAGGAGGAGGGGAGGGGACCGGTGGCATCTGTGCCTCTGCGTTCACGGGACGGGTCCCTCAGGATCACCTCTAAGCCAGACTCATCCTTCTGATGTCAGCCCTAAGAACAGGCTTCGCGGCGACCCAGCATCTCTCAGAGCTGCCAGGGAATGTGAAAGTAATCGTAGACAACAATTACTACCTAATGAGTGCCTACTCTGCGCCAAGTGCTTTGTGTAATTAGCTCTAATCCCCGTAACACCCTGCAAGGTAGGTCATCTTTCCCCATTTTACAAATGAGGACGTGAAGGTTGGAGAGCTCAGGGAACGTGTCTCGGCAAAGAGGCGGAGCAGGCATTTAATCCCAGGTCTGTCTGCCGCCAAATGGCAAGCTCACCCTCACCGGACATAGGAGAAAACCAAGGCCCAAAGGAGCTGGGTTTTATCCCCTCACGTAGCTGGGACCCGAGCTGGTGTCTCCTGGTCCCCACCCAGCCCCTTACGAGGAGCTTGGAAAGAGCACGAATGAAAGCTGAAAACAGAAGCTAGGGCTCTGCAGAGGACTTAAATAGGGCAAATACAGGCTGTGAGGTGGAGAACAGGTTTGAGGACATTTCCCCAACCCTGAAGCACAATTTCTAGCTTTGAGGGAGAGGTGGAGGGGCATGAGCTGGGGACAGACCAGGCCTTGGAGAAGAAGGTGCTTTCTGAGTCCAGGGTCAGGGCAGGCCTGGGGACACAGACTGCAGATCCAGCTGAGCAGGGATCCCATGTGGGGGTGAGCTCACCCATACGGCAGATGTCTATTTTGCTCCAAACCTAATGTCACTACATCATGCTTCGAGGATCATTTTTGTGCTGTTAAATCTCATTATGTCAGTACCACAAAAGTATAAGCAATTATTTTTAATTCTACAGACTATGTTAGTCTAATCAACAGAAATCAACTGATGCTTCTTTAGCAATTGAATTTAATATTCTGCATGTTACAGAGTTTGGTTAAAAATATGATAGGTTATTAGAGCAAAATAAGGGGCACATTTTGATGATAGCAGCAGTTTTTACACTATGCACCCTAAGTTTTGGTTTCTAAAGATAAAGTGTTAAGTCCAGGAAGACCAAATTACATCCCATTTCTCTCTGAACATTCAGAAGAATTACATTTGAGTCATTACATCTCCCTTTTCTGAATTTCCAGAGCACTTAGTAATTTTTCCTGATGCTTGTCACACTCTGTCCTGCATTAGAGCTTTCTCTACACTTATTTAATCTCCCAGAGAGCAGGGACTGGGTCTTGTCATCCTGCACCTCTCCTCCCCAGCACACAGTGTCTCCTGCCTGTCCTTTCTCTGCCTTTTATTAAACATTCCGCTGGCTTGCATGCCCTCCATACTCTGGGCATCTTTTCATGCGCTTATTGGTCATTTGTATCTGTACACCATTTAATCCAATGATAAAATGTCAGAACTTGGCAAACAAAACAAAACAAAACAAAAAACTTCACAGAGGGGGCCGAAAGAGGTTAAGTGATTACCCCGGGTTAGGTAGGAGCAGTACCTAACACAGTCCTGGCTCCTAACCATGCTCTCTCCTGGCCCCGCACTGCCGCTGCTCTCCGGATTTCTTTAGGGGTCAGTCTAAGCCTGGGCTCTAGAACTGCTTGACTTCATGTCCTGCCCTTTCTTCTTTGCTTGGATGGATTCCATCTCGGAAAAATGGGCTTGTCTAGATCCAGACTTTATACTTGGGCAGATGGGTTTTATAACTTGCAGCTACTCAAAGCTTTAAACAACTAATGGCTGAGCTCTAAGTGGTAAATGATTTGAAGCAGCTTTCTTGGTCATCTGAGTGCCAGGAAGGATGGGTTTAAAATCATACGATAAATTTAAAACTGTCTGCCTAACATTTTAACTGTGACCAAGAACAGAGAAACAAACTAAGGAAATGTTTAAAGATTAAGGAATGAAGTGGGGTTGGTGGCGTCAGTTTTCTATATATGTGAATACCGGGGTTTGGGGAGATGCAGAGATATGCCAGTATTGCTAAGCCTTTCAGGGACTCCCATGTGGATCTGGAGGGAAAGATAGAGAGAGAAGCCATTCCTAGCGACAGTTCTCAGGCAAGAAACCGAAGTGGAAAGGACTGGCCTGAGGGTTGGCTAGAATATAATCAAGAAAGGCTAGATTATGCAGTTACAACAAATGACATAAAGAAAATCTCCAGGGTTTATTGTGATAGATTGAATTATGTACCCCCTCAAAAGACATGTTCTGCATCTTAATTTGCATACCCGTGGGTGTGAGCCCATTTATAAATAGGAGTCTCTGAAGGTATATTATCAGTTAAGATGTGGACTCATTTGTGAATAGGATCTTCTAAGATCCTATTTAGCTTTGGCAAAACTGAATCAAGGTGTGGCTTAATTCATATTTCTGCAGGCCTTATAAAAGCCAGAAGCCAGAGAAGCATAGGAGGAGATAAAAAGCATTCCCATAGGATGAGAAATAGACATGTGACCCAGGAACCCCAAGGATGGCGGCAAGCCAACACGAGGATGCTACAGACTTCGGGGAGACTTGATTTTGGACTTCCATCCTCTAAAATTGTGAGCCAGTAAATTCTTGTTATTTAGTCCAACCCATTGGTGATTTTTGTCTTAGGAACCTGGCAGACTAACACACCTTCAGTGTAATTTTATTTTTTGCTCATTCAGAGTCCACTCTGAGTTTCCAGGCAGTTGTTTTCTGTGTGGTGGCTTAGCAGTCCAGGACATTTTCACCTTGGGTGCATCTGTCTCAACATGATATTTCCAGGTTTACCATGTCAAAAGAAGAGAGAACTAGACGATCACAAATCAGCTTCATCTTGGAAGTAATACATGTCACATCACTTCTGTGTACAGTCAACTACCCAGAACTAGTCAAATGGCCCTGCCAAGGGGCTGGGACATGTGATCATCCTGGTGTGCCTAGAATGTGGCCAAGCTTCAATAATGTCTACGCAGCAAGAAAGGAAGATTCTTTTTTGGATCTGTTCTTCAGGATGGCACTTGGTAGCATCTTCATGCCTCAGAGTATTTCTTTGTGGCAGGGGATAGAAAAGGTGTCTAGAATATGGAGGGGAAGCTGATTAAAGGGGAATTGAAAGCAGAAGATGACTGAATTTAAATTTCATTAGCCAGATCATTTAGACTGCAAGTATTTTCTGAGTTTATTAACTGTTATCCCACCCACCCCTGCCCCGGCCCAAACATTAATGGATCTTTGTGTTAGCTGAGATTTGGGGAAATTAAAGAAAAATGGCTGGGACGGACTATGAAGAAGGTGATATTAGAGGTGGGGGAGGGGCGGACAGTACAACAAGGGTGGCACCTCCAGTCAGGACAGCCTCAATCTTATGCCAGTCTTGGTGATTCCAGGTTTTATGTTGATTTGGACTGGTGACCTTTCCTAAGGAACATTTTGATCAACACATAGAATTTCCTATCAAAAGAACCATTTTTACATCTTTATGTCACATATTTTAGCATCTAACAGAGAGCCTTGCCCATAAGCAGCACTCAAACAATGTTCAGCCAATAAACGAAAGAACGAACAAGAGGCATGGTAACTACCAACTGACTACAATATACCTCAAAGATTCTGTCTGGTCCTGTAAGACTTCAAAGTTCATCTTTAGTCCCAGGGTGGATAATGAAGACTGGAAAGAATCCAAAACTGCTTTAGGAATGGTAGAAACACTCAGGACAGGCCCAGAGTCCTTGGATCACATCTGCTCACACTGCTTCTATGTTCAGACTGTTCGATTTGCCACCATTCCATGGCATTCATTCCATAAATAACTGTCCTGTCCTGATTCATACCTTAAAACATTTCTTAATTTTGCATCACCATGACTCTAATGCCTGTCCCTTCCTTACTGTTCCCAACATCACCAGCCCTTGTCAATTCATAGAATTTTGCAGCTGCCTGAGTGCCTGGGACATCTTTTTTGCAAGAAGATGTTGTAGGAGTGGAGAATTGGGTTCATTTAAGATCAGCAACATTTTAGACATACTGAGTTCCACAAACATTCAAGAGGAGACCCAACAGGCAGCTGGAAGTGCAGAACAGGAGTCAGGGATGGGAATACTTTTTTGGGGGAATAATTGGCATTGGGTGGTATTTGCAGTGGCAGAAATAAAAAATGTGAAGCTCTGTGTGCAATTACTTAGTATAATGTTGCATGTAGTTCTTATGATTACTACTTTTAAATAGATCCAAGAAAGAACTAAGGTGAGTAAGAAAAGGAAAAGGAGCCAGAGCATTCAGAAATGGATTTTGGCTGACAGGTAGGAGGAGAACCAAGTGTTGGTTCATGGAAGCTAAAGAAGAGTTGTAAGGGTGGGCCTGGGATAGTGAAGTGCTAAATGCTTCAGAGCAGCGAGTGACAGAGGACTGAAGCAAGGCCGCTGAATGTGGTGATTAGGTCAGTGTTGGCCAGGATGAGAAAGAGGTTTCAGTAGGTAGACCGGCTACCAGCTTCTCCTGCACTCAAATCCCCGCCCAGCGGAGCCCCGCCCCTTGCCCTTTCACTCAGTAACCTCTCCCCCTCCCAGGTGCCTAACCGCTGAGCTCTAGGAAGCTCAGCGGAACTTAACGTTTAGTAATAACCTCAACCTTGTCAAAGTATAGTCCAAGGATCCTTAGGGGAACTGATACTCTTTCAGTGGGTCTGTGAGGGCAGAATTATTTTCCATAATAATACTAAGGCATTATTTGCCTTTCTCACTCTCATTCTTTCACAAGTATACAGCGTTTTTTCAAGAGGCTACATGATTGTGTTACTTTGTTAATGCTGTAGGTATGCAATATACTAGAGATGGAAGGGATTTTTAAAAAGGAATTTATTAAGTTACAAGTTTACAGTTCTAAGGCCATAAAAATATCCAAACATCCAGGGAAGGATACCTTGACTCAAGAAAGGCCGATGGGTCCAGAATACCTCTGTCAGCAGGGGAGGCGCGTGGCTGGCGTCTGCTGGTCCTTTGGCTTCTGGTTTCAAACAGCTTCCCTAGGGGCGTTTTCTTTCTGTATCTCCAAATGTTTGGGTCTGATATCAGCTCTGGGCTCTCTGCAAAATGTTTCCTTTTTAAAAGGACTCCAGTAAACTAATCAAGACACACCAAGAATGGGCGGAATCACATCTCCATCTAATCAAAAGGCCACAGCCACAATCTCCATGGACATAATCTAGTCAGAAAGTCACACCCACAAACTGGGTGTGTTATATCTCCATGGAGACAATCCTATCAAAGTTTTCACACTAAAGTAACTATAGGTCTGCCCCCAAAAGTTTCGATTAGGAAAGAAAACATGGCTCTTCTGGGGTGCATAAGAATTTCAAACCAGCATAATGATGTGTGATATAAAAACACATGGAATGCAGAAGTAGATGGGAGCATCTAGTATTCTATTAAGCCAGACAGTTGCAAAACTGAAACAATGCCACTCTGCTCAATAATTTTTTTTGAAAATATGTCATTTCTCACAGTGCTATTAATGTAACATGTAATGAGCTTATTATAGTTACTTTAAATAAATTAAACCAATATTTAACAAGCTCTCAGTTTTAATTTTAATATAGTAAAATATGGATATACATACACACAAATAAAAGCTCTTTGGGATTGGCAATAATTTTAAGAGGGAAAGTGGTCCTGAGACTAAAATGAGCTCCTTACTTTCAAATCTCAAACTCTCCTTGTCTGAGCACACTTGTGTGAGCCTTCTCTCATTCCTTGCTTCCCCTCACCCACCCTCTCTCTGGCCATACTCTGACACCCCAGCCTTTCATGACTCACCAGCCTCTCACTAGCACACTAGTTTCCCATCCTACATAGACTTTCTAAAATAGCTCATTGCCAATCCCCAAAATGTCAGTTGCCTTTGCACCTCGCTGGAGTCCCAGTTGGCCAGAGCAAGTCTGGTGCTGCCAACTGGTTCCATTAGCCCTCACGCTGCCCCGCCTCTGCTGGGCCCTCAGACTCCATCCCCAGTGGATCCCCAACACTTTCCTTCAAGTGCTTGTCTCAAGTATTTTCCACTCTTCCCTCTTTTTTAGGGACTTCTGGTGCATCAGGCTGTGTTGCTCATACCCCTTAGTTTATGATACATTGACATCATTGGTCCCTGAAAGTCTCCCTTTTGTTTCTTTTTCCTTTATTGTTCACTTGCCCACTCTCATGCCCTCCTCCCATAAGCACCCCCTCTGGTGTATTTATTTTGTTTCCTTTCAGTCTATCTTCCTTACATATATTTAGCTTTTGCATGCCCTAGGAAAACATTTAGTGGTGTTTTATGTATTCAGCTCTAAATTTATATTAGAAGTATTGAACCTAATTTTCGTCCTACATGGCTTTTGACATTTGTCCATGGTGCCAAATACAAATTTAGTTTACTGCTGTGGCTGCTGCAGAGGATTGCACTGCAGCAGAGCCCACCTTGCTTAGCTATTCCCCTGGTAATGGACTCCAACGTGGCCAGCCAGTTAATTTCTTTGATGCTTAATTTTCTCATGAAACAGAAAAGTGGTTCTGATGGTGATAAGGATTTCTTTTATGGAATTATCGTGCAGGCAGTACTTCAAAGTTTTGCCAGCTGCAGTGATTTCAGTCCCAGTCCCTTGTAACTTTCCCTACACCCACATCTCTCCTATGCAGCCTTCAAGGCCCACAATGGATCAGTAAATGGGGCTACTGTTATTACTCCTGCAAGGAAGGCCGCAGACTACAGGGTCTGGGTCTAGAAGACACATATTTGGGTTACCACTCACCAGCCTTTACCTTGAACAAACCACTTAACCTCCCGGTGCCTCCGTTTCCTCATGTAAAATGAGGATAATCACACCTCCTTCAGACAGTCGCTGTGGATGAAATGACAGGGGTAGGAGCGAGTAATTTGTCAACCAGGAAACCACACCCAGTTAGCTATTGCTGTAATTGTTAGTGAGGGTAGAGGAGGAAAGCAGAGGGTCTAAGGCTGCAAGGAGAGAAGCAGGCACTGGGAGGACTTTAAGATGACCTTGTGTTCCAGTGACCTTGGCTCCAAGACCCACGCGAGTCATAGCAGCAGCCTCTGCTCCCTGGCAAGTTCCCAGAGCAGGAGTCAGGAGACTCAGCTCTAGTCCCAGCTCTATGTACCAATGGCCATGAAAGAGCTTCACGAACCACTGAGAACCTGATCAGTGGTTCTCAACCCTGGCTGCATATTCGAATTCCTTTTGGGGTGTATTAAAAAGTACTGATGCCAGGTGCCACATCTGACCAATTACGTCTGAACCTCTGGAGTTGGACTTAGCGACATTATGTACATCACTGAGAACCACTGTTCAACCCTGCTCCAGTCTTGTTTGTATTTTTTTCTGTCAGTTCATCCCACTGACCACTAGATGGTGCTCTCTTTCCGGGAAATCTTTGACGCTCACTAAACAGAGGCAACAATTCATTTTCTGTATTAATCCTGAAAGAATGGATTTGAATTTAATAACCTTCAGAGCAGCTTATTAAGCCATAATTCTGTGCCCTTTGTGTCTAGCTATTTAATTTCTACCTTCTACCTTCTGCTAGAAACAGTATGGTGTAGGGATGTGCTTGTTCTACTGTTTTGAGTTCCTCAAAAGGGTCTAGCAAAGCAGACAGCAGGAATCTATTGTCGCTTTATGGTCATAATTGTTTGTATTGATAACAACCAATATTCATTTAATTCTTTACTGTTTGTGAAGTGCTTTTTGCCAGCTATCTTCAAAACAACTTCATGACGTAGGCATTAATAATACTGTTTATAGATAAGAAAACTGGGGCTCAGAGCACCTTCCTGCTCAAGGTCACAAAGCCATGTATGGCAGAGCCAGGTTTGCTCTTGAGCCCCCCTCACTGCTCCTGATAAGAAGAGCAGGTGCATCAGAGAGAACAGCGGTCAACTGCTGTGGGACCCGAAAAGTACAATCCTGAGAGAGGACACTTCACAGCACAACTCTGGAAAATTTCCTAAGTAAGCAAAGACAGACAGATGCCCTCCTGGAATTTCAAGGCATCACAGACAAAAGGTCAGTAGATGGGCGTGTCTGACCCGGCTCTCAGCAGAGTGAACAGATGTGAGGTCTCTAGAGAGTTGCTGGCCAGAGACCGCAGACACTCAACAAGAGCACAGGTTTTATTATTTACAGTTTTCTGGTCCAGAAAAATGAACTGCTTTGCTAATGGGAAGAAGTCATCTTAATTCTGTCTTAAGAAAAGGTTGTTCACTCATATCCCAAGAAAATCCTTTTCCACCATCAAGTGAAGTCTTGTGAAGTTAGTGGATCTGATAAAGATCACTTACAAGATTACTTATAGCCTGCTGCCAGACAGATTTCTGTAATCGATCAGGATTACAAATGTCAGAGACCCAGGATCCCAGTCACTCTGGGTGATTTTATCTCAGGGGAAGGGCTGCAAGTGTGGGTTCAAGTGACTTGGACTAGGAATATTGTTTTCAGGAGAGAAGCAGTTAAATTGAAAGTTTAATAAATTAGTGTTTTGATCATTACTATTCCAGTGTATATTCTAAGATACATCTAAGTAATTCAGTATTCGGTTATCCCTGTTCTATGCCTCATTTTCCATGCTTGACACACAGTAAACACTATGTGTTTCTTAAATTAAGTAAATAATAATAAGTATATGCACGTCCATTTATATATTTTACAAGTGAAATTTTAATTTTTTCAAAACTCCAAAGTAATTTTAAAATAGTTTATTGCACATGGGTATGTATAGGAAATGTACTTCAGGAAAATTTAAGTATTGCTTTATGATTAAAATTTGAAATTTTGCTGAAATGCATACATTTGATAGAACAGTACTACAGTACTATAGTCTTTTGGGCCTTATAAACATCAGCAGCAGGGTTAAAATTCTTTAAGTCTGAGTGGGCCATGGTGGCTCAGCAGGCAGAGTTCTTGCCTGCCACACCAGAGACCCAGGTTTGATTCTCGGTGCCTGCCCATGCAAAAAAAAAAAAAAATTCTTTAAGTCCAGCACATTTTTCTTATTGTTACTGATGTCAGCAAATAAACTCAGTTACTGCTTACAGAAATACAAGAGCAATGCAGTGATCAGATTTTTCATTCCTTTCTTCTATGAAATGTTTTCTGTTTTTCTCTGCTTGACTTCTTTTAAGTCTAGGAACTGCTAATCATATTGGAGGGCAGCCCCTGGCACATAGCATTTCCCCCCAACTACAGAAGACTTTGTCGGTCTGGATTTCTACACGGGTGGGAGTGCTCCACAACCAGACAGCCCAAACCACCATCTTCAAGTACAAATTCAAAGCATTCAAAAAAGCATTTGCTCTGAGCGCGTTTATGCAGCCCCAGCAGGGACAACTGGAATGCTGATGATGTGACAAGGGCCAAAGACTGGGAAGAAATAGGCATGAACTGAAACAATGCTGCCCAATCTAGGGGTTGTTTTTCATGTTTCGTTTTTGCGTTAATTTTCTTCTAGTAGAGCTACCATTTTGTTTTCTGGTAACCCTGGCTATATTTTGAGACTTTGGTTTCTTTTTCTTGCAGGTTTTTTTTTTTTTTTTTTTTTTTAGTATGCTGTGTGGCAGGGGTTTACATTTCATTCTTTTTCCGTTGTGAGTATCCCATTATCGCAGCAGCATGTGTTGAATTTGTTTTTTTTGGTGGTGGTGGGGGGATGTCCATGGGCCGGGAATTGAACCCAGGTCTCCTGCATGGCAGGCAAGAATTCTACCACTAAACTACTCTCACACTCCTCTTACATGCTATTTTATGAAATAAACTTTGGGGAGAAGAGATGGGGCTTAATGAAGTGCCTCCCTGCTCTCTTCTCCTGGCATCCAGGCCACAACTCACTCACGCCCTGCAGCCCTGTTCCCCTGGGTCTCTCCCATCAGGCCCCGGGAGCAGTGGAAGGAGATGAGGACGTGCCCCGGTTACTCAGGTGGAGCCTGAACTACAGTTCCACCTCACAGAAACAGTCATTTGAAAGGAGTTTAAGTTCTTTGGTACTAAAATTATAGGGCATCTACACTGAGGATTGCATCCAGTGTGCACTGAGCCAGGGCCCTAACATTCTATTGTTCCTATGGAAAAATTGAAATTTTAGTTCCAAATACTTTATCTCAAATAAACTTTTACAACAGAACTTGAGACTAAGAGGGGGACTGTTACAAATATACCCCCACACTGAGGGGCAGTTCCTGTTTCTCTCAATGAAGCTGTCCATCTGTCTGTCTTTCCATCCAGTCACACTGACTTTTTATTAACTTGCCAAGGCAATGTGCAAAGTGAAAAGCTAAGGTTTCAAGAATAAAATGAAACATTTTATACTTATGGAGTGTAAAAGCAATAGTTCCATTGTAAATTCATCTTTTGAGTTAAAAATAATAATGAAATCAATATAAAAATAAGTTTAAAGTGAGGGTAGGAGACAGTGTGGCATAACAGGAAGCACATGAGTTTTGCAACTATCATTTATAAATCTTAGGTTACACTTTTTAACTTTCCCAAGGCTCAGTTTCCTTATCTCCAAATGGGGATATTATATTAACTTTATAGGACAATTTTTTAACTGAAATGAAGCAAATACTTAGCATTAAATCTGGCCCATAGTGGTTATTATCTCCTATCCTTTCTCCCCATTTCTTAGCTTCTTATGCACTCACTGTGCATTTATTAATTATTAATTATTTTATTAATATTAATAAAATTAATATTAATATAATATCACAATATTTTACCTCAGTAAAAATATTTCCAAAACATTTAATTTTCAAAATCCCTGATGTAAACTTTTTTCTATACTTGGGTGCTTCATCCTTCTATCTGTTTGACTTAAAATAGTTAAATTTCCAAAACAGATTAATGTAGATGGATTTTTGAGTAATAAATGTAATAGGTTCAGAGTATACCTATATTGGCAATTATCATTTGTTTGAACTGATTCACCTTTGCCTACCAAAAAAAAGTGCTTCATTTTCATAAGAATTTGTGATTTCACTTTTTTTTTTTTAAAAGAAAGGTCTAGACTCTCTGAACAGCCTCAACCAAGGTCCTTTTTGTGACAATCATTAGCAAATGATTTACTTCCATGAATGGAGAAGAAATGACCTCAGTGTAGGTAAGACAAATGGGATCTTACATAAAGTAGGTTTGTCAACTGTTCTTTCCTATTTTACTGTTAGGTCCATCTTCCCACAGAAGCAGTGGGGGAGGGGGTGGTAGTTTGTGGGGAGCAGCAGACTGCAACAAGAGCAAGTACTAATCCACAGAGGAGGAAACCCACTTATCCGCTTCAGATGAGCGAGCAGGCCTGGTGCATCTGACTCCACCCTCTCCAGAAGCTTCCACTGGCCATCAGCCCTAGTTGCCAGTGTTGGGACATCTGCCTGCAGACCAGTCCCTCAGATGGAATTTGACACCCTTAGTCCATATTTGATAGTGTCATAGCCTTGATTTGTTTAACAACTCTGTGTCTGCTTGATCTTGAGGTAAAAAAGCATACTTTGTGTGGTGCAACGGTGGCTCAGTGGCAGTCTTACCTGCCATGCCGGCGACCCGCGTTCAATTCCTGGTGCCTGCCCATGCAAAAAAAAAGCATACTTTCTGCTGTGAGGGAACCGTAAGTCCTGGGAGGTTTATTATCATTAATAGCCCCAAAAATTCACTGTATAAACCCCTATATATTATTCTAGTATTGTATCATATATATAGTAATGTATTAACCCAAAACATTATTCCCTTAGCTTGTAATATAATCAGAAGGCTTTCTTTGTTTTGAACTGAAATATAGGGTGTTTTTTTCTTTCATTAAAGATGTGCTTCTATCAATGTGACCACCGTGCAGCCAAAGCTCAGACACATCCGACCACACTGCACTCACCGTGAGCTTGTGTATCAAGGGTCACTCAGGTAATTTAATAAGAATTGAAAAAATCTGGCCTTACATTAATCTTCAGGAGTGCTGATTATAATTTTGTAGGGCAGAAATAAGGCCAAATAAATAGGCAAAGAATAGACTATAAAAATGGCTTTAACTTACTAATCCACTACATCTCTGACAGCAATTTTAGAGGGAAATGGTCCAGAGGACAAAATGCCTTTTAATGATGGGAAAATGACTCCTTCAAATCCCACAGTAAAGAGTTCTCCCTGTATTAATCATTTGTCCAGAATTTTATTCTTGTGAAAGCGATGGTTGCTTCTTGCTTCTGTCCCCTTCATTCCAGTACTGCTCAGTCTGCATTTCTGTGAGTCGGGAAATTGTACGCTGAAATGCAAAGATTTCTTCTTCTCCAGTAAACATGGCAAGTCCTTCCACCGAGTCCTTTTTCAGGGGAAAAAACAACACCCATTAAAACCAGCACATATGAAAATATACAAAACTAAGTACCAGTTTTAAAAAAACAATCCAGGTTTATAATTTTTTTTCATATAGATTCTTTTAAAATAGACCAGATCTGTGTTTTAACAGATAGGCAGTACACAGAACAAAATAACCAGGGAAAAAGAGTTAAAAGGGAAAACATTAAAAAAAAAAAATCTGAAACCACAGCAAAAGAAAAAAATATGTATATATATACATATATATCAAAATATGAAATTTTCTGCTCAAAATGAAAGTTCTCTGCAAAAATCTAAAGAAAGGAAATTCCATGCAAAAAAGATATTCCTTCTCCAAAAGTGCTTGCCAGAAACAAGAGAACTGTAGTTTGGGCAAGTTAAGAAGAGGCTAAAATGCACTCAGCTCTGAAGCTTCCTGGAAACTCATGCTGCCTAGGGAAGGCTCAGGGACAAATGTCTCAAGAGCACTTTTCAAACGGGATGACTGAAAGATCAGTCCCGGGGGTCTTACTTTACAAAGGCCAGAGGTGCTTTTGGTCTTGAGCTTCTGGGACACTTGACTCCCCCCACAGGGACCCTGTTTCTGTGAGACCAGTTAGTCTGGGGCTGGTGACACCAATGTGAGCTCCTGGGTAGGCTTTGGAAGTGGGCTTTCAGTTTTCATCTCTTTCCTTAGGGGTTTGCAACTATGTTCTTTCCAGACTCCTGAGTCCATGTTCCGCACTCATCCACCGATGAAATTTCCTGACCCTGAGGTCACCTCCCCTAATTTCTTCATATATTATTCCCCAAATGCTGAGCCTAATTTGGCCTGTCCCTGAACCCTGCTCCGAGGGGAAGGGGGTAGTTTGAAGAGCCAATGATTTAAAGACTTCAGAAACTGAGATGATGGAGCCCTCTCAAGTGTCCTCCTCCACACTGTCAGAAACAGTACTTGCATATAACTGTTGCTCTTAGAGAAAGCAGTATTCAAAAAGGGCTCAGCACATGGATTTATAAACAGTTATTTATTTCTACATATAGGCTTAAGTAATCCTCTTTTTTTTTTTTTTTTTTGGCATGGGCAGGCTCCAGGAACCGAACCTGGGTCTCTGGCATGGCAGGTGAGAACTCTCCTTATGAGCCACCGTTGCCAGCCTAGTAATCCTATTTTGATAACATTTTGAAAGTTCACTTCTTAAAGGATTGTTGGGTTATTTTCCCAAACTCCTGAGAATGCATAATTTCTGTGCAGGTCAATGAGGAACTGTTTTCTTTCATTCCAAATGGCTTTTGCCTCTGAGCTTAGAATATTCCCTTGTTCTTGGAGTATTTATAGGCAGTTTTAAAAATTCAGTTAATAATTGCAACTGTTTATAGCTGAGAAATATACTCTGTAATGTCCTTAAAGAGGAAGGCAATGCAAAGTCACTTTTGCTGGGCCTGGGGTGTAACACCAGTCTCGAAGCTCCAGGAGGACTGGGGCCAGCATTAGTTTGTTCCCTGCGGAGTGTCTCCTATGCCTGGCATCCTCATGTGCTCCATAAAGGTTTGCTAGATGGAGGCAGGGAGATTAATCATGGACTTCATTTTAAGGCAAGAGCCTTGCTAGGCATTTCATGGTCCCAGAACGGTCAGCCCACGCCCTTGGATACTCCATGCACTCCACAAATCCAGCAAACATGAAGAAGAACATCCAGAAAAGGCAGCAGGGTGGAGCAGAATGAGCCCGGAGGCAGACACAGGTGCCCTGGCCCACCATTAATCAGCTCTGTGACTGCAGCCTCCTTGGTTCACCTCTCTGGTCTTTGTTTTACCATCTGCAAAAGGAAGGCTTGCCTCACATGGTCACTAAGGTCCTTGCACTCAAAGACGTTAATTCTCTGTCGTTAGTGATTTGAAAAGAAATGCACTGCATTGGCTTTAGAAGAAAGCAGCAAATCAGTGGTTAAATGTATACTGCGTCCCTACTTCAAAACGTAGCCACGATATCAGACCAAAGCCAATTAAGTGGTTTTATAATAAAAAGAGATTATGCTAATATCGCCTACCTGGCTCAGCCCCAAATCATCCATCAGTATTCTGCTTTGCTCCAACTCACTGTCATGATGTTCACGCAGAAATAAGCTTGATAGAGGAGTCGATGCAGAGCAAATTATGCGCACCTGAAATAGAGGAAAATGAGTAAATGGTGTTTGTTACTCCTTACATTTCACAAGTTGAAGGTAAGAACAAATCTCTCACAAATAAAAACCTGTTTGTCAGATCTGAGAGCGCATATCTTTGCTTTTAAAATCTCTATAATCTTTACAGTAGTTTGTGTCTCTTTAACATGATCTGTTTAAACGGCATTGGGCTTTTCACAGCATTCCCATGCATCTCACACTGTCTGGTGAAGCAGGGAGCAGGAGTTTTATTGGGAAACTTTAGGCCTGGAGAGGTCCGGGTTTGTGATGCTAGCCCAGATCTCAGGGTTCTAAGCCCAAAGCGCTTTCCATTATTTGCCGACACTGACAACGTCCACCTGGCTGTTTGGGGCCGTCTGTGTGTGCATCAAAGGTGCCTCCGGATGCACCATAAAGAGGGTGCCAGTTTGTCACAGGGGTGACCGTAAGTCCAGCGCATTGCTACTGTAATTATACCCTGCATGTCCAGAACCTACATTTATATCAGCATCCTGCCAGGACAGTCTTCAAAAAAGACTAAGATTTACATTACTATTTCTTGATTACACAAGTATCTGAGTGCATATGGGATCATGTAAACAGCTTTTATTATATTTTTTAACATCTATTAGTTTAAGTACATAACACATTCTTCTTGATTTTAAAGAGTCCTAAGTTTGTTTTCAGGATTTGCAGCTATTCTTTTAAAATCATTATGTAAATAAATACGTCAATACTTTAAAATAATGTATTAATGTTTGGAACTGACTTTTCCATATCCAAATGGACTTCTAGCTCCTTTATTAAACTCTTTTAATGGCAAATGACACTTTTTTCATGATTTAGACAGGAATACCCATTATTTCAAAATTTTCATGAATGCATTTTAGAATAATGTCTGTTTAATATTCCCAGTTTCTAAAATAAGTTCATCTAAACTACTATTTAAAGAAGAGTATACAATTTAAAGTATAAAGCTCCATTAAAGCATATGTTAGGAAAGTAGCTCAGGTATTCCATCATACGCCAGATAAATCCTTTTTCCTTTAATTAAGTGAAAAATTGGGGGGGGGGGGTTGGATTAGAGAGTGGGAAAGAGGGATGGGGGTCAAAAGCTTTCTTTAAGGCATTCCTAGCTGAACTATTAAAAAAAAAAGTAAGAGTTTATAAATTCTGCACACTGGGATCCACTTGCAATGCCTCTCCAGGGCTTTAGACTTTAGAAAAGAGTGCTCGTTTCCAGCCTCAGGCCCTTCACTCTGGTCCCCACATGATGACTGCAAGGCAGCCTTTGGATAAGTGACTGTAGAAGGCCACCACTGATGACCCATGGGACTTGGTTCCCCAGCTCGGCCTTCTCACCTCCCGGTTCACACATGGGCTAGCCCCTTGGGAGCATGCAGCGGACTCTGATGTCACTCACTAAGGCAAGCTCCCGTCAGCCAGTGCACCAGAGCTGTGCTCAGATCCCTCTGGGGTCTCTGCTGCAGATGCCCACCTGGGTTATCCCATGTGCTCTGCACGTGGGGTTGAGTCATCACTGCTCTCAGCGTTTATGAGAAGCACCTGAGGAGCCTGACACATGCAGGTTCCAGGCCCTGTCCCTGGTCCTCATTTGCTGAAGTGGTGCAAGGAGTGGGCCGTGGAATCCAGATCTTAAGCTCTCAACAGGACTTCCTAGATGCACCCCCCCCAAAAGATCAGCCCGTCCTCCCCCTACTAGAGTCTCATGGCACCATACACCTCTCTCTTTCCTCCCTTTCTTTCTCTACCCCACAGTGATGGTTTTACATTTGCTTTCACGGACATAAGATTGATGATACTCCAATATTATGTAACTATTGGCTCCATGAAGGCAGGCACCATGTCTTTACATTGAATTTCTAGCACTTAGCTGCACTTGGAATAATAAAAGTTGTTGAATGAATGAATAAATGAAACAAAATCCATCTCTCCCAGTAGATTCTGTTATTCCCCTCCCCTCCTCGAAAGTTCCTCCAATGTTAGAATCACTGCTCTATTTCTGTATAAGGAATAGGGAGAAAAATTGTAAAAACATTAAAATAGCATTTAAATTAATTTGAAATTTTACTTACACTCCTATTGCAAATGTGTATTTACAGATATATACTATCAATGGCTTACTATGTGCCAGGCAATGTTCTAAGTGCTTTAAGTACTCATTCAACCTTCACAACAACTTTTGAGATAAATACTATTATTATCTCCTTTTCCTAGAGAAGGAAATTGAGGTTCAGAGAGGTTGTTAGTATTCAAAGTAGGCAGCCTGGCCCCAGGGCCCATTCCTTATCTACTAGACAATACTGCCTCTGATGAATGGGCAATGGCTCTGTAACTCATGCCAAAAGGAAGCTCTTTGGATAAAATAACCCACCAACAAGATGGTCCAAGGCTAGCTCTTTGACCCACTCTCTCATTTGTTCATTCATTATTCAGTCAGTCAGTCATGTACTCATGCAACGGATATTTACTGGGTACTCACTCATGTTGTACCTGATCACAGAGAGAACCCAAGATCTGGCAGAATGATGGAATTCCATGGTTCAGCAGAATGTTTTGTGAGGGGAGATTTGCTACATTATTGCTACCACTCTCACTATAATAGTACTCTTATAGCGTGCAGCAGGGGTCAAGTCTTGTTTTAAATGCTTTACGTGGATGAGCTTATTTGGGCCTTACCACCACTCTATGAAGTAAACACTATTATTAGCTCTGATTTGCAGATGAGGAAACTGACACACAAAGAGGTGAAGTAAGTGGTGCTAGAGCCAGAATTCCAGCTCAGGCAACTGGGCTCCAGAGTTCAAAATGTTTAGTTTTGAGAAAATGCACTGTATCCTTACCTTGGAATCATAAAAGGTATCGATGAGAGTTATGAATCTTCGCGCTTCAGTCCTCTTTGCCAGTGTAAATTGTGGAATGTTTCGCAAAAATACTGTATCAAAATTATTTGACAGCTCTAAATAGTCACTGGCTCCAAGCGGCTGTAATTAAAAGGAAATAAATAATAGAAAATTAGAATAAACCAATTCTGATTGCCTTTGGATTTGTTTAATTTGAAAATGCCTCTTTTCCCTGCCGTGATGGGATGTGATGGTGGTTTGGGGGTAACCTGATCAAAGGGGGCAGAGTTTTCAGAGTGGGCTCATTGCTTTTCCTCATTCAGAAGGACACTGAGAGTGCACACTGCATGGCCTTCATAGTGACATTAAAAAGGGGCAAGACAGGCATCCCTGAAGATCGAGAGAAAGATCAAATGAGAGGGAGGAGGTGTAACTGAGAAATTAGCATTAACAAATGATTATGACTACAGACTCATTCCATACATATTTCTTTTTAATTTCTAGTGTATTAGAAAAGCCAGAAGGAAATACCTGAAATTGCTGAACTATAATCCAGTAGTTTTGATCTTTGATAATGATTATATTATATACAGCTTTTATCTTGTGACCATGCGATTATAAAAACCTTGGGATTGACACCCCCTTTATCCAGGGTATAGGTATGTAAGCAATAAAATAAAGACATGCATGAGAAATAATAATAGGTTGGGAATATGGGGGAAAGTAGTAAACTATGGACAATTAATAGTATTACTTTGATACTCTTTCATCAACTGTAACAAATGTAACTACTGTTAAAAAATAGTAGGATTACAAAAAAAGTGGTATCATTTGTAACAAATTTCCCTCATGAATGCAAGTAGTGGTGGTGGGGAAGTATATGGGAATCCTGTATGTCATGGTTATGCATAGTTATTCTGTAAAGCCACAATTCTCTAGTAAAAATTTTTTTTTCATAATAATTATTAATCTTATTTTCCCCCTATTAATTTTCTCATGTTCTTCAGCATCATTTTAATCATTGCATTTGTCGGTAAGAAAACCAAAACTAGCAGCACCGCAGAGCAGTGGACAGATGAGTAGAACAGATGGATTAAAAATAAATATATATTAGGGGGAACAAGTGTTAAAATAAATTTAGTAGATTGAAATGCTAGTGATCAATAATAGGGAGGGGTAAGGGGTATGGTATGCATGAATTTTTTTCTTTTTCTGAATTGATGCAAATGTTCTAAGAAATGATCATGATGATAAATATACAACTATGTGATGATATTATGAGTTACTGATCACATATCAAGAATGGAATGATCAAATGGTAAGAATGTTCATGTTTGTATGTTGTTATGTTTATAAAATAGAAGTCTTTTACTCGGAGACTTTTATTCACAATCATTCAACTAAAAGCAGAACTGGGAAAAGGAGTTTGGTCAACTACTGAAAAACACAAAATAAATTTTTTCATGAAATTTATACAAACATAATTCCATTACTTTGTTGTGAAATTTTAAAAAAAGGTTCAAAGCAAAAAGGTAAATTAACATTTTTGCCTACCAATATTCAATACCAGAAACTGTATTTCTAGTAAAAACAATTTTAATTAAAAAAGGGGGGGGTGAGGAGTGGCAAGAAAGAAGATGAGATTGTGATGAGAAGAGGAAGACTATCTCTAGCCAGGGCCTCAGCTGGTACTTTATAGGTTCCTGTCCTAAATCCAGTGTTCAATCTCTTTCTTTTTTAATATATCACTTTCATTCTGTTAAACATGTCACTAACATTGGTTGAAGCTATTTTACGGTGGCACGCTGAATATTATGGCACAATTCTGAAATGAAGACATCATTGGAAAATATTTTTAGTTTAATTCAAGGCACAATTACTCATGTGCAGTGTAGTCAAAACTATTAGCCTCTGTGGGAAACAGCAGAGGGTTTTAATGGCTGGAAGTAGCCTGAGACCACAAGAACCATTTGGAGCAGTGTGCCACCTCTGGATGTGAGGGCTCAGGGCTCAAAGTAGCCACCCACAGATGGGAAGCACTGGCTCCTGAAACATGAATTAAACGCATGAAAATTATGAAAACTGTCTGCAAACATATTCTTTGCAATTAGGAATATTTCCAGGAAATGTTACTTCTTCTACTTATTTCAAGTTGAGTGCAGATGAGCAGTATACCATGAGCAGAGGTTAGGGAGATTTTTGGGCCCTGTTAGAGTGGGGAGAAGCCCAGAGACGGATGGGCCAGAAGCTACTCTGAGGTCCCTCTGAAAACTCCCAGATCTCTATCCCTAATCCCTAGGAACAGGGCGGCTGGCCACCTTGATTTCTGGCAGAATCCAAGAACACTTCTTGTCCAGAAATGTCTCCCTCACTTGTGGACTCATTTGCACTAAAATCCCTTCTTTCAGAAATGCACATATGGCTGTGTGCTTGGGAGAATTGGGGAATCAAGGGGGAGAGGGGGAGTGAGTCATTCTTATCTCAATATCCATTCATGTAGGCCCACCCCTAATCCTAACATCCACTGAAATCGGTTATAGTCAGAGCAGATGAATTCTCATGGAGGTGTGGGGAGGCAAGGATAAATTGGGAAAGCTGAGCTCAGAAGTGCTTCCTTCAAGAGAGAGCAGTTCTGAGAAGAACATAGCGGTTACAGGACCTAGGCAAAGGGGCACAGAATCAGAGAGAAAAGGCACAAAGAGGGGCCTGGGAAATCAGCCAACAACACTTGCCTTTCCCATTCTCCTTCCCTGGTTGGAGGGTCAACATTTCAGACTCAGGACCTGGCTTTGGCTGACACTCGACTCGCCGCAGCGACATAGGGGCTTCGAGCAAGCATTTGTATTGGGTTTAACCCCGATTCTACAAGGGAACCCAGCGGTCAAGCCTGAGCTGGGCAGGAGCACGGCACAACAGGGCAGCTATCAGCGGGTCTGGGTTCGAATCCTGGTCTGTAGCTTATTAACCAGTTTTTCCATCTGTAAAGTGAGAAATTTGACTCCTCCCGTACAGGATTGTGAAGCTTAAATGCAATTAACACATGTACAGCATTTAGCTCTGTGCTTGGGGCAAACATCAGCAATCAAACTAATGTTAGGTGCTCCTAATATTATAATTTTAAGTGCAATGACTGGGGTTGGTACAAATGAATTAAGGATGTAAAGAAACATTCTCATTGGGGCCAGTAAGTTTTGCTCCACCACCGACTGCATACAGTCTTTGTGCATTTACCTGTCCCCAAGAGTCACAGCAGGGACCAGATGAGACTGTGCAAGGTTCAGTGCAACTCTTATATGCGCCCCCACCCCCGACTACCATGTAATGACAATTCCTAAAAGGGAGAGAAGGGGGAAAGGCACGAGAGTGTGTTTATGTAAAAAGGAAAACTCATAAGGCTCTCATGCTCTGCCGGTGACAAACGCTACTTTTTTGAGATCAGTTCGAATTTAATGGCTCACCTTTTGTAAACCAGAAAGTATATGTAAAAATGTAAAATCTCATCTTAGCTATGTACTTATGTGGGATGTATAATTAAGCTCACTCTTTATGCACAGATGTGATTTCTATCAGTGTAACTAGATGCCCAAGGAAAATCATTATCAGAAGTGCACTGAAGAGGCTAGGGCAAAGGAAAATAAAAAATTTGCCCACTCAGCTATTTTACAAATTATATACCTTTGTCAGTAGGTTCTAAATTTGCCATTATATTAGCATATGTCCCTTTCCCCCAGATCCCTCAAACAATTATGTGCTCAGTCAGTAGAAAGACAAAGCTTGAAATAGTTATTTATCCCCATTTAAAAACAGTGGCCATTAAAACAAGGAGAGATTATCAGTTGCTGAACAAACCTCAATTTGGGCAATATTACTTTCTTTACAAGCATGAGACAGAAGAATGAAATGTATTAACCAAAGAAGGAAGTCTTTGATAAGAAACCAGTTCCCACAGGATTAATTTAAAATATGTACTCCTTTTCTTAGTAAATATTTAAAGAGTGAGTTTTTTTTTTTTTATATATTGGCTTCTTTGTTGAAGTGTCCAAGAAGTAACACTCAGTTTTTCAGGATTGAATTCGGTGAGATATGGGAGATTCTTGTTAATCGGGACTGCTATTTTTCATTAATTTTTTTTAAGTTAAAAAAACAGTTGGGAGTGACAACAGGGTGGAGACTTTGGACTCACTGGCTCTGTCACTTCCAGTCATGCAAAACTTGACCATGTCTCTGAACTTATACGCTCTCTGTAAAAGGAGAGCATAATAACTGGTCCTATCTCAAAGGCTTGTCCTGAGGATTTGATATATTGACAGCATATAAAATCTCACTACAGGAGATGTTACACAGTAGGTGCCCAAATAAATGTTAGTTATTATTTCACAGAGTTTATGTGAGAAGTAAATGAATCATACATGCATAGTATACTTCTTGGAATACAATAGACAATCAATAAATAGTAGCTATGATTTTATTAGTTATTAAATAAATACCCGCCCTCCCCCCAAATAATGAAGCCTGGCAGGCTAAACAAGTGAACAGTTACATTGTCTTCAGCCAGCTTCTGCCTTTCTGCTCAGGAAGTAAAAGAAGCTGCTCCCTATGGTCTGTGATCTGTCAAACTATCTGTCCTCCCAGCTCCTTGGCCCTCCATAGTCATTTGTAGATGACAAAAATAGCTTCTGCAGGAGGCCTTCTCCCTCCCACCTGTTTTGGTAGTACCATTATCACCATGGATGGGAGAAAAACCCCTGAAAACGACTATGCTGGTAAGCCTTGTGATGTGACCAAGCAGGGATGGGGTGAGGGCAGAGATGACTCTGGTTGGGTTGCGGAGGAACACCTCTTTAAGAAGGTGACCACTGAGCTGAAACCTGAAGGATAACGAGAAGGAATATGTTCTAGGGGCTTACTTTGGACGGCAGCCACATGCAAAGACCCTGAGCCATCCGGTGTCCCATCACCGCTGGAGTTCAAGGCTTTTGTGTCCCACCCCACTGACTACTGGATGGCCACTGACAAGTGGAAAGTTTTGGATTCCTTGTTAGCACTTTTTCCTGTTATGGTTTCACCACCTCTGGTTCCTACTGATGGATACCATAGGGATTTAAACTGGATTCAGCCCAAAAGTTTTGCCCCAATAAAAGATTGTTGCTGAAGACCTGCTTCTCCATCGTCTCTTTTGCTCTGGAGGAATATCTGAAAGGTTCCTGTTTTAAATAGTAAGCTTATCTTTTATTATGAAAACAAAAAATAATTAAATACCCACAAACCCCACTGTTGTAACAGCGGATATTACCTATTTTGGAAGATTTCCCTCCAGTATTTTTTTTCTAGCATTATGTTTTATATAATAATGATCTTAATCTGCATACAATTTTTAATCCTCTACTCTAGAAAAAAATTCATGTTTTTATCTATATTGTGTAGTTCTCATAACTATCCTATTCATGAATAGGATAACATCATATTCATGAATAAAGCATAATTTGTTTTTCTATTATTGTACATTTAAATAGCTTCTGATTTTATACGATATTCAATTATAAAATTATATAATTTTAAATATATATAATTATATAACAATTAAATTCAGCATTTTCACACACACAGCTTTTTCCATATTAAAAATTTTTCCTTTACAAAGATTTCCCACACTGGATATTAAAATTTTTATAGTTCTCCACATTAACTGCCAATGGACTCCCAAAATAGTTGTATGAATTTACAATGCTCCTAGTAATGTATGGAACACCTTTTCTAGTACTGAGTGGAAAACAAATTTTCATGTCAAATGTGCCTTAGCACTGCACAATATATTCCAAAGTGTTTACTACTTATCAAATGACTATGATGAGTTCCTAGAACACTTTTGTAAGGATGAAGACAGGATGAAGGACAGCTTATAAGAACACCTTTATCACTTATTGAGTCATGCATAGTTCTATGAATTTTTTAGACATTGCCTCTTAATCTTTACAATTTCCCCTGAGAGGGAAGCATGATTATTCTCATTTTACAGATGAAGAAATATCAATATGAACTTGGGAAATTAAACAGATTTAATTTTTACCTTTTAAAATTTTTAACAGCTACCTGACTAATAGAATGCAGAACTGAGTTCTGGCTGATGGAATCAGAACTTTTGATTCTTCAGTTCTAGAAAAATAAAAACAGAAAAAAGCCAAATTTCTTCAGGAGAGGCTTTAGGTGCAAATAAATACTTACATTTCTGCCTTATTGGTAAGACGACAAGTTTCTTGAGTGCAGAGACCATTTCCTATTCACCATTGCATCTCTGAGCCTAGCACCATTCTCAGTACATAGAAGGCCACTTAATACCGTATTTACAAAATGAAAAGCACGTAGGTGTTTGTCCTCTACTTTTTCCAGCAGCAATTATTGAATTTCTGCATAGAAGATGACCAGGGGTGGCAATCTGGTTGGAAGGCATGGTGAGGGACATGACTAGAAGTTATGTTTGCAGTGGGTATACACGCTGATCGCTTAAATTGTGTGTTTATTTAGGATGGTTTTTGAAGGGGCTGATGGAGAATGAAAGAAGCAAAGCCAACCCACAATGTCCCTATTAGTCAAGACAGACTGGATTATTCTATGGTAACAAAAAAAACCCCTGAGGAGGGCGGGGGCCAAGATGGCGGCTTAGTAAGGTACGTGCGTCTTAGTTCCTCCTCCAAAGCAACTACTAGGTGAACTGAAACAGTGCAGAACAGCTCCCGGGGCCACGGCAGGGAATGGACACACAGCATACCCCAGTCTGGACTGGCTAGTCTGAATGCGAGACTCGGCTACGGTGAAATCCCCGAGCGGCGCGCGATTTCCTGAGCAGCGGTAGCTGCGGCGGCCGGAGCTCCTCCCTCCCTCCTTCCCGGGCCGGCTGTGAGTCTCGGAGAGGCAAGTTTCCCAAGCCGAGGCGGCCAGCGCCCCTCTTTTGAGGGCGGCTTCCTGGTCCGGCTACGAGTCTCGGATCAGAGGGCTACCCAAGCCGCGGTGGCCCTCCCCTGCGGGCGGCTTCCTGGTCCGGTGGGGAATTCCACAGGCCGCGGCGGCCGGTGACCGACGCCCCTCCCCCGCAGGCGACTTCCTGGTCCAGTGGCGAATTCCCCGGGCCTGCTGCGGCCGGCGACCAGCCACAGGGTCCCCTCAAGCTGCGGCGGCTGATGCCCCCACCACGCGCGGCCCCCCGAACCAACGGAGAGAATTGGATCGGAAATCCCCAGGCTGCGGAGATCGGTGACCGGGGGGATCCCTTCCAAACACGTGAGACAAACGTGTGCCACGAGCGCCACCTACTGGGCAGGATAAGAAAAACAGAACCCAGAGATTTCACAGAAAAATCTTACAATCTTGTTGGGTCCGACACCCAGGGAAATCTGACTAAATGCCCAGACACCAGCAGCAGAAGATAACGGTCCACGCTCAGAAGATTGAGAATATGGCCCAGTCAAAGGAGCAAACCAATAGTTCAAATGAGATACAAGAGCTGAGACAACTAATGCTGAATATACGAACAGAAATGGAAAACCTCTTCAAAAATGAAATCAATAAATTGAGGGAGGACATGAAGAAGACATTGGCTGAACATAAAGAAGAAATAGAAAAACTGAAAAAACAAATCACAGAACTTATGGAAGTGAAGGATAAAGTAGAAAAGATGGAAAAAACAATGGATACCTACAATGATAGATTTAAAGAGACAGAAGATAGAATTAGTGATTTGGAGGATGGAACATCTGAATTCCAAAAAGAAACAGACACTATCGGGAAAAGAATGGAAAAATTTGAACAGGGTATCAGGGAGCTCAAGGACAATATGAACCGCACAAATATACATGTTGTGGGTGTCCCAGAAGGAGAAGAGAAGGGAAAAGGAGGAGAAAAACTAATGGAAGAAATTATCACTGAAAATTTCCCAACTCTTATGAAAGACCGAAAATTACAGATCCAAGCAGTGCAGCGCACCCCAAAGAGATTAGACCCAAATAGGCGTTCTCCAAGACACTTACTAGTTAGAATGTCAGAGGTCAAAGAGAAAGAGAGGATATTGAAAGCAGCAAGAGAAAAACAATCCATCACATACAAGGGAAACCCAATAAGACTATGTGTAGATTTCTCAGCAGAAATCATGGAAGCTAGGAGACAGTGGGATGATATATTTAAATTACTAAAAGAGAAAAACTGCCAACCAAGACTCCTATATCCAGCAAAATTATCCTTCAAAAATGAGGGAGAAATTAAAACATTCTCAGACAAAAAGTCACTGAGAGAATTTGTGACCAAGAGACCAGCTCTGCAAGAAATCCTAAAGGGAGCACTAGAGTCAGATACAAAAAGACAGAAGAGAGAGGTATGGAGAAGAGTGTAAAAAGAAGGAAAATCAGATATGATATATATAATACAAAAGGCAAAATGGTAGAGGAAAATATTATCCAAACAGTAATAACACTAAATGTTAATGGACTGAATTCCCCAATCAAAAGACATAGATTGGCAGAATGGATTAAAAAACAGGATCCTTCTATATGCTGTCTACAGGAAACACATCTTAGACCCAAAGATAAACATAGGTTGAAAGTGAAAGGTTGGGAAAAGATATTTCATGCAAATAACAACCAGAAAAGAGCAGGAGTGGCTATACTAATATCCAACAAATTAGACTTCAAATGTAAAACAGTTAAAAGAGACAAAGAAGGACACTATATACTAATAAAAGGAACAATTAAACAAGAAGACATAACAATCATAAATATTTACACACCGAACCAGAATGCCCCAAAATACGTGAGGAATACACTGCAAACACTGAAAAGGGAAATAGACTCATATACCATAATAGTTGGAGACTTCAATTCACCACTCTCATCAATGGACAGAACATCTAGACAGAGGATCAATAAAGAAATAGAGAATCTGAATATTACTATAAATGAGCTAGACTTAACAGACATTTATAGGACATTACATCCCACAACAGCAGGATACACCTTTTTCTCAAGTGCTCATGGATCATTCTCAAAGATAGACCATATGCTGGGTCACAAAGCAAGTCTTAACAAATTTAAAAAGATTGAAATCATACACAACACTTTCTCAGATCATAAAGGAATGAAGTTGGAAATCAATAATAGGCGGAGTGCCAGAAAATTCACAAATACGTGGAGGCTCAACAACACACTCCTAAACAACGAGTGGGTCAAAGAAGAAATTGCTAGAGAAATTAGCAAATACCTCGAGGCGAATGAAAATGAAAACACAACATATCAAAACTTATGGGACGCAGCAAAGGCAGTGCTAAAAGGGAAACTTATTGCCCTAAATGCCTATATCAGAAAAGAAGAAAAGGCAAAAATTCAGGAATTAACTGTCCACTTGGAAGAACTGGAGAAAGAACAGCAAACTAATCCCAAAGCAAGCAAAAGGAAAGAAATAACAAAGATTAGAGCAGAAATAAATGAAATTGAAAACATGAAAACAATAGAGAAAATCAGTAAGACCAGAAGTTGGTTCTATGAGAAAATCAATAAGATTGATGGGCCCTTAGCAAGACTGACAAAAAGAAGAAGAGAGAGGATGCAAATAAATAAGATCAGAAATGGAAGAGGAGACATAACTACTGACCTCACAGAAATAAAGGAGGTAATAACAGGATACTATGAACAACTTTACGCTAATAAATACAACAATTTAGAGGAAATGGACGGGTTCCTGGAAAGACATGAACAACCAACTTTGACTCAAGAAGAGATAGATGACCTCAACAAACCAATCACAAGTAAAGAAATTGAATTAGTCATTCAAAAGCTTCCTAAAAAGAAAAGTCCAGGACCAGACGGCTTCACATCTGAATTCTATCAAACATTCCAGAAAGAATTAGTACCAACTCTCCTCAAACTCTTCAAAAAAATCGAAGTGGAGGGAAAACTACCTAATTCATTCTATGAAGCCAACATCACCCTCATACCAAAACCAGGCAAAGATATTACAAAAAAGAAAACTACAGGCCAATCTCTCTAATGAATATAGATGCAAAAATCCTCAATAAAATTCTAGCAAAAATCCTCAATAAAATTCTAGCAAATCGTATCCAACAACACATTAAAAGAATTATACATCATGACCAAGTAGGATTCATCCCAGGTATGCAAGGATGGTTCAACATAAGAAAATCAATTAATGTAATACACCATATCAACAAATCAAAGCAGAAAAATCACATGATCATCTCAATTGATGCAGAGAAGGCATTTGACAAGATTCAACATCCTTTCCTGTTGTAAACACTTCAAAGGATAGGAATACAAGGGAACTTCCTTAAAATGATAGAGGGAATATATGAAAAACCCACAGCTAATATCATCCTCAATGGGGAAAAATTGAAAACTTTCCCCCTAAGATCAGGAACAAGACAAGGATGTCCACTATCACCACTATTATTCAACATTGTGTTGGAGGTTCTAGCCAGAGCAATTAGACAAGAAAAAGAAATACAAGGCATCAAAATTGGAAAGGAAGAAGTAAAACTATCACTGTTTGCAGACGCTATGATACTATATGTCGAAAACCCGGAAAAATCCACAACAAAACTACTAGAGCTAATAAATGAGTACAGCAAAGTAGCAGGTTACAAGATCAACATTCAAAAATGTGTAGCATTTCTATACACTAGCAATGAACAAGCGGAGGGGGAAATCAAGAAACGAATCCCATTTACAATTGCAACTAAAAGAATAAAATACCTAGGAATAAATTTAACTAAAGAGACAAAAAACCTATATAAAGAAAACTACAAAAAACTGCTAAAATAAATCACAGAAGACCTAAATAGATGGAAGGGCATACCGTGTTCATGGATTGGAAGACTAAATATAGTTAAGATGTCAATCCTACCTAAATTGATTTACAGATTCAATGCAATACCAATCAAAATCCCAACAACTTATTTTTCAGAAATAGAAAAACCAATAAGCAAATTTATCTGGAAGGGCAGGGTGCCCCGAATTGCTAAAAACATCTTGAGGAAAAAAAACGAAGCTGGAGATCTCGCGCTGCCTGACTTTAAGGCATATTATGAAGCCACAGTGGTCAAAACAGCATGGTATTGGCATAAAGATAGATATATCGACCAATGGAATCGAATAGAGTGCTCAGATATAGACCCTCTCATCTATGGACATTTGATCTTTGATAAGGCAGCCAAGCCAACTCACCTGGGACAGAACAGTCTCTTCAGTAAATGGTGCCTAGAGAACTGGATATCCATATGCAAAAGAATGAAAGAAGACCCATATCTCACACCCTACACAAAAGTTAACTCAAAATGGATGAAAGATCTAAACATTAGGTCTAAGACCATAAAACAGTTAGAGGAAAATGTAGGGAGATATCTTATGAAACTTACAATTGGAGGTGGTTTTATGGACCTTAAACCTAAAGCAAGAGCACTGAAGAAGGAAATAAATAAATGGGAACTCCTCAAAATTAAACACTTTTGTGCATCAAAGAACTTCATCAAGAAAGTAGAAAGACAGCCTACACAATGGGAAACAATATTTGGAAACGACATATCAGATAAAGGTCTAGTATCCAGAATTTATAATGAGATTGTTCAACTCAACAACAAAAAGACAGCCAACCCAATTACAAAATGGGAAAAAGACTTGAATAGACACGTCTCAGAGGAGGAAATACAAATGGCCAAAAGGCACATGAAGAGATGCTCAATGTCCCTGGCCATTAGAGAAATGCAAATCAAAACCACAATGAGATATCATCTCACACCCACCAGAATGGCCTTTATCAACAAAACAGAAAATGACAAGTGCTGGAGAGGATGCGCTGAAAGAGGCACATTTATCCACTGTTGGTGGGAATGTCAAATGGTGCAACCACTGTGGAAGGCAGTTTGGTGGTTCCTCAAAAAGCTGAATATAGAACTGCCATATGACCCCGCAATACCATTGCTGGGAATCTACTCAAAGGAATTTAGGGCAAAGACACAAATGGACATTTTCACACCAATGTTTATAGCAGCGTTATTTACAATTGCAAAGAGATGGAAACAGCCAAAATGTCCATCAACAGACGAGTGGCTAAGCAAACTGTGGTATATACATACGATGTAATATTATGCAGCTTTAAGACAGACTAAACTTATGAAGCATGTAATAACATGGATGGACCTAGAGAACATTATGCTGAGTGAGTCTAGCCAAAAACTAAAAGACAAATACTGTATGGTCCCAATGATGTGAATCGACATTCAAGAATAAACTTGGAATATGTCATTTTTAACAGAGTTCAGCAGGAGTTAGAAACAGGGTAAGATAATGGGTAATTGGAGCTGATGGGATACAGACTGTGCAACAGGACTAGATACAAAAATTCAAAAATGGACAGCACAATAATACCTAAGTGTAAAGTAATCATGTTAAAACACTGAATGAAGCTGCATCCGAGCTATAGGTTTTTGTTTTGTTCTTACTATTATTACTTTTATTTTTTTTCTCTATATTAACATTCTATATCTTTTTCAGTTGTGTTGCTAGTTCTTCTAAACCGATGCAAATGTACTAAGAAACGATGATCATGCATCTATGTGATGATGTTAAGAATTACTGATTGCATATGTAGAATGGTATGATTTCTAAATGTTGGGTTAATTTCTTTTTTCCGTTAATTAATAAGAAAAAAAAAAACCCTGAAAATTCCAATTGTTTAAAAACACAGGGGGTTATATGGAATAAAAATAAGTAATAGGGGGAACAAATGTTAAAATAAATTTAGATTGAAATGTTAGTGATCAATGAAAGGGAGGGGTAAGGGGGATGGTGTGTATGAATTTTTTTTTGTTGTCTTTTTATTTCTTTTTCTGAATTGATGCAAATGTTCTAAGAAATGACCATGACAATGAATATGCAACTATGTGATGATATTGCAAATTACTGATTATATATGTAGCATGGAATGATCATAAGTTAAGAATGTTAGCGTTTTTTGTTTTTGTATTTAAAAAAAAATTTTTTTAATTAATAAAAAGAAAATTAAAAACACAGAGGGTCTGTGCCGTCGCCTGACGGTGGGCCCTGCGCCGGGGGAGGGCGTGCAGCTTGCTCAGGGTCACGCCCTTTGCGCTGGGGCCACTGTGCCGATAAACGGTCCAGATGCACAGGTGTGGATGGCGGTGTACGCGACACCTGCAGTACTGGCCCCGCTTGGTGGATTTAACTCTCCTGTCACTGGTAACCACGTTTGGAAGAGTGTCTCCGCAGTACACACGTTTTTTGTACCATGTGGGCTGTTGTACCCTGTGGGCTTGGGGCACTACCTCTTGCTTCACACAGTGGAGCATCTTACATGAGGAAGAAGGCTGGTTGTTATCACAGCACGGATGCGTCTATTCCGCAGTTCTTCAAAGCATCCAGTTGGTGGAAGAATTCAACTAACTACTGCCATTGTAATCTCTCTTTTCCCATTTATTTCATGGATCTACATATATACAAATAATGAGATGAGGTCTTCCTGGCCAACTCACTGCAAGACAGTAATTTAAATGAATTCAAGAATCCTGTTCTTAAAAAATAGTTTCCAATTCTTTATAAATAGTGGGGTAACAAGCCAGTTTCTTAGCAATTTATTTCAGGTTATCTGAGCTAATATTAGGGATAATTTTTTTTCAAATATTCTAAGAACTTTTTAAGGCTACAATATAATATAAGATTAGATGAGACTAATAAGAGATGGGGTATGACATTGTCTGGAAGCTTTTTCTGACAGTTACTATGCCATAGTATAGTGAACAAAACACTAAAACAAAAACCAAGAAATATGGTTTCTAATGCAGCTTCATTACTATGTGGCCTGGGCAAATATATAAACTTCCTGGTGGATATTTCCTTCCTATAATATAGGATTAAAATCAGATTAATCCTGCTTTATTTCATCCAGTCGCAAGGATTAAACTAGATAATATGAGAGCAGTATGAAAATTGCACAGGTCTGCATGTGATTAAAATAGAGGGAAGCAGTGTTTGGGTAATATGATAGAAACAGAAGTTCAAGAGAGTGCATAATATACCCCTGAATGAGCTTCACCGTACTGAACCGGTCTACATCTATGAACTGAACGAGGACTCCAAATGAACTTGACAAACTAGCATGCTTTGGGATAGTTGGATAGATTAGTGGACTTTGGAATCAAATCAAGAAGGAAACAGGAAATGTTAAGTACATTCTAAATGAGAAGTGGTTATTGGAAAACTTGTTTTTGGAGCAACCTGGCTATGTGAATCTTCTTCTACTGCAAGTTTTATGAAATCTAAATACAGATTGAGTATTTTCAATGAAAAATTAGCATCCAAATGAAGATGGGCTATAAATTTAAAATACACAATGAACTTTGAACACATAATACAAAAAAGTAAAATTTTTATATTGATTATATATTTAAATAATTATATTTTATATGTCATGTATTAAAAAATGTAAATTATTTAAAAAAACAAACCACAGAGGGTTATTTCTTGCCCATGTTACACATCCATTGTGGGTCAGTGAGTGTCTCTGCTCCATGCAGTCCTTCAGGGATCCAAGCAGCAGAAGCTTCCCCATGTTGTAGCTAAACCATCTGAAGAAAGGTTCACTTGGCCTCCTTGGTCTCCCTGGTCATTGAGGCAAGGGAGAGAGCACCAGCAATGAAATACTTTGGTCTGGATACATATCCCTTCTACTCCTGTCATACTGGCAAAAACCAGTCCCATAGCTCTGTTGAACTGCTAGAGGGCAAGAAAATGTAACTCTCCCATGTACTCAGAGGACAAGAGAACCAAATAATGGAAATGCTGGGAGTCTCTACTGAACCATCTCTTGGCACTGCCAAAGGTCCTTTCTATTTCAGATATTTCCAGTTTTTTTCAAATACTAAAACAAAACAAAAAAACACACAAAAAAAGTTTTGAAGTCCAGTACAGATCTGTGTGAGTTAGAAGAACTAGAAGAACCATGACAACTAATAGAACATTCACCAGAAACCTACCTCTAAAGAGGAAGGACATCTGGTTCCAGGAATAGACTGAAGGATGTCATTGTATCTTTCATGAAGGAAATAATGTGTATGTATATCTCTCCAAAAGTGAATCTCAAGATATTTCTTTAAAATCCATTTGCATACATCAAAACTGTCCTTCTTCCCTTGAGGGATGGGAGAAAAATTATGGAACTGTTAACCTTTACCACTGTGGAAGCCCCAGATGCTGTGCTAAACATTAGGGACACCCAAATCAGTGGTTCAAGCCCTTGATCTTGAGACTTGCTCTTGTGAAGCTTATGTATATAATGGAGAAGTTTAGCCTACTATAGGTGTACCTAAGAGTTGCTTCCAGAGGACCTCTTTTGTTGCTCCAATGTGGCCTCTCTCTCTCTCTCTTTCTAAGCCCAAATCTGCAAGTGAGACTGTTACCCTCCCCCTACGTGGGACATGACATCCAGGGATGAAAGTCTCCCTGGTGGCATGGGAGATGGTTCCTGGGGATGAACGTGGCCCTGGCACTGTGAGATCAACAATGCTATCCTGAGAAAAAGGGGGGAAATATTTGTAACAAATAAGGTATAATTGGCTAAGAGAGTTCAAGTAGAGTCGAGAGGCTACACTGGAGGTTACTCTTACGCATGCTTCAGTTAGACATTGCTACCTATCATAACTTGTCAAACCCCAACCAAGACCATTCCTGCCAATCCTAAAGAATACCTAGGGCATTATATAAGAGTCTACAAAGGTTCTGTGCTGGTTTGAAAGGATGTATGTACCCTAGAAAAGCCATGTTTTAATCAAAATCCCATTTTGTAGAGGTAGAATAATCCCTATTCAATATAGTATGTAATTAGATCATCTCCCTGGAGATGTAACCTAATCAAGAGTGGTTGTTAAACTGGATTAGGGGAGATATGTTTCCTCCCATTTGGATGGGTCTTGATTAGTTTCTGAAGTTCTATACAAGAGGAAACATTTTGGAGAATGAGACATTCAGAGAGAACAGAGCAGAATGACACAGCCACAAGAAGCAGAGTCCACCAGCCAGTGACCTTTGGAGATGAAGAAGGAAACTGCCTCCTGGGGAGCTTCATGAAACATGAAGCCAGGAGAAGAAGCTAGCAGATGACACTGTGTCCGCCATGTGCCCTTCCAGATGAGAGAGAAATTCTGTGTTCTCCATGTGCCCTTCCACTTGAGAGAGAAACCCTGAACTTCATCAGCCTTCTTGAACCAAGGTATCTTTCCCTGGATACCTTAGATTGAATATTTCTATAGATTTGTGTTCTAGTTTGCTGGCTGCCAGAATGCAATATACCAGAAACGGAATGGCTTTTAAAAAGGGGAATTTAATGGGTTGCTAGTTAACAGTTCCAGAGTCGACAAAATGTCCCAATTAAAACAAGTTTATAGAAATGTCCAATCTAAGGCATCCAGGGAAAGATACCTTGGTTCAGGAAGTCCGAAGAAGTTCAGGGTTTCTCTCTCAAGTGAGAAGGCACATGGTGAACACAGTCAGGGTTCCTCTCTCATCTGGAAGGGTACATGGCGAACACAGGATCATCGGCAAGCTTTCTCTCCTGGCTTCTTGTTTCATGAAGCTCCCCAGGAGGCATTTTCCTTCTTCATCTCCAAAGGTCACTGGGTGGTGGACTCTGCTTCTTGTGGCTATGCTGTTCTGCTCTGCTCTCTCTGAATCTCCTTCTTTCTCCAAAATGTTTCCTTTTTTGTAGGACTCCCAGAAACTTATCAAGACCCACCCAAATGGGTGGAGACATGTTTTCACCTAATCAAGCTTAACAACCACTCTTGACTAAATCACATCATCCAGGGAGATGATCTGATTACAGTTTCAAACATATAGTATTGAATAGGGATTATTTTACCTTTGTGAAATGGGATTTTGATTAAAACATGGCTTTTCTAGGGGACATACATCCCTTCAAACCAGCACAACTTGTTTTAATTGGGACATTTTCTTGGCCTTAGAACTGTAAACTAGCAACTTACTAAATTCCCCTTTTAAAAGTCATTCTGTTTCTGGTATATTGTATTCTAGCAGTTAGCAAACTAGAACAGGTTCCATGCACTAGGGTAACTTTCCAAAACCTACAACCTCCAGATGGGTCCCTAGACCAGATAAGTCCTGAAATGCAGAGGCCAGCCTTTCCAAAACATCAGCTAACTCCATCCCCCATCCCATATTATATAGAGCCCCTTCCAACATGAAAAAGTTAGAATGGGCATAGCCAAAATAGCACTAAGGAGTGGGAGAAAGATCAAAGGTGATGGTAGGGTTATACATAGAAGGCTGAGTTTAACAAATGAGTATGAGTGCTGAATTATTATACTGATATTTCTTTTAGGCTCCAGTACCTTACAGCAACTAGAAATAAAAACCTAAAAGTGTAGAGATATAACCCATGCCAAATTCTGAAATCTGTTCTATAACTAATTGTTGCAACGTACTTTGAAATTTATTGCTTTTTTTGTAATATGCTACTTAAGAGAGGGAGGTGTATCACAGAGAAGATGGGATTAACAAATGTATGACTGTTGAACTATTATATTGATATTTCTGTGATATTGGTTTCCAGTGTCATGGAGCAACTAGAAGAAAAAATGAAAAACCATGGAACTGTAACCCATACCAAACTTTAAAATCTGTTTTATAACTACTTATTGAAATGTTCTTGGAAATTTATTGCTTTTTTGTATATATGTTATATTTCACAATAAAAAAATTTTTTTTAATGTCCTTCTGCCAAGGGCACAAGAATTCCTAAACACCTATGCTTTAGAATATTAATGATATATGTTCATGAAATAATACTATTAAAGAATTCACAGACTTCAGATGAAAATGACATCTAATCAACAGTCCTTGAAATAGCTGCTCCCCACTTTTACTGTAATTACCTTAGACCAAGTCAGTGGTATTGATGTTCCTGCCATCTATCAGAACTGATAGTGTCCATCTGATACCTGGATTTAGGGCCCCAGTATATCCTAAATCTGTCAAACTGGACCTCTTCACTTTAGCTGATAAGTAGGCACTGGGTCCAATCTGAGGTTTGGCTGCTATTACAAAGCAAGTGTTATGATTTACATTGTTCAGGTGACTGATGGAAGTTTTCAACTTTTTGGTTCACATTCTGGTAAACGAAGCTATAAAACTTGGTTATTTCATTCATGCTGATGTGAAGGTGGAATTCATTGTTCCTGAAGCCAACTGTACATTTTCTCTAGTTTGCTCAAAATTCATTTAATAGCTGACCAGCTAGCCTTCATCGCCAAGCACCAGAGTTTCCCAGATTGAAATCAGCATCAAAACACAGGATGAGTGGGAAGATGGCTGAATAGACTAGCTCAAGCTTAGCCCTGCTCCAAGGAAAAGGTAGAGAAGGGACAGGCGGGTGACTGAGGTGGCGATTCAGGAGTGCAGCTGACCTGGGAGAGCCTTCTGCACCACATGTGGCAGCCCTGGTTGCAAAGGCTGAGGAACTGAGAGGCAGAAAGTTGGAGCCTGGCATGGAGGCATGGAGCAAACCAGAGTACACAGATGGAAGCCCAGGACCAGGAATGTCGCACAGCTTCACTCTGCCCAACCTGAGCTCTGTGCATCCGTTTACAGCACTCCCAGGCCCACACATGTGCATGGGGCCTCCAATCACGCCATGCAGCTCTGGGAACCACAAACTTTACAGCAGTTCTAGAACCACGCATATGCATGGCCCTCAGCCCCACTTCCCAGCTCTGAGAAAGTGCTGACCTGTGCAGCCCATTCACATCTGCCCCCAATCCACAAAGGCATAAAGCCAACCTGCTGCCACAGCTCTATGCATGCACACAAAGGGCTGCATACCTTAGACCAGCACACACCAGGGTTGTGCCCTCTAGATTGGTGCACCTGCACAGCTACATCCTCCCTGACCACTGGGCACCCACGTTTACAAGTATCAGCGTAACATCCCCAACCTGCACCCATACCTGCCCTGAAACAAATCACCTCACTGAGTGCTCCACCCTGTGGCCTGCTACCCACTGTACAACCATCCCGCAAACACAAGGCCTTAGACTACTGAAAGAAATCACTCCCAAAGTAAATCAAGCAAGATATTTACATGTGATGAAGACAGCAGACGATCAAAAGCATATCACAATGCAGACAGATATAGCCCTGCCTAATGACCAAATTAAAACACCAGAAAAGACACAGACACTAGAAAAACTAATCAAAGATGTTCATACAACTCTACTTAATAAAATAAGTGGGATAGCAAATGACATAAAGGAGATCAAGAAGACAGTAGAAGAGCAGTTAATAGAGTAAAGACTCTATTAACCAAGTAAAAAACATACCAGAGGCACTCAACACCAGATTTCAAGAGACAGAAGAAAGAATAAGGGATAAAGAGGACAGGATCATTGACTTCAAATACTCAAAACAGCAAATGGCAAAAAAGATGGAAAAAATTGAATTGAAACTCAGGGAAATGATAGCCAAACAAAGTGCACAAATATGAGAATCATTCATGTCCCAGAAGAAGAACAGAGGAGGAAAGGGCTAGGAAGAATAGTTGAGGATGTAATGGGGGAAAACTTCCCAACCCTCATAAAGGACATAAATATACAAGTCAAAGAAGCCCAAATAACTCCAAACAGAATAAATCCAAATAGGTCTTCCCCAAGGCACATACTAATCAGTCTGTCAAATGTTGAGAAGCAGAAAATCCTAAAAGTGGCAAGAGAAAAATAATCTACTACATACAAAGGAAATCAAATGAGACTTGAGTTCACACTACTCAGCTAGCACCCTGAAGGTGAAAAGGCAGTGGTATGACATATTCAACATCCTGAAAGAGAAAGACTTCCAGCCAAGAATTCTGTACCCAGCCAAACTGTCCTTCAAAATTGAGGGAGAGATCAAAGTTTTCACAGACAAAGAAGTCCTGAAAGAATCTGTCAACAAGAGACTGGCCCTGTAGGAAATACTAAAAGGAGTTCTGACAGCTGAAAAAAAGACAGGAGAAGGAGGTCTGGAGGAGGGCACAGAATTTAAGAGTACAAGTAAAGGTAATTTAAAGAATACAAAGAGAAAGATATAGACCTGAAAAAAAAATAAAAAAGATAAGATGGTGGAATCAAGAAATGCCTTTTCAGCAATAACTTTGAATATTAACAGACTAAACTTAATAACTAAAAGATACAGATTGGCAGAATGGATTAAGAAACATAATCCAGCTATATGCTGCTTACAAGAGACTCATCTTAGACACAAGGATAAAAATAGATTGAAAGTGAAAGGATGGAAAAAGATTTTCCACTCAAGTTATAACCAAAAGAAAGCAGGAGTAGCTATATTAATATTGGACATGATAGAATTTAAATGTAAAGGCATCATAAGAGACAAAGAAGGACACTATATACTAATTAAAGGGTCAATTCACCAAGAAGATACAACAATCATTAATGTTTATCCTCCCAATCAAGGAGCTCCAAAGTACATGAGACAGACATTGGCCAAACTTAAGGGAGTGATAGATGTTTCAACAATAATTGTAGGAGACTTCAATACACTGCTGTCCTCTGAAGATATTACAACAAGACAGAAGATCAACAAGGAAATAGAGAAGTTAAATAACATGATAAATGAATTAGACCTAACAGACATATATAGGTCATTGTACCCTAAAGCACAAGGTTATACATTCTTCTCTAGTGCTCATGGAACATTCTGCAGCATAGATCATATGCTGGGGCACAAAACAGGTCTTTCTAAATATAAAAATACGGAAATTATTCACAGTACTTTCTCTGATCACAATGGATGAAGCTGGATCTCAATAACCACCAAGGAATGAGAACATTCACAAATATATAGAGATTAAATAATACACTCTTAAACAACCAGTGGGTCAAAGAAGAAATTGCTAGAGAAATCAGCAGCTAATTGGAGACTAAGGAAAATGAGAATACAACTTATCAGAATTTATGGAATGCAGCAAAGGCTGCACTGAGAGGGAAATTTATTGTCCTAAATGATATATTAAAAAACAAGAGAGAGCAAAAATCAAGGACTTAGCGGCATATCTGGAGAAACTTGAGAAAGTACAGCAAACTAACCCCAAAGCAAATAGGAGAAGCGACATAATAAAGATTAAAGAGAGATAAATGAATGGGAGAACAAAAGAACAATAGAAAGAATCAATAAAACCAAAAGTTGGTTCTTTGAGAAAATCAATAAAATTGATGGGTCATTAGCAAGACTGACAAAGAAAAAAAGAGAGAGGATGCAAATAAACAAAATCAGAAGTGAGAAGGGATGCATTACCACAGGTCCTGAAGAAATAAAAGAAATCGTAAGAGGATACTATGAACAACATACGCCAACAACCTAGACAACTTAGATGAAATGGGAAAATTCCTGGAGACACAGAAACAAGCTACATTGACTCTGGAAGAAACAGATGATCTCAACAAACCAATCACAAGTAAAGAGATTCAATTAGTCATCAAAATCTTTCTACAAAGAAAAGTCCAGGGCCAGATGGCTTCACAGGGGAATTTTATCAAACATTCCAGAAAGAACTAACACCAATTCTGCTCAAACTTTTCCAAAAAATTGAGGAAAAAGGAACTTTACCTAACTCACTTTATGAAGCTAATATCATTTGAATACCAAAACCAGGAAAGATGCTATAAGAAAGGAAAACTACAGGCCAATCTCCCTAATGAATATAGATGCAAAAATTCTCAATAAAATATTAGCATATCGAATCCAACAGCGCATTAAAAGAATTATACACCATGACTGTGTGGTTTGAAAGGATGTATGTCCCCTAGAAAAGCCATGTTTTAATCCTAACCCCATTTTGTAAAGACAGCCATTTCTTCTAATCCCTATTCAGCATTGTATATTTGAAATTGTAATTAGATCATCTCCCTGGAGATGTGATGTGATCAAGAGTGGTTGTTAAACTGGATTAGGTGATGACATGTCTCCACCCATTTGGGTGGATCTTGATTAGTTTCTGAAGTCCTATAAAAGAGGAAACATTTTGAAGAATAAGTGATTCAGAGAGACCAGAGAAGAATGACATAGCCACGAGAATCAGAGAGCCCATGAGCCAGCAACCTTTGGAGATGAAGAGGGAAAACGCCTCCCAGGGAGCTTCATGAAACAGGAAGCCAGGAGAGAAAGCTAGCAGATGACGCCTTGCTTGCCATGTGCCCTTCTAGCTGAGAGAGAAACTGTGACTGTGTTTGCCATGTGCCTTTTCACTTGAGAGAGAAACCCTGAACTTCATCAGCCTTTCTGAACCAAGGTATCTTTACCTGGATGCCATTGATTGGACATTTCTATAGACTTGTTTTGACTGGGACATTTTCTCGGCCTTAGAACTGTAGATTAGCAACTCATTAAACTCTTCTTTTTAAAAGCCATTCTGTTTCCAGTATATTGCATTCCAGCAGCTAGCAAGCTAGAACAATGACCAAGTGGGTTTATACCAGGAATGCAAGGATGGTGCAACACAAGAAAATCAATTGATGTAATGAAACACATTAACAAATCAAAGGGAAAAATCACATGATCATCTTGAGCAATGCTGAAAAAGCATTTGACAAAATTCAGTATCCTTTTCTGATAAAAATGTTCCAGAAGATAGGAATAAAAGATAACTACCTCAATATGACAAAGGAAATAAATGAAAAACTGATAGCGAGCATCATACTCAATGGAGAGAGAGACTGAAAGCTTTCACCCTAAGATCAGGTACAAGACAAGGATGCCCACTGTTATCACTATTATTCAACATTAAGCTAGAAATTCTAGCTAGAGCAATTAGGCAGAACAAAGAAATAAAAGGCATCCAGATTGGAAAGGAAGAAGTAAAACCCTCATTATTTGCAGATGATATGATACTATACTTGGGAGATCCTGAGAAATCTACAGCAAAGTTACTTGAACTAATAAACAAATTCAGCACAGTGGTGGGATATAAAATTAATGTTCAAAAATCAGTAACATTTCTATACACAAGAAATGACCAGGTTGAGGAGGCAGTCAAGGAAAAAATTCCATTCAAAAGAGCAACTAAAAGAATCAAATACTTAGGAATGAACTTAATTAGGGACATAAAGGACTTGTACACAGAAAACTACATAACATTGCTAAAAGAAATCAAAGAAGATCTAAATAGGTGGAAAGATATTCCCTGCTCATGGATAGGAAGGTTAATACAGTTAAGGTGTCAATTCTCCCCAAATTGATCTACAGATTCAACACAGTACCAATTAAAATTCCAACAACCTACTTTGAAGATTTGGAAAAGCTAACTACCAAATTCATCCAGAAGGGAAAGAGACCCCAAATAGCTAAAAGCATCCTAAAAAAAGAAGAATGAAGTGGGAAGATAAACACTTCCTGACTTTAAAACCTATTATAAAGCCGCAGTGGTCAAAAAAGCATGGTACTGGCATAAAGACAGAAGCACTGACAATTGGAATCATGTCTAGAGTGCAGAAATAGACCACCAAATCTATGGCCAACTGATTTTTTGACAAGGCCCCCAAATCCTCTGAACTGGGACAAAATAGTCTTTTCAATAATGGGGCATGGAAGAACTGGATATTAATAGCCAAGAGAATGAAAGAGGGCCCCTATCTTACACCCTACAAAAAATTAACTCATGATGGATCAAACACCTAAATGTAAGAACTAGCACCACAAAGCTTCTAGAATAAAATGTAGGGAAACATCTTCAAGACCTAATAACAGGAAGTAGCTTCCTAAACTTTACACCCAAAGCACATGAAACTAAAGAAAAAATAGATAAATGGGAACTCCTCAAAATCAAATGCTTCTGCACCTCAAACGACTTTCCAAAAAGGTGAAGAGGCAGCCAACTCAATGGGAGAAAATATTTGGGAATCACATATTGGACAAAGGTTTGATTTCCTGTATATACAAAGAAATCATACAACTCAACAACAAAAGAGCAAACAACCCAATCATAAAATGGGCTAAAGATATGAATAGGCATTTTTCTGAAGAGCAAATACAGATGGCTCAAAAGCACATGAAGAGATGCTCATTTTCATTGGGTATAAGGGAAATGCAGATCAAGACTACAATGAGATGCACCTCACACCTATAAGAATTGCTACTGTTAACAAACAGGAAACTATAAATGTTGGAGAGGATGTGGAGAAACTGGGACACCTATGCACTGCTGGTGGGAATGTATAATGGTGCAGCTACTTTGGAAGACTGTTTGATGGTTCCTTAGGAAACTAAATATCAAGTTGCCCTATGACCCAGCAATAGCACTACTTGGTATATACCCAGAAGAGCTGAAAGCAATGACACAGACATTTGCATATGAATGTTCACAGCAGCATTATTCACAGTCGCCAAAGATGGAAACAAACCAAATGCCCTTCAACAGATGAGTGGATCAACAAAATAATATATATATATTTATATATTATATATTATAATATGATATATCATATATATATATATGATGGAATATTATGCACTGGTAAGGTAAAATGATATCCTGAAGCACATGACAAGATGGATGAGCCTTGAGGACATAATCTGAGAGAAATTAGCCAGACACAAAAGGACAGATACTGTATGATCACACTTTTATGGCCAGCATAAAGGTATAATCAGAGGCTTATAATACAGAATATAGGGGACTTAGAGATACATAGAAACTAGAGATGGGTGAACTATTTGCTAATGAGGTTGAACTCCAATGTAAGAGGATAGGCGCGAAAGTGATTCTCTAGTGGGTCTAGAAGTAATATTACCATATTGAAAATGGACAAGATTGAAAGGGATTGTATAGACCTATATGTCCCACTGATTCACACTAGAAATATGAATTAGTTCTTATAAGAATTATTTCAAAGATATGATTCTTATATAAAGAGTATTTAAGTCCAGGGTACAGGGGAAACTGCTATTGCATGCTATAAGTTATGTTCAAAAGGAAACCATCAGCACTACCACAGCAACAGCAGAGGTCAATAATGGGGGGAGGGACAAGAGTTAAGAGGAGATTTAGATTTCTATTTGGTGAGGGTGTGTTTATTGGTTTTCTTTCTCTTGGGAACAATGAAATTATCTAAAATTGAGAATGTTGATGGACTGTGGACTTTGGGCCCTCTACATGATGCCCGATGAATGCAGGTGGCTGAAGGATGCACTGACAGAGAAGTAGAATGGCAAACGTGGTGTATACTTATGAATGAAGGCTGTGCTGCTACAAAAAGCAACAAAGTCATGAGGCATGCAACGATGTGAATGAACATGTGGGATATTTGGTGAGACAAAATAAGTCATAAACAAAAGAACAACAGTATGGCCACCTTTAGAAAACGCTCATAAGAAAATAGGGGCCTAGACTGCAAACTTTTAGAGCAGACATATTAAGTCCATGTGGTGATTATTATTTCTGAATTTTGAGAGGCTGTTTTATATATATAACCTGATACTCAGAGAGAAGAATGAAGCAGAACAGGTTGGGGTTAAAGTAATTCAGAATATAGGGGTAAGGAAGACAGTGTCTATATTTCAGAACTACACATACTTTTTGATACCAATGGAAGAAAGGTTTATTCGGTTTAGAACTGAAATTTTCTGTAGTGCATAACTTAATTCAACCTATCTGTTTAGCTCATTTGAACAATTAAAACACAGGGAGCCCAGAATAAGAAAGAGGCCCTTTAATCCTGTATAGATTATTGTACTGCCTGGAAACATCCTAGAATATATTAAGCAGATAATCAAAAAGTATTGGCAAAGTCCCCTGAGGCAGGGGAGAAAGAATATGGAATATTAAACCTTACCATCAGGGAATCCGCTGGTACTGTGCCAAATTTAAGGGACACCCAAATCAATAGGTCAGGCCCTTGATCAGAGGCTTACTCTTGTGAAACTTATATAAGTAGCGGAGAAGCTTAGACTACCTACAGGCATGCCTAGGAGTTACTTCTGGAGGACCTCTGTTGTTGCTCAGATGTGGCTTCAGTCTCTCTAAGCCCAACTCTGCAAGTGAAATCATTGCCCTCCTTACGTGGGATATGACTTCTAGGGGTGAAAGTTTCCCTGGCGACATGGGAGATGATTCCCAGGATGAATCCAGACCTGGCACCGTGGGATCAACAATTCCATCCTGATCAAAAGGGGGAAAAGAAGTGTAACTAATCAAGTATCAGTGGCAGAGAAAGTTCAAATACAGTCAAGGCTACTCTGGAGGTTGCTCTTACACAAGCTTCAGGTAGACTTTGTTACCTTTCATAACCTGCCAACCCCCAACCAGGACCATTCCAGCTAATCCTAAAGAACACCTAGGGCAATATATAAGATTCCACAAGGGTTCCATGCACTAGAGTAACTTTCCAGAAACCTACAACCTCCAGATGGGTTCCTGGTCCAGATAAGTCCTGAAACCTAGCCCAGCCTCTCCAGAACATCAGATAGTTCCATCTCCCTACCCCATATTAGTGGCAGACACTTCCAATATGAAAAATTTAAAATTGTCATAGCCCAAACACCCCTAAAGAGAGGTATGGAAAGATCAAAGGTGCTGGTTGAGTTATACAGAGATGATAGGATTTAACAAAGGAATATGAATGCTGAATCTTAAATTGGTATCTCTTTAGTCTCCAGTATTTTACAGTAGCTAGAAGTAAAAACCTGAAATTGTGAAATTGTAACCCATGTCAAACTCTGAAATATGTTCTACAACTAATTGCGGTGCTGTGCTTTGAAATGTATTGCTCTTTTATATATACGTTATTGTTCACAAAAAAGAAGGAATAAAAGTCGATTGTGATGATAAAAAAATATTTAAGCCCTTAGCCTCCTATATTCTGGAGCAGCTAGAAGCAAAAATACGAGAGGATCATATGGTAGCCCATGATAAACTCTGGGATCTCGTCCTGTAACTACTGGTGAAGAGTGCTTTGAAAACTATGGCTTTTTTAGATCTTGGCTTTGTATATATGTTATACTATACAATAAAAAAACAGTGAAAAACAAAACACAGGATGATATGCTTCCATTTTTACCCCATCTTAATTTCAGCAATTTTTCCCCTTATAATCTCAACAGTTAGTATTCCTTGTCAGTGCTCCTTTTCTCCATAAATGTCAAAGAATATCCAGTTTACCTGTACATGTATATTGCCTCTGCTCCATTTTCCCTTTCTCCTCTATTTCTAGGACTCTAAACAACCTATGTTAAACTTCATATTCTCCATGTCTTTTTTCTTCTCTTTTGTGTATTCCTTCTTTCACTTCTCCATAATTCATTTTGGATAGTTACCTCTGACCTATACAGCAGTTCACTATGTTTCCCTTTAGCTGTATTTTATCTGCTCTTAAGTCATCCATTGAGGTCTTAATTTTGGTTACTGCATTTTATATGTTGTTTTTTACAGTCTACAGATCCCTACTAAAATGTCCAAGCCTGGCTTTTCATCTCTTTGAACATAATAAGCCTAGTTGTTAGAAATATGGATCTATAATTCTAATATCTGGAGTTTCGAACTTCTTTGTCTGTTGTTTTTTGCATTTAGCCATTCCAAGCATTAAATTTAAGTTTTAAAGAGGCAAGTTTCTTGGAGGCAAGTTTCTCAACACAATTTTGAAAATATTTTATTTGGAAGTTTTCTTTAATCAATAGTTTAATTTTTTAAATTTATTTTCTTTTTATGATTATATAATATACAGAAATGAAAATTTTTTTTCACCAAATCAAATGCAGATGTTGCCAAATTGTTTTGCACCATTTTTTGATGAATGCCATCCTGATCGCTATGACTAGGATCCCCTAAATTGGTAGCAATGTTGCCACTACTCATTCCCTCTTTTTCTACCATTCTCGAGGTAGATGTCTCGAGGTATTCAAATGCATGACCTAAAAAACTCTCTTGAAAATTATGATATGTGAAACTCATTTAAAATGCCTTTAGAGCAGTGAAGAATGCCTATGTATGGTAGACCAATTACAGTAATGGCTCCAATTGTCCTTTCTCCAGGCACGCACCTTTTGGATTGTGACTTTCCAGCTCTCCTTTGAGAGAGCTGGCCTCTCAATCTGGGTTGGCCTTGTAACTCACACTGTCCAATAGAATAAGGCAAAAGTTATGATTTGCCATGTCTGCGCTTAGGTCTCAAGAAGGTTTGCAAACTTCTGCCTGCTTTTTTGAAGTGCTTAAGCTAGTCTGCTGGAAGAGGAGAGAATATAAGAAGGAAAGCTAATTGTCCAAGCTGAGATCATCATAGCTTAGCCTATTGCCAGCTGACCCCCAAAGAATTAAGAAAGCCCAACCAAGATCACCAAAGCTGACTGCAGGTACCTAAGTGAACCCAACAGAGATGAAAATAACTTCCTAGCTGACCTACAGGTTAAGCCACTGAATTTTGGGGTGATTTGTTAAACAGCAATAACTAATTGATATACTATGCTTATTACAGAGAGATTTACTTAGAAAAGTCCACATTTTAAAAGTCATCAAAAAAAATCCAGCACGTCGATGAATATGATTTAGCTTTTGTAGTAAAAGAATGGTTTTATGTAACTGACAAGTATATGTGAAAACATACATTGTAATTTATGTTAATTTATTTTTTACCTGATTTTGGAATTTTTTTGGGTAGTTCAACACTTTTTTCCAGAAATAAAACTTATGATATACTGTATATAGAAACCAGAAGAAAAAAAGAAAAAAAGTGCTATTCTTATATAATGAAAGAAGACACAAACTCAAAAACATAAAGCTACAGGGAGAGAATAAGTTGACTTGAGGATTAACTGTAATAAAATCGAAATTGTAAGAGCATTCCAATGGACAAATGTATAAAGAATTCAAACAGACAATTCATGGAAGAAAAAATATAAGTATAAGAAGCTAATAAATGAGAAGTACAGTCAAGCTCAGTGGTAACCAAAGAAAGACAAATTAAAAATCATATACCTTTTTCATATAGCAATTTTACAAAGAAAAATAAATTATACTACTCAATGCTGGCAAGCATCTAATGAGGACCCACTGCTGCTGTAAAGGTAAATTAATTCAGTTGTTATAGAAAATAATTTGCTTTGGTTGTATCGAGAGCCCGAAAAAACATCATCACAAGCTAGACCCAGATGTTCTACTTCTAGAAATCAATCTGATGGAAATGATCAGAAATTTGACCAAAGGTTATACACAAGCATATTTATAATTATGTAAACCCAAAAAGCAACTTCAATATCTAACAACAAAGAATGGTCCAATAAATTATAGTGTATTAATGGAATGGAATAATATATTTCCAGTAAATAGTGGTGTTTATGAAAAGTATTTTATGATATGGACAATGCTTATAATAAAAGGGTAAGTGAGAAAGGCATAGTCCAAAATTCTAATTGTATTAATATATATTTTGCTCAAAATATATATGTACAAAAAAGCCTATAATATATCATAAACATTAATCGTCATCTTTAAATGGTCTGAGTGGTAGACTTAGAGGTATGTTTATTATCTTCTCTACTTTTTAGATTTTTCTGTACTTCCCAGAAGGGAAAGAGAGAAATAAACAAAAAAAAATGAGTAAAAAGAAAAAAGCAGAGTGATGTTGGAGAGAAACAATTTTGAATATTTATTAATACCCAAAAAAGTATCAGTGGCCTACAACTCTTGGTTTTTTGGCTATATACATTTTAGTCCCCTGCACCTTCCCCAATACTGCTGAGTGCATGTGCAAAATAATCAACATAAATGAATATACTGAAGATCACAGGGAGCCACAGTCAATTTCACAGCTGCCACCCTTAGCTGAGTGTACAAGGCTGAGGCCCAGCAGGGTTCGTACTACCTATTCATCTCAGTGTCCCCAGTGCCTGGCAAAGATCAGGGAACAGAGTCCTGCATAATACGTGATTGGTGAATAAATAAATACACCATCACCAAGTTTTCTTCCAAATCAATTAAAACTACTGAATGCTTGGTAAATACAAGGTATTGTATTAAATCCTACAAAGACTTCGCAAAACACAGAAGACACATTTCCTTATTCTTTTGACCTCACTAGCATAACACTAAATTATGTATACATGATATCTATGGCAGTTGCAAATATTTATACTTTTGTTTTGCACTAGTTGGTCCTCCTATGTAAGCAAATCATGGCATGAGACATTTTCTGAAACCGCAATGATATTGTGAATTCACGCAGTGTGTCCTGTGAACAATGAAAGCATATGGTTATTTTTGGGTACTAACTGGCACTTCAGTTAGTACCATCCTTCCTTGAGTATGTTATTCTAGCTCAAAATTCAAACAGCATTATCTAATGCAGATTCTTTTTATGATGGATAATGATGACACTCTCCATTTTCCTACCTGTGCAATTAAAAAGTTTAATAGTCTTTGATGTGGCTGGTTATCTGAATAATTTTCTAAACAGGAACAATTAAAATCCACTTATTCGATGGTTTGTGCATTCTCAGCTATTGTTTCAAACTCTTTGTTTCTGTGGAAACCTGATGAAAACTTAAAGAACTTTAAATCTATAATGAGTTTGCAAACAGCATTTGTTTTCCTTAATTACCAAGAGTATACAGCTGGATTGTATGTAGCACAGTTCCTCTAACAAACTTTTAGGAATAAAGAGCTTGCTTGCTTCCTTTTTTTCCCCATATGAGAAATGGCACAGCTGTCTGCTTTGGTAAGGAGTGGGGAACTTTCCCAATGCCACCCCAACCTGAAATGTGTGAGCATTTCCACCGGATTACCTTCTGAAATGAGTGGGTGACCCACTTAAGGATACACGGCGGAGCTATCAGCTTGAATCTCTTTTTACTCTGCCTAGTTAATGCTTGTTCTGCCACCATTATTTCAGCTCAAGTAGGATGATTATAATTTCAAGCTCTGTCTAGATTATACTGTTCTGAGGGTTACTCTTTATCTATATAGACTCCTCTTTATAAATTCCTGGTGGTGATACCCTAATAGCCCCTCATTAGACAAGTGTGTGTGGCATCCTGCTTTGTTTACACAGAAGTGACAATACTTCATGTCTTAGAGAGAAGTACCTTTTAATAAAAATAAAATAAAATACTTGAATGGAATTAGAATGAATGTGTTCTTTTCAAAACAAACTAAAAATACTGTAAGAGTTGATGTTCAAACAACTTACACGTGGCAAATTAATGAAGGCAAAAATTAGAAAAGCCGAGCACTGAAATGCGTGCATTTTTAGAGAAAATAATTCAATATGAGAAACTTCCTTAAAACGAAATCCTTAGCACCCAGCCGGGAAATATCTCACTATTTCAGAAAATACCACCAACTCTCTACACATTCTACTACAGAAGGTCATTTTTTTGAGTGTCCAGAAAAAGGTTTACTCCTCGACTTACACAATTTCATACGCAAGGGGTTAGTTCTACTGAAATCTGCTAGAACTTACCGAACTATCAGCTCTGTGGTCAAACCATAAGGAGTTACTATAGGACTCCTTTTAGGGGGGCATATTTTCATTTTAACAGAGAGTTTATAGAAACAAATGACAACAAAAAAATCGAAGTGGCAAACTGGAGATGGTTTTGTCCTTCCCCACCCATTGCCTGTGCATAAGGCACGTAGAGCTAGCTCTGTGTATGTTAATAGAGCGAGCTCCACAATTCTGGAGATGCCTAACTCTGGAGACCGTGAAACCAATACATTTTTCAAACACAAGCCACATCAAGTAAGATCTTTGAGTCCTTAATACATGAAACGCACTGTGCCTGGCTTGTTCCTAGGAATATTTCCAGTTTTTTTTTTTTTTTTTTTTTTGGTGGGGGCGAGGTGGTTGTGGTAAAAAACCTTCAAATTAGCAAAAACATTTGACTTATAGCCTGAAGCATCAGAAAGCAGTATAGAATATGTGGAGACAGGTTAAAAACACATTAGATGAGTGTGAAGTAGGAAATCATTATCACTAGCATCATTGTCATTAATAAATATCCGTGAATGTAAGCATCAATACAGCTTCAATGCAATACATAGATAACACAAAAGAATCTTCATGAGACAGTAAAAATTAGTGGAATGGGTTGTAAAAGCCACCTGGGATTGAGTAAAGCAGACTATAATTTGTTAAACAATTAGCTGGCATCTGATTAGGATGGCATGTCCAATTGTTTAACAGAGATCTAAAATTTGGAGGAAGTTGAGAGTTGCCCCTTTTGGAAATGGGATAAACTGGGTTTGACTGTGCCAACAGATTTACCACCAGTGAACAAGTTAGTGTAGCTCAGACCCCACCACTCAGAAAGACCCCCAGACTTCTCGAGTCCTGCCTACGTACCATGTCCAGCTTAAGTTTTCAGTGTAATGGATTAGGAAGGATAGTCAGAAAGCAGCCTAAAATCTATGAAAAATGGGGTTGCTGCTTTGGTTTGTAAGGCTGGGAGACAATGGGCTTCCACCACGTCCCTCGCACACCCTGGCTAAATACCCATGTCCCAGAATCTACCCTCACCATAAGATTAGCCGGCCTGGTCAGGCTCTCCTACTAGTGCCTAGGGTAGCTAGAGTTTCTGAATTAAGGTAATGAGAGGTTTAAACTTTAGAGGTTTATAAGAAACCATGGGAAGACTTTAACACGTTTTGTTTCTCATGCTACAATCTGCTTAGTTCCAGGCCAATCCTAAGCAAACTGGTTTCTAGAAAAAAGGGAAAAACATAAGTGAACCAAACAGAGAATTACACTGAGCATTTAGCCTAATAAAAGAACCCAAATTCTCTATATCAGGACTATAAATAGCATGGCCTTTTCAAAAATATGTCATATGCATCTGCATGTATGTATATAATTATTTTATTGGTTATTGTAAAGTTTTTAAGGAGCTTTTACTTGGAAGGTATTTAGTTTAAGGTGATTCTCTACTGTACAATTAATCCTTTAAAATCATAGAGAATGAGGAAAAATTATTATACCTGCAAAACAGCTAGTTCTTTGAAATGACTAATTTAAATACTAGCAGTCCATTAGACACCAGGAAAAAAACTGATCACTGGGGGGGTGGGGGCAGAATAGCCCAATTGTTGCTAAAATTATTTCACAAAATTTTTTATTAAAATGCTATCAAATCTCCCTTCTAGTTTACAAGAAAAGGGATTTTTTTTTAGCTAGTTCAAAACAAATGGAAATTTAAACATTATTACTAATGCCTCAAAGTGCTATGATATCTAATTATGCATACTACAGAAGGTAATAACTGGGTGTGGCCAAGTTAGAAAAATGTTTTTTTCTCCTTTTGTTTTCTATTTTTGAATATAATAACTTAAATTAAAATGTATGCAATAATGATGAAATAATTAGTAACAACATTACCCTACTCCAAATCACTGCACTCAGTTCCTAAAGACTAACATTTGACCACTAACATAACCAAGCCATCACGAGCACCTTCTCAGCAGAGGGCAGTATTTGCTACATCTCTGCGGGAAGAATGTGTGAGAAATTTGTCTGGCTTTTAAAATCAACCCAGAAGAAATCCAAAAGAGTACAGACATGATGCAAAGTCAGGTTTTAGACATTTTGGTATTGGTCTTGCATTTCCATGTGAAATGAAAGGACAAAGAAAGCTAACTTTTTCTTTTGGAAATCGGAGCTAAGAGATAAAAATGCCATCAAGGACACTTCAAAAAACATGAGAGAAAAGTCTTCCAAATAACAGACATTTTTAAATTTGTGAGTTATAACTTCTGAACTCGGGAAAGTCTTGTAAATGCAGAGGTTTTTTAATTTTTTGTTGTTGTTGCTGTTTTGCTTTTCCATCTGAGAGTCCACTTGGGAGAAACTGAATTATCTTAGGCTTGGATTTTGAAAAGCCTAATCTGAGTTGGAAAAGAAGTGAATATCAAAGAGTTATTATTCTTCCTCCCACTCCTTCTGCTTTCCAAATCACAGAAACACTCATGAAAATGCTAATTCATATTCTAAAGATATTAAAAAGTGAATCAGAGCAAGGCTGAGCGCTCCTCTGGCTGCTGGATACACAAAGGGCCAAATCCTTCAAATTATGAATAAGACCAAAAGAATTCTTCACTCAGTCTTCTTGCTAGAAAACACAACCTTGAATTATCTGAGGCCCAAATTTTATTAAAAGATTTAACATTCATGAAAGGTTTGAACAACATGAGTCCGATCTCTAAACATTTAAAACTGTTTTGGTTCGAGCCAGATAGTAAAGAGAACAGCTTACTGTAGAGCACACTCTCCTTTTTTTTTTTTTTTTTTACCTCTGTGGCACTAGTTTCATTGAACTGGATTTTGTCATTATGTCCCCAGCTTGCATACAAGAATCTGTACAATACAAACTCATACTGGTGGCAGGAATGGTACAGATGAAACTGTCCCTTGGAATCACTCACAAGTTCCTTTATGAAAGATTCAAGTGACAGAAGAATCTTCACGTCGTCTGAGTAAATTACTCACTTCTATATTCTAACTTACTGAATATCTTAAATCTCCCTTTTGGCTGACAGGAGGCTGAGAGTTGATGTAATTATTTGATTTTGAGAACTTTGTAGAAGTTTATGACCTGGATTTATTTATACTAATTTTCCTGTCTTCCAACTTAACTATTATCTATTTTCCTTTTGCCCTGATTTAAAAAAACTATTTATCTAATTAATATGTGCATATGTCTGTTTGTATATATGTATACACATATGTAAAATACTTTTTGGAGTCAGATATATGCTAAATTATACTTTCTATTTTTTTTTTTTTTTGAGAGAGGGAGGAAAGGAAGGAAAGACAGAGAAGGAAGGAAGGGAGGAAGAAAGGGAAACATTTTTAAACATTTTCTTGTTTTATTATATTTTGTTTGTTTGTTTGTTTTTTACATGGGCTGGGGCCGGGAATCGAACCGGGGTCCTCCGGCACGGCAGGCAAGCACTCTTGCCCGCTGAGCCACCGCGGCCCGCCCTCTTTCTATTACTTTTTAATGCTTATTAGTTTGTGTCAATTTCTTTCCTGAACTTCCTAATTATCTCCCAATCATTTCCTTATCTCCCCTTCACTGTCTCCTCACCTTCTTTACTAAAGCCCAGGGTGCTCTCAAACTATACTAAAAGGTACGCAAGATGATTTTTACATCTCCATGTAAATGTGTTTAATAACCTACACTTGACACCATTTTTCACGTACATCAAGGTTGAAAAGCAGTAAGATTAGGTTATTAAGAGCACGGGCTTGTTATAGACACCTATTAAGACTTTCTACACATAACATACAAATCCCAAAATGCTACCAATCTAGTTAAATCCTTCCATTAAAAAAAAATTCCCCAATAAAATGGTGGGAAATTATTGCTTCAATTGAAACCTTTGGCTCCATTTATAGTAATGAATTTTCCAATACCATCCTGACCCCTCATCTCTTCCCATTTCTATGTTAGTTTGGGTGATTTCATTGACTCCTTTAGGCTCCACACGAACACATATCTTTAAATGACTTCTAGATCTTCATTTTCACTCCTAGATTTCCAAGTGTTTGTGAGTCCCCTTCTCCTACCTCTGATATTTCAGTCAAGGGTCCAGTTCCTCTGGTTGGTATCTTCTCCTCAACACCCCTCGACACCCAATCCTATAAATTTCTCCCATTCATTTTGCTCTGTCCAACCTAAGCATTCCAAGCTTAGACACTGCTCAAGGGGGCAATTAGGAGCTGAAATCTAGTCCATGCTCTTTCTGCCAAGCCATGCATCCCGATGAGGGCCAGCACCCACCTACAGGAAGGGGCACTCCTTTTTTTCACATAAAGGCATCATTTACTCACTTAGCTCCATTCCCATCTGGAGGAGTACGCTTATCTAATACACACAAAGGGTCTAAATATTATATAGATGTCTCAATCTTATACATCATTGTCAGATTATCCAAAACAGCTGTGTTAAAAAAAATGACTAGTTTGTTTTAAGCTAATGAAGGTTCTAATCCAAACTCTATTACCTGGTATGTGAGCCCCTCCACACTGACTTCAACCTATCTCACTTGTCTAAGCACACTACTCGCCTACATAGTACCCAAGCTCCAGCCATGACCTTGTAGTTCTCTGGATATAGAACTCGGGATTGTCAAGTTGTTTTTTTCAGCACTTTAAATATGTTCTTGCACTGTTTTCTGGCCTCCATTGCTTTCTAATGAGAAGTCAGTTTTCAGTCATATTGTTATTCTCCTGGCTGCTTTGACAGTTTATCTTTGGTTTTCAGTAATTTGACTATGATGTTCCTAAGAGTGATTTTCTTTGTACTTATCCTGCTTGGGATTTGTTAAGATTCTAGAATTTGTAAATTCACACTTTTTAAACTAATTTTGGAAACTTTTCAGCTATTATTTCTTGAAAAAAATTTTTTCTGACCTATTTTCTCTTTCCTTTTCTTCTGGGATTCCAATGACATGAGTTAAACCTTTTGATACAGTTTCTTATGCCATCAGGCTGTTTTGTTTTTTTCCTTCAAATTTTTCATATTTATTCTTTAACCTGAATCATTTCTATTGTTCTGTCTTCAAATTCACTGACTCTTCTGTCACCTGCAAACTGGTATTAAGCACATAGAGTGATTTCTTAAATTTCTAGTCCTAGAACTTAAAAATTTTAATTTTAGAATTTCCATTTTTTCATAGTTTCTATTTCTTTGCTGAGATTTCCTTTGTTAATTCATTTCTAGGATATTTTCCTTTACATTATTAATTGTAGTTATAAAAGCTACTTTAAAATTCTTGTCTCAAAAAAAAAATCCTTGTTTCTAGCTCCAATAGCTGTGTCACCTTAGAGTTAGTCTTTGTTGATTATCTTTTCTCTTGAAAACGGATCCTACTTTCCTGTTTCAGCACATACCTAAGAATTTTGGATTGTACTCGGGGCATTGTGAACAACATGCTGTGGAGACCTGGGATTCTTTCATATTCATCCAAATATTGATTTTTAGGTTGCTGCTTTTTTCAGCAGGTAAATGAGTTGGCTGGTCTCACACTCCAAAATTTGTCTCCCCTTTGATGGGTAACAGCTAAAATATGTCTTCAGGGTTTTAGCCTTAGCTGTGCATATATAGTTCACAGTTAAGCCAAAGGTTTGGGCAGAGTATATGAAGAATTTTGGGCTCTTCTATTGCTCTGTCCTTTGCAGGGTTTCTCCTTATACTTTTCAGTCACTGTGGTCACTCAGAATGCTCTCTACTGGTTCCTCAGGTCAGTAACACTGCAGATTTCTACCAAGTTTTAGATGCTCTGCATGAGGTCAACTGTGTGATCTGGCCTCAGGTGAATAACTATAAAAATGAGAAATTTACCCAGTGTCAATCCGATTGTTCAAGTGTTGCCTACCCTCCACTTTCTCCCTGCTTTGGTTAGTCACCAGTGCCTTCCAGAGAGTTGTTTTTAAAATGTTTTGTCCAGAGTTTACAATTGTGATCTATAGCTGTGTTAGAGCTACTCTGCAATTAATGGAAGTTGGACCCTCTTGAGTCTGCAATTCTATGAATTCACTCTATAATTTCCTATCTCTGTGTCTCTCATAGAAAGAAACAGAAAACATCGAAGAAGGCAGGGATCACAAAGGTTGCCCTCATGGTCCTCTATGCCTGGGAACAACCATAAGCCCACCCTTCACATACCTCCTGCCTGCCCAGCAGAATCCTCAACAAGTGATAAACCCTCCAGTCTTCAAGGCCAAATTTCTCATTGATTCCTCACAGCATTCTGGTCATACAGATCCTGTAGTACTCATCGTAATTTGTTAGTTATATATGTACTGATCACAATTTCTCTTCTAAATGAAAACTGCATAAATGTGGAGAGCGACTCTCTTATTCATCTTGGTAGCCCCTGAAGCACCTAGCACTACACCAGCCCTTCACTAAGTACTCAGAAAATATTTGTGAATGACAAGGTAGAAGTGTGATAAAATATAAAAATGGTAGGCTCTGCCTGTTACCCAGCTGAAGGGTTACCAGCATGCTGGTTTATCTAGCCAAGTTTCCTCCAAGAGGAGATACAATTTGCTGATCCACTGAAATGTGCTGTTGAAATTTCCAACCTCCCTTGGAGTGTAGTGCCCCTTTAGCCTTCCTAAACATTACATTATGTACCATGCTCCAGCTCAAAACTTTTTCTCTATGCTTCAAGGTAAGAAGTCTATATTTTTCTGTCTTGTTATGGCGATTCTGTCTGATATTTTATTTCCCTTTTCTCTTCAACATGTACTATGCACCCATTAGATAAATATCTTCTGTCCCCCTGAAATATGCTGTGCTTGGCTTCAGCTCATGGTTGAAATACCTTCACTTTGCTCACCTAACTCCTACTCATGTTTAAATGTTAAGATCCTTAAATCATGTCTCCCTGGAGCCTTCCTTACTTAACTCCTGATGCATTCATAATATATATTCAACTAGGTAGTGAAGCTCTTTAAAGTAGACTGTTATAGCTGAAAGATCACAGAAATTAGCTGGTTACATCATGCAGAGAGGTTAAGTGACCTGCCTGAGGCCACTTGGCCACATAGTTTCTGAGTAAGGACTGGAATTTAGTTCTCCTGACTCAATTGGGCTTCTTTCCACTTTACCAAACTGTCTGGGATTTGGTTCCTGCTATTTACTTTAATAAACTAAAGTCTTGGAAAGAAACATCTTAAATATCTTTTATATTCCTCATAAAACAGCAGCATACAACTATGGAAGCACTTAAGAATAAGTACATTGAATCATTGCAACAATGTTTGGGGGAAATCTTACATGGCATATACTTCTTGATTAACAGTAAAAGATAAAAGAGCTAAGTAATATTCGTTCTTAAAATACATGCAAATCTGGGAATTCCTGTGACATTACAGTTCATTTCTAGTATTTTCTCAGATTATTTTGTCTGACTTGATAATACCTCCTCATTTCTTCAATAAGTTACTTTAGGAAACAAAAATGGTAAATTCTAACAATTTCTAAACTTTTTCTGTAAAAAATCTCAAAATAATAGAATATCTAATGGGATGTGCCTTATTGAATATTTCAATTGGCGATGTAATAAGTAATAACTAATTTTGAGTTAACAGATTTAATCTTGTGGGAAGGTACTGTGGAGCGTATCGAATCACGGACTCCATGATAAGAAACAAAGATACTAAAAAAATACAGGATCAAAGTATTATTTGATTAAAAACAAAAACAAAACAAAAAGACAATAGGTAAGCATCAGAAAAACCATCAGAGTTAAATCTATTTTTTTTAATTAAAAAAAATACTTTAAAAGTGTTTATCAGTCACACTGGTTGATCTATATATTTTTTCTGAATGCTTTACCAATCATTTCATCTTACAGGTCTTATGCTTCAAGAACTAGTCTCAATCATTTTTTAGGGCTGGGGTACATTTTTTATTTAAAGTCCAGTGAGATAAGTTACTTTAAAATTAAAAACAAATTACATTTAAAAAAATTTATCCCTTTAATATTTAAATTTTAATTCATACTTCTTAATTACTGTCTGAGCCAGTAAATGACATATTCCTTCCAAAGACCGAAGCAAATATTAAAAATTATTTTGTCATTATTTGCTAAAGCAGAAGTGATTTTAAAAGGAATATGAGGATTTTTATTTATTAGGAGCAGTATTCATTCAAAATAATTTTATTCCCGAGACAGAGATCGAAGGTGACTAACCATTCTTGACATACGTGCTCTTTCCTTGAGACTCTCTGTGAACCCATGGTCACTGCCTCCTCATTACAAGGACCAGCATGTTCTGAAACCATTTTGGCAGGACACATAAATACGTTCACAGAAGATGGAAGCAAGTTTTCTTCCTCATCGATGCTTCAGGCAGCTAAGTCTGAAGGCAGTTAAGTTAGGTAGCTAAGTCTGAAGAGTCCATGGCTTGCAGACTTTAATCTCTACAACCATACACCGTAACAGCTAAGATGCTGTTTTTGCCCTGGTTTGGAAATGGAAGCTGGGCAAGACTGTCCAGCCCCACAGTCTGGTCTATAACGGAAAACTTGTCAAGGGGGAAAAGTGGGAAGGTGGTCTCTATTGACCCAGTTCTTCTTTATTCTTTCTGATTCCTTCTCACCCCACCCCCTAATTCATCAGGAAAATGACCACAATTATTTTAAGTGGCTACAGTTTTCAAATTTCAAACCAGCCTCTCTTTTTAAGACATTTCTTTAAAAAGTCTCTTTTTTTCCCCTTTTATCCCTTAAAATAATAAAATGTCAACTAAACATATAAGAAACATAGCAACAATTTCTCAGCAGGCGAGATTTCCTGCCACTGAGTCACTGTTGCACCACCCACATAGCAACAGTTTTAATCCAAATAGACAGTGATTTCATTGGAAGATAAAAATCAGTCAACAATTAGTAAAAATGAATCCTTTAGTCCAACCTTGCAGTGAATTCTATTTTTCTCTTATGTGCAAAATTTCAGAAAATGAAATGAAATCAGACAGGAAGTTACTTGTATATATCTTACCTTTTAAAATCAAATTATGGTACACGTTCGTTACAAGATTTTATTCTAATAACCTTCTTTATAATTCTGAAAGCCCATGTACAATAGGCTAGATCCAGATATGTATGTTGAAATTTTACAACTATCTGCATATGCCCTATATTCCTTCTCACACATTTTAACTGCATCCCCAAAATTGGCACTGCAAGGCAGCTGGAAGACCAGGGTATTTTAGGGAGGATTCAGGATTGATTGAATGGTCAGATAAAATGGCTTTCAAGGTGCCTTCCGACCCAAGACTATGCCTCATAGTCTTGGGCAGAGGATGAAAGACCCTAGGGCTTATTTTTGGCATTATATTAATATTCTTCCCTCCAAGAATCTGACCCATTTTTTGCTAACATCTTTGTACTCTTTCTTCTGCCCTATCTGTCCCCTATGTTTTAGCCAGGCTGGCTGCCTTATTTGGACATGGTATTGGCAGAGTCAGCATATTTGGGAAATGATGCTACAAGAATGTTTTTTGCTGTTGGGAAGGTAAAAGGCCAAGGAAATTCCTGGGCTGCCTCAGCTCTGGTGATTAATGCCCTTATTCCCTGATGCTAATCACCACTGTTGGCATCCAAGCACCATCAGCCTTGACTCTTGGCCAAATAGTAGAGATAAAAGCTATTCATCCTTTAATATTTACTGAGGGTACCAAGCACAGGATATAAACCAGAAGTAGTTCCCAACCAATGGTTTAATTTGGAATACATGAAACCAGATAAAGCATAAAACAAAGAAAGACATGGGAAATGTCCTTTAACATTTATACCCCAAGAGATACTTTCTAGTATAAGTCTAACAATGTGTAAAGTAATAGGATATAAATCAAGATTAATATCTTGAAGACAAGATTGTATATAGCTTTTACAATGTGACCGTGATATTGTGAAAATGTTGTGTCTAATGCTCCTTTTATCCAGGGTAAGGACAGATGAGTAAGGAAAAAAAAAAAAGAACAAAAAAATAAATAAATAATGGGGGGGAAGGGATAAAAAAAAAATGGGTCGATTGAAATACTAGTGTTCAACGAGAGGGAAGGGTATGGGGCATTGAATGTATGCGTTTTTTCCTTTTTCTTTTTATTTCTTTTTCTGGAGTGATGCAAGTGTTCTAAAAAATGATCATGGTGATGAATACACAACTATGAGCAACATCATGAGCCACTGATTGTATGCCATGGATGGTCTGTATGTGCGTGAAAATTTCTCAATAAAAGCATTCTTAAAAAAAAGATTAATAGACAGAAAGGCCAAAATTCTTAACTGAGGGTACTAAGAACCAAAGAAGAAAACTTATAAACAAGAAGTTGGTAGTGAACAATGTGGATAACCATGCATATGCATCAACTGATATATTTTTCTGCCTAGACTTTTTGCAAACACACCTGGCCACCTGTCATTATTTTTAAGACGCAAATAACAAATTGCTCTTGTAAACAGTTACTTGTGAGCACAGTTAACGAATGAGAAAACAATTTTCTGCAGGTGTAAAAATTACATTTCTCAATAAGCGAAATTCAGGTATAGTCAGTTTACTCATTAAGTCTTTAGAACTGCATTTTGGTTTGCTTTCTTTGGACAGGGTTCTTTCATTTTTAGTCCACAGAAGTTTAACCCTAAAGCAAGTAGTTTTCAAACTTTTTGGATTCAGGACCCTTTACACTCTCAAAAATTACTGAGGAACCCACAGAACTTTCATGTGTTGGGGTTATCTCTCCCAATATTTACATATTTGAAATTAAAGTTGAAAACATTTTAAAATATGATTAATTCAACTTAAAGTAGCAATGATAAACCCATCACAGCAAATCCTTTAAATGAACATTTTTATGAAAAACAATTATATTTTCCAAAATGAAAATGATTTAGTAAGAAAAGTGGCACTGTGTGCAAAGATATCTCAGTAAAAATGCTTAAACAAAAAAAAGAAGAGTGGCACTGATTTACATTTTTGCAAATCTTCTTACTGTTTGGATTCTCATCTTTGCCTCTACATCAAATCTATTGGGATATGTTGTTTTGCTTGAAGTATATAAGGAAATCTGACCTCACACAAGTATGTAGTTGGAAAAAGGAAAAGTATTTTAATAGCATTATCAGATAATTATGGATATTCTTCTTTGACGGCACATGAAAATTCGACAAGAACTTCCTTCCAAAGAGTACACTACAGAAGTCGGGGGGAGAAGCAGCAAGGAAAAGGAATGTTACAGTGGAGCAGCTGATGACCACTACCTCTCAGATGATCAAGGGTGACATCAACAATGATCCCTTGATATGATGTGATAAAAATAGCACTTTATCTCTGTGCTCTTCCTTCTCAAAGCCCATAATCCCAGGCTAACACGAGAAAAGCATCAGACAAATCCCAACTGAGGGACATTCTATAAAATACCTGAATGTAATCCTCAAAACTGCAAGTTATCAAAAACAAGGGAAGTCTGAGAAACTGTCACAATCTGGAGAAGCCTAGGGAGAACTAACTGCATGTAATGCAGTAGCCTGGGTGGGATCCTGGAACAGATGAAGGACATCAGGTAAAAACTAAGGAGATCTGAATAAAGTATGGACTTTGGTTAATAATGATGTATCAATATTGATTCATCAACTGTAACAAATGTACCAAACTAATGTAAATTAGTAATAGGAGAAACTGGGTACTGCGTATATAAGAACTTTCACTTTCTGTACTATCTTCTCAATTTTTCTGTAAATCTAAAACTTTTCTAAAATGATGTATAATTAAAATAAAATTAAAAACCTCAAAATAAGTAGTTTTTAAAGTTAGTTACAATGTGGAATCTGAAACTATACCAATGTACTTTTTGAATTCTATCAAATTAAAATACATTGTTGTTTCTACTGTAAGTGTAATTAACAATGCTAAGTTTTAGTATTGTTGAAAGGGGAAGGTTAGGGTTGCATTTGTCATTAGAAGGAAAGCTAGAGGATAAAATATGGAACAGTGGACAATAACTGTGGTTAACTGTACAGATAAGAAAGTCCTTACATGATCTAGAACAAATGTACTTCACTATTACAAGGTTAATAATAGGGTGGTATATGGGGAAAAAACTACAAATAATACAAACTAAGGACTATAGTTAACAGTTAACACTGTAATACACTTTCATTAAATGTAACAAAGACACTATACCAAAGCTAAGCAGCTATAACAGAGGGTTACTTGACACATCCCAGAGTAATCTGGGCAGAAGATTACAAACTATTTACAAAGTCCCCTTGAGGAACTGGGGCAAAAGCTGGAAAGATTAAACTTCCCCAACTGGGGAAGACCTGATATTCTCATAGTCATTGGGGATTGTCAGTTTGATAGACCAGGCCCTTCATCTTGGGGCTTGCTCTTATGAAACTTATTCCTGCAAAGGAGCAGTTAAACCTACTTATAATTTTGCCTTAGAGTCACCCCCTGAGAACTTCTTCTGTTGCTCAGTTGTGGTCTCTCTCACTAAGCCATCTCCACAGGTGAGCTCACTGCCCTCTTCCCTGCATGGGGCATGACTCCCAGGGGTGTAAATCCCTTGGCAATGCGGGACATGACTCCGGGGGACAAGCCTGGCCATAGCATTGTGGGACTGAGAAAGCTTTCTTGACCAAAAGAGGGAAGAGAAATGAAACAAAGTTTCAGTGGCTGAGAGATTTCAAATAGAGCTGAGAAGTTATTCTGGAGGTTATTCTTAAGCAGTATATACATACCCCTTTTCAGTTTTTGGTGTATTGAAGTACCTAGAGGGAAATACCTGAAACTGTTGAAATATAATCCAACAACCTTGATTCTTAAAGATGACTGAATAATTATAAAGCTTTTAAGGTGTGACCATGTGATCATGAAAACCTTGTGACTGTGTATGGACAGATGAATAAGGAAAAAAAAAGACAAAAAAATAGATAAATAATAGGGGGTGGGGGGATCGAATGTTTTGGGTTTCCTTTTTCACTTTTATTCTTATTTTTTTTGAGTAATGAAAATGTTCAAAAATCTATTGTGATGCACAACTATATAATGATACTGTGAACCAGTGATTACACAATTTCCACGAGTATATGGTATGTGAATATGTAATTACTCAATAAAATTGTGTATCTTAAAATAGGGAAAAATAATAATAGGGCATTTAAGCGGTATAGGTTTTTTTTTTCAGAGAAATGTGAATGCTCTCATATTGATTGTGGTGGTAAATGCATAACTACATGATTATATCAAGAGCCATTAATTGTACACTTTGGATGGACTATATGTGTGTGAATAAAACTGTTTTGTTTTTTTTAATCCATTGGTGTTTCACTTTAAATGGATCTTTTGTCATTCATGATTTTGTAAGAGCTTGGATTGGTTATTGGAAAAGATTGATTCAATGAGCTATGCAGATCTTCCAAATGTTTTCATATTTAATTACACAATATCAAAACATTATATTTGTTAATATCACCATCAGTCTCATCAGAAAAATGTGTAAGTACAATACTAGGAAGCTGCCAACCTTATGGTGGTGGAAACAAGTTTTCCCAAAATTCTAATATTCACTTGTATGCTCAAATTTTATCACTGCCAACAAATATTGTTGTTTTCCTTGAAGTGACAATCTTACTTTTTCATTTTCAAGAAAATGGTTCTATCAAACATTTCAAGAAAATGTCTGCCAACTCTGAATAACCAGTTTGTCACTCATTCTTTTTTTTTAGCATGGACAGGCACCGGGAATCGAACCCAAGTCTCCTGCATGGCGGGCGAGAACTCTTCCTGCTGGGCCACAGTGGCCCGCCCTGTCATTCATTCTTTCAAGTAAAAACAGAGTTCCTTAAAAAAAAAAGTGGCTAGTTCAGTTTGCAACTCAAACAACTACACAACTATTTTTCTTTGAAACAACCACTGTGTTTAAATAGCAGGGGTGCTTTATATGCACTTCCTACTTCATCGCAAAGAATATTTAAAAGACGTGGTCCTAAGGGTTGAGATTTAACAAAGTTCATAATATTTTACTGCTTCATCAAGGATATTCTTAAGTGGAACAGGATTTTTTTTCACTATGAGTGCATGACACCAGCAGATATCCCCCCCTTGCTTTTGCACCATTACTGTTAAGCGTCACCACAGTGAAAAAGACAAATAATGGTTAGTATTTTTATGGAGAGTCTTGACCTCAAGCATCCCTAAAAAGGTTTCAGGGCCTCCTAGCAGCATGTGAAACACATAATGAGAACCACTGAATTAACATATTTCTAACTTCTCCACTACCTCTGATTGAGTCAGATAAACGTGTCAAGGTAAGGAAAGGAAACCTAAAAACTCATAACATGTCCACAAAAATGAACCTGCGTCACTTTCCTTTATTGCAGACCTTCTATGGAGGGAAAGACAGGGCATACCACCAAATAAATATGTTTGCCTTTGCCCTCATACTGTTCTTTCCCAACCTTTTTCACATGACGGCAGGGAGAGAAAATGATAATTTTTTAAAAGGGTAAAGAGATAAGACTATCTAAGGCTTAAAGCCCCTAGTTTGAAGGTAGAGGCCCTATACAACCTTCAGGAAGACAGAGGCATCTATCTACACCCCATTCCCAGTGGGTATGTCAAAGCACATGAGTTGGACAGTTCTGTACTTAGGTTCTTAATAGAGAGGGGAGGTCTCAGGACTGGAGAGTGGCTGTTCCCCAAACAGATGTATGTGTCATAAAAGGTTCAAAGCTCAGCTCAGATGTAAGAATTCACAATATATGCCACTACACTTCATGGTAGATCTAGAATTTTATAAAGAATTAATGCAGAACTTTTCCTGACTATTTTCAGATATAATGTAATGATTAAACACACAAAATCGGACTCCCAGATATCCAAGGGGTTCTAGGTCTGGGGCTCTGCCACTTACCGACTGTGTAACCTTTGGGAAAGCAATTTAACATCTCTGTGCCTCAATTTCTCCACTTATAAAATGGGGACGATAACAGTGTCTATCTAATGTAAGCATCACATGAGTTAATACAGAAAGTGCTTAGAATGACATCTGTTAAATTTCAAAGTTACCTATTATTATTAGGCAGGTGCCACAAGGTCTCCTACTTGGGAATGCTTTTCTGAGCATGACAGTGTTGAATCACAGATTTGCAAAGAAATAGAATCCTGGAGATACCCAGAGGTTAGATGTTAGACTGCAGGACTCCAGATCTAAGGAACCCCTTGAAGCAGGAAGGGAGAGGGGTGTGAGAACAGGGGATGCCCCAGGCCTTTTTCAGTTTTTCTTATGGCACACATCCAGGGCTTCCAATCTAAACCTTCTTTTACATTAGGACACCCATAGATAGGTTTCTCCCAAATACATTTGTAAGTTTATAAATATTTCACTTTTTCTTGGAAGGGGTCATGGTTCAAAAGTAATGGAGACACCCACACACAGACACTACTTGGTGTAGGTGTTTCACAGTGGAGTCAAGAGGGGGTGCATGGGTTTCAGGCTTCAGGAGTCTCCAGATCACCAGGATAAACAATACAAAGCTGGGTCTGCCCCAGACACATTGGACATCTGATCCTTTTTACTGAGATGGGCATGTTTTTTACTTTACTGAACAATTTTTAGCAATGATTTGGCCTCATTCATAAGAAGATTATACCTAATGAAGAGTTTTAGACTTACATCTGAAGCTGAGTAATTTCAAGGGTCCTCTTCACGTAACTATTCAATATCTGAGTTGCCACAGTTATAAGGTTGCAAGGAAAAGGAAAATCATCATAACAAGAAAATAGTCATGAAGGAACTGACCACTTAAAAATGTAGCTCATACTCAAGCACCTCTCACAGTTTAACCATACTACCTGGTTCCACCCAACTCGTCAATGTCTTTTGTCAGTTACTCAGTACTTGTCTTATGTGGTAAAACATCCCACAATTGCACTGTAGATAAAAGGCCAACCCATCCATACAAATAAGGACAAATAAGGAGCTGGCCCACTTGAAGGGGAAAAAATAAACAAGGGTAATGACATCACAAAAACTTTAAAAGAAAATAATTAGATATTAATGAATTAATAGAGGAACTTGGAAAAAACTGATGAAATCTTTAAGTATTTTTGTAAAAATTATTTTCTATGTGAATGAACGATCAAATTCTGAAGTGAAAGATGGAGCATTTTATTATCTTACAATGTTATCAAAAAAAGAATTAGTTGATTTATTCATTGCTTTTTCTAAGAATTTAGTCCATTGTGGCTACTATAATCTACATTTTTGTCAAATAAAATAAAACCACTTATTATTATGTGTTACTTTCAGTTTTTAACCTTCTTTCCACCACTTCCATACAGTAAGTAGACCGTGAAGATTTTAGTCTTTGAAAAGCGGATTTTCCTGGTATTAAATCTCCTCAAATAATGAGCATATTAAAAAAAAAATAGGCAAATACCCAGTGTCTGCTTCAGGAGACCAACTTTGCCTTATTACCCCAAGATGCAGCAGGCCTTTTCTTTCTCTTTCCCCGCTGGGTCCTCTTAGGTGGCAGGAAGAGGAACTTCATCTTCTGCCTATACAAGATTTTTCTCAAGTTTCTTACCCTGGCAATGTGAATTGTAAACAGCTAAGCAGAAGCCTTAATAAAATTTTGCCTGGAGATACTATGTTATCAAGGCCATAATGAGATTGATCCAACAGACGTTTAAGGGTCCCTATCCCCTATAATGACCTTGACTAACAGAGGTTGTCATTATCAACCTGTCAGAGGATCCAAAAGTTAGATACCTTACTGGTTCTAAAGTGCTTTATTTCTGTAACAACAACTGCAGGTTGAACTTATCTCTCCAGTTCAAAAATTATATATTTATAATGGTTAGAAGTAGTTGAATCACTAGCTTCTAAGAAAATACTTATAAAGACTCTCTTCCCTCTTTCTGATAAACACTTTTCTTTCAGTTACCTAAAAATTAAGATGCATTAGAGACCAGCTGGAATGAAAATTTATACATGTAAATCAAGGAATTATGCTTTAAGTTATGTGTGGTTTGGATTTGTTTTTTCAAGATTTCCAACTGATAAATATTATTGACTATCCACTGAGGAATGAGAATCCCAGAGTTTTTAAAAGACATAATTCATCTCTATAAAGAATCTGTAATTAAGGTGTTTCTCCCTTATCTGAATGTAGGTGCATGTTCCTTTTTCCTCTGTCGCACATTATTTATTATATAACATAGATGTCACAGTTAAATAAAATCCACTTCCGCTGACCCTGGTCCAAATAGGTCAGACACTGTGGCAATACCAGGTAGGCAATAAGGATGAGGAATGGGGATCCTTTCATGCCACACTTCCTTGGATCATGGTAGCGTTACTTCAGTTTCCTTTTCCCACACAGCCACTTCCATAAAATATACATATATATATATATATTTCTTATGTATGACTTTTATGAAATATCCCTAAAACTGGTTTATTTTTTACTTCCAGTAACAGTTGACAATTCTCTCTGTATTTCTAATTTTGCTTTAAATACCCCTCTGAGAGTAGATTCTGAGCCCATACCTATAAAAAGCACATGGCATAGACCGATGAGTATTTCCCCCAATGAGACATTAAAATCAGTTCTGACTCTGTGAATAGTATTTTAAAACCTGAAACAGGCAGAAAGGAAAACATGAAGTATTTTAACATGTGAAAAGGCCAATGAGTCTGGGCGTGCTTGGACACTTACTCTCTCACACAGCTCTTCAAATGTGCAGTCGGCAATGGTTCCACAGGCTTTATTCAGCAGCAGCTCTCTGCCTCGCACTTTTAGAATCCTTGGTCTAGTTACTATGGGAACATGAACAAAGACTCAATCTTGTCTGGATAATTACTCTAAAATTCATCTCTTACAGATAGGAAATGCATAGCTTGATGAATAATAGCACATGATTCAACACATAAATTAGACAAAATGCTGATACAATGACTGCCACTTGAGCGTGGCATCAACCCATATACAGCAATGGAACTTATTAATTGGTCAGTGGAGATTGGGCATTGTGTTCTAAATGTATTCTCTTTCAAGAGAAATTAACTTACGTACAATCATTTTGTTTCTGAGCCAGCTCATCAAACAACTTATCCATGACAGCCTCCACATCAGCTTCACTTGTGCTACAGTGAAAAGAATAATAGAATATGAAATTAATAACACTTGAAGCCAACATCAAACAGCTGCCTGAGGCTGCTTAGCTTTTTGCCCATAAAAAGAGAGAACAGGATGTTATGCTCTAAATACAAACATTACATTTAGAATACACTTAAAAGCAGAGAATATTAACTCTCAGGTAGATGATTCTGCCTTATTTGCATACACTGAAAGACTTCTGTGCTTCGAGCTGTTTCCAGTAATGAGACGATACAGGCAGAGTAAATCCATTAATACTATGTGTACACAATGAGAAGAAAGGCTTCTGGCTCTCTCTTGCATGCAAAACAAGAGCAAATAGACAAGGCAGTCAAGCATCCAGCAAAGTACTCTTTGAAATCTCTACTGAGAGGGTACATGTTAAATTAAATATTGAAGCTGCATTGAAAAAAAAATCAAGTCAAGTCACTGACTGGGAGGATCAAACATCCAGAATTAAATTACTAGCTTGGAAATCCAACTTGATCTGCACATCAATAACTTTATCAGACTTCTAATATAAGGACAACTATAGAGCACACAATTTCTCTCAAAAGTGTCCTTGATGGAAATTCAAGAAAACTCTCTCCTTCATTATGCCCACCACCGGAGCCATTACTGAGTTAGTCTCATCACAGAATCTTTTGTATTCTAATTGGAAATCACCATATGGTTTAGGGAAACTACATATATAAATGTGATAATGTCGGGGCCTTTTTTCCTCTCACATTTTTTTTGAAGAGGGGTTGATAAATTAGCACTGTCAATAAAATTAAATAACTGGCAGAAGAAGCAAACACTGTGAAATTAAAATTTTCAAGTAAATATGTAAGTTTACTTCAACTCTACATACAAACTTATACAAGATGACCTGCCAATATGCTTAATTTGGACACATAAATCACTCTTGTCTAGGTGTGGAAGCAATTAAACTCAGTTCTGAACACCCATCTTAATAAAGTCGTATTGAGAATTAATAAGATAGACTATTTCTTCTTTAGATTAAGCTTAAATTAAACCCAAACTAATTCTTTCCCTGAGATACTTATCAGTAATGCAGGCATCTAAGATACGTAATTCTTCAACTGTTTTAGAGCAAATGCCTTTAAAATGCAACACAGTACATAGTCAGTATGAAGGGTTTGGAATGGTCACATTTCAAGTATTAACCATGGCACACAATTCCTCAAAAGATCTTAAAAATATCATTTGCAATGGTTAACTTTGCAGGGAAAGTGTTAGTTGAGTTACATAAAGTCATGTAAGGCGTTTGACTATAAGTGTATTAAAATAATAAAATGACATTACAGAACGAGTGATTATAGATACGAAATACAATTTTAAAGGTAATAAAGAATTCATACTAGCCAGTACAAATGTCGATGACCATACCAGGTACATATATGTATATGTGGCTTTGCCAAATCATCCCTGAAAATTCATTTGGAAATGTGGCATTACACTACTACAACTGCTAGGGAAGTGAGTTGCTTTTTAAGGGATATGGTAAGGAAAGGGCAATGCCAGCCACCCAGGACATATGCTGGTTTCGGAAACCTCTCCTCAGGAAAGGTATGGTACCCAACAGAGATGGAAAATTGAATTCTGGAAAATAACCAAGAGAGAAGACAGTAATTTTCCAAAAGCATATTTGGTGAATAAACAATTGCTATACAAACTTCCTCAGTGGTGATTTCTTTTATTACTCTCTAATATATTATATTAATGAAATGTGGCCACATCTTCCAAGTTATCTGTGAAATTACTGTATATGACTTCGTGTATAGTGAAATTACAAAGTTATTTTTATTATAATAGTATCTAATAAAAATTTCATTATATTATTTTTAAAAGTTACTCAGATGTTACAAAATACAAAATAAAAACTTTTATTAAAAGCATAAAAGCAGTGTTAAGTGGTCTAATAATAAATGTTCATGAAAGCAGTTTATGGAATTTACAACTGAACAAACTGCTATCCATCCTTAAACCAACTCATATCTCAGAGAATAAGTTTACTGACCTTCTGGAGGACAAGGACCTCACCTTCATATTCTGTCTTGAAAGCAGGAGGGGCTAGTGTGTGTGTGTGTGTGTGTTTTCTTGAAGATGTATCTACATTGATATAAAATAATTCAGGATGCATGAACGCAATGCTTACCATAAATAAATAAACTTATAAGCCCTTAACAAATAACTTACAAGAAACACTAGTCTTCTCACATTCCACTCTGATTCAGATTTCCCTACTTAAAAAGATGCATCAATCAGAGAGCATTAATTTTTGAAGGATAAGAATTAGAAAAGTAAGAAGAGAAATTTAAATTTGCCTATCCTATAATGAATAGTCTCAATGTAAAAAGAAAACAAAGCAAAACTCCTACAAACAACAACAAAAAGGTGAATAACCCCAATAGAAAAACTAGCAAAGGACCTGAACAAGCGAATTGCATAAAAAGACAGCTAAATGGGCAAGATACATATGTAAAATTGTTCATTCTAGTAGCAATAGCAAATGCAAAGCAAAACCATGATGAACTATTCTTCTATCCAACCTGGCAGAGATATGGAAAAAGCTAAGATACCCCAAACAAGCTATGAGAAAAAGCACACTCATGCACGCTGGGAGGAGGGTAAAATGGGTACAACATTTTCAGGGCAAGCAAATAATAAGCAATTAAAGTCTTAAAAACATGCATATTCTATCACTCAGTCACTCAGCGATTTCACTCACAGGAATTTCAGCTATGGAAATAATAATGGATAAGTACTACAAGGACACTGCTTGTGACATCAAAAAAGTGAAAGAGAATCTAAATGTCCAATGATGGGGAATTTGGTTGAGTACATTTGAATGTGTCAATGTAATGGAACATTATGAAGTTACTTAGTAGAACTTTTTTCTCTTGTCCTTTTTTAACTTTTTTAGTTAAAGCCTAAAGTTGATGGCTAGAAGTACTAACTACCCCCAACTATCTAAAGAGAACTGCCAAAGAGCCAATAACTGTTCTGACCCCATGGTTAAATAAGCAGGAGAACCAGCCCTCTGTACTTGCCAACCCTCCTCTACCATCCCCCATCATTTTCCCCACTACAGTGTCTTTATAGCGAAGGAGAGAGGAACAGGAGTCACTGATCTTTGTGTCAATATTTATGATAAGAGCCTTTTCCCTCCCATCTTCTTGGGAGGGAAGAGAGTGACTTACTCTCCCCAAAGACAAATCATTAGGCGATGGGTTCTCTAAGACAACCCATTGCAAAGACTAGGGGAGCCTAGGAGAGACTGAAATTGTTTTCCAAAGGTAGATGAGTGGTAACTTCCTAGAACAAGAAAGCAGAAAGCTAGAGTTGGGATGCTGAGCCCAGACAAAGCAAACCAGTTCTCACTAAAGAACGCTCAAAAGGCTCAGAACCACCAGATACATAGTGAAGGAGTTGGGCTGGAAATAGGACACTGAAAACAAGACAGTTCCTTAGACTCCCTCATTCTAGCTGGAGAGCCAGATTCCAGCCCGTACTCCACACCAGCAGTCACTGAGAACTTTACTATCTGGGACAGTCGCTATGAAAAATGGGGGAAAGATACTATACTGAAATTCTGCATATTAAACAGTGAGATCAACAGTCCCTACCTCTTTATCATTCAAAATCTGACCAGCCAAGCTTCTATCTCAATACAGAGTGAAAGATTTGTCTCTGGGGGAAACTGGACAGCCAAAAGAAAGACCTGCACATACTTGATATTTGGGGGTTCTTCAATGAAAAAACTGACCTGCCACTTTATCACCCTCCAGCAAAGCCCACCCACTATCAAAACCCTGTCTATGCACACAGGATTTATAGTCAGATTTTTAATGCCTCATTCTTAAACGTGAATAGATAAACAAGTATCTTCAGACATTTAAGGAAAGCCCCAGGATAAAAAAAAAAAAAACAACATTTAAAAAAATTAAAAAAAGATCTTGGAGAAAGCAAAGAAAACAAATACAGAGAACAGGAGGTGAAAAACAAATTCTAATACCCCTAGAGAGAGAAAGAAGATACTGTATCCATAAAATAATAGCCCCCCCCCCAAAAAAAAGGATGCTATAAACCAAAAGAACACTTAGAACCTAAGAAAGGGGTCTAACTATGACTGCCAAATAAAAGAAATTCAAGAAAAGAATTGGAAGACAAAGTTAATGTTCAGAAAACAGAGCAAAATGACAGACGGAAAACAAGAGAGAATATGAGAAAATGTGAAGATTAATCTAGTAGTTTTAATATCTAACCAGTAGGGGTTCCAAAGTATATAGAGGAGGAAAAAAAAAAAGAAGGAAGAAGTTCGGATTACTCAGCAAGCATATAGAGGTGAGAAGGCAGTGGTATGATATATTTAAAATTCTGAACAAGAAGACTTCCAGCCAAGAATTCCTTATCCAGCCAAATTGTCCTTCAAAACTGAGGGAGAGATTAAAAAATCTTCTCAGACAAACAAAGGCTGAGAGAATTTGTTAATAAGAGATTGGCCCTATAAGAAATACTAAAAGATGTTCTGTCAGCTGAAAAAAAAAAAAAAAGACAGGAGAGGGAGGTCTGGAGGAGGGCACAGAATTAAAGAGTATCAGTAAGGTAATTTAAAGGATAAAAAGAGAGAGAGGGAAAAGAATATATAGATCTGGCAGATAAAAAACAAAACACAAAATGGTAGATTGAAGAGTTGCCTTTATATAATAACATTGAATGTTAACAGACTAAACTCACCAATGAAAAATACCAATTAGCAGAATGGATTTTAAAAATATGATCCATCTATATGCTGCATACAAAAGACTCACCTTAGACCAAAGGATACAAATGAATTGAAAGCAAAAGGATAGAAAAAGATCTTCTATGCAAGCTGTAACCAAAAGCTGTAACCCAAACCAAGAGTATCTATACTAATATCAGATATAATACACTTCAAATGTCAAGATGTCATAAGAGACAAGGAAGGACACTATATATTAACAAAAGGGAAAATTCACCAAGAAGAAATAATCATAAATGTTTATGCTCCCAACTAAGGAGCTCAAAGGACATGAGGCAAGCATTGACAAAACTGAAGGGAGTAACAGACATTTCAACAATAATAGTAGGGAGACTTCAACATACTACTCTCATCTATAGACAGAACAACCAGAGGAGCAACAAGGAAATAGAAAACGTAAACAATGTATTAAATACATTGGGCCTGACAGACATATATAGATCACTACATCCCAAAACACCAGGATATACATTCTTCTTTAGTGCATATGGAATGTTCTTCAGGATAGCTCATATGCTGGATGCAAAACAGGTCCTTATAAGTTTAATAAGATTGAAATTATCCAAAGTACTTTCTCTGACCACAATGGAATGAAGCTAGAAATTAATAACCACCAAAGAACCACAACTTTCACAAATACATGGAGATTTAACAACACATTCATAAACAATCTTTTCTAATAAAAGAAAAAAATTGCTAGAGAAATAGGTAAATATCTGAGAAAAATGAAAATGTACATATCAGAACTTATAGGATGCAGCAAAAGCAGTGCTGAGAGGGAAATTTATTGCCCTAAATGCCTGTATTTAAAAAGAAGAATGAGCAAAAACCAAGGACTTAATTGCTCACCTGGAAGAAATATAGAAAGAACAGCAAACTAACTCCAAACAGAAAAAGAGAAATAACAAAGATTAAAGTACAAATAAATGAACTAGAGAATAATAACAACAACAACAAACAACAGAAAGAATCAACAAACCCAAAAGTTGGTTCTAGGAGAAAATTAATAAAATCGATGGATCCCTAGCTAGGCTGACAAAGAAAAAAGAGAGAGGACACAAATAAGCAAAATCAGAAATGAGAGGGGGTTTGTTATCACAGATCCTAATGAAAATAAAAATATCACAAGAGGATACTATGAAAAACTATACGCCAACAAACTAGACAAGCTAATGAAGTGGACAAATTCCTAGAAACATATAAACTACCTACACTGACTTGAGAGGAAACAGAAGAGCTCAGCAAAACAATTGCAAGTAAAGAGATTCAATCAGTCATCAAAAACCTTCCTACAAGGAAGAGCCCAGGGCTAGATGGCTTCACAGGGGGATTTTATCAAACATTCCAGAAAGAACTAACACAAATCTTGCTCAAACTCTTCCAAAAAAAACTAAGGAAAAAGGAGCACTACCTAACTCATTTTATGAAGCTAATACCACTCTAATACCAAAGCCAGATAAAGATGCTACAAAAAAGGAAAACTACAGACCAATTTTCCTAATGAATATAGATACAAAAATTCTCAACACAATACTAGCAAATCAAACCCAACAACACATTAAAAGAATTATACAACGTGATCAAGTGGGGTTTACACCAGGAATGCAAGGTGGTTCAACACAAGAAAAGCAATCAATGTAATACAGCACATCAACAAAATGAAAGGGAAAAGTCACGTGATCATATCAATTGATGCTTAAAAAGCATTCAACAAAATTCAGCATCCTTTTTGATAAAAACACTTCAAGGAGGTAGGAATTGAAGAGAATGTCCTTGATATCATAAAGGGCATATATAAAAAACCATAGCCAGCATCAAACTCAATGGTGAGAGCTTGAAAGCATACCCCCTAAGATCAGGAACAAGACAAGGATGCCCATTGTCACTGCTGTTATTTAACATTGTACTAGAAGGTCTAGCTAGGGTGATCAGGCAGGCGAAAGGAATAAAACGCATCCAAAAAGGAAAGGAAGAAGTAAAACTTTCATTATTTGCAGATGAAATGATCCAATAATTTGTAAAATCCTGAAAAATCTATAACAAAGCTACTTGAGCTAATTAAAAAATTTAGCAAAGTGGCTAGATACAAGATTAATGTACAAAAATCAGTAATGTTTCCACACACAAGCAATAACCTAAATGAGGAAACAATTAAGGAAAAGAAGCCTATTCAAAATAGCAACTAAAAGAATCAAATATCTAGGAATAAGCTTAACCAGAGATGTTAGGGACCTGTACAAGAAAACTATAAAACATTGCTAAAAGAAATCAAAGAAAATTTAAATAGGTGGAAAGACATTCTACATTCATGGATAGGGAGGCTGATTGTTGTTAAGATGTCAATTCTACCCAAAATTATCTACAGATTCAACGAGTACCAATCAAAGTTCCAACAACCTACTTTGAAGACTTGGAAAAGACTGTTATCAAATTTATTTGGAAGGGAAAGAGACCTTGAATAGTTAAAAAGAAGAGCAATGTAAAGATACTCCCCATCTTTAAAGCCACAAAGGTCAAAAGAGCATGGTACTGGCATAGAGATAGAAGTGCTGACCAATGGAACCCAAATCAAGAATGCAGAGATAGACCACCACATCTATGGTCAACTGATCTTCAACAAGGCCCCCAAATCCACTGAACTGGGTCAGAATAGTCATTTCAATAAATGGGCATGACAGAGCTGGATATCAATAGCCAAAAGAATGAAAGAGAACCTGTACCTTACAGCCTATTTAAAAATAAATTCAAAATGTATCAAAGACCTAAATATAAGAGCCAATACCATAAAACTTTTAGAAGAAAATATAGGGAAACATCTTCAAGACCTAGTAATAGGAGGTAGCTTCTTACACCTTACACCCAAAACACAGGCAACAAAAGAAAAAGTAGATAAATGTGAACTCATCAAAATTAAGCTTCTGTACCTCAAAGGACTTTTTCAAATAGATGGAAGAGGGAGCCAACTCAATTGAGAAAATACTGGAAACCATATATCAGATAACAGTTTGATTTCCTGTGTACGTAAAGAAATTATACAACTCAACAATAAAAGAACAAACAGTTCGATTATAAAATGGGCAAAAATTGTAAATATACATTTTTCTGAAGAGCAAATACAAATGGTGAAAAGAGATGCTCATCTTCTTCACTACCTATAAGGGAAATGCAAATCAAGACTACGAGATACCACTTCACACCTATAAGACTGGCTGCTATTAAACAAACTGGAAACTACAAATGTTGGAAAGGATGTGGAAAAATTGGAACACTTATTCACTGGTGGTAGTAATGTATAATGGTAGTAATGTATAATGGTACAGCCATTGTGGAAGACAGTTTGGCGGATCCTCAGAAAACTAAATATTGAGTTGCCCTACGACCTGGCATAACCACTACTCAGTATATACCCAGAAAAGTTTAAAGCAGTGACATGAACAGGCATTGCACACCGATGTTCAAAGCAGCATTATTCACAACTGCCAAAAAATAGAAACAATTTAAGCACCCATCAACAGATGAGCAGATAAACAAAACGTGGACTATACAATACAATGGAATATTATGCAGCAGTAAGATGAAGTGAGGTCCTGAAGCATATGACAACATGGATAAACCTTGAGGACATGATGCTGAGTAAAATAAGCCAGAAACAGAAGGACAGATACAGTATGATTTCATTATTATGATTCTGGTACAGGTAAACCCAGAGGCTTTCAATGTAGATTGTAGGGGACTCAGAGGTACACAGAAGCCAGAGATAGGTGAATGGCTACCCAGTGAGGCTGAACTTAAATGTAAGGGAACGGGTAGAAGTGACTGTAGTTCATTAGCAGGGTAATAAGTAACATTGCCATACTGAAGGTGACTATGATTGAAAGGGGTTGTATAGAGTCACATATGCCACCAATTAATTCTATAATTATTACTTATTATAAATAAGTCCTTACATAAACTACTTCAAAGGTTTGATCTTGCATAAAGAGTCAATAATAGAGAGGTACAGGGGGAAAATTAATATTTTCCCCCTGCAGAGCCAACAGGAAGACATCAGTACCACAGCAATATCAGGGGTAAATAATTGAGGGCGAGTGACAAGAGGTAAGGGGTACATTTAGATTTGATATTTGGTCAGGCTGTGTTTATCAGTTCTTTGTCTCTTTGGACCAGTGAAAACTGTTTAAAATTCAGAGTACTGATTGTTGTACAACTAAGTGAGGACACTGTAAGACATGGATTGTTTATTTTGGACATCATACATGATGCCCGATAAATGGAGGGGGGCAAAGGGTACAATGACTAAGAAGCAGAATGGTGAATTGTGATGTATATGTTGGAATACTGTGTGACTACCAAAAGGAATGAAGTCATGAGGCATGAGATGAACATTGTGCTGTGCAAAATGAGCCAGAGACAAAAAAAACAAATATGGTAGGTCTCTTGGAAAATACTTATATAGAAACTGGAGCCTCAATTGTAAGTTTTTATAGCTGTCACACTTAGTCTGGAGTTGTAAATGTATTTCTAGATTCTGAGATGCAGTGCTGTATGTGTATAAGCTGGTATTCTCCTGGAATGCTGGGTACTTCTGTGACACCTAATACTCAAAGCTGGAGTTTTGCAACTCTGAAAGTCAGTGTTGCCACTGACAACTGTTAGTTACGGAAAAAGAGATCAGGTTTCAATCAGAGATAAAAACAAAGCTGATATGGGGAGGCCATGGTGGTTCAGCAGGCAGCGCTATCGCCTGCGATGCCGAAGACCTGGGTTCGATTTCCAGTGCCTGCCCATGTGAAAAAAAAAAAAAAAAAAAGCTGATCTTATCAGGACCAAGGTAAGTCAGAATACAGGCGCAGGGTATACATATGTTCAGTTTGGGAGATACTTCTGAACACTTTTCCAAAGTGGCTGAACCCATTTATACTTCTAATAACAATGTATAAATGTTCCATTTGTTCCACGTCCTTGTTAACACTTGGCATTTTCCATTTTTATTGTTATAATGGGTGTATTATGAATGATTTTAATGTAAATTGCCTCAGATTATTTTTGATAGATGGGGCATAAAATTCAAACATAACTAATGAAATGGTTAATCCAGAAGCATTTTGTTAATAAAATAGCACTGATATATCTAAAATTTTTAAATCCATTCTTAAAAGCACCTAAGATCCCGTGACTTTATTAATTAAGGAATTTCAAGAACAGAAGTTCATTCTTCAAGTGAAAACTTCAGTCATAGAAAATGCCTTTAACTCTGAAAAGGTGGGGAACAAAGGTGAGCGTCTATAATTCCAGACCCTTTTGTCTGTTTTCCACTTGAACCATTTGAAAAGATGGGCAGCATTACCTTGCAATAAAAATCTATACTCAGAAATATAATTATGTCTGAAAAGAAGGACGAGGATCAGCTAGTTTGGAAACAAAACAAAACAAAACAAAAAAACACATGAGGACACTTGGCTGGTATAGTCATAAAATAAATTCACACAAAAATATACAAGGATAAAGATTATAAAAATACAAATAGTGATTAAAATTAGACTTAAATGACAAAATAATTGAAAAATATTGCAAACTAGCCAATAAGATTTGAGGAAGGGGAAATATCTAGTAACCAACTACTGTTACATGGAAAAATAAAGAAATCTCTTATAATCTAAAGATACTGTATACAGCATAAAGATATCATCTTCAGCATAAAGATGGTACCAAATTAAACATGATTTTTCAGTATTAAAAGGGAGCTAAATTCAGAGTTTTCTTTTGGAGCTGCAAGAATATAATGTCACAAAGCATGGAAGAAAATATTCTGCTTAGCTTTTGTATAGTTCTATTTTAAACACAAAGAGGCATATCTCATAGAAGAATGCCTTAGGTAGTGACAAAATAAATGATCTGGAATCAATAAAGGAATTAAGCTCAGATGCCATGAATCATATCTCATTTTCTCACGAAAAGGATACAGACACATAAGCTCCTACAACTTAAAGTGTAAAAAATTTAAGTAATTTCCTGTAAAATACATACAACCCGAGTAATTGCCTAATCATATATAGTGCAGATACTATCCACAGGTAGTCAAAAGTTGATCACAATATGAAATTCAAAGTCATTTCTAATGAGGAAGCAGAGTCATTCTTTTCAGGTGCTTTCAGGGGATAGAAGGGAGGGAAGCCTGAGCAGAGAACAGATTTCTTTCCTTTTGTTCTGCAATGCTTTGGTAAAATCCACCCATTTCATTGCTTTTGTCAGCTTTTGTTAAGCTCAGAAACTGCAGCAGAGAGGTAGGTTTCTATTTTCAATTGGCTAGTACCACTGTGTCTTTAAGTCAGAAAAGCCCTGGAATAGCCTACTGTTTAGTTGCCAGGAAATTTGGCACCAATTCCTACAGGGTCCTGTGAGTATAGTACACTGGATTAAAAGCCTGATTGCTTTAGGAATATAAGAATTATAATTTATTTTTCCATATTAAATTAGGAAGCCAGAAGGGAAAGTAATCAGTCATTCCTGTTTCAAGAAAATTTCTACAACTGAAATTAGGCATTCAACATAAAACTGAAACTCAAAGAAACAGAACATGTCAAGAAAAAAAAACAGACCTTATTATTGCTGGATCATTTGAAACTCTCAACAAAAATTCCAAAACACTTTGAGTCTTCTGGAGGAAGGTCACACATGAATTTAAATGGAAATTAATTTCTTCAAGAACCTCCCACTTCATTAGGATTGACTCAGTGGAAGAGAAAGCTACCCACACTTTGCCTCTTTATTCTTTTTAAAAATCAACAGCTTGTTAAGGTATCAACAAGTAGAATAGGGTTGGCTTTCCTTGGTCCCTCTCTCCACATGTTCTCTATTCCAGAGAGCCAAAGTTGATTCGGTGAGAGAGAAATTTCCCCTTCCTCTTAGAATTCTTGTGCCAAACTTTCCTGGCAGTGAGCCTTCTCACTCTACTGATTACTCGTACATTCATGCTGTCCGGATCTTTGTCCTTAGACCAAACATAATCTGGGGGTGGAGGCAGGTCTAAGATTAAGTTGGTTTATACTTGCCTTACTGTAAAACGGACTTGGTTGCATTTCAAATTCTGTAGGTTTGTTTCACATAACAGAATCAGTTGTTAGAATGGATTTTTGCCCTAGTATTTATCTTCTCAATCACTCAAAGGCTTAATTGACTGTACAGAGATCTATTTCACTCTCTAAATTTCCCACCCTTCTTAATCATCTAAAGAGTAAGTTACCTGGTTCCATTAATCTTGACCTGTGTATAATGCAGAAACTGGGATCTAGTACCTTTAGCTCTCAAATATTAGGCTTTAGTCCTCTTCTTAGCCCCAAAAGCCATAGAAATTTTCTATCGAATCTATATATCGTATTTTCCCAAAAAATGGAATCATGCAGAACTGCAACTTGATATACCCCAAAGTTGTTTTTTTTTCAAAAATAAAATTCAGAAAGGTATATGACTGAGTATTTTCAAAAGCCAATAAAGATTAAAAAGAAACTGGAAACTAAGCAGCTCTAACCTTTCTTTAGGAGAAGAATATGCTCATATCATATTGGGGGAAAAAAATTCAGGGAGTTTTAAAAGTTAAAAAAGATACACAGACTAGCGTTGCAACCCCTGCCCAGAGTGCTCCACAGTCCAGCCCACTTGGAAGCTACCCACCACCCTTCAGAATGGCCAATGGGGGACCTGCCTATGGTCTGAGCTGGGAGGTGCAGCAGAAGATCAAGAAACAGTATAATATGAACTTGGAGAAGATTTTAATTCAGTGGATCATCACCCAGTGCTTCAAGATGTGGGCTAGCCCAGCCTGGCTGTGAGAACTTCCAGAACCGGTTCAAGGATGGCACACTGTTGTGTGAGCTCATTAATGGACTGTACCCTGAAAGCCAAGCCCCTGTAAAGAAGATCCAGTACTCCACTATGGCCTTCAAGCAGTTGGAGCAGATCTTTAGTTCCTGCGACCAGTTGAGCCTTACGGCATCAGCACTACGACATCTTCCAGAGTGTGGACCTCTGGGAAGGGAAGAACATGGCTTGTAGACAGCAGACACTGATGAACCTGGGTGGGCTGGCAGTAGCCAGGATGATGGCCTCTTCTCTGGGGATCCCAACTGGTTTCCTAAGAAATCCAAGAAGAACTCCTGAAACTTCTCGGACAACCAGTAGCAAGAGGGCAAGAACATGACTGGGTTACAAGTGAGGACTAACCATGGAGTGTCTCAGGCAGGCATGACCAGTTACAGATGCCACAGAAAAACCTCTGATCCTGCCCCTACCCTGTCTCTGCCCTGTGAAAGGTTAAAATACATATGTGTGTGTGTATGTGTATTTAGCAATTACATTCCCTGACACTCACTCCCTGGAGTCTTCAAGCTCCTCTCTGCCTGGTTGGGGACCTGGCCCATCCTAACATCTTTGGGGGTGCCCAACAGCAGCTTCTCTCCCATGCTTACTAATACATTCTCTTCTCCAAATGCATCCAAACTGGACCAACTGGTCTCTTCTTTTTCCCTGGGACAAAAATTTGGGAGCCTCACCCCATTCCCAATTCGTCTTCTCTTTCTCTCCAGCTTCTTTCCTAGGCTCTGTGCCCTCAATCCATTCCTTGGCTGGGATTTAGGAATACTGCCTTCTGGACTTCTGATGTCCAATGGCCTTCCTTCCAACTCTCCCACAGTTGTGACTGCAGGGACTTAACTTATAGGGAGGGGTCTGCGGCAGCTCCCACCCAAGCTACAGCTGGACTGTGCTCACCATACATCTGGGGCAGCCTTCCCCAGTGGAGGCCCTCTTGGCTTCTCATTTTCCATTCCCCTTGCTGTTGCTAAGAAGTGGGGATGAGGGGACAGAGGAGGGAGGGCTGCCTTCCTGGGTCTGGGGTTTGAGGAATGTGTTTTGCTGATTTAAATAAAGAATTCCAGGCTCTTTTTTTTTGGTGGGGCTGCGGGGATAGGGGAACAAAAACAAAGAAGATACATAGGCAGTAACTGAAGCCTTCGGACTTTTGCCAGATCAACTTTTCTTATGTTGAAGAATGACCGTTGTCATTCTTAGTGGTGGTAACTGTGATCTATTTGAACATGAAATAAAAATGAGCCAAGGAAATCTAAAAACATTCTTCTGTACTTTTACATGTGTGTATATATATATATATATATATATTATCTACTCACACACATATAGTATGTATATAGTTTAGATGACTTATACTTTACTAGATGAGTGCAGCCATATACTTTGACAATGTGTTCAGTTGGAAATGATGAGCCGGTTCTATTCTGGTTGTGTCTGACCTCCTGGAAAATGAACGCTGCAATAGGTCATTGTCAAATCAAAGTTCAACAAAGAAATGGAAGATAAAAGGTGTGCTGAGATGTTAGATGGAACTTGGTATTAAAGTCTACACAAGGTTAACTTCTGCAGCTGTACAACTTCGTAGGCAGTGCCTCGAATAGTTTCACATCCTTGAAATTAATTTTTAATTCAGTGGTCCTTGAATTAATGCCCAAGTAATTAACCAATATTTAAATGTGTATCCAAATCACGCCAATAGGACAATTTTGTGATTTTAACAGAAAAAATGAATAAATAGCCTATCTGATTATGCCCTAAAAGTTATAAAGCAGGAAGTTGTATTAAGAATATCACAGAACCTCACTCATTTATAAAATATCAGCAAAGATGTATTTGTTCTTATGATGAAGATACTCTACTATGTATCTACTCTTCAGACCCAACCATACTTTCCAACCAGAGCACTCTTTCTCCACAAATGGCCTTAGACAAAATATTCATAGCGGGACTTCCTGGAAGATGGCGGCTTAGTAAGACGCGCGGATCTTAGTTTCTTCTCCAGGACACCTACTAGGGGAGTAGAAACGATACAGAAAGCGCCCAAAGCCACAACAAGAGATAAAAAAGACAGCGTACCCCATCCTGGAACGGCTGGCTGGCTGAGAGAAGCAGCTCGGGTGAGATCGCCGAGGCGCGCGGGCCTTACCGGGCGGGGTGGCAAGCGGGGGAGTTACTCCCTTCCCCCTTCCCGGGCCGGCTGGGAGAATTGGAGAGGCGGTCCCCTGAAACAAAGACGGCTGGCGCCCACACCACGCGCAGCCCCCGGACCAACTGAGAGAATTGGATCGGAAACCCCCAGGCCGCGGAGAACGGTGACGGGTGGGGGAGGCCCCTTCCAAACCCGTGACTCCCCGGGAACGTGCACTCTCTCGGGCGGGCCGCTGCCGCTGGCGCCCTCCCGCCACGCTTGTTGCCCAGGGCCGACTAGGAAATTCGGACAGGCTCTTTCCCTGGCTGCGGCGACTAGCAACCCTCCCTGCGTTCAGACCCCGGGCCGGCTCAAGCCGTTTCGGCTAGCGAACCCCCAGGACGGCGAGAGTTTTCCAAAGTTTAAGGTCCCACAGCACCTTTTACTGGTGGGACCCGCAGACAAACGGGTGCCACGAGCGCCACCTACTGGGCAGGATAAGAAAAACAGAACCCAGAGATTTCACAGAAAAATATTACAACCTTGCTGGGTCCAACACCAAGAGAAATCTGACTAAATGCCCAGACGCCAGCAGCAGAAGATAACTGTCCACGCTCAAAAGATTGAGAATATGGCCCAGTCAAAGGAACAAACCAATAGCTCAAATGAGACACAAGAGCTGAGACAACTAATGCTGAATATACAAACAGAAATGGAAAACCTCTTCAAAAATGAAATCGATAAATTGAGGGAGGACATGAAGAGGACATGGGCTGAACATAAAGAAGAAATAGAAAAACTGAAAAAACAAATCGCAGAACTTATGGAAGTGAAGGATAAAGTAGCAAACATAGAAAAAATAATGGATAGCTACAATGATAGATTTAAAGAGACAGAAGATAGAATTAGTGATTTGGAGGATGGAACATCTGAATTCCAAAAAGAAACAGAAACTATAGGGAAAAGAATGGAAAAATTTGAACAGGGTATCAGGGAACTCAAGGACAATATGAACCGCACAAATATACGTGTTGTGGGTGTCCCAGAAGGAGAAGAGAAGGGAAAAGGAGGAGAAAAACTAATGGAAGAAATTATCACTGAAAATTTCCCAACTCTTATGAAAGACCTAAAATTACAGATCCAAGAAGTGCAGCGCACCCCAAAGAGATTAGACCCAAATAGGCATTCTCCAAGACACTTACTAGTTAGAATGTCAGAGGTCAAAGAGAAAGAGAAGATCTTGAAAGCAGCAAGAGAAAAACAATCCATTACATACAAGGGAAACCCAATAAGATTTTGTGTAGATTTCTCAGCAGAAACCATGGAAGCTAGAAGACAGTGGGATGATATATTTAAAATACTAAAAGAGAAAAACTGCCAACCAAGACTCCTATATCCAGCAAAATTATCCTTCAAAAATGAGGGAGAAATTAAAACATTCTCAGACAAAAAGTCACTGAAAGAATTTGTGACCAAGAGACCAGCTCTGCAAGAAATACTAAAGGGAGCACTAGAGTCAGATACAAAAAGACAGAAGAGAGAGATATGGAAAAGAGTGTAGAAAGAAGGAAAATCAGATATGATATATATAATACAAAAGGCAAAATGTTAGAGGAAAATATTATCCAAACAGTAATAACACTAAATGTCAATGGACTGAATTCCCCAATCAAAAGACATAGATTGGCAGAATGGATTAAAAAACAGGATCCTTCTATATGCTGTCTACAGGAAACACATCTTAGACCCAAAGATAAACATAGGTTGAAAGTGAAAGGTTGGGAAAAGATATTTCATGCAAATAACAACCAGAAAAGAGCAGGAGTGGCTATACTAATATCCAACAAATTAGACTTCAAATGTAAAACAGTTAAAAGAGACAAAGAAGGACACTATATACTAATAAAAGGAACAATTAAACAAGAAGACATAACAATCATAAATATTTACGCACCGAATCAGAATGCCCCAAAATACGTGAGGAATATACTGCAAACACTGAAAAGGGAAATAGACTCATATACCATAATAGTTGGAGACTTCAACTCACCACTCTCATCAAGGGACAGAACATCTAGACAGAGGATCAACAAAGAAATAGAGAATCTGAATATTACTATAAATGAACTAGACTTAATAGACATTTATAGGACATTACATCCCACAACAGCAGGATACACCTTTTTCTCAAGTGCTCATGGATCATTCTCAAAGATAGACCACATGCTGGGTCACAAAGCAAGTCTTAACAAATTTAAAAAGATTGAAATCTTACACAACACTTTCTCGGACCATAAAGGAATGATGTTGGAAATCAATAATAGGCAGAGTGCCAGAAAATTCACAAATACGTGGAGGCTCAACAACACACTCCTAAACAACGACTGGGTCAAAGAAGAAATTGCAAGGGAAATTAGCAAATACCTCGAGGCGAATGAAAATGAAAACACAACATATCAAAACTTATGGGACGCAGCAAAGGCAGTGCTAAGAGGGAAATTTATTGCTCTAAATGCCTATATCAGAAAAGAAGAAAAGGCAAAAATTCAGGAATTAACTATCCATTTGGAAGAACTGGAGAAAGAACAGCAAGCTAACCCCAAAGCAAGCAAAAGGAAAGAAATAACAAAGATTAGAGCACAAATAAATGAAATTGAAAACATGAAAACAATAGAGAATATCAATAAGGCCAGAAGTTGGTTCTATGAGAAAATCAATAAGATTGATGGGCCCTTAGCAAGATTGACAAAAAGAAGAAGAGAGAGGATGCAAATAAATAAGATCAGAAATGGAAGAGGAGACATAACTACTGACCTCACAGAAATAAAGGAGGTAATAACAGGATACTATGAACAACTTTACGCTAATAAATACAACAATCTAGAGGAAATGGACGGGTTCCTGGAAAGACATGAACAACCAACTTTGACTCAAGAAGACATAGATGACCTCAACAAACCAATCACAAGTAAAGAAATTGAATTAGTCATTCAAAAGCTTCCTAAAAAGAAAAGTCCAGGACCAGATGGCTTCACATGTGAATTCTACCAAACGTTCCAGAAAGAATTAGTACCAATTCTCTTCAAACTCTTCAAAAAAATTGAAGTGGAGGGAAAACTACCTAATTCATTCTATGAAGCCAACATCACCCTCATACCAAAACCAGGCAAAGATATTACAAAAAAAGAAAACTACAGACCAATCTCTCTAATGAATACAGATGCAAAAATCCTCAATAAAATTCTAGCAAATCGTATCCAACAGCACATTAAAAGAATTATACATCATGACCAAGTAGGATTCATCCCAGGTATGCAAGGATGGTTCAACATAAGAAAATCAATTAATGTAATACACCATATCAACAAATCAAAGCAGAAAAATCACATGATCATCTCAATTGATGCAGAGAAGGCATTCGACAAGATTCAACATCCTTTCCTGTTGAAAACACTTCAAAAGATAGGAATACAAGGGAACTTCCTTAAAATGATAGAGGGAATATATGAAAAACCCACAGCTAATATCATCCTCAATGGGGAAAAATTGAAAACTTTCCCCCTAAGATCAGGAACAAGACAAGGATGTCCACTATCACCACTATTATTCAACATTGTGTTGGAGGTTCTAGCCAGAGCAATTAGACAAGAAAAAGAAATACAAGGCATCAAAATTGGAAAGGAAGAAGTAAAACTATCACTGTTTGCAGACGATATGATACTATACGTCGAAAACCTGGAAAAATCCACAACAAAACTACTAGAGCTAATAAATGAGTACAGCAAAGTAGCAGGTTACAAGATCAACATTCAAAAATCTGTAGCATTTCTATACACTAGTAATGAACAAGCTGAGGGGGAAATCAAGAAACGAATCCCATTTACAATTGCAACTAAAAGAATAAAATACCTAGGAATAAATTTAACAAAAGAGACAAAAAACCTATATAAAGAAAACTACAAAAAACTGCTAAAAGAAATCACAGAAGACCTAAATAGATGGAAGGGCATACCGTGTTCATGGATTGGAAGACTAAATATAGTTAAGATGTCAATCCTACCTAAATTGATTTACAGATTCAATGCAATACCAATCAAAATCCCAACAACTTATTTTTCAGAAATAGAAAAACCAATAAGCAAATTTATCTGGAAGGGCAGGGTGCCCCGAATTGCTAAAAACATCTTGAGGAAAAAAAACGAAGCTGGAGGTCTCGCGCTGCCTGACTTTAAGGCATATTATGAAGCCACAGTGGTCAAAACAGCATGGTATTGGCATAAAGATAGATATATCGACCAATGGAATCGAATAGAGTGCTCAGATATAGACCCTCTCATCTATGGACATTTGATCTTTGATAAGGCAGTCAAGCCAACTCACCTGGGACAGAGCAGTCTCTTCAATAAATGGTGCCTAGAGAACTGGATATCCATATGCAAAAGAATGAAAGAAGACCCATCTCTCACACCCTATACAAAAGTTAACTCAAAATGGATCAAAGATCTAAACATTAGGTCTAAGACCATAAAACAGTTAGAGGAAAATGTTGGGAGATATCTTATGGATCTTACAACTGGAGGCGGTTTTATGGACCTTAAACCTAAAGCAAGAGCACTGAAGAAGGAAATAAATAAATGGGAACTCCTCAAAATTAAACACTTTTGTGCATCAAAGAACTTCATCAAGAAAGTAGAAAGACAGCCTTCACAATGGGAGACAATATTTGGAAATGATATATCAGATAAAGGTCTAGTATCCAGAATTTATAAAGAGATTGTTCATCTCAACAACAAAAAGACAGCCAACCCAATTACAAAATGGGAAAAAGACTTGAACAGACACCTCTCAGAAGAGGAAATACGGATGGCCAAGAGGCACATGAAGAGATGCTCAATGTCCCTGGCCATTAGAGAAATGCAAATCAAAACCACAATGAGATATCATCTCACACCCACCAGAATGGCCATTATCAACAAAACAGAAAATGACAAGTGCTGGAGAGGATGCGGAGAAAGAGGCACACTTATCCACTGTTGGTGGGAATGTCAAAGGGTGCAACCACTGTGGAAGGCAGTTTGGCGGTTCCTCAAAAAGCTGAATATAGAACTGCCATACGACCCAGCAATACCATTGCTAGGTATCTACTCAAAGGACTTAAGGGCAAAGACACAAACGGACATTTGCACACCAATGTTTATAGCAGCATTATTTACAATTGCAAAGAGATGGAAACAGCCAAAATCTCCATCAACAGAAGAGTGGCTAAACAAACTGTGGTATATACATACGATGGAATATTATGCAGCTTTAAGACAAGATAAACTTATGAACCATGTAATAACATGGATGGACCTAGAGAATATTATGCTGAGTGAATCCAGCCAAAAACTAAAGGACAAATACTGTATGGTCCCACTGATGTGAACGGTCATTCGAGAATAAACTTGAAATATGTCATTGGTAACAGAGTTCAGCAGGAGTTAGAAACAGGGTAAGACAATGGGTAATTGAAGCTGAAGGGATACAGACTGTGCAACAGGACTAGATACAAAAACTCAAAAATGGACAGCACAATAATACCTAATTGTAAAGTAATCATGTTAAAACACTGAATGAAGCTGCATCTGAGCTATAGGTTTTTGTTTTGTTTTGTTTTGTTTTGTTTTGATTTTACTATTATTACTTTTATTTTTTTCTCTATATTAACATTCTATATCTTTTTCGGTTATGTTGCTAGTTCTTCTAAACCAATGCAAATGTACTAAGAAATGATGATCATGCATCTATGTGATGATGTTAAGAATTAATGATTGCATGTGTAGAATGGTATGATCTCTAAATGTTGGGTTAATTTCTTTTTTTCCGTTAATTAAAAAAAAAAAAGAAAAAAGAGAAGGGATAATTGGAGATGAAGGGATACAGACTGTACAACGGGACTGGATATAAAAACTCAGAAATGGACAGCACAATACTACCCAATTGTAATGCAATTATGTTAAAACACTGAATGAAGCTGCATGTGAGGTATAGGTTTTTTGTTTTTGTTTTTTTTGTTTTTTTTCTTTCTATTATTGTTTTAATTCTTATTCTGTTGTCTTTTTATTTCTTTTTCTAAATCGATGCAAATGTACTAAGAAATGATGAATATGCAACTATGTGATGTTATTAAGAATTACTGATTGTACATGTAGATTGGAATGATTTCTAATTGTTTTGTTAATTCTTTTTTTAATTAATAAAAAAAAAATGTAAAAAAAAAAAAAAAAAAAAAAAAAATATTCATAGCATTATTGATCTTGTAATGATAAAAACCCACAGCAACATACAGTGCTTCATTCTGTATTTCAGACCACATTTAAGTTTGAATATTTATACTTTATATTCCCGATAAACCACCGTTTTTCACTAAGTGAAAAAAGCTCATTAAAAATTTAAACTGTTACACTAGAAAATACTCATTTAATAGAAAAGAAATTAGTAAGGAAGAACGGAAAAAAAAAAAAAAAGACATACAGGAGACAAAAAGTAAAATGACAGACATAAATCCAACTATATAATTAGTAGTAGTCATGAGTGTATTAAACAATTCAATCAAAAGGCAAAGATTCTCCATCTGGATTTTTAAAAAAAGATCCACCTATGTGCTGTCTACAGGAGACACACTTTAGATTTAAAGATACAAACAGTATGAAAGTAAAAGGATGGAAAAAGATATATCATGCAAACAGCAACTAAAAGAAAGCTGGAATGGCTATAGTAATAGACAAAATAGACTTTAAACAAAAAAATGGACATTTTATAATGACCATTATAAAATGGCTCCAACCATCAAGAAGATAATTATAAACATATATCACTTCACAACAAAGTCCCCAAATATTTGAAACAAAAACAGACATAATTGAAAGGAGAAACAGACAATGCAACAATAATAGTTGAAAATGTCAAAACACAACTTTCAATAATTGATAGAACTAGGCAGAAGATAAACAAGGAAATAGAAAACTTGAATGACACTATATATAAACTAGAACTAACAGACCTCTATTTAACACTCCACTCAAAAAATAACAGCAGAATACACATTCTTCTCAAGTGTGTACACACATTTTCCAGGAAAGACCACATTTTGGTCATAAAATAAGACTCAATAAATTTGAAAGGATTGAAATTATATAAAATATGTTCTCTGACTTTAATGAACTGAAATTAGAAATTAATAACAGAAAGATACTTGAAAATTTTACAAATATGTGGAAATTAAACAACACATTCCTAAATAACTATTGGGCCAAAGAAGAAATCACAAGGGAAATTAGGAAATACTTTGAGATGCAGCTAATGCAATACTCAGAAGGAAATTTATAGCTATAAATGCCATTTAAAAAGGAAAAAGGATCTCAAATTAACATCCTAACATTCCACTTTAAGATTATGGACAAGGAAGAGAAAATGAAACCAAAATCAAACGAAGGAAGGAAATAATAAGGATTAGGAGTGGAAATCAATGAAATAGAGAATAGAAAAAGAAAGAAAATCAAAGAAACCAAAAGCTGGTTCTTTGTAAAGATTTAAAAAAAAAGCAAACCTTTAGCTAGACTGACCAAGAAAAGAAGAAAGAAAACTAAAACTACTAAAAATCAGGAATGAAAGAGGAAAACATTACTGCCAAACTTATAGAAATAAAAAGGATTCTTTTTTTAAAACACACAATGAAAGACTGAGTCCTCCCCACATCCTCTGCCCCCAAGATTACAAACAAAACAAGAATGTCCACACTTGCCACTTCTATTCATCAGGGAAATAAGACAAGAAAGGGAAATTAAAAAATATCCAGATTGGAAAGGAAGATGTAAACTATACCTGCTTGTAGACGAAAGGATCTTGTACTTAGAAAATATTGAAGAATACACACAAAAATGATTACAACTAATAAATGAGTTCTGCAAGGTTGCAAGATACAAGATCAATATACAAATAAAATCAACTGTGTTGCTATACAATAGCAATAAACAAACCCAAAAATAAAATTATGAAAACAATTCCACTTGCAATGCTATCTAAAAAAAGAAAATATTTACAAATAAATTTAAACAAAAATTCACAAAATAAATTTTTTAACAAAAAAATGCAAAATATATTCTGAAAAGTACAAAACATTGTTGAACTAAATTGAAGAACTAAATAATGGAAAGACATCCCCTGTTCATGGATCAGAGGACTTAATATTGTTACAATCACAATAATCCCCAAATTGATCTACAGATTCAACCAATCTCTATCAAGATTCCAGCAGCCTTATAGCAGAAATCAACAAGCTGACCCTAATATTCATATGTAAATCAAGGACTCAGAATAGCCAATAGAATAAAGAATCACAAAGTTAGAGGACTAACACGTCTCAATTTCAAAATTTAGTACAAAACTACAGTAATCAAGAGAGCATGGTTATGGCAAAAGAATAAATATAGAGATCAATGGAGTAAAATTCAGAGTCTAGAAATAAACCCTCATATTTATGGCCAATTGATTTTTGACGATGGTGCCAATACAAATCAATGAGGGAAGGAATAGTCTTTTTGGCAAATGGTGCTGAGAAAACTGAATGTCCACACACAAAAGAATGAAGATAGATCCTTATCGTGCATTGTATATAAAAATTAACTCAAAATGCATTAAAGACCTAAATATAAGAACTAAAACTGTAAAACTATAAAAATTATATAAAGTGATCAAAATTCAGGTACAATTTTTAAAGCAAGACTACCTCATTGGTGGTATTCTGTACTTCCAACAGGAGGCCAATAATGTCTACTAATCTCTACTTTTTTATGGTAGCAGTTCCTTATGATCATTGCCTGATTCATTAAAATTATGAGGATTTTGCAAAATGGGTATGTTCTAATTCTTTCATTCTTTTTTCATTTTGTTATACCTAGGGAACTTCTATAAAGGAAGCTTCTCTTTATCAACTATTTTGGCATACAAAGAATTGGTTACTTTTAAAAGCAGGAAAAACACTTGATTATTTCCCTTCATTTTCCTAGTTTTCAGGATAATGGGTTAGGTCTAGCCATGATGGAATAACAGAGCCAAGGCTTACCCTCCTGCCTTGAACAACTAAAAATATATGTACAAAAATATATGTACAAAAATATATGTAACAATGGGTTTCAGACATCGGATAACAGAAAGTACAGGACAGTGATCCCTGAGAGAGAGGCAACAAATGAGTAACCCCAGCTTATTGTCTGGTGAGCATTTCCAGGCTTCAGGAAGGGATGACCCAATCAGAGCCCAGTGATCTTTTGAGTTGGGAAAAAAAAAACAGAATTCAGAATTTGGGGCGTCCATGAGCACTTGGATTCACAGGGCAGTGTACTGGAAGAAGGGTGATGCACATAGGGTAGGGTCCAGTGATCTGCAGAGGGACTTACGTCTTCGGCTGAGTACTTACGTGTACATGCATGAGAGGAAACAACTCAAAGTCAGGGAAAAATACCACTGACATCAGGCAGAACAATTCCCAGAGCTCATAAAAGGCCACGGATAGTGTGTGTTCCCACCAGTCAGAATAGAAAGCCCTCCTAACATGCAGTATATCAAGTAGAATCCTCAGAACGCTTCGGTAGTGGGAATAAGTACCCATTGAATAAAGGCTACTCTGGTACCACTTTACAAAGCCAAAACTCAAAAAAGATAAAATTGTTTCCAAGTAACTTAACCATATCCCAGAACAAATTCCAAATACACAATGAAATACAAAAGACTAGTATCCAACAATGGAAAATTCACAATTTCTGATAACCAATAAAAAAAATACCAGGCATGTAAAGAAGCAGGAAAACACAACTCATAAGTAGGATAAATATCAATAGAAACACACCCAGAAATGACAAAGATGATACAATTAATAAACAAGGATATTAAAACAGCAATTATAAATATATTCCATATGTTCAATAAGGTAGAGGAAGGCATGAGTATAGTAAGAACAGACAAGGAAGAGATGTGTATGTATGTATGTATGTATCTATCTATCTATCTATCTATCTATCTATCTATCCATTAAGACCCAAATTCAACTCACCATGTGGAGATAAAAAATACACTGGATGCAATTAAGAGCAGATAAGAAACTGCTAAAGAAACTATATACAATAATACACAGGGAAAAGAAAAAGAAGGAAAAATGAACAAAGCATCAGTGAGCTGTGGGACAATATAAAGGGCCTAATACAGGTTTTTCTGGATGCCCAGGAATGGGGGGCCAGAAAAAAAATTTTTGTAGCAAGAGTCAAAATGTCTCCAAATTTGATAAAAAGTATAAACATGCAGATACAAGGAGCAAAACACAATCCAAGCAAAAGAAACATGAAGAAAACCACACCAAAGCACGTCATAATCAAATTGCTTAAAATGAATGAAAAAAAGAAAATTATGGGCTACGGTGGCTTAGTGGCAGAATTCTCGTCTGCCGTGACAGAGACCCAGGTTCGATTTCTGGAGCCTGCCCATGCAAAAAAAAGAAAATTATGCAAGCACTCAACAAAGATACCACATGTACAAGAACAAAGATAAGAACACTAATGGATTCCTCATCAGAAACAGTGCAAGTCAGAAGAAAACAGAACATCGTTTAAGTATCAAAAGGAAAAACAGTACCTGTCAACCTTGAGTTCACCAGCCAGCAAAAATATCTTTCAGAGATAATTTTTAAAAATATTTTCTTTAAAAATTGAATTATGCCCTTCCTGATTTTTTTCTTTTCTTTTTTCTTTTTACAAACACTTCTCCTTCCCTCTTGCTTCATCCCCCCTCCTTTGATTACCTCTAATGTGCTTTCCATCTCTGAAAATTTGCTATTTCTAGTTATCTCTTATAATTGATATCATACAATTTTTGGCCTATGTGTCTTATTTCACTAAGTATAATATTTTCAAGGTTCTACCATGTTGCAGCATGTCTCATAACTTTATTTTTTCTTATAGCCATTTTTATATAGCCACTTCTCATAACTTTATTTTTTCTTATAGCCAAATAGCCCACCAGGGAGAATAATATTAATATTACCATATTTTGTTTATCTATTCATTTGTTGATGGACATTTGTGTTATTGTCAGCTTTAGGTTATTGTGAATAATGTTGCTATAAACACTGCCATCTAAGTATGTTTGTGATCCTGTTTTCATTCTCTTTGAGTATATTCCTAGAAATGGGACTGCTGAGTCAAATGGTAATTCTATATTTAACTTTTTAAAGAACCACTATATTACTTTCCACAGTGGCTGTGCCATTTTGTCTTCCCAGCCACAATGCACTAGAATTCAAATTTCTCTGCATCCTCTCCAGCACTTGTTATTTCCCATCCTTTAAATAGCAGCCATCCTTGTTGGTGTGAAGTGATAGCTTGTTGTGGTTTTAATTTGCATTTCCCTAATGGCTAATGGTGTTAAGCATCTTTTCATGTGTTTATTGGCATATCTTCACTGGCAAACTGTCTATTCAAATTCTTTGCGCATTTTTTTAACTGGGTTGTTTGTATTTTTGTTGTTGAATTGTGGGAGTTTACTCTATATTCTAGATATTAAATCCTTATCCAATATATAGTTTGACACTATTTTTTCCCATTCTGTTGGCTGTCTATTCAATTTCTTGATAATTTCCCTCAATGCAGAAAAGCTTTTTTAAATTTTGATGAAATCGACTTCCGGAGAAGATGGCGGCTTAGTAAGACGCGCGGGTCTTAGTTCCTCCTCCAGAAAAGCAACTAAAGAAACAGAAACAATACGAAACAGCTCCCGGAGTCACGACAGAGACCAAAAAGACAGCGTACCCCATTCTGGAACAGCTGAACGGGCAGGGAGAATCTGCTGCGGTGAGCTACCCGAGGGGCGCGCGTTTTCCCGGCCGGGGCGGCTGGCGACTGGGGTCCCCTCCACGCACGTGGCTCCCCGGTCTGACTGGGAACGTTGGATAGCGGGGCCCTCCCGTCACGCTTGGCGTTTCGGGCCAGCTGGGCAATTAGGACCGGCACTCTCCCAAGCCGCGGCGGCCAGCGACCCCCACCTCCACGCGCGGTTTCCCGGGCCGACTGCCGTGCAGACAGACGAGCGCCACGAGCGCCACCTACTGGGCAGGAAAAGAAAAACAGAGCCCAGAGATTTCACAGAAAAAGCTTTCAACCAGCTGGGTCCCACACCCAGGGAAATCTGATCAAATGCCCAGACACCAGCAGAAAATAATGGATGACGCTCGGAAAATTGAAGATATGGCCCAGTCAAAGGAACAAACCAATAGTTCAAATGAGATACAGGAGCTGAGACAACTAATGCTGAATAACGAACAGAAATGGAAAAATTCTTCAAAAACCAAATCAATAAATTGAGGGAGGACATGAAGAAGACATGGGCTGAACAAAAAGAAGGAATAGAAAATCTGAAAAAACAAATCACAGAACTTATGGGAGTGAAGGACAAAGAAGAAAAAATGGAAAAAACAATGGATACCTACAATGGTAGATCTAAAGAGACAGAAGCTACAATTAGTGAACTGGAGGGTGTAACATCTGAATTCCAAAAAGAAACAGAAACTATAGGGAAAAGAATGGAAAAACTTGAGCAGGGGATCAGGGAACTGAATGACAATATGAAGCGCACAAATATACGTGTTGTGGGTGTCCCAGAAGGAGAAGAGAAGGGAAAAGGAGGAGAAAAACTAATGGAAGAAATTATCACTGAAAATTTCCCAACTCTTACGAAAGACCTAAATTTACAGATCCAAGAAGTGCAGCGCACCCCAAAGAGAATAGACCCAAATAGGCGTTCTCCAAGACACTTACTAGTTAGAATGTCAGAGGTCAAAGAGAAAGAGAGGATCTTGAAAGCAGCAAGAGAAAAACAATCTGTCACATACAAGGGAAACCCAATAAGACTATGTGTAGATTTCTCAGCAGAAACCATGGAAGCTAGAAGACAGTGGGATGATATATTTAAATTACTAAAAGAGAAAAACTGCCAACCAAGACTCCTATATCCAGCAAAATTGTCCTTCAAAAATGAAGGAGAAATTAAAACATTTATAGACAAAAAGTCACTGAGAGAATTTGTGACCAAGAGACCAGCTCTGCAAGAAATACTAAAGGGAGCACTAGAGTCAGATATGAAAAGACAGAAGAGAGAGGTATGGAGTAAAGTGTAGAAAGAAGGAAAATCAGATATGATATATATAATACAAAAGCCAAAATGGTAGAGGAAAATATTATCCAAACAGTAATAATACTAAAAGTTAATGGACTGAATTTCCCAATCAAAAGACATAGAATGGCAGAATGGATTATGACCCAGCAATACCACTGCTAGGTATCTACTCAAGGGACTTAAGGGCAAAGACACAGACGGACATTTGCACACCAGTGTTTATAGCAGCATTATCTACAATTGCAAAGAGATGGAAATAGCCAAAATGTTCATCAACAGACGAGTGGCTAAACAAACTGTGGCGTATACCTACGATGGAATATTATGCAGCTTTAAGACAGACTAAACTTATGAAGCATGTAATAACATGGATGGACCTAGAGAACATTATGCTGAGTGAGTCTAGCCCAAAACTAAAGGACAAATACTGTAAGGTCCCACTGATGTGAACCGACATTTGAGAATCAGCTTGGAATATATCATTGGTAACAGAGACCAGCAGGAGTTAGAAACAGGGTAAGATAATGGGTAATTGGAGCTGAAGGGATACAGACTGTGCAACAGGACTAGATACAAAAACTCAAAAATGGACAGCACAATAATACCTAAGTGTAATGTAACTATGTTGGAACACTGAATGAAGCTGCACCTGAAATATGGTTTTTTGTTTGTTTGTGTGTTTGTATCTTTTGTTTTTGTTTTTTTTCTTTTTCCTTTATATATATATATATATATATATATATTATTAGTATTATTATTTTAATTCTCTTCTCTATATTAACATTCTATATTTTTTTCTGCTGTTTTGCTAGTTCTTTTCCTAAATCGATGCAAATGTACTAAGAAATGATGATCATACATCTATGTGATGATACTAAGAATTACTGAGTGCATTTGTAGAATGGAATGATTTCTAAATGTTGTGTTAATTTCTTTTCTTTTTTTTGATTAATAAAAAAATTAAAAAAAAATTTTTTTGATGAAATCAAATTTATCTTTGTTGCTTAAGTTTTTGGTGTCATATCTGAGAATACACTGAAAAATCTCAGGACGTGAAAATTTGCCCCTAACTTATGTTCTAAGAGTTTTACAGTTTTTGCTCTTCTATTTAGGTCCTTGGTACATCTTCAGTTGATTTTTATATAAATGATGTGAGAGAGGGGTATAACTACATTCTTTGGGATGTGGATATCCAGTTTTTTTTAATATTATTTGTGGAACAGATTATTCTCTTCCCACTGCAAGTAGCACCCTTGTCAAAAATCAGTTGGTCATAGATTTGTAGGTTTATTTCTGGACTTTCAATTCTGTTTCACTTATCTATTTCTCTATCTTGGTATCAGTTCCACACTGTTTTGGTTACTATCACTTTATAATACAATGTGAGCCCTCTAAGTTCTGTTCTTCATTTTTAAGATAATGTTTTGGCTATATGGGGTCCTCTGCAGTTCCATATAAATTTAAGAATTGGTTTTTCAATTTCTGCAAAAATGACACTGAATTTGTGCATTACTTTGGGTGATACTGACATATTAACAATACTAAGTCTTCCAACCTGTGAACATAAGATATCTTGCCATTTATTAAGGTCTTCTTTAATTTCTTTCAAAAGCAGTTTGTAGTCTCAAGCATACAAGACTTCTGTATCCTTATTTAAGTTCATTCCTATATCTTTTAGATGCTATTCGTGCCAGTTTGAAAGGATTATGTTCCCTAGAAAAGTCATATTCTATTTCTAATCCATTTTGTGGAGGCAGTCATTTCTTTTTTTTTTTTTTTTTTTTTTTTTTAAAGGAAAGACAGAGAGAAGGAAGGAAGGAAGGAAGAAAGGGAAACATCTTTAAACATTTTCTTGTTTTATTGTATTCTGTTTCTCCGTTTTTGTTACATGGGCTGGGGCCGGGAATCGAACCGAGGTCCTCCGGCATAGCAGGCAAGCACTTTGCCCGCTGAGCCACCGCGGCCCGCCCGGCAGTCATTTCTTTTAATCCCTATTCGGCCCTGTACATTGGAAGCTTGATTAGATTATATCCACAGAGATGTGACACACCCAATTGTGGGTTATAAACTTTGATTAGTGGGAGATGTGACCCCACCCATACCAGGGGGGTGTTGATTAGTTTACTGGAATTCTTTAAAAGAGAAAATGCTTTGGAAAAAGTAAGAGCCATGAGAACCACAGGAGCCGACAGAGCCCAGGCAGCCAGAGACCCCTGGAGATGAAGAAGGAAAATACCCTAGTGAGAGCTTCACAAAACAAGAAGCCTGGAGAGAAAACTGGCAGATGTCACCATGTTCGCCATGTGTCTTTCCAGGTGAGAGAGAAACCCTGAATGTCATCGGTCTTCTTGAACCAAGGTATCTTTCTCTGGATGCCTTAGATTGGACATTTCTTTAGCTTGCTTTAATTTGGACATTTTCAGTCTTGGAACTGTAAACTAGCAACTTAATAAATTCCCCTTTATTTTTAAAAAAGCCATTCCATTTTGGGTATATTGCATTCTAGCAGCTAGCAAAGTAGAACACTATTGTAAATGGAATTTTTTAAAAATTTCCTATATGGATTATTAATTGCTAGTGTATAGGGACACAATTGTGTTTTGTGTTTTGATCTCGTACCCTGCCACTTGGCTGAATTCATTTATATAATAGCTTTTTTGTGGATTGCTTTGGGTTTTCTATCTATAAGATTATGTTCTCTACAAACAAAGGTGGCTTTACTTCTTCCTTTCCAATTTGGGTTCCATTTATTTCTTTTTCTTACTAATTGCTCTTGCAAGAATTTCTAGTACAATATTGCATAGTAGTGGTGAAAGTGGGCATCCTTGTTTCATTCCTGATCTTACAGAGAAAGCTTTAAGTTTTTCACTAGTGAGTACGATAGCTGTGAGTTTTTCATAATTGGCTTTTATCATGTTGCGAAAGTTCCCTTCTATTCCTACTTGTTGAGTGTTTTGTCTAGAAAGGATACTGGACTTTGTTGAATACTTTTTCTACATCTATTGAGGTAATCATGCTTTTCTCCCCCATTCAATTCTATTTATGTAATGTATTACATTGATTGATTCTCATATGATAAACCACCCTCGCATTCTTGGGATGATGACTCCCACTTGGTATGGTGTATAGTCTTTTAAATATGGCATTGGATTCAGTTTGTTAGTATTTTGTTAAGGATTTTTGCATCTCACTTCATAAGGGAACTTGGCTGTAATTTTCTTTTCTTGTTAATTTTCTTTTTACCAGGCTTTGGTATTAGAGCAATGCTGACCTCTTAGAATGAGTTAGGAAATGTGCCTCCTCTTGAATTCCTTGGAAAAGTTTAAGAAAGATTGATATTAATTATTCTTGAAATGTTTGGTAGAATTAGTCAGTGAAGCCACCTGGTTCTAGCTTTTTTCTTTAGCGGAAAGTTTTTGACTATTGATTCAATCTTTGTACTCACTATAGCTTTGTTGAAGTTTTCTATTTCTTCTTTAATCGGTTTAGTTAATTCATATATTTTCTAGAAATTTCTTCATTTCTTCTAGATTATCTAGTTTGTTAGCATGCAATTGTTTAGAATATTGTCTTATAATCCTTTTTATTTCTGTAAGGTCAGTAGTGATATCACCACTTTCCTTTCTGAAAATAACAGAAAGTGTCTTTTCTCTTTTTTATTTTGTGACTCTAGCTAAAGGTTTGCAATTTCCTTTTTTTTTTTTTTCCAAAGGATTAACTTTTTGTTTTGTTTGTATTCTCAATTCTCGCTCTATTCTCTAGCTCATCTATCTCTGCTCTAATATTAATTACTTCTATTCTGCTAACTTTGGGTTTGCTTAGTTCTTATTTTTCTAGTTCCTCAACGTGTAAAATTAGGTTATTAATTTGAGATCTTTATTCTTTTTTAATATAGCCATTCATACCTATAAATTTCTGAGCACTGTCTTTACTGCATCCTATATTTTGATATGTTGCGTCTTTGTTTTCCTTTGTCTCTAAGAATTTTCTAATTTCCCTTCTGATTTTTTTCTTTAACCCATTTGTGCTAGTTTGAAAGGATGTATGTACCGTAGAAAAGCCATGTTTTAATCCTAATCCCATTTTGTAAAGGCAGCTGTTTCTTCTAATCCCTATTCAGTACTGTCTGTCTGAAACTGCAATTAGATCATCTCCCTAGAGATGTGACTCAATCAAGAGTGTTTGTTAAACTGGATTAGGTGACGACATGTCTCCACCCATTTGGGTGGGTCTTGATTAGTTTCTGGAGTCCTATAAAAGAGGAAACATTTTGGAGAATGAGAGATCTCTGAAAGAGCAGAGAATGACATAGCCAAGAGAAGCCGAGTCTACCAGCCAGTGAGCTTTGGAGATGAAGAAGGAAAATGCCTCCTGGGGAGCTTTAAGGAACAGGAAGCCAGGAGAGAAAGCTAGCAGATGATGCCATGTTCACCAAGCACCCATCCAGTCCAGAGATAAACCCTGACTATGTTTGCCGTGTGCCTTCTCACTTGAGAGAGAAAACTGGAACGTCTAAAAGGGAGAGGCGGGGCCAAGATGGCGGCTTAGTAAGGTACGTGCGTCTTAGTTCCTCCTCCAGAGCAACTACTAGGTGAACAGAAACAGTGCAGAACAGCTCCCGGGGCCACTGCAGGGAATGGACACACAGCGTACCCCAGTCTGGACTGGCTAGTCTGACTGCGAGACTCTGCTGCAGTGAGATCCCCAAGCGGTGCGCGATTCCCGGAGCAGCGGCAGCTGTGGCGGCCGGAGCTCCTCCCTCCCTCCTTCCCGGGCCGGCTGAGAGTCTCGGAGAGGCAAGTTTCCCAAGCCGTGGTGGCCGGCGCCCCTCTTTTGCGGGCGGCTTCCTGGACCGGCTACGAGTCTCGGATCAGAGGGCTACCCAAGCCGCGCTGGCCCTCCCCCGCGGGCGGCTTCGTGGTCCGGTGACGAATTTCCCAGGTCGCGGCGGCCGGTGACCGACGCCCCTCCCCCGCAGGCGGCTTCCTGGTCCGGTGGTGAATTCCCCAGGCTGCGGAGGCCGGTGACTGACGCCCTTCCCCCGTGGGTGGCTTCCTGGTCCGGTGGCGAATTCCCCAGGCCGCGGAGGACAGCAACCGATGCCCTTCCCCCACGGGCGGCTTCCTGGTCCGGTGGCGATTTCCCGGGCCCACTGCGGCCGGCGACCGACACCCCTCCAGGGAGAGGAGGGAATTTCCGACAGTGGCAGGGACTGGGTCCAACGAAACACCAATAGGGGAATTAATAAAGGAGCCACACGGTCCCCTCCAGCCACGGCGGCTGAGGCCCCCACCACGCGCAGCCCCCCGGACCAACTGAGAGAATTGGATCGGAAATCGCCAGGCCGCGGAGAACGGTGACCGGGGGGATCCCTTCCAAACACGTGAGACAAACGTGTGCCATGAGTGCCACCTACTGGGCAGGATGAGAAAAACAGAACCCAGAGATTTCACAGAAAAATCTTACAACCTTCTTGGGTCCGACACCCAGGGAAATCTGACTAAATGCCCAGACGCCAGCAGAAGATAACGGTCCACGCTCAGAAGATTGAGAATATGGCCCAGTCAAAGGAACAAACCAATAGTTCAAATGAGATACAGGAGCTGAGACAACTAATGCTGAATATACGAACAGAAATGAAAAACCTCTTCAAAAATGAAATCGATAAATTGAGGGAGGACATGAAGAAGACATGGGCTGAACATAAAGAAGAAATAGAAAAACTGAAAAAACAAATCACAGAACTTATGGAAGTGAAGGATAAAGTAGAAAAGATGGAAAAAACAATGGATACCTACAATGATAGATTTAAAGAGACAGAAGTTAGAATTAGTGATTTGGAGGATGGAACATCTGAATTCCAAAAAGAAACAGAAACTATCGGGAAAGGAATGGAAAAATTTGAACAGGGTATCAGGGAACTCAAGGACAATATGAACCGCACAAATATACGTGTTGTGGGTGTCCCAGAAGGAGAAGAGAAGGGAAAAGAAGGAGAAAAACTAATGGAAGAAATTATCACTGAAAATTTCCCAACTCTTATGAAAGACCTAAAATTACAGATCCAAGAAGTGCAGCACACCCCAAAGAGATTAGACCCAAATAGGCGTTCTCCAAGACACTTACTAGTTAGGATGTCAGAGGTCAAAGAGAAAGAGAGGATCTTGAAAGCAGCAAGAGAAAAACAATCCATCACATACAAGGGAAACCCAATAAGACTATGTGTAGATTTCTCAGCAGAAACCATGGAAGCTAGAAGACAGTGGGATGATATATTTAAATTACTAAAAGAGAAAAACTGCCAACCAAGACTCCTATATCCAGCAAAATTATCCTTCAAAAATGAGGGAGAAATTAAAACATTCTCAGACAAAAAGTCACTGAGAGAATTTGTGACCAAGAGACCAGCTCTGCAAGAAATACTAAAGGGAACACTAGAGTCAGATACAAAAAGACAGAAGAGAGAGGTATGGAGAAGAGTGTAGAAAGAAGGAAAATCAGATACGATATATATAATACAAAAGGCAAAATGTTGGAGGAAAATACTATCCAAACAGTAATAACACTAAATGTTAATGGACTGAATTCCCCAATCAAAAAATATAGATTGGCAGAATGGATTAAAAAACAGGATCCTTCTATATGCTGTCTACAGGAAACACATCTTAGACCCAAAGATAAACATAGGTTGAAAGTGAAAGGTTGGGAAAAGATATTTCATGCAAATAACAACCAGAAAAGAGCAGGAGTGGCTATACTAATATCCAACAAATGAGACTTCAAATGGAAAACAGTTAAAAGAGACAAAGAACGACACTATATACTAATAAAAGGAACAATTAAACAAGAAGACATAACAATCATAAATATTTACGCACCGAACCAGAATGCCCCAAAATACGTGAGGAATACACTGCAAACACTGAAAAGGGAAATAGACTCATATACCATAATAGCTGGAGACTTCAATTCACCACTGTCATCAATGGACAGAACATCTAGGCAGAGGATCAATAAAAAATAGAGAATCTGAATATTACTATAAATGAGCTAGACTTAACAGACATTTATAGGACATTACATCCCACAACAGCAGGATACAACTTTTTTTCAAGTGCTCATGGATCATTCTCAAAGATAGACCATATGCTGGGTCACAAAGCAAGTCTTAACAAATTTAAAAAGATTGAAATCATACACAACACTTTCTAGGATCATAAAGGAATGAAGTTGGAAATCAATAATAGGTGGAGTGCCAGAAAAATCACAAATACGTGGAGGCTCAACAACACACTCTTAAACAACGAGTGGGTCAAAGAAGAAATTGCTAGAGAAATTAGCAAATACCTCGAGGCGAATGAAAATGAAAACACAACATATCAAAACTTATGGGACGCAGCAAAGGCAGTGCTAAGAGGGAAATTTATTGCCCTAAATGCCTATATCAGAAAAGAAGAAAAGGCAAAAATGCAGGAATTAACTGTCCACTTGGAAGAACTGGAGAAAGAACAGCAAACTAATCCCAAAGCAAGCAAAAGGAAAGAAATAACAAAGATTAGACCAGAAATAAATGAAATTGAAAACATGAAAACAATAGAGAAAATCAATAAGACCAGAAGTTGGTTCTATGAGAAAATCAATAAGACTGATGGGCCCTTAGCAAGACTGACAAAAAGAAAAAGAGAGAGGATGCAAATAAATAAGATCAGAAATGGAAGAGGAGACATAACTACTGACCTCACAGAAATAAAGGAGGTAATAACAGGATACTATGAACAACTTTACGCGAATAAATACAACAATTTAGAGGAAATGGACAGGTTCCTGGAAAGACATGAACACCCAACTTTGACTCAAGAAGACATAGATGACCTCAACAAACCAATCACAAGTAAAGAAATTGAATCAGTCATTCAAAAGCTTCCTAAAAAGAAAAGTCCAGGACCAGACGGCTTCACATGTGAATTCTATCAAACATTCCAGAAAGAATTAGTACCAACTCTCCTCAAACTCTTCAAAAAAATCGAAGTGGAGGGAAAACTACCTAATTCATTCTATGAAGCCAACATCACATTCATACCAAAACCAGGCAAAGATATTACAAAAAAAGAAAACTACAGGCCAATCTCTCTAATGAATATAGATGCAAAAATCCTCAATAAAATTCTAGCAAATCGTATCCAACAACACATTAAAAGAATTATACATCATGACCAAGTAGGATTCATCCCAGGTATGCAAGGATGGTTCAACATAAGAAAATCAATTAATGTAATACACCATATCAACAAATCAAAGCAGAAAAATCACATGATCATCTCAATTGATGCAGAGAAGGCATTCGACAAGATTCAACATCCTTTCCTGTTGAAAACACTTCAAAAGATAGGAATACAAGGGAACTTCCTTAAAATGATAGAGGGAATATATGAAAAACCCACAGCTAACATGATCCTCAATGGGGAAAAATTGAAAACTTTCCCCCTAAGATCAGGAACAAGACAAGGATGTCCATTATCACCACTATTATTCAACATCGTGTTGGAGGTTCTAGCCAGAGCAATGAGACAAGAAAAAGAAATACAAGGCATCAAAATTGGAAAGGAAGAAGTAAAACTATCACTGTTTGCAGACGATATGATACTATACGTCGAAAACCCAGAAAAATCCACAACAAAACTACTAGAGCTAATAAATGAGTACAGCAAAGTAGCAGGTTACAAGATCAACATTCAAAAATCTGTAGCATTTCTATACACTAGTAATGAACAAGCTGAGGGGGAAATCAAGAAACGAATCCCATTTACAATTGCAACTAAAAGAATGAAATACCTAGGAATAAATTTAACTAAAGAGACAAAAAACCTATATAAAGAAAACTACAAAAAACTGCTGAAAGAAATCACAGAAGACCTAAATAGATGGAAGGGCATACCGTGTTCATGGATTGGAAGACTAAATATAGTTAAGATGTCAATCCTACCTAAATTGATTTACAGATTCAATGCAATAGCAATCAAAATCCCAACAACTTCTTTTTCAGAAATAGAAAAACCAATAAGCAAATTTATCTGGAAGGGCAGGGTGCCCCGAATTGCTAAAAACATCTTGAGGAAAAAAAACGAAGCTGGAGGTCTTGCACTGCCTGACTTTAAGGCATATTATGAAGCCACAGTAGTCAAAACAGCATGGTATTGGCATAAAGATAGATATATCGACCAATGGAATCGAATAGAGTGCTCAGATATAGACCCTCTCATCTATGGACATTTGATCTTTGATAAGGCAGTCAAGCCAACTCACCTGGGACAGAACAGTCTCTTCAATAAACGGTGCCTAGAGAACTGGATATCCATATGCAAAAGAATGAAAGAAGACCCATCTCTCACACCCTATACAAAAGTTAACTCAAAATGGATGAAAGATCTAAACATTAGGTCTAAGACCATAAAACAGTTAGAGGAAAATGTAGGGAGATATCTTATGAATCTTACAATTGGAGGTGGTTTTATGGACCTTAAACCTAAAGCAAGAGCACTGAAGAAGGAAATAAATAAATGGGAACTCCTCAAAATTAAACACTTTTGTGCATCAAAGAACTTCACCAAGAAAGTAGAAAGACAGCCTACACAATGGGAGACAATATTTGGAAACGACATATCAGATAAAGGTCTAGTATCCAGAATTTATAAAGAGATTGTTCAACTCAACAACAAAAAGACAGCCAACCCAATTACAAAGTGGGAAAAAGACTTGAACAGACACCTCTCAGAAGAGGAAATACAAATGGCCAAAAGGCACATGAAGAAATGCTCAATGTCCCTGGCCATTAGAGAAATGCAAATCAAAACCACAATGAGATATCATCTCACACCCACCAGAATGGCTATTATCAACAAAACAGAAAATGACAAGTGCTGGAGAGGATGCGGTGAAAGAGGCACACTTATCCACTGTTGGTGGGAATGTCAAAGGGTGCAACCACTCTGGAAGGCAGTTTGGCGGTTCCTCAAAAAGCTGAATATAGAATTGCCATACGACCCAGCAATACCATTGCTGGGAATCTACTCAAAGGAATTAAGGGCAAAAACTCAAACGGACATTTGCACACCAATGTTTATAGCAGCGTTATTTACAATTGCAAAGAAATGGAAACAGCCAAAATGTCCATCAACAGACGAGTGGCTAAACAAACTGTGGTATATACATACGATGGAATATTATGCAGCTTTAGGACAGGATAAACTTATGAAGCATGTAATAACATGGATGGACCTAGAGAACATTATGCTGAGTGAGTCTAGCCAAAAACTAAAAGACAAATACTGTATGGTCCCAATGATGTGAATCGACATTCGAGAATAAACTTGGAATATGTCATTGGTACCAGAGTCCAGCAGGAGTTAGAAACAGGGTAAGATAATGGGTAATTGGAGCTGATGGGATACAGACTGTGCAACAGGACTAGATACAAAAACTCAAAAATGGACAGCACAATAATACCTAATTGTAAAGTAATCATGTTAAAACACTGAATGAAGCTGCATCCGAGCTATAGGTTTTTGTTTTGTTTTGTTTTGTTTTGTGTTTACTATTATTACTTTTATATTTTTCTCTGTATTAACATTCTATATCTTTAAAAAAAAAAAACTGGAACGTCATTGGCCTTCTTGAACCAAGGTATCTTTCTCTGGATGCCTGTGATTGGACATTTCTATAGACTTGTTTTAATTGGAACATTTTCTCCGCCTTAGAAGTGTAAACTAGCAACTTATTAAATTCCCCTTTTAAAAAGCCTCTCCATTCCTGGTATATTCCATTCCAGCAGCTAGCAAACTAGAACACCATTGGTTATTAAAGAGTGTGTTGTTTAAACTTCCACATATTTGTAAATTTTCCAGTTTTCCTCTATCTTGATTTCTAGCTTCATCGCGTTGTGGTCAGTGAGGTTACTTCTTATTATTTCAGTATTTTAAAGTTATTTAGACTTTTCTTGTGCCCTAACATATGGTCCATCCTAAAGAATGATTCAAATGCACTTGAAAAGAATGTATATTCTGCCAGTGTTAGCTGAAGTGTTCTATAAATGTCAGTTAGATCTAGTTGGTTTATAGTGCTGTTCAGTCCTCTATTTCCTTATTGGTCTTCTGGTTATATGTTCTATCCAGTGTTTAAAGTGATGTATTAAAAATCTACTACTACTGTAAAACTTTCTACTTCTCCCAATATGTTTGATTCATACAGTTTGATGCTCAACTTAGATGCATATGTTTCTGTTAAATCTTCTGTTGAACTGACTCTCTTATTGATAAATAATTCCCTTCTTTGTCTCCTGTTAACAGTTTTTTTTACTTAAAAATCTATTTTATCTGATTTAATAAAAGCTACCCCTGTTCTCTTTTGATTACTATGTTCATGAAATATTTTTTCCATCCTTTCACTTTCAACGTATTTGTTGATCTATCTATAAACCTAAAATAGGTCTCTGTAAACAGCATATAGTTGGGTCAAGAATCCATTCTGCCAACCTCTACCTTTTGATGGGAGAGTTTAATCCATTCACATATAGCAAAATTACTGATATGGCAAGATTTACTTCAGTCATTTTGCTCATTATGTTTTGTAAGTCTCATATATTTTGGTCCCTCCTTTCTTCCACTACTGCCTTCCTTTTTATTTAGGTGATCTTTTATTAAAATGAGCCATTTTGAATCCCTTATTCCTTTCTTTTTGTGTAGATCTTCTAAATATTTTCTTTATGGTTACCATGGGAATTACATTTAGCAAAAAAAATTGTTACAGTTTAGTTTGTGTTGATTCCAACTTTACATCAATAGCCTACACATACACAGTACCTATCTTCCTCCATTCCTCCCTTTCATGCTGTTCATGCCCTGTAAACTACATCTTTATGCACTGTGTGCCCAGTAACAAAGATTGGTTCATGCTTTTTATGCATTTGGATTCTCAGATTTATAAGAAAAAAAACAGCATTATAAATGAAAAATGAAATAATATTGGCATGCATATTTACCCATATTGTTACTTACACTGCAGATCTTTATTTTTTTTTCATCAAGCAATATGATATTGTCTAGTGTCCTTCTCTTTCAGCATGGATGATTCCCTTTAGCATTTCCTATAGCACAGTTTCAGTGGTAATGAACCCCCTCAGGTTTTGTTTCACTGGAAATGTCTTAATTTTGCCCTCATTTTTGAAGGACAACCTTGCTGGATATATTATTCTTAGGTACCAGGTTTGATTGGTTGTTTTTTTTCTCCAGCACTTTAAATAGGTCTTCCCACTGCCTTCAGGCCTTCATGATTTCTATTGAAAAGGTGGATGATAATCTTATTAAGGATCCCTTACATATGAAATATCACTTCTCTCTTGTTGTTTTGAAGATTCTGTCATTGTCCTGCACATTGGACAGTTTGATCATAATGTGCCTCAGTGTAGATCTATTTGAATTCATCCTACTTAACATTTGACGAGCATCTTGGATTGTATATTCATATCTTTCATAAGATGTTGTAAGTTTTTTGCCATTATTTCTCCAAAAATGTATTCTGGCCCTTTACCTTTCTGTTTTCCTTCTGGGAGTCCTGTGATGCATATATTGGCATGCCTGATGGTGTCCAGCAGGTTCCTCTGACTCTGTTCAAAACTTTTTTCTCCTTCTGCTCCTCAACCTGGGCAATTTCAACTGTTTTGAAATTGAGTTCCCTGATCCTTTCTTCTGCTCCTCCAATCAGTTACTGAACACCTCTATTGAATTTTTTCAGTTCAGTTATTGTACTTTTGAAGAGTTCCATTTGGTCCTTTTTTCATAATTTCTATCTCATTATTGAAATTATTATTTTGTTGATAAATTGTTTCCTGATTTCCTTTAGGTCTTTGTCGATGTTCTCCTTTAGTTCATTGATCCTACCTATGTCAGTTGTCCTAAGACCTTTGATTAGTAGTTCCAGAAACTGCCAGTCCTCCAGAATATTTTCTAATGAATTCTTTTTTTCCTGTGGCTGGGCCATACTTTATTGTCTTCTTGTATGTTTTGCAATTTTTTTGTTGAGAATGGACATTCTGAGTATTGTTTTGTGGCCATTCAGAAATCTAGTTCTCCCACTCTTCAGTCTACCAGAGTAAGAACCAGAAGGGAATAATAAAGGAAAGTAAGGTAAAAAGAGAGTGTGGAAAAAAAGAAAAGAAGTACAAACCTACAAAAACAACCGGGGGTGAGAGTGGGGAATATGCACTGGCTCTCTGTGTCCCTGGAGGTGACAGTGTAAGACCAGAAGACACTGCTTCTGAGAGAAATTGAAACTAGTATCTTCACTGAGCTCTCAAGGATTCACCAGACTGAACCCCCAGAATAAGAAGGAAGACACCCAACTATTGAAAAAGTGCGCTAGGACTTTAAGTCCTGGTAGATAATGGTATGAGGCCAGACGCTGCTACTGTAGAGGAGTCCTGAAACTAAGGTGAGAGTCTATGCTGTGCCCTGTGGTATCTGCCAGACCAGGAAATGCCCACAAACAGAGGGAGACAAAAAAAATTTCTTCTAGCCCTCAAGCCAAGTATATACAGGACTTGAACAACACCATCAGCCAACTTGATTAAATGACATTTAACAACATTCCATACAACAACAGCAGAAGATGCATTCCTCTCAAGTGCATGTTGAATATTCTCTAAGAAAGATCATATTCTGGGCCTTCAAACAAGTCTCAATGAATAAAGGGATTTAAATAAACCAAAGCAGGTTCTCTGGCCATAATGAATTAAATTTAGGAATAATTTAATTTTAAATTAAAGAGACATGTCTAGAAAAATCACCAAATGTTTAACACACTTCTAAATAATCCATGGGTGACAGAAGAAATCACAAGGTAAAACATGACATACCAAAGTGTGTAAGATGCAGCTAAAGCAGTGCCTAAGAAATAAAGTTATATATTAGAAGATCAGGAAGATCTAAAATTAAGGATCTAAGCTTCTATCTTAAGAAGTTAGAAAATTATATTCAAAGTTAGCAGAAGGTGAGAAATAATAAACTGCTGAAATTAGTGAAACAGAAAACAGATAGCAAAAGAGAAAATCAATGAAAACAAAAGCTATTTCTTTGAAAAGGTGAATAAATGCAAAAAAAAAACTTCAGCCAGCATGATCAAAAAATAAAAATTATTGAAAATTTCACACACATACAAAGATAGACCACAATTAGAATGAAAATAAATTTAGAAAAATGTGCTTTTGCAATGAGTGATAACTAGAAAATACCATTTATGCAAGAAAATGGTATGGACTGACCTTATGTCAGCCGAAGGGACACTACCTATAAAAATCCAGTGTAGATGCTGCTTCAGTGAGTGTCAGGTAAGAGGCAGGTTGACATTCTGCCACTCTGACTCCTGGCTCCAATGCTCCTGCTATGCTGCAAGATTTGCTGCTGTTCTCACCAGTATCACTGTGACCAGACCAACAGTCCAGCCATTGGCTTTGGGACCTTCATTGTTGGTCATGCCAGATATGGCTCCCAAGACCTCTCATTAAAGGTACTGCCTATTCTCTTCTGGCCCTCAAGCCAATGGACTTTGGAGACTCTGGTATTCTCCACCTTCAAATATGTTACTTCTTTGACCTGGTTATTGCACACTGATTGCACTGACAGCTTGTTTGATTAAGCAAGAAAATAAATTGCATTGAGCATTCAAATTAGAGTCATGTTGAATTTGTTTTTAAATGCTGAATTTACTTTCAATTTTGATCTCCTTTCAAGTTTGTTACAACTGCATTTACACATCTTTTGAGTAGATAAAGCTTATTTGTTATTTTATGTAGATAAAAATCTTATTTGTTCTTTTATGTCATAATATGCAGAAGGAATACAATTTAACTTGTAAACGTCAAAAATGCTCCAAACATCTTCCTTTCCCCCAAACTGAAGGATTGGCCAAATCAACAGCCTGAACTCCAAGAAAGTACATGGTTCCTCTAATTGCCAGAGTCAGAAATTCTGTCCAATGCCCTCTGAAATTAGACTTCCAGAATGCCTAGTACCTGGTCCTTGCTGAAGGATGGGGAAATAACTTTTGATTTCACACTGACTGACAGTAAACATGCAGACATATGCTATGGTTTGCACCTGGTAAGAAGGCAGGCACATAACCAGAGTCTCAAAAACAGGACTTATTAGAAAAACCTCCCCACCCACCCAGGAATGACAAAGATAACTTGATGTGAGCCTCATCCTTATCAGGTGGTTTATTTTGCAGTTAAGGGGCTCTTGAGGGCCAGAGAAACAAACTTCAACTGGGAAAATGCTGTTGTCTCCATATGGATACATTTCTGTATCCTTTGCTGTTAAGAAATTTTATATTCTTTAACTGTATCTGTGGTGCTTTTTTTCATCAGTATTATCTCTACACCTTGAGTAGGGCATGAGATTTTGTTGGTTTGTCCAGAGTGATGCCCTGATAAATCCCAGAGTGATTTGAACTGTGAATAAAAAAGCATTTGCAAATCCCCTTGGGGGAATGGTGAGAAAGGGGGAAAATTCAACTTCCCCAAGTAGAGAATTCTTGATATTCTCACAAGCAGTGGGGAAAACCAAAGCAATAGGCTGAGCCCCCAATCTTGGGGTTTGTTCATATGAAAGTTAACCCCGCAAAGGATAGGCTAAGCCTACCTAAAATAAGGCCTAAGAGTCACCCCCAAGAGAACCTCTTTTGTTGCTCAGATGTGGCCTCTCTCTCCAGCCAACATGACAAGCAAACTCACTGCCTCTCTACGTGGGACATGACTCCCAGGGGTGTGGACCTTCCTGGCAATGTGGGACAGAAATCCTAGAATGAGCTGGAACTCAGCATCAAGGGATTGAGAAAACCTTCTCGACCAAAAGGGGGAAGAGAGAAATGAGACAAAATAAAGTGTCAATGGCTGAGGGATTCCAAACAGAGTCGAGCGGTTATCCTGGAGGTTATTATTATGCCTTAAATAGATATCACCTGTTTAGTTATGGTGTAATGGAGAGGCTGGAGGGAATAGCCTGAAAACGTAGAGCTGTATTCCAGTAGCCATGTTTCTTGAAGATGATTGTATAATGATATAGCTTTCGCAATGTGACTGTGTGATTATGAAAACCTTGTGTCTGATGCTCCTTTTATCTACCTTATCAACAGACAAGTAAAACATATGGATTAAAAATAAATAAATAAGGCAGGCCATGGTGGTTCAGCAGGCAGAGTTCTTGCCTGCCATGCCAGAGACCTGGGTTCAACTCCCAGTGCCTGACCATGCAAAAATAAATTAAATAAATAAATAAATGGGAAACAATTGTTAAAATAAATTTAGTAGACTGAAATGCTAGTGATCAATGAAAGGGAGAGGTTAAGGGGTATGGTATGTATGAATTTTTTCTGCTTTCTTTTTATTTCTTTTTCTGAATTGATGCTAATGTTCTAAGAAATGATCATGATGATGAATATACAACTATGTGATGATAGTGTGAGTTATTGATTATAAAACAAGAATGGAAGGATCATATGGTAAGGATGTTTGTGTTTGTATGTGGTTATGTTTCATAAAAAATTTTTAAAAAAATCATCTCTGCTCCATTGTGACACCATGCAAAATAATGTCAGAAGCAGGAATAATATGAATGTAGTAGACTCATATAGCTAAATGAGACAATCTAGGGAACTGAGGGGAAAGCAGTATAGCCGGCCCAACTTTGTTGCAGATAATGAGAGATTAATCACGTCAGTGGGGTACACACAATGCCTACTACCTAGACTTTGGGCAGCCTAGTAAAGATTTTGAAAAACTATACTCTAAAAGGAAGGGGGTGGGTGGCTAGACAATCATTTTCAGATTGCTTCTTTCTCAGGTGTTTCAGACATTCTTCAGAGGGAACTGAAAAAGGAAATGACTGGTCTGTCAGACTGTGCTGGTTTGAAATGATGTGTGTACCCTAGAAAAGCTATGTTTTAATCCTAATCCCATTTTGTAAAGGCAGCCGTTTCTTCTAATCTCTATTCAATACTGTATGCTTGAAACTGTAACTAAATCATCTTCCTTGGAAGTACGATTTAATCAAGAGTGGTTGTTAAGCTGGATTAGTTGACAACATATCTCCGCCCATTTGGGTGGATCTTGATTAGTTTCTGAAGTCCTATAAATGAGGAAACATTTTAGAGACTGAAAGAGATTCTGAGAGAGCAGAGAAGAATGACATAGCCACAAGAAGCGGAGTCCAAAGCCAGCAACCTTTGGAGATAAAGAAGGAAAATGCCTCCCGGGGAGCTTCATGTAACAGGAAGCCAGGAGAAGAAGCTAGCAGATGACGCTGCGCTCCCCATGTTCCCTTCCAGATGAGAAAGGAACCCTGTCCATGTTCACCATGTGCCTTTCCAGATGAAAGAGAAACTCTGACTGTGTTTGCCTTGTGCCCTTCCACTTGACAGAGAATCTATGAACTTCATCGGCCTTCTTGAACCAAGGTATATATCCCTGGATGCCTTAGATTGGACATTTCTATAGACTTGTTTTAACTGGGACATTTTCTTGGCCTTAGAACTGTAAACTAGCAACTTATTAAATTGCCCTTTTTAAAAGTCATTCCGTTTCTGGTATATTACATTTTGGCAGCTAGCAAACTAGAACACAGACTAACTGGTAAGGAAAACAGACCGAGACTGATACTGAAACTGAAGATTTCAACGTCTGCAACAGAAACACCTGGAATGGGAACAATGGAGAGTGGGAAGAAGGTCCCAAGATGTCCTGGGGACATCCCACTAAGTGGGAAGCTAGCAACTTTGCAGAAAGAAGATAAATTGCTGCCAAAGTTTTAGGTAAGGGAAAATGTATAAAATTAAGGTAAGAAATATGCTTGATATTCATTTATATGTTTCTCCCAGGTAGAGGATAAAAGGTATGTACGGGAAATAGCACAGGTAAGAAATAAGTTTTTTGTTTTGTTTTGTTTTTCCATGGGCAGGCACCGGGAACCGAACCTGGGTCCTCTGGCATGGCAGGCAAGCATTCTTGCCTGCTGAGCCACTGTGGCCCGCCCAAGAAATAAATTTTTAATTGCAGGGAAATGTGTTTCAACATATATGAGCACCAGTCTTTGTTTTCACAGAACTTTCTTCTAAAACAGAGTTACTGTAACCTTGAAACTCTGGTGTTCTGTGCCAGCTAACTGTTTTGTTTTGTTTCAGTGGTGTCCTAGGATATAGATTCTGAAAAATCATTTTCTATCTGGAATAGTTGTTCCCAAGTGGAAAATTAAGAACACTTGAGACATGAAACTTCCTCTGGTAAAAGTATTTAAGAATAAACTTTTTGAAATCTGTAATCAGTTCAAAAGATGGATGAATGTATACTGTGAATATCTGGACTGTCTGAGAAGTTTTAATTTACATTTCTTATAATTTTCTAGATGATCCATGGTCCCCATATACGTGAAATTGAAATGGCCTTAAGACAATTTAATTGAAGTATTAAATAACCGAACAATGTGCTGCAGATGTAATTTTGCAGAAGTGGTGGACAACTTCAGGGAACAGGAGCTAAGTGAAATAAAGGAAGAAAGACTTCTTAAGGCTAAAAGTCTGATTAATACCCTCTGTTGGGAGAGACAATGCTCCCCAGTTCTCTCCTGGTGCTCCTACACATCTTGCTGAGTATGCCAAGAATGCAAGACCCTGGCTTTCTCTGAAGTTTGTGTTTGCAGCAAGCAACTTTGAGGGCAATGTCTTTCTCAAGACAAAAAGAAGGCTTGCTTACTTCTGGTTATAAAATGGCAGATGCCCAGCTTATGCTTCTTTTCCTGTGATACATAAAACCTGTGAGGGCATCCATCGGGTCCCTCTGAGCATCCACATGGGCTCTCTGCATGTGACTTAGCAGGACTTGGGGACAAGGAGGGAACAGACCCAAACATGGTGATGTTTACACTGTAGCTGTGCTGAGAGTAACAAAATTCTTTGTCTGACCCAAGTCTCTAATGTCCTCTGACAGTATCCATGAAACAATAAACAGGCTAACCCATTAGCTTGTAAGTAGGGTAAAATCAAATGCCAGAACCCTTTGATTTGATTTAAAATCTTCACTTGAGGCCATGGCTTCTAAAGTGGGGGATCAGATGTTTGTGTGGGGATATGATGTTTGAATAGGCAAACCCTACCACCACCACCACCAGTTCTTTCAACAGACCTAGCATTAAAAAGAATCTTACTACACAGCTCCTGAATGGAAAGAAAAAAAGGGACAGAAAGTGAGGGGTGAGGTGAAGGTGACCTGACCTCTTCCTTCCAGGAAAACAGTAGCTCTTCACAGAAGTGACATCAAAATGGCTTGAAGAAGCGACCCTTGGAGCCCTGAGTAAGGGTGTTTTCTGCCTGAGTATGGATGCTCACTGCATATGTAAAGTGATAGCTTCTGGTATTACTGGTACCCAAGCAACGTGCGAATCAGAAGCAATTAAATTCCTCTGGAATGCATGCGGTGGGACCACTCTTGACACCAAGGAGTTCAAAATAAATCACTAGTCCAAGACCATACCCAGATACAAACAGGAAGCCCAATGCTTGGTCAACTTGTTCAGATTTTGGCAAATTATATTCCACACTTGGGGGTCTTACTGAGCCATACATACCCACAAAATCACCAGGAAGAAATTGACTTTATGTAAACCTCTGAGGTGATCATGCAGTTAACCACAGAATGAAAAACTGGACAACCACTGGGTGTTTTAGCCTACAAAAAAGTTTGAATATTTGCACTTAAATTCCCTGTGGTTTATATCTTGCTAAATTTAAATTTTTTTGGGTGAATTAGTTCCTGTGGAAACCAAACAATATTATAAACAATAGACATTGTTTCAGGTCAAATTTGTTAATAGTTTTTAAAGTCTCTAGTAAATCTTGGTATTAATTTGATTATGTTTTCTGGCATTCTTAATTGGATTTTGGAAAGTTAGACTAATAAAATATTGAGATAATGAATATTTCAATTCATTTAAAGGCCATATATGGGATTCTGTTTATATGAAATCCTGATATAGTGCTTGATGCTCTAGAGAGAAGCTAGAATTTTGTTTTTCTTTTCAAATAGTTGGTGCTCCAGTGAAACCAACAAGGGTTGGTAAACTGATCTTACATATTCAGGAAACAATTCCAGATGTTGGCATAAGGGTAAAAGGAGAAAAAATAAAATAAATAGTAGAGGCTACAAACCAAACACACGCTTTAATAAGACAATATATAGCATGGTACATTAAGATGTGTTTCAGGAGGAAAATTAGATGAATACGATTTCTTAGAGCAAATAAGAAACTTAGTTAAACTGGCTATACTAACATGCCCTTAGGACATCTTTTTTTTTTTTAATTGGACTCAGTCATGAAAGAAGTTCTATCCCAGTTGTACTAGTTTGAAAGTGCTGTGTGCCCCACAAAAGTCACGTCCTTTAATCCTGATTCAATACTGTAAGGTAAAAACCTTTGATTAGATCGTTTCCATGGAGACGGACCCACTCAACTTTGGGTGACCTTTTGATTAGACTACTTCCAAGGAGATGAGGCATACCTAACTTTGGGTGTGACCTTGATTAGATGGAGATGTAACTCCACCCATTCAAGATGGCTCTTGATTAGTCTCCTGGAGGAAACATCTCAGAGCCAGCAGAGACACAGACACCTGGGGATGCTCGGAGTGCCTGCAGAGAGAGCAGATACCTAGACACAGAAAGTTTGGAGATGCTTTCTTATGGGATGCTAAGTAAGACAGAACCTGAGTTATGTCCCAGAGGAGCTAAGTGAAGACCCACAGACACTGAGAGAGGAAACCACTGACATCAGAAGCTTCTATGGAACTGGAAACAAGGACCAGCAGACACCAGTCACATGCCTTCCCATGTGACAGACATTGGCCTTTCTTGAGTCAAGATATCTGTTCCTGGATGCCTTAGTTTGGACATTTTTGTGGCCTTAGAACTACAAACTTGTAACTTAATATATCCCATTTATAAAAGCCATTCCATTTCTGGTATATTGCACCCTGACAGTATTAACAAAGTAAAACACCAGTGCTCATGTGAAATAATATAATGTACATCTCTAAAACCCCATCTTGGTATCTAATATTGTTCTCCCACCTCAAAATGACTTTAATTCCTAATTTTCCTCAGGGATACACATCGGCCTTAGCCTCTGACTGAGGCATGCCGCAAGGCTCTCTATTCTTGATTATCAGTCTACGACCAACCACTATCAACACATTAAGTCCAAGAACCAAAAAACCTATCTTCCTTGAGGATTAAATTAATTTATATATTTTAAAGAAACGGTCCTAGAGTTTCATGGTATCTTTGTAGATTCTAGTCTCCTGGTCTCTGGAACATTGTCTGATTCTGTTTCCCCCCAGTATATACTTAAAGTTCAAAGCGGAATTTCACTGTGATAGAAATGTATTATTTTATCAAGAAGAGGAAGGGCCAACCCAGGGTAGGTCAGAGAGAGGAAATGGCCATTCTCCAAGCAAAGGCAGCTTTTTCATCCCCTGTAAATGTCACCCAGACTTCTCTAGTACTATGAAACAAATTTCATGATTTAGAACCAGACTATGATCTTTCTTTAAGGTACATCCCAGTAGGAAAATGTTTTCATTCCCCCACATAAAGATACTCTTAAAAGGAAAACTGAGGGTACAAACAATGGATTACCTCTTTTGCAAAAGAATAAGGAGAATAAACATAAATTAATTTATAAATACTGTATATCTGGAAGATCAAGAAACAAAAAGCAAAGAATCAGGGAAAGACTTCGAGTATCAGAAAAAATAAACAAACTGGAAAACACAGACATAAAAAAAACTGGAGGGGGAAAGCCCAAGTTAAAGCAAGAAAAAAAGTGTTATAAGAATTTGTTAAAATTATAAAGTACTTTAAAGACAAGGCACTTAAGGGCAGATGAAGAACCTCCTATAATAATCATCAGAATCTGAATAATAAACTGAAATCGTCCCCTTGGTATACTGTAAAGTATGCGATTTTAATTACATGATTTTTCCAGCTAATTTCTGCTTCAAAAACAGTAAAGTACTTCTGCTTACAAGGTGGCAGAGACAAGAACTTTACTGAACCTCTCATATGAATGTTGTCATCAAAATTTAAATTACCAGCAACATGCCTTTTAGTTAAACCATAATTAATCCTTAGACCTACTTATAAAGCACCCAGTATGTGCCAAACACCACCAGCATATACCAAACGACAGTTTTCATTTGTAAAGTACTTTTTTCCTTTTCAGATTCTAACAAATGCCACTTTAAGCCAAACCAAATTTATCATCATTAACTGCCCATGTTGAATTCATCAAGTATTATTGATTGCTTCTACCCAGGAAGAGACTTAGCTTTTAAAAGACAAAATGTATCCAGCTGTATTTGTGTATTATATCTTTTATATCAGTTATATAGGGAAGTCAAGCAACAACGGTAAACACAAAGACTGACTGACAAAACGAGACAACAATTCTGGGGGAAGAGAAATGGCACACTTATCAGAAGCTGTCTGCAAATAATTACTTCAGCACAATAAAGATAGTCTTTTAATAGGAGAGTCTCTTATAAGGAGATACTCATTACTTTCTAACCATCTGTCATCACTCCTTCCTCCCCCCCAAACTAATTAGGGTTTCATCCAATGACACATTATAAGTGATGCAATGTGGATGGCAAAAAAACACAGTTGAAAGAAATCAACATTGTAACATTTTACAGTTTAAAAATCCCAGCTTCAGAATTAGGCTTTCACCTTCTAATAATTACCTGATTTATTTTTCACATCTTTTCTTGATTAATTATTAGATATTAATGTACAAAAATTTTTAAAATGAAAACTTACAGGTAGTAGAGTTTTCCTGCCGCAGGAAGTACCCTTTTCCGGTAATCTATCCCAGAGTCTAGTTGTACTGTATTACAGTATTCCTATAATCCAAACACATAAAATCTTTTTAAACAAGTGGTAGCTCAGAATTATAATCCCTCTGCTATTCTATTCTTTCCTTTAATTTTTGAAAATTTCCCTCAATTGAATAGTATATTGAGATTAGGACAAAACAATAGAACTCATATGCAATTTATAAAATTGAAGTTGCAATATTAAGCATATATTAAGCCAATAAAATATCAGTTAAAAAATTAAGATTTGGATCTTGACTTCCTAAAACTCTGCCAAACCAGTCTACCAGTGCTGTTAAATTCCCCAAAATAATTGCCTTTGGTGGTTTTTTTCTTTCTCTCTCTTTCTTTCTCTTTTCTCTCTCTCTCTCTCTCTCTCTCTCTCTCTCTCCTTCCCTCATTCCCTCCTTCACTCCCTCCCTCTCTTTCTCTCTTTATTTTCTTTCTTTTTTGAAAAAAAGCCCCATTTCCATTACCCTGGAGAGAAGGTAGAGGCCGTCAGGCTGTGGGGACTATCATGGGTCTTAGGCATCACATGGGGGAGAGACAGTCTAAGAGAGCTGGGTCACTTTGAACCAAATGATCATGTGAAAATGATGCTGTAGGTGTACCTGCCCTTCACTTCTAAATGACTGCTGCTGCCCTGTGCAGCTGCCAATGTCCTTCACAGTCTTTTCCTGCTGTTGAAAAGGTTGAAGGTACACTTACGTTCAACCTGAGTGGTCCTGCACCACTGATGTCCTTCTCTTCTCTCAATTACTCTGTCCTTTCCATTACCCCAGGGTGCATATGTACATGCATACACACACACACTCCCCGAAACTCTTATTGCAGAAACAAATGAAATTTTGCTGTACCTATCTTGGTCAGTTGGATTTGTTGGTGTGTATGTGTGTGTACAATTCCAGGAGAATGACGGTGAGCAAGGTTTTCAGGACAATTCAAGAAACATTTGCAGACTAACCCTTTTTGTTCACATTAAAAATGAAAATTGCTTTATTAAAATTCATGAGGCAAAATTATATTTTAATGATCTTATCAATGAAAAACTGCATTTTCCAAACCTTTTGGGCCTAGGTAATCGTGGCAGATTGTATTTTCCAAATATGGCTGCAATAACATCTCCGTCCCAACATGTTCTTCTTGTAATGTGACTTTGACATTACAACCACCAAGAAGTGGGGTCTATGCCCCATATCCCCCATCCCTGCCCTTAAATCATGCTGACTATGGTGGAAATGATTCTGTGAAATATTCTGTGTGACATTCAAATGAGTTGCTAACTTGTTGGCTGGAAAACTTGTTCTGGAACCTGGAACTGCATCCAGCTGCCTGGAGGCCACCATGCTGTTACAAAGCCTGAAGTAGCCCTTGCAGAAAGAACCCGGATAGGCCCTGAGACCACATGGAGATGAGGGAATCAAACCAGTCCCCAGCTGCCCCAGCTCAAGCTGCTACCTTCCTGAGAGAGCCAGAACTGCCAGCTGAGCCCTTCTCAAATTCCTGACCCACAGAAACCAGGAGAGACAATAAGACAATGTTGTTTTAATTTTCTACATTTTAAAGTGATTTGTTATGTAGCAACAGACAATTAGAACAGTTCTATCTGGCCATACTTGAAAAGTAGCACCATTTGTTCTTGAAATTGCATCATGGGCTGTGCTACTATGCAAGGGCTGAGGGCTCTTTATCATTTGCACTAGAGGGAACAGATTGTACGTGGGGAGAAGGGGCACAGCAGTCACAAGAAAACATCCCCGTCCTCCCATGCTGCAGCTGCTAAGGGCCCAAGGCAGTCAAAGAGGGTGACTAATTAACCCAATTTCCTGGGTTGAGGGATTTCCCTGGATGCAGAATGTTTAGGACAAACATCAAGTCCCAAGCAAGGTGGGATGATGGGTCACTGTTACGGTTGAATTGTGTCTCCTCCAAAGGATATGTTCAAGTCTTAACTCCCAGTACCCTGGAATGTGACCTTATTTGGAAACGGTCACTGCAGATGGAATTAGTTAAGATGAGTTCACAGTGGAATAGGGCGTCCACTAAACCAATATGGCATCATTCCAAGTCAAACCCATTCCCCAGGCTAGGCATTATAGGTCTAAGGACCTGGGCCCTGCAAGCCATCCCACCAGAAAGGAATACAGCAATGCCCAAATACATGAATATCACATCCCCTTGCCTCAGATGATTTGATGATTTAAAAAAAATTAGTCATACATCTCTTTTCTCCTCTTAACTTTAAAGTAGTAAACCTGGGAAAAGAAAGTCTTCCTCTCCATTTTCCCTGAGGTTTGGTTTGCTTATGCTGCCAGAATGCAATATTCCAGAAATGGAATGGCTTTTATAAAGGTGATTTATTAAGTTACAAGTTACAATTCTAAGACCATGAAAATGTCCAAATTAAGGCACCAACAAGAGGACACGTTCTCTCAAGAAAGGCTGATTCTGTCCAGGGTTTCTCTATTACATGGGAAGGCTCATGATGGCATATGCTGGCTTCTGGGTTTAAATGGCTCTCTCACCTCCTTTTGCACCTCCAGAAGTCTGTGTATTGGTTTCATCTCCCTGCTCTCTGTGATGGCTGTGAAATCTCTCTCTCCATAACCTCTATTAAGGACTCCAGTAAACTAATTAAGACTCACCTTGAATGATTGGGGTGACATTTCTGTGGACATAATCTAAAGAAAAGGTCCCACCCACAACTGAGCAGTTCACATCTCTATGGAAAAAACTTAATCAAAAGATCAGATAAAAGAGCATGGCTTTTCTTGGGTACAGTTTCAAACCAGCACACCTACTTTAATTGCAGGGGTTCAGCCACCCAAAGCAAAGAAGGAAGATATTTGTTTAGGCAGTACTTCTTATTCTTTCTTTCTCTCTCTCTCTCTAAGGGAAACAACTTTCTCTCTCTCTTATGGTAAGGGCCAATTATTCATAAGTCAGACGACAAAGCTATACTACAGAGAATAAAATACATGGTGTGGCAAAATATACTTCAAATAAATATATTTCCATAAGCTCCCTATATCTCTTAAACTACAATTTATCCGATAAAACTTAATATTCCTAATTTAGTAAAAAATGTTTCCCCTTTAACTATAAAAAAATAAGGCTAATGGACATTATACAAGCTTTAATTTCTCTTTCTAGGTAACTAACTTCTCTATCATATGAGTAATTAAACCCTACAAAATGACTGCATTTGTACATTTACTAATCACCACCAAGGAAAGTCTAATCAGTAGCAAAAGAACTAAAATGGGGCCCTTAGATATTAATTCTTAATTGTTTGAAAAATACTAATACCCAGTTTATATTTTTAAAGGAAAATAAACCTCAAATTTTCAGATTTTAGTCAACCCAGATTCGTCAAAACACTGTGCAATGGGGTGGAGGAGAGTGAAGGGTTATTTCCAAATTGAGAATGAACCTAGTCAAAAGGACTCTAAGTAATTACCTAATTTCCAAGGATATTTACAAGACCTGTGACCTCTTATCACCAAGCAATTCAAATGCATAAAAATTAATCAGCAACTAAACTAAATTTATTTGGAAAATAGTTTGTATATTTATGTATACAAAGGACAAATACATTTACACAATCCAAAATTGCAATTAGAAAATTTAGGGGAAAAAAGGAGAGAGGTTAACATACTTTTGTAAGCATACTCATGAGTCTTTGATGTGGAAAGAAAAATGTACTTCTAAAAGAACTGCATGACAGCAGTTTACATTTTCCTCAAGATATACTGTATTTTTAGTAATTCTGAATAATACCATTAGAAAAATAGCTATCTCACAAAACAAGTTTATAAAGCTTCTACTGTGACTTTGCCATTCCCAGTTGGAACAAAAGAGTAGCAATAATAAGTATTGTGGGAAAATCCTTTAAAATTACAACATATTAACCTCTTAAGTGAAGATTAAAATAACAAAGATTTTCCTACCTCAAATAATTTTTATTATAAAAGTAATATTGCTTAACTATAGAAAGTTTTGAAAAAGAGAAAAAAAAAACCTAATCACATCTCACTTTTAAAGTCAAAGTGTTATGCCTTATCTAAATGATTACATTAGAAATTTAAAGGATCAAAATTATTGGAGTTTTCCTCAATAATATTTAACTGATTGTTTTTATCAGTAACCTATCAATAAATAAACTATAAAAAGGAAAAAATAGTTGAGGCTTTTTCTAGTTCCAAGAAGAAAATATTTAAATCACTAACATCTATCACTAACATCATTTCACTTAATTCTCTAAAAATGTATCTTCTCTAAAGTAAAAATGCCATCCATGCTCATTGTAAAAAATTCAAATAATGTTAAAGTAATACAAGTAGAAATGAAAGCCTCTATCACCTTCTCAGAAAAAAAAATTGATATATAGTTTAATATCCTTCAAATTTTTTCCATACATATAGACATGATGTTAGATTAATAGATGATCACAGATAAAGCATCACAAACACACTGTTCTAAGCTTAGTTTCTTTTGATTTCTTAATAGTTCTAAATTTAAATACAGGAAAGCTATACTATATACTATATTATTTCATTTACTTAGAATAGAGTCCCATAAGTAAGTGACAATAAGAGATGGAAAGACAGTGAACTGTTCTAGTTTGTTAGCTGCCAGAATGCAATACACCAGAAACGGAATGGATTTTAAAGGGGGAATTTAATAAGTTGCTAGTTTATAGTTCTAAGGCTGAGAAAATGTCCCAATTAAAACAAGTCTACAGAAATGTCCAATCTAAGGCATCCAGGGAAAGATACCTTGGTTCAAGAAGGTCGATGAAGTTCAGGGTTTCTCTCTCATTCTGGAAAGGCACATGGTGAACACAGTCAGGGTTCCTCTCTCAGCTGAAAGGGCGCATGGTGAACACGGCATCATCTGCTAGCTTCTTCTCCTGGCTTCCTGTTTCATGAAGCTCCCCAGGAGGCATTTTCCTTCTTCATCTCCAAAGGTCACTGGCTGGTGGACTCTGTTTCTTGTGGCTGCATCATTCTCTGCTCTCGCAGAATCTCCCTCATTCTCCAAAATGTTTCCTCTTTTATGGAACTTCAGAAACTAACCAAGACCCACCCAAATGGGTGGAGACACATCTCCCCTAATCCAGTTTAACAATCACTCCTGATTAAATCACATCTCCAGGGAGGTGATCTAATTACAGTTTCAAACATACAATACTGAATAGGGATTAGAAGAAAGGGCTGCCTTACAAAATTGATTAGGATTAAAACATGGCTTTTCTAGGGTACATACATCATTTCAGACCAGCACATGAACCAAAAAAAAAAAAAAAAGTGTAGGCTGAGTGGGGAAAGATCTTTAATTTTTTTCTCTTTATTTGAAGCAGCTATACATTCTAAGATAACTGCTATAGATTAATTTAAAGTAGCCATGTGCAAAAACAAACAAACAAAAAACTATGAGCTACTACTTCTAAGTTTAAACAATGACATATAAAAATAGAACACATAAACTTACACTTTTTTAAACCTTTTTAATTTAAGTATAACATTAACACAGAGAAGTAAACAAATCATTTAGTGTCCAGCTCAATCAAGAAATAGAACATTATTCTAGGAGAACTTTATATAGGTAGAATCATACAATATGCATTCTTTTGTGTTAGGTTCTGTTATGTTTAAGTTTCATCCATTTTGCTGTGCATAGTTGTAGTTTACTGATTGTTGTTATCAATATGATCATGTGAATATGCTACAATTCTTTGTTTCATTCAACTGTTGATGGACATTCAACTGTTTCTCATTATTAGCTCTTACAAATACTGCAGCCACAAACAGTCTTGTATGTGATTTTGGTGCATGTCTGCAAATAATTTTGTTGGGTGTATCCCTAGAAGAGAAACCTGCTAGACCATAGGGAATGAGCATGTTCAGCTTAGGTGGATATTGCCAGTTTTCCAAGGTGGTTATACCAATTTATACTTCCACCAGAAGAGCATTCCTAAGTGTTTGTTTCCTGCTGGTATATAGAAATATAATTGATTTTTAAATATTGGCCTTGCATGCAGCAGCTTAGAAACTCACTTATTAATGTAATTTTTTTATAAATTGATTTTCAGGATGATATTAAGTGTTCCATATCTTTCATAAATATGCTGTATTTCTTTTATATCACAAAAATGTACGATTATGGTTTAGCAAGTTCCCCATCAAATTCAGTATTTGGGTCAACCTAACAAACATTATTGAACACCACAGGCCAGACATGGCCTTAGTTCTTGGGGGTATAAGGATGAATAAGATACAGCTTTTGCTCTGTAAAATTCTGTAGAATTCAGACATTTGTCTTAAGTTACCATTCTCTTCTCCACGCAATCATGGATATAATTTTTCAAATTTGATAAATCCTGTGCCCATTGCCAAGCTCCGTGTTTTTAGCATGTTATTTAACATTTCTGGGATGTCAGTTTTCTCCTGAATAAAATAAAGAAATTGAATTATAATCCCTTTCAGCTCTACAATTCTTAACAATACTATTGCTGAACTTTTCTTGTTTGGGGGCTTTTCAGGGTTAAATTCTTCTGGTTGATTGTATTTTGGAGTAGACTCCAGCCACATAGCCCTACCTCAAGCGCCTTTGCTTTCTTGATCATTTCATACCCCAAAGTATAAAACTTCCTTTTTTCCTACTACCCCACTCTTACTTCCCTAGCATCCCCAGTTGTCTCTCAGGTTTAAAATACCTACACCCTTTCAACTTAGTAGGTAAGGTCTGTATCCCTTCTTTTTATCAAGCAGTTTCAGAATTTCTCCTCCCTTCCAAAAAGCAGAAAAAGAAGGCATTTACCAATTGTGAAACACCTATTATGTGTCCAATTATGCTGGACAACTGACTTGCATTTATCTCATATAATCCTCTCAAAAACCACACCAAGGGCAATGTAATAATTATTACCATATTATAGTTGATGAAACCTGGAACCAGGTTTTACCTTTTTAAAAAAATCATAATACTCTACCTTGTTCTATTAATAAGCATAATGAGAAGGCATTTAAAAAAAACAAAACAATTGTGCAAACAATTGTGAGAAGCTGAAATGCACACCTGCTGGTTAGGTGCTCCACAAATCTGACTCTTCCTGTGGCCACAGTTTAAAGGGAAACATAGTAAATTCACAGTTCACAGCGCTCCCAAAAAGGTCACAGAGTTTGTAGGTGGCAGAGTCATGATTTCACCAGGTTGGTCTTGCTCAAAATCCATGGGCTTCCCACCATGGCACACTATTAAACAGCAGCCACAGTATCATTTTTCTCTAACCCTACACAATTTACATGATTAATTATTGCTCCCCAGGAGCTCCTTTCCTATTCCAAATTAATGACTCCTGAACAGTGTAAATATGCTAATTGCTCATTTAGGGATCCACACTATATGATTTCCTTTAAGTATTAAGTCCAAAACTGTGTATGAAATAATAAATGCACTTTATACTAAAGTCTATAGCACAGTGGATTATATTATAATAAGTTTCTACCATATAGGATCTCTTCTATGTATATTTAATACATCTGTTCAACTCATTGTCTACTGTTTTTATGATGTTTACTTGATCATCTAAAGTGATGCTGTCAGTCTTGGAAGGTAAACTCCAAACAGCAGAGCCTGCACCTACTTAACTCACTGCATGACACTGGGTACCCAACAAGCTTGGAAAGCAGGATTTGCATCTGATGGTGCTGATGGTTTCCCCTTTCTCTTAGCTGCAGAAAGAAAAGTACAAACTAATCTCTGAACATGACTCTCTTCTACAAAATTCAAGCTATTCATGTTTTCAAAGATCTCATTAAAAGACTGGCATAAATGGTGAGAGAATTGAGGTATAAATAAATGGGTCCATCTTTAATATCAACATCATCATAACAGCAAACCCTGTTATAGGGGTTACAATGTGTCAGGCACTATTCTAAACTCTTTAGACAGGTTCTTCTCATTTAATCCCCTCAACCACTTATGAGACATTTTTATTGTCCCCATTTTTAAAGATGGATAAGGAAATTAAAACCCAGAAACCCGGAAAGTTTGCCCATTGTCAAAGAGTGCAAAAGTGGCAGAACCAGGATTCAAACCCAAGGATTTTAGATGCAGTGTCCATGTTCTCTACCACTGTGCCATACCACCATCATAGCCCAGGATATGTTCAAGCAACCACAGCCCTTGTGAATTTCCCTATAATGACTGAAGTAGTAGAAACAGATTTGTGTTTCAAGCCTGTAAGTTCTGTTAGAGAAGGATCATATCTGTTTGTTCATCATTATATTCCAACACCTACCACAGTGTCCAGTACATGCAGCCCAGCTCATACTAAATATTCATCTACTGAATGAATCATTAGCACACACACATATATGTAAAGTTTAGGTGCAAATCAAAAAGTCAGGAACTACAGGAAGAAGTCAACTAGTGTAGTTCCTTTACTCAAGCAATTAGCACTAAATAGAGCATTCCCCCAGCTAGGTTTCTGCTACCTCTGAGGTCAGGAACTGAGGAAACAGGAAGATTTCAAAGACTGTACCCTAGATTTCACAGCTCCTCTCTGTCTACTCATCATCAGGCCTCACCACCCACAAGCCTGAGGGCTACATGCTAGAGCATCTACATCAGGGAACATCATTTCTCCTGGGAAGTTGAATCTTACACCCAAAGATGATCAGTATACAAGTTCAAACTCTTCAACTCCTCAACTATCTTACCTTAACACTCTTTTCAAGATACTCTTTCATTTTGGTCTTGAGCTGCGGGGACCTCCCTGGTTCCCACACCTATGGCAATTGTTCTCTTCACTACTCAGCTGAATTTCTTCTCTCAGCTGAGTGAGTGGCTGGAGGACTGAGTCAGTGAATCCTTTCCTCACAGCCCTGGAACTTGCCAACTCTCTCAACTCTGGATACTCAAACTTTCTGCACATTTTCAGAATGGAGCTCTTCACTCTTCTTTCTTCTTCCAGTTTAAAAAAAAAAACAGGTTTAATGATAGTTTCTAAACTCCTTTTTTGGATCTCTAAAATTTTCTTTATTTTTGCAAAAGTGTACATCCCCCTCATTTTACTGCCTCAGCTTCTAGCATCAACAGCTAGTATCTGGGGCCAAGACGGCGGCTTAGCAATGTGCGCGTTTTAGTTCATCCTCCAGAACAACTACTAAATAACCAGAAACAGTACAGAACAGCTCCCGGAGCCACGTCAGTGACCAGACACACAGTGTACCCTAGTCTTGACCAGCTGAACTGGCTGCAAGCCTCCCTAGAACCGTGAGTTCTCCAAGCTGCAGCAGCCGGCGCCCCTCCCCCACAGGCTGCTTCCCAGAGGGGAAAGGAAAGGAAATTTACCAGCAGCAGGGACTGAGCACAATTAAACGCCTATTGTGGAATTAATTAACAAATTCTGACTACTAAAAATAGGCCCCAAGATCAAGTGAACCTGGTCAAGGTGGAGGTCGCTCATTGGGCTAACGGAAAAAGAGGAAAGGGGAGGAAATGGAGGTTTTTGTGGCTGTGTTTCTACAGAGGCTTGGCTGTCTCTGGATTGAGTGGCGGGACTTCTCGGGCTGCAACTGCCCCAGGCACAGGCAGAAACGGACTGCTTTCAGGGCTGTCTCCCACTTGTGCCTTTCCCAGGGGAGGGGTGAAGCCCAACTCAGGTGGAATCCCTCCCTCAAGGAATTCAGACCCCAGGGCTTGGCAATTTGAAGCCATTAAAACCAGCCCACAACCTCTCCTCTGTCTCCACCATGCCCCTAGCAGGGAGAGTCTGCCAAAGTTAAAGGTGCTGCAACATCTTTTGCTGGTGGGACCCGCAGGCAGACAAGCGCCACATACTGGGCAGGATAAGAAAAACAGAGCCCAGAGACTTCACAGGAAAGTCTTTCAACCTGCTGGGTCTCACCCTCAGGGAAAACTGACACAGGTGACTCCTTTCCCCTGATAGGAGGCCAGTTTAGTCCGAGAAAACTTGGCTGGAGTCTATAATACCTATGTAGACCCTCTTAAGGGTGGAGAAGGAAAAGGCACCATACAAGCAGGGCAAGAAACAAGAAAACAAGAACTGAAAAATTCTCCTCTGTTAAACAAAACCTAAGCTAGAGGTCCAGAAAAAGCTGAACTGAAGGTCAAAGAACAGATAGACAACAAATTCATCAAGCAAGAAAACCCTAGGTAAGAGAAGTGAAAGCAATCTCCAGAATAAACTAATTAAGGTAATTAAATGTCTAGATGCCAGCAAAAAATAACAAATCACATCAGGAAAACTGAAGATATGGCCCAGTCAAAGGAACAAACCAATAGTTCAAATGAGATACAGGAGCTGAAACAATTAATTCAGAATATACGAACAGACATGGAAAACCTCATCAAAAACCAAATCAATGAATTGAGGGAGGATATGAAGAAGGCAAGGAATGAACAAAAAAGAAATGGAAAGTCTGAAAAACAAATCACAGAACTTATGGGAATGAAAGGTACAGTAGAAGAGATGAAAAAAACAATGGAAACCTACAATGGTAGATTTCAAGAGACAGAGTTTAGGATTAGTGAACTGGAGGACGGAACATCTGAAATCCGACAAGAAACAGAAACTATAAGGGAAAAAAAAGGAAAAATATGAGCAGGGACTCAGGGAATTGAATGATAATATGAAGCGCACAAATATACATGTTGTGGGTGTCCCAGAAGGAGAAGAAAAGGGAAAAGGAGGAGAAAAACTAATGGAAGAAATTATCACTGAAAATTTCCCAACTCTTATGAAAGACCTAAAATTACATATCCAAGAAGTGCAGTGTACCCCAAAGAGAATAGATCCAAATAGACGTACTCCAAGACACTTACTAGTCAGAATGTCAGAGGTCAAAGAGAAAGAGAGGATCTTGAAAGCAGCAAGAGAAAACAGCTAGTATCTGCACAGCATAGAAGTTCATGAAAACATTAGCAACCTCCAAAGTCTCTCTCAGAAAGTGAGACCTCCAAGCTTCCCTCTCTGGGACAGTTTCCTACTGCACATGTTCAACAAAGAGAAGGACAGTCCAATTTTTGATAGAGTTGAATTCACCCAATCATTTTATGATGACTTCTGAATAAAAGGTAGTTTCTTTTTTTCATCACAGTCTGAGAGAACAGTACCACAAAAAGTATTTTGAAGACAGTCAAGTGAAAAGCCATTGTTCACAAAATGTACTTATAAGAGACGCTATAGCTAGGGAACAGAGCTAGGCTTATGTGTCAACTTGGCCAGATAATTGTGCCCAGTTGTCTGGTAAAGCAAGCACTGGCCTAACCATTACCATGAGTACATTTCATGGACTTAAATCATCAGTAAGCTGATTGCAATCATGGATGATTATATCTACAGTCAACTGAGGAGATTGCCTTCAGCAATGTCCAATTTGTTGAAGGCTTTAAAAGAAGTGATGACTTCAGCAGTCAGAGGAGAGAATTTTCATCTCTACTTCAGCTGGCCAGCTTCTTCTGGGGAGTACGCCAAAAACTTTCATCAGAATTCTCAGCTAACGGCCTACACTTTGGAATTTGACTTATACATCTCCACAGTTGCATGAGGCTATTTTATAAAATCTCATAATATTTACAGATACTTCCTGTCAGTTCTGTTTCCCTAGAGAACCCTAACAAATATGGAGGTCTATAGTTCCAAAAGTAAGAGAGACCCCAACATCTCAAGGCAAGATCAGGAAATGCCCTCCTTTCTGACTGAAGTGAAGAAAATATCCACATATCAAATAAAATCTTTCTGGGGAAATAAATCTCACATCATTATCTGGAGGCTGCTTTTCAATGAGATCAAGAATTTCATATAACAATAAATTTCTGTAACAGTATAGTAAGACAGAACCTTTTGTTAACTTATGGATTGTAATATACAAAAGAATTTGTCAAAATGAAGATGGGAAATGTAATGACAAATTCTAAAAGGAGACTGGATCATCATGAAACCTAGAAAAATAAAAGAGAACAGGAAAGTTTCTGGCATACTGTTCAAGGAGAGACCACCGATTGAATTCTTTGGAAAAGAAAGATCAGGCTGAGTAACCACAGTGTGGTGTATATGTCTTTAATACCTGACTCCTTTGTTCTAAAACTGAAAGTGCCTTGAGCAATCTTCTGCTAAGGAGGCTGACATAAAAACCTTCATAATAGGAAGGAAGCCATTGCTTCTTATTCATTCTGTTAGGGAGGGGTCTTGTTATTTTGAATTAGTCTCCTCAAAGACCATTGCTTCCTTTTCTTTTCTATCTATCTATTCATTCAACAAGTATTTAATGAGCACCTACTAATAGAACAGCCTTGTGCAAAGGGCTGGGAATATGTTGGTGAGTAACAGAATCATGATTGCTACTCTCATAAAGCTTTCTGTCTAACAGAGAAGACATTAATTAAGAAAGAAGAGGATGATAGTGCCCATAGCAATGGAACGAGGTGCTATGGAACACTCAACAGTGACAACTACCACAGAGGAAGTGGCAGTTAAAACTGATTTAGCAAAGGGAAAGAAGAGGATGTAGAGAAGAATGTTCTAAACTTGGGAAATAATATCTATGAATATGCAGATGCAAAAGAGGCTTGATTCATTTGGGATCTAAAAGCAATTTAAAGTGAAAGAGTTAGGATGCTTTCAGTTACATACATCACAAGAGTGGCCTAAAATAGCCAAAACCATCTTGAAAAAGAACAAGGATGGAGGACTCATATTCCCCAATTCCAAAACTTACTACAAAGTTATAATAATCAAAAGAGTGTAGCAATGACATAAGGACACACATGGACAATGGAATAGAACCAAGAGTTCAAAAATAAACCCACACATCTATTTCAGTTCATTTTCAAGAGACTCAACAGATGGTGGAGGGAAAACTGGTATCTACATGCAAAAGAATGAAATAGAAAAATGTGGACCCCTACCTCACTCATTTTACCAAAATTAACTCAAAATGGGTCAATGACCTAAACATCAGAGCTAAAACCATGAAATTCTTAGAAAGAAACACAGGGAAAATTCTTAAGGACCTTGTGTTAGGCAAAAGATTCTTAGACTTTACACCAAAAGTAGGAGCAAAACAAAGGAAAAAATAGGTAAATTCAACCACATCAAAATTTAAACTCTTGTGCATCAAAGGACATTATCAACCTAAAGAATGAGAGAAAATAGTTGCAAATCATATATCTGATAAGGGTTTAATATCTAGAATATATAAAGAATTCCTACAACAACAACAAAAGGATAAACAACCTAATTTAAAAGAGGACTTGAAGACATTTCTCCAAAGAAGATACAAAAATAGCCAATGAGCACCTGAAAAGATGCTCAACATCATTAGCCATCAGGAAAATGTAAATCAAAACCACAATGAGATACCACTTCACACCTGCTAATATGGTTATTATTTTTTTCCATTATTATTTTAAAACAGAAAATAATAATGTTGAGGAAGATGTGGAGAAATTGGAACTCCTGTATATTGCTGATGGGAATGCAAAATGGAGCAGCCACTGTGGAAAACAGTATGGTGGTTCCTCAGAGAGTTAGACACAGAATTACCTATTGCCTGATGTTCTAGTTTCCTGGCTCCTAAAATAAAATACTATACAATGGGTTCCCTTAACAATAGGAATTTATTGGCTTCCTTGGTTTTTCTATCACTTGGCAATGCAAGTGGCAGTGTCTTCTCCTTTCTCTTCCAGGTTCTGTTGACTTCTAGCTTTTGGCTGTTACCTGTGGCCTCTCTCTGTACCCAATTTTCTTTGCCTAAAAGGACTTCAGCCTTTTGGATTAAGGCCCACCTTCATTCAGTTTGGGAACACCTTAACTAATAACATCTTCAAAGGTTCTATTTACAGATGGGTTCTCGCGCAAAGGAGCAGGATTTGGGATCTGAACATGCCTTTTATGGGGAGGCATAATTCAAATCCCAACAGCTGGCAAGTCCACTCTTAAGAATATATCCCAAAGATGGAAGCAGGGACTCAAATAGATAAAAGTACACCAATGTTCATAGCAACATTATTCACAATAGCCAAGAGATAGAAGCAATCCAAACATCCATCAACCAATGAATGGATAAAATGTGGCACATTTTCCATGCAATGGAATACTATTCAGCCATGAAAAGGGAATACGGTTCTGATACATGCTACAACATGGTTGAACTTTGAACATACTATACTAAACGAAGTAAACCAGAAACAAAGGAAAAATATTATATGATTTCACTTATATGAAATATTTAGAAAAATAAATTAATAGAGACAAAAAGTAGATAAGAGGTTACCAAGGACTGGGGGGTTGGGGAATGGAGTTATTGCTTGGCGAGTAAATAATTTCTATTTTTGGATAATGAAAAAGTTTTAGTAACAGAACACAGTGATGGTAGTGTAACACTGTAAAAATAATTAATACCACTGAATTGTACACTTAAAAATGGTTAAAATGGCAAATTTTATGTTATATATATGTTACCACAATTTTTAAAGTGGCCCCAAAGGGGGCCATAGAAGCTGGCAAAGGTCTTCATAAAGGATCTTGTAAGCTACTTTAAATAGAATAGTCCATTTAATAGAAGTAATTTAAGTATTTAAGGGCTTGACAAGCTCAGGATTGAATTTTTTTTTAATGGAGAAGAAGCTGGAGGGGGATAAAAACTGGAGGAAGATCACCCAATTAGCAGGTGCTGGGAAACTTCAGGAAAGATGTAAAGGAGCTTAGAAAAGCAATAATAATGAGAATAGAGAAGTGAATAAACAGAAGAGATATGTAAAAGAAGTCAAAAGAGGTTGTTTTAAATGTAAAGAATGAGGGAGAGAAAGTCAAGAGAACCTCTGGGTTTTTGGTGTAGGCAGCCAGGTGGTTATAATGGTGCCATCAACAAAGACTGGCAACACTGGAGGAAGAAGCAAGTGGGGAGAAGGTGGGTCCTGAGTGGCATGCTGAATCTGAGGCTTTCAGGACTCCTCCAAGGGCAGATGTCCAGCATAGACATAGCTGAGGGAGCTGACCCAAAAACAGTGAGTTAGCAGCCCATGAGCAAAGAGTGTTTCAGAAAACCTATTCAACTGAGCTTAAATAATAAAAGGGATTTATAGGTTCATATAACTGAAAAGCCCAGAGGTAAGAAACAGTTTCATCAGAATCTTGACTCTTTTCTTCTCATATGTGTCAGTTCTGCCCCACTCTGAGTAAGAGTTTCACCCTGAGGCAGGGTTTCCACAGGACAAAGGGATGAGAAGAGGAACATTTCCACAACCATGGAGCAAAAGACATGAGCTCTGCTAATTAGGTCCCCACCTGGGAAATGGGACAAGCTAACTGATTTTGGGCCTGAGATTTCTGAACCTCAGGTGACCAGGATGATGGAATTATCCTGGTTGCTTAGACCAGTGACTCTCAAAACTGGCTGCACATTACTTTCTCTTGAGAAGTAGTCAAAACATAACATGCCCAGGCTCCACTCCAAGACATTCTGAGGACAAGGGTTTTGTGGTTGATTTTCTCTTTGTTTGGTTTTAAGATCCAAGGATTCTGTTGGGTAGCCAGGGTTGAGAAGCACTAGCTTAGTGACATTAGGCACCACCAAATCACATGGCTACTACATATAGCAAAGAGGTGGAATAGATGTCAGGGAAACATCCACAAAGTCCACCGCAGGTGGAAACCAAAGCCATAGAACACTCTCCCACCCCCATCTTAGAATCACAGAGCCAGAGATTGGGAGCACTGACTCACTTCTTGTTTACGTTTGGGCAAAATGAAATGAAAAGGAAGCTGCCACTACTCTGCAATGGGAGTAAAAGATATAAAAGTAGATGGGCTGTCAAGAACTATCTGAATAAGCAAAGCAGAAGAGTAAGTGTCATGAAAAGAAAGGGTGGATGAAGCTTAATAAGGGCTTGGAAAATGTTGTACAGTTAGTTTGATTAGAGGAAGAGGGCTTTGAACAAATATGCCTTAAAAATAAAATAAAGTAAAAATATAAACGATCAATATATGCAGAAGGGATAAAAGAAGACATGGGCAGAATTGGGCCAGGGTACTGATGAGTTTTTGAATGGCTAGTCTTTTTTTTTTTTTTTTAATTAATTAACAGAAAAAAAGAAATTAACCCAACATTTAGAAATCATACCATTCTACATATGCAATCAGTAATTCTTTTTTATTATTATTAACGGAAAGAAAGAAAAAAAGAAAAAAGAAATTAACACAACATTTAGAAATCATACCGTTCTACATATGCACTCAGTAATTCTTAACATCATCACATAGATGCATGATCATCGTTTCTTAGTACATTTGCATCGGTTTAGAGGAACTAGCAACACAACAGAAAAAGATATAAAATGTTAATATAGAAAAAAGAAATAAAAGTAGTAATGATAGTAAAACAACAACAAAAAAACCCTATAGCTCAGATGCAGCTTCATTCAGTGTTCTAACATGATTACTTTACAATTAGGTATTATTGTGCTGTCCATTTTTGAGTTTTTGTATCTAGTCCTGTTGCACAGTCTATATCCCTTCCGCTCCAATTACCCATTATCTTACCCTGTTTCTAACTCCTGCTGGACTCTGTTACCAATGACATATTTCAAGTTTATTCTCGAATGTCCGTTCACATCAGTGGGACCATACAGTATTTGTCCTTTAGTTTTTGGCTGGACTCACTCAGCATAATATTCTCTAGGTCCATCCATGTGATTCCATGCCTCATAAGTTTATCTTGTCTTAAAGCTGCATAATATTCCATCGTACGTATATACCACAGTTTATTTAGCCATTCTTCTGTTGATGGACATTTTGGCTGTTTCCATCTCTTTGCAATGGTAAATAACGCTGTTATAAACATTGGTGTGCAAATGTCCGTTTGTGTCTTTGCCCTTAAGTCCTTTGAGTAGATACCTAGCAATGGTATTGCTGGGTCGTATGGCAATTCTATATTCAGCTTTTTGAGGAACCGCCAAACTGCCTTCCACAGTGGTTGCACCATTTGACATTCCCACCAACAGTGGATAAGTGTGCCTCTTTCTCCGCATCCTCTCCAGCACTTGTCATTTTCTGTTTTGTTGATAATGGCCATTCTGGTGGGTGTGAGATGATATCTCATTGTGGTTTTGATTTGCATTTCTCTAATGGCCAGGGACATTGAGCATTTCTTCATGTGCCTTTTGGCCATCCGTATTTCCTCTTCTGGTAGGTGTCTGTTCAAGTCTTTTTCCCATTTTGTAATTGGGTTGGCTGTCTTTTTGTTGTTGAGTTGAACAATCTCTTTATAAATTCTGGATACTAGACCTTTATCTGATATGTCGTTTCCAAATATTATCTCCCATTGTGTAGGCTGTCTTTCTACTTTCTTGATGAAGTTCTTTGATGCACAAAAGTGTTTAATTTTGAGGAGCTCCCATTTATTTCTTTCTTTCTTCAGTGCTCTTGCTTTAAGTTTAAGGTTCATAAAACCACGTCCAGTTGTAAGATTCATAAGATATCTCCCTACATTTTCCTCTAACTGTTTTATGGTCTTAGACCTAATGTCTAGATCTTCCATCCATTTTGAGTTAACTTTTGTATAAGGTGTGAGATGCGGGTCTTCTTTCATTCTTTTACATATGGATATCCAGTTCTCTAGGCACCATTTATTGAAGAGACTGTTCTGTCCCAGGTGAGTTGGCTTGACTGCCTTATCAAAGATCAAATGTCCATAGATGGGAGGGTCTATATCTAAGCACTCTATTCGATTCCATTGGTCGATATATCTATCTTTATGCCAATACCATGCTGTTTTGACCACTGTGGCTTCATAATATGCCTTAAAGTCCGGCAGCGTGAGACCTCCAGCTTTGTTTTTTTTCCTCAAGATGTTTTTAGCAATTCGGGGCACCCTGCCCTTCCAGATAAATTTGCTTATTGGTTTTTCTAATTCTGAAAAATAAGTTGTTGGGATTTTGATTGGTATTGCATTGAATCTGTAGATCAGTTTAGGTAGGATTGACATCTTAATTATATTTAGTCTTCCAATCCATGAACACAGTATGCCCTTCCATCTATTTAGGTCTTCTGTGATTTCTTTTAGCAGTTTTTTGTAGTTTTCTTTATATAGGTTTTTTGTCTCTTTGGTTAAATTTATTCCTAGGTATTTTATTCTTTTAGTTGCGATTGTAAATGGGATTCGTTTCTTGATTTCCCCCTCAGCTTGTTCATTACTAGTGTATAGAAAAGCTACAGATTTTTGAATGTTGATCTTGTAACCTGCTACTTTGCTGTACTCATTTATTAGCTCTAGTAGTTTTGTTGTGGATTTTTCTGGATTTTCAACGTATAGTATCATATCGTCTGCAAACAGTGATAGTTTTACTTCTTCCTTTCCAATTTTGATGCCTTGTATTTCTTTTTCTTGTCTAATTACTTTGACTAGAACTTCTAACACAATGTTGAATAATAGTGGTGATAGTGGACATCCTTGTCTTGTTCCTGATCTTAGGGGGAAAGTTTTCAATTTTTCCCCATTGAGGATGATATTAGCTGTGGGTTTTTCATATATTCCCTCTATCATTTTAAGGAAGTTCCCTTGTATTCCTATCTTTTGAAGTGTTTTCAACAGGAAAGGATGTTGAATCTTGTCAAATGCCTTCTCTGCATCAATTGAGATGATCATGTGATTTTTCTGCTTTGATTTGTTGATGTGGTGTATTACATTAATTGATTTTCTTATGTTGAACCATCCTTGCATACCTGGGATGAATCCTACTTGGTCATGATGTATAATTCTTCTAATGTGTTGTTGGATACAATTTGCTAGAATTTTATTGAGGATTTTTGAATCTATATTCATTAGAGAGATTGGTCTGTAGTTTTCTGTTTTTGTAATATCTTTGCCTGGTTTTGGTATGAGGGTGATGTTGGCTTCATAGAATGAATTAGATAGTTTTCCCTCCACTTCGATTATTTTGAAGAGTTTGAGGAGAGTTGGTACTAATTCCTTCTGGAATGTTTGATAGAATTCAGATGTGAAGCCGTCTGGTCCTGGACTTTTCTTTTTAGGAAGCTTTTGAATGACTAATTCAATCTCTTTACTTGTGATTGGTTTGTTGAGGTCATCTATTTCTTCTTGAGTCAAAGTTGGTTGTTCATGTCTTTCCAGGAACCTGTCCATTTCCTCTAAATTGTTGTATTTATTAGCGTAAAGTTGTTCATAGTATCCTGTTATTACCTCCTTTATTTCTGTGAGGTCAGTCGTTATGTCTCCTCTTCCATTTCTGATCTTATTTATTTGCATCCTCTCTCTCCTTCTTTTTGTCAATCTTGCTAAGGGCCTATCAATCTTATTGATTTTCTCATAGAACCAACTTCTGGTCTTACTGATTTTCGCTATTGTTTTCATGTTTTCAATTTCATTTATTTCTGCTCTAATCTTTGTTATTTCTTTCCTTTTGCTTGCTTTGGGATTAGTTTGCTGTTCTTTCTCCAGTTCTTCCAAGTGGACAGTTAATTCCTGCATTTTTGCCTTTTCTTCTTTTCTGATATAGGCATTTAGGGCAATAAATTTCCCTCTTAGCACTGCCTTTGCTGCGTCCCATAAGTTTTGATATGTTGTGTTTTCATTTTCATTCGCCTCTAGGTATTTACTAATTTCTCTTGCAATTTCTTCTTTGACCCACTCGTTGTTTAAGAGTGTGTTGTTGAGCCTCCATGTATTTGTGAATTTTCTGGCACTCCGCCTATTATTGATTTCCAACTTCATTCCTTTATGATCCGAGAAAGTGTTGTGTATGATTTCAATCTTTTTAAATTTGTTAAGACTTGCTTTGTGACCCAGCATATGGTCTATCTTTAAGAATGATCCATGAGCACTTGAAAAAAGGTGTATCCTGCTGTTGTGGGGTGTAATGTCCTATAGATGTCTGTTAAGTCTAGCTCATTTATAGTAATATTCAGATTCTCTATTTCTTTATTGATCCTCTGTCTAGATGTTCTGTCCATTGATGAGAGTGGTGAATTGCAGTCTCCAACTATTATAGTATATGTGTCTATTTCCCTTTTCAGTGTTTGCAGTGTATTCCTCACGTATTTTGGGGCATTCTGGTTTGGTGCATAAATATTTATGATTGTTATGTCTTCTTGTTTAATTGTTCCTTTTATTAGTATATAGTGTCCTTCTTTGTCTCTTTTAACTGTTTTACATTTGAAGTCTAATTTGTTGGATATTAGTATAGCCACTCCTGCTCTTTTCTGGTTGTTATTTGCATGAAATATCTTTTCCCAACCTCTCACTTTCAACCTATATTTATCTTTGGGTCTAAGATGCGTTTCCTGTAGACAGCATATAGAAGGATCCTGTTTTTTAATCCATTCTGCCAGTCTATGTCTTTTGATTGGGGAATTCAGTCCATTAACATTTAGAGTTATTACTGTTTGGATAATATTTTCCTCTACCATTTTGTCTTTTGTAATATATATATCATATCTTACTTTCCTTCTTTCTACACTCTTCTCCATACCTCTCTCTTCTGTCTTTTCGGTTCTGACTCTAGTGCTCCCTTTAGTATTTCTTGCAGAGCTGGTCTCTTGGTCACAAATTCTCTCAGTGACTTTTTGTCTGAGAATGTTTTAATTTCTCCCTCATTTTTGAAGGACAATTTTGCTGGATATAGGAGTCTTGGTTGGCAGTTTTTCTCTTTTAGTAACTTAAATATATCATCCCACTGTCTTCTAGCTTCCATGGTTTCTGCTGAGAAATCTACACATAGTCTTATTGGGTTTCCCTTGTATGTGATGGATTGTTTTTCTCTTGCTGCTTTCAAGATCCTCTCTTTCTCTTTGACCTCTGACATTCTAACTAATAAGTGTCTTGGGGAACGCCTATTTGGGTGTAATCTCTTTGGGGTGCGCTGCACTTCTTGGATCTGTAATTTTAGGTCTTTCATAAGAGTTGGGAAATTTTCAGTGACAATTTCTTCCATTAGTTTTTCTCCTTCTTTTCCCTTCTCTTCTCCTTCTGGGACACCCACAACACGTATATTTGTGCGGTTCATATTGTCCTTGAGTTCCCTGATACCCTGTTCGAATTTTTCCATTCTTTTCTGGATAGTTTCTGTTTCTTTTTGGAATTCAGATGTTGTATCCTCCAAATCACTAATTCTATCTTCTTTCTCTTTAAATCTATCATTGTAGGTATCCATTGTTTTTCCATCTTTTCTACTTTATCCTTCACTTCCATAAGCTCTGTGATTTGTTTTTTCAGTTTTTCTATTTCTTCTTTATGTTCAGCCCATGTCTTCTTCATGTCCTCCCTCAATTTATCGGTTTCGTTTTTGAAGAGGTTTTCCATTTCTGTTCGTATATTCAGCATTAGTTGTTTCAGCTCCTGTATCTCATTTGAACTATTGGTTTGTTCCTTTGACTGGGCCATATTTTCAATTTTCTGAGCGTGATCCATTATCTTCTGCTGGCGTCTGGGCATTTAGTCAGATTTCCCTGAGTGTTGGACCCCACAGGTTGTAAGATTTTTCTGTGAAATCTCTGGGTTCTGTTTTTCTTATCCTGCCCAGTAGGTGGTGCTCGTGGCACACGTTTGTCTACGGGATCCACCAGTAAAAGGTGCTGTGGGTCCTTTAACTCTGGAAAACTCTCGCCGTAGGGGAGGTTTGGCAGCCGAAGCGTCTTGGAAGAGTGCCAGCCGGCCCGGGGGTCCGAACGTGGGAAGGGTCGCCGGCCGCCGCAGCACGTGAGAGCGCCCGACCAAATTTCCTAGTTGGCTCGGGGTGCCAAGCGTGGCGGAAGGGCGCCAGCTGTCGCAGCCCAGGAGAGTGCACTGTTCCCAGGCGGACCGGGGAGTCACGTGTTTGGAAGGGACCCCCTGGTCACTGTTCTCCACAGTCTGGGGATTTCTGACCCAACTCTTTCAGTTGGTCCGGGGGGCCTCGCGTGGTGGGGACGCCAGCCGCCGCGGCCTGAGGGGACCGCCTGCCCAATTCTGCCAGCTGGCCTGGGAAGGAGGAAGGGAGGGACTCCGGCCGCTTGCCGTCCCGCCCAGGAAAGCCCGCGTCCCTCGGTGTTCTCACCGGAGCTGGTTCTCCCAGACAGTCAGCCGTTCCAGGATGGGGTACGCTGTCCCTTTGATCTCCGTCGTGGCTCCGGGAGCTGCTCTGTATTGTCTCCACTCCCCCCAGTCGCTGTTCTGGAGGAGGAAAGGTGAGGGCGGCAAGGCTGTCGAGGCTGGTGGCGGAGGAGCCGGTGAAGGGGGGGAAGAGGGCACCGTGGTGGTTGGAGAGCCGCTGGAGCAGGAGGGGGAAGAGAGGGGAGAAGGAGGGCGGGCGGGTCGGCTGCTGCGGGGTGTGGGCGCCGCGCGGCGGGCTGGCGGAGAAAGAGAGGGGAGAAGCAGGGCGGGCGGGTCGGCTGCTGCGGGGCGTGGGCGCCGCGCGGCGGGCCGGCGGAGAAAGAGAGGGGAGAAGGAGGGCAGGCGGGTCGGCTGCTGCAATCAGTAATTCTTAACATCATCACATAGATGCATGATCATCATTTCTTAGTACATTTGCATCGGTTTAGAAGAACTAGCAACACAACAGAAAAAGATATAGAATGTTAATATAGAGAAAAGAAATAAAAGTAATAATAATAGTAAAAAAAACAAACAAACAACAAAAAAAAAACACCTATAGCTCAGATGCAGCTTCATTCAGTGTTTTAACATGATTACTTTACAATTAGGTATTATTGTGCTGTCCATTTTTGAATCTAGTCCTGTTGCACAGTCTGTATCCCTTCAGCTCCAATTACCCATTATCTTACCCTGTTTCTAACTCCTGCTGGACTCTGTTACCAATGACATATTCCAAGTTTATTCTCGAATGTCCGTTCACATCAGTGGGACCATACAGTATTTGAATGGCTAGTCTTTTTACAAACTGCATTGCCCCTGCCTGTCTCCAGTGTACGGTCACCAGTCCTGAGAAGTTCAACTGTCCCTGGGCAAATGCAGGTTATCCTGATGACGTATATTCATCTATCTTCCATACCCCTAATATGCTCAGGATCCAACTGTTAGAAGGAGATGAAAGTGAAGCAGCTTGTATCCAAATAACAAGACTCCAGCATTAAGAGGTGCTGTTACCAGTAAGCCACTTGTTGATGAAAAAGGTCCAGCACCTTATCTGGAGCCCCAGCAATGATTTGAGGGAAACTGGGGTGTATCTCTGCTCAATTCCAATCCACGGTTACAGGAAATCAAATCTTGAGGAGATTTCAAAAGGAAAATTTTCAAGGCATCCCCTACTATCCTAGGTGTTCAAATTAGAATGCAATTAAGCCTTTCTACTGTTTACAATTAAAGTTACCTTTAAAAAAAAAAAAAAGACATGGGTGATAAGATACTACAGATTGGTCCAGCAAAAGATTTCGACATGTCAAACTAAATGACCCAAAAGTTTAGAGTTAGGTTTCAGCACATATCTCATATTGTAAATGAGGTTACACCCCTATATGTGAGCACTAATATGATTTGGAACATCCATCTTCATCTGTGAAAATGAGTTTCTGCATACCTGTCTATAAATATTTTCAAAGTAACTAGATAAAAAAATAAAGGTAAAGCACCAGCATCTGACAGCATACCTAATCAAACTACCAAGGGTAGCACTGATGCTCAGCACAAACAGTTGTGGGGTTTCCTCTCTCAGTGTTTGGAACTCTGAGGTAGAACCTTGGTGCACCATTCTCACCATCTCTAAAAGGAAAGGTGAGATATCTCACTGTGGCAACTGCTGCTATACAACCAGAGGTCTTGTTCAGAGTTCCAATGACTTTGTCTTTCACATTCTCTATTTTAGACATACTGATTTTTAGAAAATATTTGGATTCTAATAAAGCATGGTATTCATCACCTTTAGAAATCAGGCAGTAGGCGATTGTGGAGAACAAGAATCTATACCAACTTTCTCAATTTGGTCAAAACCCTGGGTGCCATTAGTTTGCATCCTAAATAACTATGTTTCAGAAGGGTGGGCAAGTAAGAATTGATGGAGACGTGCCCCTATACTACTCAAATTGTTTTGGCACAGGGTGGAAAACAAAACAAAGATTCCTGATGTTGGTATGAAGAGTTACTTCTGTTTATCAGAACAGTGGTAACATTTGAGCTATGGGGCTTCACATAGAGCTTACAATTTCTATTTATCTAGATGTCCCACTGCCATTTCAATTAAATGAGAAACACTTAATAAATGGACATTTTATAAAATTGTCACAGAGAATTAAAATGAGAACAGCTGTATTTATTGAGCACTTAATTTTATAACCTTCAGAAATGGGACTATTGGTTCCAATTTACCAGTACGGTACCTGAAGTACAAAAAGATTAAGTATTCTGATCTCTATTTGTCTAGTTATTCAGCTCAAAGATGACAGAAGCAGCAGCTATCCCAGGTCTGCAGACCATGTGTCCTTAAACACTACACATACCTCCTAAGTTCAGAATGAGGCAAAGAATAAAAATTTCAAACATTCCACCACCCTTAAGTATTTTGGTAATTATGATATTTTAAAAGCCTGTTGCTAGGACTGATTGTAAAAATTCAGAAATGGATTACACAATACTGCCTGACTGTATATGTTAGTACACTGAATGAAGCTAACAATAACGTTAGTACACTGAATGAAACAGAATGTGAGAATGATAGGGGAGGAGGGCTAAGGGCACAAATAAAATCAGTAGGAAAGATAAACAATAAAGACTGAAATGGTATAATCTAGGAATGCCTGGAGGGTACAGTGATAGTGACTAAACATACAAATTTAAAAAATGCTTTTGCATGAGGCAGGACAAAGGGAGGTCAATATTGCAGGATGTTGAAAACTGATGGTAATACATATTTTAAAACTTTAACTTATGTGTGAGACTAAAGCAAAAAATATTTATTTGGTACAAAGCATACTTTGACTAGTGCATCTCCTAATATAACTTAAATGGACATTTAATTGAACACTGTACGTTCAGGGAACCTTGAGTAGGGCAGGGAACCTTGAGTAGGGCATGAGATTTTGTAGGTTTGTCCAGAGTGATGCCCCGATATCCCAGGTGATTTGAACAGGGAATAAAAAAGTATTTGCAAAGTCCCCTTGGGGAAATGGTGAGAAAGAGGGAAAATTCAACTTCCCCACTTGAAGAAGGCCTGATATTCTTGCAAGCTGTGAGGACAACAAAATCAATAGGCTGAACTCTCAATCTTGGGGTTTGTTCATATGAAACTTAACCCCGCAAAGGACAGGCTAAGCCTACTTAAAATTAGGCCTAAGAGAACCTCTTTTGTTGCTCAGATGTGGCCTATCATTCAGCTAACACGGCAAGCAAACTCACTGCCCTCCCCCTCTCTACGTGGGACATGACTCCCAAGGGTGTAAACCTCCCTGGCAACGTGGGACAGAAATCCTAGAATGCGCAGGGGATCAGCATTAAGGGATTGAGAAACTCTTTTTGACTGAAAGGGGTAAGAGAGAAACGAGACAAAATAAAGTGTCAGTGGCTGAGAGATTTCAAATAGAGTCGAGAGGTTACCTGGAGGTTTTTCTTACACATTATATAGACAACCCTTTTTTAGTTTAAGGTGTATTAGAGAGGCTAGAGGGAAGTACCTGAAACTGTAGAGCTGTGTTCCAGTAGCCATGTTTCTTTAAGATGACTGCATAATTATATAGTTTTTGCAAAAGTGACTGTGTGATTGTGAAAACCTTCTTCTCATGTTGCTTTTATCTATAGTATGGACAAATGAATAAAAAATATGGATTAAAACTAAATAAATAAATAATAGGGGGAACAAATGTTAAAATAAATTGGGTAGAGGGAAATACTAGTGGTCAATGGGAGGGAGGGGTAAGGGGGATGGTATTTATGAGTTTTTTCTTTTTTCTTTTTATTTCTTTTTCTGGAGTGATGTAAATGTTCTGAGAAATGATCATGGTGATGAATATACAACTATGTGAAGATATTGTGAGATGGTGATTGCACACCAAGAATGGAATATTCATACGTTAAGAATGTTCATGTGGTATGTTGATTGGTTTTATTAATAAAAATTTTTTTTTAAAGCCTGTTGCTGACCCAATAAGTACAAGCAATATTCAATAGCCTTCCCAAAGCATTATACCTCTAAGCCACATGATTTCTTGTCATGTATTTACTTACACCTTACTGTATTCTTACTGTTTGTAAATTCAATTTCACCATTTAATTTTTAATATTAGCTAGTACACAATAAAAGAGCAATCTGACAAAATCTAAAGTTTTAATTGCACAGAATCTTTACCCTAGAAATTCCATTTCTAAGAATCTAGCCAACAGAAGTACTGCTCATAAGCACTAGAAACACATCTGTAAACAAGTTTTTAAAGCATTATTTGAAAACTAAAAAATTAGATAAAACATAAATTTTACAAAATTAGATTAGTTTGAAAATGGTAGTGCAGCTATAACACAAAATACAGAGCAGACCTTTAAAAGAATGAGATGGAGTTATATCTGATATAAAAAGATCTCCAGAATATCTCCAAGGAATAAAAGCACGACTCAAAATGAATATATTACCCCCATTAACTTACAAAAAAACCCTGTATGTTTTGATTTATATACAGATATGTATACATATAAATTTACAGAAAAACGCTGAAAAGATATTTTTAACAGTGGCTACCGCTGTGGAGAAAAGAAGAAATGAGATTGGGGTGGAGGGTAAGGGAATATGGGAGAGAGAAGAGTAGTGAAAGGGGACTTTTCAATATTTAGTACATACTTTCATGTGATGTTTGGATTTTTTAACCCAGCATGCATTCTATATTACTTGTGAAATTTTACAAAAGAAAAAAATCTGAAAGAACTCCTGTATTGCCGTCAAATAGTAGGTGCTCAGAAACAGCTGACTGCTATCTTATTGACATCACAGCCATTACACATTTCCAGCTCTGTCATAACAAACAGAATTTTAATTAATATTCCATTCTTCTCTTACTATTTACTTTATGCAAGAAAACAGGTCCTCATTCCTGAAAGGAAAAATGAAAATCAGAGGAGTGGCATCCTACAGGTTGGAAGGAAGTTGATGCCCAGACCTTTTGAAGAATCTTTCTTACAAGCATACTACCAAACAAACAACTGCAGATTCTATGAGCTTTCTTCTTCTCCCATGAAAAGGAACAGTGTAATGCCTCTCCAGACTAATAAGAATTACTCTCTATAAATGCAGCTTTGCAAAATCTATTGTTCAACATATAAATTTGCCCACAAGATTTTCTTTCTTCTATAGAGATAATCATACGTGAGCAAGAACCCTTCTACCTAAAAATATATATATAAGCTAGTCTTATATACACAAATTCCAGAATGCATATGATTAATTCACACTATAATCACAACTTCTAGAATAACAAAGAAAACTAAATCTCAGTAAAATATTTAGCTTAGTAAAATGAGCCTTGTCTATTTTCAGAGACTTTACTATTAAGGGTTTTAGTACCCAGGATAGCATTTATACATGCTATCTGGCTCCACTCTTTCTTCTTTGTATTTGTTCAACTTTTGTCACTTCACTGTTCATTAGCACTTTTATCTAAAGATGAAAAGGGGAAGAGAAAGAAGACAAATTCAGTCAATCTTGCAACTTACTCTTACCTCTGATAAAAGATCTGAAGAATAAATTTTAAGCTAATAGCTAAAACAAGATTCAGATATCACTATAATTTAGCATTATGGATAACTAAAGGTAGATTGTGCTTTTATAAAAGAAACATAAAGAGCTCATTATTGATAAAAGCGATTGAGAATGTGAGAAACTCTACACAAAGACAATAAGATGCGTAATATGTAAATATAATGAATAAATACATACAAATGTATGTATGTGTATATACATACATGCTGCAACACGGTTTGGTGGAAAGAACTTCAATAAAAACCAAAACATCTGGATTCTTGATCTGACTCTGCCACTAGCTGGGTAATTTTAAATAAGACTATCTTGCATGGATTTCAACTGCCTCTACTGTACAATAAAGAGGTGAAATAAGTGTTTCTAAGGTCCTTTCAAACTCTGACACCCTGAGCACATGTTTGTGCACACACACACACACACATACACACTTAGTTAAAGGCAAGGCTGGAACTTGGCTAGCACACACCAATGTGGCTTGTCTGGCTGCTCACAGCCAGTTCTGATTGGTCTGTCTTTACTGTATCAGTGGGTAAAGAGTTTGAACGATCATCCTTGAGTGATAGTCCTTATTTACAGGACTATTATATGAAATTAGGAGGTTTCAGCCTTTCACCCACAATGAGGTTATTCCAAAATTTAAACAGACTCTCTTAATCTCTAGTTAGAACCTGGGGGATTATCCCTTTCCTACTACCTTGTCTCACCCTCAAAAAAGAGTTTCTGCATATGTCTGCTCTATTTCTCAGCTCTCATTATTCATAACTTATTTAGTTCCACATCAGGTAACTTCTCCCATATATGCTGAGTATTTTTAACTTTCTTCCTCTGCTCTCCACTTCTCTGTTCTAAGCCTTGTCCAGTTTTCTCAAGAAAATCTCCACTTCATCGTAGTTGGAGGGAAAAAGAACATAAACATTAGTATTAAACCAAAACTGATGACAGCGATACATCCATTCAAAGAAAAGGCCTAACAAAGCTCCAGCTTCATCAACCTCTGAAATTTATAAATACATATGACAGCCCATTCAAAATTCAGGGACATTTCCATATGGTTCACTCATCATCCACAATCATCAGCACTACAGAAGATAGAAAACATTTAAAATTTGTGATTTTGATCACAATTTAATATACTGATTTAATTTATATATATTTTGTAAAATTATTAGCATTGTAATTCCCACACACATAAACACTCATTTCTCACTCTATATTATGATACAATATTTTTCTTTTACTATACTATAATTATTTGTTGGTGTGTCTATTTCTCCTACTAGAACATCCTAATTTCCTTAACTTTAGGATTCATTCCAGGTCTGCATTTATCATTTTATCCCCAGTGACTATGTACTTTATAAATGCAAGTTGAAATGTGGATATTGTTTTCTTCTACTTTCCCTTACAAGGTACAATATTTGAGCTACTTGGAACCATTAAGCTTTTGTAGATTAGCTAGCCTTGTACTTTAACACACATTTAAATATTATTTGGGGAAGAAATCTATCAGAGTTCAAAAAAAATAATTTTACAAGTAAACTTCTAAAACTTAATCTTCTTGAAAATCAGTAGTATCATAAGGTCATTTGCAATCTTGTAGTCCAATCCCATCATTTTACAGATGAAGAAAATGTAAGTTCAATTAGGTTTTAGAGACTAACCCAAAATCAAAACATTGATTTCATTCTTTACTCATTGTTTTTCCGCTATATCATGAAAACCACATAAAAATGTGTAGTGTGATTCTGTTATGTGTGTGCATGTGTGTGTGTATACATGTGTATTTCAATCCACATTCTTTCATCTTTCTATTGTTAAGAATTTTAAAGATTTTTCAAGTTATTTTAGATATTCTGTCAGAGTTTATTCAGTTTACCAATTATACCTTTATAACATTTGAATCCTAATAAGCATTTCTGGCTGAAAAATACACTATAAGGACTTCCATGTGTCTTTAGAGACAAATTACAAAGTGTGTATTTAATTTAATAATAAAAAACAAGTTGAACAGTAGCTACCGACAGAGTACATTCTGACTACTGATCAAGAAATCCTTTTAATAGATTCTAACTTAAGTGCCAATCTACAAAGTGTCTCATGAATTTTATATTCAGAGAGGACATTGTCTTAAAAACCTACTACATATACTATTTAACGCCAACTGAAAAATGGAAAGTATAGATACAGTCAATAGTAAATGCATACACAATGTATTTTGCATCAAGTACCCTATTATGTTATAATTTTGATAGAGAAAAGCTAAATTCATTATAGCAGAAAAAAATTTCTTGGATATCTTGAAGCCTCAAAAACTTGGCCAAACCATTGTTCTATGTGCACACAGTTTGCGTCTTCATGCTCAGATGTTGTTGAAACAGCAGACTTAAAAGAAATAATGTCAATGAATCCTACCAAGCACTATACATGACCTCTGGGGTAATTAGCAATCATTCAAAAGCAACAAGACTAAAATGTTCTATTCTTTATTACTGTCAGCTCTTATCTTGATCAGCATTTTAATAAAGATGGTTCGTTTCTAAGACAGTTTCATGAATCAGTCATAATTACATTCTGACATGCAGTGAATAGTAAAGCAAAACTAAATATCACTTCATCAACCTTTCTAACCTTTATGCAAGTATTAACTGTAAATAATTTTTACACAATCCTACAACAGGAAATCTGCATATTTCTTAGCTTTGTACATACTCTACCCCAAATGAATTCCTGTGACCTATACCTGAAAAACACAATCAGCCATAATTATCCAGTTTTGTGAGATGTTCAGGTGTTGCCTTTCAGAGTTCAAATCAACTTCAAGTATAAAAGGCTACTTTATTCTACAAACGGCACAATATGCAAAATGGGTTAAGTAGCCAAAAGCATCTCCAAGCATGTGACTTGAAAGAAGTCTATCCAGAATCAAAATGTCATAAAAATATGCTAAAGCAAAGTAACACTTATAAAAATAGTTCATAGATTACTCGTTAAGGAATGGATCACTGATGACTACTGCAAAAAAGTCTTATAATTAAAATATGTGAAAAGAAGAATATTAATTAGAAGGAAATCTGAGTACTTAAGTATCTAAAAGGTAGCTTTTTAAAAATCTAATTCCAAACTAGCTGATGAAAGAGGCTGAAAATTTTTCAGAAATGTACAATTTACCTTGAGATACTACTCTGATATTGAGAATAATATGCAAACTGTTTCAGCTTGCCTCCAAAAATGCATTATTTACAATAGAATTTTGAAATAGCTAAATTATCTATTTACTGAGAAATAATTTAAAAAAATATTTTAGATAATGGACATAATTCAATTCTCAGAATGAACTGATACTGCATTTCAGGTGATTCAATGTGTCAGGTCAAAATAAATGTGACGGTTCTTCAAAAATAATTTTTCTCTTTCCCAATAGAATAAATGGACTATTTTGGACACAAAAGTTAGGTTCTCAAATCTGTACATCAACTACAGCTCTTAAATAAACAAAGTTTGGGGAAAATCTACCTAAGTAGTATTTTTAACCAAACTGGTTTCCATTTAAAAACTTAAATACAGTGAAATGATAATATATTTACCATTTTGTGTTATTTCAATTTTTAAAAAGTAGTTCTTTCCAAAAACCAATCTCAAATTATTCCCTATGTTTTCTTATACATTTTATAATAAACCTTGCAAAGACGTTACTGATTTGAAAGGCAAAAGGGAATATAGCAAGCATCTTTTCCGTTTGTAATTGAAAACACAAAAATGTATGAGTCTTCTAAATGATCACTTCTGTTTAACTTTTATTTTAACTTTCTTGAGGCATTATTCCTTTCTCTTATAGGAGGTGCAAGCAAAGAAGGAAAAAGAAGTGTTGATTTAAGAAAACAGATTTCCCAGAAAGAAGAAAACTGTGATTAAGATTTAAACAAAAGCTAAAGATGGCTTCCTCTGAGCCCTGATGAGGTCTGCTACCTCATTACTAACAAGTGAAAACTTGTGATGCATTTTGTTTCAAGAGAATCCAAAAGTCCTTGCTGTAAAGCAGACAGGGGGGTGCAGGGTCCATTCACTCTTTCTGTATCACAACCATTATGTAAGAAGTATAAAACACTGCCTTTATGCTGCCAAGCCACAATGACTCTTCCCACATCAAAGGATTTTCTCCACTAGGGTTTTTTCTTCAAAATTTATTCAAGCTAAGGGCAGAGAGACAACAATTCATACGCGCTAATTACGCCTAATTATCTATTCCCTTTTCTGACCGGCTTCGGCCAGTGTTATTTGCTATCTGGGTTTCTCACAACCTTCCTTTGCCCTGTCCGTCCAGCCCAACAGTAAAGGCTTTGAAGAAAACAGTTGTGGCTTTTTAAAAGTCTTCTCAATATAGAGTTCAAGCAAATTAAATAATTATTCTGTTAGTTTTGACACATTTATGTGTTAAATATGAGGACCTCTTGGTTAATTTGGCAAATTCCTCACATCTCTTCATGGTTGGAATCATAGTAACACCCTCTCTTACAGGAGCTTCTCCTCATGCTTTCTTTTCATGATCTAAATGAAATGTTTATTGGATTAAAGTTCTTCTCTGCAGACCTCCATGGTGGCCTGTGACAAAGAGCTTAAAAGTTCTATTAATTGGCTTGAGTTTTCAGGGAGGGGAAAGGGAGAATTTTATTTCACGTTACATCACTAGCCAAGAAAACTGCCACGTGTAATTAAACTAATTTATCTCATGATTCAAAGAGCCAACTAATTCATATTTAAGACACACTTTCTTTGAACCATTTTTGTCATCAAAAAATTGATTTCTTGTAATTTAACCAAAAATAATTACATATCATTCTAAGGGATGAGAATTCAAGTCCTAAACAGCACATATTTCACATGTAAGCAATAGAGTTTTGTTTTCAGTTAAATGCAAAGATATGATTTATATATTTCATGGGAACCTTTATTTTCATTTTATATAAGACAATAACTATTATTTTTAAAGGCATACATCTAAAATTACTTTTCCATAGGTAGGCCTGTTTAATGCAACATCTACGTTATGGCATCAAGATGAACAGGAATTACATTTTAAATTACCATCACAATAATTTTTATTCTAGATTTTTATTACCTTCAAGGACACAGCACAAGAAACACCATTACAAATACAGTTTAATGCCCATTACCATAGACAGTTTTCCTCAATAAATTTTCTGAAATATATATCAAGTTAGTTCATTTATGAAAAATATATTGGGCAGATTTCCTTACAGTTGATAGTTTTAGGGGTGTTTTACAAGTAAAAGGGTCATTTTCGTATTTAAAAATCTTAAAACACTAAAAATAAAATGAACACTTAAATGATTTGAGGAGGGAAGCCGCAACTCCTGAATTCTGGAGTTCAGTCTGCTACTTGTGTTGTGTCTTTTGTTTCTATCTTAAGTATTAAAAAGCCAACTCATAAGTAAAGACATTATCCCACTAACAAAGGGTTAATCCCTGCAAGGCGACTCAGGTGACAACACGGTGGAGGCCAGTGAAGCTGACACTGACCTCAAAAGGCTGATTCTGATCCCTTAGTACTGGGAAAGTTCCAGCACAGAGAGTTATAATGAACAAGCTGACAAATCAATTTCACCAACGAAATGAGAATTGTGGTAAGAAAAAAACGGCACATTTACATTTAGCAAGTCTATAAATCCTAATGCAGGTGGCTGGACAAAGGGTGAATACAAGCATTTCATCTTAAGGGTGAAAAATGTTTTTCTAACGTTTATAACTAGAGATCATACCATAGGAACATTTGGAAATAGTTCACTATCAGTATACGATTGCTTAGAAAAAAATTTCTCAGGAAACAAAAACATAAAGGCTAGTATATTTTAATGTTTCTTAAGATTTTTTTGATAAAGGATTCACAACAGTTGAGAAACATTAATAAAAAGTAGAAGAAATGAAGTCATTACCTGAACATTAAAAAAAACTATAAAAACACTACTAATAAAACTATTACTATCTTAGTTAATAAAGTATTTTTTATGTGTTGTATATTTGTAGCCAAAAAATATTAAGTGAAATCAGATTATGATGCTTGCTAAAGGAAAAATTTTTATGGGAAAAGGAGAATTCATATTTATGAGTTAATGCTATTATCTTATTTTTCTCTAATTTCTTCATCTAACTGAAATTCACTGAAGAGAAAATTATATTTTAGAATGCCTTAATAGTTACTTAGGCATGACCAGCTTACAGCTATCATTTCAGAAATCTACTAATCAAGTAGCACATTTAATTTAAACAGAAATAAGAAACTTAAGAAAGGTGATAGCTTTGCTAACACCTCCTTGTGAATGAGATTTAGGTACTAAATTAGTGATATTAGAATCTATCCCTGAATGGCAAAAATACTACATACAATAACATACAATATTGCACAGGAAAATTTCCCATGGGGGATTATTTTAAATTGTCAATATTTTTAGACTGATTAATAAATTCATAAGAAGAAAATTAGTGTAATTCACATTGAGGAATTTTTTTTTTTTTGCACTGGCAGGCACCGGGAATTGAACCCAGATTTCTGGCATGGCAGGCAAGAACTCTGCCTGCTGAGCCACTGTGGGTCGCCCCCACAATGAAGAATTTTTTAACTCTAAAAATTATGAATAGTATTTATCTCTTTTAAGGCTCATTATGTAATGACCCAAACAAAATGGTTAATGAAGGCATAAGTTTTGAAATGATCAGATACATTTTTGCCCAAATACAAAACACCTGTCTAAAACATCCTGGATTTCAATACTTCCCAACCAATCTAACTATCAAGAAGGCCAATAACAGTAGTCTAGTTTAAATTAACATAAGGAATTGGTCCTCTTTTCCTTTCAACTACAATAATTTTAAATAATGTTCACAATTATTTAACAGTGAGATTCTGGGCAATGAATATTATTCAATGAGTACACATTTGAAATTATTCTTTATAAATGCATAAAAATGAAGACATTTCTAAGATTGTAGATTTAACAAAGCTGGTATTTCTTAAGTTACTGGATTATTTGATAGTGATACTGGACCACCTCTTCATCTTTCGGTTCACCAAGCTTTCTCTCTTCTACCAAAATTTATCCTGCCAGCTCTTGAAATGTCCACTGTCTTCAATATGCTAATAAACCTATGCTGACACATGATTTCCACCACACAAAACAAGTCATCGTTGGTAGAAAAAGAATGTGCTATTTATATGTTATTTTAAACAGCTGTTTGTCTTTCAGTCCTTTGTATGTTTGTGTTTATTAGGAGTCAGCAAATGTTTTCTGCAAAGGGCCAGAGAGAAAATATTTTAGACCTTGCAAGCCATAAGTCTCTTTTCAACTACTCTATCACTGTAATGTGAAAGCAGCCACAGACTTTATGCAAACGAATGAGAATGAAGTTTCCCAATAAAAATCTGATTTACACAAACAGCTGGTAGGCTCAAGGCCTTCTGACCAAAAGGAGGAAGAAAGAAATGCGATAAAATAAAATTTCAGCGACTGAGAGATTTCAAACACAGTCAAGAGGTTATCCTGGAGATTATTCTTATGCATTATATAGATATCCCTTTTTAGTTTCTGCTGTATAGAAGTGGCTGGGAAGTACGTGAAACTGCTGAGCTGCGTTCCAGTAGCCGTGATTCTTGAAGACGACTGTATAAATCATACAATGTAACTGTGTGATCGTGGAGAAAAAAGTCTATGGGATTGTATTCTGGTGGCTACTCCTATGCAAGCTGCAGCTAGATATTGCTAATTGCCAAGGTCTGCCAAACCCCAACCAACATCATTCCTGTTGGCCCTAAAGAACACCCCGTACTCTGAGATTCTACAAAAGTTGCACAACTAAATTTACTTTTCATAAATTTAAAACCTTCAGATGGTTCAGATAAGTCCGGAAACCCAGAGATGTCAGTCTCTCCAAGAGCATCAACCAGTTCCACCCCCTGATTCCATATTGACAACACCCCTTTTCAACAGAAGAAAGTTAAAACGGATATAGCCCAAATATCCCTAAAGACTGAGAGAAGGCTCAAAGGAGAAGGAGGAGTTATAACAGAGAAGTTAGGATTTAACATATGAGTATGATTACTAAATCATGATACTGATATTTTTTTTAGTTTCCAGTGTCCTAAAAGCCTGAAATTGTGGAACTGTAACTCATACCAAAATTTGAAATCTGTTCTATAACTGTTTGTTAAAATGCACTTTGAAATTTATTGCTTTTTTGTATACATGCTGTATTTCACAATAAAAATGTTTAAAGAGTCTAAAAACCAAAACAAAACAGGTGGCAGGCAAGAACTGGCCACTGGTTATCGTTTGCTGACCTCTGGTATTGATTACTATAGTCTCCTTGATAATGGCGCAGTGCAGAGATAGATAGATGTGTTAAATTTTATAGAATCATGCTATGTATACACCAAAAATGTGCTAAAAATTATATTCATCAACATACTTTGAAAGACTTATATAAGGTTTATTACAAAAGCACAACAAAGATTCTTCAAGAACAAATCAACACTATCGGAACACCATGTACATGGTTGGCAAGAAGTTTTGAGTTCAAGTATAGCTTCATTGAAGCAGGCACAATTTTAATAAAACGGGACATCTTTTTACATAAATTATATGTAATAGTAACTACTAAAATTATTGTTATTTACCTATAATACAAAACATACCTTACTTTTGTTTTTTGGGTGCAAAAAAAAATCTGAGTTTTAAATAAATCTCCAAACCTCAAATAAACAGAAAAATAGTGACAGCTATTTTCTTATGAAAATCTCAATGAATTGTCAAATCACGGAATTTTAAATCTATCATTCCCGTGCTTCTGTGTCTTTTCCATGTGCCTTTTCCCCAAGGTTGAACACCCTTTTCCACTTTGCCTGCTAACTTTTATTTGTCTTTCAAGTCTTAATTTAAGCATCATCTGCTCTTTGGTAATACTCCTGACATGTGCCACATCCTACTCGACTCACTAGTGTATCAGGGCCACTTTTCTCTACTCTTTACCATTCTGTATGTTAACCGAAATACAGAAGTGATCACTTCTTATAGTCGATTGTTTTATTGTCTGACTTATAGATCAGACCAAGGCAATATTTAATCAGATACAATGACTATCATCAGTCTTTTATTACCACAATATCACCATTTATAAGTTATTAATCTTAACTGGTAAAATCTTAAAGTAGTTTTCTCATGAAGCTTTATAAGAACTATAATTCCTAAATTACTATATACCAAAAAACATGTATCTGTGGGCTTAGATGTAAATGACAACCTAGCTGAAAAGATGTCACTTTTTTTATTACTTTAACTTTAATATTATAAAAAGCATTCTATTATATTATAGAATCTTGTGATGGACAAACCTCAGGATAGTTTGATTTTTTTTTCCCATTGTTTTTCTTCTTGTGATTGAAGGATTCTGTTGTTATCCCTGACGTTCAGGTATGTACAAAAAAGTCTCTTATTCTTGACGGGGTGAGGGGGAATTCACTGTGAACATTTTGAATCTGGAGTTTCAATCCAATTTAATTCATTAAAATGTTCTACTTTATTTTCAGAAATAAGAATTACGTGAATGATCTCTGCTATTTGCCCTTCATATACAGCAACTTCTCTCTAATTCTAGCTTCATTTTGCATGACTTTTCAATGGTTCTCTTTATCACTGACTTCGTTTTCAGCAGTACTGATTCTGTAATTTGATTTTTCTTAGGTGCTTTTCTTTTTTCTTTTTTAAATGGGTTCTGCCAGTAGTCTATTTTCTTAACTTTTCCAGCTCACTTTTCATATACTTATAGCTATTAAATCTCTGATCTCCTATTTTATCAGTACTATGACTTCTTTAATTTCTGTTACAGAAAACTTTTATCTGAAAAATTCTCCCATTTCTTGGGGTAGTTCTTCTTCCAAAGTATATTCTTCAAATATTTTTACTGTTGGTTCATGTCTGCCTCCTTTCCCTGCTTCTGTTCCCCCTTCCTATGCCTGTTCTACCTTTTCTTTTCTTTCTTTCTTTTTTTTGTATGCTGTATGGTAGGGTCACATTCATTCTTTTCCCATTGGAGTACCCCTTTATTGCAGCACCATTTGCTGAATTTTTGTTTGCTTGTTTTTTCGTTTGTTTGTTTGCTTGCTTGTTTGTTTGGGAAGCACATGGGCTGGGAATCACACCCAGGTCTCCTGCATGGCAGGCGAGAATTCTACCACTGAACTACCCTTGTGCCCCATTTTACCTTTTCTTTATGTAGCAACTCTACACATAGGGCTCGCAATCAATCCATTTTGCCTATTACTGATTTCTTAAATTTGATTATGAGTAGTCATATTCAGGTCTGTTGATTTTCTAAGAGTGGGAAAATTTTTACTTATTAAAAAGTCTTAATTATAAAAATAATATGAGATTAAATAACAGTATCAGCGGTTTGCGGATGAGGCAAAAATCATAAAGTAATTGGAAAAAAGCAGCTCTACAGTCTACATGTGCATTTCAGTTGAGCACCAGGCCACCCCAGAAGAGCCGGAGATGCCTCCTAGGAAAGAACATAACCTAAAGGAGGAAAGGGTTGCAGGCCGTGGGTCAGGATGGGTGAGGGAAACCTGCCTCTTACATTTCCTTCCACCCACAGCCTCATGCCTGGGATCCTGGATGAAGAGCTGCAAAAAAGAACAAGAAAAAACAAAAACAGCTTTCCCATGTTCTGGACCTCTCATTTCTCCTCATTGATTTACTTTTTAATGCATCTTCAGTTTGTAAAGAAATAAAATAAAGATGTGAAAAAACAAAACAAAAATAATACAGGATTGCTCCAGAAATCTTAGAAATATATGAAAAGAACATTAGAATCACATTAATCTTACTATTTAGAAATAAGTCCTATTAACATTTTTGGATATTTACTTGCCTATTTTTCAAGTACATATTTTTCCATGGTTGAGATAGTAATAGGTTTACTCTTACAACATACATTTTCACTTCACATCTGTGAGCATTATTCTACATTATCAAAAGCTTTCTGAAAATATCATTCCAAATATCTATGCGATGACCCATCATGTGGCTGTACCAAAATGTACTTACTTGTCTATTCCTCTAAACATGGAAGAAGAAGAGGTAACTCAAGTCTCTGAGCTCAATACTACTTCTCTATAGTTACCTTATTTATATTTTTGTACCATGATAAAATACAGCTCTGAATTCCTGACCAAAAAGTCTTACCTCCCTCTTCTCTACAATTGAAAACTAAGAAAACTTTTAGCCATGACAAAGTAATTGGAACTTTTTTTTACCTTTCTGACATAATTCACCAGGACACGGGACAAGACGTGAAACAGCTGTTATCAGGCATTATACAATGGGCAACAACGGATAACAATCCCTGATATGTGGGAAACAAACCAGGGGAGATCCTATGGCTTGCTGTTTAGAGACATCTTCTAGACCCGCAGCACAGAGAAAGGAAATCCAATTAGAGTTCAGCACTCTGAGTGGAGGAGGCAGAGACTGCAGTTTGGGGACACTGAAGCTGTTGGAATTTGCACGGCAGAACTCAGCAGGGGTACAAACTATACAGAGAAAGAGCTCCCAAAATCTGCATTGGGAACATCACCACTCCTTGCCTGAGCATTAAACTACATGCATAGGTGAAACTCCACAAAGCTGGGCAAAGAACAATCCAAACAGGGCCGGGAGGTATTTTTGTTCTGGCCAGTCACAGTAGAGAGACTTCAACGAATACCAAGGGAATTCAGTAGAGAACCTAGAAGAGCCATGCCTAGAAGGGCTAAACAGCTCTAGAGTAAAATCTACTCTAGACCTATCCTACCAAAGCTCAAAAGGATCAAGCTGGTCTGCAAGAAATTTAATAACTTGCCAAATTAAAATTCAATATCCTTAAAGGAAATAACAGAGACTATATGTAATATTCATAATTTCAATGTCAGTATCCAATCACAAATACTAGACTTACAAAGGAGCAGGAAAATGTGACCATAGAAACATAATCACAAATGATAGAGATGATGATGGTAGACTTTTAATAAGCTGACTTCTGCTTCTGGGAAGATGGAGTTGATGTTCTTTTCTCTATCCTTCCCATTACATACAACTAAAAACCTTGGAAATTATATATAGAACAAACACAAGAAGAATATGAAAGATAGAGAAAAAAAGAAAGAGCTGCTATGGACTTTGAGACCACACAGGTCTGACTTTGAGGTCACACAGGTGAGTTATCTGGGTTTTCTTTTTATTCATATATCCTAGCCTTGGAGCTGAAGAAACCAGCCACCCAGAAGGGCCAATGGACATGGACAGATAAGCTGCAACAAAAGCCTGCACTATTTAGACAAAAGACCAGAAAAGGGAAGCCCAAAAAGACAGAAAATTCTCAGACAATTATTGCTCTACTGCACCATATACCAGAAAGAGCAATGGCGCCACCCCAGCAAAGCTGAGAGGAGAGCCTAAAATTCTACCCTTTCTAGGCTGCAATGAGGCTCACCAACACTCTTCCCAGGCAGTGAAAGAGAAGACTAATCAGGGAACTGGAATTTTCATCCCTGACAGACAATAACTTGCCCGCCCCACCACCACCACCACTTGCACTCCCTTTGGCCAGCAGTAACAAAGAGCCATTATCACTACCTCAAGTATCAATTGAGGCTATACATGGAAGCTGGACTTTTACCTATACCTGGCAGTAATGAGGCAATGCCTCTTCTTTTCTTGCTGTAGCAGTGTCAAAAAAAATAGTCTGCTAAAACAGAAGATTTCAATAAGATCCAGAGTTTAATGGCATAATACAAAAAATCCAGGTTTCAATAAAAATATAGCTCATAAAAAACAGAAATAGCTCAAACTGAATGTAAAATGATAATGAACAGATGCCAAAATTAAGATGACATGGATGTTAGAACTATCTGATAAAGCAGCCATGAAGAAATAAAGCAGCCGTGATCAAAATTCTTCAGTGGGCATCTATGATTATTCTTTTTGTTTTGTTTCTTAATTTATTTTTTGCATGGGCAGGGACTAGGAATCGAACCCAGGTCTCCAGCATGACAGGCAAGAACTTTGTCTGCTAAGCCACCGTGACCTACCCTCTATGAATATTCTTGAAGCAAATGAAAAATTAGAAACCTCTGGCAAAGAAACAGAAACATTTCTAAACGATTACAAAGAAAATAATTAAACAATTATATTATCATCAAGAGAGAATAAAGGGACATCAGGATTTCTATACATCACTTGATCAGGTAAAATAATATCAGTCAGCTGTAATAAATTATATATGACTAATGTAATACCTAAAAAATAACATTTAAAAATCTCTACAAAGAGGTACACTTATAATAATATAAATCAAAATGAATTCTAAAAAATGTCCATGTAATCCAGAGGAAGGTAGGAAAAAGAAAACAGGGGAAACAAATTTAACAGAATGAACAAACAGAAAAACAAATATTAAAATGGTAGACTTAAGCCCTAATATATCAACAATTACATTGGTATCTACATACACCAATTAAAAGAGAGACTGGCAGAATGGGTAAAGAAACATGACCCAACTATATGCTTCGACCAGAAACTCACTTCAAATAAGGTAGGCTGTGAGCCCCCAATCTTGGGGTTCGTCATAAGAAACTTCAACCCACACAGGATAGATCAAGCCTACTTAAAATTAGGCCTAAGAGTCACCCCCAAGAGAATCACTTTTGTTGCTCAGATGTGACCTGTCTCTCCAGCCAACACAACAAACAAACTCACTACCCTTCCCCTGTCTACGTGGGACATGACTCCCAGGGATGTGGAACTTCTTGGCAATGTGAGACAGAAATCCTAGAATGAGCTGAGACTCAGTATCAAGAGATTGAGAAAACCCCTAGAGTGAACTGAGACTCGGCATCCGGGGATTGAGAGTCTTCTTGACCAAAGGAGGGAAGAGTGAAATGAGACAAAATAGTGTCAATGGCTGAAAGATTCCAGAGTCGAGAGATTATCCTGGAGGTTATTCTTACGCATCAAATAGATATCATCTTGTTAGTCAAGAGGTAGTGGGGAGGCTGTAGGGAACTGCCTGAAAATGTGGAGCTGTGTTCCAGTAGCCATGTTTCTTGGGGATGATTGTATAATGATATAGCGATCAGAATGTAACTGTGTGATTGTGAAAACCTTGTGTCTGATGGTCCCTTTATCTACCTTATCAACAAGACGAGTAAAACATATGGAATAGGGCGGGCCACAGTGGCTCAGCAGGCAGGAATGCTTGCCTGCGATGCCAGAGGACCCAGGTTCGATTCCCGGTGCCTGCCCATGTAAAAAAATAAAAATAAATAAAATAAAATAAACATATTGAATAAAGATGAATAATAGGGGGAACAAATGTTAAAATAAATTTAGACTGACATGCTGATGATCGGTGAGGGGAAGGGGTGGGGTGTATGGTATGTATGAATTTTTTCTGTTTTCTTTTTATTTCTTTTTCTGAACAGACGCAAATGTTTCAAGAAAAGATCATGATGATGAATATGCAACTATGTGATGATATTGTGAATTCCTGATTATATATGTAGAATGGAATGATCAAAAGTTAGAATGTTTGCATTTATTTGGTGTTTTTTGGTATTTTTTAAAACTTTTTATACATTTATTGTTCCCCCGAGGGAGGGGTGCACTGTTCCTGGAAGTATTGCAATAACAGGTCGATGTGTAGAGTGGACAGAGCAAGCTCCTATTACATCTGCCAACTCCAAAAATCCATTTAATATATTGTCCTCGGATAGAGGACGCATCAGATATTAAACTGATAAGAACAAATATTATACTTGATCTTAGCCAAAAGGCAGAGAAGCGATTGTTTTTTGGTATTTTTAAAAAAATTAAAAAGGAGTTCCAGGCCAAGATGGCAGCTTAGCAACGTGCACGTTTTAGTTTGTCCTCCAGAACAACTACTAAATAACCAGAAAACAGTACAGAACAGCTCCTGGGGCCACGTCAGTGATTGGACACACAGCGTACCCCAGTCTGGACCAGCTGGACTGGCTGAGAGTCCCCCCCAGAACCGTGAGTTCCCCAAGCTGCTGCGGCCGGCGCCCCTCCCCCAAAGGCTGCTTCCCAGAGCTGAAAGGAAAGGGACCTTACCAAAAGCAGGGGCTGAGCCCAACCAAACACCAACTATGGAATTAATTAACAAATTCTGACTACTAAAAATAGGCCCCCAGCTCAGGTGAACCTGGTCAAAGTGGAGGTCACTCATTTTTGCCCTGGCGCCAAGGGGGCAGGGCTGATGGAAAAAGAAAGAAAAAAAAAAGGGAACAGAGGTTTTTGTGGCTGTTTCTACAAAGGCTTGACTGCCTTTGGATACTGAGGCAGGACTTTGCGGCTGCAACTGCTCCAGGCATAAGCAGAAACAAGCTCCTTTGAGGGCTTTTCTGGAGCCTGTGCCTTCCTCAGGGGAGGGGTGAAGCCCACTCAGGTGGAATCCCTCCCTCAAGGAATTCAGACACCAGGGCTTGGTAATTTGAAGCCATTAAAATCAGCCTACAACCACTCCTCTGTCTCCACCACGCCCCCAGCAAGAAGAGTCTGCCAAAGTTAAAGGTACTATATCATTTTATGCTGGTGGGATTCACAGGCAGACAAGCACCACATACTGGGCAGGATAAGAAAAACAGCCCAGAGACTTCACAGGAAAGTCTTTCAACCTGCTGGGTCTCACCCTCAGGGAAAACCGACGCAGGTGACTCTTTCCCCTGATAGGATGCCAGTTTGGTCTGGGAAAATCCGGCTGGGGTCAATAATACCTACGTAGACCCTCCTAAGGTGGGGGGAGGGGGGCGGGGGAAGGTACCATACAAGCAGGGCAAGAAACAAGAAAACAAGAACTGAAAAATTCTCCTCTGTTAAACAAAACCTAAGCTAGAGGTCCAAGATAAAGCTGAACTGAATATCAAAGAACAGATAGACAACAAATTCATCCAGCAAGAAAACCCTAGGTAAAAGAAGTGAAAGCAATCTCCAGAATAAACTAATTAAGGTAATTAAATGCCTAGACACCAGCAAAAAATAAATCACACTAGGAAAAGTGAAGGTATGGCCCAGTCAAAAGAACAAACCAACAAACCAAATGAGACACAAGAGCTGAAACAGTTAATTCAGAATATACAAACAGACATGGAAAACCTCATCAAAAACCAAATCAATGAATTGAGGGAGAATATAAAGAAAGCAAGGAATGAACAAAAAGAAGAAATCGAAAGTCTGAAAAAACAAATCACAGAACTTATGGGAATGAAAGCCACCGTAGAAGAGATGAAAAAACACAATGGAAACATACAATGGTAGATTTGAAGAGGCAGAACATAGGATTAGTGAACTGGAGGACAGAACATCTGAAATTCAATAAGAAAAAATATAGAGAGAGAAAAAATGGAAAAATATGAGCAGGGATTCAGGGAATTGAATGACAACATGAAGCACATGAATATACGTGTTGTGGGTGTCCCAGAAGGGGAAAAGGAGGAGAAAAACTAATGGAGTAATTATCACTGAAAATTTCCAAACTCTTATGATAGACTTAAAATTACAGATCCAAGAAGTACAGCGTACACCAAAGAGAATAGATCCAAATAGACATACTCCAAGATATTTCCTAATCAGAATGTCAGAGGTCAAAGAGAAAGAGAGAATCTTGAAAGCAGCAAGAGAAAAACAATCCATCACATTCAAGGGAAGACCAATAAGACTATGCGTAGATTTCTCAGCAGAAACCATGGAGGGGAGAAGATAGTGGGATGATATATTTAAATTACTAAAAGAGAAAAACTGCCAACCAACAATTCTATATACAGAAAAATTGTCCTTCAAAAATGAGGGAGAAATTAAAACATTCTCAGACAAAAAAATCACTGAGAGAATTTGTGACTGTTCTAGTTTGCTAGCTGCCGGAATGCAACACACCAGAGACGGGTTGGCTTTTAATAAAAGGGGATTTATTTTGTTGGTTCTTCAGAGGAAAGGCAGCTAACTTTCCACTGAGGTTCTTTCTTATGTGGAAGGCACAGGATGGTCTCTGCTGGTCTTCTCTCCAGGCCCCTGGGTTCCAACAACTTTCCCGGGGTGACTTCTTTCTGCATCTCCAAGGGCCTGGGCTGAGCTGCGAGTGCTGAGATGAGGAATGCCGAGCTGCTTAGCAGTGCTACGTTGCAATCTCTCATTTAAGCACCAGTCACTTAAGTCAAACATCACTCATTGCAGCAGACACGCCTCCTAGCTGACTGCAGATGTAATTGGCAACAGATGAGGTTCACATACCATTGGCTTATGTCCGCAGTAACAAGACTAGGTGTGCTCACCTGGCCAAGTTGACAACTGAATCTAACTAACACAGAGACCAAGAGACCGCTCTGCAAGAAATACTAAAGGGAACACTAGAGACAGATACGAAGGCAGAAGAGAGAGGTGTGGAGAACAGTGTAGAAAGGAAGACTATGAGTAAAGGTAAAAAGAAGGAAAATTAGAAGGGCATATAAAAACCAAAAGGCAGGTTTCCAGAGAAGATGGCGGCTTAGTAAGACGCGTGGGTCTTAATTCCTCCTCCAGAACAGCTACTAAAGAAATAGAAACGGTACAGAACAGCTCCCAGAGCCACGACACAGACCAAAAAGACAGCGTACCCCATTCTGGAAAGGCTGAAGCGGCAGGGAGAATCCATTGCGGTGAGATACCCAAGGGGAGCACGCTTCCCCGGGCTGGGGCGGCTGGTGGCCGGAGTCCCTCCCTCCCTCCTTCCCGGGCCGGCTGGGAGAATTGGACAGGCGGTCCCCTCAAGCCCCAGCGGCTGGCGCCGCCCCCCACACGCGGCCTCCCGGGCCGGCTGGGAGAATTGGATAGGAGTTCCCCCAAGCCGCGGAGGCCGGCGAACGGGGTCCCTTCCACACACGTGGCTTCCCGGTCCGGCTGGGAACGTTGGATCGGCACTCCCCCAAGCTGCGGCGGCCGGCGCCCCCCACCACGCTTGGCTTCCTGGGCAGGATGGGAGATTTAGACCGGCACTCCCCCAAGCCGCTTCGGCTGGTGACCCTCCCCCACAGCGAGAGTTTTCCAAAGTTAAAGGAGCCACAGCATCTTTTACTGGTGGGACCCGCAAACAGACGAGCGCCACAAGCGCCACCTACTAGACAGGATAAGAAAAACAGAGCCCAGAGATTTCACAGGAAAATCTTTCATCTTGCTGGGTCCCACACCCAGGGAAATCTGATTAAATGCCCAGACGCCAGCAGAAAATAACGGATCACACTAGGAAAATTGAAGATATGGCCCAGTCAAAGGAACAAACCAATAGTTCAAATGAGATACAGGAGCTGAGAAAACTAATTCTGAATATACGAACAGAAATGGAAAAACTCTTCAAAAACCAAATCAATAAATTGAGGGAGGACATGAAGAAGACATGGGCTGAACAAAAAGAAGAAATAGAAAGTCTGAAACAACGAATCACAGAATTTATGGGAGTGAAGGACAAAGTAGAAAAGATGGAAAAAACAATGGATACCTACAATGGTAGATTTAAAGAGACAGAAGATAGAATTAGTGAACTGGAGGATGGAACATCTGAATTCCAAAAAGAAACAGAAACTATAGGGAAAAGAATGGAAAAATTTGAGCAGGGGATCAGGGAACTGAATGATAATATGAAGCGCACAAATATACATGTTGTGGGTGTCCCAGAAGGAGAAGAGGAGGGAAAAGGAGGAGAAAAACTAATGGAAGAAATTATCACTGAAAATTTTCCAACTCTTATGACAGACTTAAAATTACAGATCCAAGAAGTGTAGCGCACGCCAAAGAGAATAGACCCAAATAGGCATTCTCCAAGACACTTACTAGTTAGAATGTCAGAGGTCAAAGAGAAAGAGAGGATCTTGAAAGCAGCAAGAGAAAAACAATCCATCACATACAAGGGAAACCCAATAAGACTATGTGTAGATTTCTCAGCAGAAACCAGGGAGTCTAGAAGACAGTGGGATGATATATTTAAAATACTAAAAGAGAAAAACTGCCAACCAAGACTCCTATATCCAGCAAAATTGTCCTTCAAAAATGAGGGAGAAATTAAAACATTCTCAGACAAAAAGTCACTGAGAGAATTTGTGACCAAGAGACCAGCTCTGCAAGAAATACTAAAGGGAGCACTAGAGTCAGATATGAAAAGACAGAAGAGAGAGGTATGGAGAAGAGTGTAGAAAGAAGGAAAATCAGATATGATATATATAATACAAAAGGCAAAATGGTAGTGGAAAATATTATCCAAACAGTAATAACACTAAAGGTTAATGGACTGAATTCCCCAATCAAAAGACATAGACTGCCAGAATGGATTAAAAAACAGGATCCTTCTATATGCTGTCTACAGGAAACACATCTTAGACCCAAAGATAAACATAGGTTGAAAGTGAAGGGTTGGGAAAAGATATTTCATGCAAATAACAACCAGAAAAGAGCAGGAGTAGCTATACTAATATCCAACAAATTAGACTTCAAATGTAAAATAGTTAAAAGAGACAAAGAAGGACACTATCTACTAATAAAAGGGATAATTAAACGAGAAGACATAACAATCATAAATATTTATGCACCGAACCAGAATGCCCCAAAATACGTGAGGAATACACTGCAAACACTGAAAAGGGAAATAGACACATATACCATAATAGTTGGAGACTTCAATTCACCACTCACATCAATGGACAGAACATCTAGACAGAGGATCAATAAAGAAATAGAGAATCTGAATATTACTATAAATGAGCTAGACTTAACAGACATTTATAGGACATTACACCCCACAACAGCAGGATACACCTTTTTCTCAAGTGCTCATGGATGATTCTCAAAGATAGACAATATGCTGGGTCATAAAGCAAGTCTTAACATATTTAAAAAGATTGAAATCATACACAACACTTTCTCGGATCATAAAGGAATGAAGTTGGAAATCAATAATAGGCGGAGTGCCAGAAAATTCACAAATACGTGGAGGCTCAACAACACACTCTTTTTTTTTTTTTTTAGTGTTAAATGTGAATTTTATTTTGTGAGCTGGTTTTTCTGACTCCCTATGTTTAGTTTGCCAGGTCTCCTATGACAAATATCATGTACGGGCTGGCTTAAGCAACTGAAATTTTTTGTTTCATTATTTTGGAGGCTGGAAGTAAAAATCAACATCTCAACAGGGCTTGCTCTCTCCCAGAGTCTATAGCATTCTGGCGCTGGCTTGCGTCCATCCCGGGGATTCCGTGGTGTGCAGCACTACCTTCTTCACAAGACGATCTCCCTCTCCTTGTGAATGATTCTCTGATTTCTGCTGACTTCTGGCTTCTTTTAATTGACTGACTGATCAGGATTTCCTCTCTTGCAAGGGCACCAGTCATAGGGATTAATATTCACCCTGATTCAGTTTGACCTCATCTAAACAGGATAATCAAAGATCCTATTCACAATTGAATCTATTTAATTGCAAATGAGTCTACATCTTCAAAGGTCCTATTTACAATTAGGTGAACACCTACAGGGCTAGAGTTAAGATTTGAATATGTCTTTTATGGTGGACATGATTTGATCCCAGTGCTGTGTAAGTGTTCCTGATTTCCTGTAAGTATTCTTATAATTGTTCTTCCACAAATTTAAGTTGATAACTCAAATCAAGTGTCATCTTATGTTCTGCATAATCAAGGAAACCTGTATTTCTCAGTTTTCTTTAGAAAGCTTGGTTCAAAAAGGCCGATGAAGTTCAGGGTTTCTCTCTCAGGTGAGAAGGCACATGGTGAACAGGGTCAGGGTTTCTCTCTCATCTGGAAAGGCATGTGGTTAACACGGCATCATCTGCTAACTTTCTCTCCTGCTTCCCTTCACGAAGCTCCCTGGGAGGCATTTTCCTTCTTCATTTCCAAAGGTCGCTGGCTTGTGGATTCTGCTTCTCGTGGCTATGTCATTCTGCTCTGCTCTCTCTGAATCACTTTCATTCTCCAAACTGTTTCCTCTTTTTCAACAACACACTCTTAAACAACGAGTGGGTCAAGGAAGAAATTGCAAGAGAAATTAGTAAATATCTCGAGGCGAATGAAAACGAAAACACAACATATCAAAACCTATGGGACGCAGCAAAGGCAGTGCTAAGAGGAAATTTATTGCCCTAAATGCCTATATCAGCAAAGAAGAAAAGGCAAAAATGCAGGAATTACCTGTCCACTTGGAAGAACTGGAGAAAGAACAGCAAACTAACCCAAAAGCAAGCAAAAGGAAAGAAATAACAAAGCTTAGAGCAGAAATAAATGAAATTGAAAACTATAGAGAAAATCAATAAGACCAGAAGTTGGTTCTATGAGAAAATCAATAAGATTGATAGGCCCTTAGCAAGATTGACAAAAAGAAGAAGAGAGAGGACGCAAATAAATAAGATCAGAAATGGAAGAGGAGACATGACCACTGACCTCACAGAAATAAAGGAGGTAATAACAGGATACTATGAACAACTTTACGCTAATAAATACAACAATTTAGATGAAATGGATGGGTTCCTGGAAAGGCATGAACAACCAACTTTGACTCTGGAAGAAATAGATGACCTCAACAAACCAATCACAAGTAAAGAAAGTGAATCAGTCATTCAAAAGCTTCCTAAAAAGAAAAGTCCAGGACCAGACGGCTTCACATGTGAATTCTACCAAACATTTCAGAAAGAATTAGTACCAACTCTCCTCAAACTCTTCAAAAAAATCGAAGCGGAGGGAAAGCTACCTAATTCATTCTATGAAGCCAACATCACCCTCATACCAAAACCAGGCAAAGATATTACAAAAAAAGAAAACTGCAGACCAATCTCTATAATGAATATAGATGCAAAAATCCTCAACAAAATTGTAGCAAATTGAATCCAACAACACACTAAAAGAATTATACATCATGACCAAGTAGGATTCATCCCAGGTATGCAAGGATGGTTCAACATAAGAAAATCAATTAATGTAATACACCATATCAACAAATCAAAGCAGAAAAATCATATGATCATCTCAATTGATGCAGAGAAGGCATTTGACAAGATTCAACATCCTTTCCTGTTGAAAACACTTCAAAAGATAGGAATACAAGGGAACTTCCTTAAAATGATAGAGGGAATATATGAAAAACCCACAGCTAATATCAACCTCAATGGGGAAAAATTGAAAACTTTCCCCCTAAGATCAGGAACAAGACAAGGATGTCCACTATCACCACTATTATTCAACATTGTGTTAGAAGTTCTAGCCAAAGTAATTAGACAAGAAAAAGAAATACAAGGCATCAAAATTGGAAAGGAAGAAGTAAAACTATCACTGTTTGCAGACGATATGATACTATACGTTGAAAATCCAGAAAAATCCACAACAAAACTACTAGAGCTAATAAATGAGTACAGCAAAGTAGCAGGTTACAAGATCAACATTCAAAAATCTGTAGCTTTTCTATACACTAGTAATGAACAAGCTGAGGGGGAAATCAAGAAACGAATCCCATTTACAATCGCAACTAAAAGAATAAAATACCTAGGAATAAATTTAACCAAAGAGACAAAAAACCTATATAAAGAAAACTACAAAAAACTGCTAAAAGAAATCACAGAAGACCTAAATAGATGGAAGGGCATACCGTGTTCATGGATTGGAAGACTAAATATAATTAAGATGTCAATCCTACCTAAACTGATCTACAGATTCAATGCAATACCAATCAAAATCCCAACAACTTATTTTTCAGAATTAGAAAAACCAATAAGCAAATTTATCTGGAAGGGCAGGGTGCCCCGAATTGCTAAAAACATCTTGAGGAAAAAAAACAAAGCTGGACGTCTCGCGATGCCTGACTTTAAGGCATATTATGAAGCCACAGTGGTCAAAACAGCATGGTATTGGCATAAAGATAGATATATCGACCAATGGAATCAAATAGAGTGCTTAGATATAGACCCTCTCATCTATGGACATTTGATCTTTGATAAGGCAGTCAAGCCAACTCACCTGGGACAGAACAGTCTCTTCAATAAATGGTGCCTAGAGAACTGGATATCCATATGTAAAAGAATGAAAGAAGACCCGCATCTCACACCTTATACAAAAGTTAACTCAAAATGGATGAAAGATCTAAACATTAGGTCTAAGACCATAAAACAGTTAGAGGAAAATGTAGGGAGATATCTTATGAAACTTACAATTGGAGGCGGTTTTATGGACCTTAAACCTAAAGCAAGAGCACTGAAGAAAGAAATAAATAAATGGGAATTCCTCAAAATTAAACACTTCTGTGCATCAAAGAACTTCATCAAGAAAGTAGAAAGACAGCCTACACAATGGGAGACAATATTTGGAAATGACATATCAGATAAAGGTCTAGTATCCAGAATTTATAAAGAGATTGTTCAACTCAACAACAAAAAGACAGCCAACTAAATTACAAAATGGGAAAAAGACTTGAACAGACACCTCTCAGAAGAGGAAATACAAATGGCCAAAAGGCACATGAAGAGATGCTCAATGTCCCTGGCCATTAGAGAAATGCAAATCAAAACCACAATGAAATATCATCTCACACCCACCAGAATGGCCATTATCAACAAAACAGAAAATGACAAGTGCTGGAGAGGATGCGGAGAAAGAGGCACACTTATCCACTGTTGGTGGGAATGTCAAATGGTGCAACCACTGTGGAAGGCAGTTTGGCGGTTCCTCAAAAAGCTGAATATAGAATTGCCATACGACCCAGCAATACCATTGCTAGGTATCTACTCAAAGGACTTAAGGGCAAAGACACAAAAGGACATTTGCACACCAACGTTTATAGCAGCGCTATTTACAATTGCAAAGAGATGGAAACAGCCAAAATGTCCATCAACAGACGAGTGGCTAAACAAACTGTGGTATATACATACGATGGAATATTATGCAGCTTTAAGACAGAATAAACTTATGAAGTACATAATAACATGGATGGACCTAGAGAACATTATGCTGAGTGAGTCTAGCCAAAAACTAAAGGACAAATACTGTATGGTCCCACTGATGTGAACCGACATTCGAGAATAAACTTGGAATATGTCATTGGTAACAGAGACCAGCAGGAGTTAGAAACAGGGTAAGATAATGGGTGACTGGAGCTGAAGGGATACAGACTGTGCAACAGGACTAGATACAAAAACTCAAAAATGGACAGCAAAATACTACCTAATTGTAATGTAATTTTGTTAAAACACTGAATGAAGCTGCATCTGAGCTATAGTTTTGTTTGTTTGTTTGTGTTTTTTATATATATATTTATTCTTTTTTTATTTTTTGTTATTATTATTTTTATTTTTTTCGCTATATTATCATTCTATATCTTTTTCTGTTGTTTTGCTAGTTCTTTTCCTAAATAGATGCAAATGTACTAAGAAATGATGATCATACATCTACGTGATGATATTAAGAATTACTGATTGCATAAGTAGAATGGAATGATTTCTAAATGTTGTGTTAATTTTTTTTAATTAATTAAAAATAATAATAAATAAATAAATAATAGGGGGAACAAATGTTAAAAATAAATTTAGTTTGAAGTGCTAGTGGTAAATGAAAGTGAGGGGTAAGGGGTATGGCATGTATAATCTTTTTTTTTCTGTTATCGTTTTATTTCTTTTTGTGTTCTTTTTTATTTTTTTCTAAATCGATGCAAATGTTCTAGAAATGATGATCATACATCTACGTCACGATATTAAGAATTACTGATTGTATATGTAGAAGGGAATGATATCTTAATGTTTTGTCTGTTAATTTTTTTAATTAATAAAAAAATTAAAACAAACAAACAAACAAACAAAAAAAAACCCAAAAGGCAAAATGGTAGAGGAGGGTACTGCCCAGGCAGTAATAACACAGAATGTTGATGGATTAGGCTTCCCAACTGGGGGACATGGACTGGCAGAATGGATTAGGGAATGGGACCCATCTATATGCTGTCTCCACTTAAAGGACATGAGGGCAAGGACACAAATGGACATTTGCACACCAATGTTTATAGCAGCATTATTTACAATTACCAAGAGAAGGAAACAGCCAAAATGTCCATCAGGAGATGGGTGGCTAAACAAATGGTGGCATATACATACAATGGAATATTATGCAGCTGTAAGACAGAATAAAGTTATGACGTATGTAACAACATGGATGGACTTTACGGACATTATGCTGAGTGAGATTAGCCACAAACAAAAGGACAAATACTGCATGGTCTCACTGTTATGAACTGACATTAGTGAATAAACTTGGAATATTTTGTTGGTAACAGAGACCATCAGGAGATAGAAATGGGGTAAGATATTGGGTAATCGGAGCTGAAGGGATACAGATTATGCAACAGGACTGAATACAAAAACTCAGAAATGGACAGCACAATACTACTTAACTGTAATACAATTATGTTAAAACACTGAATGAAGCTGCATGTGAGAATGATAGAGGGAGGAGGGCTGGGGGCATAAATGAAATCAGAAAGAAAAACGATAAAGATTGAGATGGTACAATCTAGGAATGCCTACAGTGCATAATGATAGTGACTAAATGTACAAATTTTTAAAATGTTTTTGCATGAGGAAGAACAAAGGAATGTCATTACTGCATGTGCTGAAAACAGATGGTAATTAATATTTTAAAATTTCAACTTATGTGTGAGACTAAAGCAAAAAATGTTTATTTGGTACAAAATTTATATTTTGACTAGTGCATCTCCTAGTATAATTTATGTAGCTAGTTGGTTGAACAACATAAGTACATGGAACCTTGGGTAGGACATGAGATCTTGTTGGTTTGTCCAGAGTGATGCCCTGATGACCCAGAGTAATTTGATCAGTGAGTGGAAAAGTATTTGCAAAGTCCCCTTCGGGGAATGGTGAGAAGTGGGGGAAATTCAACCTCCCCAAGTTGAATTCTTGATATTCTCACAAGCAGTGTGGACAACCAAAGCTATAGGCTGAGCCCCCACTCTTGGGGTCTGTTCATAAGAAACTTAACCCCACAAAGGATAGGTCAAGTCTACTTAAAATTAGGCCTAAGAGTCACCCCCAAGAGAACTTCTGTTGTTGCTCAGAGGTGGCCTCTCTCTCCAGCCAACACAACCAGCAAACTCACCACCCTCCCCCTGTCTACATGGGACATGACTCCCAGGGGTGTGGACATTCCTGGCAACGTGGGACAGAAATCCTAGAAGGAGCTGAGACTCAGCATCAAGGGATTGAGAAAAACTCTAGAATGAGCTGAGACCCAGCATCAAGGGATTGAGAAAACCTTCTCAACCAAAAGGGGGAAGAGCGAAATGAGACAAAGTGTCAATGGCTGAGAGATTCCAAACAGAGTCGAGAGGTTATCCTGGAGGTTATTCTTATGCATTAAATAGATAGGTTATCCTGGAGGTTATTCATACTCATTAAGTAGATAGCACCTTGTTATCCAAGATGTAATGGAGAGGCTGGAGGGAACTGCCTAAAAATGTAGAGCTGTGTTCCAGTAGCCATGTTTCTTAAAGATGATTGTATAATGATATAGCTTTCACAATGTGAATGTGTGATTGTGAAAACATTGTGTCTTATGCTCCTTTTATCTACCTTATCAACAAGACGAATAAAACATATGGAATAAAGATGAATAATAGGGGGAACAAATGTTAAAACAAATTTAGATTGAAATGCTAGTGATCAGTGTAAGGGGTATAGTATGTAAGAATTTTTTTCCTGTTGTCTTTTTATTTCTTTTTCTGAATAGATGCAAATATTCTAAGAAATGATCATAATGATTGTGCTGGTTTGAAAGGATGTATGCCCCCTAGAAAAGCCATGTTTTGATCAAAATCCCATTTCATAAAGGTGGAGTAGTCCCTATTCAATACTGTATGTTTGAAACTGTAATCAGATCATCTCCCTGAATGATGTGATTTAGTCAACAGTGGCTATTAAACTGGATTAGGTGATGACATGTCTCCACCCATTCGGGTGGGTCTTGATTGGTTAATTCGAGTCCTATAAAAGAGGAAACATTTTGGAGAGTGAAAGGTTCAGAGAAAGCAGAGAATGCTGCAGCACCACAAAGCAGAGCATCCACCAGCCAGCAACCTCTGAAGATGAAGAAGGAAAACACCTCCCAGGGAGCTTCATGAAACTGGAAGCCAGGAGAGAAAGCTAGCAGATGACGCTGTGTTTGCCATGTGCCCTTCCAGTCGAGAGAGTAGCTCTGACTGTGTTCACCATGTGCCTTCTCACTTGAGAGAGAAACCCTGAACTTCATCGGCCTTCTTGAACCAAGGTATCTTTCCCTGGATGCCTTTGACTGGACATTTCTATAGACTTGTTTTAATTGGACATTTCCTCGGCCTTAGAACTGTAAACTAGCAACTCATTAAATTCCCCTTTTTAAAAGCCATTCCATTTCTGGTATATTGCATTCCGGCAGCCAGCAAACTAGAACAATGATGAATATGCAATTATGTGATTATATTGTGAATTACTGATTATATATGTAGAACGGAATGATCAAAAGTCAAGAATGTTTGCATTTGTTTGTTGTCATATTTTTTTTAAAAATTTAAAAATTAATTTAAAAAAGTAAAAAAAAAGAAGGTAGGCTGTCAGAAGGAAAAAAAGAGATATATCATGCAAATATTAATGGGGGAAAGATTGGTTATAGTAATATCAAATAAAGTAGACCTCAGGGTGAAAGCAACAACAAAAAAACAAAGACAGAGAGGGATATTATATAATGATAAAAGGGTCGATCTATCAGGAAGATAGAAATCTTAAATGTGTATGCACCAAACAACAGAGTATCAAAATATGTGAAGCAAAATCTGATAAAACTGAAAGAAGAAAGTAACAGTGTAAAACATGGTATATGTGGACATAAATGATAAAGACTGAAGACAAAGACATAAAGCTGTCTTTATTCTTAAACTACATGATTGTCTATAAAGACTATCCTAAGGAATATACCAAAAAGACTGTTAGAATTAATAAATGAATTTAGCAAAGTTGCCATACAAGGCCAAACAAAATTCAATTATACTTTCAATATAATAGCAACAAGTAAATGCAAAATGAAATTTAAAAATTAAAATTACAAAAGAATCAAGTTTAGGATTAAATTTAATGAAAGCTGTGAAAGACAGCTACACTGAAAACTACAAAAAAAATTGTTAAAATTGAAGAACTAAATAAATGAAGTACCATTGCATTTACATATATTAAAAGACTCATACTGATAGAAGTCTCAAAATTGATCTACAGATTCAACTAAATCTGAATCAAAATTATGGAATTCTTTTTTATAGAACTTAACAAGCTGATTCTAAAATTTATATGGACATGCAAAGGAACTAGAAAAGCTAATGAATTTTTCAAAAAGAAGACAAGTTGCAGACAGGCTACTTGATGTCAAAATTTACTCTAAAGCTACAAAAACAGCACATTTTGATACGAGCTTGCAGACAGACATATAAATCAAAAGAACAGAAACAGACTCTCATAGTTAGGTTCATGTATCAACTTGGCCATGTGGTGGTACCTGTTTGTCTGGTTGGGCAAGTGCTGGCCTATCTGTTGCAATGAGGACATTTCATAGAATTAAATCATGATCATCTCAACTGCATCTACACCAGTTTCCATTTGTAATCAGCCAAAGGGGAGTATCTTCTGCAATGAGTAATGCTTAATTTGATTACTGGAAGCCTTTTAAGGAGGATTCAGAAAAGACAGGCCCTTCCTGTTTTGGCTGGCAAGCCTCTCCTGTGGAGTTCATCCAGACCCTCCAACGGAATCATCAGCATGACAGCCTGCCCTGAGGATTTTGGACTCTGTGTTCCCACAGTCATGTGATGCACTTTTATAAGTTTTATATTTGTGAGTGTTCCGTGTTGATTCTGTTTCTCTAGAGAACCCTAACTAATACATCTTGTGTTCTAGTTTGCTAGCTGCCGGAATGCAACATACCAGAAATGGAATGGCTTTTTAAAAGGGGAATTTAATGAGTTGCTAGTTTACAGTTCAAAGGCCAACAAAATGTCCCAATTAAAACAAGTCTATAGAAATGTCCAATCTAAGGCATCCAGGGAAAGATACCTTGGTTCAAGAAGGCCGACGATGTTCAACGTTTCTCTCTCAGCTGGAAGGGCACATGACAAACATGGCAGCATCTGCTGGCTTTCATGTGGCTCTACCAAAAGGGACTCTTACTAAAATGTTTCCTCCTTTAAAGGATTCCAGCAAGCAACTCCACCTTCAGTGGGTGGAGACACACCTCCATGGAAATCATCTAATCAAAAGTTACCACCCACATTTGGGTGGGTCACATCTTCATGGAAACAATCAAAATGCTCCCACTCAGCAATATTGAATGAGGATCAAAGGGTATGGCTTTTCTGGGGTCTACCACAGATTCAGATCAGCACATTCCATCCTTTGGACCCCCAAAAAACATGCGCTTTCCAAATGCAAAATACATTCATTCCATAACAATATCAGAAAACCTTAAACCTTTCAGTAGCAATACAAATGAAGCACCTAATTAGAGACAGGATAAAGTTTCATCAAGTCAGTTACAGGCATGGTCTGTCCTAAGGCAAAATTCTCTCCATTTGCTCTGGACCTCTGAAAACTCATAACAAGTTATTTGCTGCCAACATACAAAGGAGGAACATTCACAGGATACATGTACACATTTCCATAGGGAGGAAGGAACACAGGGGTCACCGGACCCATACAGTTTTGAAAACCTGCAGGGCAAAGTCCATTAGATTTCAAAGTCTGAGAGTCATTTATCCTCATGGCTTTAGAAAGCAGCAGTCCCACCTTTCCAAGGGTCTACACAGAGGCCTGCCTCTCTCTGAATACAACCTCGGAGGACATCGAGGAGACCACCTTTCTCTCGGTCCATCCTCTCCAAGCATTGGGGCCACAGCCGGGCTCTCTGCCATCTCCAGAGCAAACGCTCTACCCTTCCATGTGGTGGCAGCCAGGCTCTCCCCACACCCCAAGGAATGTGCTTCACCCTCTCCAAGGCCTGAGGTGGCATGACTCTTCCACTGCAACCAGGTGGAAGGCCCATCTTCTGCCTTTGGGGCAAACTCACCTTCTTCATGGGCTTGGGTGGGTCCACTCTCCTAGCCCAAGGCTTCTTGACCTCAGACCTCAGCCTCCATGGTTTTGCCTCTGAAGTTATTTTTCCTCCAATGTGTTCCTTCTCTGAACCCCCCAGTCCAGACTTCTGGACTTCTTGTTCTGTTTATACAAGTTCCACAGCACTCTTTTGGCTTTCTATGCAGTAGCCTTGGATCATGCCCATCAGACATAAGGAGTTTCCACAAATCCTTCCTTGATAACTCCATGTCTTACCCTGACTTTCTCAGAAATGGCTGACTGGTTTCACATTTGGTTAAATCCTCACACAGGGCTCTATTCTCTGGGGTCTCCCTTTCTGGAGATCCAGAATTTTCCAGGACCTCAATTTCTGGTTTCTATTTACTCAAGAGTTCAGTTTTCAGCTTATCTCTCTTCCTGTCGCATTTCACTATAAGCTGTGAGGAGAAACCAGGATGCTCTTTTGACATTTAATTTGGAGATCTCTTCTGCTAAATAACCAAGTTTATGACTTTTAAAATCTGCCTTCGAGTCAAAGCGATTAGTCAATTTGTCAGATTATCTACCACTTTAAAACAAGGATCACCTTCCTTCCAGTCTGTAATGACACATGTGTCATTTCTATCTAAGACTTTATCAGAAGTGTCTTTACAGCACACATTTCTACCAACAGTCTCTTCAAAGCATTCTAGGCCTTCTCTATCAAGCTTCTCACAACTCTTCCAGAATCTTCCGATTATCCATTTAAAAAGCCGTTCCAACATGTTTGGTATTTGCAAACAGCAGCAGCACCCCACTCTCCAGTACCAAAATCTAGAACAGACCATGCCTGTAACTAACTTTGATAGGAGTGTGTACTGTTTCTAACTTTGTATTTCATTTGTATTGCTACTGAAATGGTTTAAGGATTTCTGATATTGCTATGAAATTAATGTATTTTGTATATGGGGAAAACATGTCTCTTTTTAGGGGCTAGAGGGTGGAACCTGCTGGTATGAAAGGAAGTATGCCCCCTAGAAAAGCCATGTTTTAATCAAAATCCCATTTCATAAAGGTAGAATAATCCCTATTCAATAATGTATGTTTGAAACTGTAATCAGATCATCTCTCTGGATGATGTGATTTAGTTAACAGTGGTTGTTAAGCTGGATTAGGTGATGACATGTCTCCATCCATTTGGGTGGGTCTTGATTGGTTTAATGGAGTCCTATAAAAGAGGAAACATTTTGGTGAAGGAGATTCAGAGAGCAGAGCAGAATGACATAGCCATGAGAAGCAGGGTCCACCAGCCAGTGACCTTTGGAGATGAAGAAGGAAAATGTCTCCCAGGGAGTTTCATCAAACAGGAAGCCAGGAGAAGAAGCTAGCAGATGATGACTGTGTTCGCCATATATCCTTTCAGCTGAGAAAGGAACCCAGACCATGTTTACCATGTGCCTTTCCAGACTAGAGAGAAACTCTGTGTTCGCCATGTGCCTTCTCACTTGAGAGAGAAACCCTGAACTTCACTGGCCTTCTTGAATCAAGGTATCTTTCCCTGGATGCCTTTGATTGAACATTTCTACAGATGTGTTTTAATTGGGACATTTTCTCAGCCTTAGAATTGTAAACTAGCAACTTATTAAATTCCACTTTTTTTTCACAGAGAAATAATTGTTGTTATTTTTCAGAAAAATAAGCAAGAGAGTTTACAATGCATGTGACAGGGTTAAATTCCACTTTTTAAGAGCCATTCTGTTTCTGGTATACCGCATTCCAGCAGCTAGCAAACTAGAACATCTTGGTACCAGGAGTGGTTCTTAAGAAACAGAATCTTAAAAATGGGTTTTAATGAATGGTTTTCTACTCTGAATAGACTCAAAGGCACTAAGGACTCTGATTCCCATAATCAGAATGACACTCCCAATCCATGGAGTGAGTTGGCAAAAGAGATAGTCAAAATAATCACCAATCGAGTCTCCTAATGCTTCACTTGTATGAAGCCAGGCTCTGGAGGATAATGCTTTTGACACCTTTACAGAGTTTTGTGGAAATAAGAAGTATAGAGATGTTGGCTGGTTGTTGTTAGATACACTGGCTACATTAATGAGTGAAAAGGATGGGCTTAAGTTCAAACAAGAAGCTGCAGTGCTGTTTGACAGATGTAGACGTTTCTATGAGTATCCTGAAGGAAAATCTTATTTCCTGCAGCCATAGACTTCAGAGCTCTGAAAATCAGACTCAGAATCTTATTGTTAAGATTAGCAACTTTACAACGTAAACTAAAATCTCAATCTTGCATGGTGTCTGCCGTTAAAGGGAGGGCATTATTGGAAAAGAGTGGGACCCTGAAAAATGGGATGGTGACATATGGATTGATAATGATGTCGGGGGTGAGGCTGAAACTTTAGGTCATGCTAAATCTTCTCTAGATAACCCTGTAATAGTTTGCCCTCAGGACATAACTACCCCACCTCCAGCCTGACTTGAGGAGTCGGCCACCCAACCTCATCCTGAAGGGATTAGCCCTAGAGTGATTAATCCTGTTTCACCAGATGAAACTGCAAATGAAGGCCCTGAAGCAAATGGCTTGGAAGATATTTCTAATTCTTTTCATGACCCACCCCCACCACCCCTCATTTCTTCCAGAACTACACTAAAGTCCCAAAAGGTCCCTAAAGGTGAGGTACAAAGTATCACACATGAGGAGGTATGCTATACTCCAAAAGAACTGTGTGAGTTTTCCAATTTATATAGACAGAAATCAGGGGAATATGTGTGGCAATGGATTTTAAGGGTGTGGATAATGGTGGGAGGAATATAAGGCTGGATCAGGCTGAATTTATGGATATGGGCCCTGTGTTAGTTAGATTCAGTTGTCAACTTGGCCAGGTGAGCATACCTAATCTTGTTGCTGCGGACATAAACCAACGGTACGTGAACCTCATCTGTTGCCAATTACATCTGCAGTCAGCTAGGCGGCGTGTCTGCTGCAATGAGTGACGTTTGACTTAATTGGCTGGTGCTCAAATGAGAGAACGCAATGTAGCACAGCCTAGCAGCTCGGCATTCCTCATCTCAGCACTTGCAGCTCAGCCCAGGCCTTTGTAGATGCAGAAAGAAGTCACCCCAGGGAAAGTTGTTGGAACCCAGGGGCCTGGAAAGAAGACCAGCAGAGACCATCCTGTGCCTTCCACGTAAGAAAGAACCTCAGTGGAAAGTTAGCTGCCTTTCCTCTGAAGCACCAACAAAATAAATCCCCTTTTATTAAAAGCCAATCCGTCTCTGGTGTGTTGCCTTCCAGCAGCTAGCAAACTAGAACAGGCCCACTAAGCAGAGATTCTGTATTCAATGTTATAGTGCAAGGGGTTAGAAAAGGTATCAACAGTTTGTTTGGATGGTTGGTTGAAACATGGATCAAAAGGTGGCCAATATTACCTGAGGTTGAAATGCCAGAACTGCCCTGGTATAATGTAGATGAGGGGATCCAGAGGCTTAGAGAGATTGGAATGTTAGAGTGGATTTATCATGCAAAGCCTGCTCTTACACCCCAGGAATGTCTGGAGGATATACCTTTTACCAGAACAGTAAGAAATAAATTCGTGAGACTACCACCATCATCCCTGAAGAGCTCTGTGGTTGCACTTCTCTGTAGGTCAGATATTACTGGAGGAACTGCTGTCACTGAGCTTTAATCCTTAAACACAATGGGGGTGACAGAGTCCCAAGTTGGCAGAAGCCAGGTGGCAGCACTTAATCGCCAAAGACAGGGTACATGTGGCTATTACAATAGACAGCAAACTCAAAGCAGGTGTCAAAATTATATGACTTGCAGAGAGATCTGTGGCATTGGCTAGTAAATCATGGGGCACCTAGAAATACAATAGAAGGGCAGTCTACTAAATTCTTCTTTGAGCTGTATAAACAAAAGAGTTCTAGGTCAAGTGAACAGAAGTCTAACCTGAATTACAAAAACACAGGGTCTCAGCCCCTTAATCAATCTCCAGATCTGAAACAATTTCAGACCCAGAGCCCCTAGAATGAAGGGGAGACCAGGTCCCTTTGGGGAAGAAGCCACAAATTTATACTGTTAATCTTCCTCCAAGCCTTCCCCAAGGAGACTGACAGCCTTTTATCAAGGTAACTGTGCACTGGGGAAAAGGAAATGATCAGATATTTCAGGGATTATTAGACACTGGTTCAGAAGTGACATTAATTCCAGGGGGCCCAAAGTGTCACTCTGGTCCAGCAGTCAGAGTGGGGGCTTATGGAGGCCAGGTGATCAATGGAGTTGTAGCTCAGGTCCATCTCACAGTGGGTCCAGGGGAAATTTATAGTTATTTCCCCAGTTCCGGAATGTATAATTGGTATAGACATACTGAGCAACTGGCAGAATCCCCACAATGGCTCCCTAACTCGTGCAGTGAGAGCTATAATGGTGGGAAAGGCCAAGTGGAAGCCACTAGAACTGCCCCTAAGGAGCAAAATAGTAAATCAGAAGCAATACTGGATTCCTGGAGGAATTGCAGAGATTACTGCCACTCTTAAGGACTTGAAGGATGCAGGGGTGGTGATTCCCACCACATCCCCATTCAACTCTCCTATTTGGCCTGTGAAGAAAACAGATGGGTCTTGGAGGATGACAGTGGATTATCATAAACTCAACCAGGTGGTAACTCCAATTGCAGCTGCTGTTCCAGATGTGGTATCATTGCTTGAGCAAATCAATACATCACCTGGTACCTGGTATGCAGCTATTGAGCTGGTAAATGCTTTTTTCTCTATAGCTATTAGTAAGGACCACCAGAAACAGTTTGCTTTCAGCTGGCAAGGTCAGCAATATACTTTAACTGTCCTACCTCAGGGGTACATCAACTCTCCAGCCCTATGTCATAATCTTGTCCGCAGGAACTTGATCATTTCTCCCTCCCACAAGACATCACACTGGTCCATTATATTGATGATATCATGTTGATTGGCCCTAGTGAGCAAGAAGTAGCAACTACTCTAGATTTACTGGTAAGGCATTTTGTGTCAGAGGATGGGAGATAAATCCAACAAAAACACAGGGCCCTTCCACCTCAGTGAAATTTCTAGGTGTCCAGTGGTGTGGGGCATGTTGAGATATCCCTTCTAAGGTGAAGGAGAAGTTGCTGCCTCTGGCCCCTCCTACAATCAAAAAAGAGGCACAATGCCTAGTTGGTCTCTTTGGATTTTGGCAACAACATATTCCTCATTTGGGTGTGCTACTTTGGCCCATTTATCGAGTGACCAGTAAAGCTGCTAATTTTGAGTGGGGACCTGAATAAGAGGAGACTCTGCGACAGGTCCGGGCTGCTGTACAAGCTGCTCTGCCACTTGGGCCGTATGATCCAGCAGATCCAATGGTGCTGGAAGTGTCAGTGGCAAATAGAGATGCTGACTGGAGCCTTTGGAAGGCCCCTACAGGAGAATCACAACGCAGACCCTTAGGATTTTGGAGCAAAGCCTTAACATCTGCTGCAGATAACTACTCTCCATTTGAGAAACAGCTTTTGGCCTGCTACTGGGCCTTAGTAGAGACTGAGCACTTAACCATGGGCCACCAAGTTACCATGAGACTTGAGTTGCCTATCATGAGCTGGGTGTTGTCTGACCCACCAAGCCATAAAGTTGGGCATGTGCAGCAGCACTCTATTGTAAAATGGAAATGGTATATATGAGATAGGGCCAGAGCAGTTCCTGAAGGCACAAGTAAGTTACATGAAGAAGTGGCACAAATGCCCATGGTCTCCACTCCTGCCACATTACCTTCTCTTTCCCAGACAAGAGCTATGGCCTCCTGGGGATGTTTCTTATAGTGAATTGACCAAGGAAGAGAAAACTCAGGTTTAGTTTACAGATGGTTCAGCACGATATGCAGGTACTACCCGAAAGTGGACAGCTGCAGCATTACAACCCCTTTCTGGGGTGTCCTTGAAGGACAGTGGTGAGAGGAAATCCTCCCAGTGGGCAGAACTTTGAGCAGTGCACCTGGTTGTTCATTTTGCTTGGAAGGAAAACTGGCCAGAGGTGCGTTTGTATACTGACTCATGGGCTGTTGCTAATGGTTTGGCTGGATGGTCAGGGACTTGGAAAGACCATAATTGGAAAATTGGTGACAAAGAGGGCTGGGGAAGAAGTATGTGGATAGACCTTTCCGAGTGGGCTAAAAACAGGAAGATATTTGTGTCCCATGTGAATGCGCACCAGAGGGTGACTCCAGCAGAGGAAGGTTTTAATAATCATGTGGACCAGATGACCTGTTCTGTGGATACCAGTCAGCCTCTTTCCCCAGCAATTCCTATCATTGTCCAATGGGCTCATGAACAAAGTGGTCGTGGTGTTAGGGATGGAGGTTATGCATGGGCTCAGCAACATGGACTTCCACTCACCAAGGCTGACTTGGCTATAGCCACTGCTGAGTGCAATCTGCCAGCAGCAAAGACCCACACTCAGCCCCCGCTATGGCACCATTCCCCGAGGTGATCAGTCAGCCACATGGTGGCAGGTTGATTACATTGGATCACTCCCTTCATGGAAGGGGCAGCGATTTGCTCTAACTGGATTAGACACATACTCTGGATATGGGTTTGCTTTCCCTCACACAATGCTTCTGCCAAAACTACCATCAGTGGGCTTACAGAATGCCTTATCCATCGTCATGGTATTCCACATAGCATTGCTTCTGATCAAGGAACACACTTCACAGCAAATGAAGTGCAGGAATGGGCATGTGTTCATGGAATTCTCTGGTCTTATCATGTTCCCCATCATCCAGAAGCAGCTGGATTGATAGAACGGTGGAATGGCCTTTTGAAAACTCAATTATGGTACCAACTAGGTGGCAATACCTTGAAAGGCTGGGGTAGTATTCTCCAGGGAGCTGTATATTCTCTGAATCAGCATCCACTGCATGGTGCTGTTTCTCCCATAGCCAGGATCCATGGGTCCAGGAACCAAGGGGTGGAAATGGGAGTGGTACCACTCACTATTACCTCTAGTGATTCCACTAAGAAAATTTTTGCTTCCTGTCTCTGTGACCCTGAGCTCTGCTGGTCTACAGGTTTTAGTTCCAAAATGGGGAGTGCTTCCACCTGGAGAAACAACAATGATTCCACTGAACTGGAATCTAAGACTGCCACCTGGTCACTTTGGGCTACTTATGCCACTGGATCAACAAGCCAAGAAGGGGATTACATTATTGTCTGGGGTGACTGACTCTGACTATCAGGGGGAAGTAGGATTGCAACTACATAATGGAGGCAAAGAGAGTTTTCTTGGAATATAGGAGAACCCCTAGGGCGTTTTTTAGTACTACCATGCCCTGTGATTAAAATCAATGGAAAACTGCAACAATCCAATCCAGGCAGGACTACCAATGGCTCTGAAACTTCAGGAATGAAGCTTTGAGTCACCCCACCAGGCAAAGAACCACAGCAAGCTGAAATGCTTGCTGAGAATAAAGGGAACATGGAATGAGTGGTGGAAGAAGGTAGTGATAAATATGAACTTCAACCACGTAATCAGTTACAGAAACGAGGACTGTATGCTGTTTTGTTTATGTTATACTATTTAAGTTGTAAGATATAAAGTTTAAGAATGAATATTACCCAACGATTTGCACCCCATTCTGGAGAGATTTATGTGTTTCCAGTTATATGCAGGACAGTTGAGTATTGTTAGGTGAAAGAAAAAAATGTGTGTTTTATTGTTTTTTATTTAGAAATTAGGTATGGTTTAAGGTGGGGTGTATAGCTGCCAAGTTGACAAGGGATGGACTGTCATGGTCAGGTTCATGTGTCAACTTGGCCAATTGGTGGTACCCGTCTGTCTGGTTGGGCAAGTGCTGGCCTGTCTGTTGCGATGAGGATATTTCATAGAATGAAATCATGATCGTGTCAGCTGCATTCACAGCTGATTCCATTTGTAATCAGCCAAAGGGAAGTGTCTTCTGCAATGAGTAATGCTTAATCTGATCACTGGAAGCTTTTTAAAGAGGATTCAGAAGAGACAGCCCCTTCCTGCTTTGGCAGGTGAGCCTCTCCTGTGGAGTTCGTCCAGACCCTCCATTGGAATCGATGGCTTCACGGCCTGCCCTGCAGATTTTGGACTCTGCGTTCCCGCAGTTACATGAGACACTTTTATAAGTTTATATTTGCGAGTGTTCCCTGTTGACTCTGTTTCTCTAGAGAACCCTAACTAATACACAGACCTACTCACATATGGTCAAACGATATCTGATAAATTTGCAAAATTGTTTCAATGAGGAGAAAGACAGTATTTTCAAAAAGTGTTTCAGCAGTAGCACTGAAACAACTGGATGTCCACATGGAAAAACCTGAATCTAAGCAATCAGCCTTCATGTCTCCTTTTACCTCATGCTCCAGTTTTGCTGCTGGATCTAATTGTTTTCTTGGTAGACATTATATTATTCTCATATTTGTTTTCCAAATAAAATTAACTTTATGGTTTTATTAATGCTTGTACTTCTTTCAAATATAAATAATGATGCAATTGTGCACTTTTTGCATTTCTTATTATTTTTAGGGGAAATTCCAAGAATGGATTTGCTGTGTCAAGTGGTTTATTAAGTGGGCTGGACTAAATGGGATAAAATAAGAAATAGCATTATTCTTCTGCAACCTTCATTTCACAAGATGCATAACCATCTTCCCCCAAGCAGGTTCCATAGCTCTCCAGTTATAAGGCTGATATAGGCAAACAAAAGCCATAACTCTATAATATGGGTTCTTTACATTGATCCCTACCCTTACCATTTCAGTCCCATTTAAAATTATGGTCTAATTTTGAAAGTTAACATGCATGTTCAGGTATTAATAAATATCCAATCTAGAAAAAAATAGAAACTTCCATTCTTACCATTAAAAGCTTCTCTCCATCCTCCTCCCCAACTCCAACCCAGCATGGAAGGAACTATGGTAATAAATATCTGACCTCATGCCCTTCCCGCCCTCTGAACCGGTGCCTCACATCAGCTAAATGACAGGGCATGGGAACCCACTGATGCAGTCCATAAAAACTTTCCAAAGCACAGAAGAATATGGAAAGGATGGAGAATGAATCTAGAGAGATAAATGGAGAATATCCAGCCCAGAGTAAAAAAAAAAAAAAAAAAAAAAAGGACATTGAATCAGACTCTAAGAAAGAGAAGAGAATGGGTATTATTCATTATTTCAAGAGATATGGCTAAGAATTACCCAAAACAGATAAAAGGTATTAATTCATAAAATCATGAAAGCTCAATAAATCTCAGGATAATTTTTTTTTAGCAAAAAGGTTTCATCACCAAAGATGAAGTCCTGCCAGAAAAAAAGACTATTTAGAAAAAGTAACGGATTGATAAATGGGTTCACTAGCAATAATGGAAGACAGAAGACTGAAGAATACTATCTTCAGTGTCAAAATTTAAAAACAGTCAAAACAGAATTTGAAGCCCAACAAAAAATGTATATGAAAAATAAGGGAAAAACCAGACCTGGAAAAACTGAAAGCTTTACAATTAGGCTCTCAATAAGAAAATTCAAAATATGTATATTGCACAGAAGGAAATGATCCCACATGAAAAGTCTGGAATATGAGAAAGAATGTAGTACAGAGAAAACAAAAAAAAAATGCGTGGATAAATCTAAACAAATACTCTATAAAACAATAATAATCAAGTATCACGAAGTTAGAAAAATACATAAATTGAAAAATTCATAAAAATATAACATATCTCAGGAAAGAATTAAAGGGAGTTACATTATTTTAAGATCTTTCTAACATTCCAGAGGTATGTAAAAGTAGTTATCAATTTAAACTTTGATAAGTTAAAGCTTGTAATTTTAGAGTGTAATTTCTAAGGTAATGACTAAAAAATAGAAAGAATAATGTCGCCAAACTAGTGGGAGACTTAGAAGGGAGTAAATAGAATGATAAATGTAATCAATCCCAAAGAAGGCAAGAAATGAAAGGAAAATAAAAAGCAGTGCAAGTGTGGACAACTGGCCAATATTTAGTAAGATGACGAATTTAAACCTAACCATATGAGTAAATATATTAAACGTAAAGGGACTAAATCCTCCAATTAACAGATAATCATTAGCTTGTATTTTTTAATACAAATTTATGCTGTTTAAAAGAAACTTGAAAAATTAACTGCCTGCCTTTACAGTAATAACACTAAATGTTAATGGATTTAACTCCCCAGTGAAAAGACATAGACTGGCAGAATTGATTTAAAAACAGGATCCATCTATCTGCTGTCTACAGGTGACTCATTTTTGACCCAAGGACAAAAATAGGTTAAAAGTGAAAGGTTGGGAAAAAAATATTTCATGCAAATAACAATCAGAAACACACAGGAGTAGCTACACTAATATCTGACAAATTAGACTTGAAATGTAAAACAGTTAAAAGAGACTAAGAAGGACACTATGCATTAATATTATGCACTCAACCAGAGTGTTTCAAAATACATGAGGCAAACACTGAAGGGAGAAATAGACACCTCTAACTTATAGTTGGAGACTTTAATTCCCTGCTCTGATCAATGGGTAGAACACCTAGACAGAGGATCAATAAAGAAATGGAGAATCTGAATAATACAATAAATGAATTAGACTTAGAAGACATTTACAGAACATTTTACCCCACAACAGCAGGATTCACCTTTTTCACAAGTGCTCATGGATCATTCTCAAGGATAAACCATATGCTGGGTCACAAAGCAAGTCTCAATAAATTTAAAAAGATTGAAATCATACAAAACTTTCTCAGATCATAAAGGAATGAAGTTGGAAATCAACAATAGGCAGAGTGTAAGAAAATTCACAAATATATGGAGGCTCAACAACACTTCCTTAAACAACGAGTGGGTCAAGGAAGAAATTACAACAGAAGTCAGTAAATATCTCGAGGCAAATGGAAATGAAAACACAACACATCAAAATTTATGGGATGCAGCAAAGGCAGTGCTAAGAGGGAAATTTATTGCCTGAAATGCCTATATCAAAAAAGAAGAAAGAGCAAAAATTGAGGCATTAACTGTCCACTTGGAAGAACTAGAGAAAGAACAGCAAACTAACTCCAAAGCAAGCAGGAAAGAAATAACGAAGATAAACTAGAGCAGAAATAAATGAAATTGAGAACATGAAAACAATTGAGAAAATCAACAAAACCAGAAGTTGGTTCTATGAGAAAATCAATAAGATTGATGGACCCTTAGTGAGGTTGACAAAAAAGAGGAAGCAAGAGGATGCAAATAAATAAAATTAGAAATGGAAGAGGAGACATAACTACTGACCACGCAGAAATAAAGGAGGTAATGAGAGACTACTACGAAGAATTTTATGCTAATAAACTAGACAATGTAGATGAAATGGACAACTTCCAAGAAAGGCATGAACAACCAACATTGATGCAAGAAAAACTGATGACCTCAAAAACCAATCATAAGTATTCTTGTGTGTTCAGTGTGAAAAGAATCACACGGATTCTTAATGAATCAGTCATTAAGAAGCTGCCCAAAATGAAAAGTCCAGGACAATATGCTTCACATGTGAATTCTACCAAACATTCAAGAAAGAATTACTACCAATCCTGCTCAAATTCTTCAAAAAAATTGAAGAGGGAAGGCTACCGAACTCATTCTATGAAACCAACACCACCCTCATACCAAAACCAGGCAAAGATGTTACAAGAAAATTACAAACCAATCTCTTTAATGAATATAGGTGCAAAAATCCCCAACAAAAATCTTGCAAATCGAATCCAGCAACATATTAAAAGAATTATACACCATGACCAAATAGGATTCATCCAGGTATGCAAGGATGGTTCAACATAAGAAAATCAATTAATGGAATACACCATATCAACAAATCAAAGCAGAAAAACCACAGGATCATCTCAATTGATGCAGAAAAGGCATTTGACAAAGTTCAACATCCTTTCCTTTTGAAAACACTTCAAAGGATAGGAATAGAACAGAACTTCCTTAAAATGATAAAAGCAATATATGAAAAACCTACAGCTAACATCATCCTCAATGGGGAAAAACTGAAAACTTCCCCCTAAGAACAGGAACAAGACAAGGATGTCCACTATCGCCATTGTTATTCAGTATTGTGTTGGAAGTTCTAGTCAGAGCAATTAGACAAGTAAAAGAAACACAAGGCATCAAAATTGGGAAGGAAGAAGTAAAACTCACTGTTTGCAGACAATATGATACTATATGTCGAAAATCCTGAAAAATCCACAGCAAAACTATTAGAGCTAATAAATGAGTACAGCAAAGTGGCAGGTTACAAGATCAACACTCAAAAATCTGTAGTGTTTCAAAATACACTAGTAATGAACAATCTGAGAGGGAACCAAGAAAAAAATTCCATTTACAATTGCAACCAAAAGAATAAAACATTTAGGAATAAATTTAACTAACGATACAAAAGACCTATACAAAGAAACTATAAGAAATTGTTAAAAGAAATCACAGAAGACCTAAATAAATGGAGGGGAATACCGTGTTCATGGATTGGAAGACTTAATATAGTTAAGATGTCAATTCTACCTAAATTCATTTAGATTCAATGCCATGTCAACTAAAATCCCCAAAACTTACTTTACAGAAGTAGAAAAGTGAATAACCAAATTTATCTGAAAGGGTAGTGTGCTGCCAATACCTAAAAATATCCTGAGAAAGAAAAATGTAGTTGGAGGTCTCAGGCTACCTGATTTTAAGGCATATTATGAAGCTACAATGGTTAAAACAGCACGCTTCTGGCATAAAGAAAGATATACTGACCAACGGAATCAAATAGAGTGTTCAGATATAGACCTTCTAATCTATGGACAATTGATCTTTGATAAGGCAGTCAAGCCAACTCACCTGGGACAGAACAGTCTGTTTAATAAATGATGCCTAGAGAACTGGATATCCACATGCAAAAGAATGAAAAAGGATCCATATCTCACACCTTATACAAAAATTAACTCAAAATGGATCAAAGACCTAAACATTAGATCTAAGACATTAAAACTTCAGAAGAAAATGTAGGGAAATATCTTATAAATCTTATAACAGGAGGTAGTTTCCTAGACCTTACACCCAAAGCACGAGCATTGAAGAAAAAAATAAATAAATGGAAACTCCTCAAAATTAAATACTTTTGTGCATCAAAGAACTTGATCAACTAAGTAAAAAGGCAGCCTGCACAATGGGAGATAATATTTGGAAATGACATATCAGATAAAGGTCTAGTATCTAGAATATATAAAGAGATTGTTCAACTCAATAACAAACAGACAGACAACCCAACTACAAAATGAGCAAATGACTTGAACAGACACTTTTCAGAAGAGGAAATACAAATGGTCAAAAGGCACATGAAAAGACTCTCAACTTCCCTGGCTATTGGGGAAATGTAAATCAAAACCACAATGAGATACCATCTCACACCAGAATGGCCATTATCAATAAAACAGAAAATGACAAGTGCTGGAGAGGATGTGAGGAAAGAGGCTTACTTATCCACTGTTGGTGGGAATGTCAAATGGTACAACCACTGTGGAAGGCATTTTGGTGGTTCCTCAGGAAGCTAAGTATGGAATTGTCATTTGACCCAACAATACCATTGCTAGGTATCTACCCAGAGGACATGAGCGCAAGGACAAAAACGGACATCTGCACACCAATGTTTATAGCAGCATTATTTACAATTGCAAAGAGAAGGAAACAGCCAAAATATCTATCAACAGATGAGTGGCTAAACAAGCTGTGGTATACACATACGATGGAATATTTTACAGCTGTATGACAGAGTAAAGTTATGAAGCATGAAACAACATGGATGTACCTTAAGAACATTATTCTGAGTGAGATTAGCCAAAAACAAAAGGACAGATACTGAATGGTCTCACTGATATGAACTAACATTAATGAATGAACTTGGAGAATTTCAGTTAAGAACAGAGGTCATCAGGAGATAGAAATTGGGTAGATATTGGGTAACTAGAACTGAAGGGATATAGATTGTGCAACGGGACTGTTTGTAAAAATTCAGAAATGGATAGCACAATACTACCTAACTGTAGCACAATAATATTAGTATACAGAATGGAGGTGAATGTTGAGCATGATAGAGGGAGAAGGGCTGGGGGGCATGTATGAAACCAGAAGGAAAGATAGAGGATAAAGATTGAGATGGTATAATTTAGGAATGCCTAGAGTGTACCATGATATTGGTTAAATGTAGATAGAGGATAAAGATTGAGATGGTATAATTTAGTAATGTCTGGAGTATACCGTGATAGTGGTTAAGTGTACAAATTTAAAAATATTTTTGCATGAGGAAGAACAGAGGAATGTCAGTACGGTAGGGTGTTGAGAATAGATGGTATATGAAAAGTACAATCAATGAAAGCTAGGATCTATAGTCAATGGTAACATTTGTAATATGATTCCAATGAATGTAACAAAGGCATAATTAAATGTCAACAGGTGGGGAGTTTGGGAAAGGGGTATGGATTCTTTGTGAAAGAAAAAGAAATGTCTTCAGATAGAGTATCATGGCAAAGGCACATCTATACACTTAGTTTTATCCATACATCATACAATCCAGCCTATTTTAGAATGAACAGAGAGAAAAAAGTAGTAGAGAAAATGTGGAGAAAGAGATGTATCTATTCACTGTCAGTAGAAAAATCAGAGGTGCAGCCCCTTGGAGGGCAGTTCCACAGGAGGTTAGGGGTGGGGTTGCCATATGATCCTGAAACCCCACTGCTCAGCATATACCTAGAGAATGCTGTTGGTTTGTCCAGGGTAGTGTGATGCCCCAATACATCCCAGAGTGATCTGGACAGTGAATAAAGAAATATTTGCAAAGTCCCCTTGGGGGGATTGGGAGAAAGGGTGAAATATTCAAATTCCCCATTTGGAGAATTTCTGATATTCTTGCAAGCAGTGGGGACAACCAAATCAATAGGCCAAGCCCTCGATCTTGGGGTTCACCCCTATGAAATGTATCCCTGCAAAGGACAGGCTAAGCCTACTTAAAATTAGGCCTAAGAGTCACCCCAGAGGACCTCTTTTGCTGCTCAGATGTGACCTCTCTCTCTAAGGCAACACAGCAAGGGAACTCACTGTCCTCCTCCGACCCCAAGTGGGACATGACTCCCAGGGATTTAAATCTCCCTGGCAATGTGGACAGAAATCCTGTGATGAGCCAGGACCTGGCATCAAGGGACTGAGAAAACCTTCTCGACCCAAAGGGGTTAGACAGAAATGAGACAAAATAAAGTATCGGTGGCTGAGAGATTTCAAACAGTCAAGAGGTTATTCTGGAGGTTATTCTTATGCATTATATAGAAATCCCCTTTTTAGTTTATAGTGTATTGGAGTGGCTGGAGGGAAGTACCTGAAACTGTAGAGCTGTGTTCCTTATTTCTGAAAGATGACTGTAACTGTGTCATTGTGAAAACCTTGTGTCTGAATCTCCTTTTATCTAGGGTATGGACAGATGAGTAAAAAATATGGATAAAAATAAATAATAGGGGGACAAAGGTCACAATAAATTGAAATACTAGTGGTCAGTGAGGGGAAGGAATATTATATGTATGAGTTTTTTCTTTTTTGTTTTTTATTTCTTCTGCTGGAGTGACGCAAATGTTCAAAAAGTGGTGATGGTGATGAATACACAACCGTGTGATGATATCATGAGCCCCTGATTGTACACCATGCATGGAATGTTTGTATATCAAGAACGTTTGTATGTTGAGTTTTTACAATAAAAATATTAAAATCAGGAAAAAAGATCTTTCAAAGTGGAAAAAAAATTAACCATTTGATGGTGTATAAATACAAATGTTAAAAATTATAATAATGGGGAACAAGAAGTATGGGATATTTTGGGTTTTCTTTTTTATTTCTATTTTTCTGGGTGGGTAATGAAAATGTTCTAAAATTCATTATGGTGATGAACGTACAAATATGAGGTGATACTGTGAGCCACTGATTGTATACTTTGGATGGATTACATAGTGTGTGAACAAATCTCAATAAAATCGCATTAAAAAAGAAAATTTTTTTTAAATTTATCACATGGAAAGGTTGAAAGGAAAAGAATGGAAAACATTTTTTTATTTTAAATGCCAACCAAAAGAAACTATATATAGCTATATTTTTTAATGTGAGGAAATTACTAGAGATAATGAGAGTTACTATTTAATGATTTTTAAAAAGTTTTATTCACAGCAATAGCTAATAATTTATGTCTGTATGCAACTTGTGATATTAGTCTCAAAATATGTAAGGCAACTTCCGGAGAAGATGGCGGCTTAGTAAGACGCGCGGGTCTTAGTTCCTCCTCCAGAAAAGCAACTAAAGAAACAGAAACAATACAAAACAGCTCCCGGAGTCACGACAGAGACCAAAAAAGACAGCGTACCCCATTCTGGAACGGCTGAACGGGTAGGGAGAATCCACTGCTGTGAGATACCCGAGGGGTGCACATTTTTCCGGCTGGGGTGGCTGGCGTCTGGGGTCCCCTCCATGCACGTGGCTCCCCTGTCTGACTGGGAACATTGGATAGCGGGGCCCTCCCGTCACGCTTGGCGTCTCGGGCCAGCTGGGCAATTTGGACCGGCACTCCCCCAAGCCACGGCCAGCGACCCCCGCCTCCACGCGCGGTTTCCCGGGCCGACTGCCCCGCAGACAAACGACCGCCACGAGCGCCACCTACTGGGCAGGAAAAGAAAAACAGAGCCCAGAGATTCCACAGAAAAACCTTTCAACCAGCTGGGTCCCACACCCAGGGAGATCTGATCAAATGCCCAGACACCAGCAGAAAATAATGGATGACGCTCGGAAAATTGAAGATATGGCCCAATCAAAGGAACAAACCAATAGTTCAAATGAGATACAGGAGCTGAGACAACTAATGCTGAATATACGAACAGAAATGGAAAAACTCTTCAAAAACCAAATCAATAAATTGAGGGAGGACATGAAGAAGATATGGGCTGAACAAAAAGAAGAAATAGAAAATCTGAAAAAACAAATCACAGAACTTGTGGGAGTGAAGGACAAAGAAGAAAAAATGGAAAAAACAATGGATACCTACAATGGTAGATCTAAAGAGACAGAAGCTACAATTAGTGAACTGGAGGATGGAACATCTGAATTCCAAAAAGAAACAGAAACTATAGGGAAAAGAATGGAAAAACTTGAGCAGGGAATCAGGGAACTGAATGACAATATGAAGCGCACAAATATACGTGTTGTGGGTGTCCCAGAAGGAGAAGAGAAGGGAAAAGGAGGAGAAAAACTAATGGAAGAAATTATCACTGAAAATTTCCCAACTCTTATGAAAGACCTAAATATACAGATCCAAGAAGTGCAGCGCACCCCAAAGAGAATAGACCCAAATAGGCGTTCTCCAAGACATTTACTAGTTAGAATGTCAGAGGTCAAAGAGAAAGAGAGGATCTTGAAAGCAGCAAGAGAAAAACAATCTGTCACATACAAGGGAAACCCAATAAGACTATGTGTAGATTTCTCAGCAGAAACCATGGAAGCTAGAAGACAGTGGGATGATATATTTAAATCACTAAAAGAGAAAAACTGCCAACCAAGACTCCTATATCCAGCAAAATTGTCCTTCAAAAATGAAGGAGAAATTAAAACATTTATAGACAAAAAGTCACTGAGAGAATTTGTGACCAAGAGACCAGCTCTGCAAGAAATACTAAAGGGAGCACTAGAGTCAGATACGAAAAGACAGAAGAGAGAGGTATGGAGTAAAGTGTAGAAAGAAGGAAAATCAGATATGATATATATAATACAAAAGCCAAAATGGTAGAGGAAAATATTATCCAAACAGTAATAACACTAAAAGTTAATGGACTGAATTTCCCAATCAAAAGACATAGAATGGCAGAATGGATTACGACCCAGCAATACCACTGCTAGGTATCTACTCAAAGGACTTAAGGGCAAAGACACAGACGGACATTTGCACACCAGTGTTTATAGCAGCATTATCTACAACTTCAAAGAGATGGAAACAGCCAAAATGCCCATCAACAGACGAGTGGCTAAACAAACTGTGGCGTATACCTACGATGGAATATTATGCAGCTTTAAGACAGACTAAACTTATGAAGCATGTAATAACATAGATGGACCTAGAGAACATTATGCTGAGTGAGTCTAGCCAAAAACTAAAGGACAAATACTGTATGGTCCCACTGATGTGAACCGACATTCGAGAATCAGCTTGGACTATATCATTGGTAACAGAGACCCGCAGGAGTTAGAAACAGGGTAAGATAATGGGTAATTGGAGCTGAAGGGATACAGACTGTGCAACAGGACTAGATACAAAAACTCAAAAATGGACAGCACAATAATACCTAAGTGTAATGTAACTAGGTTGGAACACTGAATGAAGCTGCACCTGAAATATGGTTTTTTGTTTGTTTGTTTGTGTGTTTGTATCTTTTGTTTTTGTTTTTTTCTTTTTCCTTTTTATATATATATATATATTATTAGTATTATTATTTTAATTCTCTTCTCTATATTAACATTCTATATCTTTTTCTGCTGTTTTGCTAGTTCTTTTCCTAAATCGATGCAAATGTACTAAGAAATGATGATCATACATCTATGTGATGATACTAAGAATTACTGAGTGCATGTGTAGAATGGAATGATTTCTAAATGTTGTGTTAATTTCTTTTCTTTTTCTTGATTAATAAAAAAATTAAAAAAAAAATATGTAAGGCAAAACTGATAGAAATATAAGATAAATACACATTCATAATCATAGTGGGAGATGCTTTTCATAAACCTCTCAGTAAATAATGGGGGAAAAATCAGTAAAAATAAAGATTTGAGCAACATAATTAACAAATCTGACTTGATGGGTATATATATAGGACACAACACACAACAACTAGAGAGAACTCATTATTTTCAAGAATACAGAGTTGTATTTATAAAAATTGGGCCAGAGAGCAAGTTTCAACGAATTTGAAAGGACTGAAGTTGCACAAGGCATATTCTCTGACCATAATGCAGTTAAGCATTTGCTGAGAAAACAATAACAAAAGGATAACTAGCGAAGCTACATATACTTGGAAATTAAGAAACATACTTCTAGATACCCTACAAGTTAAAGAGGAAATCACAATGAGAACTAGAAATTACTTTGAATTTAATGATAATGAAAATACTAAATGTCAAAAAGTCATGCAAGCAAGAGCTTTAAGGAAGGCACGTTTCCCTGCTGGGATCAGGTGGAAAGTCAGAACATGCTTCAGATGCCCCTAACTATCCAAGTGTTTCCCACCCTACCCTCCATCCTCTGAACTGGCCACCTGCCTGAGAGAATGTCTCTCCACACATTCCTGTTCAAATTGAGACTAGGATTATTTTTTCCCCTTTCCCACCATTTTGAGTCTTACGAGATCCTTTTTGCATGGGTGTGAGGGCATGCGTGTTGACCAGTTGTGTTTTGGGATACAGTTTTTTTGCTCTTGAGAACGATTCTCTTATGCTCCACTTTCAGGGAAGAAAAGTCTCATTTTGCTTCTAGGGGTCAGAGCAATCTCAGAATATAGATTTAAATCTTCTACAAGTGGGGGCACATTGATGGTGTGTTTCCTCCTCACCTCTGATTGCTTAAAGTAAAGCACCAATAAGCAAGGCTTAGCCTGACATAGGACTTCAGTGTGAGGAGGGCTAGCCCAGGTGGGGAGATTGGAACATGGATTGGATGGGAGTGCTTTGAAACCTATTGCTTTTTTCTTTCTTTGCTTTGTATATATGTTATATTATACAATAAAAAATGTTGAAAAAACTGATCTCAATCAGTTAGAAAAAGAACAGTAAAATAACTCAAAGTGCAAGCAATAACACAATAGTTTGGAACCTCCATATTTCAAAGACATTGAATTATATATGATGTGCCGGTTTGAAACTGTTGTATACCCCAGAAAGCCATGTTCTTTAATCCTCATTAAAGAACTCATTATTGCTGGGTGGTATCTTTTCTATTGTTTCCATGGAGATGTGGCTCACCCAATTGTGGTGGTACCTTTTGATTAGGGGTTTCCATGGAGATGTGTCTCTACCCATTCAAGGTGGGATTGCTTTCTAGACCCCTTTATGAGTGAACCATTCTGGAAAAAGCTTGAGAGCCCACATAGCCAGAGACCTTTGGAGATGCAGAAAGAAAATGCCCCAGGAGAAACCATTGAAGAAGCCAGCAGAGAAAGCTAGCAGACTGCACCATGTGTCTTCCCAGCTGAGAGAGAAACCCCAAATTTCAATGCCCCTTTCTTTGGAGTTAAAGTATCTTTCTCTGGATGCCTTAGTTTGGACGTTGTTATAGCCTTAGAACCACAAACTTGCAGCTTAATAAATTCCCTTTTTGAAAGCCATTCCATTTCTGGTATATTGCATTCTGGCGGCTTTAGCAAACTAAAACATATGGAAAGGTCTGTTTTGTTTTGCTTTGCTTTGTTGGTCGGTTTAGGAAGGCTCCCTAAAGGAAGGGTACCTGAGTGTTTTTTATATTCTTTCCAGTCTTTTGGCATTAAATAGCATATTAGTCCCCATGATTTTATGAAAACATTATCTTATAAAATATTTTTATTTTCTAAGAGATTACGTGTTGTTGTTTATATATACAAAAACAAATGCATCACAAGCTCATATTGTAAGTTACAAATTTACTATCATTTGTTTAAAGAGGAGAATATCAAGAAAAAAATGGATTTAACATTTTTTCTTCAAATAAATTTCTATTGCCTATAAGCTGTTTTTATAAACTAAGATTCTCTGTTTAAGATTAACTTTTGTCACACATTTCTCTCAAATGAACCAAAATTAAGGAGTACCAAAAGCATATGTGAATAGGCAAAATATCATTTAAATTAATATGAAAAAACCTTCCCTTACAGAGTAAATTTCATATGCCTAACCAGAAAAGTTCCAGGGAGATCAGCTCTAGTGTTCATCAGGCTAGTTTTTGTTACATGTGAAAAGTGTTTTGAATAAATTAGACATGTGATAGATCTTTTCTCAACTAATCTAGCATTTAATTTCCTGGTAATTTCAGCCCATGTTCAATTTTAAATTGTGGATTATTCATCCTTTTGATTTTTCTTCCCCTTTAAAAAAATTAAAGGTGTAAAAGTAGATGAAAATTAAATTCAAAGTGGCCAATTTAGTTGCTTATTTATAATGCTATTAAATATTGAAGTATGACAAATTGCTGGCGAAAACAATAATAAAGTTTTGGGGGTGGGGGAAGTACAGCTACATAGTTCCCTGAGAACCCCTTTCACTTGTTTCATTCCATGAGTCTTCTCTTTTTATATTTTATGTTTTTTAATGCTATATGAAGATACTATATTTAGCCCCTATTTTTCTTAGCCTCTGTTTATATTTTGGTTTCTACATACACCATAATTCTCTGGATTCCTGGCATGGAAAAAACACTGCAAAATCCACCCTCTCCCCTACTGAAAAACATGAATATAAAGGGGAAAACATTACTAACAGCATAAATCTTCAAAAAAATACTTTTCCCTACATCTAAAAATATCTCAAAGAAATTAAAATCCATTGGGAACTTAAATTGGTTAAGGAAACAGATGTTTGAATTCTCCTATGTACAGTACTGGGAATGAAGTTTGGCACCAACAATAATTCCACTGAAGTATATTTCAAAAGATCGTCTGACTCTGTCTTTAGAATATTTGAAGCTAAACTGCTTTTACTCCTCCTTCTTGGTAAGAATTTAGCATTTTGTAAAAATACAACTTTATCATTTCCTCAGATACACTGATATGGACTGGGAAAAATTATGTATCTAAGAATTATGAGAATTATATTTTGGAACATTATTATGCCTCTACATTCTACTTTGTTTTACAGGTATTTGTGTGTACTTTATGTCCCTGACTATTTCATAATTGACCTACAAGCAAGAAACATAGTCTATTTCATGATTACAGTATCCATTATGCTAACGTAGCACTTTGCACATAGTAGGCATTCAGGAATATTGGTAGACTCTGAAATTACTGAATAATCATGTAAAAAATTACTTAAAATTAACAGTGAAAAAGAAGACTATTTTATCCTTAATCATATTGTAATGAAGACTATTTTAAACTCTATGCAGTGATGATACACACAAATATTTAAACTATTTATGTGCCTCAACTTGACATAATTTCATGATAACTTGATGGCAATCACATTTAAATATATTAGAATATTTTTGTAATAATGCTATTCTAGAATAGCAACTTTAATAGATGGGAAAACATGTTAATAATGGCCATTAACCTGCAGGAAACACGGAACATTAAACATTTCTTCAGAAATAGATGTATAAGTTTAACCATTCCACTACAATATTTATGAAAACCTCAAATTAAAATTTATAAAATGCAAACTATCAAATGTTTCACTTTACAGAATAATTTAGACTATAGTTTGTAATTTCTCTGGTGTACACATGGATGAGTGCCCTATATAAAAGGGGTTTTCTCCCCTTTAGTGCCTTTGACTATTACTCACTAAATATCAAAATGAATTCTGCTTTAATGTAAGACCAACACAATTTTATAAAAGCCCTTGATTATTCATTAATACAATATCAGTCAGTGAATACAAATAAGTGATTTTCCTTACCTTTAGAACAGCTATGAATGGCACAAAGTTAGCTCTTTGGAGTCCATTTTTATAGAGATCTGAGAGAAAAAACTGGTATTAGCATTTTAAAACTCAGCCTATATTATAGTGTTAGCTTATCTGTTAGCATGACAAATAAAGCTTTCTACTGATTAAAAATAAAAAAAGATAAAGGCGCTAAAGAGAAGGAAAAAGAACCAAAATTTATTTTTATTCTGGAACTTCACAAAATTCATTGCAATCTTAATTAAGAGGAAAAAGTGAACAGCCACAGAAAAACCTTCAAAAGGCATTCAGTTGAATTAGCTTTAAGTTGCAATAAAAAGCAATAAGAGAATTTGGAAGACATTCACTGGTGATCCTCAATCAATAACCCAATACAGAAAGATAATGTATTTAATAACTGAATATATAGGATTCTACGAGGGAAAATTCATATTCTCCTTGTTCTCTGTCTATAATAAAAGATCTCAGTAAAGAATTAAAAGTTGTATAGTAGGATTAGCCTTTTAAGAAGAAACATTGATAGACAGAACTGAGCATGTTCTGACATCAAAGTCTTTGCCATGATGCCACTTCACTTTAAAAGAAACAGTCTAAAAATTAAAATTACATTCTTACAGCTCATAAATGTAATGCAATTACATATCATAAATAGGAAGTATTTATTGCCTCAGAAAGGTGTTCTATACATACTTATGTGTCATGGTATGTGTATTTACACACATATACACACAAATCAACATACATATTATCAAGATCAAACAAGTGAAAAGGAGCAATAAACTTTAAGGTTTGCATTTTTCTTTAAAACTGGAGACTATATCAAAACATTTTTTAAAGGTCTAACTTACAGAATCATAAAGTTAAAAATCAAAAAGTATTTATAAAAATGGGAACAGTAAAAAGTTTTCTCAATAATAAAAAACAAATTAGATTATGTGCCAAGTTTTTAAAAGTATGGCATTATGAGATATTCTCTATATTTCCTTATTTAGAGAAAGTTTGATAACCAAGATAGATTTCAACTACCACATTTACTTATGGAAATAAAATGTGGTCATTAGGAAACATTTATTCTCTTTAGAAAAATATTCATCATAACATCATTATAGTGAAGAAAGTATTTGCATATGCTCTTTGGTTTAATTAAGGATTAAAGGCTTCAATTCAGTCACATTTAAAATTTTTATTTAGGGATATCATAAAAAGTAAGATAATGCTGGCCTTGCAGTTGGGATTTCAAAATACAAAATAAGGTATTTTCTTTATTATAATCAATACTCCTAAGGAGTAAAATGGGTAAAATGCATGAGATGGATTTAAAATTAAGTATTTTTATAGTATTCTCTAATTAGCAAGTTGCTGAGGGAAGTGGTCAAAAACATTGCTGTATGGTAAGATCTGAGAGCTATGATTAACAGAAAGAGGTAGTAATTAAAAATTAAATTAAAAATATATATACAATGTTTATTGTAGCTTCATATATACTAGCCAAAAACTGCAGCTTTACTCATGATAGTCCAAAACTGGAAACAATCCAAATGCCTAGCAATAGGTGAATGGACAAACAAATTAGGTATACCTGTACAACGGAATATTATTCAGCAATAAAAAGGAATAAACCATTAATACACATGCCACAAAACAGATGAATCTCCAAATAATTACACTGAATAAAAGAAGCCAGACCAAAACATTAAGTACATACTGCACGGTCCCATTTATAGAATACTCTAGAAAATGCAAACTCATCTATAATGACAGAAAACAAAGCAGTTTTTGCCTGGGGAAGGGAAGGGGGAGGAACAGCAGGGAAGGATGAAAAGAGCACAAGGAAATTCCTTTTGAGTGTGATGGAAATGTTCACTATGTTGATTGTGGTAATGATTTCAAAGTTGTACACCTGGATTGTACCCCCTAAATACACGTGCAGTTTATTTTTTGTCAATTATACTCAATAAAGTTGTTAAAAAGATTTTTTCTTTTTTTTTTTTTTTTGAACTGAGACTCAGTATCAAGGGATTGAGAAGAACCCTAGAATGAGCTGAGACTCAGCATCAAGGGATTGAGAAAACATTCTAGACCAAAAGGGAGAAGAGTGAAATGAGACAAAGTATCAACAGCTGAGAGATTCCAGAGTCCAGAGGTTATCCTGGAGGTTATTCTTACTCATTAAGTAGATATCACCTTGTTATTCAAGATGTAATGGAGAGGCTGGAGGGAACTGCCTGAAAATGTAGAGCTGTGTTCCAGTAGCCATGTTTCTTGATGATGATTGAATAATGATATAGCTTTCACAATGTGACTGAATGATTGTGAAAATCTTGTGTCTGATGCTCCTTTTATCTACTTTGTCAACAGACGAGTAGAACATATGGAATAAAAATAAATAATGGGGGAACAAATGTTAAAATAAATTTAGTTTGAAATGCTAGTGATCAATGAAAGGGAGGGGTAAGGGGTATGGTATGTATAATTTTTTTTTCTGTTTTCATTTTATTTCTTTTTCTGAATAGATGCAAATGTTCCAAGAAATGATCATGATGATGAATATGCAACTATGTGATGACATTGTGAATTACTGATTATATATGTAGAATGGAATGATCAAAATAGGAATGTTTGTGTTTGTTTGGTATTGTTTTGGTATTTAAAAAATAAAATAAAATAATTAAAGATTTATTTTTAAAAGCACATATGCCACATTAATGAATATCAAAGAACACAATGCTATAGAATTAAAATCAAGATATTACACTAATGAAAGTTTATTTATGTTAAGATAACCTTTAACTTACTTGTAGAAAACATCTTTTTTATGGACATATAACGCTCTGAGATGTTGCTTAACAAGCATGCACCTTTTAGTAGATTAATGGCAATGAGAAATATAAAGGCCCACTTATAACAACCTTGATTAAAAGATTTCCATTCATCAGCAAAGTTAAAGTACAATAACAATGCCTTTTGTTTTGGAGACAATTTTTTAAAGGGTTAACTTTTTAAAAAATCAGCCTTTACAAGGATATGTAATTCAAAAACATATGCTCTGAGAAGTATTTTTTAAATGAACAAAATTCATTTGGCTTGAGAACCAAAGGTTCTCAAAGGTTTTTATGAAATTTAAGTGAAAAAAGACTGCACTCATTAAATTGAAGAGATTTTGCAATTCAAATATAATGCTAATTATTAATGCAATAGATCCATCTCCTAAAATGTTATTTAACTACCAAAATTTTAATATCAGATGTTTAATACTATTTTCCTTAGACAGAAAGATTTTTAATACATTTTTATCAACATCTGTCATTCTTTACTAAATACTGTTAAAAAATCCAGCAGAAGTTTTTGCCTACAATTTTTTAATGATCTCTAAACAGCTAAATGAGCACATGGATGTATAAAACAGAGTACTGGAATTACGGGACATTCATTTTGTAAAGAATGGAATAAGGACCTCTAAATTCTCCACAGTGAATAACTACAGTAATATTTACAGAGCAAATGCATGCAAAGAGGATTTTTAAAGTAATTACAAGGACCTACATAAATGCTTTGGAGATGCACAAGGATAAGCAGATCTTTTCCTTAAAAATCCAAGTGTTAAAACCACAAGGGTGAATAATGCTGATTTATATACATTCACGTCCATTTAGAGTAAGAAAAGCTTTTATAATAAATAAGTAAAATGACCATTCCTAACAATTAACAGAATAACTATGTGCCTTTATGGGACGAATTTTATGCCTCCTTCCAGGAGATATTTATTTATCACAAAGGGGTACCTTACATCTACCACTGGCCAAAGCAATCATGCTTCTCTGAATGCTGACAAATATCTCTTTCCATATCACTTATTATATCAGTTACACACTAGTTTGTACTCCAAGTAACATATTCATGCCTTACTAGATCATAAGCTTCAGGAGGGCAGAGAAAATCTCTTCATCATTGTTTGTCACAGAAACTGATGTAACATCTTACACCTAATGGGAATTCAAGATTTGTTTGTTAACAAGAGCATCATTTAAAAGTAGAGATTAAAATGCAACAAAAGACTTCTGTTTCCATCAAGATGGAATAAGAAGAATCCAATTACCCTACCACCGGAAAGAACTAAAAAACAGGCAAAATATAAACATTTGGAAATGGATAGAGGTGACAGTAGCATATAATTGTGAGAAAAATTAACAGTGCTGAATGGTCTGTGAATGTCACGGAATGGACATATTGTCACAAGAAGGAAAGTTTGGGGTTAAAATATGGGAATGTATAACAGTGAATCTTGTGGTGGACAATCACTGAGACTAACTGTAATAATATTAAACAGAAGGCTATAGATTACAGAACAGCTCCTGGGGCCAGATCAGTGACCGGAAACACAGCGTACCACAGCATGGACCAGCTGGACCAGATGTGAGACTCCCCAACCGGAGAGTCTGCCAAAGTTAAAGGTACCACATCATCTTATGCTGGTGGGACCCACAGGAAAACAAGCACGACATACGGTGCAGGATAAGAAAAACAGAGTCCAGAGACTTCACAGGAAAGTCTTTCAACCTGCTGGTCTCACCCTTAGGGAAAACCGATACAGATGACTCTTTCCCCCTGATAGGAGGGCAGTTTGGACTGGGAAAATCTGATTGGGTCTATAATACCTACGTACACCGTCCTAAGGGTGGTGGGAAGAAAGGCACCATACAAGTAGGGCAAGAAACAAGAAAACAAGAACTGAAAAATTCTCCTCTATTAAACAAAACCTAACCTAGAGGTCCAGAAGAAGCTGAACTGAATGTCAAAGAACAGATAGACAACAAATTCATCCAGCAAGAAAACCCTAGGTAAAAGAAGTGAAAGAAATCTCCAGAACAAACTAATTAATTAAGGTAATTAAGTGTCTAGAAGTCAGCAAAAAATAACAAATCACACCAGGAAAATTGAAGATATGGCCCAGCCAAAGGAACAAACCAACAATTCAAATGAGATACAGGAGCTGAAACAATTAATTCAGAATATACGAACAGACATGGAAAACTTCATCAAAAACCAAATTAATGAATTGAGGGAAGATATAAAGAAGGCAAGGAATGAACAAAAAGAAGAAATCGAAAGTCTGAAAAAATAAATCACAGAACTTATGGGAATGAAAGGCACAGCAGAAGAGCTGAAAAAAAACAATGGAAACCTACAATGGTAGATTTCGAGAGGCAGAGATAAGATTGGTGAACTAGAGGATAGAATATCTGAAATCTGACAAGAAACAGAAACTCTAGGGGAAAAAGTGGAAAAATATGAGCAGGGACTCAGGGAATTGAATGACAATATGAAGTGCATGAATATACGTGTTGTGGGTGTCCCAGAAGAAGAGAAGGGAAAAGGAGGAGAAAAACTGATGGAGGAAATTATTACTGAAAATTCCCCAACTCTTATGAAAGACTTAAAATTACAGACCCAAGAAGTGCAGCGTACCCCAAAGAGAACGGATCCAAATAAACATACTCCAAAACATTTACTAATCAGAATGTCAGAGGTCAAAGAGAAAGAGAGAATCTTGAAAGCAGCAAGAGAAAAACAATCCATCACATATAAGGGAAACCCAATAAGACGATGTGTAGATTTCTCAGCAGAAACCATGGAGGCGAGAAGACAGTGGGATAATATATTTAAATTACTAAAAGAGAAAAACTGCCAACTAACAATTCTATATCAAGCAAAATTGTCTTTCAAAAATGAGGGAGATATTAAAACATTCTCAGACAAAAAATCACTGAGAGAATTTGGGACCAAGAGACCAGCTCTGCAAGAAATACTAAAGGGAACACTAGAGACAGATACAAAGACAGGAGAGAGAGATGTGGAGAACAGTGTAGAAAGGAAGACTGAGTAAAGGTAAAAAGAAGGAAAATTAGATATGACATATAAAACCCAAAAGGCAAAATGGTAGAAGAAAGTACTACCTGTACAGTAATAACACTAAATGTTAATGGATTAAAGTCCCGAATCAAAAGACATAGACAGGCAGAATGGATGAAAAAACAGGACCCATCTATATGCTGTCTACAGGAAACACATCTTAGACCCAAAGATAAACATAGGTTGAAAGTGAAAGGTGTAGAAAAGATATTTCATGCAAATAACAATCAGAAAAGAGCAGGAGTAGCTATACTAATATGCAACAAATTAGACTTCAAATGTAAAGCAGTTTACAGAGACAAAAAAGGATACTATGTACTAATAAAAGGAACACTTCAGCACGAAGACATAACAATCACAAGTATTTATGCACCAAACCAGAATGTTCCAAAATATATGTGGCAAACACTGAAAATATGAAAAGAAAAATAGACACATCTACCATACTTTTTGGAGACTTCAATTCCCCACCCTCATCAATGGACAGAACATCTAGACAGAGGATCAAAAAAGAAACAGACAATTTGAATAATACAATAAATGAGTTAGACTTAACAGACATTAATAGAACATTACACCCCGCAACAGCAGGATACACCTTTTCCTCAAGTGCTCATGGATCATTCTCAAAGATATACCATATGCTGGGTCACAAAGCAAGTCTCAATAAATTTAAAAAGATTGAAATTATACAAAACACATTCTCAGATCATAAAGGAATGAAGTTGGAAATCAATAAGAGGCTGAGTGCTAGAAAATGCTTAATATCTGCAGGTTCAACAACATACTGTTAAATAACCAGTGGGTCAAGGAAGAAATTACAAGAGAAATCAGTAAATATGTCAAGGCAAACGAAAATGAAAACACAACATATCAAAACTTATGGGACGCAGCACAGGAAGTGCTAAGAGGGAAATTTATTGCCCTAAATGCCTATATCAGCAAAGAAGAAAAGGCAAAAATTCAGGAATTAACTGTCCAGTTGGAAGAACTGGAGAAAGAGCAGCAAAACCCCAAAGCAAGCAAAAGGAAAGAAATAACAAAGATTAGAGCAGAAATAAATGAAATTGAGAACATGAAAACAATAGAGAAAATCAATAAGACCAGAAGTTCGTTCTATGAGAAAATCAGTAAGATTGATGGGCCCTTAGCAAGACTGACAAAAAGAAGAAGAGAGAGGACGCAAATAAATAAGATCAAAAATGGAAGAGGAGACATAACCACTGACCTCACAGAAATAAAGGAGGTAATAACAGGATACTATGAACAACTTTACACTAATAAATACAACAATTTAGATGAAATGGACAGGTTCCTGGAAAGGCATGAACAACCAACTTTGACTCAAGAAGAAATAGATGACCTCAACAAAACCAATCACAAGTAAAGAAATTGAATCAGTCATTCAAAAGCTTCCTAAAAAGAAAAGTCCAGGACCAGACGGCTTCACATCTGAATTCTATCAAACATTCCAGAAAGAATTAGCACCAACTCTCCTCAAACTCTTCAAAAAAATCAAACTGGAGAGAAAGCTACCTAATTTATTCTATGAAGCCAAGATCACCCTCATATCAAAATCAGGCAAAGATATTACAAAAAAAGAAAACTACAGGCCAATCTCTCTAATGAATATAGATTCAAAAATCCTGAATAAAACTCTAGCAAATCATATCCAACAACAAATTAGAAGAATTATACATCATGACCAAGTAGGATTCATCCCAGGTATGCAAGGATGGTTCAACATAAGAAAATCAATTAATGTAATACACCATATCAACAAATCAAAGCAGAAAAGTCACATGATCATCTCAATTGATGCAGAGAAGGCATTTGACAAGATTCAACATCCTGTCCTGTTGAAAACACTTCAAGAGATAGGAATACAAGGGAACTTCTTTAAAATGATAGAGGGAATATATGAAAAACCCACAGCTGATATCATCCTCAATGGGGAAAAATTGAAAACTTTCCCCCTAAGATCAGGAACAAGACAAGAATGTCCACTATCACCACTATTATTCAACATTGTGTTGGAGGTTCTAGCCAGAGCAATTAGACAAGAAAAAGAAATACAAGGCATCAAAATTGGAAAGGAAGAAGTAAAACTATCACTGTTTGCAGACGATATGATACTATACGTCGAAAACCCGGAAAAATCCACAACAAAACTACTAGAGCTAATAAATGAGTACAGCAAAGTAGCAGGTTACAAGATCAGCATTCAAAAATCTGTAGCTTTTCTATACACTAGTAATGAACAAGCTGAGGGAAAAATCAAGAAACGAATCCCATTTACAATCGCAACTAAAAGAATAAAATACTTAGGAATAAATTTAACCAAAGAGACAAAAAACCTATATAAAGAAAACTACAAAAAACTGCTAAGAGAAATCACAGAAGACCTAAATAGATGGAAGGGCATACCGTGTTCATGGATTGGAAGACTAAATGTAATTAAGATGTCAATCCTACCTAAACTCATCTACAGATTCAATGCAATACCAATCAAAATCCCAACAACTTATTTTTCAGAATTAGAAAAACCAATAAGCAAATTTATCTGGAAGGGCAGGTTGCCCCGAATTGCTAAAAACATCTTGGGGAAAAAAAACGAAGCTGGAGGTTTAGCGATGCCGGGCTTTAAGGCATATTATGAAGCCACCATGGTCAAAACAGCATGGTATTGGCATAAAGGTAGATACATCGACCAATGGAATCGAATAGAGTGCTCAGATATAGACGCTCTCATCTATGGACATTTGATCTTTGATAAGGCAGTCAAGCCAACTCACCTGGGACAGAACAGTCTTTTCAATAAATGGTGCCCAGAGAACTGGATATCCATAAGTAAAAGAATGAAAGAAGACCCGTATCTCACACCCTACACAAAAGTTAACGCAAAATGGATCAAAGATCTAAACATTAGGTCTAAGACCATAAAACAGTTAGAGGAAAATGTAGGGAGATATCTTACGAATCTTACAACTGGAGGCGGTTTTATGGACCTTAAACCTAAAGCAAGAGCACTGAAGAAAGAAATAAATGGGAGCTCCTCAAAATTAAACACTTTTGTGCATCGAAGAACTTCATCATGAAAGTAGAAAGACAGCCTACACAATGGGAGACAATATTTGGAAATGACATATCAGATAAAGGTCTAGTATCCAGAATTTATAAAGAGATTGTTCAACTCAACAACAAAAGGACAGCCAACTAAATTACAAAATGGGAAAAAGACTTGAACAGACACCTACCAGAAGAGGAAATACGGATGGCCAAGAGGCACATGAAGAGATGTTCAATGTCCCTGGCCATTAGAGAAATGCAAATCAAAACCACAATGAGATATCATCTCACACCCACCAGAATGGCCATTATCAACAAAACACAAAATGACAAGGGCTGGAGAGGATGCGGAGAAAGAGGCACACTTATCCACTGTTGGTGGGAATGTCAAAGGGAAAGTGCAACCACTGTGGAAGGCAGCTTGGCGGTTCCTCAAAAAGCTGAATATAGAATTGCCATACGACCCAGCAATACCATTGCTAGGCATCTACTCAAAGGACTTAAGGGCAAAGACACAAACGGACATTTGCACACCAATGTTTATAGCAGCGTTATTTACAATTGCAAAGAGATGGGAACAGCCAAAATGTCCATCAACAGAAGAATGGCTAAACAAACTGTGGTATATACATACGATGGAATATTATGCAGCTTTAAGACAAGATAAACTTGTGAACCATGTAATAACATGGATGGACCTAGAGAATGTTATGCTGAGTGAGTCCAGCCAAAAACTAACGGACAAATACTGTATGGTCCCACTGATGTGAACGGACATTCGAGATTAAACTTGAAATATGTCATTGGTAACAGAGTCCAGCAGGAGTTAGAAACAGGGGAAGACAATGGGTAATTGAAGCTGAAGGGATACAGACTGTGCAACAGGACTAGATACAAAAACTCAAAAACGGACAGTACAATAATACCTAATTGTAAAGTAATCATGTTAAAACACTGAATGAAGCTGCATCTGAGCTATAGGGTTTCTTTTGTTTATGTGTGCTTGTTTGTTTGTTTGTTTGTTGTTGTTTTTACTATTATTACTACTTTTATTTCTTTTCGCTATATTAACATTTTATATCTTTTTCTGTTGTGTTGCTAGTTCCTCTAAACCGATGCAAATGTACTAAGAAACGATGATCACGCATCTATGTGATGATGTTAAGAATTACTGAGTGCATATGTAGAACGGTATGATTTCTAAATGTTGTGTTAATTTCTTTTTTTTTCTTTCTTTCCGTTAATAAAAAAAATAAAATAAAATAAAAAAATAAAAAAATCTGTAGCATTTCTATACACCAGCAATGAACAAGCTGAGGGGGAAATCAAGAAACGAATCCCATTTACAATTGCAACTAAAAGAATAAAATACCTAGGAATAAATTTAACTAAAGAGACAAAAAACCTATACAAAGAAAACTACAAAAAACTGTTAAAAGAAATCCCAGAAGACCTAAATAGATGGAAGGGCATACCGTGTTCATGGATTGGAAGACTAAATATAGTTAAGATGTCAATCCTACCTAAATTGATTTACAGATTCAATGCAATACCAATCAAAATCGCAACAACTTATTTTTCAGAAATAGAAAAACCAATAAGCAAATTTATCTGGAAGGGCAGGGTGCCCCGAATTGCTAAAAGTATCTTGAGGAAAAAACCAAGCTGGAGGTCTCACGCTGCCGGACTTTAAGACATTATGAACCCACAGTGGTCAAAACAGCATGGTATTGGCATAAAGATACATATATCAACTAATGGAATTGAATACAGTGCTCAGATATACCCTCTCATCTATGGACATTTGATCTTTGATAAGGCAGTCAAGCCAACTCCCCTGGGACAGAACAGTCTCTTCAATAAATGGCGCCTAGAGAACTGGATATCCATATGCAAAAGAATGAAAGAGGACCCGTATCTCACACCCTACACAAAAGTTAACTCAAAATGGGTCAAAGATCTAAACATTAGGTCTAAGACCATAAAACAGAGGAAAATGTAGGGAGATATCTTATGAAACTTACAATTGGAGGCGGTTTTATGGACCTTAAACCTAAAGCAAGAGCACTGAAGAAAGAAATAAATAAATGGGAGCTCCTCAAAATTAAACACTTTTGTGCATAAAGAACTTCATCAAGAAAGTAGAAAGACAGCCTACACAATGGGAGACAATATTTGGAAACGACATATCAGATAAAGGTCTAGTATCCAGAATTTATAAAGAGATTGTCCAACTCAACAACAAAAAGACAGCCAACCCAATTACAAAATGGGAAAAAGACTTGAACAGACACCTCTCAGAAGAGGAAATACAAATGGCCAAAAGGCACATGAAGAGATGCTCAATGTCCCTGGCCATTAGGGAAATGCAAATCAAAACCACAATGAGATATCATCTCACACCCACCAGAATGGCCATTATCAACAAAACAGAAAATGACAAGTGCTGGAGAGGATGCGGAGAAAGAGGCACACTTATCCACTGTTGGTGGGAACGGCAAATGGTGCAACCACTGTGGAAGGCAGTTTGGCGGTTCCTCAAAAAACTGAATATAGGGACTTCCGGAGAAGATGGCGGCTTAGTAAGACGTGCGGGTCTTAGTTCCTCCTCCCGAAAAGCAACTAAAGAAACAGAAACAATACGAAACAGCTCCCGGAGTCACGACAGAGACCAAAAAGACAGCGTACCCCATTCTGGAACAGCTGAACGGGCAGGGAGAATCTTCTGCGGTGAGATACCCGAGGGGCGTGCGTTTTCCCGGCCGGGGCGGCTGGCGACTGGGGTCCCCTCCACGCACGTGGCTCCCCGGTCTGACTGGGAACGTGGGATAGCGGGGCCCTCCCGTCACGCTTGGCGTTTCGGGCCAGCTGGGCAATTAGGACCGGCACTCACCCAAGCCGCGGCGGCCAGCGACCCCCGCCTCCACGCGCGGTTTCCCGGGCGACTGCCGTGCAGACAGACGAGCGCCACGAGCGCCACCTACTGGGCAGGAAAAGAAAAACAGAGCCCAGAGATTCCACAGAAAAACCTTTCAACCAGCTGGGTCCCACACCCAGGGAAATCTGATCAAATGCCCAGACACCAGCAGAAAATAATGGATGACGCTCGGAAAATTGAAGATATGGCCCAGTCAAAGGAACAAACCAATAGTTCAAATGAGATACAGGAGCTGAGACAACTAATGCTAAATATACGAACAGAAATGGAAAAACTCTTCAAAAACCAAATCAATAAATTGAGGGAGGACATGAAGAAGACATGGGCTGAACAAAAAGAAGAAATAGAAAATCCGAAAAAACAAATCACAGAACTTATGGGAGTGAAGGACAAAAAAGAAAAAATGGAAAAAACAATGGATACCTACAATGGTAGATCTGAAGAGACAGAAGCTACAATCAGTGAACTGGAGGATGGAACATCTGAATTCCAAAAAGAAACAGAAACTATAGGGAAAAGAATGGAAAAACTTGAGCAGGGGATCAGGGAACTGAATGACAATATGAAGCGCACAAATATACGTGTTGTGGGTGTCCCAGAAGGAGAAGAGAAGGGAAAAGGAGGAGAAAAACTAATGGAAGAAATTATCACTGAAAATTTCCCAACTCTTATGAAAGACCTAAATTTGCAGATCCAAGAAGTGCAGTGCACCCCAAAGAGAATAGGCCCAAATAGGCGTTCTCCAAGACACTTACTAGTTAGAATGTCAGAGGTCAAAGAGAAAGAGAGGATCTTGAAAGCAGCAAGAGAAAAACAATCTGTCACATACAAGGGAAACCCAATAAGACTATGTGTAGATTTCTCAGCAGAAACCATGGAAGCTAGAAGACAGTGGGATGATATATTTAAATTACTAAAAGAGAAAAACTGCCAACCAAGACTCCTATATCCAGCAAAATTGACCTTCAAAAATGAAGGAGAAATTAAAACATTTATAGACAAAAAGTCACTGAGAGAATTTGTGACCAAGAGACCAGCTCTGCAAGAAATACTAAAGGGAGCACTAGAGTCAGATACGAAAAGACAGAAGAGAGAGGTATGGAGTAAAGTGTAGAAAGAAGGAAAATCAGATATGATATATATAATACAAAAGCCAAAATGGTAGAGGAAAATATTATCCAAACAGTAATAATACCAAAAGTTAATGGACTGAATTTCCCAATCAAAAGACATAGAATGGCAGAATGGATTACGACCCAGCAATACCACTGCTAGGTATCTACTCAAGGGACTTAAGGGCAAAGACACAGATGGACATTTGCACACCAGTGTTTATAGCAGCATTATCTACAATTGCAAAGAGATGGAAACAGCCAAAATGTTCATCAACAGACGAGTGGCTAAACAAACTGTGGCGTATACCTACGATGGAATATTATGCAGCTTTAAGACAGACTAAACTTATGAAGCATGTAATAACATGGATGGACCTAGAGAACATTATGCTGAGTGAGACTAGCCAAAAACTAAAGGACAAATACTGTAAGGTCCCACTGATGTGAACCGACATTCGCGAATCAGCTTGGAATATATCATTGGTAACAGAGACCAGCAGGAGTTAGAAACAGGGTAAGATAATGGGTAATTGGAGCTGAAGGGATACAGACTGTGCAACAGGACTAAATACAAAAACTCAAAAATGGACAGCACAATAATACCTAAGTGTAATGTAACTAGGTTGGAACACTGAATGAAGCTGCACCTGAAATATGGTTTTTTGTTTGTTTGTTTGTGTGTTTGTATTTTTGTTTTTGTTTTTTTTCTTTTTCCTTTTTATATATATATATTATTAGTATTATTATTTTAATTCTCTTCTCTATATTAACATTCTATATCTTTTTCTGCTGTTTTGCTAGTTCTTTTCCTAAATCGATGCAAATGTACTAAGAAATGATGATCATACATCTATGTGATGATACTAAGAATTACTGAGTGCATTTGTAGAATGGAATGATTTCTAAATGTTGTGTTAATTTCTTTTCTTTTTTTTTGATTAATAAAAAAATTAAAAAAAAAACATATGCAAAAAAAAAAAAAAAAAAAAAAACTGAATATAGAATTGCCATACGACCCAGCAATACCATTGCTAGGTATCTACTCAAAGGACTTAAGGGCAAAGACACAAACAGACATTTGCACACCAACGTTTATAGCAGCGTTATTTACAATTGCAAAGAGATGGAAACAGCCAAAATGTCCATCAACAGACGAGTGGCTAAACAAACTGTGGTATATACATACGATGGAATATTATGCAGCTTTAAGGCAGGATAAACTTATGAAGCATGTAATAACATGAATGGACCTAGAGAACATTATGCTGAGTGAGTCTAGCCAAAAACTAAAGGACTGTATGGTCCCACTGATGTGAACCGACATTTGAGAATAAACTTGGAATGTGTCATTGGTAACAGAGATCAGCAGGAGTTAGAAACAGGGTAAGATAATGGGTAATTGGAGCTGAAGGGATACAGACTGTGCAACAGGACTAGATACAAAAACTCAAAAATGGACAGCACAATACTACCTAATTGTAATGTAATTTTGTTAAAACACTGAATGAAGCTGCATCTGAGCTATAGTTTTTTTTGTTTGTTTGTTTGTTTGTTTGTTTGTGTTTTTATATATATACATATTCTTTTTTTATTTTTTGTTATTATTATTTTTATTTTTTTCTCTATATTATCATTCTATATCTTTTTCTGTTGTTTTGCTAGTTCTTTTCCTAAATCAATGCAAATGCACCAAGAAATGATGATCATACATCTATGTGATGATATTAAGAATTACCGATTGCATATGTAGAATAGAACGATTTCTAAATGTTGTGTTAATTTTTTTTATTAATAAAAAAAATTAAATAAATAAATAAATAATAGGGGGAACAAAAGTTAAAAATAAATTTAGTTTGAAGTGCTAGTGGTAAATGAAAGCAAGGGGTAAGGGGTATGGCATGTATAATCTTTCTTTTTTCTGTTATCGTTTTATTTCTTCTTCTGTTGTCTTTTTTATTCTTTCTAAATCGATGCAAATGTTCTAGAAATGAGGAATATGCAACTATGTGATTATATTAAGAATTACTGATTGTATATGTGGAATGGAATGGTATCTGAATGTTTTCTTTGTTAATTTTTTTTAATTAATAAAAAAATTAAAAATATATATATATATAGTTAAGACAACTTCCAGGTCAAGATGGTGGCTTAACAACGTGCGCATTTTAATTCGTCCTCCAGAACAACTACTAAATAACCAGAAACAGTACAGAACAGCCCCTGGGGCCACGTCAGTGACCAGACACACAGCATATCCCAGTTTGGACCAGCTGGACCCCTGCTAGCACCCCCCAGAACTGTGAGTTCCCAAAGCTGTGGCGGCCAGCGCCCCTCCCCCACAGGCCACTTCCCAGAGGGCAAAGGAAAGGACTTTACCAGCAGCAGGGACTGCGGACAATCAAACTCCAATTGTGGAACTAATTACAAATTCTGACTACTAAAAATAGGCCCCCAGCTTAGGTGAACCTGATCAAAGCAGAGGTTGCTCATTTTTGCCCCGGTGCCAAGGGGGCAGGACTGACAGAAAAAGGGGGAAAAAAAAAAAAAAGAAGGAAACAGAGTTTTTTGTGGCTGTGTATCTACAAAGGCTTGCCTGCCTCTGGATTCAGTGGCGGGACTTTTCAGGCTGCAACTGCCCCAGTCATAGGCAGAAGTGAGCTCTTTTGGGGGCTTATCTGGAGCCTGTGCCTTCCCTAGGAGAGGAGTGAAGCCCCACCCAGGTAGAATCCCTCCATCAAGGAATTCAGACACCAGGGCTTGGTAATTTGAAGCCATTAAAACCAGACTACAACCTCTCCTCTGTCTCCACCATGCCCCCAGCAGGGAGAGTCTGCCAAAATTAAAGGTACTGCATCATCTTATGCTGGTGGGACCTGCAGTCAGAAAAGCATCACTTACTGGGCAGGATAAGAAAAACAGAGTCCAGAGACTTCACAGGAAAGTCTTTCAACCTGCTGGGTCTTACCCTCAGGAAAAACCGACCAGGTGACTCTTTCCTCCTGATAGGAGGCCAGTTTGGTCTGGGAAAATCAGGCTGGCATCTATAATATCTAAGTAGACCCTCCTAAGTGTGTGTGGGGGAAAGGCACAACACAAGCAGGGGAAGAAACAAGGAAACAAGAACTGAAAAATTCTCCTCTGTTAAACAAAAGTTAAGCTCAAGGTCCAGATAAAGCTGAACGGAATAAACAACAAATTCATCCAGCAAGAAAACCCTAGATAAAAGAAGTGAAAGCAATCTCCAGAATAAACTAATTAAGGTAATTAAATGCCTAGACACCAGCAAAAAATAACAAATCACACTAGAAAAATTGAGGATATGGCCCAGTCAAAGGAACAAACCAACAATTCAAATAACATACAGGAGCTGAAACAATTAATTCAGAATATACGAACAGACATGGAAAACCTTATCAAAACCAAATCAATGGCCTTGCAGACGCCGCCGCCCGTCGCCGCAGTTTCTCGCATGCAGCCATGGTCAACCCCACCGTGTTCTTCGACATCGCTGTCGAGGGCGAGCCCTTGGGCTGCGTCTCCTTTGAGCTGTTTGCAGACAAAGTTCCAAAGACAGCAGAAAATTTTCGTGCTCTGAGTACTGGGGAGAAAGGATTTGGCTATAAGGGTTCCTGCTTTCACAGAATTATTCCTGGGTTTATGTGCCAGGGTGGTGACTTCACACGCCATAACGGCACTGGTGGCAAGTCCATCTATGGGGAGAAGTTTGATGATGAAAACTTCATCCTGAAGCATATGGGTCCTGGCATCTTGTCCATGGCCAATGCTGGACCCAACACAAACGGTTCCCAGTTTTTCATCTGCACTGCTAAGACTGAGTGGTCGGATGGCAAGCACATTGTCTTTGGCAAGGTGAAAGAGGGAATGAATATTGTGGAAGCCATGGAACTCTTCGGGTCCAGGAATGGCAAGACCAGCAAGAAGATCACCATTGCCGACTGTGGACAAATCTAATAAATTTGATTTGTGTTTTGTCTTCACCACCAGACCATTTCTTCTGTAGCTCAGGAGAGCATCCCACTTCCCCTGGTCTGCCTCAGTATCCTATCATTGTGCTCTGGCTGCAGTTCTTTGGGTTCTACCTTGTGCTCCCCTTCCAAGTCTAGCTGGATTGCAGAGTTATGTTTATCATATGAAATAAAAACCTAAACAAACAAACAAAAAAAACCAAATCAATGAATTGAGGGAGGATATAAAGAAGGCAAGGAATGAACAAAAAGAAGAAACTGAAAGTCTGAAAAAACAAGTCACAGAACTTATGGGAATGAAAGACACAGTAGAAGCGATGAAAAAAACAATGGAAACCTACAATGGTAGATTTCGAGAGACAGAACATAGGATTTCTGAACTGGAAGAGGGAACATCTGAAATCTGAAAAGATACAGAAACTATAGGGAAAAAACTGGAAAAATCTGAGCAAAGACTCAGGGAATTGAAAGACAATATGAAGCGCACAAATATACATGTTGTGGGTGTCCCAGAAGGAGAAGAGAAGGGAAAAGGAGGAGAAAAACTAATGGAGGAAATTATCACTGAAAATTCCCCAACTCTTATGAAAGACTTAAAATTACAGATCCAAGAAGTGCAGCGTACCCCAAAGAGAATAGATTCAAATAGACATACTCCAAGACATTTACTAATCAGAATGTCAGAGGTCAAAGAGAAAGAGAGGATCTTGAAAGCAGCAAGAGAAAAGCAATCCATCACACACAAGGGAAGCCCAATGAGACTATGCGCAGATCTCTCAGCAGAAACCATGGAGGTGAGAAGACAGTAGGATAATATATTTAAATTATTAAAAGAGAAAACTGCCAACCAAGACTCCTATATCCAGCAAAATAGTCCTTCAAAAATGAGGGAGAAATTAAAACATTTTCAGACAAAAAATCACTGAGAGAATTTGTGACCAAGAGACCAGCTCTGCAAGAAATACTAAAGGGAACACTAGAGACAGATACAAAGGCAGAAGAGAGAGGTGTAGAGAAGGGTGTAGAAAGGAAGACTATGAGTAATGGTAAAAAGAAGGAAAATTAGATATGACATATAAAATCCAGAAGGCAAAATAGTAGAAGAAAGTACTACCCATGCAGTAATAACACTGAATGTTAATGGATTAAACTCTCCAATCAAAAAACATAGACTGGCAGAATGGATTAAAAAACAGGACCCATCTATATGCTGTCTCTATTCAAAGGACATGAGGCCAAGGACACAAATGGACATTTACACACCAATGTTTATAGCAGCATTATTAACAATTACCAAGAGATGGAAACAGCCAAAATGTCCAACAACAGACAGTTGGCTAAACAAATTGTGACATTTACATAAGATGCAATATTATGCAGTTGTAAGACAGAATAAAGTTATGAAGTATGTAACAACATGAATGGACCTTAAGGACATTATGCTGAGTGTGATTAGCCAGAAACAAAAGCACAAATACTGTATTGTCTCACTGATATGAGCTGACATTAGTGAATAAACTTGGAATATTTCCTTGGTAACAGAGACCATCAGGAGATAGAAATAGGGTAAGATATTGGGTAATTGCAGCTGAAGGGATTGTGCAACAGGACTGAATATAAAAACTCAGAAAATAACAGCACAATATTACCTAACTGTAATACAATTATGTTAAAACACTGAATGAAGCTGCATATGAGAATGATAGAAGGAGGAGGGCTGGGGCATAAATGAAATCACAAAGAAAGATAAATGATAAAGATTGAGATGGTGTAATCTAGGAATGCCTAGAGTGTATAATGATAATGACTAAATGTACAAATTTAAAAAATGTTTTTGCATGAGGAAGAACAAAAGAATGTCATTACTGCAGTGTGCTGAAAATAGATGGTACTTAATATTTTAAAATTTCAACTAATGTGAGACTAAAGCAAAAAATGTCTATTTGGTACAAATCTACACTTTGACTAGTGCATCTCCTAATATAACTTATGTAGATAGTTGATTGAACACCTTAAGTACATGGAACTTTGTATAGGACATGAGATTTTGTTGGTTTGTCCAGGTGATGCCCTGATGAATCCCAGAGTGATTTGATCAGTGAGTGGGAAAGTATTTGCAAAGTCCCATTCGGGGAATGGTGAGAACGGGGGAAAACTCAACATCCCCAAGTTGAATTCTTGATATTTTCATAAGCAGTGTGGACAACCAAAGCTATAGGCTGAGCCCCCAGTCTTGGGGTTTGTTCATATGAAACTTAACCCCACAAACGATAGGTCAAGTCTACTTAAAATTTAGGCCTAAGAGTCACCCCCCAAGAGAGCCTCTTTTATTGCTCAGATGTGGCCTCTCTCTCCAGCCAACACAACAAGCAAACTCACCACCCTCCCCCTATCTATGTGGAACATGACTCCCAGGGGTGTGGACCTTCCTGGCAGCGTGGGACAGAAATCCCAGAATGAGCTGAGACTCAGCATCAAGGGATTGAGAAAAACCCTACAATGAGCTGAGACTCAGCATCAAGGGATTGAGAAACCTTCTCGACCAAAAGAGGGAAGAGTGAAATGAGACAAAGTGTCAATGGCTGAGAGATTCCAGAGTCGAGAGGTTATCCTGGAGGTTATTCTTATGCATTAAGTAGATAGCACCTTGTTATTCAAGATGTAATGGAGAGGCTGGAGGGAACTGCCTGAAAATGTAGAGCTGTGTTCCAGTAGCCATGTTTCTTGATGATGATTGAATAATGATGTAGCTTTCACAATGTGACTGTGTGACTGTGAAAATCTTGTGTCTGATGCTCCTTTTATCTATCTTGTCAACAGACGAGTAGAACATATGGAATAAAAATAAATAATGGGGGAACAAATGTTAAAATAAATTTAGTTTGAAATGCTAGTGATCAATGAAAGGGAGGGGTAAGGGGTATGGTATGTATAATCTTTTTTTTTCTGTTTTCGCTTTATTTCTTTTTCTGTTGTCTTTTTATCTCTTTTTTATTTCTTTTTCTGGATCGATGCAAATGTTCTAAGAAATGATGAATATGCAACTAAGTGATGATATTTGAATTACTGATTATATATGTAGAACGGAATGATCACATGTTAATGCTTTAGCTGTCTGTTGTTAAATTTTTTAAATTAATAAATAAATAAATAAATAAATAATAATTAAAAAGAAAGCTATATGGGGAAAATGTACCTATTGCAAGCTATGGACTATAGTTAACAGTAATATTTTTTTAATTTATTTTATTTAATAAACATACCAACATATAAACATGAACATTCTTACCATATGATCATTCCATTCTACATATATAATCAGTAATTCAAAATATCATCACGTAGTTGTATATTCATCACCATGAACACTTCTTAGAAAATTTGCATCAACAGTAATATTTTTTAAACTTTTTTATTGTTAAATATAACATGTATACAAAGAAAAGAATGTAAAAACAATGATTTTCAAAGTACACTTCAACAAGTAGTTACAGAACAGATTTCAGAGTTTGGAATGGGTTACCATTCCAGTATTTCAGATTTTTCCTTTTAGCTGCTTTAAGACACTAGAGACTAAAAGAAATATCAATATAATGATTCAGCAATACTCGTTTGTTACACCCTACCTTCTCCGTATCACCCCACCATCACCTTTGATTTTTCTACCACTCTTTAGGGGTATTTTGGCTATACACATTCTAACTTTTTCATGTTGGAAGGGGCTGTTGATAATATGGGATAGGGGGATGGAACTAGTTGATGTTCTGAGATGCTGGCCCCTCTGCATTTCAGGACTTTTTTGGTCCAGGGATCTATCTGCAGGTTGTAGGTTTCTAGAAAGTTACCCTACCGCATGGAACCTTTGTAGAATCTTATATAATACCCTAGGTATTCTTCAGGATTGGCAAGAATGATTTATGAAGAAGCTTAAGTAAGTGACCTCCAAAGTAGCTTCTAGACTCTATTTGAACTCTTTCAGCCACTGATACTTTATTTGTTGCACTTATTTTCCCCCTTTTGGTCAGGATGGCATTGTTGATCCCATGGTGCCAGGGCCAGACTCATCCTTAGGAGTCATCTCCCATACTGCCAGAGAACATTAATATTTTAATACTCTTCCATCAACAGTCATAAATGTACCACAACAATGCTATGAATCAATAATAGGGGACAAGGGTATAAAGGGTATGGGATGATTTGGGCTTTCTTTTTAATTTTTAATTCTCCTCTGGAATAATGAAAATGTTCTAAAATTGATCATAGGGATGTATACACACTATGTGATGATACTGTGAGCCAGTAATTGTATACTTAAGATAGTTTGCATGGTGTGTGAATATATCTCAATAAAACTGCATTTAATATGGAACTATTAAACTTTACCACCTGGGATACATTAGGGACTCCCAAATCAATAAGCCAAGTCCTTGATCTTGAGACTTGCTCTTGTGAAGCTTATTTATGTAGCGGAGAAGCTAAGCCTACCTATAGTAATGCCTAAGAGTTACTTCTAGAGGACCTCTTCTGTTGCTCAGATGTGCCCTCTCTCTCTCTAAGCCCAACTCTGCAAGTAAAATCTTTACGACCCCTCCTGCTACGTGGGACCTGACACCCAGGGATGAAACTCTCCCTGGCAATGTGGGACATGATACTCACAGGGATAAACCTTCCTAACCAAAAGGGGGAAAAGAATTCTAACCAAATAAGTTATCAGTGGCTGAGAGAGTTCAAATAGAGTCAAGAAGTTATTCAGGAGGCTACTCTCAAGCAAGCTTCAGCTAGATATTGCTATTTACCATGGTTTGTCAACCCCCAACTAAAAGCATTCCTGACAACTCTAAAGAACACCTGGGACTCTATCTGAGAGTCTACAAAGTTTCCATGCACTAAGATAACTTTCCAGAAATCTATAACCTCCAGATAGGTTCCTAGGCCAGATAAGTCCTGAAGCCCAAAGAGGCCAGCGTTTGCAGAACATCAAGTAGTTCCATCCCCCTATCCCATGATATCGACAGCCCACCATGAAAAAGTTAGAATGGGCATAGCCCAAATACCCCTAAAGATTGGGAGAAAGATCAAAGGAGAAGGTGGAGTTACAACAGAGAAGATAGGATTTAACAAATGAGTATGACTGCTCATTCATACTGATATTTCTTTTAGTATCCGGTGTCTTGCAGCAGCTAGGAGGAAAAAACTAAAATTGTGGTACTGTAGCCCATATGAAACTCTGAAATCTGTTCTATAACTAATTGTTGTGGTGTGCTTTGAAATTTTTTTTTCCACAATAAAAAAATTTTTTAAAAGATTAAAAAAGAAAGCACATACACAAAAACAAAACAGTACAAAACAAAACTGCATTAAAAAAAACAAATAAACAAGCAAACAAAAGGCCAGTCAGCTGTGGTCACTAAGCAGACCAGACTCATTCATGTGCCTCACTCAGCTTCCTCTATAATCATGTCTGAAAACCCGATATGGCTGAGACTGAGAAATTCAGTAAAAATTAAAGAAGGAAGGTCAGGCGGGCCACAGTGGCTCAGCAGGCAAGAATGCTTGCCTGCCATGCCAGAGGACCAGGGTTCGATTCCCGGTGCCTGCCCATGTAAAAAAAAAAAAAAAATTAAAGAAGGCAGAAATGCAGAGAAATATCCACTGCGCTCCAAAGAAACAATCAAATAGGAGAAACAATCAGGAGAACCGTAATGAGGCATGTGCTGCCAATATGCACTGTACATTCCACAAGCATTACCTTCTTATTTTACTTCTTTTGGCTGTTAACTTTGTAAGATGCAAAGAGGTTGGATCAAGTTTAAATGACTGTGCTACTCATTTACACATCAAGGAATTCAGAACAACTGATAAGGAAGACTGCACCTGTCTCCCAGGTTGGGGAAGAAAGAAGTTGGTTGAGATGACAGTGAATCTAGAGTAAAACAAAGCTGGTCCAAGATGTCCTACAGGCTGTAAAATGCAGTTTAACCAGTGTAACTTTTTGTTGTTGTTCTTCAAATTATTCTAATTATTGGAATGTGCATTGTTTAAATATGTGAAGTTTTTTTTAATAATTAGAGACTTTTATTTTTAATTGCATACTCTGATATCTGTTGTGGATTTCCACAGCATATTTCTAATTTTTGCCCATCTGAGCCATGAATTCAGAACTTTAATAAACTCTTCCAGTAAGTTCATAAATATGTGAGGTTTTAAAACCTGAAAACAACAACAACAACAACAACAACAACAAAAAATGGACAAAATATATAAAAACAGTTTTCAAGATAGTAGACATAAGGCTTCAAAGGACAGCTGTCCCTGAGAGATAGGAAACCAATGAAGTGGGCACTGCAAATGGCCCCAGCTTATTATCTGGGGAGACCTTACAGGATGCTGCTTAGAGAAGGGAAACCCAAGCAGAGTTCAGCAGTCTCCCTGAATTGAAGAGATAGATGGAAGTTCAAGGAGGAAAACGCAGCTAGATTCATAGGGGGCAGTACCAGAGAAGAAAGCTCTAGAGATCTGATGAGGGTCACCATTGTGTGCAAGGAAATTACTCAAAGCCAGGTAAAGAATCATCTGAGAGGATTATAAGAAGCCACCACTAGAGTTCACACATCGTGGGGAATAGTGCTTTTTCTCACCAGCCAGACTACAAAACCTCACAATTCATGGGACATTGGTTAGAGTGCTAAGAAGGAGTTTGCCCCAGTTGTGGGAACAATTAGTCCTAGACTAAATGCTGTTCTGTTACTGTCAAACCATTAAAACCAAGACCCAAAGGAAGCAAACTGCTTTTATCAAAGAGAACAAAATTCAAATGTATCTAAATGAATAGGGTGCATGGGTGGTTCAGTGGTAGAATGCTCACCCTCCATGCAGGAGACCTGGGTTCAATTCTCGGACCATGCACTCCAAAAGTAATAATAATAAAGCAAAACATTAAAAATATCTATGAATACAAAAATATTGTGCACCTGGCAAACTACAACTTACATTTTCTGGTATCCAATAAAAAAAATTAACAGGCATGCAAAGACATGAGAAAATATGACCCAAAATGTAGAGAAAAAAATCAAAGTAATTGAAACAGATGCAGAATGACACAGATGGTAAAATTTGAAGACAGAAACATTTAAACATTTACCATAACTATATTCCACATACGTGTTCAAGAAGCTGGAAGAAAGACTGAACATGTGAAATAGATCCATAGAAAATGTAAAGAAAAGACCCAAGATGAACTTTTAGAGAAGAAAATCACAATTTGAGATGAAAAATATGATGTACAGGAGTAACAGGAGATTAGACACTGCAGAAGAAAACATTAGAAAGCAATAGAAACTAACCAAAATGAACCCTAGAGAGAGAAAAGACTGAGAAAAAATTAAACAGGGAATAAGTGAGTTTTAGGACAACCTCAAGCAGCCTAACACACATGTAACTGCAGACCCAAAGGGCAGGAGAAGTGGCAGAAAAAATACCTGAAGAAATAATGTTCAAAATATTTCCAAACTTGATGAAAACTATAAAACCACAAATCTAAGATGTTCAATAAACACAAGTACAAGAAATATGAAAAAAAAAAAAACTGCACCAAGTCATATCGTAATCAAACTGCTTAAAACTAAAGAAAAAAAAATTAAAAAACCAGAGGGGGAAAAAAAAGACATTGCATACAGAGGAACAAAAATAAGAATTCCAGCAAATTCTCATTGGAAAAATGCAAGCCAGAAGATGACAGAGCAGCATCTTTAAAGGAGAAAAGAAAAGAGTATCAATCTAGAATTTTATCCTGAACAAAACTATCTTTCACAAATGAAACCGAAATACAGACTTTTTTGATATACAAAAGCTGAAAAAATTCATCTTTAAGAGACCAGACTATAAGAAATGTTAAAGGAAGTCCTTCAGACAAAAAAATAACACTGGATGAAACCCTGAAATACCCAAAGGAATGAAGAAGATCAGAAACGGTAACTATGTGGGTAAATATAAGACTTATCATTATTATTTTAATCCCTTTAAAAGATAACTAACTTTCAAAGCAAAAAACAACAACAACATATTGTGGCACTTATAGTAGAAGTGAAATGTATGAAAACAATAGCACAAATAATGGGAAGAAAGAAATGGATATCTACTCTTAGACCATACTAGAGTTGGTATAACATTACTTGAAAGTAAACTGTGATAAATTAAAGAAATAAACTATAATCATGAAAGCAAACCCTAAAACCTTTTCTAAACAATTATAAAAATGAAATTATAGGGTATGTATTCTTTTCTATAAGGCTTCTTTAACTCAGCATGACCGTTATGAAATTCATCCATGTTATGTGTAAATTTCTCTTTATTGCAGAACAGTATTCAATTTTATTAATTCAAACAGTTTGTTTATCCACCCTCCAAATGATGGAGGAAAGGGGGAAATAGAATCATTCTTCTCCACCAGGCAATATTACCTTCTGGGCACTTAACTGCTAAAGTTTTCTGTCTTTATTGAATGACAAGCACTACCATCCATCCAGGTGTTAAAGCCAAAAAATTCAGAAACTGTGTTGTTTCTTTCCATCGATATCCGATCTATAACCAGGTGCTATCTGTTTTGCCTCCTTAATCTGTTTCAAATCTATCCTTCTCCCTATATTCATTGCCATCACCCTATACCAGGGTTTCACAGCTCCAGCACTACTAACATTTTTAGCTAGATAGTTCTAGCCAAAATACTTGGATGATAGTCCTGTATATTATAGGGTGTTTTAGCAGCATTCCTGGCCTCTAGCTACTATATGCCAGCAACTCCCCCAGATAGCTGCTAAAGGCTCCCTGCATCATCATATGACCGCTGCCCACCTATAACCTGTTCTCCACACTTCAACCAGAAGATTTCCAATTCTGACCTTGTTAGTCCCTCCTTGAAGCACTTTAATGCTTTCCATTTCAAAATCCAAAATCTCTATTGTTGCTTCACATGGCCTAGCTCTCATTTCTCCAGATTCATCTTGTACCTCACTGCATCCTGCCTTCCCCCACTCTTTATCCAGCCTCACTGGCTCCCTGTCACTTCTTCAAATGGGTCATTCTCCCTTCAGCCATCATGTCTTCCCTCAACCCTCTGCCAGGAAACTTCTTCCCCTACCTCTCATAACAACCTGAGAACAAGTAGGTACTATTAAAACAAAAACCCGAGAGATCCAAGATGGCGTCTTAGTAAGGTACATGCGTCTTAGTTCCTCCGACTCCAAATCAACTAATAGGGGAACAGAAACAGTACAAAACAGCTCCCGGGGCTACAGCAGGGAATGGACACACAGCGTAACCAAGTCTGGGCTGGCTAGTCTGACTGCGAAACTCAGCTGCGGTGAGTGAGATCCCCGAGCGGCGGGCGATTTCCCGAGCAGCCGCAGCTGCGGCGGTCCGAGCTAATCCCTCCCTCCTTCCGGGGCTGGCTGAGAGATTCGGAGAGACAAGCTTCCCAGCCAAGGCAGCCGGCGCCACACTTTTGCGGGCGGCTTCGAGTCCGCGACTACAAGTCTCGGATCAGAGGGCTATCCAAAGTCTGGGCTGGCAAGTCTGATTGCGAGACTTGGCTGCTGCGAGACCCCCGAGCGGCCGCAGCTGCGGCGGTCCGAGCTAATCCCTCCCTCCTTCCCGGGCCGGCTGAGAGTATCGGAGAAGTAAGTTCCCCAAGCCGAGGCAGGCGGCGCCCTTCTTTTGCGGGCGGCTTCGAGTCTCGGCTTTAAGTCCGCGGCTACGAGTCCTGGATCAGAGGGCTATCCAAAGTCTGGGCTGGCTAGACTGACTGTGAGACTCGGCTGCAGTGAGACCCCCGAGCGGCGTGCGATTTCCCGATCAGCGGCAGCTGTGGTGGTCCGAGCTACTCCCTCCCCCCTTTCCGGGCCGGCTGAGAGTATTGGAGAAGCAAGTTTCCCAAGCCGAGGCAGGTGGCACCCCTCTTTTGCGGGCGGCTTCGAGTCTCTGCTTCGAGTCCGCGGATACGAGTCTCAGATAGGAGGGCTATCCAAGCCGCGGAAGCCCCCCCACCACGGGAGGCTTCCTGGTCCGGTGGGGAATCCCCCAGGCCCGCTGCGGCCCGCAACCAGCCACAGGGTCCCCTCAAGCCGCGGCAGCTGAGCCCCCACCACGCGCGGCCCCTGAACCAACGGAGAGATTTGGATCCGAAATCCCCAGGCCACGGAGATCGGTGACTGGGGGAGACCCATTCCAAACACTTGAGACAAACGTGTGCCACGTGCGCCACGTACTGGGCAAGATAAGAAAAACAGATCCCAGAGATTTCACAGAAAAATCTTACAACCTTGCTGGGTCCAACACCCAGAGAAATCTGAATAAATGCCCAGACGCCAGCAGCAGAAGATAACTGTCCACGCTCAAAAGATTGAGAATATGGCCCAGTCAAAGGAACAACCCAATAGCTCAAATGAGACACAAGAGCTGAGACAACTAATCCTGAATATACGAACAGAAATGGAAAACCTCTTCAAAAATGAAATCGATAAATTGAGGGAGGACATGAAGAGGACATGGGCTGAACATAAAGAAGAAATAGAAAAACTGAAAAAACAAATCGCAGAACTTATGGAAGTGAAGGATAAAGTAGCAAACATAGAAAAAATAATGGATAGTTACAATGATAGATTTAAAGAGACAGAAGATAGAATTAGTGATTTGGAGGATGGAACATCTGCATTCCAAAAAGAAACAGAAACTATAGGGAAAAGAATGGAGAAATTTGAACAGGGTATCAGGGAACTCAAGGATAATATGAACCGCACAAATATACGTGTTGTGGGTGTCCCAGAAGGAGAAGAGAAGGGAAAAGGAGGAGAAAAACTAATGGAAGAAATTTTCACTGAAAATTTCCCAACTCTTATGAAAGACCTAAAATTACAGATCCAAGAAGTGCAGCGCAACCCAAAGAGATTAGACCCAAATAGGCGTTCTCCAAGACACTTACTAGTTAGAATGTCAGAGGTCAATGAGAAAGAGAGGATCTTGAAAGCAGCAAGAGAAAAACAATCCATCACATACAAGGGAAACCCAATAAGACTATGTGTAGATTTCTCAGCAGAAACCATGGAAGCTAGAAGACAGTGGGATGATATATTTAAAATACTAAAAGAGAAAAACTGCCAACCAAGACTCCTATATCCAGCAAAATTATCCTTCAAAAATGAGGGAGAAATTAAAACATTCTCAGACAAAAAGTCACTGAAAGAATTCGTGACCAAGAGACCAGCTCTGCAAGAAATACTAAAGGGAGCATTAGAGTCAGATACAAAAAGACAGAAGAGAGAGATATGGAAAAGAGTGTAGAAAGAAGGAAAATCAGATATGATATATATAATACAAAAGGCAAAATGTTAGAGGAAAATATTATCCAAACAGTAATAACACTAAATGTCAATGGACTGAATTCCCCAATCAAAAGACATAGATTGGCAGAATGGATTAAAAAACAGGATCCTTCTATATGCTGTCTACAGGAAACACATCTTAGACCCAAAGATAAACATAGGTTGAAAGTGAAAGGTTGGGAAAAGATATTTCATGCAAATAACAACCAGAAAAGAGCAGGAGTGGCTATACTAATATCCAACAAATTAGACTTCAAATGTAAAGCAGTTAAAAGAGACAAAGAAGGACACTATATACTAATAAAAGGAACAATTAAACAAGAAGACATAACAATCATAAATATTTACGCACCGAACCAGAATGCCCCAAAATACGTGAGGAATACACTGCAAACACTGAAAAGGGAAATAGACTCATATACTATAATAGTTGGAGACTTCAACTCACCACTCTCATCAAGGGACAGAACATCTAGACAGAAGATCAACAAAGAAATAGAGAATCTGAATATTACTATAAATGAACTAGACTTAATAGACATTTATAGGACATTACATCCCACAACAGCAGGATACACCTTTTTCTCAAGTGCTCATGGATCATTCTCAAAAATAGACCATATGCTGGGTCACAAAGCAAGTCTTAACAAATTTAAAAAGATTGAAATCTTACACAACACTTTCTCGGACCATAAAGGAATGATGTTGGAAATCAATAATAGGCAGAGTGCCAGAAAATTCACAAATACGTGGAGGCTCAACAACACACTCCTAAACAACGAGTGGGTCAAAGAAGAAATTGCTAGAGAAATTAGCAAATACCTCGAGGCGAATGAAAATGAAAACACAACATATCAAAACTTATGGGATGCAGCAAAGGCAGTGCTAAGAGGGAAATTTATTGCTCTAAATGCCTATATCAGAAAAGAAGAAAAGGCAAAAATTCAGGAATTAACTATCCATTTGGAAGAACTGGAGAAAGAACAGCAAGCTAACCCCAAAGCAAGCAAAAGGAAAGAAATAACAAAGATTAGAGCACAAATAAATGAAATTGAAAACATGAAAACAATAGAGAAAATCAATAAGGCCAGAAGTTGGTTCTATGAGAAAATCAATAAGATTGATGGGCCCTTAGCAAGATTGACAAAAAGAAGAAGAGAGAGGATGCAAATAAATAAGATCAGAAATGGAAGAGGAGACATAACTACTGACCTCACAGAAATAAAGGAGGTAATAACAGGATACTATGAACAACTTTACGCTAATAAATACAACAATTTAGAGGAAATGGACGGGTTCCTGGAAAGACATGAACAACCAACTTTGACTCAAGAAGAGATAGATGATCTCAACAAACCAATCACAAGTAAAGAAATCGAAGCAGTCATTCAAAAGCTTCCTAAAAAGAAAAGTCCAGGACCAGACGGCTTCACATGTGAATTCTATCAAACATTCCAGAAAGAATTAGTACCAACTCTCCTCAAACTCTTCAAAAAAATCGAAGTGGAGGGAAAACTACCTAACTCATTCTATGAAGCCAACATTACCCTCATACCAAAACCAGGCAAAGATATTACAAGAAAAGAAAACTACAGGCCGATCTCTCTAATGAATATTGATGCAAAAATCCTCAATAAAATTCTAGCAAATCGTATCCAACAACACATTAAAAGAATTATTCATCATGACCAAGTAGGATTCATCCCAGGTATGCAAGGATGGTTCAACATAAGAAAATCAATTAATGTAATACACCATATCAACAAATTAAAGCAGAAAAATCACATGATCATCTCAATTGATGCAGAGAAGGCATTTGACAAGATTCAACATCCTTTCCTGTTGAAAACACTTCAAAGGATAGGAATACAAGGGAACTTCCTTAAAATGATAGAGGGAATATATGAAAAACCCACAGCTAATATCATCCTTAATGGGGAAAAATTGAAAACGTTCCCCCTAAGATCAGGAACAAGACAAGGATGCCCACTATCACCACTATTATTCAACATTGTGTTGGAGGTTCTAGCCAGAGCAATTAGACAAGAAAAAGAAATACAAGGCATCAAAATTGGAAAGGAAGAAGTAAAACTATCACTGTTTGCAGACGATATGATACTATACGTCGAAAACCCGGAAAAATCCACAACAAAACTACTAGAGCTAATAAATGAGTACAGCAAAGTAGCAGGCTACAAGATCAACATTCAAAAATCTGTAGCATTTCTATACACTAGCAATGAACAAGCGGAGGGGGAAATCAAGAAACGAATCTCATTTACAATTGCAACTAAAAGAATAAAATACCTAGGAATAAATTTAACTAAAGAGACAAAAGACCTATACAAAGAAAACTACAAAAAACTGCTAAAAGAAATCACAGAAGACCTAAACAGATGGAAGGGCATACCGTGTTCATGGATTGGAAGACTAAATATAGTTAAGATGTCAATCCTACCTAAATTGATTTACAGATTCAATGCAATACCAATCAAAATCCCAACAACTTATTTTTCAGAAATAGAAAAACCAATAAGCAAATTTATCTGGAAGGGCAGGGTGCCCCGAATTGCTAAAAACATCTTGAGGAAAAAAAACGAAGCTGGAGGTCTTGCGCTGCCAGACTTTAAGGCATATTATGAAGCCACAGTGGTCAAAACAGCATGGTATTGGCATAAAGATAGATATATCGACCAATGGAATCGAATAGAGTGCTCAGATATAGACCCTCTCATCTATGGTCATTTGATCTTTGATAAGGGAGTCAAGCCAACTCACCTGGGACAGAACAGTCTCTTCAATAAATGGTGCCTAGAGAACTGGATATCCATATGCAAAAGAATGAAAGAAGACCCATCTCTCACACCCTATACAAAAGTTAACTCAAAATGGATCAAAGATCTAAACATTAGGTCTAAGACCATAGAACAGTTAGAGGAAAATGTAGGGAGATATCTTATGAATCTTACAATTGGAGGCGGTTTTATGGACCTTACACCTAAAGCAAGAGCACTGAAGAAGGAAATAAATAAATGGGAACTCCTCAAAATTAAACACTTTTGTGCATCAAAGAACTTCATCAAGAAAGTAGAAAGACAGCCTACACAATGGGAATCAATATTTGGAGACGACATATCAGATAAAGGTCTAGTATCCAGAATTTATAAAGAGATTGTTCAACTCAACAACAAAAAGATAGCCAACCCAATTACAAAATGGGAAAAAGACTTGAATAGACACCTCTCAGAGGAGGAAATACAAATGGCCAAAAGACACATGAAGAGATGCTCAATGTCCCTGGCCATTAGAGAAATGCAAATCAAAACCACAATGAGATGTCATCTCACACCCACCAGAATGGCCATTATCAACAAAACAGAAAATGACAAGTGCTGGAGAGGATGTGGTGAAAGAGGCACACTTATCCACTGTTGGTGGGAATGTCAAATGGTGCAACCACTGTGGAAAGCAGTTTGGCGGTTCCTCAAAAAGCTGAATATAGAATTGCCATACGACCCAGCAATACCATTGCTGGGAATCTACTCAAAGGAATTAAGGGCAAAAACTCAAACAGACATTTGCACACCAATGTTTATAGCAGCGTTATTTACAATTGCAAAGAGATGGAAACAGCCAAAATGTCCATCAACAGACGAGTGGCTAAACAAACTGTGGTATATACATACGATGGAATATTATGCAGCGTTAAGACAGGATAAACTTATGAAGCATGTAATAACATGGATGGACCTAGAAAACATTATGCTGAGTGAGTCTAGCCAAAAGCTAAAAGACAAATACTGTATGGTCCCAATGATGTGAATCGACACTCGAGAATAAACTTGGAATATGTCATTGGTAACAGAGTTCAGCAGGAGTTAGAAACAGGGTAAGATAATGGGTAATCGGAGCTGATGGAATACAGACGGTGCAATAGGACTAGATACAAAAACTCAAAAATGGACAGTACAATAATACCTAATTGTAAAGTAATCATGTTAAAATACTGAACGAAGCTGCATCCGAGCTATAGGTTTTTGTTTTGTTTTGTTCTTCTTATTATTACTTTTATTTTTTTTCTCTATATGAACATTCTATATCTTTTTCTGTTATACTGCTAGTTCTTCTAAACCGATGCAAATGTACTAAGAAACGATGATCATGCATCTATGTGATGATGTTAAGAATTACTGATTGCATATGTAGAATGGTATGATGTCTAAAAAAAAAAAAAAAATGGTCAGCACAATACTGCCTAATTGTAATGTAATTATCTTGGAACGCTGAATGAAGCTGCATCTGATCTATAGTTTTTTGTTTGTTTGTTTGTTTTGTTTTTTTTTCTCTTATATATTTTTGTACTTTTTATTTTTATTTGTGTTTTCTCTCTGTGTTATCACTTTATTTCTTTTTCTGTTGTAGTGCTATTTCTTTCTCTAAATCAATGCATATGTACTGAGAAATGATGACCATACACCTATGTGATGATATTAAGAATTACTGATTGCATATGTAGAATGGATTGATTTCTATTGTTGTGTTAGTTAATTTTTTTAATTAATAAAAAAAAAATTTAGTAACTAAAAAAAAAAAAAAAAAAAAAAAAACAAAAACCCATCTGGGGGCCTGGATCATAAACTAGGGCCTAAAGAAGAAGTTGAATGTATTTTGATGTTTGGGAAAGATGATACTCTTCATCTGGGACAGGGTAGGGAAAGATTAGTGATGGCCAACAAGAAGAAATGACAGAGGACAATGTGATTAAAGAGTTATAAAGTCTAGGTTTTAACTCCCAGATCTGCCATTCACTGTCCAGGTGACTTATTTCTAGTATACATAAAGTAAAATTAATTTTTTTTGGTACCTAGTTCTTTGAGTTTCAACATATGTAACTATCACCATGATCATGATATAGAACAGTTCCATCACCTCAAAAATAACTCTCTCCTTTGGCCCCTTTGTGGTTAAACACATTTCCTGCCCCAAGCCCTGGCAATCACTGATTTAGTCTCCAGTCTTAAAATTCTGTCTTTTCTCAATATCAATGTAATCTTGAACTACTTACTCAACCCCTGGAAGACTTGTTTCTTCACTCATGAAATTACATGCATGCCATCTTCTTTATATTAAAATATTAAGCTATTGACAACAATTATCTGCCCTCCCAAAGTTCATGTTTAGAAAAGGTCTTCAATGGGTTTCTGCACCCTGCATCTTGAACTTTCAATCCTTCCCAGAATGGCAGTCCCATCTCTAAATTCTGCATGCTACTTTGGTGAGTCTGTAACTTTGTTCACTCCTACAAAGCCGTGAGCTAACCTTATCCTCTACTGGGTTTGTCCTTATTCACCTTACCATACCGCAGTAACCTAAGCAGCCACCTACAATTTTCGCTTCAGCAGTCTGTTACCACGGGGATTTCCAAGCTTGTTCTAGCACCTTGCTATTTATAAACGTAGCTTGTCATTGAATGTTTGAAGGTAACATTGATGACATTGTTAAGTCAACAAATCGGCTATTGTGGAGTCAAACCTCATCTCCACCTAGATAGATTATCTAATATTAAAAAGCTCATTGCCTCAGCTCATTGGGCTGCTATAATACTAATAAATCACAAGAATGCTGCACATAATATTATATTGATTTTATAAGTGTATCTGACAAAATCACTCATAATTCTTTTGTGGTGTACAACTTAGGCTTAACTACAGGTGTTTGAATAACTGAATCCAAAAACTAGTGATTAATTAACTGACATCTTCCTAAAATACAGCCTCCAATGGTATGCTATGGGGGCTATACTTGGTCCTATCTTATTTACACATTTTAATCAATGAATGGCTGAAAATATAGAAGCATGGATATTCAAATTGATAAATGTCATAGTTGAGAAGGGAGAGCTAACAAATCATGTTAGAATCATACTTAAAAAAATTTCAACAACAATCAATAAGACAAAACAAAAAAACTAATAAACTGAAATAAAAGAGGAAGAAAATCAACTACACAAATATAGAATGAGAGGAGCTAGTTTGACAGCAGTATACCTGGTAAGACCCAGTGTGTGAGTAGATTATAAATTCATTGTCATCTATGTGATATGGCTTATTTAAAAAATACCACCACCAGTCTATTACATTGCTTGATTCAGGTTTCACTAATGAACACTGTTACCAATTCCAATGGCTAATTCCCAACCTCATTTTCACCTCTCAGCAGCATTTAACAAGGCTGATCATCCATTTTCCTTCAATCACTTTTCTTGTCCTCACTTGACAGTCTGCTGGTTCTCTTCCTACCTCACTGGCTGTCTATTCTCAATCTTCTTTAGGACTGATTACTCCCAAATTTCTATCTTCTGCCCAAACCTTTCCTTTGAACTCCAAACTCTTATATGCAACTGCCTCATCATCATAGAAACCTGTACTTCTACCCCCTATTTAAAGATGTTTTTCCTAAAGTCTTATACATCTCAGTAAATAGCAACTCCATCTTTCCAACTGCTCAGGCCACAACTTTTGAGTCGTTTGAATTCCTGTTTCTTTTCTTACTTCCAATCTTGCTACCTCATCCCCACAGTCTGTTCTCAACAGAACTGCCAGAGGGATCCTTTTAAAACTTCATTCATTCATTCAACATTCATTCAAACTATTTACTGGGCTCTACGTGCCAGGCACTGTTTTAGGTGCTTAGAAGCCATCTGTGAACAAAAGAGACAAAAAAAATGCTGCTCTCACAAAACTCTTGCATTCTGGAGTGAGACAGACAATAAGCCATAAATATAATGAGCTCATAGACGATAGGGAAAAAAATAGAGCAAGGTAAGGGGGAGCAGTTCAAGGGCAAAGAAATAGGTTATATATTCAAATAGGAAAATCAGTCTACGCTTCATTGCCAAAGTGACTTTTAAGCAAAGGTTTGAAGGAGGTAAGGAGTTAGCCGTGCTCTGAGAGAAGAACATTCCACGTAGAAAGGAGGTTTTCAATAAAGACTTTTGGGGGGATGAATAAAGATGTTTTAAAGACTAGGTCCAGTCTGGCTTCTAAGTACCCTTCTAGGCTTGCCTCTAAAAATCTTCCTACAATAGTACTTCCCACAGCCCCCCACCTCCATGAGGCAGAGCCAGCTGCCTGGGTATGTGCAGGTGCAGGAGTGGCTGTGGGTCCAGACAAACCCCTTGACAACTTTAAATCCTCAGCATACCTGCAGCAAGTTCTCCAAGGAAATTTACCTAACCAGTAGGACTGATATTTTAAAATCATGTGTTCCTTACAGAAAACAGGGGTAGCAGACGACTGTTTTCATTTTTCTTAAATTTAGGTTTAAAAAATCTGTAACCATTAAGTCTGCATAAAATATGCTCTCCTAACAAGCCACAAATGCTTTTTTGGGGGGGGGGGGGGATAATAAATTATGAGAAATATTAGAAACTACTCATGCAAACAAGCTTTAGGTCTTTTTCTAAAATTTATTTAGCAGTTTTGTCTTTCATCTCTTTGAGTTTTTCATGGCCCATAAAACAACAGTTAAAGAGGTTTGCATTTTTTTATACAGAACATACAACACATCTAACACTCAGAAAAAAACAGCAAGTGCATCAAACAGGGAGGGCACTTAGATTTAGCTCACTGAGGACATAACCATTTTTCAAATCCAAATATCCACTGGTTTTTCAAATTAGACAGTTATAGAACTAATGAAAAGCAAAGTGACCAGATTTATTAACATTATAAAATGAGTACAAAATTATGAACTTTTCAAAAGCTTATTAGTTTTCACCTAATTGGATAAGACTAGCACAATGTTTGTTTTTACCTTCCGGTGGCCTATTGGATGTTGCCACGACGACGACCCCGTTTTTGAACAGATTTTCAAAAAGCTGTTTCAAAATCATGGCATCAGCAATGTCAGTGACCTATGGACAACAACACATTTGTTTTATTTTAATTTCACTTCTGCTCTAACAAATTTGCTAATGGTTCATCTTTTTTTTTTTTACTAAGATTGAAGTGAATTCCAAGAGAAAAAATTTTAATTACCATCATGAAGAAAAAAGTAGATAATTAAAAGCATAAAAGACAGTATAGCAGGCTTTTAAACTTGACTCTTCTTTTTTACAAACCTATCATTTCAACGCAAATTATCAAATGGTTCTATGGTAACTCCCATTATAGAACTACAGGTGGAAAGCTCAGATAATTGTCCCAAACATTTTTGAAGTCCAATTAATTAGAACTAACATGACCAGCCCCCTTCTCCCATCCCTGTCCACTCAAACACACCCTCAAAAAATAAGAGAGGAAATAAAAGAAAAAGAAAATAGACTGTTTGAGATTTCTGATACCTTTCTGGCAAAGGTCCCTGGAAAGGTGACTTTAAATGGTCATGGGACTTCAGAAATAAGGACAAGTAGCCAGTGAGAAATAATCAGCTGCTGTTGAAAATAGAATGATATGACATAGATACTATTGTGCAATTGTTGCACAAAACAATTCAACAGATGGCCCATCACAAAAATAAGCAATTTCATTGTTCTTTTTAAGTGCCTTCTATTACTGTCCATGAATAATCAAAAGGCACTGCAGTCACTTCCAGCACAGCCAGCCTCTGCTAACCTCCACAAACACAAATATTCCTTCCACAAAAAAAACCTTACAAGAATGCTTAGCACGGTGCTTTAAAAAATAACTCCTGACCAAACTAGAAATGTGTTAATGCAGATAAAATTATTCCATCTAAGTTAAGTTACAGAGATACACGTAACTACTGATCTTTCAGAAAATTATTTTAAAAATTAAATATTAACAATGTAAAAGGAAACTCAGTAATTTAAAAAAAGCTTCTAAAACTCCATAAAGAAATACAGGAATTAAGGAGGGAAATATTATCTATTCAAAAATAAGAGCATAATGAAGGTTGATATTAATCATTCTAACTTTCCCTAATAGTATAACATGGGCTTTAGAGAGTCACAATTTTTAAATGTTTTGATCTTTCTTTAATTGCATATTTCAAATAATCAATAAAACTTGTTTTATATATAATCACAAAATATATCATAGTGTTATTTTTAAACCATGTTAAAAGAGAGCAAAGACACTAGTGGAATTCTTTCAATTAGATGAAAACACTAAAAGTCATTAATTAAACCGGTTATAACACACCAAGCAACAACAATCTGGGTTACACAAGCCCAAAGCACCTTTCTCTTTTCATCTGATATCTTACTCAAAAGTTTAATCATTTCATTCCCACCTCAACAAAAGAAAACAAAGCCATGAGATGGGAATGTGTGGTTTGTTTTTTTTTTTGCTGCCTCAGAGTATAACTTTAAAACATATCAACCTGAAAAAAAACTGCTGAAGGTTTTATTCATAAAATAAAAAGGCATCAGGAACTTCCAAAGTGATGATTAATAAGAAAAGGAAAGTGGCGTTCATATTAATTTGGAGCTTACAATCACTGTCAAATATTGCTTCCGCAAATACACTCACAGAGGTCCTTTTCAAATGCTTAAACACCAGTGGCATTTCTGATGAGAGGACAGTACAAGCTTGCAAATTCGAGAAGCAGCCGCATTTTAAAGTAGGATTCCCAAACCACTGACTTTAAAAAAGAATTATGTCCATTAAAAATTATCTGCTTTCAGAGAATAAAAATATTCATTTGACTATATCACTGATGTTTTTGAAAAAAAATTAAATAGCTTTGATGGCCTAAGGTTCGAAAAATGAAGAGACATTTAGCTTATAACACAGTGCAAAGGATTAAACTGAAAGTTGAAGAAAGACTTAAAGGCTTGTGGCTGAGTTATAATTTGTTGTTTTTGCATGACAGAATGTTTTTGCCCTATGGGAGTAAATTAACTTGGAGAAGCTATGGCTAATTAATACAGCCAGGAGTCACTTGGTACAGCCGGGTGCCAATGTACACTCTTTTGATCTTCTCCCCGCACTTGTTCAGCTCTGCTGGGGAACAGTAATTTTACAGTACGAGTGATCAGAAGACAATTGGCCACACATTCTTGGAGCAAGGGCTTTTTTCAGCACCCAGCATTTCATTACCACCAGGAACAAAAGAGAAGGCGACAGATTACCAATAAGGGTAGTCAGCTAATACAGAGAGTGGAGACATTTCATTAGCATTAAAGAGAAAAGATTTTTTATGACCTAGAGTTGCTTTCCATTATGACTCACTTAAGTAAAAAAGAAAAAAATCTAATGGTTAATTTACATGTGTAAGTGCTTGAGTCTCAGTCATCCACTGATTGGTACAGTGCCATATAATGAGTGACAAACATAAGCATGCATTATCAGTAATTAGTATTAGCACAAAAATAAGCACCTATTTTTTACTAGCAGTTTTTAATAGCCTCCCCACTTTATAAAAACAGATAAAACTATTTTTCAAATGATATTGATAGCTTATAAAGGAGAATTTTGCATAGTATTCTGCATATCAGCTTTTTTTTTTTTGGACTATGTTAGTAAAACAGTGTCCTAAAAAGAGACAAAAAAATGTCATTTTTCAAAAATTGATTTCCTTCAGTGTTCTAATGTCTTCAGAATCACAAGCAGTTTAACAAACACATTCAAAGAGGACACAACGAATATCCTAAAGAAAAGTTTGAGAATAAGCTATTATTTTATTTTAGCAACTAAAACACATTAAAAATAAGCTATTTAGACATGCATCTCAAAGAAAATAAGAATAGCATATCTGATACCACAAGCAAAAGGGAAATACTACACTTAGCATGACAACCAACCCAATAAGGAATACACTCCACAAACTTAATCTGAATGCAACTAAAACATAATATTAAAATTTCCTTAAATTCCAGAGTACAAGAAAGAGTACACCCTTATTTTTAAGTAGTAATTATTCCAGTTCATTTTCCTATTAAAATAAATATTATATTAATTAACATCTCCTAGGGGCTAATAATAACTAATTAAAAATCAAGACTATTAATACGATTCAATTTAAAACTTAAGTGGTGATTGTAGCCATACTTATCGTTAAGGATAAAGTGCCTATAAAATTCTTCTTCAGTAAATCAGCAATGTACCTTAATAGGTCTAAGGATAATTTTCAGGTTCTATCATTAAAACATCTTCTAAAACCCCACCCAGCTCTAGAGATACATATTTATTATAATACAAGACTTCAAATCCCAATCCCAAGCAGGACATAGAACATAGCTATTACTAATGATTAAGAGCATTGATGATGGATTCAAATTGTCACCAGCTGTGTGACTCTGGACACATTACCTAACCTCCCTGACCCTTAATTTCTTCATCAATACAATGAAGGTAGTAATAATACCAATCTTGCAAAATTATTAAGAGACACAAAGTAAACCCTCAAGAAAAGTTAGCTATACTATTACCTGTGTATTATTCATATGCTAGTATAGTTCCATGTTATTTATGTCTAGCTGTATAGAATTTTAGCAGTAGATGGAACCATTTATAGCATAGTACAGTAGTTAAGAACATGGGCACATGGAAAGTGCTCAATAATACTAGCTAATATTATTATGGAACACACATAATAGATGGAATGCAAGCCTTCCAATAAAGAAATGGGCAAAGCCTCAAACTGTTCATAAAAGATGGATTTAATAAGTGAACATATATGGAAAAAATTAATCATATTATTACTTAAAGAAATGCATGTTAAAATAATAAGGAAATTTTTTATCTAGTAGACAAAAATGTTAAGATAATTTACAATACTGACAGGGAAAATACGTGAGTTTAGGCTATAAAATATCTTAAGTTCTAGAAATGCTGATTTTGCTTGAGAAACACTATTATGTATAAGAGGAGTGGGATTGGAGAACTGGTTCAATAGTCATTGGTTAGTTCTAGAATTTACTCATTCATTTTCATGCACTGTTCTAGACACCTGAGATACATCAATTAACAAAACAAAAATTCCTATCATCAAGATTACATTCAAACTTACATATTGATTGTAGACAATAAACAAGAAACATAAAAAGTAAATTAAATAATGTTTAGATAATATAATAGAAGATGATACATGTTATGGAAAAAATAAGGAGGATAAAGGTTATTAGAAGTATGAAAGTGAATGGCAAACTGAAATTTTAAACATGTCAGGATAACCCTTGTTAAGAAGGAAATCATTGAGCAAAGATCTGAAAGATCTGTCATCTATGCACATATTTTCTTCAGAGTCCTGGTAAGAAAGAGGTATTTGGTATAACATTAACTATTCACTGTGGCTACATAATAGATGAAGAAAATAGGATTAGGAATAGTAGGTGGCAATGAGTGAGGCTGAGCAAGTAGGAGATAAAGTCAGAGAGGAAGCATGAGAGTTTGAGCATGGAGAATGACGAGATTGTATAACATAATCTTCCCCCCCAACCCCCAAGCCCAAACTGAGTTTTCTGTTGCCTGCAATCAGAAACATCCTTCTTGTTACTTCATTTCTACTCTTCTTGGGCTTTAGTGAATCAGATCATTCCCCCTTACTGGAGATAATGGATTTTATTTTAAAGGAGGTGACATTTCCTCACATTTACTTCTTACCAACATTTGTCTTTCACAGACCATAGGAAAATCCCTCTTGACCTAGCACTCCTCCCTTTAATGTGATTCAACTATTTTCTTTGTCTATCTGTTCCGTTCTCATTGCTAAGGGAGAACTTCTCTTGTGCCTTTTAGTCCAATGTCATAAAACAGAGAATCTGATTGGCCCAGTCTATTATGGATTAAATCATGTCCCCTACAAAGACATGTTCAAATCCTAATCCCTGGTCCTGTGAATGGGAACTCATTTGTTCAGAGGATCTTTAAAGATCCTATGTTGTTAGGTGAGGCCAAACTGAATGAGGGTGGCCTTACACCAATATGACTGGGTCATATAAGCAGAGGAAATTTGGACACAGTATGAAGACACAGACAGGGAGGGAGAAGGCCACGTGATAGAAGCAGAGATTGAGTTATGGACTGCCAACAAGCCACTGATAGAACGTTACAGATTTTGAAGAAAGCATGATCCTGCTGCCAACTTAATTTTGGGCTTCAAGCCTCCAAAACTGAGACAATAAATTGCTGCTCTTTAAGCCAACAGTGTTATAGCAGCCCTGGAAAACTGAGACAGTCCCCAGGCCACACTACACAAGTCCAAGGTTGCTTACAAGCTTGTTGACTCGTTCTTCATAGGTCAGATGTTCCAGGCATGGTCCCCATCATCTGTTGGACAGATACTGTTACGTGGAATAGAATAAGACTCTTCTAGGTAACTGGGATGGATGAGTAAATGAATGAATGAGTGAGCATCAAACTAAGTATGGATGGGGCAAGCACTGGCAGACAACTCTATCACAGCCATTTTCTCTTGACTAACAAGCAACAATTTGTAAGGAGCCTGTCCCCCCCTTGACCTCCTTCATAGTCAATATATAATCTGAAAAATTATTTTTGCTGTCCTGCATTTCTTTTGCAGACTTGGCTCATTTGGAATATTAGTATCCTGATGCTTGTTTTTGTTTACTTCTTCCAATCCTTGGTTCAACCTTTTGAAATCATTGGAGAGTACCCAATGCACTGTGACAGGTTTCTGATAGGATGTCACTGTCAGAGAAGTTTTAAGACTTTCACCAGCCCTGGGCACTTTCTCCTTTGTGAGCCCCTTCCTCAATTTAAATATGTGTATGTGTGCACACATGTGAAATATAAATATTAATAACTGCATTTTATGATTGTGTTGGTATAAAGACAAATATAATACTGGCTCTATAAATTATTGTATGTTCATTATTTGCATTTTTCTTTGAATTTTTATGGAAATTAAATTAAAACATTTTTTGGGCCCTACAAGTATTACAGGTCCTAGGCCCTATTCCTACTGAGTTAGGCTTCTTCAGGATCACCTGCTATACACAGCCAGATGTTCATAGCTTCCTAAACTTCTTAAATATCTTGCTTTTCAATGTTTCTCATATATAGAAACATACCAATAATTTCTAGGAATGCTTTGAAATCCAATCTTTTCATGTTAAGGCTAATAACTTTATATGATACCTAGGAAATTCTGATGACCTCAGATTCCTCACCTATATGATGGGGATAATTACTTTCCAGGATTTATAAAGTAAGAACGCAAAACACTTTGTAAACCATGAGACATTTTAGTAAGGTTGGTATTAATAGTGATATTAATCAGTGGCTAAGTGAGTTCAAATATAGTGGAGAGGCTACTCTGGAGGTCACTCTTAGGCAAGCTTCAGTTAGACATTGCTACGTATCGTAACTTGCCAAACCCCAACCAAAACCATTCTAGCCAGTTCTACAGAACACCTAGGGCAATACATAAGATTCCACAAAAATTCCATGCACTGGGATAACTTTCCAGAAACCTACAACCCCCAGATAGGTCCCTGGACAAGATAAGTCCTGAAACCTAGAGGGCCCAGCGTCTCCAGAACATTAGCTAGTTTCATCTCCCTACCCCATATTAGTGACAGCCCCTTCCAACATGAAAAAGTTTGAATGGGCATGGCCTAAGTACCCCTGGAGAGTGGGAAGAGGATTGAAGGTGGTGTTGGAGTTACACAGAGTGGGTAGGGCTTAACAAAAGAGTATGATAGCTGAATCATTATATTGATGTTTTTTGTTTTGGTTTGGTTTGGTTTTTTTGGTCTCTGGTGTCTTGGAGCAGCTAGAAGTAAAAACCTGGGATTGTGGAGTTGTGGCCCATGCCAAACTCTAAAATCTGTTCTACAGCTAATTGTTGTGATGTGCTTTGAAATTTATTGCTTTTTTTGTGTATACATTATTTTTCACAAAAAGAAGAAAACAATCATTTGTGATGATAAAAAATGTTCGTTCCTTCTGGCCTCCAATGTTCCAAAGCAGTTGGAGGGAGGTCTGGGATGGTGGTGTGGTAGCCCATAACAAACTCTGGGGTCTGTTCTGTAGCTACTTGTTGAAGAGTGCTTTGGAAACTACCACTTTTTTCTTTCTTTGGTTTGTATATATGTTGTACTATACAATAAAAATTTAAAAATAAAAAAATGTACAAAAGAACTTATAATAAGAAAAATTATATGTATTATACTTAAAAAATAATTTCATTGTCTTAAACTGCGGTTTTGCCCAACCGCTAAGCTATCGGGGACCCTCTACTCCTCCGCTTCTCACTGCTTGCTAGACAAAACTGCCGCACGCAGAAAAGGGGCTCGAGCCGGGGGTCTAGGTCCAAGGGGCGCGCGCAGGAGACCTCGCTGTGGGTCTAAAGGACTGGAGGCCAAGCCAATTAAGGCATAAAGCGAGGTAGCTTTATTGTTGATACACGCTTATGCCAGGGCCCCCAGTAGCTAAAGACCACCAGGCTTGGTGAGCCCTGGATTATATACAGTTTGAGGAGAGGCGGAGTTAGGGCGTGGCCTCCATGGGAGGGTAGCCAATCACACAGGGAGGACGGATGAGTGACTGTGACCATAGAGATGCTGTTCCTGAGTGTATCCGTAGCAGAGGATGTTGGGTAGGTGGAGGACTAAGGAGAAGACCAATAGGGTTAAAGAGACAAGGCTGCATCATCACTAGTCCCCGGTGAGGCCTGTAATTCAGAGGTCTAGACGAACCAGACGTGCCAAAATGGCGAGGGAGGGAGAGAAAGAGACTAAGCTACCAGGCCAAGAATAAAATTATGCCACATTAAACAAAAATTTAACAGTGCAAATTCAGTTTCATTTAGAGATATTTTCGTTAAAAGGCTAGTAATAGAAAACCAAGAGAAATGGCCTTCATTTGTTCATCACCGACTTTTGTTCTTGAAGGTAATATAATTGTTTACTTGGTACTGTTTTCAGAACTATTAAATGAACGCTAGTCTCTTTTTGCAATACTTTGGTGTACTTAGTCAGCCTCTTCAGAGTGGCCTGGGAGCATCTTCTCTTTACCTTAAGCCTTTCCTCTAATGATCTTCACAGCTCTGCAATACAAAGAGTGAACACCAGGCTGTTTTAATATGACATGAAGGAGAAAGAAAAAAGATTCCTCATCCTCTGATGGTTCAATATAACCACACTCCTGGCAAAAATTCTTCTTTCCCCTCCACTGGAAATCAAGGCTGTTATTGGCTATATGTATCCAGTTGCTAAGGGAGACCATCATGCTACATTTGGATAAAGGCATCCTGGCCACATCATCTTTCCATTAATCTAGGTTTTAAAACATAAAATAGCAGGAAATACTACCAATTTAAGTATATAATATCAGAGAATCCTAAACTGGACAATACTTTAAAAATTCAACTAGAAATTTCCCTCACTTCATCAAAGAGATGTTGTGAGGCTTAAATGAGATGTGTGAATCACCCAGGGCCTACCACAGTAGTTGAGTAGGTACACAACAAATGATCATGCCCGAAACTTAACAGTTCTCTGGCCTTTATTCTAGATAACCAAACACAGGAGTTTCTGCACTCAACTCCAGGAAATATTTTTTCAAAAGCATTTGGAGCGAAGTTCTATTTTTAACCTTATATTTAGTCCTTGTAGACTTTTTCTATTTTTATTCCAATAACCAATTGCTCTTATGGTAAGAGTTACAGAAAAATCTACAATTATATTTCAGAACTGCTAAAGAAAGCAGTCAGATATAGAGTAAGAAATTATTAACCTAGAGTGTCTATTATTATAACAATGGGCATGCTATAGGATACAGAATAAGTATAAGACATAGAGTTTGACTTCAGGACTTTTTTGCTTTTTGTTCTTAAATGCAATGAGTATATTTGTTCTTCATATAATACTTTTTAAAAACTCAAGAATCTTTAAAGACATTACTTTGCAATCATTACATTAGCACTATAATGTAGGGGAAATGTAAATTCATTCAGTAGAACTGAGGAGCAGACCAACTTTTTCTGTAAAGACCTAGCAGTAAATATTTTAGGCTTTGAAGGCCACATGGGGGCTCTGTCACATTTTCTTCTTTTTCAAAAAATCCTTTAAGAATATAAAGACCATGCTTTTCTTCTTGGTTCTACAAAAACAGGTATGAACCAGATTTGCCCTGTGCAGACCATGGTTTGCCAAACTTTGCACTAGATAGTAAAATTGAGGTCATAAGAGATAGGTGTCAAATCAACTTTAAAACAATGACAAAACAAGAAGCAAAATTCAAATCTTCAGCACCTCATTCGAAATATCATCCTACATCTATGAATAATCTCTACCTTACCTGAAATTCATCAAAACATAAGAGACATGCTTCTTCACTGATTTCCTCAGCTATAGGAGCTATTGGGTCATATGATTTAGCCACAAATCCTGGTTTTCTTTTTGGCAGACTCTGTTTAAGGCGATGTATTCCTTAAATGGATGAAATTAAACACAAACCAAATATTTTATTAATAGCATATTTTAGACAGCTATAACATTTTAAAAATATCTAAATGAAACTTTACTGTAGACATAAATATTAAGTGTAAACTCCATTTACAATCAAATTAGGCTATTGAAATTGTTCACATTTTTTGCACCCCAAAATAAATTGTCCAATTATTATTCCTGTGACTATAAGGAGACTTGGAGACCATTCCACCTGCAGTCATCAATCACCTCAGAGATGACAAAGTGACAGACAGACAGGGATTGATGAATTGATGGGTTTCACACGTGGGCAGGGAAGGGACCCTGTCTATGTTATGTCTACCTATCTATCTACTCAGGATGCTCCCTCATTTCTAGTATAATACATTAAAGCTGCCACTCCTTGTTCATGAAATGTGTACTAAATGCTGAAAGTATTAGAAGAAAAACTCAGAGTTTCTGCCCTGGGGAAGTAACAGTGTAGATGGTAGGCATATAATACAAAAATGAAATAGCATCAAAACACTGACAAAGCAATAAAGCCTACTGCAAATGTTTACATGCTAAGGTGACACAGAGTAAAGGACCTAATCAAGAACAGCTTTTTTGAAGGAGGTAAGTTTTAACATTTCTTATTGCTCTCTAGTACAAAATAGAAAATGTGTGACCTCTGTTCTCCTATTTGGAAGTATTGGATTTGTCTTTCAAATCAACTCCAGACACGTTATTAACTCTTTTAATAAAGTACAAAACTTATGAAACCAGATAAAAATCCCGATATTTTAATCAAAAATCTCATTTTAAAGAATATTTTATACCCATTCAATGAGGAAAACTAGTTCTGTAGTGTTTCCCTGCTAAAAATCATTTCTTTCAGATCACTAACTTACTTTTGTGCACATCTAGCATGAAACCATGAAAATGAACCCGTTTTTTCCTCTTCACTTCCACATAAGCATAAAAAATGTCCATCAGCATTGTTTTTCCTGTACCTTAAAAATTAAAAAAAGAAGAATATTATTAAACAGTATGTACTGATTGCTGTAATGATTGTTCATTAGCTTTGAGATAATGAAACATACTCTCTTCCACTGGAAAACTTAAGACTGTGTTACTCGTTTGGAAAGGGTGTTTTCTTTTTATGCTAAACTAGCTAAAAATAAAATGTTGATATTACTCTTTGCTTTTAAAATCCTGTTTCTATGAAATATGACATTTAGTTATAATACAGGGACCATTTCCCCAAAGAACTATGTTCATAACTGGCAAGATTTACAGATTATCTATCTTTCAGCCCTCTCTTCTTTATTGGCCCCATATTCTGAGTAAGGGATTATTTTAGGGACTATGGGAAAACTCAAAACTGAAAAACAAGAAAATTAAATGAAAAGAAAGATGAACAATAAAGATTAATACACAAATACTGAAAATAAATAATAGACATAATCTAGACCTGGAGAATTGCCAATTATGACACTCCATTCTTAAAAGCTGAGAATATAGTTTTTTATATTCTAACTGAATAAATGCTGATATAGTCAACCTTCATAATTAAAGTATTTAATTTTCAACCCTCTGAAACTTTCAATCACTATAGTTACATCATCATCGAATAGTCAACAGCCTAAGCATTTAACATGGAAAAACACAGAACGCCTTCTTCCTTTGTAGAAAAACTAGAGCGTGGCAGCCAATGGCAGCACTCAACTCAGTTTACACTCAAAGCATTCCCTGCAGACCAGTCCAGGGTGTGCTGGTGCCCATCTCATCCTCTCCATGTCCTCCATGGCAGTGACCATGCTCCCTACCCCTCCCCTGATTACTGATTACTAAAAATAAAAGGCAGCTCAGGAAGTAAGAAAATCTCAGTGTAACTGTTAAGTTTTGATCCATTCTTGAAATAACTTTGGGCCATGACATGTTAATGCCAGAAAGATTTTTTGTATATGAAAATACAATTCACAAAACAGGTTTTTAATCAAGACGCTATTTAGATCGAAAAATAAGTCCTTACAAAAATATTCAGCCTGGTATCTCTTGACATAGTGAGTGGCAACAGATTTTAAATCATTACATTTACCCCCCCAAAAAAATATTAATAAACAAATTTTCAAATGCTGCTACATGAAGCCTAGTATACTTGTATACCTGGAAAATGTCATGAATTATCTAACCAAAAATGCAAGTAATATATATTTGAACTTAATATTTACGCTAATTCTTTTAAAGAGAACAGGCTTAAAATATAACAAGGTATGGCTTCTGCTCTCCACATAGTCATGAATCTGTATTAATGGGGCACCACCTGTATGCAGCAGTCCCCCAAAAAGAGGCTTGTTCCCGTTTTACAGCAGTGAAATTCAGGCTCAGTAGCCCAGAGGGCCCAGTGCAAGCCAAGGTGAAATTCAAACCCCTTATAATAATGCCAACATTAAAATAACAAAAAGCTGATACACACACACACACACACACACACACACACACACACACACACACACACACACACACACAGATATGGCAAGTCCTTCATATAAAAGCTTTCTGGAGGTAAAAGAAAAAGAATGATATCATAGAGGAAAAGACTGATAGATTAAACTATATGAAATTTAAACTTCTGAATATCAAAAATTAACATAAGGCGGGCCACAGTGGCTCACAGGCAGAGTTCTCGCCTGCCATGCCAGAGACCCAGGTTCAATTCCCAGTACCTGCCCATGCAAAATAAATAAAATGAATATCCTTATACATTTAATCAGTACAATTTTACTGAATACCTACCATGTATAAGGCACTATTCTAGGTGCTTAGTATATGATAGTGAGCCAAACTGATAAAATTTTCTGCTTTCAGGGAACTATGGAATTTAATCTTATATCTTTTTAATCACACTCTACTTAGTGTGATTCTGGGAGGGTGTCAATCACAGGGTGGGCTGATCATTACTGTAATTGCCAACATGGCTGTGTAACCCAAGTATAGGGTTTCTAAGGTGCATTAATATAGATTCTGAGACTGGGAATAGTTTCTTCTCCTTTCAAGAGAGCAAGCAGTAGAATACCAGGAGCCTTCTTTCCTATAACATCAAAAAACCCTGACCAACTGAGCCCTCAATTTTGGAGCTCACCCCTATAATGCTTATTCCTGAAAAGGATAGGCTAAGCCTACTTAAAGTTATGCCTAAGAGTCATCCCCAGAGAATCTCTTTTGTTGCTCAGATGTGGCCTCTCTCTCTCTCTCTAAGCCAACTTGGCAGGTGAACTCACTGCCCTCTCTCCCTACATAGGACATGAATCCCAGGGGTATAAATCTCTGGCAACGTGGGACCTGACTCCCAGGGATGAACCAGAACCTGTCATCATGGGATTGAGAAAGTCTTCTTGACCAAAAGGGGGAAGAAAAAAATGAGACAAAATAGTTCCAATGGCTGAGAGATTTCAAATAGAGTTGAGAGGTTATCCTGGAGGTGATTCTTATGCATTATATAGATATCCCTTTTCAGCTTACGGTGTATTGGAGTGGCTAGAGGGGAGTACCTGAAACTATTGAACTGTGTTTCAGTAGCCCTGATTCTTGAAGATCACTGTTTAACTACATAGCTTTTACAGTGTGCCATGTGATTGTGAAAATCTTTTGTCTGATGCTCCTTTATCCAAGATATAGACAAAGAGTAAAAATAAAAAATACATAAATAATGGGGGAATAAAGAGCAAAAAAATTGGTAGATTAGGTAATACTGACAGTAAATGAGAGGGAGAGATAAGGGTTATGGGATGTGAGTTTTCCCCTTTAGTTTTCTTTCTGGAATAATGCAAATGCTCTAAAAATGATCTAGGTGATGAATACAGAACTATGTGCTGATATTGTGAGCCACTGAGTATATACTATGGTTGGACTGCATGTGTGTGAAGATTTCTCAATAAAAGATATTTTTTAAAAAAGAACAAGTGGGGTGTGGAGGAAGTTGCATAAGGGATTTCTCGCTAATTGCCCTGTGGTATAGCAAAAGTTGTTCCTCTCCCACTCAGCCACACAGTTGAGTTGACCAAACCAACGGTTATGGAGAAGCCTAGTCCTCTGCTGGTCAGGCAGGAATTTGTGAGACAGTACTACACACTGCTGAACCAGGACCCAGACATGCTACACAGATTCTATGGAAAAAACTCTTCTTATGTCCATGGAGAATTGGATTCAAATGGAAAACCAACAGATGTGGTCTATGGACAAAAAGAAATCCATAGGAAAATGATGTCACAAAATTTTACCAATTGCCACACTAAGATCCGCCATGTTGATGTTCATGCCACTCTAAATGATGGTGTAGTAGTCCAAATGATGGGACTACTCTTTAATAACAAACAGGCTTTGAGGAGATTCATACAGACTTTTGTCCTTGCTTCTGAGGGCTCTGCTGAAAATAAGTTCTATGTTCACAATGATATCTTCAGATACTAAGATGAGGTCTTTGATGGCTCTGTCACTGAGCCTCAGGAGGAGTCTGAGGAAGAAGTGGAGGAACCTGAAGGAAGGTAGCAGATACCAGAGGTGGTACCTGATGATCCTGGAACTTTCTATGATCGGACTGTTAGTAATGACTTGAAAGAACATTTAGAGGAAACTGTCACTGAGCTGGAGCCCAAACGTGAACCAGAACTGGAACAAGAATCTGTATCTGAAACCCAAGAGGAAAGATCTGAACCAATATTAGAAGAAACTGCTCCTGAGGATGCTTAGAAGAATTCTAACAAGAGAACCTCTTTTGTTGCTCAGATGTGGTCTCTCCCTCCAGCCAACACAACAAACAAATTCACTGCCCTCCCCCTGTCTACGTGGGACATGACTCCCACAGGTGTGGACCTTCCTGGCAACGTGGGACAGAAATCCTACAATGAGCTGAGACTCAGCATCAAGGGATTGAGAAAACCTTATCGACCAAAAGGGGGAAGAGTGAAATCAGACAAAATAAAGTGTCAATGGCTGAGAGATTCCAAACAGAATCAAGAGGTTATCCTGGAGGTTATCCTTACACATTAAATAGATATCACCTTGTTGGTCAAGATGTAATGGTGAGGCTGGAGGGAAGTGCCTGAAAATGTAGAGCTGTGTTCCAATAGCCATGTTTCTTGAAGATGACTGCATAATGATATACCTTCACAATGTGACTATGTGACTGTGAAAACCTTGTGTCTGATGCTCCTTTTATCTACCTTATCAACAGAAGAGTAAAAGACACGGATTAAAAATAAATAATAGGGGGAACAAATGCTAAAATAAACTTAGATTGAAATGCTAGTGATCAATGAAAGGGAGGGATAAGGGGTATGGGATGTATGAATTTTTTTCTGTTGTCTTTTTATTTCTTTTTCTGAATTGATGCAAATGTTCTAAGAAATGATCATGATGATGATCTGAAACTATGTGATGATATTGTGAATTACTGATTATATATGTAGAACGGAATGATCATATGCTAAGAATGCGTTTCTTTCTTGTCATTTTTTTAATTTTAAAATTAATTAAAAAAATTTTAAAAACATCCATTTGCAACCAGAATTATTTTTTTCATGAAATGAAATGAATAGAATAGGATAGGAATGAATAGAAAAGAAAATATCAAATTGTATCACATTTAAGGGTAAGCACATTTTTGTGTATGTGCACACACTAGGTCAGGATGTAAAACATACTTTTTTACAATGGGCAAAAATGTTTCGAAGCCATTGTACCCATCTGTGAGTGCTGAGTGAGCAGCTCTCTTCTTCACTACATCCCCAGAAGCAACACACTGCCTGGCACAAGGTAGATGCTCAAACATGTGTCAAGTGAAGGGAAGAAGGACAGGAGATGCTAAAAAAGGGTGGGGGTCAGAGCAGGGCTAAATTTTACCTACTTTAAAATTTTGCTTTGGACTCTATAGAATCATAAATAAACTCTTATTTTTCTCAAGGAAAGCTTCTGCCCCAGGGCTAAACTTCCTAAATTTAAAAACTCCTGAAGTTCTACCATTCAAGCCAATAATTAGGAAGCCAAAAATGACTACTCAAGAGCCCCGCTTAGTGGTGTCCTTTTCACAGCAGTCCCCTACAGAAAAAACTGGAAATGGTGTCTTCTGTGACTGCCCTCAAGGTCAACAGAACTAGGATTCCCAGCTACTGTCATGGTTAGGTTGATGTGTCAACTTGGCCAAGTGGTGGTACCTGTTTGTCTGGTTGGGCAAGTGCTGGCCTGTCTGTTGTGATGAGGACATTTCATAGGATTAAATCATGAACATGTCAGCTACATTCACAGCTGATTACATTTGTAATCAGCCAAAGGGGAGTGTCTCCTGCAATGAGTAATACTTAATCTAATCACTGGAAGCCTTTTAAGGAGGATTCAGAAGAGACAGGCTCTTCCTGTTTCAGCTGGTGAGCCTCTCCTATGAAGTTCATCCAGACCCTACATCGGAATCGTCAGCTTCACAGCCTGCCTTGTGGATTTTGGACTCTGCATTCCCGCAGTCACGTGAGACACTTTTATAAATTTTATATTTGCGAGTGTTCCCTGTTGATTCTGTTTCTCTAGAGAACCCTAACTAATACAGCTTCCAACCTTAAAACCAACCTACCAGGGATGTAAGGGTGGTTCAGTGGTAGAATTCTCACCTGCCATGAAGGAGACCCAGGTTTGATTCCTGGCCCATGCACTTTGGAAAAACTAACACACAACAACAACAAAAATTAAGCAAATGGTGCTGCAATAAGGGAATATTCACATGGAAAAAGAATGAAATGTGAGCCATGCCATATAAAAAGATTTTCGTATACAAAATAATAATAATAATAATAATAATAATAAAAAGTAAAAACCAACCTACCTTTCAATTGTTAAAAGTAGAGTCTGGTTTCAAAATAAACTAGGTGAGGTTAAAGCTAAGGCATTTTAGGGACCCATAAATAAAACTTTCATTCTCTTCCAAGTATACTGGAGAAATCATTAACCCTTCTATCACTCCTGCAGTCTGCTAAAGTTTGCATAAGAATACCAGTTTTAGGGTCAGAATTAAACCACAAAATACTACTACTACAGTGTTTGGTTTTTGCATGATATGTGCTAAACTTTTACAAATGAAAGTACTTAGTTTCTAGATTAGACCATGATGACAATGCCTTCAATTTATATATCAACTTTACTGGGCTGTTTAGGGTCCTTATGAGTCAATCACCTCCACACTTTTATGAAGAAAGAGAGTAAAGTAGGCACAAAAGAGCCTAAACCAATTGCAGAGATAAGGAGTAGGATGGAAGCACTATAAAGCAGATAACCTTTTTCCCATCAAGTCTCCTTAAAATCTAATCCATGAAGATGGCGGCTTAGTAAGGTACGTGCGTCTTAGTTCCTTCTCCTCCAAAGGAACTACTAGGTGAACTGAAACAGTGCAGAACAGCTCCCAGGGCTATGGCAGGGAATGGACACACAGCGTACCCCAGTCTGGACTGGCTAGTCTGACTGTGAGACTCGGCTGCGGTGAGATAGCCGAGCAGCGTGCTATTTCCCGAGCAGCGGCAGCTGCGGCGGCCAGAGCTACTCACTCCCTCCTTCCGGAGCCGGCTGAGAGTCTCGGAGAGGCAAGTTTCCCAAGCCGAGGCGGCCGGCGGCCCTCTTTTGCGGGCGGCTTCGAGTCTCGGCTTCGAGTCCGCGGCTACGAGTCTCGGATCAGAGAGCTATCCAAGCCGCGGTGGCCCCACCCCCGCGGGTGGCTTCCTGGTCTGGTGGGGAATTCCCCAGGCCGCGGCGGCTGGTGACCGACGCCCCTCCCCCACGGGTGACTTCCTGGTCCGGTGGCGAATTCCCCGGGCCTGCTGCGGCCGGCAACCAGCCACAGAGTCCCCTCAAGCCGCGGCGGCTGACGCCCCCACCACGCGCGGCCCCCTGAACCAACGGAGAGAATTGGATTGGAAATCCCCAAGCCGCGGAGATCGGTGACCGGGGGGATCCCTTCTAAACATGTGAGACAAACATGTGCCACTAGCGCCAACTACTGGGCAGGATAAGAAAAACAGAACCCAGAGATTTCACAGAAAAATCTTACAACCTTGTTGGGTCCGACACCCAGGGAATTCTGACTCAATGCCCAGACGCCAGCAGCAGAAGATAACGGTCCACGCTCAGAAGATTGAGAATATGACTCAGTCAAAGGAACAAACCAATAGTTCAAATGACATACAAGAGCTGAGACAACTAATGCTGAATATATAAACAGAAATGGAAAACCTCTTCAAAAATGAAATCGATAAATTGAGGGAGGACATGAAGAGGACATGGGCTGAACATAAAGAACAAATAGAAAAACTGAAAAAAACAAATCACAGAACTTATGGAAGTGAAGGATAAAGTAGAAAAGATGGAAAAAACAATGGATACCTACAATGATAGATCTAAAGAGACAGAAGAAAGAATTAGTGATTTGGAGGATGGAACATCTGAATTCCAAAAAGAAACAGAAACTATCGGGAAAAGAATGGAAAAATTTGAACAGGGTATCAGGGAACTCAAGGACAATATGAACCGCACAAATATACGTGTTGTGGGTGTCCCAGAAGGAGAAGAGAAGGGAAAAGGAGGAGAAAAACTAATGGAAGAAATTATCACTGAAAATTTCCCAACTCTTATGAAAGACCTAAAATTATAGATCCAAGAAGTGCAGCGCACCCCAAAGAGATTAGACCCAAATAGGCGTTCTCCAAGACACTTACTAGTTAGAATGTCAGAGTCAAAGAGAAAGAGAGGATATTGAAAGCAGCAAGAGAAAAACAATCCATCACATACAAGGGAAACCCAATAAGACTATGTGTAGATTTCTCAGCAGAAACCATGGCAGCTAGAAGACAGTGGGATGATATATTTAAATTACTAAAAGAGAAAAACCGCCAACCAAGACTCCTATATCCAGCAAAATTATCCTTCAAAAATGAGGGAGAAATTAAAACATTCTCAGACAAAAAGTCACTAAGAGAATTTGTGACCAAGAGACCAGCTCTGCAAGAAATACTAAATGGAGCACTAGAGTCAGATACAAAAAGACAGAACAGAGAGGTATGGAGAAGAGTGTAGAAAGAAGGAAAATCAGATATGATATATATAATACAAAAGCCAAAATGTTAGAGGAAAATATTATCCAAACAGTAATAACACTAAATGTCAATGGACTGAATTCCCCAAACAAAAGGCATAGATTGGCAGAATGGATTAAAAAACAGGATCCTTCTATATGCTGTCTACAGGAAACACATCTTAGACCCAAAGATAAACATAGGTTGAAAGTGAAAGGTTGGGAAAAGATATTTCATGCAAATAACAACCAGAAAAGAGCAGGAGTGGCTATACTAATATCCAACAAATTAGACTTCAAATGTAAAACAGTTAAAAGAAACAAAGAAGGACACTATATACTAATAAAAGGAACAACTAAACATGAAGACATAACAATCATAAATATTTACACACCGAACCAGAATGCCCCAAAGTACGTGAGGAATACACTGCAAACACTGAAAAGGGAAATAGACTCATATACCATAATAGTTGGAGACTTCAATTCACCACTCTCATCAATGGACAGAACATCTAGACAGAGGATCAATAAAGAAATAGAGAATCTGAATATTACTATAAAGGAGCTAGACTTAACAGACATTTATAGGACATTACATCCCACAACAGCAGGATACACCTTTTTCTCAAGTGCTCATGGATCATTCTCAAAGATAGACCATATGCTGGGTCACAAAGCAAGTCTTAACAAATTTAAAAAGATTGAAATCATACACAACACTTTCTCGGATCATAAAGGAATGAAGTTGGAAATCAATAATAGACGGAGTGCCAGGAAATTCACACATACGTGGAGGCTCAACAACACACTCCTAAACAACGAGTGGGTCAAAGAAGAAATTGCTAGAGAAATTAGCAAATACCTCGAGGCGAATGAAAATGAAAACACAACATATCAAAATTTATGGGACGCAGCAAAGGCAGTGCTAAGAGGGAAATTTATTGCCCTAAATACCTGTATCAGAAAAGAAGAAAAGGAAAAATGCAGGAATTAACTGTCCACTTGGAAGAACTGGAGAAAGAACAGCAAACTAATCCCAAAGCAAGCAAAAGGAAAGAAATAACAAAGATTAGAGCAGAAATAAATGAAATTGAAAACATGAAAACAATAGAGAAAATCAATAAGACCAGAAGTTGGTTCTATGAGAAAATCAATAAGATTGATGGGCCCTTAGCAAGATTGACAAAAAGAAGAAGAGAGAGGATGCAAATAAATAAGATCAGAAATGGAAGAGGAGACATAATGACTGACCTCACAGAAATAAAGGAGGTAATAACAGGGTACTATGAACAACTTTACGCTAATAAATACAACATTTTAGAGGAAATGGACGGGTTCCTGGAAAGACATGAACAACCAACTTTGACTCAAGAAGACATAGATGACCTCAACAAACCAATCACAAGTAAAGAAATTGAATCAGTCATTCAAAAGCTTCCTAAAAAGAAAAGTCCAGGACCAGACGGCTTCACATGTGAATTCTATCAAACATTCCAGAAAGAATTAGTACCAACTCTCCTCAAACTCTTCAAAAAAATCGAAGCGGAGGGAAAACTACCTAATTCATTCTATGAAGCCAACATTACCCTCAGACCAAAACCAGGCAAAGATATTACAAAAAAAGAAAACTACAGGCCAATCTCTCTAATGAATATAGATTCAAAAATCCTCAATAAAATTCTAGCAAATCGTATCCAACAACACATTAGAGGAATTATACATCATGACCAAGTAGGATTCATCCCAGGTATGCAAGGATGGTTCAACATAAGAAAATCAATTAATGTAATACACCATATCAACAAATCAAAGCAGAAAAATCACATGATCATCTCAACTGATGCAGAGACATTTGACAAGATTCAACATCCTTTCCTGTTGAAAACACTTCAAAGGATAGGAATACAAGGGAACTTCCTTAAAATGATAGAGGGAATATATGAAAAACCCACAGCTGATATCATCCTCAATGGGGAAAAATTGAAAACTTTCCCCCTAAGATCAGAAACAAGACAAGGATGTCCATTATCACCACTATTATTCAACATTGTGTTGGAGGTTCTAGCCAGAACAATTAGACAAGAAAAAGAAATACAAGGCATCAAAATTGGAAAGGAAGAAGTAAAACTATCACTGTTTGCAGACGATATGATACTATACGTCGAAAACCCGGAAAAATCCACAACAAAACTACTAGAGCTAATAAATGAGTACAGCAAAGTAGCAGGTTACAAGATCAACATTCAAAAATCTGTAGCATTTCTATACACTAGCAATGAACAAGCGGAGGGGGAAATGAAGAAACGAATCCCATTTACAATTGCAACTAAAAGAATAAAATACCTAGGAACAAATTTAACTAAAGAGACAAAAAACCTATATAAAGAAAACTACAAAAAACTGTTCAAAGAAATCACAGAAGACCTAAATAGATGGAAGGGCATACCGTGTTCATGGATTGGAAGACTAAATATAGTTAAGATGTCAGTCCTACCTAAATTGATTTACAGATTCAATGCAATACCAATCAAAATCCCAACAACTTATTTTTCAGAATTAGAAAAACCAATAAGCAAATTTATCTGGAAGGGCAGGTTGCCCCAAATTGCTAAAAACATCTTGAGGAAAAAAAACGAAGCTGGAGGTCTTGCACTGCCTGACTTTAAGGCATATTATGAAGCCACAGTGGTCAAAACAGCATGGTATTGGCATAAAGATAGATATATCGACCAATGGAATCAAATAGAGTGCTCAGATATAGACCCTCTCATCTATGGACATTTGATCTTTGATAAGGCAGTCAAGCCAACTCACCTGGGACAGAACAGTCTCTTCAATAAATGGTGCCTAGAGAACTGGATATCCATATGCAAAAGAATGAAAGAAGACCCATATCTCACACCCTACACAAAAGTTAACTCAAAATGGATCAAAGATCTAAACATTAGGTCTAAGACCATAAAACAGTTAGAGGAAAATGTAGGGAGATATCTTATGAATCTTACAATTGGAGGCAGTTTTATGGACCTTAAACCTAAAGCAAGAGCACTGAAGAAGGAAATAAATAAATGGGAACTTCTCAAAATTAAACACTTTTGTGCATCAAAGAACTTCATCAAGAAAGTAGAAAGACAGCCTACACAATGGGAATCAATATTTGGAAACGACATATCAGATAAAGGTCTAGTATCCAGAATTTATAAACAGATTGTTCAACTCAACAACAAAAAGACAGCCAACCCAATTACAAAATGGGAAAAAGACTTGAATAGACACCTCTCAGAGGAGGAAATACAAATGGCCAAAAGGCACATGAAGAGATGCTCAATGTCCCTGGCCATTAGAGAAATGCAAATCAAAACCACAATGAGATATCATCTCACACCCACCAGAATGGCCATTATCAACAAAACAGAAAATGACAAGTGCTGGAGAGGATGCGGTGAAAGAGGCACACTTATCCACTGTTGGTGGGAATGTCAAATGGTGCAACCACTGTGGAAGGCAGTTTGGCGGTTCCTCAAAAAGCTGAATATAGAATTGCCATACAACCCAGCAATACCATTGCTGGGAATCTACTCAAAGGAATTAAGGGCAAAAACTCAAACGGATATTTGCACACCAATGTTTATAGCAGCGTTATTTACAATTGCAAAGTGATGGAAACAGCCAAAATGTCCATCAACAGACGAGTGGCTAAACAAACTGTGGTATATACATACGATGCAATATTATGCAGCTTTAAGGCAGGATAAACTTATGAAGCATGTAATAACATGGATGGACCTAGAGAACATTATGCTGAGTGAGTCTAGCCAAAAACTAAAAGACAAATACTGTATGGTCCCAATGATGTGAATCGACACTCAAGAATAAACTTGGAATATGTCATTGGTAACAGAGTTCAGCAGGTGTTAGAAACAGGGTAAGATAATGGGTAATTGGAGCTGAAGGGATACAGACTGTGCAATAGGACTAGATACAAAAACTCAAAAATGGACAGCACAATAATACCTAATTGTAAAGTAATCATGTTAAAACACTGAATGAAGCTGCATCCGAGCTATAGGTTTTTGTTTTGTTTTGTTTTGTTTTGTTCTTACTATTATTACTTTTATTTTTTTTCTCTATATTAACATTCTATATCTTTTTCGGTTGTATTGCTAGTTCTTCTAAACCGATGCAAATGTACTAAGAAACGATGATCATGCATCTATGTGATGATGTTAAGAATTACTAATTGCATATGTAGAATGGTATGATTTCTAAAAAAAAAAAAAAAAATGGACAGCACAATACTACCTAATTGTAATGTAATTATGTTAAAACACTGAATGAAGCTGCATCTGAGCTATAGTTTTTTTTTCTTATATATTTTTGTATTTTTTATTTTTATTTTTTCTCTATATTATCATTTTATTTCTTTTTCTGTTGTCTTGCTATTTCTTTTTCTAAATCGATGCATATGTACTAAGAAATGATGATCATACATCTATGTGATGATATTAAGAATTACTGATTGCATATGTAGAATGGAATGATTTCTAAATGTTGTGTTAGTTAATTTTTTTTAATTAATAAAAAAATGTAAAAAAAAAAAAAATGTAATACATGAGCCCCTTCCTGCCTCGGGGGCTTTTGCACTGCTGTGCCCTTGCCCTATTCCCATGGCTCCTTCTCATCCTTCACAGGCCGGCTCCTCCCAGTCCAGAACACACCCCTCTCTGTGCCTCAGTTTCCCCAACTAGATGAGAGGTGGGCACTCTTACAGGTCTTACCCTAAACTCTGGCCCTGCCGACTCCTGAGCTGAAGCCTGCTGTAGGGTCTGTAGACTCAGACCATCCTTGAGGCCAGAGCTGGAGGCTCCAGGCTCCTGGATTATCTCATTCCATTTGTCATCAAACCCATTTAGCAGAAGAAACAGGTTAATCATTTCTTCCTGCCCAGACTGCCCCTGTCCTGTGGACTTGGGGACTGGAAGGTAAACGAAGGGAATAGACTAGGAAACTCGACTTCCCAGCTCCAGTTGCCCTTGGCTTTTTGCTAGGGAGTCAGACAGACCTGGGTTTTCACTCCAGGCTTCCTAAGGTCCATGCTGTGTGCCTTTGGACAATTTGATTGACTTCTCAGAAACTCAGCAACAAGGGATATAATAATTTTTAAAAAATCTGATAGCTTTTTTCCAAATCTAAAAGAGAAATAAATGAATGAATGAATAAAGGCTTGAGATGGCATTCTGGGTCTATTCTCTGAGAGAGCCCCCAAAAAGGAAAATTTGACTTATCTTTTATTACCTATCTTGTAAACATTCTACACTACTGATTACAGCCACTGAAATATCTATCCCATTTCCTATTTCAGAATTCCTCTCTCCTCCTCTCTGTCTATATTATAAAGATGTTTCTAATCAAAGGTCACCACACACCCAGCCTATGTGAAAATCCCATGTTATCACACATTTTCCAACTTTTTCAAGCATTCAGATAAATTACTTTTATTGCACTTCCCTTTAATTGGTTAGAACACCAGTATCTTTCAAACTAAAGTACAACAAATCTCATATTTTTTTTTAAGTGCTTTTGCAGAAGTGGAAGCATTTGTGCTTTTCCATCTCCATGTATGGTTAAGTTTTTAAGGTAACAAGAGAAACAAAGATAGTGACTTTAGCAATGACTGAATATGAAAGTGATGGAACAGGAAGTAGATGTTGTAGAGAGGCAAAAAACGAGGCAAAGCAACAGGACGAGATCTGCAAGCCAAGTCCAAAGATGTAGATACATAAAACTCATCAAGTTAAGCACCTGGTATAAACTGCTCTCTAAATAAGAAGTAAGTATATATTGACCTCAAAAAATGAACTAGAAAAAAATAGTTTGAGCATCTTTCCCACTTTTAAAATCTGTAATTTTCAAGAATTTGAAAAATTTTAAGGGGCAATCTCTACATTAGTTCATTTTTGTGAACTAAATGACTAATTTTTTAATTAGATTACTATATCAGTAGCTGTAAGACAGAGTTATTTAAAGGCAGTAGTAAACAATCAGAGGGAGAACAATCTTATCTTTACAGCGCTAAAACTACCTATTCTGCTCATATTCTTTTTCCTTGCCCTAAAAATTTTATGAAGAAAATTTTCCTTGTCCTGCCACTATCACCTCATAATGCAATTTGTTATGACTATAGGGGAAGCTGGAGACCAAACAGGACCAAAACTGATCTCGTTTTAAAATAAAAGAAATGACTTAAAGTAAAAGACAGTAAGGTGCCCTCCCCCTCTCTACGTGGGACATGACTCCCAGGGGTGTAAACCTCCCTGGCAACATGGGACAGAATCCTAGAAAGAGCTGGGACTCAGCATCAAGAGATTGAGAAAACCTTCTCAACTGAGAGGGGGGAAGAGAGAAATGAGACAAAATAAAGTGTCAGTAGCTGAGCAATTTCAAACAGAATCGAGAGGTTATCCTGGAGGTTATTCTTATGCATTATATAGATACCCCCTTTTTAGTTTATGGTGTATAGAGTGGCTGAAACTGTACAGTTGTGTTCCAATAGCCGTGTTTCTTGAAGATAATCATATAATGATATAGCTTTCACAATGTGACTATGTGATTGTGAAAACCCTGTGTCTGATGCTCCTTTTATCTATGGTATGGACAGATGAGTAAAAAGTATGGATAAGAAATAAGCAAATAATAGGGGGAACAAAGGTTAAAATAAATTGAGTAGATTGAAATACTAGTGGTCAATGAAAGGGAGTGGTAAGGGGTATAGCATGTATGAGCTTTTTCTTTTTTCTTTTTTCATTTTTTTCCTGGAGAGATGCAAATGTTCCAAAAAATGATCATGGTGATGAATACACAACTATGTAATTATATTGTGAGCCACTGATTGTAACCACAACAAGAATGTTTGTATGTTTGTTCATTGTTTATAATAAAAATATTTAAAAGAAAAAAAATAAAAGACAATAAGGTCAAGAAAAGTAAAAGCCACCTTCATGGTATCAGGTAACCAGGGAGAGGTTTAGGACCAGGGGGAAAGGAACATGTTTGAAGGAAATGGAAACCAGAAAACAGACGATTTTAGCAGGAATGAGACAGAGAAAAAGCAGAATATTAACTGATCGGGAAAATCTAGAAAGTAAGGGACAATGCAGATTTCCAACAAAATGCAAGTCATTATGCCCAATCTATAGTACTGGAAGACCAAGAAATTATTACCACTTATGAGTTAAGAGTATCTGCTAGTAACTAAATTAAAACTAACTAAATTGAGAATAAGGACTTAGATTATGAGGAGAAATATTAATGAAAATTACAAACTAAAAAAAAGAACAGCTTATTTAAAATGTATTAAATGGAGTAAAATAGCACTAGATAATGAGATTCTGATATCAAATATCCTATCTATAGATGATTTCCTTCCCTGAGATCAGTTCACTTTAGACGTTACATAATGTTTGTACCCTAACATACTAACTAATCTGCTTTAAAATACAGTTACACAAAAGCAGAAGTAAAAATGAAGGCTGAGACAGCTAAGCTGTCCTCTCCTCTTATTTCACCTGGCTTCATCCTACGCTCTTGGTGGTAGAGGACTGAAGAATGAAAGTCAGAGTTATCACCGCACCCAAACTGCAAAACTCTCTGTGTGGACCACTCAATTTATTTTAACACACTTACCAACATCTCCATAAACATACAGGCCCCTTGGAGGTTTGCTCCTTGTAAAAAGCTGCAAATTAAGAACAAATTATAAATCTCTAACATAGAAATAATTAAATATAATCACATATGTAGTATTCCTAGCTGTGCCATAGACAGAGCTAAGAGAGGTTCTTATAAACAGTAAATAATTAAGAGGGGTTCTTATAAACAATAAATAATAAAAGAAAAAAATGATGTAAAAGACTGTAAAACCCAATCTAGGTTTTCACAGGAGACAATAAGCAGACAGCCCAGAGCTGGGGCTCCAAAGTCACACAACTTGAGTTTCCATCCCTCCACCACTTACTAAACAGTTATCCCTCTTTCCTATCTGAGCTTCCCAAACAATGGCAGCCTAGCTTACTCCTAGCAAGCAAGAGATTAGAAGAAACTTTGTAGAGAAAATTAATGGTCCCCCAGAAAAAAAAGACCCAAAGGCACTTAAGTGTTGGCTCCTCCCAAAGAAAGAACCAGGTCCCTACCTGTTCCAATCACCTTACACTGCGGCACACCAGTCCACAAACCTCTTAAGCTTTCAATCACCTTTTCAGTATCTGAAAACACACTGAAATGAATTGACATCCAAGAGTCGACAGAAATTTGAATAAAATTTCCAAGATGAAAATCAGAGACCAGGGCAAATATACAAGAGAAAAAAAAAAAACTCGGCAGGAACAGAGACTATGCAAAAGGAAACTTCAAAAATAAAATGGTAATCAATATAATTAATATGCAGAGAAAAATAAGAGATGCTATTACAACCTTAAAGCAAGAACAAAATGCTATTTCTACAAAAGGGAACATTAAGAACAAAAGGGAACACTTAGAAATTTAAAATACGGTAGAAGAAATAACATTTCATAAAAGGTTTAGAAGATACATTTGAGGAAATGTTCCAGAACATACAAAATATTAAGCAACAATAAAAGAAGGAAAATATTAGAAAACTAGAGGATTAATGAAGGAAATCCAACATCCAACAAAAACAAATTCCAAAAAGAGAGAATAGAAAAAAAAAAAAAAAGGGGGGGGGAACGTTGTCTAAGAAATAATGGAAAGATTTTTCTCGAAAATGAAGGACTTGATTTTCAGTTTGGGAAGACCAACCAAATGTCCAGAGCAATGAAGAAATAAGACCCATACCACGTCACAACAATGAAATTTCAGAACATCAGAAATACTAAGATCCTACAAACTTCCAAGGATGGGGGTAGTATGAGGGAAAAAACAGGTCACAGCAATAGTTAAACTCTGAAATGATTTTCACTCTGATCCATTCAATCTACGTCATCAAGTGTGAAAATGGAAAGTTGACATTTCAGATATGCAGGGTATCAAAAAAATCTCCCACACAGTCTTTCTTTGTGTTTCAGTTTACTAATGCTGCCAGGATGTAATATACCAGAAATGGATTGGCTTTTACAAAGGGGACTTTTTAGGTTACAAATTTACAATTCTAAGGCTGTGAAAATGTCCAAATTAAGGCACCCAACAAGAGGATACCTTCTCAGAGGAAAGGCAGCTGGCTTTTATCTGTCACATGGGAGCTGGCTTTTATCTGTCACATGGGAAGGCACATGGCAATGCCTGCTGTCCTTCTCTCCCGGCTTCAGGTTTCAAACAGCTCTCTCAGTTTCTGGCACCCTTCTGGCATCTTCCTTCCACATCTCCGAAACATCTATATCTGTTTTCTGTATTGGCTCTCAAGCATCTATGCTTTCTCCAAAATATGTCCCTTTTAAAGGCCTCCAGTAAACTCATTAAGACCCACCTTGAATGGGTGGGTCACATCTTCATGGAAATAATCTAATCAAAAGGTCTCGCCCACAATAAGTCTGCACCCACAAGACTGGACAAAAAAAGAGCATGGCTCTTCTGGAGTACATAACAGTTTCAAGCCAACATACTCTAGTAGCTAAAAAAAAAAAAAAAGAAAGGAAAACATAGGCTTTAGAAAACAAAGAAGATCCTGGGAAGGGAAACTCTGGTAAAATGAAGAGTTGTTCAGGACCTCAGCAGTACAGCAGGTCCGAAAAAAGCAATCCAGTCCAGACCCAAACAGGAGGATGCAGGGCTCCAGGGGAGAAAGGAAATGGAACTACTCTTTACCTGGCATTATCAACCTAAGTAAGTAACTGTCATTTTATGTTCTGGTACTCTAAGGAGTGTAACCTTCAAACTCTGGAGCAGTTCACAAATACCTTATGAATAAACCAAGGTAAGTGAGAAAAGAGAGAATTCAGAGGGTTAAAGCAGAAAGAAGGAAGGTTATGCCACTCATCACCCACCACAGCAGCCAATATTTTGGCAGAGGAAATTCTCAAGAGATATATATTCCAGGATCTAATTCATAGCACAGATTCATCTATGGATTCACTCCACAATCTGCCTTAGAAACTTCTCTCACTTCCCAATGCCTCTTAGCTTTCTCTACTAAACCCAGCCTCTGACTTCAAATTCCCATTCTGGACCTCAGCCAGGCAAAAGGACTCTCTGTGCTTTTGATTCTGTCAGGGGGGATGACTTCTCTAAGTTTCTCTGCATGTCAACTTCCCATCTATTCTTAAATCTCAACTGGAACACAGAGAGAACTCAATGCTGCCTACAAAAAAAGCAGTCGGAGCTCTATCTCCTATTTTACCCACTCAAAAATATGTATTATGGAAAGGACACTTTGACAAATATTATTTTATTATATATTGTATTACATATATAATTTGTTATATTGTATTATATTACATATTATAGCAATATTTGGAAGATAATAAAAGTTACTGTTGTAGAATACCAAAGAAGATCCATCCGATCTGAGATCGCAAACACCTAGTAATGCATGAATCCTGTTTACCATGCAGACTTTACTCCAGATAAATTGAAAAACAAAATGGATACACCGCTAAAGATAAATGTATTATGTACTTCAAATATTTTCACTTGGAGAAGCAAACTAATTTTATTCTATTAAAATTTTAGTCTTTCAATAATTATTGAAAGTATTTTAAGGAATTTAAGAACCTATATTTTAAGGGGAACATCAAAGAATCAAATAGAGAACAATAACACTTTTTTTTAAGACCGTAAAATGGGTCCGAAAGAAGTTTTAAATTCTTTGTTACTGACTTCAGGGAGAGTTAGGATCATGCAGTTTTCTTCAAAATGACTATAACCTGAACCCATATGATTTATTATATATTGTATTACATATATAATTTGTTATATTGTATTATATTATATATTATAGCAACATTTGGAAGATGGTAAAAGTTACTGTGTAAAATACCAAAGAAGATCCGAAGAAGATCTTTTTCTTCAGTTCCACTACACTTCCTATTTGCAATGCTTCAATTTCCTATAATAAGGTCATATACCTTAGAAATACTAACTATGAACTCTACCCTCACAGAGTTCCTCTGCATTAGTCATTCTCCCCAGGCTCCCCTACCCTCAACAGCCTTCTGTCCTGCTCTTGCAAGACAAGGTTTCCGGCCTGGGTTAGACCATGGGAGAAGATACTTACAGGAGATGGGAGGGAGGGAGGGATAAAGCCAATCCGGGTCCTTTTTCCCTGTTCCCTCCCTGCTTCAATGCTGTGTCTCTAGCAGAGCTGTTACCCTCCATGCCCACCAGGTGACCTCTACCTATTCCCACATCTTTGGCTTTCTCCAATCTTCTCCTCATGCCCCTCCATTTCTCATTTGCTGCCTTTGGCCCTCTCTAACTTGACTTCAGGGAGAGTTAGGGTCATGCAGTTTTCTTCAAAATGACTATAACCTGAATCCATATGATTTATTATATATTGTATTACATATATAATTTGTTATATTGTATTATATTATATATTATAGCAATATTTGGAAGATGGTGAAAGTTACTGTTTTAGAATACCAAAGAAGATCCATCCGATCCGAGATCGCAAACACCTAGTAATGCATGAATCCTGTTTATAATGCAGACTTTACTCCAGACAAATTGAAAAACAAAATGGATACACCACTAAAGATAAACATATTATGTACTTCAAATACTTTCACTTGGAGAAGCAAACTAATTTTATTCTATTAAAATTTTAGTCTTTCTAAAGAGAGGTTGAGGGTCTGGGAAACAACGGACTTTGGAAGCCAGAGGAGCTTGGGGAAAAGGGAGAAGGATGAAGTGAACACCTGTATGTAGACTAGTCACCCACAACCACTCCTATCCCCTATACCCTTCCCTGCAGCTTCTAACACCCAGGAAAAATACCGGAAGCATCTTCTCAGACCACCACCAAGCTCTTAGCGTTCCATTATATCAGTGTATCCTTTTAGCCTAATGATGGAGCCTACAGACCACACAGAACATGCCCCTCAAAGTCTCCAAATATTTCTAAATTCTACCTTTGCTATTAAAGTTTGAACTAAGACCAGAACAGGATGTCCTTGTGACAGGGACAGGGTCCTAGCATTCCAAGATCAACAAACACAGTAGACTCAAAAATCAAGTATTGTATCAATGCCTTAATGAATTGCAGGTGATGGTAAGAAATGGAAAAAAGCTTTCTTAAACTCTTAAAAGGAAATCATGAATTTTGTATGTAGACTGTGCACAGAAACAGAAGATCAGAGCTTTCTTGTCATCATTCAACTCTTCTCCCCTCACTCCTCATATTGGCTTTTGTTGAGTTCCTTCCCTCTTTAGCCTAACACTTTTGATGATAGCAAGGACCAAAGAGAGAAAGGGAGGTGTCCCAATTACCAGCATCCAAAACCAATTCACATCTGGAGAATCAATCAGTACTGTATTTCTCAAATGTGGAGCCTCCTTCCATGTAGAAATGGCTACCAGGTAAAATATCTGAGGCTATATGGATGAATGAATATCTAGTTTATTCATGCAAAAGGACCCACGATGAATCTGAAGGGATGCTAGTAGTTCCCAAGCATGTTGTCTCAGCATTTTTATATACATCCCCCAACCATCCCCTCTGTCCTGTGATTACAGATTATTAATAAGTGGAAATTGGTTTCTTTCCCATGAATAAATTGCATTTAATATATCACATAATTTTGACATTGATGAGACCACAGAGATCCATCCCTGAATGTTAATGATAAGAAAAATCAGACCCAGAGATGTTGAATGACCTACAATAATCCAATAAAGAAAAATTCTAAAATGGTGGGTGTTCTAGTTTGCTAGCTGCCAGGAATGCAACACACCAGAGACACAATGGCTTTTAATAAAAAGGGATTTATTTTGTTAGTTCTTCAGAGGAAAGGCAGCTAACTTTCAACTGAGGTTCTTTCTTACGCAGGAAGGCACAGGGTGATCTCTGCTGGCCATCTCTCCAGGCCTCTGAGTTCTAACAACTTTCCCCGGGGTGATTTCTTTCTACATCTCCAAAGGCCTGGGCTGAGCTGTGAGTGCTAAGGGCTGTGCTACGTTGAACTCTCTCATTTAAGCACCAGCCAATTAAATCAAACATCATTCATTGCAGCAGGCACACCTCCTAGCCGACTGCAGATGTAATGAGCAACAGATGAGGTTCACATACTATTGGCTTATGCCCACAGCAACAGAACTAGGTACCTCCAGGTGGCCAAGTTGACAACTGAATCTAACCACCACAGTGGGTTTGCAACCATTAATCAATATAAATTTAGAAATAAGAGATTATAATTTCTCCTGTGTATGGACAAACTAATTCAGTCTATCAGGGATGAATTTCACATCATACATTTTACCACTTTCAGGTCTAAAAGTCTGAAATCTAATCAAAAGGCCCAGATGCATAAATCATTAATTTGTTAGTCAACTGTTCTTCCCGTCTGTGAACACTAGCTATTTAATTTATTTTAAAATCCAAAAGCAAGAAAAACTGAACAAATAAATTTTGAGGTGGGAAATTGGTATTGAATCATATACCTTGAGCTAATCCATGCACTGATATGCGTACTTTCTTTCAAACAGTCATTAGTTCTACTCTGACATAAATCAACCATCTTTGTGTTTATTACTTTAGCCACAGCCATGCGCACATAGAGGCTTGATAAATGTCTTGAGGTGATGGTGAAAATAATGGGCACCTAATCTAAGGACCATCACGATTCCCAGTGTATGAGAAGAGAAGACATTTCCATGACCTCTCTTTATCACAAATGGACTTGGCAGAATGTGGAAGATTCTGTGCTCCTCCACAGAAAAAAAATATCTCAAATGCATGTCTTCCGTTTGGAAGTTATCTTTACATATGACTATAATTTCCCTCCCCAGTCTCCATTCCATACCACTTTTCACCAACTGTGCCACACCCAGGATGTTTAGATGGAAATGACCCCACTCCCAGCTCCATCCCCAGTAACAGCCTGATGGATTCAGGGGTAGACTATGGCCCAAGTTGGATCAAGCAGAGTTTTGTTGTTCAAAGTTTAGGGAAAGAGCAGCCCTTGTCTTCTGGGCTGTTTGGTGTATAAATATGACAACAGCTTCCTACTTTAGATAGAACAGCCTGAAGACAAAGCCAAGATAGGCAGGAAGGCAAAATCAAGAAGATTTCAAAGACATGGAATCAAGACTCTAACTCAATTTACCTGAAGTATGTTTTACCTCTGGACTTCTCATATACACAAGACAACGGATTATTTGTATTGTTGAATCCAAATTGAGTTGGATTTTCTATTATTTGCGATTTAAAGCATCCTAACAGATGCTATATATTTCACTTGGCCATGTTAGTGCCCTGATAGAAGTAGACAAGAAAATATATGAAAGCATCTATTCTCAAAAGTTATTGTTGCTGATATAAAATTTTTTCAAAAATATATCTGTCTTTTCTCTATTTCCACTTCCAGATGGCTAGTACCTTTGTAGCACAAGATGTAGAGAAGCTTCTTCTCTAGAGTCAAGGATATGAGAGTGTGTAAAAGATGGGGCACAACTTCTTTTATTGAACACTTACTACCCGCCAGACACAACAAACCATTCCTCTGAAGCAAGTAGAGTTTCTCAAAGTATGCTCCATAAAACATTACTGCTACATTATGTTTATGGGTGTTAATTTAGAAAGAGACTTAAATGTTTAAGATGGGGAAACTCTGGATTACAGGATGAGGTTAAGTCTTTTCTGCAGGATTTCTCAGTCTTTAACCTACTAATGGCATTGTGATTCTCAGAGTGAAAGTTATGCATATAGTATGTCCCAAATTTATTTGACAACAGAACCCTTTTCTCAAAAAATTATCTCATGGGACTAATAATACCACCTGTAGGAAATGATATATTATTGCCATTTATTATTTGTTTCAATGAATATTAAGCATATACTATGTGAGTGACAGCGTGTAGAATGATAATGAGTATACACTGGTCAACAAATAAGTATAGTCCCTGCTTTCATGAAGTTTGCAGGCTCATGGTGGGTAACAGAAAATAAAAAGCAAACAAATAAATATGTGTGTGTGTGTGTGTGTGTGTGTGCGTAATTTAAATTATAAATGAGAGCATGCTATGGGAACAATCCATGAAGACAGAGGGTTGAAAATAGCATAGATACTATCTTAATTTGATTTAGCATTGAATTTAATAGGGATGTTAAATCTATTGACTAGTTTTGAAATTTCCATTTCATTACAATCTAATTATCTGATCAGAGGGACTGTCCTCAAGCTTAGGAGACTTATTACAATAATCTAACTTGAAAGAGAGGATAAGAAAAGCAGATGATAGAAGAATGTCATTAAAACTTTTAAAAACAATATAACTATATTGCCGAATGTCCAAGAAGGAAATTTCCTGGTGTCACTGGTCTTCAGGAATCTTGTTGTTATGCAATTGGGATCTTGGAAATAAGCCATTCCTAAAGCTCCCTAAACCACTAACATAAGTAAAAATTCATGTTTTGAATTGCATGCACCTAAAAGGCCATTCTCTCCACAAAGAATCTTTAAAATGTGTGTTTATATTTTAAAATATAACTATCCAAATTTATCAAAATTTTATGAGACTAAGTCAATAGCAAAGGATGAATCTTAGTTGGATCCTAGAGCCAAATACACATTTACACACCCACATTTTGGGGACTACTGGAGAAATTTTAATTTGGGACTACTGGAGAAATTTCGGATTGCCAGATAAAACATAGGATGCCCAGTTAAATTTGAATTTCAGATTGACAGCAAATAATTTTTATGCCTACATCCCAAATATTACATGGGACATAGGTGTTCTAGTTTGCTAAAGCTGCCAGAATACAATATACCAGAAATGGAATGGTGTTTAAAAGAGGAATTTATTAAATTGCAATTTTAAAGTTCTAAGGATATAAAAACATCCAAACCAAGGCATCCAAAGCAAGATACCTCGGCGCAAGAAAGGTCAATGGGTCCGGAACACCTCTGTCATCTAGGAAAGCACATGACAATGTTCACTAGCTTTCTCTTCAGACCTCTCATTTCATAAGGCTTCCCAAGGGGTCTTTTCTTTCTTCATCTCCAAAGGTCTGTAGCTGTGTGGGCTCTGAAGCTCTTTCCAAAATGGTTCCCTCCAAAAGGACTGCAGTAAGTGACCTACCTTGAATGGATGGAGACACAACTCCATGGAAACCCCTAATCAAAAGGTCCCAGCCATAATTGGGTGAGTCACATCTCCATGGAAGCAACTTAATCAAAAGATCCCACCCAGCAATACTGAATCCAGGTTAAAGAACATGGCTCTTCTGGGGTATGTAACAGTTTCAAACCAGCACAAATTCAATTTTAACTAGATGCCTTGCATTTTTATCTTATAAATCTGGCAACTCTGTTTATATTAGATAATATTTTAAATCAATGTTAAATGTCTTAGGTGTGATAACGGTATTATGGTTATACAGGTTGTTGTTAGGAGATAAAAAAATGATGTATTGTTGTGATGTTGCAACCTACTTTCAGATGATTCAAGGAAAAAAAGTATTCAGAGAAAGAGGTTGCAAAATGTTAGCCATTAGCAGATCTAAAGCATATTGTTGGGTGGGCCACAGTGGCTTAGCAGGCAGAGTTCTCGCCTTCCATGCTGGAGACCTGGGTTCAATTCCCAGTGCCTGCCCATGCAAAAAAAAAAAAAAAAAAGTAAAGTATATTGCTGACATTTTTCTAAATAAAAATTTGGGGGGAAATCAAAACAAAATTTGGTAAGGTGACTACTGTTAATACCTTTACTTTTCAATTCAATCTAATATTTCTAACACATACCAAGAACTATTCCAAAAATATCAGCATATTTGCATTTTAGACTACTGCTTTCAAAATTGTTACCAAATCCATTCCTTTATTTTAACTGCTATAAACTAAAAGCACACTTGTCACCCATCATTCCAAATATTTTGATTTAATCATTTTTAATGTATCCTTTGTTTTCTATGATGTTAAAATTATAGAATTAGAAATAATCAAAGGTGATTTTCATAAAAATTATAAATTATAAAATAATCTGTCATCTACCTTCCTGGAATACTACCCACCTGCTACCCTGGGGTTATTTCTATTAGAACAATTAGATAATAAGTATGGTGCTATTAAAATTAAAAGTGCTGTTTTCAATTTGTTTAAAATGCAGGAATACTACTTTTGTTCTTTCTCCCCACTGCTCCCACCATTTCATTATTATCTCCCAAAATGATAGAAACAGAGACAATGATTCCAGTTGGAATACTAAGTATAATTACATCTTTTAAAAATTGGCATTATATCATTCTCAACATAGAACACTGATAAAGTAGATCATTTCAGGTTTCTAAGATTTTCAAAAGCTAAAAAAACTGACCATATGTTAGAACCCATAAGTTCTGTTTAAATGAAAATCTTCTTTTAAATACCTTTACCTGATTTGCAAAATAACTTTCTGTAACCTAAAATATAGCAATTTGTTTAGTTTACTAGAATAATTAAGCTATTTAAGTATCTAAATAACCAGCAAGGAGGGATGCTTAAACCTCTAAAACTAGAGTAAGAAATAGCTCAATTTCTGACTGTAATAGAACTTAAAAATGCAAATAACTTTTGCAACACCTCATGCATTCAAGCAACAAGCATGTATAAGGCCTATCTGTGCCACTGGAAGACAAATGACAGGAGACAATTTGTTTAGCAAATCCTTTCTTGTTTACTCACTCCTGACATTCGGATTCTGGCCTAATTTAGGTGAAGCTCTGCCAGATCTTATCCACTTCAACTCACCACAGTTCAGAGGGGTGTCAAAAAGATATGTACAATTCTGAAACCAATCTGGAGTTCACCAAAAGAATGATGTGTTTCAAAACTATCCCTTAAATTGAACCCAAATGCTTTAACCCCACAAAGGATAGGTCAAGCCTACTTAAAATTAGGCCTAAGAGTCACCCTCAAGAGAACTTCTTCTGTTGCTCAGATGTGGCCTCTCTCTCCAGCCAACACAACAAGCAAACTCACCACCCTCCCCCTGTCTATGTGGGACATGACTCCCAGGGGTGTGGACCTTCCTGGCAATGTGAGACAGAAATCCTAGAATGAGCTGAGACTCAGCATCAAGCGATTGAGAAAAACCCTAGAATGAGCTGAGACCCAGCATCAAGGGATTGAGAAAACTCTCTCAACCAAAAGGGGGAAGAGTGAAATGAGACAAAGTGTCAATGGCTGAGAGATTCCAAACAGAGTCGAGAGGTTATCCTGGAGGTTATTCTTACACATTAAGTAGATATCACTTACTGCCAGGCAGTAAGCTGGGTTCCACAGACCCGGGAGATCCAGAAAACAAAGATGCAATGTTTTATCAGAGGAGCATGTGGTCACCAGGTGAGCAATATGAAAAAGGCCATAACAAAAGGAAATAGAGAGGCTAGAGGGAACTGCCTGAAAATGTAGAGCTGTGTTCCAGTAGCCATGTTTCTTGATGATGATTATATAATGATATAGCTTTCACAATGTGACTGTGTGATAGGGAAAACCTTGTGTCTGATGTTTCTTTTATCTACCTTGTCAACAGATAACTAGAACATATGGAATAAAAATAAATAATAGGGGAAAAAATGTAAAAATAAATTTAGTTTGAAATGCTAGTGATCAATGAAAGGGAGGGGTAAGGGGTATGATAGGTATAATTTTTTTTCTGTTTTCGCTTTATTTTTCTGTTGTCTTTTTATTTCTTTTTCTGAATTGATGCAAATGTTCTAAGAAATGATCATGATGATGAGCATGCAACTATGTGATGATATTGTGAACTACTGATTATATATGTAGAATGGGATGATCACATATTAAAAAAAAAAATTGAACCCAAATGAGGTTCTGAATTTGAGGAATTAAACTAGCCCTCTAGGCATCTTCTGGCTTGGCTCAGAACCAGTGGTAAGGAGGCAGTGAGAACACATACACCTTTGCAGAGATACATGTGGACACAGGAACTCACAGACACCCACCCTCTCACACGGACATGGATCCGCTTAAAGGCACAACAAGAACTGCCTTCAGAGTCAGCAGAGAGTTATTTATGGATCTTCAAAGACGGCTTTTTCATTCACTCATTTTCTTCATTCATTCCACACAGATGGTTTGAGCACTGAGCACCTTCTTTGCGCCAGGCAGTAAGCTGGGTTCCACAGACCCGGGAGATCCAGAAAACAAAGATGCAATGTTTTATCAGAGGAGCATGTGGTCACCAGGTGAGCAGTATGAAAAAGGCCATAACAAAAGGATGGGTGGCAGCCTTAGCAAAGACCCAGAGGCAAAAAAAGGTCCCAGTTGTATCCAAGGATCTACAAATAGCTCAGTCATGACTGGAGCATCCATTGTCAGCAGGGAACAATGACAGATGAGGCTGGTAAGAGGCAGGGACCAGAAAGGACCCTAAAACATGCTAATGCATTTGTACTGTCCAGGGACACTATGAAATCTTAAGCAAGAGAATAACATGATGAGATTTATAGATTAGAAATATCATTCTTGAGATAGTGTGGAGAATGGGTTGAATGGGGATGTGGTAGTTAGGAGATACGAACCCAAGAAAACATGCTTTAAAACTGAATCCACTATGGGCCAGCCACAGTGGCTCAGCAGGCAGAGTTCTTGCCTGCAATGCCAGAGACCCAGCTTTGATTCTCGGTGCCTACCCATGCAAAAAGAAAAGAAAACTTAATCCTGTTGGGCCATGGTGGCGACCAGTGGCTCAGTGGCAGAGTTCTCACCTGCCATGCTGGAGACCCGGGTTCAATTCCCAGTACTTGCCCTACCCATGTAGAAAAAAAAAAAAACACTTAATCCATTCCTGTGGGTGTGAACCCATTGTAAATAGCACCTTTCGATGAGATTACTTCAATTAAGGTGTGGCCCCAGTTCAATCAGGATGGGTCTTAATCCCATTACTGGTATCCTTTATAATTAGGATGAAATTCAGACAGAGAGAGAGAAAGCCAAGGGAAGCAAGAGGCTGGAGGTCGGCAGGACCTGGAGGAGAAAGAAGAGGCCAGGCGAGGCCTCCATGTACACTGCCATGTGACAGAGGAGCCCAATACCAAGGATCATGGAGCAGTCAGCCCCAGAACCTCTGGGAAGAAAGCATTTCCTTGATGACACCTTGATACAGACATTTCCTAACCTCAAAACCATGAACCATTAAATTTCCATTGTTTTGACAAGCAAATTCACTGCCCTCCCCCTCTCTACGTGGGACATGACTCCCAGGGGTGTGGACCTTCCTGGCAACGTGGGACAGAAATCCTAGAATGAGCTGGGACTCAGCTCCAAGGGACTGAGAAAACCTTCCTCGACCAAAAGGGGGAAGAGAGAAATGAGACAAAATAAAATGTCAATGGCTGAGAGATTCCAAACAGAGTCCAGAGGTTATCCTGGAGGTTATTCTTATGCATTAAATAGATATCACCTTTTTAGTTAAGGTGTAACAGAGAGGTTGGAGGGAAGTGCCTGAAAATGTAGAGCTGTGTTCCAGTAGCCATTTTTCTTGAAGATGATTGTATAATGATATAGCTTTCCCAGTGTGACTGTGTGATTGTGAAAACCTTGTGTCTGATGCTTCTTTTATCTACCTTATGGACAGATTAGTAAAACATATAGATTAAAAATAAATAAATAATAGGGGGAACAAATGTCAAAATAAATTTAGTAGATTGAAATGCTAGTGATCAATGAATGGAGGGGTAAGGAGTATGGTAGGTATGATTTTTTTGTTGTTTTCTTTTTATTTCTTTTTCTGAATTGATGCAAATGTTCTAAGAAATGATCACGATGATGAATATACAACTGTGGTAAAAAAAAAAAAAAAGAATGTTCATATTGTATGTTGACTGGTTTTATTAATAAAATTTTTTTTTAATTCCCATTGTTTAAGCCAACACATTGCATGATATTTGCTTGAAAAGTCAAGGAAACTAAAACAGGGAAACTGAAGGCAAGAGCACCAATAAGAAAGAGAATGGTGGCATGATTTAAAGTAATGGCTGGGAATAGTATGGAGGGGATGCATTTGAGGTACCCTGAAAAGATAAACTGGTGAACTAGCTGATATAAAACTGAGAAGGGGGCTCTGAGGAGACAGAGGTTGATGTGACACTTTTAGAATGGGATATGAATTCAAGGAACACACAAAATAGGTTTAAATGAAGGGAAAACTGGAAAACTGGGTAATAATTTAAGCAAGGTGGTTCTTTAACAAACCTCTCCTCTTTACTCTCTCCTCCCCAGTCTCCTCATTGATGGGCTTTTCCAGTTGCCAGGTAGAGATGTGGTTCTGTGAGAAACACTGTGGATTCCTGCTTGTGTGTGTGTGTGTGTGTGTGTGTGTGTGTGTGTCTGTGTGTCTGTGTGTGTGTGTGTTTTAGCAGGGCAAAGGCAACTGTTATGGATTGAATTGTGTTCCCCAAAAGACATGTTTAAGTTCTAAGTCCCACTCTCGTGAATGAGACCCTACTTGAAAATAGGATCTTTGAAGATATTATTATAAAGATGAGACCAAACTGGAATAGGGCAGGCCCTTAATAAATTGACTGGTGCAGAAGAAATTTTAACACAGTAAGAGAGAGACAGAGAGAGTTAGCCATGTTACGGAGGCAGAGATTGAGTTATGCTGCCACAAGCACATTTTTAAACCTCTTCATAAGTCTATTTGTAAGAAGCAAATGTGGAGTTTGTACATTCTAGGATTACATTACCCCCAGAAAAAATAACTAACCCTTTGAAATATCTCACAATTACACTTAAAGATTATTTTTACTATGGAACATTACAACAGGCTAAATTGGAGAACATATTGAATAGCTGGTTACCCACCACCCAGCTTTATCTAATCGTTATATTTTGCTATGTATATTACAAGCCTTAATAAAACATTAGACATAGTTAAAGTCCCTTTTGTACCCCTTCCTCCTCAGACTTAATCCTGAATTTGAAGTTTATTATCCCAATGCTATGCAACATTCCATTTAAAACATACTCTGATGTATTTGTCCATTCTTGTGGTATCTGCTAGTTATCCTCCCTAGACTCTCCTTGGTCCACTTTTCTACTGGGTTATTTGACGTTTATATTATTCTGTAGTTCATTATACATTTTAGATAGTCATCTATAGTTAATTATTTCTGATGCAGATATCTTCTCCCAGTTTATATCTGCCTTTCCACTATTTTATGGTGTCTTGTTGAATAGAAGCTTTGAATTATAATATAGTCAGATGTATCAGTTTTCATAATTCAGACTTTTGTATATTGTATACTAAATTTTTCCTTTTCTTAAGTTCATAGAGACATTTCCCAATATTTTCTTCAAGAAGTTTTAAACTTCACTTTAAATTTAGGACATTAATTTCATGGAACTTATATTTGGAGAAGCCGGTACCCAATTTCACTTTACTTTTCATATAGATAATCAGTTGTCCCTTTCCCATTTATTGAATAAACCATCTTTTTCCCTTTGATTTGCAGGGCCAACTCAATTGTACATCAAGTTCCCATGTATGAATCTGGACTTTGTATCTTGTTCCATTAGTCCACCTTGTCTACATAATGGGGCAGTAAATAGCTCCGTTCACTAGAGACAGGTAGAGGTAAAGGGAAGTAATGGGAGATTAGAGTAGCAACTTAAACCAGGTGCAGTTCAAGGAGAATCTTGAATATAGTGATCTCCCAGCAGCACTTAAACCTAGTTAGGTGGCAGTCATCGACAGCAGGGTCAGCAAACTATGACAAATTATGGGTCAAATCCAAACTGCTGCTTGTTTTTATAAATGAAGTTTTATACAAATGCATTTATTAGAATGCATTTCTATATTGTCTGTGGTTGCTTTGGCTACATCAGCAGAATTAAATAGTTGCAAGAGAGCTCATATGACTCACAGAGCCTAAGATATTTACTGCCTGATTCTTCATGGAAAATGTTTGCTGACCCCTGATCTAAAGAACTGACGATAATCTCAGCAAAGATTTCCATGGTACTAATGCTTTTTTATAGCCTACATAATTCTGTTGTCATAACCAGAGTACCCAGCTTTGGTTGATAACAGATAAAATTCTAATCCTTAACATTATAAAGTAGGACATTATCCCACTTATTTAAATTCATTTTAAGGGATCTGATTTTAAAAAAACATTCCCATCCATGCTGCAGGAATAATTCCACCTTTTAGAACCATGACAAAACTTAAGACCTAATTAAGTACATTGGTTAATTATCTGGAGCCTGAATCAGGCCCACTATAGTCTGTTTCTCAAATTTCAGATTTTAAATGTCTTTAGCCAAAGTAGTTTGACCTCTAATCTCACTTCCCTATGGACGTCTTCTTTGGGTTAGGACATAATGCTTTTGCTTCAGCTTTCATAAAATTTTGATATAAAAAGCATTCATTTAAAAATATTTCTGTTTTTGATAAAGCTATAGTTATGGATATTGTTCATTTTGTACTCAATGTTGCTTATGACTTTCTAATGGATAAAGTTCCAGGGATCAGGGAAGCTTTACCCTAAACCACACCACTCAACCTACGGTTTATTTCTAAGAGGAATGGAAAGAATAAGTATATACTTTCTTAGCTGGAAGAAAGAAAGGAAGAACTAAGTTAAAAACAGCAAATTGCCTAGAATCACGCTGAAGAATCATGGATAAATAACTGAATATCCAGACAACTAAGCCTTCCCACATCTCCTAAAAGAAAAGTCCACAATCCAGGCATCCAAGGTACTCTGCTCACAGCTTCCAAGTGCTAGAAGCCAAGGGAAAAAAGCATCAAGATCTGAAATTTGGACTGATTCAAGGCAGGGTTATTTTTTCCTATCTGCTACAAGCACAGTTCTTGAGAAAGCAGCAAGAGAGAATAGGGAACACAAATAAAAGATGGTAGCATGTAGGAGAAAGTTTAAAATAATAATTTCTCATTAGGAAAAACTGAAAATTATTTAATGAGGAACAGGAGAAAAAGGAAAGGAGCTTTGTGTCTCCCAATTCCCACGTCTCCTGGACTATGATGTTTCCTCCCAAGAGACGAAAAAACCTAGCTGTCTGTGTACTCCTGATTAATGGAAATAGATTTTCAGAGTAGCTCCATACTCTATTTAATTTTCCCCTCCCTGACTCTAGAAATGCTTGATTTGGCTGTGTAAAAGTAATTCTAATTATAGTGATTTACATGAACTACTTATCATTTATGCCTAATTATCTCACAGCACAATAACAATTATGCATATATTAAATGTGTCAGATTAACCTGGTTGAAAGTTTTATTTGATAACAAAAGTAAAATGTTCATAAATGCCCATTCTTCATAGTTTGCTACTCAAAAGCATGGCCATCAGCTCATAACTTTTTTTATTAGAGAAAACACTGTTAAGTATGTAAGCTAAATAGTTTGCCACAATTGCTTCTCACTGATTAATAAATCTGACATTTCGTGAACAAAGTGCATTTCATTTTACTATTGTAGCTTAGGCTTATCTAGAAAGTTTCTGAGGAGTACAAGGAGAAAAACAATAAGTCCATCATAATGAATGTTTAAAAATCTATATTAAAACCATGTCAAATTTCCATAAAAGAATGAATCCTATTTACCAGAATCACTAGAAAACCTAATAGTCCAAATTCTTCTTTTCTGATAATCAGCATAGTGTTTATTTTTAGAAGAAACTGGTATGTGGAACCTTAACAGTTTGCAAAAACTAAAGCTTTTATGTATGTTTTACTCAAATTAAGTTAGGCATTTGAGTCTTTTTTCAATGTATTAAAGATTTGGTGGGCTTAAGAAACTACAGGACAAATACCACCACAAAGAGATGTTGTTCTATCTATAAACACTTATCATAGATGCATTGACTTAACAAATATGAACTTTCATTAGACACATTTGAAACTCTACCTGGCATGTCAAATCCCTCACTGACATAAGATTACAACCACACAATAAAAGTAGGGTTATTCACTAGGCAGGTCTCTCATAAGCAACCAGAATTCAAAGGTGGAAGAATAGGTGAATACCTCTAAGAAAAGTCAATGATTTTTATTTTTTTGGTTTTTTTTCAAACAATGATTTTTAAATGAAAAACATAGACACACACACACAAAAAAAAAAAAAACACTTGTGTCAAATTTGCAACCAGATAAGTTAATGATTAAAAGACACTTATGACTGGGTGGAAGTTCACCAAGCACCATAAAAGATGAACCTTAGGAAGGCCACAGAGTGGAGAAGAAGGAAAAAAGTGCCGTATTCCAAAAGAGGGAGGACAGGAAGGAGAACAAGATACCAAATTCATGAGAGCAATTTAATTCTCAGATAACAAAAAATCCATTTAAGTGAAACACCTTGTTTCCTGGTATGACACAGAACCACATTGTTTTATTTGGAAGGCTGCCTAGATGACAAACTATAATTAGGTATACTGTAAATAAACAGGCTATATTTTCCAAATGTTTTAGTTGTTTATTCACCTCTAAACTTTTAGAAATATGCAGACTTGGGGAAAAGAGGAAAGGCATGTCATCAAAAGGGATAATTCCTCATTATTTGCTATAACCATTGTGTTATTGCAAACACAATGTTTTGTGGCTATCCAAGAAGAGAGCCTCCATGCTCACGAGGGAACTGCCTTCTCCTGGGAGCAGCCCCAGATGGTACCTTATACTAAGGTCCAATCTGCAATGTGGTCAGTGGCCTCAAAAAAACCTGGTGTGTGCTCTGCCCACACAGGGATGAGGTGATTGGTTGGCCTATCAGATTCTTACTTAGGAACTTAAACTGCAGATACAGGGAAACAAATTAAGAAGTTGGCAGAAAGAAAAAAAGTACAAACAGACATGGGGGCGGGAGGACAAAGAAAAGTGAGTGTGCTGGTTTGAAACTGTCATGTACCCGAGAAAAGCCAAGTTCTTTAATCCTCATTCAATACTGCTGGGTGGGATCTTTTTTATTGTTTCCATGGAGATGTGACCCACCCACTGTGGGTGGTAAATTTTGATTAAGCGGTTTCCATGGAGATATGTCTTCACCCATTCAACATGGGGTTACTTATTTGAGTTCTTTAAGAGGAAACCATTTTGGAAAAAGCTTCAGAGTCAACTGAGTTCACACAGCCAAAGACCTTTGGAGATGCACAAGGAAAATGCTCCTGGGGAAGCCTTATGAAATCAGAAGAGAAAGCTAACAGACATCACCACATGCCTTCCCAGTGGAAATACAAACCCCGAACTTCATCAGCCCTTTCTTTGGAGCTAAGGTATCTTTCTCTGGATGCCTTAGTTTGGACATTTATATGGCCTCAGACTATAAACTTGCAACTTAATAAATTCTCCTTTTAAAAGCTGTTTCATTTCTAGTATATTGCATTCTGGCAGCTTTAGCAAACTAGAAGAGTAAGCTATGTGAAGGGCAGAGCACTGGAGTAAGAATCCACATATACCTGTTCCTACCACCTGTCAAGTCATCAGAGCCATCAGAGCCACTGCTTCTGCTGAAAGCTGGCTCAGGCTCCCTCCAGCCCATCTGTGTAACAGCCCTTCATTGCTGTTTTCATAGGTAGTCTTACTCAAAATCACTCTTTCTTTCTATATCCCAAATGAATCTCTATTCTTTGATCCAAAAGATGCTTATACAATGATAGCTGTTTTCTTTACATAAAAATAAAATTATCTAATTATACTCTCAAGGGTTTTTTAAAAAATGAAACACTTTCATTAGCATTTTAAAATAAAATACTAACATATGTTGCACAATGCCTTTCTTCCAAAGACCTTACAATAAGATAGTATTTGGAAAGGGAGGCACTTAGGGGGATGGGGCACTCAATGAAAAGAAAACTAATTTCTTAGATTTAATTATACTCTAACTCTTATAACTATTAATATCCCTCATAATTTTAAGATGATACCACTAATCACACTGACTTCTGTCATGGGATAAGGAATGGGAATTTTCCTGTTGTCTCAGAATTTGGGCAAAAGCCCAAGCTAAGGACACTGGAAGACAAGTTCTCCCATACTCTAAAAAGAGGCATCAGTCACAACCATTTTAGGCAAAAACAGCCCTAAATCCAAAGCAGGACTGAAAAGGGCAATTAAGATAGAAAGTTATTAGCTAAGTAAGGGCTGCAGCATTTCACCTCAGATATACCTCACACCAAGTGAGGGGGGTTCCCGAGAGAAGCATCTAGATTTAGACTGGATGCTTGCTTAGGTGAGGAAATCTACAGGCAGCTCTCAGAACAGGGTGTAGAATACATGGAAGAACTTGACATGTGTTCCTGGAATACAGCATGCATACAGGGGACATACAGGAAGACACAGAGGAGCCTGCTTCTTGTCTGCAGAAGTCTGAGGGCAAAAGGCTGACTGAAGCTGCCTGGGATGTGAGGATTGGGGGAAGGAAATGTTAGGTTTCCAGTGGCCTAAATAGATACCATAAAAGGTGGCAGGCTAGAGCTGTCCTGAAACAACCCCACCCAAGAGGGCTAAAGGCAAGAAGGCTAAGTCCCAGCAGAATGACATGGTATGAAGTGTACCACCAGACGCATAAAAGGTCAGTCAGGGAACGATGCAGTGTGGAGGAACCCCTGGGTAGGTCTGAAGAACACATCTATGTGCCCCTTAACAAAAAGCTAGCCAGTCAGCTTCTACGACAAAAGAGATCCCAATAGCTAACAGGTCACTTATAAGACTCTACGGTTTCACTATAATTATCATTCCCCTCTGACCCTAGAGAATCCAGGCAAGCAGAGAATAGAGAAGGAAACGGGGAAGAACAAAGCATTCCCCTTCTCTATTTCTGATCCCCAGATCAGGCTTGAGCCAGAGCAAGGGGAAAGCTAATAATTTTTTAATACTGAAATATGAAGCTGTTTGAATCCCTGAAGGTGAAAGAAAGCTACTGAACATCAAGAGATCAGGAATGGAGATCCAGCAGGGCTTGTTTAAAGGAACTGGTGGGAGATTTTCAAGCTGCTTCATGATTGTATTCTATTGTATTTGTTGCATTTTATAGATTGCTTACACTTTTAACTATTCAATCTTTAATATCACATAAATCTCACCTTTGAAAAAAGGCCTCGTGCTACTATCCTGTATCCATTAAGGTCTTCATGTAATTTCTGCAAACATTGTATGACTCTTCTTTGCTGGCTGTCATCCTTTAGCTCATGAGCTTTGATCAGGAAGTCATAGTGAGCCAGAGGTCCATGGCAAACAGCCAAAGCTTTCAAATAAGCCCCTGTAGCAGCAGTCAGGGACAAAGTTTCAGGTGCCTGAACTGTATAGGCTGCAAACAAAAATATATATAAAATTTTAGACTTTATTAAATGAAGATATTTCCTACTACTCTACATATGTTTGTTAATGGTCACATTAAAACTTCTAACCAGTTTATACATAACTGAGCAGTATATATAACTGAGCAGTTTTCGTAAATATCATTTGATTAAAATAACAATATAAAATACATCTATATAGGGCGGTGTGATGGTGGCTCAGAGGCAGAACTCTCACCTGCCATGCCAGAGACCCAGGTTCGATCCCTGGTGCCTACCCAAGTTTAAAAAATATACATACATACACACACACACACACACACACACACACACACACACATACACACACATACATATATATATACACACACATTTATTTATAATTATTTTATTTTAATGGAAGGAAAGAAATCCAAAAACCATAAACTGTCATCGTAACCCCTCTCCTAGAAAGGCTAACCTGTTGCTGAGTCTCTGCTTTGTCTCACTCCAATGGGTGGCATTGGGTGGTACCCTTCATTAAGTTGGGCTTAATTCTGTGTTATGGGTTGAATCATGTCCCCCACAAAGACACGTTCACCTCCTAACCCCCAGTCCTGTGGATGTGAACCCATTTGTAAATAGGATCTTTGAAGGTGGTATTAGTTAAGGTGAGGCCAAATTGAACCTGAACAGTGGGCCTTGATGCAATATGGCCAGAGCCCTCATAAGTTGAGGAAATTTGGACACAGATGGGAGAGAGGTGGCCATGTGATGGAGGCAGAGACTGGGTTATGGACTGCCAGCAAGCCATCATCAGAACCCTACAGCCTTCAGAGAAAGCATGCTGATGACTTGCTTTTAGATTTCTAGCCTCCAAAACTGTGAGAAAATAGATTCCTATTATTTAAACCATCAATCTGTGGTATTTATTACAGAAGATACAGCAAACTAAGACCTGCTCATTGAACCTGGCCAATTAAGGAACAGAGATATGATTTGACCTCAACATAACCAATTATTTCTGTCCCAGAAGAGGCCAAACAAAAAAAGGATCAGATTGAGTGTACACTTTGGACAATTACATGGTATGTGGATATATAGATACAAATATATCAGTAAAAAAATAAACAATTTTCTTAAAAAATCAAAGGAGAAGGTAGAGTTGTAAAAGAGAAGATAGGATTTAACAAATGAGTATGACTCCTGAATCATTATATTGATATTTCTTTTAGCCTTCAGTATTTTGGAGCAACCAGAAGGAAAAACCTAAAACTGTAGAACTGTAACCCACACCAAACTCTGAAATCTGTTCTATAACTGTTTGTTGTGGTGTGCTTTAAAATTTATTGCTTTTTTGTATATATGTTATTTTTCACAATAAAAAAATTTTTTAAAAAAAGCATCAGAACACCACCCTGCTTTAAGAACATGCTCTATTGTGTCCCACCTCCAAAAAAGTTATGGAAATGAGAAGACAGTTCATAAGCAGAGGGCTAAAATCAATGTGGTAATACGTGTTGTCTTGTTATGGACAGTAGAAAACCCTTCAAGACTAGTCTCTAAATCCCTATTCTAAAATCTCTCTCCCATCTGTCTACTCCTACTGTGTCCAAATTTATAAGAACTCTAGTCTATTAGATTCAATTTGGCCTTAACTAATAACATCTTCAAAATCCTATTTATAAATGGGTTCACATTCACAGGACCAGTGGGGTTAGGTCTTGAACAAGTCTTTATGGGGTACAGGATTCAATTCAAAACAGCCTCTATTTTTTTTAGAAGCAACAATAAATAACAGCAATCTGTCACATGATTTAGACACAGATTTCTCAAAGGTTCTGTGCCAGTATTTCATTGAATACCATGTTTCCTTTGTTACAATAATATGAAAATTGCTTATTTTAGAAAAAAATCACAATACTATTTTCATCTTTTTCTCAAGAGAGAGGAGAAAAAAATCTTTCAATATAGCATGAATGTTGGGAATAGGACAGGACTGTCTTGAAACATCTGCCCGCCCTTTCTGAACAGAAATTTTAGCTGAACACCTGGCTGCCCAGTTAAATATCCCATTTTCCAGCCTTTCTTGAAGCCACATATGAGCATGATTCTAACCAACAGGATGTAAGCAGAAATGTGTATTATTTTAGTATATGCCCTTATACTATACCCTTTCCCTCCACTCCCTCGGTCTGGAATGAAAGTGTGATGATGTCAGCAGCTGGAACAGCCAGCTGGGCAACGTGATCCCAGCAGAATGTTGAGCAAAGCAGAGAAACAAGATAAACAGAGCCTGATTTCCTACCACTCTGAGCTGCCAAACCAACTCTGGACCACCTACCTGGATTTTTATGTAAAAGAATAACAAACTTCTATCTTCCTTTTAAGGCAGTATATTTTGGGAGTTGTTACAGAAGCCTAAGTTGTACCCTAATTAATACAGGGGGCTTAAGGCCTGCAAAAGAGAATTTGACCAAGTGTCTTATGAGACACTGGGCTTCACAAGATCATAAATAACGCTTGTGTTCAACTTTAAACACAAAGGCTCCCAGCAATTTGAGATATATACCAGAGAAAAATATTCTCTCCACCCACTCCTTTAATCTTCTGGAGTCAATCAAGTGAGAAACCTGAGAGTAATACTACTCTCCTTGCCTATCCCACACCTTCTCCCCGACCCTCGACAAGGTCCCTAACCAATCATCAATAGCCTATCAATGGGCAGCTGCAATCACCTCCCAGCCTCTGATCACCTCCACTGCCCTCAAATTTGCCACTACCACATCTCTAAAATATTGTCCACACACCACAGGGATGATCTTGCTAAAACCAAAATGTGATTTTATCACTCTTTTGCTTAAAATGCATCTCATCATTTAAAGGAGTGTTTCAACTTCTTTATTGTTTTTTTTTTCAACTCCTTTAACAGTAGCATCTTTCTTACTTACAAAATCTTCCATGGGATCCCAAATTTATTACAAAGGAAAGTGGAGAGAAGGGGGCAAATTGTCCCACTTCTTTGGCATTCTGCTCTTTCCACACTCACACCAATCCTATTGCCCAAGCAGCACCTGAAGCCACTTTCCTTCCTTATAGGATCACATTGTGGATACTGCGCAGAAAAGACTTAACTTAGCAGGCCTGAGACTGCTCTTCTTAAATAGGCCTGGTTACAAGGTGGGTCCTGGGCTGGCCTATGACAACTTGCATTTCGGGCAGGTTCCCAATGGTCCCAGAACTGACCTGAGCGGTTCATTGTGCCTAGACTATTTGTAAAGTGTAGTTTATGAGGAACACCTGCTTTCTTTAGGGGAGTCTGGAATTTCAGTATGTGGCTATGTGAAAAGCCTCTAGTAAAAACCCCAGGTACTGAGTCTGCAATGAGCTTCCCTGTAGACTTTCCACACGTGTTGTCACGATTCGTTGCTGGAGGAATTAAGTATGTTCTGTGTGACTCCACTAGGAAAAGACTCTTAGAAGCTTGTGCCTGGTTTCCTTTGGACTTTGCCTCATGAGCCTTTACCCATGGATACAATTAGATGTTGAGTCCTGTGACTCACTGAACCTGGGAATGGTCTTGGGGGCCCCTGACATAGATAGTGTCCTCATTCTAGGGTTCAAGGCATCTACAATATGGCCCCACCCTGCCATTTCCAGACTCATTTACCACTACTTTTTACTATCCATTGACAAGAAATGATTGAGTACCTACCATATACCAGGTAATGGGGAATATCAAGTTTTGTTTTTGTTTTTGTTTTTGTTTTTGGGTTAGGGTTTAAGGAACAAAAAAATCGAAGCAATAGTGTATAAATATTATCTGGCAGTAGCACATAAAATGAATTTGGGTACAGGGAACTGAGTAGGGTGGAAAATGTAAAGGCCGAATCAACAATGTGATCTGCCCTCTAGCCAAATTCAAATGTGTCCCATTCTCTCATCTCATAAACCCACCTTTGTTCATCTGGAATCCCCTACCGGAACACCCTCCTCCTCCAATCCTCTGCCAGCCTCATTTCGGCTCCACCAAAACCTACCCATCTTTCAAGATTCCTCAGCCTCCTACCACCAACTTCCAAGTTCACCTGTATCTTCCCCAATCCTTTTCTCATTTCCTTAGGTTAAGAGTTATTTCCTCTTCTGTAGAGGGCTACCTGCCTTTCCTTAACCTCTGATCAATAGCTTTAAAGCTTTTCTGAGCTTCATCTTATATTCCCAACACACACATACAAATGAAATAAGAGATATAGAAAAAGAATGAAATAGTTAGAAAAATAATCTTATTATGCATGATGCATTCTGGAATTTTTATTTTATTTATTTATTTATAGATGCTGGACAAAGAACCACTAGATTTGGTTACATTATATGCCATATGTTTTGCTAACCTTTGTATTTCCATCTTTCCCCACTAGAATGGATACTCTTTGAGGGCAGGGATTTTTGTGTTTTGTTCAATGCCATATCCCCTGTGAACAGTGCTTGGTAATTGGTAGGAACTTAATGGTAGGAACTTATAAAACAGTTCTTGAATTCCCTCCCTTTCTACTTTTGCAGAAATCTCATTCTCTTCATTAACCACCTCTGTCCTTTATTATCAACCTTCCCATCTCTATTGGTCCCTTCTATCAGCTCAACCCTTTCCCCTCTTAAAATAATAACAGAAACCTCCTTGAGTCCACAGTCGTGGGATGTCTATCCTCCCTTCCACTCTCACAACCAAACCACTAGAAAGAGTGCTTTCCCCTTTGCAGCCACTCCTTCACATCCTGCTCATTTCTCCACCTACTGTGAGCAGGTGCCTTTTGAGCCGACTTCTGTCAACGTCACCCATTACCAAATCCAGCAACTACTCCTGTATTCCTATTCCTGTTACAATCATAAAAAAAAACTAATTTTAAAAAGTTATTCAGACTTCCGGAGAAGATGGCGGCTTAGTAAGACGCGCGGGTCTTAGCTCCTCCTCCAGAAAAGCAACTAAAGAAACAGAAACAATACGAAACAGCTCCCGGAGCCACAACAGAGACCAAAAAGACAGCGTACCCCATTCTGGAACGGCTGAAGGGGCAGGGAGAATCCGCTGCGGTGAGATATCCAAGGGGCGCGCGTTTTCCCGGCCGGGGCCGCTGGCGACTGGGGTCCCCTCCACGCACGTGGCTCCCCGGTCTGAGTGGGAACGTTGGATAGTGGGGCCCTCCCGCCACGCTTGGCGTCTCGGGCCAGCTGGGCAATTTGGACCAGAGTCCCCCAAGCCACGGCGGCCGGCGATCCACCTCCTCCATGTGCGGTTTCCCGGGCTGACTGCAAGATTCGGACTGGCCAGTTAAAGGAGCCACGGCATCTTTTACTGGTGGGCCCCGCAGACAGACGAGCGCCACGAGTGCCACCTACCGGGCAGGAAAAGAAAAACAGCCCAGAGATTTCACAGAAAAACCTTTCAACCAGCCGGGTCCCACACCCAGGGAAATCTGATCAAATGCCCAGACACCAGCAGAAAATAATGGATGACGCTCGGAAAATTAAAGATATGGCCCAGTCAAAGGAACAAACCAATAGTTCAAATGAGATACAGGAGCTGAGACAACTAATGCTGAATATACGAACAGAAATGGAAAACTTCTTCAAAAACCAAATCAATAAATTGAGGGAGGACATGAAGAAGACATGGGCTGAACAAAAAGAAGAAATAGAAAATCTGAAAAAACAAATCACAGAACTTATGGGAGTGAAGGACAAAGAAGAAAAAATGGAAAAAACAATGGATACCTACAATGGTAGATCTAAAGAGACAGAAGCTACAATTAGTGAACTGGAGGATGGAACATCTGAATTCCAAAAAGAAACAGAAACTATAGGGAAAAGAATGGGAAAACTTGAGCAGGGGATCAGGGAACTGAATGACAATATGAAGCGCACAAATATACGTGTTGTGGGTGTCCCAGAAGGAGAAGAGAAGGGAAAAGGAGGAGAAAAACTAATGGAAGAAATTATCACTGAAAATTTCCCAACTCTTATGAAAGACCTAAATTTACAGATCCAAGAAGTGCAGCGCACCCCAAAGAGAATAGACCCAAATAGGCGTTCTCCAAGACACTTACTAGTTAGAATGTCAGAGGTCAAAGAGAAAGAGAGGATCTTGAAAGCAGCAAGAGAAAAACAATCTGTCACATACAAGGGAAACCCAATAAGACTATGTGTAGATTTCTCAGCAGAAACCATGGAAGCTAGAAGACAGTGGGATGATATATTTAAATTACTAAAAGAGAAAAACTTCCAACCAAGGCTTCTATATCCAGCAAAATTGTCCTTCAAAAATGAAGGAGAAATTAAAACATTTATAGACAAAAAGTCACTGAGAGAATTTGTGACCAAGAGACCAGCTCTGCAAGAAATACTAAAGGGAGCACTAGAGTCAGATACGAAAAGACAGAAGAGAGAGGTATGGAGTAAAGTGTAGAAAGAAGGAAAATCAGATATGATATATATAATACAGAAGCCAAAATGGTAGAGGAAAATATTATCCAAACAGTAATAACACTAAAAGGTAATGGACTGAATTTCCCAATCAAAAGACATAGAATGGCAGAATGGATTACGACCCAGCAATACCACTACTAGGTATCTACTCAAAGGACTTAAGGGCAAAGACACAGACGGACATTTGCACACCAGTGTTTATAGCAGCATTATCTACAATTGCAAAGAGATGGAAACAGCCAAAGTGTCCATCAACAGACGAGTGGCTAAACAAACTGTGGCGTATACCTACGATGGAGTATTATGCAGCTTTAAGACAGACTAAACTTATGAAGCATGTAATAACATGGATGGACCTAGAGAACATTATGCTGAGTGAGTCTAGCCAAAAACTAAAGGACAAATACTGTATGGTCCCACTGATGTGAACCGACATTCGAGAATCAGCTTGGAATATATCATTGGTAACAGAGACCAGCAGGAGTTAGAAACAGGGTAAGATAACGGGTAATTGGAGCTGAAGGGATACAGACTGTGCAACAGGACTAGATACAAAAACTCAAAAATGGACAGCACAATAATACCTAAGTGTAATGTAACTATGTTGGAACACTGAATGAAGCTGCACCTGAAATATGGTTTTTTGTTTGTTTGTTTGTTTGTTTGTATCTTCTGTTTTTGTTTTTTTTTCTTTTTCCTTTTTATATATATATATTTTATTAGTATTATTATTTTAATTCTCTTCTCTATATTAACATTCTATATCTTCTGCTGTTTTGCTAGTTCTTTTCCTAAATCGATGCAAATGTACTAAGAAATGATGATCATACATCTATGTGATGATACTAAGAATTACTGAGTGCATGTGTAGAATGGAATGATTTCTAAATGTTGTGTTAATTTCTTTTTTTTTGATTAATTAAAAAAAATTTTTAAAATTGGATAAAAAAATAAAAGCACATAGTAGATTCAGGAAAAAAAAATAAATAATAGAGGAAAAAATGTTAAAATAAATTCAGTTTGAAATACTAGCAATCAATGAAAGGGAGGGATAAGGAATATGGTATGTAAAAATTCTTTTTCTTTTTCTGTTTTTGTTTTATTTTTCTGTTGCCTTTTTATTTCTTTTTCTGAATTGATGCAAATGTTCTCAGAAATTATCATGATGATGAATATGCAACTATGTGATGATATTGTGAATTACTGATTATATATGTAGAATGGAATGAGCATATATTACGGATGTTTGTGTTTCTTTCTTGTAATTTCTTTTTAATTAATAAAAAATTATTAAAAAAAAAAAAAGTTATTCATAGGAAATATCAGGACTGTGGGTAAAGAACATGGTATCTGCCTTTGGAAAGCCTCAATGTCCTTTGCGTATACTTTTATGTTTACTAGTCTAACATCTTTATTTAGTAGTATAAATCTCATTCCCATTTTTCAGAATAGGAAACCAAGAAGCACTGAAGATGAGGCGTCAATTCTGCTAGTCAGTAGAGATAAAAAGCAAATCAATCACTACGGCAAGATGCTTGAGGCTGAGAGATAGGCCAGTTTAGGCCTGGATAGCAGCTGAATAAATTAAAATACTTAAGGCTTCTCAAAAGCTGCACTAAATTAAATCTGTTACTACATCAGTGTACACAAATTATGTGATGCTGCTGCCATATTATTTTGATTTGTATTAATTTGTCTTATTGTCCTCCAATGGACAGTGGGAAAATGCCATTCTGAAGTTCCACGCGCTAATCTACACAACTTGCAGATTTTTAGAGACCAAAAACAGTCTGTACTTTATTTTCTAATACCTCAATTTTGATTGCCCACTTGCTTTAAAATTTAGTTGATATCTTGGTGTCAGCAGTTGAATAATCTATTATAACTTCCTAAACAATATTTTAACAATTACTTCTATTCCATTTAGTTTTACCTTCTTCAAGGGAAAAAAAAAAAAGTTTCCTCAGGATTTGAGTATATTTCTGATTACTTCCGTTTCTCCCAGTTTTTAAGTTTTTATCTTAAAACACAAATTTGTAACAAACTTCTGAAATTCTGCAGTCTGGAAGTCTGTTCTAGTATGTTCCACTTAACTAAACTCACTACATTAACAAATAATATATTAAACCACAGTTAAGCTCTTTTTTTTTTTTCAAGTCAAATATGTTTAATTGGAAGAACAACAATGATTAAATGTTTCTTTTTATTGCAAACAACCTATGTATTCTTTAAAAATTTGAATACCAAGAAAAAAAAAAGCTTTAAAACGTCAAAAGAAAGGGAAGAAGCCAGTAACTAGAACAAAATATGTAATGAGGTTAATAGTATATATGCTTTAGAGGATTCATATATTTGGCTGATTAAAACAAATCTATGGTAATACTGTACATTTTTAAAAAAATTGTTTCCTAAAGAAAAATAAGAATTAAACATTTATAACTGGAGTTAGTTGTAGTAAGGAATTGCATGTAAGTGTTTGACGGCTCTTTGCACCTTCAAAGATCTGCTGGAAATTTTGTCTTCTTTTCAGTCCGTCCAAAATGACTGAATTATTAGATGCCAGACTCTGTGTCCGTGGAGAATCTATTCCACTATCTCCTCCCATGCTATAATTTTCTGTTCCTTCTAAGTGACTGTGTATATGTTGGATATCTTGAGACAGCACTGGCATGTGTGAAGTGCTTAAAAGTTCTAAATTTTGTTTGAAGTGTTTTCTCATTTCCTGACTCTGGAAACCTTGACTCCAGCTAGCTGGTTTCTTTCCTGTGTCACCAACAGTCTCTTGCAGGGTTTCAACTTCAGAAGTGGCTTTTCTTGTGCAACAGTAATCAAATATAGTTCTATCAGCAGGTGCCAAAGTCTGTACACATTTAGCAACTCTCGGTTCTTCTTCATAATTAAAACTGAACTGGGTCCCTGAATTGAGGCCACAGCTTTCAGCAGAGAGATTTGGTTTCTGGCTTTCACCTGGATTAATGCTCAATCCAATGGGTGTGTTAAATTCATTTCCTTTAAGTATTTGATGCTCGCACCTTTGTATTTTGCTGTTGTACTCAGTCATAGATCTTTCAGTCACCTCTTGTTTTCCTAACTTATTCCTCTTGCTTCCGCCTGTAAAGGAATACTGAATGTGGCCAGGCAGGATTTGACGTAAGTCATTATCCTCAGAAAAGTCATCATCCTCTAGATACAACGAACTGCAGGCACCATCATCATCTTCCATTTCATTCTGATACAAAGCTTGATCATTATCAGAAAGTCTTTCATTTACCAGACTCACAGTTTCTGCATCCTGGACAAATGCCTTTCTCATCAGTTGTTCTTCTGAATCTGTGTTTTGCCTCTCAGGCTGCCTCAAATCTTGGTTTGTACCAGCTTGGTAGTCCAAAAGGCCAAGACTTTGAAACTTGTACATTGTTTTATCAACTAACCTGCCAGTAGAGGAAGGTTGATCTTGTGATGGCAGGATAAGCTGTGTTTCTTTTGTTTCCTCAAATTTGTCAAAGTCAGAGTGATTTTCCCTTAAGACTTCAGGGATTACCTTATTTTCTTCACCATATACATAATATCTCAACATACTTTCCTTAAAAGGACAGCAATGACTGTCAGTCTGCAAAACACTGTACGGAGGGCAATTTGAGAGGTGATCCCTGAAATCATCCCTAAAAGTTTTGACAGTAGAGTTTTTCATATAAATTGCTTCATTCAGTTTATCATTACGTTGTTTAGTATTTGACTGTTTGGCTTCAATGTCAAAGATTCTTGAAGAATCCAAAGACTTTGACCTTTGGAAAGTCCTTTCCTTTGTTTCAGTCTGACTGGGTTTCAGGTCACTGGTCTTTTGACTGTTGTGCCCTTTTGAGCTCCCTGGGTGAGGCAAACCCTGAAAAGGATTGCTGATTCGCTTTCTGTAAATCAGATGGGAACCTAGGACTATTGGATTCTCCTCACCAAGTGGTTTCTGATCTACTGCTTCATGTGGGCTTTTAAATCTGGGGGTGGGCTGGGTAGCAAGAAGCTTGGGCTGTTTCTTCTGTCTAATGCTTCCTGGCTTAGGCTCACTTCCCTGACCCCTGCCTGAGTGTCTATCCCTATGAGGATGACTCCTCCTGTGAGCCTTTGCTGACTGCCTTTTCTTAACTCCCACTTTTAACGGATATTTGTGCCTGGCTGTTAGCATATCAGTGGAAGTGCCCTGGCTATTATATTGTTTCTGCTCTTCATACTTTTGCATTAGAACAGTGTGTTTGATAGTTAAGCTCTTCTTAATGGCACATGATAGCCTACAGTGCAGAAAGGAAAAAGCAACTCAACAGCAAATTAGAATAAGACAAATTGTCACTAATAGCCCTAACCAGAATTGTTATATAAAATATACACAGGTTCTTTTTTCAACATGGTCTTGCTTTGAGTCCACAAGAGGCTTATGGGAGTCAGAGAGTCTGTAACCTCCTAAAATTAAAAGAAAATCATGTGTGTATATTTACATGTATTTTTTCTGAGGTTACATCTTTAAACATGTTACAGCCTTCTTCAGATCTGTAAACAGGTCTCTGACCAAAAACAGTTTAAGAACCACTGTTTTTATTGGTATTGTCATTTTAGAAAGTCTATTAACAGCAGCTTATATTAATTAGCACCTGCTGTGTGCCAGGGATTAGGTTAAGTAACTGAACAAATTTATTTTATTTAATGCTCCTATAATCCTATTACACAAATGGAGAAATTTGTTCATTCATTCACTCATTCATTCTTGTCTGCTGAAAACCAACTATAACTCAAGTACTTATTCTTGACACTGTGGTGGGGGTTGGGCACTATGCAAAAGAAATTCCTTTCCTCTTAGAGCCTTCACTCCACTCAGGGGAAAGACAGACAAATTTTTAAATTAACAAGCAAGAAAGTATCAGGTGTTGACAAGTACATTGATGAAAATGAAAGAGAGTCATACGGTAGGGCCTCTGAGGAAGGTATCCCCAAGAAACTTAATAGAAATACAGAACCTCGGACACCCACCCAGGCCTACTGAATCAAAATTTGCATGTTAACCTTAAAAGCTTAGGAAACATAGATAAATGGCCAAACCAGGATCTGAAGCTAAATGAACCAAAACTACCAGGATGTCTCCCTCATTAAATTGACCGTGAAACAACAGATAAATAAAGGCTGTGCTCCCATTCATGGTAGCCAGGCAGCAGAAAATCAAAACACTAGCTTTTCCCCACACTCATATCTGAAGCACCTGCTCCTCCTGGGACTCCATTCTCCTCAGGCCTGGCCAGAGCTCTGCTCTGCCTCCATCACTGGGTCAACCTGCCTCTGCTAACAAATAGGACTCTTCCCAAAACCACTACTACAGCAGCTTTTTCTGTTAAAAGCACAAAGTTTAAGTGTTGGAGAGAAGAAATTCCTTTCCATAAAAAGGTGAAAGCTTATATATATATTCTTAAAATTTTAAGAATTTTTACAAACAACTAGATTTATACACTCATTTTTGAGCTTCAAATTCAAAATATTAATATATTTGGCACTAAATGAAGATGTAAATGATCTAGCCCTCAAATATGAAAACTCAATGTTGGGAGACAAATCAGTGTTGGATCACAGTGTCAATTCAAGAAGACATTGATGTGCTCAAAAGTTGGATGAAGTTACCAACATAACTTTACTAAGATGGTTTTAGGTTCAAAAACTTAATTACACTGAAAAAAAATTCATTGAAAAATCTTTAAATAGAAGAATTCAGTAATCAACAAATTGTTCAAAAACAATTATAAAGAACCTGTAGAGCACAAATCCCTATAAACAATGAAAAGTCTAGAATAAAGAAAAATAAGATTCATCAATTTGTAAGATCTATATGGCTATCAATATAATGGTCACAGTAATAATGCTGTGAACATTCATGTACAAGTTTTCGTGTGAAAATATCTTGCATATATATCAAATTTTAATTGGGCAAAGATTTGAACAGACACTTCTCCAAGAAGATATACAAATGGTCAACAAGTACGTGAAAAGATGCTCAAAATCATTAGTCATTAGGGAAATGTAAATCAAAAGCACCATGAGATACCACTTCACACCAACTAGGATGGCTCTAATAAAAAAGACAGGCAATATTAAGTGTTGATGAGGATGTGGGGTAATAAGAATCCTCATGCACTGCTGATGGGAATGTAAAATGGTGCAGGCACTATGGAAAACAGTTTGGCAGTTCTTCAAAAAGTTAAACACAGAGTTATATGACCCAGCAATTTCACTTCTAGTGGAGAAACAAAAATATACAATCACACAAAAACTTGTACATGAATTTTACAGGAGTATTATTCATAATAGCCAAAAAGTAGAAACAATGCAAATGTTTATCAACTAGTGAATGAATAAGCAAAATGTGACGTATCCATTCAATGCATTATTTGGCCATAACAAATCATGACGTACTAATACATGTTACAGCGTGAATGAACCTCAAAAACATTATGCTAAGTGAAAGAAGTCAATCACAAAAGACTACATATTATGAGTTCCTTTATTAAAATATCCAGAAAAGGTAAATACATACAGGTAGAAAGTAGATTAGTAGTTGCCAGTGGCTAAGAGCAGGAGAGAATGGGAAATGATTGCTAATGGATTGGGGATTCATTTTGGAGATAATGAAAATGTTCTGGAATTAGATAATGGTGATAGATGCACAACTTTTTAGATATATTAAATATCACTGACATATATTTTTAAACAGGGTAGATTTTATGATATGTGAATTATATCTCAACAGTTTTAATAGAAAAAGATCCCAGCTAACTTTCCAGAAACCTACAACCTTCAGATAAGTCCTGAAACCTAGAGGGCCCAACCACTCCAGAATATCAGCTAGTTCCATCTCCCCAACCCATATTATTGACAACCCCTTCAACCTGAAAAAGTTAGAATGGGCATAGCCCAAATACCTCTGCAGAGTGGGAAAGAGACCAAAGGTTATGGTGGAGTTATACAGAGAAGGTAGGGTTTAACAAACGAGTATGATTGCTGAATTATTATATTGATATTTCTTTTAGTCTCTAATATCTTAGAGCAACTAGAAGTAAAAACCTGAAATTGGGAACTGTAAACCATATCAAACTCTGAAATCTGTTCTACAACTAATCATTGTGAGGAAAGTAATTCAAGAATCTAGAAACCATATCATGAGACTTGATTGATAAAAGCCAGCTAATATTGAGAAGAGATTTAGTAACAGCATCCCAGCACCCTGTGTTTAGCATATAGATGACACCAAGAAATATTTGAAGAACGAATGAATAGGAAATATATATTAAGTCTTCAATGCTTTAAAGACTGTAAAATGGAGTTGAGACAAGGTAGTAACCCAAGAATTTGGTAATGAGTAAATGAGTGAAGAAATGTATGAGATATTAATCTTGATGTGTTTAAAGGAGGGCTGTTATGTGGTATCAGGACACGAGTTACATACATTATACCTGAAAGCAGATTCAAGATAAATTGGGAGAAGTCACAGAAAAGCCCAAATTTCAGCCCACTTATAAGAAAAAATTTTTAACCATTTTTGGATATCCAAAATGAATAGGATTCTCAAAAACAGTTACAGCAGAAACTACATGCCTATCTAACCTTGACTGACTACCTGACCCAGAGTTCCTCATCAACTCTAATGTTCTGTGATTCTCTGAAATCCTATATTTATATCTTGCTATGCATCAAGTAATTCATAATTACTTAAATTCTGTTTGAAAACAGCATCCATTTCTTAGTGAATGAAGATATCTTACTTTAATGGCTGGCCTACATATTACAAATCAAATATTGAGAGCTTTTTTTGAAACATCATGACCAAAGCAGTAATTCATAATTTCTAAGCACCTTTAGGTGTTCAGAGTATCTTGAGAAAAGGTGGTTACATCCAGGAAAACAAACAAACAAAAAATCTCTGGTTATTAACAGAGGCCTTATGAACAATCTCAGAAAAATTAAAACTGCATTTTCTAGAATTCAAAGCATTGGAATCAGACTGGGCCCTTGCTCACTGTTAATATGAGTGAGCCTACCCGAGAATTAAAACGGTTTTAGTAATTCTATACAGAGTTAAATTCATACCATTTCTACTCACTGACTGGAATCCACGGCCTCGGACATTTCAATATTTCAGTTATTCCAAGCACAGCCCCAGATTTATATAACACTTTCTTAAAGTTTCAAAGGATGTTCTCATATAATAACTTATTTAAGCCTCATAAAAGACTTGTGAGGAAGGGAGAGTTAGGATAATTAATCCCATTCTACAGATGAGGAAATGGAAATAACAAAGTAAGTGACTGACCCAGCACTGCAGAATTAAACCAAAATCCAAACCGGCTTTTCCAGTCCTATTTCATTATTCATCTGCCATCCCATATGTTCACTAGTCATAAAACAGAACAGACCAAAATTCTTCAAAGTAACAGTTATAGAATAAAAGGAGCGTCACTTCTTCACAAAGAAAAAGAAGACTGTTGCCAAAAAGAACACGAGCTTAGTTAAATTAAATCAAAACTATATAAGGAATTTAGATTTCCAGTTTAAAATGTTTACCCAACTGCTGTGAGAAAAATGCACAATCAGGAAAAGCACTTTTAATATTTCAAAAGGGCTGAATTAAAATTTCAGCTGTAAACTTCATTACTGTAATTAGATTTTTAATGCATATTTATTAACATCCATTCAAATACTGTGTTCACAATTATTCATGAGTTATTTGTACATTTGAGTTGATTTCCACAAAGTGTAAACAGTGGCCACTGACCAGAAATGTTCTCCTACAATGACAGGAGCCCATGCTAAGGTCATAGGCAGCCCGTGTACACTCTATTATGTTTTAATCATACGCAAAAGATAAATACTTGGCTGCTTTTATGAAAGCTGCAGTGGTCATCAATGACCCTAAAAGTCAGAAGTACCCATGACATTAGAGACCTATGTTTGATTCAGTGATGAATCAACAGAGTACAGAATAGAAGAAAATCAAATCTTAATTAAACTCTTTCTTTAGAAAAACAACATAAGCCATCATCAAGGAATGCAGCACAAGATGATTTACTTTATTTATAAAAGGCTGATTTAGGGGCTTTTAAAGGGTGCTTTTGATTTAAATAGAAAAATTATGAAAATTAAAACTAAATGCTTGCTGGTTATCATTCTTTTCCTTTAGAAGCTAGTTAATCTTAAATGTGCCAATGTGTATAACTTTACAAAAGAAAAAAAAATAGTACTTAAATTTCATGATAACAAATCAGTAAAATACTGCCTAAAAATCTGAATAAAGCTATTCTGAAGTAATTATAGGCATGGCCCAGCATACTGAGTAACTCCTTAATATTCACCCTGTTCATAACTATCTGCTAACAAGATCCAAGGGATCTGTTTTCTTTCAAAAGATAAAGAAAAAAATCATTAAGTGATCTATTTGCTGTATTAGTTTATTTTACATTTTATACATGCACCCAAATATATAAATGAATATTTTAAAATCTGAAAGTCGACAGAATTTACATTTAAGATAAAAATTACACTATAAAACTATGAAGGAACAACTATAAAAATTATATGTTCAAGCTGTGAAACTTGTTGGAGGGTGTGGATTGGAAATTTGTTGAAAACTACCACCTAGTCAAGAGTATGAACAGATGATGTCTTGGTAGAGTAGCTTCTGGGATGAGACAAATAGAAAAAAAGAAATAAAAAAGGGGCAGGAAGAAAAGTGAAAGAAGGTTATTGAAAGAGATTCTAGAAATCAAAGTATTAGCCACTTCCTATAAGGAAGGAATAGAAATTGGACCTCAATAGAGGACCTTAAGCAAGGGAGACAAAACATAGGAGGAACAGACATATCAGAAATGCTTTTAAGGGAGCGATTAGGACAAATGCCACATATCAGAGAAAGATATGAGTGACCTAAGAAAACAAGTGTTGGAAATAGTCAGAGGCTAAATGAATTTTCATCAGAGAATTTATAAAGCATATTACTGCACCAAGCCCACAGCTAAACCCACCAATATCAAGGACCTTTGAAATCTATTTTGTGAAAAAATAAATCCAAAACTAGTAATACCCCCATTTAAATACCCATCATTTACATAAAGAGAATGAAGTTCTTGAGGCATAAATTCATGATCATTATGTCAATAATCCATTTCAGGGTCTCTCTTTTTATTAGTTCTTCTCTTGGATTCAACATTTGCCCCCTCTCTTTACCCTAGAACTATATTTAGGGCCTACCTATGCCCATGTAATAAGTTATGCTGTGCTAAAACCTTCTGCATTATTATAAGATTAGCAGAACATTCTTTTCTAATATAATAATAAATGTTAGTGGAACTCCAAGAAACATGAAGTTTCACATAAGAGGATTCACTTAATTGGGTAATAAAAAGTAAGTCCCAAACATATTTCTTAACCACTAATCTGTACTACTAATAAATTATACCAATTCAAATGGCTGAGGGGGGTTAGTTCTACTCACATTAATACTTAACTTCGTGGTGAAGAAAAAAATACCATAGATTTTCAAATTGGGGCATAATCTCATAAAGAAGAGACTGTGGAGTTAAATCTGAATATGAGTCATTGTTGAATAGTAACACCTAAAAACATAACAGTGAGATAAGAGGGGACTATAATAAAAAGAAACCATAAACTATGAACCTCATAGCATCTTACCTCTATGAAATAAACTGTTTCTAAGGATAGCTTAAATATCAGACATGCTAATTTTTTTTAATTTAGAGATATTCTTCTCCTCGGTTTTTCTCCTATATCTTCTATGTCCTCTCTAACTGGTCTCCAGCGAGGTCCGCTTCTGCTCATAAAATAAATGCTTTCCTCACGGTCTCACCTAAAGCTTTTTCTCCTTTTCACTCTACAAATCTTCCCAGTCTACTTCTTCCATTCTCATGTCTCTCAACTTAGTACATCCTTGCTAAGTCTCGATCCCATATTTCCAACAACTCACTAGACTTTTACTTCCCTGTAATATTATAAGCACCTCAAATTTAACAAGTCCAAAACAGAATCTCTCTCCCTAAAATGTCTCTGGTCCTTTGTTTGGTTGTTGCTGTTTTCGGGGATTTGGACTTGCCTTGTTAGTGATCCATTAAATTACACAAATTAGGGAACTTAAATTGATCTTCTCTCCTCCCTTTCTTGTCTTCCCAAGTCTATCAATTCTACCAAGTGTCTGAATTTCATCTCTCAGCTACCCTGTTCTCCATCTTCACCACAGCAGGAATTTAGGCCCTGAACTGCTCTTACAGAACTACCTCCTTTTCCTCCTAACTAATCACTCAGTTGCCAATATTCCCTACACTGATGTTTCCAATCTATTTTTTCAAGCGACCTTAAGAATAATCTTGCTGAACAGATCTGACCGCTTTTCTTAAATTTACATCATATTTCGACCCCACCCCACCTCCCTCAAAAAAACACTTATACTAGATTCCCACTGAGCCTAGATATTTTCACATAGCATATAAGACTCTTCTCCATCAGGTCCCAGCCTGCCTCCCAGCTTCATCCCAGCTGCTCTCCCCGAGGAACCAGAAACCTGTAACAGTATGTACAGGTAATGTCCTCACTCCATCCAGAGCTCCTTCCTGCTGTATAGGCCTACAATATTTCGATGGGACTCGATCATGGTTTGTATTATTAATGTTCATTATTATATTAAGGAGTAAGTATAGTATAGAGATAAAATTTGCGGTTCTGGAGCAAAAATGCCTAAGTCTATATCCCAACGGTGTGACCATATCTGATTTTTCATTCATAAAATATAGATAATTTTAATAGGGTTGTTGAGGAGATTAAATTATGAAACCAGAACAAACTGCTAGCAGACAAGCTGATAAGTAGAAATAGCTCAATAAATGTTAATATCATAATTCCATCTCCCTTCCAAGATTTTGAACTATTCGGGGCCTGGGACCTCATTTTTCCCCTGCCACACAGCACAACATCCCAACTGAATTAGCAATTTTGAGGCACTTTCCATCCACGCCATGGCCATTCTGATTTCCAATAAAATGTCTCTCCTCAACTACACAAAGGATGAATAATTGTTAAATGAAGATACACTTAGACCTAAGAGAACAGGCAGTAAAATCACAACAGCATATATATTTAAATTACCTAGGATACCAAATTTCACTCTCAATTGTTAAATAAATGTAATAATGGAAATACACATGGCAAAATGGAATTCATAATGTTACATTTCCTAAGGGGTTTAAAGTTAAGACAATGAGGTCAGTGATTTGGATGATCAACATTTTAAGTTTCCTAAAATTTTCACAGTTCCATTTTCCAAAATGTCTTTGAACTAGGGCTGTCATTAAAGCTTAAATGAAGGAAAAAACACATTTAAGAAAATACTGTTCCTTTTCCTTCATTCATTTCCTTTATCTATGTCCTTCTTTTGTTTAACTTTAATCCAATTTCCCACTCACATTACACTGTACACCCAATAGACTTTACAGGATAAAAAAATGGAGATAAAATATAACACGTAAATAGTAAATAACCCAAAAAAAGAAAAGAAAAAGATGAAAGGGATAGAAAACAAACTTGTAAATCAGAGTCTAAATATTGAACAAATTTTCAACTTACATTTCCTTTTTAATTTGGGAGAAGGGGGAGGGATCTTTAGTTACAATTAAATCAACCTCTACTCTAACAACATTTTCATCAAATCCCCACACCAAAAGGTGGCAAAAATTTGAGTACAGTGGACAATAAGGGTGCAAGTTAATAGCATAACCTTTACAGAGATGTAAGTCTAAGTCTTTACTTGAACCCAATAGTCTCCTATTTAATAGCCAGTAACCTTCTACAACCTTGGTTTCATCATCCCCAAAATGAGGATGATAATACTAACAGCAAAAGGTTGAGGATTAAATGAGATAATGTATGTAGGAAGCACTCAGCAAATTGCATGGCACACAATAAACCTTCAATAAATCATGTTATTATCATGTTCCTTAAATCATAAAATCAATTTCCAAAAATTAAGGTACATGCATAGAATGGAATACTATTTTAACAGTTTAAACCTTAGGCAGGTCTATAAGTATTGATACAGAATGATCTCCAAGATATAACTAACTAAAAATGACAGTGGCTCAGTGGCAGAATTCTCACCTGCCATGCCAGAGACCCAGTTTGATCCCAGTGCCTGCCCATGCAAAAAAAAAAGAAATGACATGAAATGAATAGTGTGTATAGTATGCTGCACCTTATATTTAAAAATAATACAGGGCGGGCCACAGTGGCTCAGCAGGCAGACTTCTCGCCTGCCATCCCAGAGACCCGGTTTGATTCCCAGTGCCTGCCCATGCAAAAAAAAAAAAAAAACATATGTTTAGATACATAATACATACACAGAATTTCTGAAGAACTACATAAGAAATTTTATCAAAAGTTGACTCTGGGGAGAAAAATTAAGTGACTAGAGAACAGGGTTATATTTTACCATGTTCCTTCTTATACTTTTTGAATTTTCTATCATGTGTTCCTATTACCTTTTCCAAAAAGAAATAAAAATAAAATGGATATTACATCCACAGCTTATCTACCAAAAGATTCCAGTACACATTAAGTGGATTATGCTGAACTTGGCAGAAAAACCGAACCTGATCTAATCATAGATTTAGTACTAATTTCAATTGATGATAATGGTCAAAGACATTTTTAACTTTATCAGGGTTTATTAACTTCTTATGGTATACGGGGAAAGGGATGTTTGGAAATGATAAATATGTTGCAGGGAAAGACAATTAAGAATCTTAACTTCACTCATCCATTCCTTTAAAAAACATACCTGCCCACCAGGTACCAGCCACTGTGCTAAGTGCTGGGGAAACAATGACCCATGGTCCTTGCCAGAGAGAAGCCTACATATTACTGGGAGTGTATGAATGAAGCAGTAAAATTAGCACTCCTGTAGGCTATTCAAGAAATACGTAGAATTTCTTATTAGAATTAGGATGAGTATATGTTCATACTCATTCATGAACACATAACAATTGAGTGAATGAGGCAGGCCGGGGTAACAACCCACATCCCACAGAAGCCTCTATTGGTTAGAAAGGGAACTCGAGAACCTTTAACTGAGAAGGTTTGTGGATTTGGGTTCCCAGAATCCAGAGGGCCAGCTGGCCTACAGAGGTTCCAGTCGTGGCTTTACAATCCAAGGCCCGGTCACCTGCCTGGAGAGCCCGGAAAGGAGCAGGGTGGGTGGTCCCTGACCCCCAACACCACACTAGCCTTCAAACTGGGCACTCCTACCCCTGAGTTTCACCGGGTCTCAGCCCTCTGACACCCAGGAGGAAACATAGTATGGATCGAGCACTGAAAGTCACTCTGGGCCAGATCCCTCAGTGATCAGGACTCCTTCTCGCATAAGCATTATGGAAAGGTTAGAGAGGCTGAACTCTTGAGGAAGGCTGAGTTCCAAAAAAATGATGACGATCCGGGGACAGCCAGAGGAGATAGGGGGGTGACCCCAGAGGCTGCCCTGATCGAATGCAGACAGGTCGATTCGGTCTCCTCATGGCACGGTCACTGACCTTTCGAAAGGGGACTCCCAGGGGCGGCGGCCTGAGGGCCGAGAGCGGTGGCCGCGGCCCGGCACCCAACACATCTCCCTGTCAGCCGGCTCGACGCTAGGGAGCGCAGAGTAACCAAGGGCGACCAGAAGACAGCCATCTTGAGTTCCGTACAAGGGGGTAGGGGGTGAAGACGAGGAAAACTTTATCGAAACCCAGAAGAGAGACGCTGGCACTGACAAATCCAACAGTGCTCGCTGAAGGCTCCGCCCGAGAGAATGAAAGAGAACAGGGAGGAAACGTGACCTCCAGGAGGGAGAAGGGCAGGCTATACTCCTGGGCCTTTCGGTTCTTCCGGGTGCTGCCAGGCGGCACTACAATCCCCAGCATGCAGTGCGTCGCGGCCTGGGGCGGGCCGAGGGGGCGGGCCGAGGGGGCGGGCCGCTGTCATCTGGGGAGGGTTGAGGAGAGCTGGCAGGCTTGTCCGGGCCAGAGAGCCCCAGATGTTATGGAAAGTGACCTTGGAAAGTGATTATGAGGTGTAACCGCTTCATGTAACCTCCCTTGAGCATTTTAAGATAGCCTACCTGACCAAGGTTCAGAAACCTAAGTAAAATAGAGATGGCCCTCATATTTTAACGAAATATTGATCTTTGTACTTGGTAGTCCAAATTTTTTCCCTCCAGTGTCCTACCCATTTTTGGCAGAGTACCTGAAACTTGCTCCTACCACTTTCCTTTTCTGTATTTGAATAACATAAATTACGTTCAGTGTATACGGTATACATTCAAATGTTTTGAAAGAATTTATTGAGTGACATTGAAAAGGCGATGGCCCAAGATGAGCAATTAGTGGATAGAGTGGACGTAGTAGAATGGTGCATCTGAAGGGCGACGTCTAAGTGATCTGTCCTAATTTGATTTTTTTGCATGGGCAGGCACCGAGAATCGAACCCGGGTCTCCGGCATAGCAGGCTAGAACTCTACCACTGAGCCACCGTGGCCCGCCCTAATTTGATTTTTTTAAAAAACACATTTTGAATTTCTATACTAAGTATATCAAGGAACACAAAATTGCAGTCAACCCAGTAGAAGAATATGAAAAAAGATGAAATAAAATGTTGTGGATTTCACAGGGATGAGCCTGACCCTGACATCATGGACTCAATGATTCCATCCTGACCAAAAAGGGGGAAAGAACTGTAGCAAATAAGGTATGAGTGGCTTAGAGCTCAAACAGAGTCGAGAGGTTACACCGGAGGTCACTCTTACACAAGCTTCAGTTACACATTGCTACCTATCATTACTTGCCAACCCCCAACCTAAACCATTCCTGCCAATCTAAAGAATATCTAGGGCGTTATACAAGATTCTACAAAGGTTCCATGCTCTAGGGTAACTCTCCAAAACCCACAACCTCCCGGATGGGTCCCTGGACCAGATAAGTCCTGAAATGCAGCGGTGCCAGCCTCTGCAGAACATCAGCTAGTTCCATCCACCTATTTCATATTATTGACAGCCCCTTCCAATATGAAAAAGTTAGAATGGGCATAGCCCAAATACCCCTAAAAAGTGGGAGAAAGATCAAAGATGATGGTGGATTTATACGGAGAAGGTTGGGTTTAACAAATGAGTATGAGTACTGAATCATTATGTTGATATTTCTTTGTTCTCCAATACCTTGGAACAGCAAGAAGTAAAAACCTGATTGTGGAATTGTAACCCATACCAAAGTTTGAATCTGTTCTACAACTCATTGTTGCGATGTACTTTGAAATTTATTACCTTTTGTTTATACGTTAGTTTTCACAAAAAAGAGGAGAAGTTTAACAGAGAAGATAGGATTTAACAAATGACTGTAACTGCTGAATCATTGTATTGATATTTCGTTTGGTCTCCAATGTCATGGAGCAGCTAGAAGAAAAAATGAAAAACCGTGGAACTGTAACCCATACCGAACTTTAAAATGTGTTGTATAACCACTTATTAAAATGCACTTGGAGGGGGTGCAAGGGTAGTTCAGTGGTAGAAATCTCCCCTGCCATGCGGGAGACCCGGGTTCTATTTGTGGTCCATGCACTTCCCACCCCCCACCCCTACTTGCAAAGCAAGCAAAACAAGCAAACAAGAAACAAAACGAACAAAAAAATTTAACACATGGTGCTGCAATAACAGGATAATCGCATGGAAAAACAACAAAATGTGACCCCACCATACAACATACCAAAAAAAAATGTACTTGGAAATTTACTGCTTTTTTGTATATATGTTATATTTCACAATTAAAAAAAAGTTTTAAAAAATGTGGGTTTCAATGAAAGGAAAGAACACTTTGGCTGAGAAATCAGAAGGGTCTCCAGAAGGGAAACATTTAACAGGAAATGAAGATCTTCCAAGAAGAAGAAATAGCATGAGCTAAGGCAGAAAGGCAGGCAAAAAAGCCTGGAGTATAGGAAGGAAGAAACCAAGTTTCAGTTTTCTAAAAACAAATGGTAAGACTATACTAGGAAAAGTTCCAGGAAATGAGGCAATGGATCCACAGTAAAACAGGGATTCCAAAGAAACAGGAAAAGGAGGGAGTAGTACGGCATAATAATTCAGAGATTTCTTCCAATGCCTTCAAAACACTTATGGAAAAATTATTTTGATTTTATCTCTCAGTGATTAGTCAATTTCCACTTTCTACTTGTTTTTGTCTTTAAACCCAGTGTGTCTGACCTGACAAATAGTTCTTCTACCCTGAAGTTTGTTCGTTTTTCTTTTAACATCCCTAACTTGGGGTGTTAAAATTTGTGAAAGACTTGGTGAAAAATCAGAATTTTTTTTCAGTGTTTCTCCCTTGATTTACGTATTTATTTATCATATTTAACATACTTTTAGAAAGTACCTAGGTATCATTTTGTTTACTCTGGGAAAACTATTGCTTACCTTGGTCAATGAAATTACCTTTTATTAAATCCTCTAACAGCTTAATAGTTATGAAAGTGAAATAAACATTTCACAGCATAAGGCCAAATTGGCAGGGAGATCTACAGGAAATTTTCACATAGCTGTGCAAGTGAAGAGAAATGTGCAAAATGAACTTTATTGTGTACAAATGTAAAGTAATTTAGGGGAAAATAAACTAGATAACATTTGGTGTATTCAGGACAATTCATTATCCCACAGAATAATTAAGTAGCCATTGTAAACTATTTTACAAAAGGATCAATTCTGTGCTTCTGCTGTTTTATAGCAACTGCTTAAAAAAACTAACAAAAATAACTCTAAAAGAAATTTTGGACATTATCAGGAAAACTATTCAAAGGTCATTAGAAAATCATAAAGCATTATCTTGAAGTTATTTAAAAATTTAAAATCCTGGCTCATCTCCCAATAGAAAGTAGTAAATAGTTCTGATCTGGACAAAACAAGACTGAAAGTATCCAGAGAAGGGCAAATAAAATAATGAAGGGAATAGGAAGAGAATGGTCTAGAGTAGGAGTCAGAAGATATATTTGGACTCTGATTTTGTCACTCATGTAACCTCTCCCTTTCTGTTTTCCTTATCTGTAAAATTAGGGTGGCATCTGTCCTAGCTACCTCACAGACATTTTGTGAGTATTAAATGAGACACAGTAAATACACAGAGGGTTAATCAAACACACTTTTAAATAGTATGCCTAGGACAACATGGATTCATGATATCTGAGAACTATAGAAATAAGGAGTGCCTCCTAAACCTCAAAAAAAGGAGGGAGAAATTTAAACAAAAAAAAAACAGACGTGCTATTGAACCTTAACACTTCAGGTAGCAAACTTACAAAACACATAAAAGGCAAAACAAAACAAAAAAACAACTTTAGGTGTGATTTAAAAATAAATGAGTATCCCAGAGAACCTCTTTTGTTTCTCAGATGTAACCTCCTTCTCTAAGCCAACTTGGCAGATGAACTCACTGCCCTCCCTTCAAGTGGGATATGACTCCAAGGGGTGTAAATCTCCTTGTGAAGTGGGACCTGACTCCTGGGGATGAGCTGGGACCCGGCATCAAGGGATTGAGAAAGCCTTCTTGACCAAAAGAGGGAAGAGAGAAATGAGACAAAATAAAGTCTCAGTGGCTGAGAGATTTCAAACAGAGTTGAGAGGTTATCCTGAGGTTATTCTTATACATTACATAGATATCCCTTTGTAGTTTATGGTATATTGGAGTGACTGGAGGGAAGTACCTGAAACTGCTGAACTGTGTTCCAGTAGCCTTGATTCTTGAAGAGGACTGTATAACCAAAAACCTTGTGTCTGATGCTCCTTTTATAATGATGATAAAAATAAATAAATAAATAATAGGGGGACATAAAGGGTAAAATTTAGATAGATTGAAATACTGGTAGTCAATGAGAGGGAGGGGTAAGAGATATGAGATGTACAAGTTTTTTTCCCTTCTTTTTATTTCTTTTTCTGGAGTGATGGAAATGTTCTAAAAATGATCATGGTGAGAATATACAACTGTGTGATGATATTGTGAGCCATTGACCGTATACTATGGTTGGACTGTATGTATGTGGAAATTTCTCAATAAAAATATAAGTAAATAAACAGATGGATGGATGGACGGATGGATGGATGGTATGCTGGTTTGAATCTATGGTGGACCCCAGAAAAGCCATGTCCTTTAATCCTCATTCAATATTGCTGGGTGGGAGCATTTTGATTGTTCCCATGGAGATGTGACCCGCCCGATTGTGGGTGGTAACTTTTGATTAGATGATTTTCATGGAGCTGTGTCTCCACTCATTGAAGGTGGAGTTGCTTACTGGAATCCTTTAAAAGAGGAAACATTCTGGAGAGAGTCCCTTTTTGGTAGAGCCACGAGAAAGCCAGCAGATGCCGCCATGCTCACCATGTGCCCTTCCAGCTGAGAGAGAAATGTTGATCATCGGCCTTCTTTAACCAAGGTATCTTTCCCTGGATGCCTTAAATTGGACATTTCTATAGACTTGTTTTAATTGGGACATTTTCTCAGCCTTAGAACTGTAAACTAGCAATTTATTAAATTCCCCTTTTTAAAAGCCATTTTGTTTCTGGTATATTGCATTCCAGCAGCTATAGCAAACTAGAACAGATGGCTAGATAGATAGATAGATAGATAGATAGATAGATAGATAGATAGATAGATAATCCATAATCACCATGGGTGATTTGGATGTTTAATTTCCTCCAGCTCTAATACCCTATGATTCTCTGTCCCTAAATCCCTGAAGCTGCCATCTTAGTGGGTGCCTTTGGTCCACTGTCAGACAGAACATGGCTGGGATAGGTCATTGGCATGAACCAGCCAAGATACCATCTCCCAGTACAGCTGCTATTATTGTTAAAACCACTTCATTTGGGGGAAGGAGACCCCCTAATACCTGATTCCCACCTCCACTATTCCCACTAACCCCACCTGCAGCCTTCCCCAACTCAGTAAATTGCAACTTCAGCCCTCCAGTTACTCGGGCTATTCATCATAGGTGCCATCCTTCACACCATCTCACCCACATCCAATCCTTGGTAGCAATGTTGGCTGAGATTTATGTCTGTTTTGTGTACTGCTGAATTCCAGTAAGTGCCTACTAATCTAGGCACTACTCTAGGTTCTAGGAATTCAGCAAAAAGGCAGATTACCTGCTTCATAAAATCAATGATGCTCCTAATATTTTGAGTATTTTAAACAGTAAGAAAAAACACCATCATTAACTTTGGTGCCCACATTAAGCCAGAAGCACTTTCTTTTCTTACTGGAAGGAGCCCCCAAGGCAAATCTTCCCTTTCAAGATGACCAGTAATAGGGAAGTACTTTTGTATGAAAGAGGAAAGGAGACTCTCAGATTGCAGTTCTTAATTATGAGGTGTTTATCAAGGGCCAGGGTGGTGGTAGGGGAGGGGGAGTTAATGTTTAATTGGTAACAGAGTTTCTATTTGGAGTGATGGAAAAGTTTTGGCAGTGGGTGGTGGTGATGGTAGCACAACATGTGGTTGTATTAGCACCACTGAATTATATATCTGAATACGGCTAAAAGGGGAAATTTTAAGTAATAAATATTACTAGAATAACAAATTTTTTTTAAGTCATAGGACAGCACAACACAAACAGTGGACTCTAATGTAAACTATGGACTACTGTTAACTGTATAATTAATAATATCGCTTCATCAATTGTAACAAAGATACCACCCTAATGCAAAATGTTAACGATACGGAAAACTAGGGGGCGGGGGGGACGATATATGGAAACTGTTTTTTCTGCATGACTTTTCTGTAAACCTGCAACTTCTCTAATTTAAAAGAAAAGTACTAAAAAGAGCACAGACATACCATCAAACTCACTATCACAGTGGTAACTGAAAAACAATCTAAAAGCCCTTGTTTTCCACAATCCAAGAGCCTTTCTTTTCCCTTTATTTATTTAGCCAATGCACGTAGTTCCTCATAATTACAGGTTCTCTGATTTAACAATGAAATACTTGAGAGGTGCAAAAAACACTATGGTTGGGATGGGCCATGGTGGCTCAGCAGGCAGAATTCCTGCCATACCAGAGACCTGGGTTTGATTCCCAGTGCCTACTCATGCAAAACAAACAAACAAACAAACAAAAAAACCACTATGGTTCATTTGAAGACACATAAAGGAATGGTTTCACATGAAAACCATTACATATTGCATTTTCTAGAGTCAGGGTCAAACATCTAGTTTTAAATTCCATTTGTATTTAAAGATTCCCAAGCAAAGATACAATTTTAGATTAGTTCTCTTACTTCCAACAAACTTACTAAATAAATATGCCTAAGTGACTTGTTCACTACGGAAAACATAGCTTTTAAACAAGATACACATGCCTCAGTAATAAAAATTGATAAATATATATAAAATACAAATTTTGCTGCAAACAGTCCATTCCACCTAATGGGTAAAAATTATACATTGTTAACCTTCAACAAGAGTTACATTTTATCCCCCTTTGACTGAAATGTTTAAGTTTTTAACTAAACACTGGTCAAAGACAGAATATTTCAGGTCAAGACCAGAGCTCAAACCTTTTCTTTCTTTCTACTTATTTTCAACAATAGATTGAATAGGTTGAATTTTTCTATCAATTCAATTCATATTCATCTATTTCAATGTATTAAAAAATAGATTGAAAATAACTGGTTTCATTTGTTTTTCAGCTTTGAATATCCTTTGCCAGTTGTTGTTATTTTTTTATTATTTAAATCACATCATAGTAAGTCTGTATTTCCCTATGTATTTCCTCCTTAACTGTTCCTCACCCAGTTTTTGAGCAGGGGAAAAAAAAAAACTGTCTTTATATAACTTAACTACAAGCCCTTCCTACTATCTTTCATTTTAAATATAGCAGCCACCCCCAATGTCTTCTAACCTCCCTTGACTCCACATGCAAATTTGTAATCTGGTCACTACCTTCAACCAATTTTGTTTCCTCATCCTTCATATCCAATCATCCACCACTGATTGAAACTATCATCTCAAAATGGCTTAAAATTGACTGCTAATGTTTGATTTCCTCCTGTCTTTATGAGAGTAATGCAGTAGACTTCTAACTCTGTCTCTGTCTCTTTCTCCTTTTCTCCAACCCCCGGTCAGATTTGTCTTCCTAAAAATCTGACCCATCTGACCACATTCTTTCACAGATTCTAAAGTTTTTATGCCTCCCTTCTACCTACAGAATGAAGTACAAAATATTTTTGTATGGATCTTTAGAAATTCAAGATTTGCCTCCAGTTTACCTTATCATCTTTTATCACCAAAGTGATTTAGACCCAGAAAACAGCATATCGAGTAAATCACCATGAACCCCTGTATACATTATTCTGGCAAAACTAAAAAGGTGATCCTATCTACCCACCTCTCCCCTATTTATTTCCTAGGTGTGTTCTGGTGCTTTTTTTTTAATTAAGAAAAATATATTTTAATAAAAAGAATTACAAAAACAGATCATTGAATTTTAATATTTCCTGAGCACCTCCAAGTTTTAATATTGCATATCAATTCAGTAGCATCATTACCCCCAAAAAATCTTCGTGTAGTTTAAATATCCAGACTTAATGAAAATATTTTATATTTAGATCTTCTAGGGAAGCCATTTTAAGACTCAATGATCCTGAGAAATAAAATTAAATTACTTTACCAAGATAACACAGCTACTAATCCTTCCCAAAGTTAACTCAGTAGTAATAGAGACTGAAAACTTCAACAGCAGCATGTCTTTTTTTTAACTTTTTTTATTGTAAGTATAGCAAATATACAAAGCAAAGAAATAAAAAAGCAATAGCTTTCAAAGCACTCTTTAACAAATAGTTACAGATCCCAAAGTGTGTCATGGGCTAACATACGAGCATCTCAGATTTTTCCTTCTAGCTGTTCTAGAATACAGGAGGCTAGAAGCCTTAAATATTTTTTTAGCACCATAATCGACTTTTTTTTTCTTTGTGTGTGTGTGTGTGAAAAATAACATATATACAAAGAAGCAACACTTCAAAGCACAGTGCCACAATTAGTTGCAGAACATATTCAGAGTTTAACATGGATTGCAATTCTACAATTTTAGGTTTCTACTTCTAGCTGCTCTAAGATACTGGAGACTAAAAGAGCTATCAATTTAATGATTCAGCAATCATTCATTTGTTAAATCCTGTTTTCTCTGTATAACTCCTCCATCACGTTTGATCTTTTTATCCCTTTCTTTATGGGTGTTTGGACTATATCCATTCTAACTTTTTCATGTTGGAAATGTCTGTCACTAATATGGGGTAGGGAGATGGAACTATCTGATGTTCTGGAGAGGCTGGGAGTAGCATGTCTTTTTAATGAGATATTTCTTGAAGTAGCTCTTAAACCAGATCTATAGGCAGACAAAAAAAAAATAGACCAGGCCACCTCGTTAGATTTTGATTGCTACTGTTTGAGGAAAATCAGGAATCTCATTTTGGTTAGTTGGATTTGATATGAAACATCCAGGCAATTAAATGGACAGAATGTTTTTTATTCTATAGGCTGCTTATTCAGAGATGCAACAATAAAGTTATATGAACTTATTTGTTAATAATGTACTAATATTTTCTCCAGGTAACCATATTCAGAATTAGCCATGATTTAGCCTAGTCTTCTTTTTCAAATAATCTTAAAGAGATTACATAGCTAAGATTTAAATCATGGTGAGTTTTATTTACCCAACTTTACTGATAACAGGGAAATTCTCTAGTAAGACCATCCAGATGATAAAACTTCAATACCTTTTAGTCATGGGGCATACTTAATTTATGGAGGATCATTCCAAAGCTGAGCATCTTCTGGCAAAACCAGGACTAGGGAAAACTAAGGGGCCAGGATGAGGAAAGCGTCATGAGACCTCTAATGTCTATACACACCAATTGTAAGGGCCCAATTTTCCCAGCATGTATCTCACTTTGCCCAGGCAATTCTCATCAACTTCAAAGGGAGAGATGTGCATCCACAGATCTGAGTTTGCAGTATCCAGGGCTTATTCAGCAAGAATATATGCTATAAATTATGGTATCAGACTTCATTTCTTTAGTTCAAATCAACCCAGCTGGATTTTGAACCATTAGTTCTTGGAAATAATCAACTTCCCCTTAAAGTACAAAATCCACTTGGTTTTATTTCACATATTATTCCTATTGATTACCTCTGATAAACCAGAATTTTGATTTATAGATTGATATGCAAGATGTGTAATATAGAGCTGTATGCTTTACTACCATATAGTTTTATAATATCGAATTGCCAAAGTTTATTCGGTAGGTAATTTTATACATAGCAAAGAAAGGAGCAGGAGATATAATTTCCCATGTTTCCTGTTCAACAATTTTTTTATATAATTCTGTTTACAAGTACTGTTTTTCAGCTTTAATTTGATACTTTACTACCAAGTAAATTATCTTTTAATGTAATTACTTTTATATAATAATTATGATCTTGAAAGTCTGCAAAATGATTAAAGGGCATCTTCTAAGAAATAAATTCCTGGATATGAATTATGCAATTTTTCTGCTTATAGTTTTGGCCTTATACCTAATTTATTATCATTATTATTATATTTATTACTATTATTAAATACTTGAAATGGCATGTATATGGGAAGACCTTTACAAATATCCAAGACTTTGAGGTCTAAAATGTTTTTAATCACAGATTTCAAAAGTTGACACAAGTATATCTCCGTTATTTTTTTTTAGCATTTATTAGTTTTGACTCATTCTAGCATTTTATACACATCAGCACCTGTGCCCATTTAGCAAAGAATTTCAGTACAAATCACTCTGAATTGAATAGATATCTCTAAGAAGCATTACAATTGTTGCAATATTTTTAGAAACTGAAACAAGGAAATAAACAACTTCAGTAAAAGTGATTTAAATAACAAATAATGTATCTTTATAAACAGCTTATCTCCTTGAGAACAAAGAATAAACAAGGAGACAAGGTTTTTTTTTTCTTCCACTATTAAACCAGATCACAATATGAATGGGTGAAATGTCATGAATAATTGGAGAAAATCACAGCGTAATCTTCGGCAAAAACATCTGATTTATTTAAATTGTCGCTGTTTGTCTTATTAGAACCTTTATTTAACCTTGTTATCCACAGTGAAGTATTCAAGCTGGTTTGTCAAAAATATACTTTGGAATTGACCATATTTTGAAAATTTTGACTTCCTCAAATGCAGACTATGGAAACGTAAACCTCTCGTGGCAGCTGTTTTATTAAGACCTAATTAATTGACACTGCATTTGAATGAAATGCCTATGAAAACCAATATTTGAATCTAAACAGTAAATAAATCAAGACTTTGAAAGACTACATCAATAGATTTAAGCCCAGATTTCTGGTCGAGAGTTTCATCATGCATTACCCTACTAGATTCATGTAGAAAGAACTTTCATTCAATATTCTTGGCTCACAAACTTAGCCAAGCACCACCAAAGTCACTCCTTATCATGCCATCCATGACCCCATCTAATGATTTTCCAAACTTGTTCTTTCTTGATAAACCCATGCTCTTTCTTTCTAGATAAGCCCATGTACTTACTGAATCCATGTGTGTTAGGGCTTACCATGTGTCTGTCACTGTTCTAAATCCTTTGACAAATATTAACTCTTTCAATCCTAGTAATCTCCCCATGAAGTAAGTACTATTATCATCCTAATTTTATACACAAAGAAACCAAGACACAAATAGCTGAAGTAATTTACCTAAGGTTTTGCAGCTGGTAAGGATCTTGCCCATCTCTTCTACCAGGCCTTGATTAAAGAAAATTGATTTGCTCAGAGTATTGTTATCAAGTCAGAAACATTTATACAAAATATAAAATGAAATTCCAGCCAAGCAATGTTTATAATATAAAAATGTGCCATAACAATAGTAATACATAAATCATGCCCATCTTGATGATTTCCTTACTTTGTCTTTTTGTAGTAGAGAGAAGGGGAAAAAGTGGGTTTTGAGCCAGACACATGTGGGGCTTGCTGTCCTAGCTCCACTGCTTATAGCTCTGCAGCCTTAGGTGAGTCACAAAACCTCTCTGAGCCTCAATCTCCTCATCTTTGTTATGAGCATTAGAAATAATGTGTCAAAATTGCCCAACTATTGCTTAGTATTCAATAAATGGTAGCTCTTATTATGAATGCTTAATTATCTCTCTATTCAAATCTTTACTTCAAGGCACACATGGAAAATTATATATTTGCTTAGCACTGGGGCAAATGGAGGAGCTGGAGCCCAGAGCTTATTTCTGGCAGTGAGCTGCATATCCCAGTTTCATAGGTGCTGGGTATTTTAATGAGAAAGTTTTGGAGGATGCAAAGAGTCAAATTTCTTTATTAGTTTTTCCATTTATATTCATCTTAACATATTACAGAAATAATATAAGGTGGTTAGTTAAAAAATATTTTATTAAACTTCTATTATGCTCAAATAAGTGTTGTTAGAATTAAAAGTTGTGTTCCCCACCTATTAGGAGCTTATAAAACCATTAGAAGATATCCAGACCTGAAAATAAGTCTCACAAGGTAATCAGTTAAGTGTTTCTCAAATAAATTTTTAAACAGTCTGGTAGTTTCTCAAAAGATTAAGCAGAGTTTCTATATAATTCAGGAATTCCACTGCTAGGTATATACCCAAGAAAACAGGAATGTGTCCATGCAAGAACTTGTATACAAATGTTCAAACAGCATTATTCATACAACGAAAAATTGGATCTTTTGCATCTTGACATCTTCTTTTGACCTGGTATAAAGTGACCTGGTATCTCATACTTCTAGTCTGAGCAGTTCTCAATTGCTTAGTGTAGCACCTTCTCTGAGTCACCCCAGAGAAATGGACAAATATTTCACAAGTCCATTCACTTCTTTACATTCTCACTGCTACTATCTTTTTTAAAAATATATTTTATAGCTAAACCTTAACATACAAACATTCTATACGTGGTGTACTATCAATGGCTCACAATATCATCTCATAGTTGTATATTCATCACCATGATCATTTTCACTGTTACTATCTTAGTTCTGCCAGAGTTTTGCAGTAAACCAAGTAAAATAAAGTCCTTCCCCTTCTGTGGTTTCCCTGAGTATATCTTTAGCTGCCTTTAGATAATATCCAGAACCATAAGCATGCCCTGTAATGCCCTTCATTGTCATTCTGGACTTAGGGCTTGTCATTCTTCCTTTCAGTCCTGTAATACTGAACTACATGTAGTTCCATAAGTGTGCCCTTCTCTTTCTTTCCTCTGAGCCCCTGCACATACTTATCCCTATCTTTGGAATGTACCTTCCACACAGGGACACACCCGAATCACAAGCACTTTGTGAACTTCAGGTCTCAGTAATGTCTCTTCCTTCCAGATCCATTCCCTACTTACTCCCAACATCCTTTAAGACTAGGCTACGTACAGCTCTTATCACAGTTTACTCACATGGCTTATTTATTTTTATGCCTCTATGACCAACTGAAAGACTGTGGAAGCAAAACTGTATATTATATGCCATTTATCCTCCATCCCAGGCCAGCACCTAGCACAGTGCCCTTGCTCATTGTACGTGCTTAATACGTATTTGTCAAGGAAATGGTCAAAAGTGTCCAAGAGTCCTAAGGGGACGTATCTGTTCAACCAAAAAGATCACATGATACCACTGGTCTGTAGGGGGCAATCTCCCATGCCCCACCAATTAATCCAGTATATCTGACATTCTTGAGATTTTTCTAGATTCTTGTACTTTAAGGTGTGGTCTGGGAAACAGGAGTACTACCATTACCTGGACTTTGTCAGAGATACAAAATCTCAGTGTCATTCTAGGACAACTGAATCAAAATCTCTATTTTAACAAGATCCCTAGGCGATTCATTTGCATATTAATGTTTGAGAAACACTGCTCTCAACAGCTTTACTCAGTTCTTTACTCTGAAAACTGGTAATCCATCTTCTTGAGAACAGGAATAGAATTGCCTGGCTCCTAGTGTCCTTGTGGCTAAAAACCTTTTTATTTCCACCCTGAGCCAGTCTTACACTAATGTTCCCAGGCCTTGCATGGCTGAAATCACTTTCTCTGTACGATAGAGGCCCTCATATCTCAAAAGGAATTTTGAGGAGTGAACCCCAGTAGGGGTCAACCACGTTGACTGGGGGAAGGACTTGCCCCTTGTCATGGCTGTCACTGACTCAGAAGTCTCTCAGGGTTTGGCAGATGTCATCCTCACCTTCGAAATTATCTATTTGGAAAACTGAGATAGTCCCATGTGAGCCACAAACAGGAACCTTGGTACAGCAGTACCACCAAGAGCTCCAGGGCCACTCAGAGAAGAATCTTAGAGGGGGTGGAACTCCAGAAGCATAAGGAGATCATACCTCTGGATTTCCATCCTGCTTGGCCTTGGCTGCAATTGGAAAATTAAATTATGGACAATAAAGCTCTGGGATCATAAACTTTTAAAAGAAAAGAAAAAGATGTTAAAAATAGGCAGATGGTAATGATTGAGACGTTAGGCTGACAAAAGTTCAAGTAAGAAAAGGAAAAGTAATTGTTGGATTTGCAAACAAAGCAGTCGTTGCTGATCTTGTCAAGGACAGTTCAGTGGAGCAGGATGAACCAGATCAGATTGCAGTGAACTGAAGAATGAGTGGGAGAGAAGAGAAAGCCCTAATTGTAGATTATTCTTTCAAGAAATTTGAAAACAAAAGGCTAGCATGGTAGCTTGAGAGGGACATAGAAGGGTGATATAAATCGCTGAGCATTTTTTTTCTTTCTTTTTAGGATGGTGAAAGCTTTAAACATACTTGTAGAGTGCATTAGGCTAGGTCTATTAAGATGCAGATACCAAGACAGGATTCAACGTGCAAGAAACTTTTTAGGGGGAATGCTTGTGAGAGAAAATGGGAAGGAAGTCAGAAAAGGCTGGGAGAGTCTTACAAATGGAACATAGGTCTGACCTGAAGGAGAGGGTGAAAAAAGGAAGTTTGGGTGGAAACGTCTTAGAATGCAATGCAGTCCTAAGCAAAGTTCAACAAGGCTGTTGTTGGGAGTCCTTGAATCAATGTCATCTAGCAGAGAAGTTTCTCCTCTCCCAAGAATAGACCTGCCTTAGTATTCCTGCAATACTCAGCCATTGACTGGAAGCAGCCCATGGGAAATGTGACCTCAGAGCCAATGCAGTAACAAATTACAGAGCTCAACAGCTGAGACCGTGGGTTAATTATGCTTCCGATGGTTAGAGATCAGCAAGGCAAACTTTTAGGACTACCACAAAGAGTAAAGAGAAGATACAGGAAGTCATTAACCTGCCTACTGAAGAGTCAGAGTGAGGTTACACAGCAGGCTTATTTTGCTGAGGGACATGCAAGTAGAGGCCTGGCTCTTTCCAGTGCTTGCCTCCAGCAGCACTTACCCTCTTCTCTAAATAACTCTGTGGACACATATACTAATAGAATCAGCTTGAAGGTATGTTCACTTAGACTGTCCAGGGAGCAACACATGTGCTCATTTACTTGTGACTATGGAATTCCATAAGTCAGACTTAGAAAGGAGAGAGGTTATCTGACGTGCTACTGGAGCAGATCAGGATGAGCTGGGCCCTTCATGTGGGATCAGTAGGGGGTTCCCAGGAGGGTCGTTCGGTAAAGTCCCAAAGGACCTCAAATGGCATTAACATCATCTCCAAAGTTACATATACAGTCACGGAAATGCACAGAATTGAATGAGAAGTACATTCCTCATGCAAATTTAATTATACTACAATCACCTCAAATTAGTGAGTAAAACATAGGTTGTGGCTGTGCGACAGTGGCTCAGTGGTTGAATTCTTGCCCACCATGCTGGGGACCTGGGTTCAATTCCTGATGCTTGCCCATGCAAAAAAAAAAAAAAAGGTTAAAAACTTGGGCAGCCAATGATGGCACAGTGACAGAGTTCTCACCTGCCTGCCGGAGACCAGGGCTCGATTCCCGGCACCTGCCCATGCAAAAAAAAAAAAAAAAAAAAAGATTTTTTAATTAAAAAGATAGATTGTGCAATAAATGGTGATAGGACAACTAGATAATCAAATAGGAAAAGAAGTTTAGATTCAAGCTTATCTTAGGCCAAAATTAATTGCAGATAGATCAAATTTTAAATGAAAAAAATGAAGTCATAAATATACTAGGAAAATGAAGATTTTTTAAAAATAATACAGCAGAGAGAAGGGCTTTCTACATGTGATTCAAAACCCCAAAACCTAAAAATAGAAAAATTGATAAATATAGCTATATAAAAATCACTGGTGAAAATATTCACAATGCATATCACAGACAGAAGACTTATTCCTTTAATATTGAATAAGCTCCAACATATCAATAAGAAAAAAAATCAACCACCAATAGAAAAATGGGCAAGGGATTTGAACAAATAGGTCATTGTGCTGGTTTGAATCTATTATATACCCCAGAAAAGACATGTTTTAATCCTGACCCAGTCTTGTGGGGGCGGCTGTTTCTTTTAATCCTGATTCAATACTGTAAATTGGAAACTTTTGATTAGATTACTTCTGTGGAGATATGCACATCCAATTGTGGGTGTGACCCTTTTTAAAAATTTTTTATTATTTTTGTTTTTTCTAGATTAATTTGTTCATAATTTTTATTACACCTAAACTTTGTTAAACATCTTTAAGTGTTAGGCAACATTTTAAGTATCCTTCATTTATTATTTCACTCAGTATAGAGACTATTTTTTTCTCTTGTTAGAGCAACATATGGTTCTTTTTTTCTTTTTTCTTTAAAAATATTTATTGACAAATCTTCACACACATACAGTCCATACATGGTGTACAATCAGTGGCTCACAATATCATCACATAGTTGTGTATTTTTCACCATGCTCATTTTTAAACATTTGCATCACTCCAGAAAAAGAAAAAGAAAAAAATAAAGAAAAAAAAGAACTCAAACATCCCATACCTTCTTCTCATTGACCCACAATATTTCAATCTACCCAATTTTTACCCATTACTTCCTTGTATTATTTATTTCATTCTCATTTTTTTTTTAACTCACCTGTCCTTAGCCTGGATAAAAGAAACAACAAATACAAGGTTTTCACAATCACACAGTCACATTGTAAAAGCTATATAGTTATATAGTCTTCTTCAAGAATCAAGGCTACTGGAGCACAGTTTAACAGTTACAAATAATTCCCTCTAGCCACTCCAATAAACCATAAACTAAAAAAAGGATATTTATACAATGCATAAGAATAACCTCCAGGATAACCTCTCGATTCTGTTTGAAATCTCTCAGCCACTGAGACTTTATTTTGTCTCATTTCTCTCTTCCCCCTTTTGGTCAAGAAGACTTTCTCAATTTCGTGATGCCAGGACCTGGCTAATCCCCGGGAGTCAGGTCCCATGTTGCCAGGGAGATTTACACCCCCTAGGAGTCATGTTCCACTTGGGGGGAGGGCAGTGAGTTCACCTGCCAAGTTGGCTTAGAAAGAGAGGCCACATCTGAGTAACAAAAGAACGCTTAATTATCAGTAAGCTTAGTCTCTCCTTTAGGATGGAAGTGTGACTCTACCCATTCCAGGCGGGTCTTGATTACTTTACTAGAGTCTTGAAAAGGGGGAACATTTTGGAGAAGCCTCAGAAAAGACAGAGATGACAGAAACTTCAGAGCAGAACTGACAGATGCTGACACTTGGAAAAGAGACATAGATGTTTGGAGAGTTTGGAGCCCAGCAGACATTGCCATGACATGTTAAGCAAGCCAGAACCTGGAGAGAGCCCAGAGAAGCCAAGAGATGAAAGCCAGCTCTGGAGAAACAAAATGAGGAACCCACACAGGAACAGAGGCTGAAGCAACACAGCCCAGGAGCCAGGGACCAACAGATGCCAGACATGTGACTACCCAGCTGACAGAGGTGTTCCTAACCCATCGATCTTCCTTGAATTAAGGTATCTTTCCTTGGATGGCTTAGTTTGGACATTTTTATAGGCTTAGAACTATAAATTTATAACCTATTAAATTCCCCTTTTTAAAAGCCTTTCCAGTTCTGGTATATTACAATCTGGCAGCTTGCAAACTAAAACAATCACACACAGTGCAAAACAAAGTATGAATGGCTTTTTACTATCTGAAAAGATGCTCCACCAAACTCATCTTAAGCAAAACTGAAATAAAGGTACTATTCAGCCTAGTAAAGATAAAAAACTTTGAGAAACATGGTGTTGATAAGGCTATGGACAAGCAGGCAATTTCAAACATTGATGAAAGTGGTGTAAACTAACAAAACATGTACAGAAGGGAATTTTGCAATGTCCCTCAAAATTACAAATACATATATCCTTTGGCCTCTCAATATTATAAAATGTATATTCTTTGGCCCAGTAATTCTGTCCATAGGAATTTATCCAACAAATACAAACATATATATTCCCACTTGTGTGAAATGACTGATGTATGCAAAGTTATTCATTGTAGCAGTGTAATAGTGAAAGATTGAGGTTACCTTATGCATTCAATAGGGACAAGTTAGATAAATTTAGGTTTATGGAATCCTCTTCAGCTGTTTAGGTATGGAACTATCTTCAAGATACATATTGTTAAATGGAAAAAAAAGTAAGTTATATGAGAATATGTATTCTATGGTACCATTTGTGTTTGATGTATATGTGTATACACACATATGTTGTACATACAAGAATATTTCTGGAAGGATGTGACAATACCCAAGAAACTCAGTAACGGTTACTGTCTCTAGGAAGGGGAACTAGATTGCTGGGAGTTAGGAATTAGAGTCAGATTTTTCACAAATACCCTCAAGTACATTTTGACTTTTGAAGCATATAAACACATTATCTATTTAAAATAAACCAAACAGTGTTTATCTACTTTATTAGTACCAAAGTATCAAACGCCCAGATCCTCAAACCTGGAAGAGACCCGGGCCTGCCTTATGCTCTGAGAAGTTCCAAGGACAACTCATATTGTGAGTCAGTGTTTCACATGAAGAGCATGGGATGCGGCTACCCCAAGACCAAAAAATATGCCAAGCACGAAGTTAGATATGAATTTTATTGGGACTTATGAACAGAAGATTCTTCCTGAAGGCAGCCAGCCAGTAAATGGAAGTTTGTGCTCTGCAAAGGGGTGAGGGAGTGCAAGGGCTTATAAGGGTTTAAGATAAGGGTGTGACAAGAGTTGAAGCAGGGTCTTGTGACACAGGGGTTTGGAGGTTTGTTATCAACAGTGATCAAGGGAGGGGAGTATTAATGCTTTGCTTACAATACCATCTGTACATTCTTTTCCCCCGAGGAGGTCTGATGACCTTTACTGTTTGTCCTGGTCATGCAGGTAGCTACGTGCAATGACCTGCTCTCAATCTGGAGGGGAATCCTGGGCCCGCGATCCCCACGTTGCCCAATGTACAAACTTCTAAAATAATCTTGCCAACACAATAAACACACACCCAAGGTGTCAGCAGAGAGTGGGGGTGGTGAAGAGCAGCCATGAGGGCAAAAACAACCACATTGGGATTCTGATTTATAATTTCATTTAATTATTAATTTTTCTATGACATTTCTATTATGACATTTTTCTATTACGTACTCCCATTCAAGAACATGAACGTCTATTTGATTAGGTTTTGGTTTATGTCCCTCAACAACAGTTCCTAACTTTGTTCCTATACATCCTGTGCCTGTCTTGTTAAATTTATTCCTAGTTACTTTTTACTTTTGGTTGTTGTTTCAAAATAGAATATTTTATCCACATCCATTCTAACTAGATATTGCCTAGACAGAGATAAACTATTATGTTCTTTTCTTGCATCCAGCCACCAAATTAACTCTTGTTAATTCTAGTAGTTTATTTCTCTAGGATTTGTCAAAGAATATAATCATTTCTGAAAATGAAGATAATTTTTGTTTCTAATGTTTCTAAATGACAGTAAGCTCTTCTTTAACTAGGTGCTGCTATCCTCTGTAGCCACTTTCCCACCTCAGAGAATTAGAGTGGCTGCCAAATGACACAAGCTTTCACTGAGAATATCCTATGATTGCTCTACTCTGGTGTCACAGATGACAACACTTAGCTCACATAGCTCAATTCTAAGAGTCACTTAACACATACTGTTTGAGCTCACTGCTGTGGTCATAGCAATCAAGAGACAGGTCCTGCAAGGGAGTCCTAGCTGAGAATATAGCTCCCTTACTAACTGAGGATTTTTCTTTCTTTTACATATATATATCTTACCAGTAGGGGAAATAGCTTGGATTTTGGAAACTCCTTGGCCCCCATTTTGATTCTGGCTAGCCTAAAAATGTATAGCGGTTACTGTTTCATTACCTTATTACTTTAAATCCACAGAACAATGTTGAATAATAACTGTCACAAAGCCATCCCATTTCTCCCATTATTCAATAGGTATGGCTCAGTACCACTTAGTTTGCCTCAGTTACTTTCACATGATCCAGTTTTATTTTCTTCATAGCACCAATTTCCCATATACCATAGCAAGTATATTACTTGTCTGTTTGTATCCCAACTAGACAATAAACTTGATGAAATCAGACTATTTCAGTATCTTACTTTCCTTATATCCCTGGCATCTACAGTGAAAACACCTAGCAGGCCTTCAATAAATATTTGTTGATTGAATAAATGTTGAGTTTTCTGGAAAATAATCTACATTATGTTTAAGCAACGTCTTTCTATTCCAACTTTTCTGAAGTGTTTTATTAGGAACGGTTGCTATTGATCTTCTGGAAAATCTTTCAGTTCAAAGGGATGGATCAGATTATTTAAAGTGAATAGTTATTGAAACTCAACATATTAAAAAATGCAGGAAAAGTCGTGCAACGTAACATCAAAGGACAGAAATGTATCCTTCTTCCTTTCCTTTCATAAAAGTTTTGCTACTTACAACAATGTTCAAAAATCTCCATTTGTTAATGACCCTTACAGATGAACTAAGGATTCCCAATAAAATCCACTTAATTCAGTCTGCAAAATGGCTCAGATAATGGCTTCTCTGAGTTCCATACCAAGTGCCGTAGAGACAAGTTTGCCGTTTTTGTTTTTAAGTTGCTGAAATGAAATGGTGGCAGGTCACACAGACATAGGATACTCAAAGCAGGTTCCGCCTGTCTACGACGTTATTTTGTTGTACACAGCCAACTTGTCTCCAAAGACAGCTTGACCCTAGTGATCTCATCTTGAGAATTATTTCACTTCACTTTATCACCCTAAATTTTATCAATCCAGACACTTGTTTGAATGGTGAAACTCGCAGACTTATGTCAAAATCATCATTTGAGGCATTAAAGGTTATCTAAAACAGCATTCTCAATGGTTCATAGTAAAACAGAGGCAGGTTCTGTTTCGACTTGCGGGCCAACTTCCCTACTCAGCCGTTGAGGTCTCCTCCCGTGCTCCCAGGGGCACGAAAACCGTTTCCGGTGTCCTACCCACAACTAAAACCTCCGGCTGACGCAGAAAGAACGGAAGCGCCCGCCCCCGGGCCTCTCGGCCTCGCAGTGCTTCAGCGGCAGCCAGGCGGCTGCGCTCTCGCCTGATGCATTGTGGGCACTGTAGTCTTCCCGGAACTTGTCCGTGACTACAAGTCTCGTGACCCGGCTTCCCCTGAATCCCTCACCGCTCAGTCCCCTTCCCTGGCCTCCACTGGGCCTCACTGGGCCGTGGCCCGGCGCAGCGAGTCAGCTGTTTCTCCCCTGGGCGAAAAAGGCAGAAGCTTGAGAGGTGCGGGGAGGAGTTTCGCGCGCGGGGTGAAAGACTGTCCTACGTGCTCCTTTTCCTCGCGGCCGTTACGCGCGAGCCCGGAGTCCCCGCGGCGGGCGACAGCTGCGGCGGAGGTGGATCGCGGAGCGGGCGGAGTGAGTCCAGGGAGCCCGCGGCGGCGGCGGCGGCTGCTGCAACAACGAAATGGCGGAGACCGTGGCGGACACCCGAAGGCTGATTACCAAGCCGCAGAACCTGAATGACGCCTACGGGCCGCCCAGCAACTTCCTCGAGATAGATGTGAGCAACCCGCAGACGGTGGGGGTCGGCCGGGGCCGCTTCACCACCTACGAAATCAGGGTCAAGGTGAGGCCGTCTTTCGCCGCTCCTAAGAGCCCCCTCTCGTCTGTCTGGTCGCCCCCAACCCATCCAGGAGCGGATCCCCCCAGTCGGCCACGGCCACCCAGGCCCGGAGCCCGCTGGCAGACCCGGTGGCGCAGCCCTGTTCCGAGGCGGGGGTCGTAGGCCAGGGTCTCTTCTCGTGGGGGGTTGTTTCAGGCTGCAGGGGGTGATCCCGGAGCTGGCTTTTGGGGAAGGTGCCCGAAGAAGAGGGCGTGGATTGAGCACCGCTTGCCCCTCAAGCATCTGATCTGGGGATGTCATTTAGGTTGTAAAGGAATAGATCTTTCGAGAACACTTCCCTTCACCGGGAGAGGAGTGAGATGTGACAGCGAAAGAGGGTTTGCACTAAGTTGAAGGCTTCCCAGTTTTCTTTTCCTTGAGACACTTTTCCCAGAAGTGGCCAAGCCAAAGCTCCAGGCCCTTTTCGAGCTACCAGAATAACCTATGTGAACACAACTTAATGGGAGTTGCCTCAGACCTGGCAAATTTGATATGACTGAGCCAGGCGTGAACGGTGATTGAACATGGTTGAGCTGTTAGGCTGGGCCTTAGCATTCTGGGCTACCCTCGCGCCACGGGCTGGGGTGGGGCGTGTCGCCTACCTCACAATCCAGAGCTACAACAGCTTTAAGAAAAGCCTGTTCATTTAGGGATCTTGCTCTCTAATTTCAGGATTTGCACTTCACTGAATGAGGGAATCAGCTGAAGTAGAAACACACTTATGATTTCATAACTAGTATTTGTTGGCAGTTTTAAGTAATTCAGATGATTTGAAAGATGCTAATTGAGAATAGTGCTTCACTTTCACTCTGTAGCTCAGGATTAAAGAACTTACCCATGTATGGAAACAAGTATTTGAAAAAATTAATTACTTAAAACTAATCCAGCTGTTGAAGACAACACATTACCTCATTAAAAATTAAGCATAATAGGATTTTGGCTTTAGAGCAATTAAAATTTACATATCACCTTACTGTTAACATTTAAGTGGAGTAATTTCTCATTAACTTATTCACCTTATCAAAATGAATTATTTTCGGTGTAGTTTGTGTTGCTAAAAAATTTTATTGTGAAACTGTAATGTAAGATACGAAGCTAAGGATGTTACCTGCCACCATCGTCTTCGTATGACTATGTAAAATGTTAGCCATAAGTAGTCTTGTTTTAGCAAAACTGCAAATCCAGGCACAGTATACCTAGGAAGTGTGTTCTCACATAAGCCTAGTGAAAAAGTGAGTTTTCACTTTTTCTTTAAACTTTTGGAATCATTTTGAATCGTCACACATGTGGCAGTTCACTAAAAAGCACTTCCTCTTTTGCCTTTATTCGCTGGGTTTTCTTTTTTCCCTGTGTTAAAACAGCACTTGATATTCCTGTTCTAAACTTCCATAGCCAGTACTTCCTGTCACACAATTGAATCAGAATCTCCTGCCTATACATCCTCCATTGAATAACTTTGTGATTATCTTGCTAAGTGTATTATATTAAATGAATTCTGATACGATAATTTGATAATTTTTATTACACCTGTTACCTTATTACCAAGTAACTAACATGACACTTAACAGTAAATTGTGTTTTTGGTACAATCATTTGCTTTTTAAAGAAAATGATCCTTTTTTAAGAGTGGTTAATGAGTTAGGGAATTAACAAATTATACACCTAAACTGGTTTTTATTTTTATATAAACCAGTTTTTTGAGTGTTAATGGCTGTTACAGACATCAGTATAGATACCCTCTCAGAAAGTGGAATTGAGTGCCTAATGCTTACGAGCTGTCATTGGGCTTTCTTTTAGTATGTAACATGTTAACGTAAAACTTAGGGCACTATACAGTAAGACATTAGGCCTTACAGCAGCCTTTGATTTTTGAGAGTGCAGAAAGGTCAGTGAGATGGGTAATCATTTTGTAATTTTTGTTGTTATGGCTTTTCTAAACTTGTTGTGCTCTCCTCCTTCTGCCTGCCTTTTACTATTTAATTGGCCTTGTGGAAAACCTTTTTATATTCCAAAGTGCAGTCCCCTAAACTATTTTATAGTTACTTTCTAATTCTGATCCTGAGAAAAATGTTCAGTTTTATAGCATCTGATTTAAATTACTCTAATTCACAGGGTAATTTTATCTGGATGGTGACACTTTAGAATGCAAGTTTCCCAATCTCCATTTATCTTTTTGGTTTGAGGATAGTGTTTAAGACTGTTAGGATCACTTGATTAGTATCTCTGGGCTTTTGAAAATAATTGGCTCAGTGTTAATGTTTTTTAAAATTGCTCTAATGGGTGGGTCCAGGAGAGAGCACCGTGGATGATTAAAGGTTTTAGAAAGCTCAGGGTCTGGAATTATTTTGGCATATTAAAGAGAAGGTTGATGGGGAAATTCAGTCACTGTTTATGAAGTTTGTGCTGTAATGTAACTTTAAATTCCTAGAGATTTTTAATTAAGATCTGCTGTTGTGTGTGGAGGCAACTATTTGGAACAGGAGTGGAGTTCTGGATCTTTCTTGAGCTCTGAGTTCAAATGGAATTTTGTTACTTACTAGCAAAGTAAGATACAATATCTAAGCTCCTCTTCCACTCTGTAAAATAGATATGCTAACAATTGTATTCTCATAGTACTAAATAAGATGAGTTACTAAATTATGACATTTCCTTATCAAGAAAACTACTTAGCATGGTTGTGTACCTTCATTGAGGCAGATATGATATAAAAAGAAGTCATTTTGTTTAGTACTTAACCAATAGCCTTTTAAAGTTGAGGGGTATTTAAAACATGAAGTTTAAAGTTTTATCAGCACAGTTGGCTGATAAAAATTTTGGTGAGGAAGATGCTGAGTAAAAGTAGATTTTGGCAATGTTTGCCATTCTGAACCTTCATAGGTGAGTTTTCTCTGGGTCAGTACTCTAATCTTAAATTAGGAGTCAGTAATAACCAGATTTGAAGCTGAGAAATAAATTAATCCTTGGCCTTATTTTTAGGATTTATATATACACGAATTATTAAAGGACCAAAAGACTGTTTTAAAGAATCAAGGCATTTTGATGCCAGAAGGCATCTGCAGAATCTGTCTCTGTAACCCTATCGTTTGGTCACAAGATGTCCATCTCTACTGCCAGCTACAGCTGACTTTGCCAGGATCTCCATCAAAGAGAGGTATATTATGAACAGATGAAGATTCTGCACTTACCATCTCTTAAGATGGGGAGGTTGGAAGGGTGAAAGTAGTCCTATTGTTTGGATTATTAGGGATTATCTTGTTCATTTTAACAGGTTAGGGAACTGTTTTAATTTTCTAGTTGCTAGAACAAATCCCTTACAATGATATTTTAAGTAATCTCATCAAAAGGTCCTGCATACACTGGGTTCACAGGCATAGGGGTGGATTACGTATAAGAATGTGTTTTCTGGGGTACATACGGCTCCAAACCACCTCAAATGGGATGATTTAAACAACAGGAATTTATTGGCTCATGGTTTTAGGGCTAGAAGTCCAAAATCGAGATGTCAGCAAGGCAGCGCTTCTCCCAAAGGACTGGCGTTCTGGGACTGACTACCGGTGATCTTGGTCTTTGGTTTTTAGGTCACGTGGCAATACACATGGCGTTGTCTTCTGGGTTCCATGACTTCAGCTTCTGGCTGCTCCCCATGGCTTCTCTCTCTTGTGACCAATTTCTTTTGCTTATCAGGGCCTCAGTCATATTGGATTTAGGTCCACTTTCATTCAGTTTAGGCACACCTTAACTAAAAACATCTTCAGAGATCCTGTTTACAAATGGAACCTGAATGTGCCTTCTGTGGTGCATATAATTCCGTCCCCAACAGGAAGCAAGGCTGGCTCTCACCCAGAATAAGTTATCAGATTACCATCAGAGCCAAGATTGAATTTGAAGTATTCTGGTCTTGGTCTAGAATTGCTCCACAGCTGCAGTTCAGTTAATTAAAACAGTATATTAAATATTTATCATCTACAGCCAAGTCTTGGGGCACCCTCAAGTGTCTGAGTCCACTGAAGGAGAGCTCAGTGTAGCACCTTTGAGACTTGGAAGTTGACTCTTCAGTAATCTACAGTAGGTATAAGAACTATTATGTACCTTTTACAAATGGGAAAATCAAAGCATGAAGAGATGAGTATTGCCCAAATCACACATGTGGTGAATGTAACCTGTGGATTGGAAACCAGGTGTGAAAGAGCACACTACTATTATGAGATGATAATGCCACTTTTTTTCAATGATAACGTTACTTTTGCACCTCTTATGTGAAAAGCACTGTGCTAGGTCCTTTCACGTACACACACTTGCATGCACTTACATGTCTTATTTGATCATTGAAGTAACCTGGTAAAGGAAATAATATCCATGTTTTACAAATACAGAAGCTAAGGTCCCTTGTGAGCCTCATCTCTTGTTACTCCCTCATTCTCATTTATGTTCCAGTCCTACTGAAATATTTGTATTTCCCAAATAAGGTGGGATCAGTTATATCCAGGCCTTTGCATACATTACCTCTGCTAAGAACAGCCTTCCTTTACCAGCCTCATGGGACTACCACTACTTGTCCTTCAGACTCGGCCTTAATGTTGCCTTTTTAGAGATTTTGCTGATCCCTTGAATCTAGACTGGATTTTCTTCCTGTGTGCCCATGTGTTTTAGGTTGCAGCTGCCGGAATGTAATACACCAGATGCAGAACAGCTTTTAAAAAGGGGAATTTAATAAGTTGCTAGTTTATAGTTCTAAGGCTGAGAAAATGTCCCAATTAAAGCAAGTTTATAGAAATGTCCAATTTAAGGCATCCAGAGAAAAATACTGTGTTTCAAGAAGGCGGATGACGTACAATGTCTCTTTCTCAGCTGGAAGGGCACATTACCAACCTGGTGGCTTCTGCTGGCTTTCTCCTGGCTCTACCAAAAGGGACTCTCTCCAAAATGTTTCCTCTTTCAAAGGATTCCAGAAATTTATCAAGACCCACCCAAATGGGTGGAGACATGTTTTCACCTAATCCAGTTTAACAGCCATTCTTGATTGGGTTACATCTCCAGGGAGATGATCTAATTACAGATTCAAACATGCAGTATTGAATAGGGATTATTCTGCCTTTACAAAATGGGATTTTGATTAAAACATGGCTTTTCTAGGGCTCATACATCCTTTCAAACCAAGCACAGCATGTTACCCCTGTTAGAGTACATTGCATTCCACATTGTTTGCTTCTCTGTGGCTTTCTTTATCTTTCACTCTAAGCTCCTTGAGGACAGGAACTGTCAGAATCACCTTTGTATCTCAACATTTTGCATTGTGCTCAATACATAGAGACACTTAAGAATAAATGAAGTTTAGGAAAATTAAGTAACTTGCCCAAGGTCACAGCTATTAAATGACAGAACTGGAATTTGAAATCTAGATCTCTGATTTTCAGAATCCATATTTTCTTTCACCCTCACTGAACATTCAGATCACCTGGGAAGCTTTTGAAATCATCGGAAGAGGTTATTTTTCAGCAGGGTTGTGGTGAAGCTTGGGTTGTGATAGTTTAAAAAGCACAACAGTAAGTGTTCTTTTCTGTAATGCAGCAAGGATAATCAGTGATATACACCAAGCAGCATAGAAGTATGAGAAAAGTATATGAAGCCACAATAGTTTATAGCCATGACAGGGTAAAAAAAAATAGCAGATCCTGCAGCAGACAGGAAAATCAGTGACATTTGCCAAAGATATAAAGTTATTTTTTGTTGGGAGGCTAGCAGTTGACTAAATACTAGCTGAAATCATGTCATACTATACAGCTTAGCTGTTTGGGAAGAAGGGGAGGTATGAATTACATTCAGCCAAGCCAAGTCTTTTTGCCCCATCTTTCACCATCCACATCTGTATCCTTGTATAATAATTGTGAAAGGAAATCAGGTGTAAAAAAAAGATGAAATATCCATTTAAGAAAGAAGTCTTTATATTTAGTAATTTTGCTATTCTAAAGCCTTGATGTGGCAAGTTTAAAAGTAACTTTTAGCTATCCTGGTGACTTCCGATAATAAAGGTTTTCCTTTGTGGATTTTCCTCTCTTGCACTTTCATAATCATGTATAAAAAAAATACTGTTATTGTTAAATTGTTAGATACTCTGATGTTTGGACAATATCAGGCTGTACTTCCATCTAAGCAGAGCCAGCAGTTTATGGAATATCAGATAAAAAGGCTGATGTCCAAGAAAAGCAATACTATAATCTTGGTACTGCTATATACTGATTTGATTCCTTACTTAAAACCCTTAAAGCATTCAGCCAAAGTTCTACTGCTTTCAAGAAATATTTAACTTATGACCTAGGAATTTGAATGTAGTAGTAAAATTTAATGTATGCTATAGTTTGCCAGGGAGATCCTATCAATTAGAATACAGTTTGGGCTGTTCTAACAGAGACCTCAAAAATAAAAAAGAGTGTTTTTGTTCGTTTGTTTTCATTTGTAAAAGTTCTGGGAGCAGTCCAAGGCCAGTATGGTGGCTTAATTATCAAATCACAATATCACATCCACATAGACATATCCCTGCCTTTGAAGAACGTAACCCAGAAGTTGTCTATATCATTTCTGTTCCTGCCCCATGGCCACGTGGGGTATTTACTCTAGCTGGGCAGTCATGTGATAAAGAACAGACATTGGGCAACTAATAGGCTTTGCCACAAATACCAAGCAAGAGGTTGGGATTGACCCTTTTAGTGTATGACTTTAGTGATGTTGATTATCTCTCTTTAATTCTTTCCTCTCTTTGCTAGTTCCAGAAATTTCAAAGTTTAGAGTAAAATTCGATTTGCATAAAATAAAATAGAGGTCTTACCAATTTAATAGAGGTCTTAAATATGAATGGGTTTTGATCCCTTTGTGAGAATTAATTTTGGTAAATGAAAAAGGAGGAGAGCATGATGACCTGGTATATCTGAAAGGGGTATACCATGGAGTTGAGGTGAAGTTAGAGGTACCTAAAATAGATGGACTCTTTTTTTTTTTTTTTTTTTTACCTTCAATGGCTGTTTAAAATTGAGCAGTTTTACTTAGGTCCAGTGGCTGGCGATATTGGATTATGGAGTATATAATTGGTACCACCAAAATAAATGAGATCTGTGTCTCTGAATAGGAAATCATAGAAGGTCTTAACAGAATTTTTGTAGAATTGTCATGTGTTGGAATGATTGCTTTCTAATTCTTTGCTCATGAAACTTTGGCTCTATCCCTAGTACATTTTTATGCTTGATTTTCCTAAAATTTCAGCACCTGCCACCTATGGTTTATTTGCTTTCTATTTTTTTTCCCAAGCATTTTTGTTTTATAGTAAGTTTGGAAATTCTATTCCATATAGAAGGACAAGGAGTATCAAAGCTCCGTTGTTTGCATCTAGTTCTCAGTATCTTGCTCCTCTCTTGCCTTGACTTTATTGGATACCTTCAGGTGAAAACAGGTACATAAAAATCTGTTCATTAGGCGTGTGTGTATGTAATGACAAGTTTCTGTTTAAACTTACACCAAAGATTCCCTCATACCACTATGAGGGTTACTAAGGACATTTTTATGTCACTGTTAGATCCAGAACAGGAGTCAGCAAGTTGTTGACTACCAGCTTTTGTAAATAAAATTTGAATACATCTACCCTATTTGTTAACATCTTATCTTTTTTGCAGTTGAGTAGTTGTGACAGCCTAAAACATTTACTGTTTGGCCCTTTAAGAAAAATTTTGCCAATCCCTAATAATTGTCAGCACTTTAAGTAGCATTGAAATAATGGAACTAAAAAGAAGTAGTTAAAGAATCCAAATATCAAAAATACCATTCAATTTAGGGTGACAGTAGTAAATAATTGAGCAACTGGGTGGCTAAATAGAACAGTGTAAGTTAAGGTTTTTATATGCCACATTTCTCAAATACCAATAAGGCCTTAATGCATAACACTTTTGCTGGGTGGTGAATTAATATTAGATTCATTTCTATCCTTTCCTTCCTGCCCAGTTTTTTATTTGTTTATTTTTAATTGTTATAGTGTGTATGTTTGTGTGTGTATATATGTGTATCAAAATTTTCCATTTTAACCATTTATTTTATTGGAGAAGTTGTAAGGTTACAAAAAAACAAGCTGAAAATACAGAGTTCTTATATCCCCTGCCCCCTGCACCCCCAATTTTCCCTATTAGCACTTTACTTTAGTATGGTACCTGTTTTGGTTTGCTAAAGCTGCCAGAATGCAATATACCTGAAATGGATTGGCTGCTACAATGGGGATTTACTAACTTAAAGTTTATGGTTCTTAGGCCATGAAAATGGCCCTTTAAGAGGGAACCATTATGGAAAAAGCTTCAGAGCCACAAGAGAGCCTACACAGCCAGAGACATTTGGAGATGAAGAAGGAATATACTCTTGGAGGAGAGAAGCTGAGAAAGCTAGCAGATGTCATGTTCACCATGTACCTTTCCGGTTGAGAGAGAAACCCTGAGCATCATTGGCCTTCTTGAAGCAAGGTATCTTTCTTTGATGCCTTAGATTGGATATATTTATAGCCTTGCTTTAATTTGAACATTTTCCAGAACTGTAAACTAGCAACTTAATAAATTCCCTTTTTTAAAAGTCATTGTGTTTCTGGTATAACACATTCCTGCAGCTTGCAAACTAGAACACATATATAACCTAAAATTTCCCCTTTTAACCACATTCAAATATATAATTCAGTGGTACTAATTGTACATTCACAGAGTTGTGCTACCATCACCAGCCACTACCTAAACTTTTTAATCACCCTGAATAGAAACTGTACTAGTTAAGCATTAATTTCTCATTCCTACCCCCACCTAGGCCCCTAGTAACCTCTATTCTAGTTATGGGTTTGATGAATTTGCTTATTCTCATTATGTTGTACCAGTGAGATTATACAATATTAGTCCTTTTGTGTCTGGCTTATTTCATTCAACCTGATGTCTTCACGGTTCATCCATGTTGTTGCATGTCTTAGAACTTTGTTCATTTTTACAACTGATTAATATTCAATATATAATATACTTATATTATATAAGTATGCCACATTTTGTGTATCCATTCATGAGTTGAGGGACACATGGATTTACATCTTTTGTCAATTGTGAATATGCCACTATAATATCATTGTGCAAATATCTGTTTGAGTCCCTGCTTTCAATTCTTTTGGGTATATTCCTAGAAGTGGGATTGCTGGATTATATGGTGATTTTATGCTTAACTTTCTGACGAACTGCCGAATGCTTATTCACTTTGGCTGCACCATTTTAAATTCCCAGCAACAATGAATGAGTGTTACTATTTCTCTAATACCTGTCATTTTCTGTTTTTATTTATTTTTTTTAATAGTAGCCATTCTAGTGGGTATGAAATGGTTTCTCTTTGCAGTTTTGATTTACGTTTCCCTAATGGCTATTGATATTCAGCATCTTCTCATGTTTTTATTGGCCATTTGTCTATCTTCTTTGGAGAAATGTCTATTCAGATCATTTGCTGATTTTTTAATTGGGTTTGTCATTTTGTTATTGAGTTCTAGGAGTACTTTATATATTCTGGATATTAAGCCCTTTTAAGATAGATGGTTTCTAAATATTTCCCCTTATTCTGTATACTTCTTTTTACTTTCATGATGAAATCCTTTAATGAACAGAAGTATTTAATTTTTATGAAGTCACATTTATTGTTTCTTGTGTTTTTGTTGGAGAGTCTAAGAAATCATTGCCGAACACAAGGTCCTGATGCTTCCGTGTGTTTCCTGATGCTTCTGTGTGTTTTCTTCTAGGAGTTTTATAGTTTAGGTTTTTGTATTTAGGTCTTTAATCCATTATGAGTTAATTTTTGCATATGGTATGAGGTAGAGTTTTCCCAGCACCATTTAAAAATATATATATTTTGTTGAGAAAGCTTTACACACCATACAGTCCATCCAAAGTACAACCATTAGCTCATAGTATGATCACATTGCTGTGTATTCATCATCATGTTCATTTTAGAACATTTGTATCACTCCAAAAAAAAAAAAAAATCCTGTATATCCCGTACCCTCACATCCCCTCTCATTGACCACTTGAATTGCATCTACCCTATTTTTTTTAACTTTTTTTTATTATGGAATATAACATATACAAAAAAAGCAATAAATTTCCTGGTGCATTTTAACTAATTATAGAACAGATTTGAAAATTTGGTTTGGGTTACAGTTCCATGATTTTTTTGTTTTTTCTTCTAACTGCTCCAAGTCACTGGAAACCAACAGACATATCAATATAGTGATTCAGCAGTCATACTCATTTATTAAATCCTATCTTCTCTGTTATACTCCTCCTTCTCTTTAAATAACATTGTTTTAGAGTGCTAGGTGCTGGAATGTGGTATACCAGAAATGGAATGGAAAGTGGAATTTAATAAGTTGCAAGTTTACAGTTTTAAGACTATGAAAATGTCCAAATCAAGGCACCAAAAAGTGGTTACCTTCACTCAAGAAAGGCCAGTGAAGCTCAGGGTTTCTCTCTCAACTGGAGAGGCACATGGCAAACATGACGACGTTTGCTAGCTTTCTCTCTAGTCCTCTTGCTTCATGAAGTGCCACGTTTTCCTTCTTCATCTCCAGAGTTCTTTGGCTGTGTGAGCTCTCTTCATGGCTCTTGTCATTCTGAAGCTTTCTCCAAAATGCATCCTGTTTTAAAGGATTCCAGTAAACTAATCAAGGCCCACCTGGAATGGGTGGAGTCACATTTCCCTCTAATCCAAGGTTAATACCCACCATAGGGTGAGACATATCTCCATGGAGATGATCTACTTAAAATATTCCAACCTACATTGTTGTATAGGGATTAAAAAGAAAGGTTGCCCCCCAGATTGGATTAGTATTAGCCATGGCTTTTCTAGGTTGCATAAATCTTTTCAAACCGACACAAACATATATACATAACAGCAATAAGTTTCAAAGTACATCACAACAACTAGTTGTAGAACAGATTTCAGAGTTTGATATGGGTTACAATTCCATAATTTTAGGTTTTTATTTCTAGCTGCTCTAAGGTACTGGAGGCTAAGAGAAATATCAGTATAAAAATTCAGGACTCATACTCATTTTGTGAGTGGAAGTTTAACTTATTGTTAAGCTTAACATTCTCTGTATAACTCCAACATCACCTTGATCTTTCTATCCCACTCTTTATGGGTATTTGGGCTATGCCCATTCTAACTTTTTCATGTTGGAAGAGGCTGTTGATAATATAGGATAGAGGGATGGAACTAATTGATGTTCTAGAAGGGCAGGCCCCTCTGCATTTCAGGACCTAACTGGTCCAGGGACCCATCTGGTGGTTGTAGGTTATGGAGAGTTACATTAGTGTATGAAACCTTTGTAGAATCTTATGTAATGCCCTAGGTATTCTTTGAGATTGACAGGAATGGTTTTGGTTGGGGTTTGGCAGGTTATGATAGGTAGCAATGTCTGACTGAAACATGCCTAAGAGTGACCTCCAGTGTAGCTTCTTAACTGTATTTGAACTCTTTCACCCACTAATGCCTTATTTGTTATACATTTTCTCCCCATTTTGATCAGGATGACATTGTTGATCCCATAGTGCCAGGGCCAGACTCATCCCTAGGGGTCATTTCCCATGCTGCCAGGGAGACTTTCATCCCTAGATGTTATGTCCCATGTAGAGGGGAGAGCAATGGTTTCACTTGCAGAGTTGGGCTTAGAGAGAAAAAGGCCACATCTGAGCAGCAAAAGAGGCCTCTGGAGGTGATGCTGAGGCACACTTATAGGTAGACTAAGCTTTTTTTAAAATTATTAATTAAAAAAATTTTTTTCAAATACCATAAAACACCAAATGCTAACATTCTTAATTTTTAAAATAATTTTTTTTATTTAAAAAAAAAAATTACAGGAACCACAAACAGTCTTAATATGTGATCATTCCATTCTACATATGTAATCAGTAATTCACAATATCATCACATAGTTGCATATTCATCATCATGATCATTTCTTAGAACATTTGCATTAATTCAGAAAAGAAAAAGGCAACAGAAAAATAAAACGAAAACAGAAGAAAAAACCATACACACCATACCCCTTATTCCTCCCTTTCATTGATCACAAGCATTTCAAACTAAATTTAACATTTGTTCCCCCTATTATTTATTTTTATTCCATATGTTCTACTCATCTGTTGACAAGGTAAATAAAAGGAGCATCAGACACAAGGTTTTCACAATCACACAGTCACACTGTGAAAGCTATACCATTATACAATCATCATCAAGAAACATGGCTACTGGAACACAGCTCTACATTTTCAGGCACTTCCCTCCAGCCTCTCCATTACATCTTGAGTAACAAGATGATATCTACTTAATGTGTAAGAATAACCTCCAGATTAACCTCTTGACTCTTTGGAATCTCACAGCCATTGACACTTTGTCTCATTTCACTCTTCCCCCTTTAGGTCGAGGAGGTTTTCTCTATCCCCTGATGCTGAGTCTCAGCTCATTCTAGGGGTTTTCTCAATCCCTTGATGCTGAGTTCCAGCTCATTCTCGGATTTCTGTCCCACGTTGCCAGGAAGGTCCACACCTCTGGGAGTCATGTCCCACCAAGACAGGGGGAGGGTGGTGAGTTTGCTTGTTGTGTTGGCTGGAGAGAGAGGCCACATCTGAGCAACAAAAGAGGTTCTCTTGGGGGGGTGACTCTTAGGCCTAAATTTAAGTAGACTTGACCTATCGTTTGTGGGGTTAAGTTTCATATGAACAAACCCCAAGACTGGGGTCTCAGCCTATAGCTTTGGTTGCCCATACTGCTTGTGAGAATATCAAGTGTTCAACTTGGGGAGGTTGAATTTTCCCCTGTTCTCACCATTCCCCAAAGGGGACATTGCGAATACTTTTCCACTCACTGATCAAATCACTCTGGGATTCATTAGGGCATCACTCTGGACAAACCAACAAAATATCTTGTCCTACCCAAGGTTCCATGTACTTACGTCATCCAACCAAGCTATCTACATAAGTTATGTTAGCAAATGCTCTAGTCAAAATAAAAACTTTATACCAAATAAACATTTTTTGCTTTAGTCTCACACATAAGTTGAAATTTAAAAATATTAATTACCATGGATTTTCAACACCCTGCAGTAATGACATTCTTTTGTTCTTCCTCATGCAAAAACATTTTTTAAATTTGTACATTTATTCACTGTCATTATACACTCTAGGCAATCCTAGATTATACCATCTCAATCTTTATCGTCTTTCTTTCTGATTTCATTTGTGACCCCAGCCCTCCTCACTCTATCATTCTTACATTCAGCTTCATTCAGTGTTTTAACATAATTGTATCAGTTAGGTAGTATTGTGCTGTCCATTTCTGAGTTTGTACATTCAGTCCTGTTGCACAATCTGTATCCCTTCAGCTCCAATTACCCAATATCTTGCCCTATTTCTATCTCCTGATGGTCTCTATTACCAATGAAATTCTCCAAGTTTATTCACTAATGTCAGTTCATATCAGTGAGACCGTACACTATTTGTCCTTTTGTTTCTGGCTAATCTCACTCAGCATAATGTCCGTAAGGTCCATCCATGTTGTTACATACTTCATAAGTTTATTCTGTCTTAAAGCTGCATAATATCCCATCATATGTATATACCACAGTTTGTTTAGCCACCCGTCTGCTGATGGACATTTTGGCTTTTTCCATCTCTTGGAAATTGTAAATAATGCTGCTATAAACATTGGTGTGCAAATGTCCGTTTGTGTCCTAGCCCTCATGTCCTTTGAGTAGAGACAGCATATAGATGGGTCCTGCTCCCTAATCCATTCTGCCAGTCCCTGTCCCCCTATTGGGAAGCTTAATCCATCAACATCAGTGTTATTACTGCCCAGGCAGTACCCTCCCCTATCATTTTGACTTTTAGCTTTTATATGTCCTTCTAATTTTCCTTCTTTTTACCTTTACTCATGGTCTTCCTTTCTACACTCTTCTCCACACCTCTCTCTTCTGCCTTCATATCTGTCTCTAGTGCTTCCTTTAGTATTTCTTGCAGAGCTGGTCTCTTGGTCACGAATTCTCTCAGTGATGTTTTGTCTGAAAATGTTTTAATTTCTCCCTCATTTTTGAAGGACAATTTTGCTGGATATAGAATTCTGGGTTGGCAATTTTTCTGTTTTAATAATTTAAATATATCATCCCACTGTCATCTTGCCTCCATGGTTTCTGTTGAGAAATCTACACGTACTCTTATTGGGCTTCCCTCATATGTGATGGATTGTTTTGCTGCTTTCAAGATTCTCTCTTTCTCTTTGATCTCTGACATTCTGATTAGGAAATGTCTTGGAATATGTTTATTTGGATCTATTCTCTTTGGGGTACTCTGTACTTCTTGGATCTGTAATTTTAAGTCCTTCGTAAGAGTTGGGAAATTTTCAGTGATAATTTCCTCCATTAGTTTTTCTCCTCCTTTTCCATTCTCTTCTCCTTCTGGGACACCCACAACACGTATATTCATGTGTTTCATATTGTCCTTCAATTCCCTGAGTCCCTGCTCATATCTTTCCATTTTTTCCCCTATGTTTTCTTTTGTCTGATTGATTTCAGATGTTCCATCCTCCAGTTCACTAATCCTATGTTCTGTCTCTCGAAATCTACCATTGTAGGTTTCCATTGTTTTTTTCATCTCTTCTGCTGTGACTTTCATTCCCGTAAGTTCTGTGATTTGTTTTTTCAGACTTTTGATTTCTTCTTTTTGTTCATTCCTTGCCTTCTTTATATCCTCCCTCAATTCTTTGATTTGGTTTTTGATGAGGTTTTCCATGTGTGTTCATATATTCTGAATTAAATGTTTCAGCTCCTGTATCTCATTTGAATTGTTGGTTTGTTCCTTTGACTGGGCCATATCTTCAATTTTTCTAGTGTGATTTGTTATTTTTTGCTGGGGGTCTAGGCCTTTAATTACCTTAATTAGTTTATTCTGGAGATTGCTTTCACTTCTTTTACCTAGGGTTTTCTTGCTGGATGAATTTGTTGTCTCCCTGTTCTTTGACATTCACTTCAGCTTTTTCAGAACCTCTAGCTTTTGTTGAACAGAGGAGAATTTTTCAGTTCTAGTTTCCTTGTTTCTTGCCCTGGTTGTATGGTGCCATTTACCCCCAACCTGAGGAGGGTCTATGTAGGTATTACAGACCCCAGCTGGATTTTCTCCAGACCAAACTGGCCTGCTATCAGGAGGAAAGAGTCACCTGCATCGGTTTTCCCTGCGGGTGAGACCCAGCAGGTTGACAGACTTTCCTGTGAAGTCTCTGGGCTCTGTTTTTCTTATCCTGCCCAGTATGTGGTGCTTGTCTGCCTGCAGGCCCCACCAGTATAAGATGATGCAATACCTTTAACTTTGGCTGGGGGCGTGGTGGAGACAGAGGAGAGGTTTGTAGGCTGGTTTTATTGGCTTCAAATTACCAAGCCCAGGTGTCTGAATTCCTTGAGAGAGGGATTCCACCTGAGTTGGACTTCAGCCCTACCCTGGGGAAGGCACAGGTTCCAGACAAGCCCTCGAAATGAGTTTGTTTCTGCCTATGCCTGGGGCAGTTGCAGCCTGAGGAGCCCTGCCGCTGAATCCAAAGGTAATCGAGCCTTTGTAGAAACACAGCCACAAAAACCTCTGTTTCCTTCTTTGTTTTTCCTTTTTCTATCAGCCCTGCAGCCTTGGTGACGGGGCAAAAATGAGCGACCTCTGCTTTGACCAGGTTCATCTGAGCTGGGGGCCTATTTTTAGTAGTCAGAATTTGTTAATTAATTCCACAATTGGCGTTTGGTGGGCTCAGCCTCTGCTGCTGGTGAAGACTCTTTCCTTTCCCCTCTGGGAAGCAGCTGTGGGGGAGGGGCGCTGGCCGCCACAGCTTGGGGAACTCACGGTTCTAGGGGGGCTTGCAGCTGGTCCAGCTGGTCCAGACTGGGGTATGCTGTGTGTCTGGTCACTGACATGGCCCCAGGAGCTGTTCTGTATTGTTTCTGGCTATTTACTAGTTTTCTGGAGAACGAACTAAAACGTGCACATTGCTAAGCTGCCATCTTGCCACATTCTTAATTTTTGATCATTCCGTTCTACATATATATTAATAATTCACAATATCATCACATAGTTGCATATTCATCATCATGATCATTTCTTGGAACATTTGCATCTATTCAGAAAAAGAAATAAAAAGAAAACAAAAAAATTCATACATAATCATACCCCCACCCTTCCTCCTCACCAATCACCAGCTTTTCACTCTAAATTTATTTTAACATTGTTCCCCCTATTATTTATTTTTATTCCATATTTTACTCGTCTGTTGATAAGGTAGATAAACGGAGCATCACACACATGGTTTTCACAGTCACACAGTCACATTGTGAAAGCTGTCATTTATACAATCATCTTCAAGAAACATGGCTGTTGGAACACTGCTCCACATTTTCAGGCACTTCCCTCCAGCCTCTCCACTACATCTTGACTAACAAGGTGATATCTATTTAATGCAGATGAATAACCTCTAGAATAACCTCTTGACTGTTTGGAATCTCTCAGCCATTGACACTTTATTTTGTCTCATTTCACTCTTCCCCCCCTTTTGGTCGAGAAGGTTTTCTCAATCCCCTGATGCTGAGTCTCAGCTCATTCTAGGGTTTTTCTCAATCCCTTGATGCTGAGTCTCAGCTCATTCCAGGATTTCTATTCCACATTGCCAGGAAGGTCCACACCCCTGGGAGTCATGTCCCACATAGACAGGGGAAGGTGGTGAGTTTGCTTGTTGTGTTGGCTGGAGAGAGAGGCCACATCTGAGCCACAAAAGTGGTTCTCTTGGGGGTGACTCTTAGGCCTAATTTTAAGTAGACTTGACCTATCCTTTGTGGGGTTAAGTTTCATATGAACAACCCCAAGATTGGGGGCTCTAGGCTAAGCTTTTATGCTACATACATAAGCCTCATAAGAGCAAGCCTCGTGATCAAGGTCTTGGCCTGTTGATTTGGGTGTCCCTAATGTTTGGCACATTATCCGGGGTGTCCCCAGTGTTAAAATTTAACAGTTCCATAATTTTTCTCCTATCCTTCCAGGAACTTTTCCAGTACATTTTCTTTTCTTTTTAATTTTTTTTATTGTATAGTATAGCATATACAAAGCAAAGAAATAAAAAAGCAATAGTTTTCGAAACACTGTTTAACAAGTAGTTATAGGACAGATCCCAGAGTTTGCCATGGGTTACCATATGATCCTCTCATATTTTTCCTTCTAGCTGCTCTAGAATATAGGAGGCTAGAGGGCTTACATATTTTTTTATCATCACACTTGACTTTTTTTCCTTCTTTTTTTGTGAAAATTAACTGTGCCGGTTTGAAAGGATATATGTACCCTAGAAAAGCCACGTTTTAATCCTAATCCCATTTTGTAAAGGCAGCCGCTTCTTTTAATCCCTGTTCAGTACTGTATGTTGGAAACTTTAATTAGATTATCTCCATGGAGATATAACTCACTCAAGGGTGGGTGTTAAACTACATTGGATGGAGACGTGTCTCCACCTATTACAGTTGGGTCTGGGTTCCTTTACTGGAATCCTATAAAAGAGGAAACATTTTGGGGAAAGTTGGAGATTTGGAGAGAGCAGAGAATGCTGCAGCACCATGGAGCAGAGAGTCCACCAGCCAGGTTTGGAGATAAAGAAGGAAAACACTTCCTGGGCAGCTGGAGAGGAAGCTACGCTGATGACACTGTGTTCACCATGTGCCCTTCCAGCCAGGAGGAAGAAACCCTGATCGTTTTCGCCATGTCTTTCCACTTGAGAGAGAAACCCTGAACTTCATCAGCCTTCTTGAATCAAGATATCTTTCCCTGTATACCTTAGATTGGACATTTCTACAGGCTTGTTTTAATTGGGCCATTTTCTTGGCCTTGGAACTAATAACTAACACCTTATTAAATTCCCCCTTTAAAAAGCCATTCCATTTCTGGTATATTGCATTCCGGCAGCTAGCCAACTAGAACAATAACATATATACAACAAAGCAATAAATTTCAAAGCACAGCACCACAATTAGTTGTAGAACATATTTCAGAGTTTGACATGGGTTACAATTCCACAATTTTAGATTTTTACTTCTACCTGCTATAAAATGTTGGAGACTAAAAGAGATATCAATTTAATGATTCAGCATTCATATTCATTTCTTAAATCTTATCTTTTCTGTATAACTCCATTATCACCTTTGATCTTTCCATCCCTCTCTTTAGGGGTGTTTGGGCTATGACCATTCTAAATTTTTCATGTTGGAAGGGTCTGTCACTAATATGGGGTAGGGAGATGTCACTATCTGATGTTCTGGAGAGGCTGGGCTAGGTTTCATGACTTATCTGGACCAGGGGCCCATCTGGAGGTTGTAAATTTTTGGAGAGTTACTCTAGTGCATAGAACACTTGTGGAATTGTATATATTGCCCTAGGTGTTCTTTAGGATTGGCTGGAATGGTCCTGGTTGGAGGTTGGCAGGTTATGATAGGTAGCAAGGTCTAACTGAAACTTGCGTAAGAGCAACCTCCAGAGTAGCCTCTCGACTCCATTTGAACTCTCTCTGCCACTGCTACTTTTCAGTTACACTTCTTTTCCCCATTTTGGTCAGGATGTAATTGTTGATCCTACAGTGCCAGGTATGGATTCATCCCTGGGAGTCATCTCCCACGTCCCCAGGGGGACTTTCACCCCTGGATGTCATGTCCCACGTAGGGGGTGCCAGTACTTTTTGATTATCAGCTTAATATTCTCTGGGATGTATCCAGGCATTACATTAAGCTTTACAGGATTAAAGGCTCTCATTCTTATTCTGGGCTCCCTGTGTTTGGATTGTTTAAATGATCTATGCAGAGAAGTTGAGTTAGATTATGTGCTACAGAAAAACCTAGGTTCTGAACATAATAAAATTTTCTTCTGTTGGTCTTCAAGAGTATGTGAAGTTCTAAAATACAGGCAATGTCTTCCTTACCCCTGTATTCTGAATTACCTTAATCCTGACGTGATCGGCTTCTTTCTTATCTCTGAATACTAGGTTATACATATGTAAGACAGCTCCTCAAAATCCAGAAATAACATTTACCACTCCCAACTAAATGTGACTGCTATAATAGTTTATAATCTGGGCCCCAGTTTTCTTGAGTTAATAAGGTGTTGAGGTAGGGATCCTCTTTCATTCTTTTTGTTAATGTATCTAGTTCTCCCAACACCGTTTATTCAAGAGACTGTTCTGTCCCAGTTGAATGAGTTTGAGGCCTTGTCAAAAATCACTTGACCATAGATCTGAGGGTCTATTTCTGAACTCTCAATTCGATTCCATTGAGCGATATATCTACCTGTTTGCCAGTACCGTGCTGTTTTGACCACTGTGGCTTTATAATATGCTTTAAAGTCAGGAAGTGTGATAATACCTCCATCTTCATTCTTCTTTTTCAAGAGGTTTTTCACTATTCGAAGCCCCTTCCCCTTCCAAACGAAATTGATAATTAGGTTTCCAATTCTGCAAAGTAGTCTGTTGGAATTTTGGTTGGTATTGCATTGAATCTGTAGATCAATTTACTTAGAATTGATATCTTAATGACATTTGGACTTCCAATCCGTGAACACAGAATGTCTTTCCGTTATTCAGGTCTTCTTTGATTTCTTTTAGCACGTTTTGTAGTTCTTTGTACAAATCTTTTACATCTTGGTTAAGTTCACTCCTAGATATTTGATTCTTTTAGTTGCTATTGTAGATAAAAAAATTTTTCTTGATTACCTCCTCAGATAGCTTATTACTAGTGTATATAAACACCATCGATTTTCACGTATGGATCTTGTATCCTTCCACTTTGCTGAATCCATTCATTAGCTTAAGATGCTTTGCTGTCATTTTTTCAGAATTTCCTAGATATAAGATATGTCATCTGCAAATAATGAAAGTTTTACGTCTTCCTTTCTAATTTAGATACCTTTTATTTGTTTTTCTTGCCTAACTGCTCTGGCTGGAACTTTTAGGATTCTGTTGAATAGCAGTGGTGACAGTAGGCATCCTTGTCTTGTTCCCGATCTTAGAGGGGATGCTTTCAGTCTCTCACCATTGGGTACGATGTCAGCTGTGGGTTTTCAATATGTGCCCTTTATCATGTTGAGGAAGTTTCCATTGATTCCTATTTTTTAAAGGGTTTTTATCATTAAAGGATGCTGAATTTTTTCAAATACCTTTTCTGTGTCAATGGAGTTGTTCATGTGGTTTTTCCCTTTGTTTTGTTAATGTGTTGTATTACTTTCATTGATTTTCTTGTGTTGAATACCTAGGATAAAATTTACTTGATCATGGTGTATAATTCTTTTAATATGCTGTTGAATTCGATTAGCAAGTATTTTGTTGAGGAGTTTTGCATTTATATTCATTAGAGATATTGGTCTGAAGTTTTCTTTTTTTGTGGTATCTTTATCTGGCTTTGTTATTAGGATAATATTGGCTTCACAGAATGAATTAGGCAGTGTTCCCTCTTTTTCAGTTTTTTGGAAGAGTTTGCACAGGAATGGTATTAGTTCTTGGAATTCCTGGCAAAACTCTCCTGTGAAGCAATCTGTTCGCAGACTTTTCTTTTAGGGGACATTTTTGATGATTGATTCAATCTCTTCTGATTGGTTTGTTGCACTCTTCCATTTCTTCTTGAGTTGGTATAGGTTGTTTGTGTGTTTCCAGGAAATTGTCTATTTTGTCTAACTTTTCTAGTTTATTGGCATATAGTTATTTATAGCAACCTTTTATGATCTTTTTTATTTCTTTGGGGTCTGCGGTAATGCCCATCCCCTCACCCCCCCCCCCCATTTCTGATTTTGTTCATTTGCAGCTTCTCTCCTTTTGTTTTTGTCAGTCTAAGGGTGTGCTAATTTGCTAGCTGCCGGAATGCAATATACTAGAAACAGAATGGCATTGAAGAAGGGGAATTTATTAAGTTGGTAGTTTACAGGGTTTCTCTCTCAACTGGAAAGGCACATGGTGAACATGGCGGCGTTTACTAGCTTTCTCTCCAGGCTTCTTGTTTCATGAAGCTCCCCCAGGGACATTTTCCTTCTTCTCCAGAGGTCTCTGGCTGTATGGGCTTTGGTGTTTCTGCTGACTCTCCTGGCTCTCTCCAAAATGTTTCCTCTTTTAAAGGATTCCAGTAAACTAATCAAGGCCCACCTTGAATGGGTGCAGTCTCTCTAATCAAAGTTAATACCCATAATTGGGTGTGCCATATCTCTGTGGAGATAATCTAATCAAGTTTGCAGCCTCCAGTACTGAATAGGGACTAAAGAAATGGCCGCCTCTACAAACTGGATCAGGATTAAACTATGGCTTTTCTAGGGTACATAATCCCTTCAAACCAGTGCAAAGGGTTTGCCAATTTTATTGATCTTCTCAAAAAGCCAACTTAGTTTTATTGATTCTATTGTTTTTATTCTCCATTTTATTAATTACTGCTCTAATCTTTATTTCTTTCCTTCTGCTTGCTTTGGGATTAGTTTTTGTTCTTTCTCTGGTTTCTCCAATTGATCAGTTAAGTCATTGGTATTACCTCTTTCTTCCCTTTTTTCTTTTTTTTTTCTGTTTTCTTCCTTTTTAATGTAGGCCTTGGGGATTATAAATTTCCTTCTCAGCACTCCCTCACTGCATCCACTAAGTTTTGATGCATTGTGTTCTCATTTTCATTGGTCCCAAGATATTTACTGATTCTCTAGCAATTTCTTTTTTCACCCACTGATTGTTTAAGAGCATGTTGTTTAGCCTCCATATATTATTGTAGTTTTTAGTTCTCCATTTGTTATTCATTTCTAATTTCATTCCCTTATGGTTGGAGAAGTTGTTTTTTAGAAATTTGGTCTTCTCAAATTTATTAAGACCTGTTTTGTACCCCAGCATAAGGTCTGTTCTGGAGAATGTCCATGAGTACTTAAGAAGAATGTATATCTTGCTTTTGGGGAATGTAATGTTCTATATATGTCTGTTAGGTATAGTTTATTTATCATATTATTTAGGTTCCCTGTTTCTTTGTTGGTTTTCTGTTTAGGTGTTCTGTCTATTGGAGATAGTGGTGTGTTGAAATCTTCTACTGTTATGGTAAAGTCATCTATTACTCCTTTCAGTTTTGCCAATGTCTGCCTCATGTATGTTGTGGTTCCTTGAGTAGAGCATATGTATTGATGATTATTTCTTCTTCATGACTTTCCCCCTTTATTTATATATAGTGTCTTTCTTTGTCTTATAATATCATTTTTGCATTTAAAGTCTGTTTAGTCTGATATTAGTATAGCTCCCCTGGCTTTTTTTGTTTTGGTTTGCTACTTGTGTAAAGTACCTTTTTTTCATCCTTTCACTTTCAACCTTCTTGTATGTATGGGTGTAAGATGAGTCTTTTGTAGACAGCATATAGATGGATCACATTTTTTAAATCCATTCTGTCAATCTGTGTCTTTTGACTAGGGTGTTTAATCCATTAACAGTCAAAGTTAATACTTTAAAGGCAGTTCTTCTTTCAGCCTTCTTAATTGGTTTTTATTTGTCAGATCTATTTTTCCCCCTCTTTTTTTAAAAAATATTTTTATTGATAAACAACATACAAGTACAAACATTCTTAACATACAAACATCCCACGCATGGCGTATAATCCATGGCTCACAATATCATCACATAGTTGTATATTCATCACCATGATCATTTTTTAGAACATTTGCATCACTCCAGAAAAAGGAAAAAAAAGAAAAACCTCATACATACCCTAACCCTTACCCGTCCCTCTCATTGACCACTAGTACTTCTATCTACCCAATATATTTTAATCTTTGTTCCCCCTATTATGTATTTTTTAATCCATATTTTTTACTCATCTGTCCATACCCTAGATAAAGGTAGCATCAGATACAAGGTTTTCACAATTACGCAGTGACATTGTAAACATTATGTCTTCATACAATCGTCTTCAAGAAACAAGGCTACTGGAACACAGCTCTACAGTTTCAGGTACTTCTCTTTAGCTACTCAGATATTCCACAAACTGAAAAGGGGTATCTATATAATGCTTAAGAAATGCCTCCAGGATAACCTTGACTCTGAAATCTCTCAGCCACTGAGACTTTATTTTTTCTCATTTCTCTCTAGATACCCCTTTTAGTCAAGAAGCTTTTCTCAATCCCTTGATGCCAGGTCCCAGCTTATCCCAGGATTTCTGTCTCATGTTGCCAGGGAGAGTTACACCCCTGGGAGTTATGTCCCATGTAGGTTTTTCCCTCTCTTTTAACCTACTTTTGCTATTATTATTTAATTCTGTATCCTCCTCCAGACCTCTCTCTTGTCTTTTCTTTTCAGCTGGCAGCACTCCCTTTAGTAGCTCTTAAAAGGACAGTCTCTTATTAATGAATGCTCTTAGTGTCTGTTTATCTGTCAGTATTCTTAACTATCCCTCATTTTTAAAGGACGGCTTTGTTGAATAGAGAATTCTTGGCTGGCAATTTTTCTCTTTCATTATCTTAAATATATCATGCCACTGCTTTTCACCTCCATAGTGTCTGATGGAAAATCAGCACGTAGTCTAATTTGGCTTCCCTTGTAGGTGGCGAATTGCTTTTCTCTTGCTACTTTCAGAATTTTTTTCTTCTCTTTGGAACTTAACAGTCTGATTACTATGTGCCTTGGAGTGGGTTTGTTTGATCTATTCTGTTTGAAGTACATTGGGCTTCCTGGATTTGCATATTTATGTCATTTATAAGGGTTGGGAAAATTTCAGCCATTATTTCTTTGAATATTCTTCCTGGCCCTTTTCCCTTCTTTTCTCCTTCTGGGATACCATGATGTATATGTTTGTGCACTTTGCCTTGTCACTGAATTCCCTGAGACCTGCTCAAATATTTCCATTTTTATCTCCATTTGTTCTTTTGTCTCTTCACATTCAATTGATTTGTTTTCTAACTTGTTGATTTTTCTGCTTCTTCAAGTCTGCTGTTGTGTGTCTCCAGTATTTTTTTTTTTATTTCATCTGTGGTGTCTTTTATTTCCATAATGTCTGCTAGTTTTCTGTGAATTATTTCAGATTATTCTTTATGCTTTTGTTTTTTTAATATCCTTTCTCTCTTTATACATATTTTCCTTTGTTTAAATTCATTCATGAGGTTTGTTTCCATGTCTTTGATTAGTTCTTTTAGATTTTGTGTCTCCTCCGACTTTCTGATTTTTCCTTTAACTGGGACATTTCTTAAGTTTTAGTATGCCTTGTGGTTTTTTGCTGTTATTTATTCATCTGATTATCTTTTTGGGTCTATTCTGAAGGTCAGTTTCTCTCTCTCATCTAGGATTTAGTTGTTTGAGTTTGTATTAGGGCACTGTTTTTCCAGTTGAATCATCAGTATTTCTCAACTAAAGCAGGGCTAGGGTTACTGGTGGTGTAGACCAGCTCCACTGAGCCTGGAATAGAGTCTGGAGAGGCTCTGAAAATTCTTGTAGTTCTCCTGCACTTTCTGACCTGCCCAGCAGTTCATGCTATTAGGTGACTTGATTGTCCTCAGAAGCTGCGTACCTCCTGGAGCCCCACAGTGTCTGGATGGGTCTGAAACTGGGGGGTTCCTGTGCCCTCACTTTGCTGGCCAAAATCCGGTTCATTGTGGGACTGTGTCCCCCATTTTACTTGTGCTGGAGGATTCCCCCAGCTGCCCCAGTCTGCAACCAACCGCCAGGCAAGGATCTGGCTACCCACTTTTTTCCCTCAAAGATGAGTGATGTGCACCAGGACCCATGGCTGGAAATACAGTTTCTGCTTACATTTTCTCATAGATTGTTTGTCCCTCACTGACCTAGGCCTTGAAATATCCTTTTCTGTCCCTGGGTTCCCACACAGTTGAGTCACACTGTTTCTGCCTGGGTACTTGCTGCTCTTAGGGAAGACTTTTTGGTTCTCTCCCTGTTCCTCCATTCTGGAAACTCCTCTTTGTTGCTCTTTTCTGTTCCGCCCTCCCCCATAGCTTAAGTCATACTTTCAGTTCCCGTGGGATTGGATCCTTGTGTCTGGATATGAGTAGGGATCTGTCTGACTGCTGTGAGAGACTTTATAGTCTGTGTCCCTGGTGGGAAGTGGGAGAGATCCTGGCTATTGCCTTTTGGTGCTTCCCAGGTTCTATGAGACTGAGTAGGGGGTTGGGAAGAGGACCGGCCAGTCCAAGACAGAAGTTCCCTACCTGATATTTTTCTCTTTCCTTGCTTCAGCATTTATGGGATCCTTCTTCTAATCTGCACCGAACTCCAGAGTTCAGAACAAGTGAGATTTGTCCTGTTTTTTTCACTTAATCGCTGTGGAGAGATCTTTTTTTTTTTTTTTTTTATTTTTTTATTTTTTTTTTATTAATTAAAAAAAGAATTAACAAAACAATTAGAAATCATTCCAATCTACATGTACAATCAGTAATTCTTAATAACATCACATAGTTGCATATTCATCATTTCTTAGTACATTTGCATCGATTTAGAAAAAGAAATAAAAAGACAACAGAATAAGAATTAAAACGATAATAGAAAGAAAAAAAAACAAAAAAAACAAAAACAAAAAACCTATACCTCACATGCAGCTTCATTCAGTGTTTTAACATAATTGCATTACAATTGGGTAGTATTGTGCTGTCCATTTCTGAGTTTTTATATCCAGTCCCGTTGTACAGTCTGTATCCCTTCATCTCCAATTATCCCTTCTCTTTTTTTTTTTTTTTAATTAACGGAAAAAAAGAAATTAACCCAACATTTAGAGATCATACCATTCTACACATGCAATCATTAATTCTTAACATCATCACATAGATGCATGATCATCATTTCTTAGTACATTTGCATTGGTTTAGAAGAACTAGCAACATAACCGAAAAAGATATAGAATGTTAATATAGAGAAAAAAATAAAAGTAATAATAGTAAAATCAAAACAAAACAAAACAAAACAAAACAAAAACCTATAGCTCAGATGCAGCTTCATTCAGTGTTTTAACATGATTACTTTACAATTAGGTATTATTGTGCTGTCCATTTTTGAGTTTTTGTATCTAGTCCTGTTGCACAGTCTGTATCCCTTCAGCTTCAATTACCCATTGTCTTACCCTGTTTCTAACTCCTGCTGAACTCTGTTACCAATGACATATTTCAAGTTTATTCTCGAATGTCCGTTCACATCAGTGGGACCATACAGTATTTGTCCTTTAGTTTTTGGCTGGATTCACTCAGCATAATATTCTCTAGGTCCATCCATGTTATTACATGGTTCATAAGTTTATCTTGTCTTAAAGCTGCATAATATTCCATCGTATGTATATACCACAGTTTGTTTAGCCACTCTTCTGTTGATGGAGATTTTGGCTGTTTCCATCTCTTTGCAATTGTAAATAACGCTGCTATAAACATTGGTGTGCAAATGTCCGTTTGTGTCTTTGCCCTTAAGTCCTTTGAGTAGATACCTAGCAATGGTATTGCTGGGTCGTATGGCAATTCTATATTCAGCTTTTTGAGGAACCGCCAAACTGCCTTCCACAGTGGTTGCACCCTTTGACATTCCCACCAACAGTGTATAAGTGTGCCTCTTTCTCCGCATCCTCTCCAGCACTTGTCATTTTCTGTTTTGTTGATAATGGCCATTCTGGTGGGTGTGAGATGATATCTCATTGTGGTTTTGATTTGCATTTCTCTAATGGCCAGGGACATTGAGCATCTCTTCATGTGCCTCTTGGCCATCCGTATTTCCTCTTCTGAGAGGTGTCTGTTCAAGTCTTTTTCCCATTTTGTAATTGGGTTGGTTGTCTTTTTGTTGTTGAGATAAACAATCTCTTTATAAATTCTGGATACTAGACCTTTATCTGATATATCATTTCCAAATATTGTCTCCCATTGTGAAGGCTGTCTTTCTACTTTCTTGATGAAGTTCTTTGATGCACAAAAGTGTTTAATTTTGAGGAGTTCCCATTTATTTATTTCCTTCTTCAGTGCTCTTGCTTTAGGTTTAAGGTCCATAAAACCACCTCCAGTTGTAAGATCCATAAGATATCTCCCAACATTTTCCTCTAACTGTTTTATGGTCTTAGACCTAATGTTTAGATCTTTGATCCATTTTGAGTTAACTTTTGTATAGGGTGTGAGAGATGGGTCTTCTTTCATTCTTTTGCATATGGATATCCAGTTCTCTAGGCACCATTTATTGAAGAGACTGCTCTGTCCCAGGTGAGTTGGCTTGACTGCCTTATCAAAGATCAAATGTCCATAGATGAGAGGGTCTATATCTGAGCACTCTATTCGATTCCATTGGTCGATATATCTATCTTTATGCCAATACCATGCTGTTTTGACCACTGTGGCTTCATAATATGCCTTAAAGTCAGGCAGCGCGAGACCTCCAGCTTCGTTTTTTTTCCTCAAGATGTTTTTAGCAATTCGGGGCACCCTGCCCTTCCAGATAAATTTGCTTATTGGTTTTTCTATTTCTGAAAAATAAGTTGTTGGGATTTTGATTGGTATTGCATTGAATCTGTAAATCAATTTAGGTAGGATTGACATCTTAACTATATTTAGTCTTCCAATCCATGAACACGGTATGCCCTTCCATCTATTTAGGTCTTCTGTGATTTCTTTTAGCAGTTTTTTGTAGTTTTCTTTATATAGGTTTTTTGTCTCTTTAGTTAAATTTATTCCTAGGTATTTTATTCTTTTAGTTGCAATTGTAAATGGGATTCGTTTCTTGATTTCCCCCTCAGCTTGTTCATTACTAGTGTATAGAAATGCTACAGATTTTTGAATGTTGATCTTGTAACCTGCTACTTTGCTGTACTCATTTATTAGCTCTAGTAGTTTTGTTGTGGATTTTTCCGGGTTTTCGACGTATAGTATCATATCGTCTGCAAACAGTGATAGTTTTACTTCTTCCTTTCCAATTTTGATGCCTTGTATTTCTTTTTCTTGTCTAATTGCTCTGGCTAGAACCTCCAACACAATGTTGAATAATAGTGGTGATAGTGGACATCCTTGTCTTGTTCCTGATCTTAGGGGGAAAGTTTTCAATTTTTCCCCATTGAGGATGATATTAGCTGTGGGTTTTTCATATATTCCCTCTATCATTTTAAGGAAGTTCCCTTGTATTCCTATCTTTTGAAGTGTTTTCAGCAGGAAAGGATGTTGAATCTTGTCAAATGCCTTCTCTGCATCAATTGAGATGATCATGTGATTTTTCTGCTTTGATTTGTTGATATGGTGTATTACATTAATTGATTTTCTTATGTTGAACCATCCTTGCATACCTGGGATGAATCCTACTTGGTCATGATGTATAATTCTTTTAATGTGTTGTTGGATACGATTTGCTAGAATTTTATTGAGGATTTTTGCATCTGTATTCATTAGAGAGATTGGTCTGTAGTTTTCTTTTTTTGTAATATCTTTGCCTGGTTTTGGTATGAGGGTGATGTTGGCTTCATAGAATGAATTAGGTAGTTTTCCCTCCACTTCGATTTTTTTGAAGAGTTTGAAGAGAATTGGTACTAATTCTTTCTGGAATGTTTGGTAGAATTCACATGTGAAGCCATCTGGTCCTGGACTTTTCTTTTTAGGAAGCTTTTGAATGACTAATTCAATTTCTTTACTTGTGATTGGTTTGTTGAGGTCATCTATGTCTTCTTGAGTCAAAGTTGGTTGTTCATGTCTTTCCAGGAACCCGTCCATTTCCTCTAAATTGTTGTATTTATTAGCGTAAAGTTGTTCATAGTATCCTGTTATTACCTCCTTTATTTCTGTGAGGTCAGTAGTTATGTCTCCTCTTCCATTTCTGATCTTATTTATTTGCATCCTCTCTCTTCTTCTTTTTGTCAATCTTGCTAAGGGCCCATCAATCTTATTGATTTTCTCATAGAACCAACTTCTGGCCTTATTGATTTTCTCTATTGTTTTCATGTTTTCAATTTCATTTATTTGTGCTCTAATCTTTGTTATTTCTTTCCTTTTGCTTGCTTTGGGGTTAGCTTGCTGTTCTTTCTCCAGTTCTTCCAAATGGATAGTTAATTCCTGAATTTTTGCCTTTTCTTCTTTTCTGATATAGGCATTTAGAGCAATAAATTTCCCTCTTAGCACTGCCTTTGCTGCGTCCCATAAGTTTTGATATGTTGTGTTTTCATTTTCATTCGCCTCGAGGTATTTGCTAATTTCTCTTGCAATTTCTTCTTTGACCCAGTCGTTGTTTAGGAGTGTGTTGTTGAGCCTCCACGTATTTGTGAATTTTCTGGCACTCTGCCTATTATTGATTTCCAACATCATTCCTTTATGGTCCGAGAAAGTGTTGTGTAAGATTTCAATCTTTTTAAATTTGTTGAGACTTGCTTTGTGACCCAGCATATGGTCTATCTTTGAGAATGATCCATGAGCACTTGAGAAAAAGGTGTATCCTGCTGTTGTGGGATGTAATGTCCTATAAATGTCTATTAAGTCTAGTTCATTTATAGTAATATTCAGATTCTCTATTTCTTTGTTGATCCTCTGTCTAGATGTTCTGTCCCTTGATGAGAGTGGTGAGTTGAAGTCTCCAACTATTATGGTATATGAGTCTATTTCCCTTTTCAGTGTTTGCAGTATATTCCTCACGTATTTTGGGGCATTCTGATTCGGTGCGTAAATATTTATGATTGTTATGTCTTCTTGTTTAATTGTTCCTTTTATTAGTATATAGTGTCCTTCTTTGTCTCTTTTAACTGTTTTACATTTGAAGTCTAATTTGTTGGATATTAGTATAGCCACTCCTGCTCTTTTCTGGTTGTTATTTGCATGAAATATCTTTTCCCAACCTTTCACTTTCAACCTATGTTTATCTTTGGGTCTAAGATGTGTTTCCTGTAGACAGCATATCGAAGGATCCTGTTTTTTAATCCATTCTGCCAATCTATGTCTTTTGATTGGGGAATTCAGTCCATTGACATTTAGTGTTATTACTGTTTGGATAATATTTTCCTCTAACATTTTGCCTTTTGTATTATATATATCATATCTGATTTTCCTTCTTTCTACACTCTTTTCCATATCTCTCTCTTCTGTCTTTTTGTATCTGACTCTAGTGCTCCCTTTAGTATTTCTTGCAGAGCTGGTCTCTTGGTCACAAATTCTTTCAGTGACTTTTTGTCTGAGAATGTTTTAATTTTTCCCTCATTTTTGAAGGATAATTTTGCTGGATATAGGAGTCTTGGTTGGCAGTTTTTCTCTTTTAGTATTTTAAATATATCATCCCACTGTCTTCTAGCTTCCATGGTTTCTGCTGAGAAATCTACACAAAGTCTTATTGGGTTTCCCTTGTATGTAATGGATTGTTTTTCTCTTGCTGCTTTCAAGATCTTCTCTTTCTCTTTGACCTCTGACATTCTAACTAGTAAGTGTCTTGGAGAACGCCTATTTGGGTCTAATCTCTTTGGGGTGCGCTGCACTTCTTGGATCTGTAATTTTAGGTCTTTCATAAGAGTTGGGAAATTTTCAGTGAAAATTTCTTCCATTAGTTTTTCTCCTCCTTTTCCCTTCTCTTCTCCTTCTGGGACACCCACAACACGTATATTTGTGCGGTTCATATTGTCCTTGAGTTCCCTGATACCCTGTTCAAATTTCTCCATTCTTTTCCCTATAGTTTCTGTTTCTTTTTGGAATTCAGATGTTCCATCCTCCAAATCACTAATTCTATCTTCTGTCTCTTTAAATCTATCATTGTAACTATCCATTATTTTTTCTATGTTTGCTACTTTATCCTTCACTTCCATAAGTTCTGCGATTTGTTTTTTCAGTTTTTCTATTTCTTCTTTATGTTCAGCCCATGTCCTCTTCATGTCCTCCCTCAATTTATCGATTTCATTTTTGAAGAGGTTTTCCATTTCTGTTAGTATATTCAGGATTAGTTGTCTCAGCTCTTGTGTCTCATTTGAGCTATTGGTTTGTTCCTTTGACTGAGCCATATTCTCAATCTTTTGAGCGTGGACAGTTATCTTCTGCTGCTGGCGTCTGGGCATTTATTCAGATTTCTCTTGGTGTTGGACCCAGCAAGGTTGTAATATTTTTCTGTGAAATCTCTGGGTTCTGTTTTTCTTATCCTGCCCAGTAGGTGGCGCTCGTGGCACCCGTTTGTCTGCGGGTCCCACCAGTAAAAGGTGCTGTGGGACCTTAAACTTTGGAAAACTCTCGCCGTCCTGGGGGTTCGCTAGCCGAAACGGCTTGAGCCGGCCCGGGGTCCGAACGCAGGGAGGGTTGCTGGTCGCCGCAGCCAGGGAAAGAGCCTGTCCGAATTTCCTAGTCGGCCCTGGGCAACAAGCGTGGCGGGAGGGCGCCAGCGGCAGCGGCCCGCCCGAGAGAGTGCACGTTCCCCGGGAGTCACGGGTTTGGAAGGGGCCTCCCCCACCCGTCACCGTTCTCCGCGGCCTGGGGGTTTCCGATCCAATTCTCTCAGTTGGTCCGGGGGCTGCGCGTGGTGTGGGCGCCAGCCGTCTTTGTTTCAGGGGACCGCCTCTCCAATTCTCCCAGCCGGCCCGGGAAGGGGGAAGGGAGTAACTCCGGCCGCTTGCCACCCCGCCCGGTAAGGCCCGCGCGCCTCGGCGATCTCACCCGAGCTGCTTCTCTCAGCCAGCCAGCCGTTCCAGGATGGGGTACGCTGTCTTTTTTATCTCTGTTGTGGCTTTGGGCGCTTTCTGTATCGTTTCTACTCCCCTAGTAGGTGTCCTGGAGAAGAAACTAAGATCCGCGCGTCTTACTAAGCCGCCATCTTCCAGGAAGTCCCCAATTTCCCCTTTTTAAAAGCCATTCTGTTTCTGGTATATTGCATTCCAGCAGCTAGCAAACTAGAACACCTAGAGAACTTCCATTTTGATAGCTTCCTAATTTAAATTCTTGCTTGTTGAGCAAGATGGTTTAAATTGTTGCAGCACTTTCTTAGGCATGTTTTAATAACTTGTTGTTCTGCTTAGTCTTTGTTCTAGTTTCACCTGACTATTCCAAGAAAACAGTTCCTTGTAAGTTAGTATCATGTAGTTTCAGAGATATCTTTTCAGTTTTTGATATCAGGATTGCTAGAAATTCTGTGTTCTATGCCAAGATTCATGGTTGCTATTATTTATTATAGGATAATATTTATTATAGGATTATCAGGACAAATTCCCACACTTGTCCTGATATTATGTTTGTTTTCCTCATTTTCCATTAGTGTCTGTATAGGGCTGCCTTTCCTACCCCAACAGAAGACCTGACCTGTCTCATTTTCCAGTTGTGTTTATCATATTGGTAAAGCTTCACTTTTGATCTGAGCTTTTGGACCTCTTTGGGGTCACCTTTCTTTACCCAGTGATGGTAGAAAAACGACAGAAGGCAGACTTCAGTTTTATGTAGGGGTAGAGGTTTGTGGCAGAAGAGTTGTAGGTATACAGAAAAATCATGCAGAAAGTACAGAGTTCCCAAATATTTCCCATTTAACACCTGCAGTTTGTCCTGTTGTTTTGCATTTTGCATTAGTGTGGTACTTTTAGAATTGATGCAACATTATTATTAACATACTATTAACTGGAGCCTATAGTTTGCATAAGAGTTCACTTGATGTTGTACAATTCTGTATGCTTGGTTTTTTTCCTGATAACTTACATTCAACCTAAAGATTTCCATTTTATCCATCTTCAGATATTCGGTGGTGTTGATTACATACTCAAAGTTGTACCTCCATCACTGTTACCCATTGCCAAAACACTTCCATAACCCCAAACAGAAACTCCATATCAGTTAAACACTAATTCCTGATTCCCCACCCCCACCTGGGCCCTGATGATCTGTATTCTAGTCTCTGACTATGTGAATTTGTATATTATTCTTATTTCATGTAAATGAGAGCATTCAATATTAGTCCTTTTGTGTATAGCTTATTTCACTCCACATGGTATCTTCAGTCTTCATCCATGTTGTATCATGAATCAGAACTTTATTCCTTTTTACAGCTGCATTTTATGTATATACACACTTTGTTTATCCATTTATCCATTGGCAAATACTTGGGTTGCTTCCATTTTTTAGCAATCGTAAATAATGCTGCTGTGAACATCATTGTGCAAATATCTGTTTGAGTCCCACTTTCAGTGTTTTGGGGTATATACCTAGAAATGGATTGCTGGATCATATGGTAATTCTGTACTTAACTTTCTGAGGATCCACCAAACTGTATTCCACAGCGGTTCCACCTTTTAAAATTTCCACCAATAATGAATGAGTGCTTCTATTTCTCCACATCCTCTCTAGCACTTATTTTATTACTTTTTGATAATAGCCGTTCTAGTGGGTGTGAAATGGTATCCCATGATTTTGATTTGCATTTCCATGTTAACTGATTATCAGCATCTTTTCAGTGCTTCTTGGCCATCTTCTTTGGACAAATGTCTGTTCAGGCCCTTTGCCCATTTTTTAAAATTGGGTTGTCTTTTTGTTGTTGAGTTATAGGAGTATTTTATATATTCTGGATATTAAACCCTTTTCAGATATATGGTTTCCAAATATTTTCTCCCATTTTGTAGGTTGTCTTTTTACTTTCATGCTGAAGTCCTTTGATGCACAAAAATTTTTAATTTTGATGGAGTCCCAATTATCTATTTTTTCCTGTTATTGTTTGTGCTTTTGGCATAATGTCCAAGAATCCATTGCCTAATACAGGGTCTTGAAGATGCTTCCTTGCATTTTTATGTAGGAGTTGTATATTTTTTGTCCTTATGATAAGGTCATTGATCTGTTTTGAGTTATTTTTGTACAGGCATACCTTGCTTTATTGTGTATCACTTTATACACTTCGCAGATACTGTATTTTTTACAAGTTGAAAGTTTCTGGCAACCCAGTGTTGAGCAAATCTATGAGCACTTTTTCCAACAACATATACTCACTTTGTATCTGTGTCACATTTTAATTAAGGTGTTGTGGTGGTTTGAAGCTGTATGTACCTCAGAAAAACATGTTCCTAAATTTAATCCATTCCTATGGGTGTGGGCCCGTTGTAATTAGGACCTTTTGACAATGTTCCTTCAGTTAAGGTTTGACTCGCCTCATGCAGGGTGGGTCTTCTTGAGCCATTGTCATCATACTTTCCTTTAATTCTTTAAGCATGGTTTCCTTTTGTTTCTTGAACATATTTATAATATCTGCTTTGAAATCTTTGTCTGCTAATTCCAACAGCTGGTCTCTTCAGGAATGGTTTCTATTGACATTTTTTTTCTGTGTACGGGTCACTTCCCTGTTTCTTTGCATGTCTCATCCTTTTTTATTAAACTGAACATTTTAGATTAGTACTGTAGCAACTCTGAGTAAAGATCATATCCCACCCCACTCCCAGTCCAGTCCAGGGGATAGGTTGTTGTTACTATTTATTTTTTTAGGGACTTGCCTGTACTAAGTCTCTAGAGTCTGTCTCCCCTGCAGTGTATAACTGCTGATATTTCAGATCATGTTTTTTCTTTTCTTTGTATTTTAAGCCTACCTTCCTAGGGGTTGCCCCTACCTCAGCATAGCTTAGTGGTCAGCCAGTGAGTACTAGTCAGAGATTGTATATGTACACCTTGAACTAGTAAGGCTTTTCTACCCTTTGCCAGTAGATCAGTGTATAAATTGGAAAGTGCCTTCAAAGTTTAGTTTACAAGCCTGCGGCAGGCTTTTTTTTTACTTTGTGCTGGATCGTCTCATGCCTCTTCTGCATAAGGCCACATGCAGTCAGGAATGTATAGATATAACTAGGGTTTGCTCTAGTCTTTCCTCAGTTTGTGCATAGCCTTCTGCAAGTACACAACCTGTAACCACCAGGGTGAAGCGGGAGCTCATCCAAGCCAACCATGACCATCTCATTGTCTGGCTCTCCCTGCTATACATTTCTGGTAGGTCTACTGGATTGTTGCCTTGGGCTGCTGTGATATTGGCCTTCCCTGCTTGTTTGCCACCAAGATCAGTATATCCCTATTGTTTTTAATAGTGACCTGGATAAGGGACTTTTCTGCATTCTGCTTCTAATCAGTCATTCCCCTCTAGCAGCTGTGGTGCTGGTTGTCACAGTTTGCCTCACCTTGGTAGATAAAGCTGGTGGGTAGTAGGCGGTTGGGGGTTGGGAAAGCAGCCCTAGGCTAAAACACCACAGACTTCTACTTCCACTGTACTTACCTGAAATTCAGTAGTTTTTCCCATTTGTTATATACCTTCAGCCAATTTCCAGAGTCCCAAATGGTTGTGATACCATTTTGTGATTCTGCACAGTGCACACAACAGCTAATCTATGATGGGGTTTCGAAGGCAGAAAGAGTTTACTGCTATGCCATGCAAGGAGAACAGATGACCTATGGGCCTAAAATCTGTCTCCTGAAGTCTAAGGAGTTTACGGTTTTAATGGATTCAAACAAGATGAGGTGGAGTTGTTACCATTACAATAACAAGTACAAACAATTGTGACTTACAAAATGTAAAGGAGTGGAGCTAAGCTAAAGCATAGATTACAATAACAGGTATAAACAACTATCATACCATGTAAAGGGGTGGAACTAAACTAGATTAAAGCAAAAATAAACCATTAAAATAACTGGTATAAAACTGTCAGCAGTTAGTTCTGGGCTGACTCAAGTTCCTTCATTAATAAACATTAAGGGGTTGTTTTTGTGATCATAAGACTCTAAGTTGTAAAACAGGATAAGGGGGAAAAGGGGAATCAGTCAGGAGGTTTTTAACAAGGACAAGATAAAGGTTATAGTGCTTACTTCTGCAGCACTACTAAAATTGAGATACTACAGAGAAGATAAGCATGGCCCCTGCGCAAGGATGACACGCAAACTCGTGAAGTGTTCCGTATTTTTTGCTTTAATAAATATGTAATATAAATTTAAGCAAACTTCTATTTTGTATATTTGTAAACTACAAAGTAAAAAAAAAAAAGCATTCTGTGGAGTTTGTATTTTGCATACTAAAGATGGGGATTAAGTTTTAAATAAACATAATATTTTATCTGAAAAAAAAGATGAAGGTTGTATAGTTATAAAATCATTATCAAAGATCAAGGCATTGGGTTAGAATTCAGTGGGTTTCAGTAATTTCAGGTATTTCCTTTAGGTTATTCTACAATATACTAGTAAGTAAGAAAAACACATCTCTGTAATGATTGGTCATTCTATTATTTAATTCTTAATTTCTTGATTACAGTTGTTTTTGACATTTTTGTCCAGTTTTATCATTATTTTTTCAAGGCAACCTTTGCCAAGTTCCTCACTCCACCATTCTATCAGTCCTACCTTTATCTTTTAATTTTGTCTTTCTTTTAGTTTCTGTATTTTAAAAAAGATCCTATTCATGTTTTAATGCTTTTGATGTTGATTTATGAGTGTTCAGAAGCACATTTTTTGCTATGTTTAAATGTTTTTTTTTTTTTTTTTTTTTTTTTTTTTTTTTTTTTTTTTAAAGGAAAGACAGAGAGAAGGAAGGAAGGAAGGAAGAAAGGGAAACATCTTTAAACATTTTCTTGTTTTATTGTATTCTGTTTCTCCGTTTTTGTTACATGGGCTGGGGCCGGGAATCGAACCGAGGTCCTCCGGCATAGCAGGCAAGCACTTTGCCCGCTGAGCCACCGCGGCCCGCCCCTGTTTAAATGTTTTTAAAAGCCTGTTAACCAAGTATTACTTAGTCCCTTGCACATAGTAGTGGTTGAGATATTCATTAAATGCTCTTTTGAGTTTTTAAGCTTCCTTCCCTTCCAGGTTCGTTTTCTTCTCTCACTTGCTCTCCTTTTCTTTTTAAAAAATATTCCCCACTAATATTTAAGTTTCTAGACTTCTGTCAGCCTCTTTGTATTCCAGGGAATGGGAGATAAAAGGCAAAAACTTAAATTTATTTAACATCTCTTTTGAGTCAAATACTATAACCATATGTGTGCCATATATGACATAGTATTTGCCCTACTAAGTATGCAAATGATAATATATTGAAGGAATACTTATGATTTAATTAGGTTAGGGCAGTATCTCTTCATTTTTTGTTTTTTACATGGGCAGGCACCGGGAATCCAACCTGGGTCTCCGGCATGGCAGGCGAGAACTCTGCCACTGAGACACCGTTGCCTGCCCTATCTCTTCTTTTTTTTTTTTTTTTTTACATGGGCAGGCACTGGGAATCAAACCCGGGTCCTCCGGCATGGCAGGCAAGCATTCTTGCCTGCTGAGCCACCGTGGCCCTATTTCTTTATTTTAAGATGATAAAACTTAGATTTAGAGAAGGTAAGTAACTTAATATGGTCAAACTGTTAATCATTTCTAGAGGAGGTCTTGAACACAGGTCGCCATGACTAATTTATCCATTCCTTGCTGTTTTCTGTAATAACAAATATTTTCACAAATTCGGGATTAGCTCCTATTAGTAAATAGTAAGTCTACAGTCATGGCACAAAGCAAATATTGTATTATACTTATATAAATTTGCTTGCATTTTGCATTTGTGGTAGAACTTCCACCACAAAAAGCGAGATAACAGTTGTTTGAACCTTAAGTGTCTAAAATACAACCCTAATGACTATCTCTTGGAATTTTTTTTTCCCACCTGGAATTTTTTTAGATGCATGGATAAACATTCCTTCTCCAAAGATGAACATCCAACTTGGACCTTTTCACACATAATGGTTTATTTAAAAAAACATTTAGAAAAATTTCTGTCAGCTTTAAAGCCTTTACTGAGCCTAAAAGGTTGTCATTATCACAGTATTGTACTCCCAGAATTGTATACTATGTTATAGAAACTTCCCACACAGTATTCCTGTGTCCTTCACTTTTTTTCTCCTTACCCTGACTTTGTCTGTATTGTGGCACTTATTCTGCTTTGGTATCTTCTAATAGTCTACTAAGGCAGGGACCATGTCTTTTATCTATTTAGTATTTTTCACACTGCAGTGTTCTTTGTGGATTTTCGACGAATGCCTTTTATATTGTATCCTTGTTAACTTTCTGAGTGACTTAGCAGTTCTAATGGGTCATGAGGCTTCATAATTAATATTTATAACTGGCATGATTTAAAATACCTTATTTATCATACTTCCATGTACAATATGGGGGTATAAGTGAAGGATCTGGAATGATTTCCTTTTCTCACAAACTTTTCAACTCAGGCAAGAAGACAATGAATAGGAAATATGGGGAGAAAAGAGGCTAGACAGAGTTCACAGAAATAAACTTAAATCAGGAGGAAAACAACCATAATCCTTCTCTGGTGTCCCACCTCAAACACTGATTACACCTAACAGTTAAAGAGTGTATGCAGGCCAGAAAATATTTTAAATTGTGCCAATCTAATTATTTATAGTGGAACCTTGATGGTAACCTCCTCTAGTGGCCTGTTCTCTTTAAAGACATGATTTATTATGAGGATTCTTAGACTAAGTTACTTTCCATTTCCAGTGTTTCAAATAAAATGAAGATTTTTATGTTAGTGATTTGAGTACTGTTGGGCTATTAAAACAATAATCACTCTTTGTGGGACTTTATGAAAAGAATAAAGTATTATAATGGCAATGCTGTCAATCTGCAGATTTAAAACATGCTTGTGTATAGTGTTTAATGTCATTGTCTGGTTGCTCTTATTATAGCTAATCACTCTGACTAGAAGAGAAAGGAGTCTATTAATATGTCTCATGTCTTAGAGAATTAGACTCATTAAACATCCTTTTCTATATTTTTATAGTTTTTCAGGTAACATTTCATGCTTTGAAGAAACACTTCAGTTTCATTCTTTTATAATATAGGTGGCAAACTACTTCATACTATCTGTTCCTAGTTCGAGATTTATCAAGTTATTCACTGTAGAGAAAGCAACTCAGTCTTAAATTACAGCTTTTATTTTGAAAACCTTGCCTTTGTTTAGAGTAGAAAACTTTCAGTTTACCATTTTATCCGGTTCTTGTGTAATGGAGGAATATACTTCTTTTCTTGCTGGAAATCTAGACTGAATTAACTATTTTGGAATATCTGGGGACCTCAGCTTCTCAGGACATAGTCAAGAGTTAATAAGGAAGCAAAAAGTACAATAAAGAGTTAAAAATAAACCACAAGGCTATACACTTGAGAAACCAAGTTACTGTATATGAAATACTGTCCTCTCAGAATATGTTTGCTTCTTTAGCATGATTCTACCATAGTCAGGTTATCAATTCAGTTATCTATTGCTGTATAACAAACTGCCTTAAAAGCTGGCTGCTTAAAACGACAAACACTTATTTTATCACAATACTCCAGTTTGGTCAGGTCTTACAAGGGACGACTTATGTCTGTTCTACCTGGCATATGCTGGGGTATATTGATTGGGGTTGGAAAATTTATTTCCAGGGTGGTTCAGTCACATGGCTGGCAAAATGGTGCTGGCTGCCATCTGCGAGCTAGCTGGGACTGTTGATCAAGTCCTAGTTCTCCTCCATGAGGGTATCTTGACTTCTTACAGAATGGTGGCTAGGTTTCAAGAATGCCTTTTATGAAGAAATGTTCCAAGAGAACATGCCCGAACAAGTTTGCTAATATACCATTCATCAAGACAGTCACATGGCCAAATCAAAGTGGAAGGAAATGCTGAAAGATGTTTAAATATTGAGAAGCAAGGTTTATTGTAGATCACTAAAGTAATAGGATAAAGCATTTATTTTCTTCCTCAATCTACAGCAAACTAGCCTCTCTGCAGGACAGTTTGAAGCCTTAACATTTATAGCCTTTGGTCCAGTAATTTCTCTTTTAAGGGTTTATCCTTAATTTTCTGTAAGTTGTAAAATGTAAATTCCCTGGGCAGGCAGGGAATCATTGTCTAATTCATATCTGTAGCATTTTGTCCTGGGTCAGGGCTAATTATTGCAGGAACTGAAATTAAAATCAGATTGTCTCGTTCCAAAACCTGTGTACTTAACTATTATACTAGATTATCTCTCATCTAGTAAATGTCTTTATATAATCATGTAAATAATATCAAGTGAGAGGCTAATAAGTCTATTTAATAAAAAAAAGATTTGTATGTAGAAAAATCCAAAGTGATACATATAAAAATGAAATGACTACTAATGAACATGTATTATTCTAATTTCTTTTTAACTATAAGGATACCTTTTAGGAGCCCACTAGGCACACACCCAACCTAAAGTATACATGTGTATATATTTTATTTCATTTCTACTTTGATTCCCCTAGTACTGTTTTCTACCCTTTCATCTAAACATTAAAAGTCTATGATGAATTGTGGTTGTAACTGCTACATGTATTAACTTTTTTTAAAGAGTTCTCTACTTTTTTTAACCCTCTGAATTCATGCTGTAAACATAATACGTTCAGAAGGATGTCTCTTGAGATCCCTGTAGTCCAGAGGTACCTGATATTGCATATGTACAAGTTTGAATTGTACTTACTAAATAGAGCTGCTTTTTTTTTAAATTAATTTATTTTTTATTTATGATACATAACCACATACAGACACAAACATTCTTATATGATCATTCTGTTCTTGTTATATAATCAATAACTCACACTATCGTCACATAGTTATATATTCATCATCATGATCATTTCTTAGGACATCTGCATCAATTCAGAAAAAGCAATAAAAAGAAAACAGAAAAAAATTCATACATACCATACCCCTTATGCCTCCCCTTAACCTATCACCAGCATTTCAATCTACTAAATTTATTTTAACATTTGTTCCCCCATTCTTTATTTATTTTTAATCATATGTTTTACTTGTCCATCAATAAAATAGACAAAAGGAGCATCAGACACAAGGCTCTCACACCACATCGTCAAACTGCGACAGCCGTTTCATCATGGGAAACATGGCCACCAGAGCACAGCTCCACATTTTCAGGCAGTTCCCTCCTCCAACCTCTCCATTACAACTTGACTAACAAGGTGATATCTATTTAATGCATAAGAATAACCTCCAGAATAACCTCCCGACTCTATTTGGAATCTCTCCGCCACTGACACTTTATTTTGTCTCATTTTGCTCTTCTTCCTTTTGATCGAGAAGATTTTCTCAATCCCTTGATGCTGATTTCCAGCTCATTCTAGGATTTCTGTCCCACGTTGCCAGGAAGGTCCACACCCCTCGGAGTCATGTCCCACATAGAGAGGGGGAGGGCGGTGAGTTTGCTTGCTGTGTCGGCCAAGAGACAGAGGCCACATCTGAACAACAGAAGAGGTTCTCTTGGGGTGACTCTTGGGCCTAATTTTAAGTAGGCTTAGCCTGTCCTTTGTGGGATTAAGTTTCATATGAACAAACCCCAAGATTGGAGGCTTGGCCTATTGCTTTGGCTGTCCCCCTGCCTGTGAGAATATCGAGAATTCTCCACTTGGGGAAGTTGAATTTTCCCCCTTTCTCACCATTCCCCCTAGGGGACTCTGTAAATTCTTCCCTATTCACTGTTCGAGTCACTCTAGAATTTATCTGGACATCACTCTGGACAAACCTACAAAATCTCATGCCCTACGCAAGATTCCATGTACCATAGTGTTCGATTAAGCTATCCACATAAATTTTATCAGGAAATGTACTAGTCAAATGTAAATTTTGTACCAAATAAACATTTTTTGCTTGTCTCACACATATGTTAAAGTTTTAAAATATTAATTACCATGTATTTTCAACACCCTGCATTTAAATAGGTCTTTTTAACTAATTCTTTTGCTAACTTCTGTGTCATAGTTTTACTTACAAAGATTTTGCATCCCATTCCCAGTTCAGTCTTCTTATAGCATTAGTTTCAACATCACTATCCTTAAGGAGGTAAAATATTATTGTCCATATCTATTCCACCTACTCCAGAATCAATTGGTAATTATACAGATTCCTGAACCCTTACCCTGTTTCATATTTATCAGATCTAAGGTGCTGATTATCAACCCTAATTGTACCTTAGAATTGCCTAAAAATACCAATGTCCATATTCCACCCCAGCCCAGTTGAATGAGACTACGTGGTGGCATTTGGGGCTATGTATGCATGCGTTTGTCTAAAACTACAATGAGGCAAATTGGGAAAACACAGAAAATAGTTTTAAACTTTAAAAATTGTCCAGAAAGGTCTCATGCTATTAATAAGTAGTTTTCTTTCAGCATAAGCCTATAGGATTATGGAAATGTTCATAAATTGTTAAGAATTTAACAATTTTACTCTACAGAATTTTGCTGCAAAACTCCACTTAAGTTGCTTATTGAAAAAAATGTATAACTTCATAAAGGATTACAAATGGGTATTATTGCTAATTCACAAATGAAGAATATAGACAAAGTAGGAAAGATATATGAAATTACTTGTTTTATGTGTTAAACCTGTCTAGATAATTTTTCTTTACTGTTTTAGAAATGATACCATAAAGGATACTTCTTTAAAAAAACTAAACTGGGAACTGTATCACTGGAAGACTGAAGAAAAAAATGTAAGAAAGAAACTAAACTACTCTGTTTAGTGACAATCTACATTTCAAAGGTTCTCCAGACTAAAAGCTTATTCTTCACTTAAATGACTTCTCCCCAGCCATATTTAGAGTTCATCTAGGTTATAAACCATATCTCCAGTTATTCATGCTGTTCAAGATTGGATAAAACAAGTATCAAAAGTATTAAAGGGTGAAGTAATAGCTTAAGCACTTCTCAGCTTATCCTTTATCTCTAGATTCAGATATTTGGAGAAATGCAACCTTTTAATGAGAACTGTAGTGGGGCATCCATTTACATCTCTTAGGACTGATTGAATAGAGTATGGCCTATTGAGTATACTTTTGATGTTGTTGCCAGTCTCTTTTTTTCAAGTGTACACGTGACACTATCTGAAGAAATACTAGAAACACCTAGTAAACATTTTTCTAATATCTATTGTTAAGCTATATTCAGGTGATCGCATCTTGAGGCTTGATTTTCTGCTTGGCCGTAAGTGAAATCAGGTTACATATAGGCTATCTGTGAGCTGCTGACTTTAATGGGTCAGCCTATTACAGGTCAGACCTACCTTTTTGGAAGCCAACACAATGACAATTTCCTGTGTTCAGACTTGAAGGGAGCATTTGTTTTAGTGCTCCATCCCAAGGTTTCAAAAATCTGTTCTTTAGTATTTAATGCCTATTTGGATTCCTGATGGTCTTACCCTGCATAATTAGTAGCACTTTGTAGAAATGGTAGGTTTCTTTTCTATATAAATAGCAGTTTAATAGTATCAGGTATACAGACATCTCTTCTAACATTTCATCCCTTTGGAGTTTTAGTTTCTAGTATTTTATTAGAACAAACAAACAGTAACAAAATAATATTGAACACTTCTCTTCAGGTGTTTACTCTTGCTCTTTCCTAGGTTTCTGAATGCCCCAGGTATCTTATGGAATTACTCCCCCACCTTGAGCTAGCAAAATATATTCTTGCAAGTGAAAAGACATGGTACACACATGCTTGGGAATTGCCCTGAATTTCTCCTATAGCAAGCACAAATATCCATGACTTCATACTAGCCAAGTGGTCTTTAAACCCTCTTCTTATCCTGTTCACTAAAATTAGCAAATTCTCAACATATGTACTTACAAATCTGCATATTAACATTGTTATTTGGTAGAGAGTGGGGCTTTCTTGGAATAAACTAGTCTCTCTCCATAATAGCTAAAGGCAGGCAAATAACTTCACCTAAAATTGTGAGTTCTCCAAGAAGCAGAATTCATTCAGTACTTTGGCATGTGTGTAAATTTTTAATTTAGCTAAACAGATTTTAAATGACACCAACTTTTATTGTGATGGGTAGGTGCAAAGATAAGAAAAACCTTATTAATTATACTGAGGAGAAAAAGGGAACTTCACACTGGAGAAATCTGGTTGACTTCATCCTAACCAAGTGATCCAGTAATGGCACAAACCAACGTCATAGGCTTCCTGATAGGATGAACTGAGAAGGCTTCAAAGTCACTGAGTCACATTCCTGCTAAAAATGCATAACATGGAACTGGTCATGAGGAGATTGATCAAACAAACCCAAAAGTAGAATGTATCTCACATCTGATTTAGACACTAAAAATGTCAATGGCTTGAATGACAAAAACTCAGGGGACTGTTCTAGATCAAAGGCTACTAGAGAGACATCAAGTGCGGTGTTTGAGTCTTGATTGGCTTCTGATTTCTAAGACGTCAAAGATGATATACTCTGGTTTCTCTTCAGATTGTATACATCTTTCGCCTTTTACTGAAGATTTCTGTGGAAAGGAACAATTCTGAGTTTATACCCATTTTTTTGAGGCCTTGTGCTATGCAGGGCTTATAAAGCTGTATGGAAAAAAAAGTCATAAAAGATACTTTGGGGACAACTTGTAAAATTTGATTATAGACTGTATATCAATGCTACATTTTCTATTTTGTTCATTATACTGTGGCTATGTAAGAAAGCATCATTCTCAGGAAATGCATGCTTAAGTACTTAGGGATAAAAAATTGTGATGTTTGCTTCTTATTCTCAAATAGTTCACCAAAAATAACTGTGTTTACATTTACAAAGCAAATGTAACAGTATAATAACAGTTGGGATAAAAGTATAGGAGAGTTTATCATAGTGTTGTTCAAGTTTTTATTTGCTTAAATGTAAAAGTTTTAAAAAGATGTGAAAGGGGTAGTATTAAGAATAGCATAAAAAGTTAGACTTAATCTGCAATTATTATGTGCTAGATACGGTTCTAAGTATTTTTCCCACAGTTTTAAGCATATATAAACCTTATTTAATCACTTTCAACAACTGTATGAAATAGAAGTAACAAAGAACCAGGCCTTCCTGTATTACACATTATTTCTAAGTAATTATCCTTTGTAGTGTCATTTCCAGTAGTAGAAAATAAATCATCTAGGTTCATTTAACTTCTAAATCTTCTAATTGAATATACTTTCACACTATAATCCCCACATTATAGATGCGAAAACACAGAGAGGTTAGCATGACCAAAACATAAAACAGCTAAGTGACATTGCTAGGATTTGAACCTAGATACTGACCTCTTACCCACTATCCTAATGTAGAATATTAAGAAGTTTGTTCTTTTATACTGAATAATTCTGTGAGATTTCTTCCATGGAAGGATTAATGTAATTATATGTCAGAAGCTTTGTAAACAGGATATTAAAAATGTCAAAGATAGTTGAAGTTCCATTTCTTTGAAGTATTGAAGGCTTTCTCTGTTTTTTTCTATTCTCTATTTCATTTATTTCCTTCCCTCTACTTAACTTTGTGTTCAGTTGTTCATTTCCTAAGTTGCAAGATTAAGTTATTCATTTGAGATCTTCCTTCTTTTTTAATATAGGCTTTATATCTATAAATTTTCCTCTAAACAGTGCTTCAGCCACTTCTATGATTTTTAAAAAACTTTTTTATTGTTCAATATAACATACATACAAAGCAAAGAAATAAAAAAGCAATAGTTTTTCAAAGCACTCTTCAACAAGTAGTTACAGGAGAGATCCCAGAGTTTGTCATGGGCTACCATACGATCTTCTCAGATTTTTTCTTATAGCTGCTCCAGAATATAGGAGGCTAGAAGGAATAAATATTGTTTATCAGCACAATAGACTTTTTTTCTTTCATCTTTTTGTGAAAAAGTAACATATATACAAAAAAGCAGTAAGTTTCAAAGTACTACAGCACCACAGTTAGTTGTAGAATATATTTCAGAGTTTGACATGGGTTACAGTTCCACAATTTTAAGTTTTTACTTCTAGCTGCTCTAAGATACCGGAGACTAAGACATATCAATTTAATGATTCAGCAATCATATTCATTTGTTAAATCCCATCTTCTCTGTATAACTCCACCATTAGTTAGGTATATGATATGTTAATAGTTTCTAAACCTGTTATGTAGTAATCATTGGGGAACTTTTTTAATGGGCCCATTCCCCTAGAAATTCCAGCTTAGTTGGTCAAAGGTATGACTCAGCACTGTTATTTTTTTTTTCTTTTTTTAAGACTACCCAGGTTGATACTGTGCATATAAACTTACTGAGCACTACCCTCTAGTAGTTGTGGATTTTTGTTGATGTGCAGTATGTTTCCATTTTAAAAATTGCTTTAGGCTACCCAGGTTAATTCTGAAACTTAACCAGCCCTAAGAACCACTAGTGTGGTAGGGTAGGATATGAAATAGGGATTTGGGGGTTGACTGTTTTTGCTCTTTCTAACAATAAAGTCCCATATTTAGGTGTGATTTTTAAAGCTTCTTTCACTGATGGAAGTGAATGTTCTTCTATTCTCAGCTTCTGCTTCCTTTGATCATATAGATAATGTATTTTATAGTTTTCCAAAGGAACATTATTGTGTGTGGTAACGAATTAACTAGGATTTATTTTGTGCTTTATTATACAAATAGTATCATGATATATATATATATATGTATATATATATATACTGGTATGAAACTTCTTATATATAACATATCTTAGATGGTTATATATATTTTTAAACTTTTTTATTTGAAATACTTTCAAACTTACAGGCAGTCACAAAAATAATACAGACGCCACAGAGAGAAATCCAACATTCCCCTATACTCCCAGATACTTGGATCCACCAATTTTAACATTTTGCCTCATTTGTTATATTATTGTCTCTACCCATATATCAGTCCTTCTGTCTATCCATCTGTGTGTCTGGCAATCTGTCTGTATTTATTAATCCATTTTCTGAGCACTTGATTTTCTAGGTTGTATACATCATGCTCCTTGAGCATTTATACTGCCATATATACTGCCATGTATAATTCCTAAGATCAAGGATATTCACTTTGTAATCACCTTAAGTGCAGTTCAAGAAATTTAACTTGGATATGTAGCTAATATTGTACATTCCATTTTTTTCATATGTCCTAATAATGTCCTTTTGAGCCTTTTTCCTCCCCTGTTAAATTCTGTGCAGTATCATATATTTCATTGTCTCTTTAGTTCTTTCTTTTTTGTTTAATTGTGGCTTATATTCAACCTGAACTTTCATGTCTTAGCTACTCCTAAGCATACCATTCAGTGGAATTAATCAGATTGACAATGATGCTATACTCTCATCGCCTTCCATTACTAAAACTTTCCCATATCCTCAAACAGAAACCTGATACCCATTATGCATTAACTTTCCAGTCCCCCTGCATCCCACCCTCTGGCAACCTGTGCTCGAATTTCTGTGTCTATGAGTTGGCATATTGTCCAATGATTTCCTTCTTGCTATTATGGAGCTTAAATTTAACATCCTAAATGTATAACAGTCTTGTTTACTCTGATACCAGCTTCCATAGTGTACACAAAATATGTTCCTGTACTCCTCTGTCCCCGCCCCTTTATGTAGTTCTTATGATGTTACATGTTTATACATTGAGTTCAAAACCAGTGATTTCTCACTGTGTTATTATGTGCATTTGCCTTTTAGGAAATAGGAAGTGAAGTTACAAACCAAAACTAAAATAGTACTGGCATGTATATTTGCCCATGTGATTACCCTCATCGGAGCTGAGAAGATCTTTATTTTATTTGTTGTCCTTTCCTTTCAACCTGCAGAGCTCTCTTTAACATCTATTGTAGGGCTGGTCTAATAGCAACAAACTCCCTCAGCTTTTGTTTACCTGGGTATGTCTTAATCCCGCCTTCATTTTTGAAAGATTGTTTTGTCATATATAGAATTCTTGACTGACAATTTTTTGCTTTTGGCAGTTTAAAATGTCTACCATGGCCTTCTTGTCTCTGTGATCTCCAAAGGGAAATCGAGACTTAATCTTATTGAGGCTCTCTTATATGTGACACACTGCTTCTTTCTTGCAGCTTTCAGAATTCTCTCTTTATTATTGGCATCCAACAAATTTGATTATAATATGCTGCAGCCTAGGTTTATTTGGATTTATTCTGTTCTGAGTTTGTTGAATATCTTGAATTTATGTATGTGCAAGTCTTTCATTGAATTTAGGAAATTTTCAGCAATTATTTCTTTGAATTTTCTCTCTTCTTTTCTCTCTTCGCCTTCTGGGACTCCCATAATGCCTATATTGGTATGCTTTGTGCCATCCCACAGGTTCCTCAGGCTTTTATCACTATTCTTCATTCTTCTTTCTGCTCCTCAGACTGGATAATTTCAGTTGTCTTATCTTCAAATTTCACTGATTTTTTCTTTCCACCAGCTTCTATAAATTTTTAACTTCTGTTACTTTGGCCTTCAACTGTTGGGCTCCTTTTCATAATTTCCAACTTTCTGTTGGTATTCTCACTGTGTTCATCTGATATTCTCCTGATTTTCTTTGTCCATGTCTTTCTTAGTGTGCCTCTTTCTCTACATCCTCTCCAGCACTTGTCATTTTCTGTTTTGTTGATAATGGCCATTCTGGTGGGTGTGAGATGATATCTCATTGTGGTTTTGATTTGCATTTCTCTAATGGCCAGGGACATTGAGCATTTCTTCATGTGCCTTTTGGCCATTTGTATTTCCTCTTCTGAGAGGTGTCTGTTCAAGTCTTTTTCCCACTTTGTAATTGGGTTGGCTGTCTTTTTGTTGTTGAGTTGAACAATCTCTTTATAAATTCTGGATACTAGACCTTTATCTGATATGTCGTTTCCAAATATTGTCTCCCATTGTGTAGGCTGTCTTTCTACTTTCTTGGTGAAGTTCTTTGATGCACAAAAGTGTTTAATTTTGAGGAGTTCCCATTTATTTATTTCCTTCTTCAGTGCTCTTGCTTTAGGTTTAAGGTCCATAAAACCACCTCCAATTGTAAGATTCATAAGATATCTCCCTACATTTTCCTCTAACTGTTTTATGGTCTTAGACCTAATGTTTAGATCTTTCATCCATTTTGAGTTAACTTTTGTATAGGGTGTGAGAGATGGGTCTTCTTTCATTCTTTTGCATATGGATATCCAGTTCTCTAGGCACCATTTATTGAAGAGACTGTTCTGTCCCAGGTGAGTTGGCTTGACTGCCTTATCAAAGATCAAATGTCCATAGATGAGAGGGTCTATATCTGAGCACTCTATTCGATTCCATTGGTCGATATATCTATCTTTATGCCAATACCATGCTGTTTTGACTACTGTGGCTTCATAATATGCCTTAAAGTCAGGCAGTGCAAGACCTCCAGCTTCGTTTTTTTTCCTCAAGATGTTTTTAGCAATTCGGGGCACCCTGCCCTTCCAGATAAATTTGCTTATTGGTTTTTCTATTTCTGAAAAAGAAGTTGTTGGGATTTTGATTGGTATTGCATTGAATCTGTAAATCAATTTAGGTAGGATTGACATCTTAACTATATTTAGTCTTCCAATCCATGAACACGGTGTTCTAGTTTGCTAGCTGCTGGAATGCAATATACCAGAAACGGAATGGCTTTTAACAAGGGGAATTTAATGAGTTGCTAGTTTACAGTTCTAAGGCCGAGAATTAAAACAATTAAAACAAGTCTATAGATATGTCCAATCAAAGGCACCCAGGGAAAGATACCTTGGTTCAAGAAGGCCAATGAAGTTCAGGGTTTCTCTCTCATCTGGAAAGGCACATGGTGAACACGGTCAGGGCTCCTCTCTCAGCTGGAAGGGCACATGGCAAATACAGCATCATCTGCTAGCTTTCTCTCCTGGCTTCCTATCTCATGAAGCTCCCCGGGAGGCACTTTCCTTCTTCATCTCCAAAGGTTGCTGGCTCGTGGACTCTGCATCGTGGTGCTGCAGCATTCTCTGCTCTCTCTGAGTCTCTCATTCTCCAAAATGTTTCCTCTTTTATAGGACTCCAATAAACCAATCAAGACCCACTCAAATGGGTGGAGACATGTCATCCCCTAATCCAGTTAAACAACCATTCTTGACTAAATCACATCAACCAGGGAGATGATCTCATTACAGTTTCAAATATACAGTATTGAATAGGGATTATTCTACCTTTATGAAATGGGATTTATATTAAAACATGGCTTTTCTTAGGGGGCATACTTCCTTTCAAACCAGCACATTCCACCCTCTGGCCCCTAAAAAAAGACATGTTTATCCCATATACAAAATACATTAATTTCATAACAGTATCAGAAACCTTAAACCTTTCAATAGCAATACAAATGAAGTACAAAATTGAAGACAGTATAAAATCTCATCCAGTCAGTTACAGGCATGGTCCGTCCTAAGGCAAAATTCTCTCCATTTGCTCTGGACCTTTGAAAACTCATAACAAGTTATTTGCTGCCCACATACAAAGAAGGAACATTCATAGGATACATAGACACATTTCCATAGGGAGGAAGGAACACAGGGGTCACCAGACCCATACAGTTTCGAAAACCCGCAGGGCAAAGTCCATTAGATTTCAAAGTCTGAGACTCATTTATCCTCAGGGCTTTAGAAAGTGGCAGTCCCACCCTTTCCAAATGCCTACGCCTGCCTCTCTCTGAATGCAACCTTGGGGGATATTGGGGAGACCACCTTTCTCTTGGCTCCACCCTCTCCAAGCATTGGGGCCGCACCCGGGCTCTCTGCCATCTACGGGGCACACGCTCAACCCCTCCATGTGGTGGCAGCCAGGCTCCCCCCAAACCCCAAGGAATGTGCTTCACCTTCTCCAAGGCCTGAGGCGGCATGACTCTTCCACTGCAACGAGGTGGAAGGCCCACCCTCTGCCTTTGGGGCAAACTCACCCTCTCCATGGGCTTGGGTGGGTCCACTCTCCTGGCCTGAGGCTTCTTGACTTCAGACCTCAGCCTCCACGGTTTTGCCTCTGAAGTTATTTTTCCTCCAATGTGTCCCTTCTCTGAACCCCTCAGTCCAGACTGGCAGCGGCTCTGTTTATACAGGTCCCACAGCACTCTCGTTGGCTTTCTATGCAGTAGACTTGGATCATGCCCATCAGACATAAGGAGTTTCCACAAATCCTTCCTGGATAACTCCATGTCCGATCCTGACTTTCTCTGAAATGGCTGGCTGGTTCCACATTTGGTTAAATCCACACTATACTCTGTAGTCTCCCTTTCTGTAGGCCCAGAATTTTCCGGGACCTCAACTTCTGGTTTCTTTTTACTCAAGAGTTCAGTTTTCAGCTTATCTCTTTCCTGTCGCATTTCACTATAAGCTGCAAGGAGAAACCAGACTGCACTTTCGACATTTAATTTGGAGATCTCTTCTGCTAAATATCCAAGTTCATGGCTCTTAAAATCTGCCTTCCAGCCAAAACTACCAGTCAATTTTGCCAGATTATCTGCCATTTTAAAACAAGGATCGCCTTCCTTCCAGTCTACAATAACACGGACCTCATTTCTGTCTAAGGCCTCATCAGAAGTGTCTTTAGAGTCCACATTTCTACCAACAGTCTCTCCAAAGCATTCTAGGCCTTCTCTATCAAGCTTTTCACAACTCTTCCAGAATCTTCCCCTTATCCAATTAAAAAGCCGTTCCAACATGTTTGGTATTTGCAAACTGCAGCAGTAGCACCCCACTCCTGGTACCAAAATCTGTTCTAGTTTGCTAGCTGCTGGAATGCAATATACCAGAAACGGAATGGCTTTTAACAAGGGGAATTTAATGAGTTGCTAGTTTACAGTTCTAAGGCCGAGAATTAAAACAATTAAAACAAGTCTATAGATATGTCCAATCAAAGGCACCCAGGGAAAGATACCTTGGTTCAAGAAGGCCAATGAAGTTCAGGGTTTCTCTCTCATCTGGAAAGGCACATGGTGAACACGGTCAGGGCTCCTCTCTCAGCTGGAAGGGCACATGGCAAATACAGCATCATCTGCTAGCTTTCTCTCCTGGCTTCCTATCTCATGAAGCTCCCCGGGAGGCACTTTCCTTCTTCATCTCCAAAGGTTGCTGGCTCGTGGACTCTGCATCGTGGTGCTGCAGCATTCTCTGCTCTCTCTGAGTCTCTCATTCTCCAAAATGTTTCCTCTTTTATAGGACTCCAATAAACCAATCAAGACCCACTCAAATGGGTGGAGACATGTCATCCCCTAATCCAGTTAAACAACCATTCTTGACTAAATCACATCAACCAGGGAGATGATCTCATTACAGTTTCAAATATACAGTATTGAATAGGGATTATTCTACCTTTATGAAATGGGATTTATATTAAAACATGGCTTTTCTTAGGGGGCATACTTCCTTTCAAACCAGCACACACGGTATGCCCTTCCATCTATTTAGGTCTTCTGTGATTTCTTTCAGCAGTTTTTTGTAGTTTTCTTTATATAGGTTTTTTGTCTCTTTAGTTAAATTTATTCCTAGGTATTTCATTCTTTTAGTTGCAATTGTAAATGGGATTCGTTTCTTGATTTCCCCCTCAGCTTGTTCATTACTAGTGTATAGAAATGCTACAGATTTTTGAATGTTGATCTTGTAACCTGCTACTTTGCTGTACTCGTTTATTAGCTCCAATAGTTTTGCTGTGGATTTTTCAGGGTTTTCGACATATAGTATCATATCATCTGCAAACAGTAATAATTTTACTTCTTCCTTTCCAATTTTGATGCCTTGTATTTCTTTTTCTTGTCTAATTGTTCTGGCTAGAACTTCCAGTACAATGTTGAATAACAGTGGTGATAGTGGACATCCTTGTCTTGTTCCTGATCTTAGGGGGAAAGTTTTCAGTTTTTCCCCATTGAGGACGATATTAGCTGTGGGTTTTTCATATATTCCCTTTATCATTTTAAGGAAATTCCCTTGTATTCCTATCCTTTGAAGTGTTTTCAAAAGGAAAGGATGTTGAATTTTGTCAAATACCTTCTCTGCATCAATTGAGATGATCATGTGACTTTTCTGCTTTGATTTGTTGATATGGTGTATTACATTAATTGATTTTCTTATGTTGAATCATCCTTGGATACCTGGGATGAATCCTACTTGGTCATGATGTATAATTCTTTTAATGTGTTGCTGGATTCAATTTGCTAGAATTTTGTTGATTATTTTTGCGTCTATATTCATTAGAGAGATCGGTCTGTAATTTTCTTTTTTAGTAGTATCTTTGCCTGGTTTTGGTATGAGGGTGATGTTGGCTTTATAGAATGAATTAGATAGCTTTCCCTCCACTTCAATTTTTTTGAAGAGTTTGAGCGGGATTGGTACTAATTCTCTCTTGAATGTTTGGTAGAATTCACATGTGAAGCCGTCTGGTCCTGGACTTTTCTTTTTGGGAAGCTTTTGAATGACTGATTCAATTTCTTTACTTGTGATTGGTTTGTTGAGGTCAACTATTTCTTCTTGGGTCAAAGTTGGTTGTTCATGCCTTTCTAGGAAGTTGACCATTTCATCTGCATTGTTGTATTTATTAGCATAAAGTTGTTCATAGTATCCTATTATTGCCTCCTTTATTTCTGTGGGATCAGTGTTTATGTCTCCTCTTCCATTTCTGATCTTATTTATTTGCATCCTCTCTCTTCTTTTTGTCAATCTTGCTAAGGATCCATCAATCTTATTGATTTTCTCATAGAACCAACTTCTGGTTTTATTGATTTTCTCTATTGTTTTCATGTTCTCAATTTCATTTATTTCTGCTCTAATCTTTGTTATTTCTTTCCTTTTGCTTGCTTTGGGGTTAGTTTGCTCTTCTTTCTCCAGTTCTTCCAAGTGGACAGTTAAGTCCTGTATTTTTGCCCTTTCTTCTTTTTTGATATAGGCATTTAGGACAATAAAGTTCCCTCTTAGCACTGCCTTTGCTGCATCCTGTAAGTTTTGGTATGTTGTGTTTTCGTCTTCATTCACCTCGAGATATTTACTGTTTTCTCTTGTAATTTCTTCCTTGACCCACTGGTTGTTTAAGAGTGTGTTGTTGAGCCTCCTCATATTTGTGAATTTTCTGGCACTCTGCCTCTTATTGATTTCCAACTTCATTCCCTTATGATCTGAGAAAGTGTTGTGTATGATTTCAGTCTTTTTAAATTTGTTGAGACTTACTTTGTGACCCAGCATATGGTCTATCTTTGAGAACAATTCATGAGCACTTGAGAAAAAGGTGTATCCTGCTGTTGTGGGGTGTAATGTCCTATAAATATCTGTTAAGTCTAGCTCATTTATTGTAATATTCAAATTCTCTGTTTCTTTATTGATCCTCTGTCTAGATGTTCTGTCCATTGATGAGAGTGGGGAATTGAAGTCTCCAACTATTGTGGTAGATGTGTCTATTTCCCTTTTCAGTGTTTGCAGTCTTTGCCTCATGTATTTTAGGGCATTCTGGTTCGGTGCATAAATATTTATGATCGTTATGTCTTCTTGTTTAATTGTTCCTTTTGTTAGTACATAGTATCCTTCTTTGTCTCTTTTAACTGTTTTACATTTGAAGTCTTAATTTGTTGGATATTAGTATAGCTACTCCTGCTCTTTTCTGGTTTGTTATTTGCATGAAATATCTTTTCCCAACCTTTCACTTTCAACCTATGTTTATCTTTGGGTCTAAGATGTGTTTCCTGTAGACAGCATATAGAAGAATCCTGTTTTTAAATCCATTCTGCCAGTCTGTGTCTTTTGGTTGGGGAGTTCAATCCATTAACATTTGGTGTTATTACTGTTTGGGTAGTACTTTCTTCTACCATTTTGCCTTTTGTATTTTGTATGTCATATCTAATTTTCCTTCTTTCTACACTCTTCTCCACACCTCTCTCTTCTGTCTTTTCGTATCAGACTTTAGTGCTCCCTTTAGTATTTCTTGCAGAGCTGGTCTCTTGGTCACAAATTCTCTCAGTGACTTTTTGTCTGAACATGTTTTAATTTCTCCCTCATTTTTGAGGAACAGTTTTGCTGGATATAGAAGTCTTGGTTGGCAGTTTTCCTCTTTTAGTAATTTAAATATATCATCCAACTGTCTTCTTGCCTCCATGATTTCTGCTGAGAAATCTACACATAGTCTTATTGGGTTTCCCTTGTATGTGATGGATTGCTTTTCTCTTGCTGCTTTCAAGATTCTCTCTTTCTCTTTGACCTCTGACATTCTGACTAGTAAGTGTCTTGGAGAACGTCTATTTGTATCTATTCTCTTTGGGGTACGCTGTACTTCTTGGATCTGTAATTTTAGGTCTTTCATGAGAGTTGGGAAATTTTCAGTGATAACTTCTTCCATTAGTTTTTCTCCTCCTTTTCCCTTCTCATCTCCTTCCAGGACCCCCACAACACGTATATTTGTGCGCTTCATATTATCATTCAGTTCCCTGAGTCCCTGCTCATATTTTTCCTTTTTTTTTCCCTATAGTTTCTGTATCTTGTCAGATTTCATATGTTCCATCCTCCAGTTCACTAATCCTAACCTCTGTCTCTTAAGATCTCCCATTGTAGGTTTCCATTGTTTTTTTCATCTCTTCTACTGTATCTTTCACCCCCATAAGTTCCATGATTTGTTTTTTCAGACTTTCCATTTCTTCTTTTTGTTCATTCCTTGCCTTCTTCATATCCTCCCTCAATTCATTGATTTGGTTTTTGATGAGGTTTTCCATGTCTGTTCGTATATTCTGAATTAGTTGTTTCAGCTCTTCTATCTCGTTTGAACCATTGGTTTGTTCCTTTGACTGGGCCATATCTTCAATTTTCCTGGTGTGATTTATTAGTTTTTGCTGGTGTCTAGACATTTAATTACCTTAATTAGTTTATTCTGGTGATTGCTTTGACTTCTCTTACCTAGGGTTTTCTTGTAGATGAATTTGTTGTCTGTCTGTTCTTTGACCTTCAGTTCAGCTTTTTCTGAACCTCTAGCTTAGGTTTTGTTTAACAGAGGAGAATTTTTCAGTTCTTGTTTTCTTGTTTCTTGCCCTGCTTGTATGGTGCCTTTTCCCTCCCCACCCTTAGTAGGGTCTACATAGGTATTATAAACTCGAGCCGGGTTTTCCTGGACTAAACTGGCCTCCTGTCAGGGGCAAGGAGTCACCTGGGCACCTGATATCAGTGGCATCAGTTTTCCCTGAAGGTGAGACCCAGCAGGTTAAAAGACTTTCCTGTGAAGTCTCTGGGCTCTGTTTTTCTTATCCTGCCCAGTATGTGGCGCATCTGCCTGTGGGTCCCACCAGCAAAAGATGTTGTGGCACTTTTAACTTTGGAAGACTCTCCCTGCTGGGGGCATGGTGGAGGTGGAGGAGAGGTTGTAGGCTGGTTTTAATGGCTTCAAATTGCCAAGCCCTGGGGTCTGAGTTCCTTGATGGAGAGATTCCACCTGAGTTGGGCTTCACCCCTCTCCTGGGGAAGGCACAGGTGGGAGACAGCCCTGAAAGCAGCCGGTTTCTGCCTATGCCTGGGGCAGTTGCAGCCTGAGAAGTCCCGCCGCTGAATCCTGAGGCTGCCAAGTCTCCGTAGAGACACAGCCACTAAAGCCTCCGTTTCCTCCCCTTTCCTCTTTTTCCATGAGCCCAATGAGCGACCTCTGCCTTGACCAGGTTTAGATTCTCTTTACTTTCCCTCTGGGAAGCTGCCTGTGGGGGAGGGGCACTGGGCGCCAGCCACCGCGGCTTGGGGAACTCATGGTTTTGGGGAGGCTTGCAGCCGGTCCAGCTGGTCCCGACTGGGGTACACTGTGTGTCCGGTCACTGACGTGGCTCTGGGAGCTGTTCAGTACTGTTTCTGGTTATTTAGTAGTTGTTCTCGAGGACGAACTAAAACGTGCACATTGCTAAGCCGCCATCTTGGCCCCTCCTCTCCATGTATCTGTCCATGGCTTTCTTTAGCTCTTGAGGATATTAGACTTTTTAAAAGTCTTTGATTTGTCCCAGAACTGATCCTCCTCACTGATAGTTTCTGAGGCTTTAATCTTCTCCTTTGCCTGGGCCATCACTTCCTGTTCCTTTGAATGTCTTGTAATCTTTTGTTGTTACCTGGATATTTGGTATTTTAATGTGTTATCACTGGAATTTAGACTCTGAGGTGTCTGTTTCTTAAGCTTGTATCTAGCTGGTGTTAGGGCAGTTATGTTCCTTGCATGCCAGGAACTAGGAAAAAAAAAAGGAGGAGAAAATAGAAAACAACTTTTCCAGTCTTTGTGGCTTGACCTGTGTGTTCTCCTTCAGGACTTTTGCATATGATGAATTTAAAGGATAGCTCCAGGCCAGATCTTAGGGATCTTCCTGATTTTTTTGCACATATTCACCTGTCATTTTTAAAGTGCGTTTTAAAAATTTACGCAGATATAAATGCCTCGTTTTTCATAGAAAAGCTTCTTCATGGTCCTAGACACAGCACTGTAAGTTCTATAGCCAACAATCCCTTGCACTAAGCAGCTACAACTTAACTGCTCTCCCACAGTATTTTGTTGGATAGCTATGTGACTTGCTTTCTACACACAGGACAAGGTCTGGAATGGCATGCCTGTGATGGTATCCCGATTCAGTCCCTCAGGCTGCCACCAGTCAGCTTATGCTAGGCATACATGTTCCTATATTTGCATCAGGGTTACTCTGCTTCCTCCAAAGCTGGGACCAGTCACCTGTACTAGGAATGTAGACTGGCTCCATGCCAAGCTGGTGAAGGAATGGGTGGGTCCACCCAGGACACCACAAGATCCTACTGCGATTTTTTTTTTCATGGGCAGGCACCAGGAATCGAACCCAGGTCTCTGGCATAGCAGGCGAGAACTCTGCCAGCTGAGCTACCATAGCCTACCCCCTACTGCTTTTTAAAGTAGCTTTTTCCTTGGCTTGGAAAGACACTTGCCTTGTTACTGTATGCCTTTAACTGTTTCCTGGGGCATTGAGAAAGATTTTTCTGCCAGTTTTTGCTGGTTGTTCAAATCTTTGGGTTGACAGAGCTCTGAAGTTTCTCACTGCACCATCCTGATCAGGGCTGCTAAGTTATAATTTTTAAAAGCTGTATAATATTTCATTTAATTGTAATTTATTCAGTTTCTAGTTTTTAAATTTTGTTTTGTTTCCTTAGTATTAAATAAACAATTCTAAGGTAAATTTCTAGGCACTGATATGTTTCTGTACATGTAATCCTACATTTTTACGATTAATTCCTGCTGGAATTGTGGCTCAAAAAAACATTTACATTTAAAATGGCGAGAGGTTACCAAATGCCGTTGTAAAAGGTTGTATAAGTTTGGACTACCATCTTTAAATTTTAAAAATGCCTTGCTTCTCAGCCCAACCAGCACTTGGTATTAAAATTTATTTTCTGCCTGTCTGGTAAATGTAAATGGGATCTTAACTGTTTTAACTAACATTTCTTGTTTTATTTGTCAGATTGTCTTTATCTTACTGTTTCCTAAGTTCTTTTACATTTTGATGAGATTAGTCCTGTTATATATTACAAATATTTGTTCTAAATTTGTTCTTTGCTTTCAACTTTATGGTTAATAGTATTTTAACTATGCAAATTTGGGGGGGTAGATGCCCCCCTTTTTAGAAAGAAGTTTTGAGTTTACAAAACAATCAGCATAAGATACAGATAAGACACAACCCCACCACCAATGCAACAGTAGTTAGTTACCTTTGCTTCAGTTGAAAGATTATTAAAATAGTTCTGTCATCTGTTATTTACATTAAGTGTATTTTTCCCATATGTCACCCTGTTAATATCACCTTGTATTAATATCATACATTTATTCATGAAAGAACCCTCTTATACTTATACTATTAACTATAGTCCATCATCTCCAAAAGGTTTCCTGTGTTGTTCCTCTATATTTTATCTTTTAATTTTTATTCTGGTAATACATACAACCTAAAGTTCCAAAACTTTTAACCGCATTCATCTGTGTATTTCAGTGCTGTTGATTACACTAAGAATAATGTGCTACTATCACCGCCATCCATTTCCAAACCTTTATCATCAGTCTAAATAGAAATTCTGTACAAGTGTCAACTCACCATTCTCTAACCTCAATCTGTCTTTTGGTAACCTGTATTCTAGCACTATGAGTTTGCTTATTTTAATGAGTTATAGCAGCAGGATCATGCAGTATTTGTCCTTTTGTGTCTGGCTTATTTCACTCAACATACTGTCTTCAAGGTTCATCCATGTTGCACGCTTCAGGACCTCGTTTTTTCTTTTACTGAATAATAGTCCATTGTATGTATATACAACATTTTCTTTATCCATTCATCAGTTGGTGGACACTAGTTGCTTCCATCTTTTGATAATTGTGAATAATGCCTCTGTGAACAATAATGTGCAAATATCTGTTCAAGTGTCTGCTTTCAGTTCTTCTGAGTATATACTTAGTAGTGGGATTGCCGGATCATATGGTGATTCTATGCATAGCTTCCTGAGGAACTGCCAAACTGTCTTCCACAGCAGCTGTACCATTTTACATTCTCACCAGCAATGAGTGAGTGTTCTTATTTCTTCAGATCCTCTCCAAACACCTGTAGTTTTCTCTCTTTTTAATAATGGTCATTCTAGTGAGTGTGAAATATCTCATTGCAGTTTTGATATGCATTTCCCTAATAGCTGATGATATTGAGCATCTTTTTGTTTGCTTTTTAGTCATTTGTGTTACCTCTTTGGAAAAATGTCTATTCAAGTCTTTTGCCCATTTTTAAATTGGGTATTTGTCTTTTTGTTGTTGAGTTGTAAGATTTCTCTGTATATTCTAGATGTTAAAACCTAATTAGATAGGTAGTTCCAAGTATTTTCTTCCATTGAGTAGGTTGTCTTTTTACCTTCTTGACAAATCCTTTACACAAAAGTCTTTAATTTTGAGGAGGTTCCATTTATCTATTATTTCTTTTGTTACCTGTGCTTTGAGTGTAAAATCTAAGAAATCATTGCCTACTGCAAGATACTTCCCTACATTTTCTTGTGGGAGTTTTATAGTCCTGATTCTTGTATTTAGATCTTTGAGCCATTTTAAGTTAGTTTTTGTATGTGGTGTGAGATAGGGGTCTTCTTTAATTCTTTTTGTATGGATACCCACTTCTCCCAGCACCATTTGTTGAAGAGAATATTCTTGAGTTGAGTAGACTTGGCAATCTTTTCAAAAACCAATGGACCTATATGTGAAGATCTATACCTGAACTCTTAACTCAGTTATTTTAGTCAGTATGTTATCCTTGTGCCAGTACAATGATGTTTTGACCACTTTAGCTTTGTAATATGTTTTAAAGTTGGGAAGTGTGGGTCATCCCACTTTGTTCTTTTTCAGAACATTTTCGGCTACCTTACCATTCCAAATACGTTTGATAATTGACGTTTTCAGTTCTGCAGAGAAGGCTGTTGGAATTTTTATTGGGATTGTGTTGAATCTATAAATCAATTTTGATAGAATTGACATTGTAAGGATATTTGATCTTCCAGTCCATGAACATGGCATGTCCTTCCATTTATTTAGGTCATCTTTGATTTCTTCTAGCAATGTTTTGTAGTTTTCTATATACAAGTCATTTACATTATTTTAATTGTTGTTGTAAATGGATTTTTTTCTTGATTTCCGCCTCCCATTGCTCATTAGTAGCATATTGTAACAGTACGGAATTTCATATGTTGATCTTGTATTCCACCACTTTGGTGGACTTATTTATATAGGATCATGTCGTCTGTTGATAGTGAAAGTTTTACTTCTTCCTTTCCAGTTTGGGTGCCTTTTATTTATTTTTCTTGCCTAACTGCTCTACCTATAACTTCTAGCACAACATTGAATAGCAGTGGTGACAGGGGGAAGGCTTATCGTGTTCATATCTTAGACAGAAAGCTTTCAGTCTTTCACCATTGACTGTGATATCAGCTGTGGGTTTTTCATGTGCCCTTTATTATATTAAGTGCCCTTTATCATGTTAAGGAAATTTCCTTCGATTCCTACTTTTTGAAGTGTTTTTATCAAGAAAGGATCTTGATAGATAGAAAAGCAAAAGATTGTTGCTTTTCTGCATTAATCAAGGTGATCGTGTGGTTTTTCTGTTTGTTTTGTTAATGTGGTGTATTATGTTAATTGATTTTCTTTTGTTGAACCACCCTTGTATAACTGAGATAAAACCTACTGATCATGGTATATAATTCTTTTGATGTGCTGTTGGATTCAATTTGCAAGTATTTTGTTTAGGATTTTTATGTCTGTATTCATAAGAGAAATTGGTCTATAATTTTCTTGTGGTATCTTTATCTTGTTTTGGTATTAGGATGATGTTGGCTTCATAGAATGAATTAGGAAGTGTTTCTTCCTCTTCAATTTTTTTGGACAAGTTTGAGCAAGAATGATATTAATTCTTCTTGGAACAATTGGCAAAATTTACCTGTGAAGCCATCTGGTCCTGAGCCTGTCTTTTTTTGGTAGGTTTTTTTTTTTTTTTTAATTTATTTTATTTATTAAATGTACCAACAAACAAACACAAACATTCTTACCATATGTGCTGGTTTGAAAGGAAGTATGCCCCCTAAGAAAAGCCATGTTTTAATATAAATCCCATTTCTTAAAAGTAGAATAATCCCTATTCAATACTGTATATTTGAAACTGTAATGAGATCATCTCCCTGGGTGATGTGATTTAGTTAAGAATGCTTGTTAAACTGGATTAGGGGATGACATGTCTCCACCCATTTGAGTGGGTCTTGATTAGTTTCTGAAGTCCTATAAAAGAGGAAACATTTTGGAGATTCAGAGAGATTCAGAGAGAGCAACACTACAAAGCAGAGAGTCCACCAGCCAGCGAGCTTTGGAGATAAAGAAGGAAGACACCTCCCGGGGAGCTTCATGAAACTGGAAGCCAGGAGAGAAAGCTTGCAGATGATGCTGTGTTCACCATGTGCCCTTCCAGCTGAGAGAGAAACCCTGAACTTCATCGGCCTTCTTGAACCAAGGTATCTTTCCCTGGATGCCTTTGATTGGACATTACTATAGACTTGTTGTAATGGGGATATTTTCTCGGCCTTAGAACTGTAAACTAGCAACTCATTAAATCACCCCTTTTAAAAGCCATTCAGTTTCTGGTATATTGCATTCTGGCAGCTAGCAAACTAGAACACCATATGATCATTCCATTCTATGTATATAATCAGTAATTCACAATAGCATCACATAGTTGTGTATTCATCACATGATTATTTCTCAGAACATTTACATCACTCCAGAAAAAGAAATAAAAAGAAGAAAGAAGAATACATACCATACCTCTTACCCCTCCTTCTCATTGACCACTAGTAGTTCCCTCTACCCAAGTTATTTTAACATTTGTTCCCCGTTACTTATTTATTTTTAATCCATATTTTTTACTCATCTGTTGTGGTAGTTAGATTCCGTTGTCATCTTGGCCAGGTGAAGGCACCTAGTTCTGTTGCTGTGGACATGAGCCAATGGTACGTGAACCTCATCTGTTGCTGATTACATCTGCAGTCGGCTAGGAGGTATGCCTGCTGCAATGAATGATATTTGACTTAATTGGCTGGTGCTTAAATAAGAGAGCTCAACATAGCAGAGCCCAAGCAGCTCAGCCCAGGCCTTTGGAGATGCGAAAGAAATCACCCCAGGAAAAGTTGTTGGAACCCAGAAGCTTGGAGAGAAGGCCAGCAGAGACCATCCTGTGCCTTCCCACGTAAGCAAGAACCTCAGTTGAAAGTTATCTGCCTTTCCTCTGAAGAACTAATGAAATAAATCCCCTTTTATTAAAAGCCAGTTCATCTCTGGAGTGTTGCATTCCGGCACCTAGCAAACTAGAACATCTGTCCATACCGTAGATAAAAGGAACATCAGAGCAAGGTCTTTACAATCACACAGTTACCTTGCGAAAGCTGTATCATCATACAGTCATCTCAAAGAAACGTGACTACAGGAACACAGCTTTACAGTTTCAGGCGCTTCCCTCTAGCCTCTCTAAAAGGCTGTCTCTAAGTTTTAATGTACCTTAAACTTAAAAGGGGTTGTCTATATAATGTATAAGAATATATATATTCTTATCAGGATAACCTTTTGACTCTATTTGAAATCTCTCAGCCACTGACACTTTATTTTGTCTCATTTCTCTTTTCCACCTTTCAGTCAAGAAGGTTTTCTCAGTCCCTTGATGGTGTCTCAGCTCATTCTAGGATTTCTGTCCCACGATGCTAGAGGTTTACACCACTGGGAGTCATGTCCCACTTAGAGAGGGGGGAAGGCAGTGAGTTTGCTTGCCATCTTGACTGAGAGGCCACATCTGAGCAACAAAAGAGGTTCTCTGGAGGTTACTCTTAGGCCTAATTTTAAGTAGGCTTAGCCTGTCCTTTGTGGGGTTAAGTTTCAGATGAACAAACCCCAAGATTGAGGATTTGGCCTATTGATTTCGTTGTCCTCACTGCTTGCAAGATTATCAGGCCTTCTCCAATGGGAAAGTTGAGTTTTCCCTCTTTCTCATTTTGATAGGTTTTTGATGACTGATTCAATCTCTTTACTTGTAATTGGTCTGTTGAGGTCTTCTGTTGCTTCTAAAGTCATGTAGGTTGTTCATGTGTTTCTAGGAATTTGTCCATTTTACCTAAGTTTTTTTTAATTTGTTAGTATAGATCTACAGTTACTCTTCTCTTGTGATCCTTTTTATTTTTCTGGGTTCAGTAGTAGTGTCCCCCCTCTCATTTCTGATTTTATTTATTTCCATCTTTTTTCTTTTTTTCTTTGTCAGTCTGGCTAAGGGTGTCAATTTTATTGATCTTATCAAAGAACCATCTTTGGGTTTTGTTAATTCTTTCTTTTGTTTTTTGTTTATTCTTGATTTTGTTTATTTCTGCTCTAATCTTTGTTATTTCTTTCTGCTTACTTTGGGATTAATTTGCTGTTCTTTTTCTAGTTCCTCCAGAAACGCAGTTAGGTCTTTGATTCTAGCCAGCTCTTTTTTAATGTAAGCATCTAGGGGGTATAAATTTCCCTCTCAGCACTGTCTTTGCTGCTTCCCGTAGGTTTGTTTGTTTGTTGTTTTGATTCCCATGGGTTTTTATATTTTGTTTTCCCATTTTCATTTGTCTCAAGATCTTTAGTGATATCCTTTGCAATTTCTTCTTTGACCCACTGATTGTTTAATAATGTGTTTAGCTTTTATCTATTTGTGAATTTTCCAGGTCTCTGCCTGTTACTGATTTCCAACTTCGTTCCACCTTCCCAAAGCTGTACTTTCCTGACCTCCCTATCAAATGCAGCTCTAACTGTTACCCATAACCATGTGGGAAACACTGTGTATAAATCTCCGTCACCTAGACCCCTGTCCTGGGTGGGGTTGAAACAATTGCTGCCACAGCCTTTTTCCTGGGTAGGTTGAAACAGTAGTTCAGAGCCAAGACCTAGCGATCTGACTTAGCTAATCAAAAGCCATGATGAGCCATGCCCACCCCTGTTCTTAGGGAAGAGGAATTTACAGCCCTCTTTTTTTTTTCTTTCTTTTTTTTGACTCTAGTGAACTAGCCAGGGACTGTACCCCAAAGTGGCCCACCACAAAGGTGGGGCATGGGCACCAGTAGCCACTGCCCAGAGAGTGCAACTCACTAATCTCCACTGTAGTTAATCAGCCTTTTCCTCCTGCTCTTCCCTGGATATACTATATATATAGTGTAGTGTTTTTCTGGCTTCTGGAACCCCAGAATAGTTGTCTCAGAATTTCCTGCCTGTTCAGCATCCATTTTGATGAAAGGACTGAGACGCAGAGGGCCCTACTCCACCATATTCCCCGGAAATCCCCTCTTTAGTCAACCATGCAAATTTTACTAATTGTCTATTTATCTCTAAACCTTCCTATTACAGTAAGTTTCATAAGGGCTAGGACCTCATCTTACTTAACATTATATTCTCCACCTTATCTAGCACTGTGCATTTTTATAGATGCTCTGTAAATAGTGGTTGTAAATAATAGTTGAATGCATCCTCCTGATGCTGTGGTAAAAAAATAATTCTGCTCTTCTTCCCTCAGAAAACCAAAGTACAACATTTTATAAGGGGCAAGTAATTTGAAGGTGACCACACAAGACGGTTTGTAATCAACTATGTTAGTTCAGTGGCTTACACAAAAAACCTTAGTGCTTTTCAGTTGTTTATTCTGATCAAATAAGTTGAATTTTAAGTCTTTGTAATGATCAGGACAAAGCTAAAGGCAAATTTAACTACTCTAAATATAGAGGGCAAATAATAAGAATTTCTTAACAAAACTTTATCAAAACCCTAAGGCAGTTCTTCTTTAAAAAGAGAAATCATAGCCAGCCAAGAGTACTAAAGAAAAAATTTTCTTGAACTGAAGAATGATCCTTATAAATATAGAGATGTCTATAACCTATTAACTATTAGTCTTAGAAACGAAAGGTCTTTTTCCCTTTCAACTCCCCTCAAAAAGGTGGATCTACTTGCTCTATTAGAGTGAGTCAGATATAATCATGATTGTGTCAAAAGTTCAAAAGGGAAAATGCAAGGTAAAATGAGCTGAATTGGCACTTTTTCCTCAACATTGTACCTGTAAGCTTGATATGTTGTTTCAGAGATTAACTTTATAGACTTCCGTACCCAGAAGTATGAAAATTCTTAGGGAACTCTTTTCACAAGCTTGATCTTAACAAATTGAATAAAGAGAGCAGTTAATCCCTTTTGTAAAGTAATTTGAGAGGAGAGAATTCAAAATGTAAAATCTCACCTGCAGAAAACATTCAGTTCTGTAAAGGCCTTTTTTCTATCTTTAGACACTTACAAAGACCTAATATTTTAATGCGGAAGGGTGAATTTAGTTAAAAAGCCAATGGTGAAATTAGAGAGAAATAATCCAGTGCTTTCTTTCTGGGAATTATCATCCTGCTCTCCAGGGGACCTAATTTTATTCCCTGTGGGGGATGAGAATACCCTTCTGTACAGCAAGCCAGTATCTCTAAATATAAGCTTGACTTTTAGTATAATAAGAGTCTTGTTAGGTGCAATTTTGCTCTTAGTCATTAATACAATGAACAAATGTTGTGGTTACCTGGGAAAGAAAATTTAAGTGCTTTTAAACCTCTTGTGAGATTTGGTTTCGTGCTTGAAACCTATACAGTGTTATGCCCAATAGCATCTGTAGAAGATTCCAAGCTGTAAGGTATACAGCATAGAAGTTAATACACTTTGGAAAAAATTGAGACCACTACAAAATGGGTTTAGGTCCTGAATAAAAAGCTTTTATTTTGCTGAATGGCAATTACTTACCAGTGGCATTAGGTTTAACAAATGACTGGAATTTTCTTAGGAGTGAATTTTGTGTGATGTTCTACCTGTATACTAGGTATGAAGTCATTCTTTCCTTCAGGTGGCACTTAACTTTCTTCTTTTCAGCTGTAAAACAGTTTGTAGTTCTACAAGTGCAAAGACAATTAAGGACAAAATACAATCTAAGAAAATATACAGTATTAAATAAACAGTTTCCATAGGTTATGGCATGATATGTGATGATTTCTGTTCCGTGCAAACTTTGAGTGATATTATATGCATTTTAAAATCCGTTCTTTATAATAAAAGACTGGTGTCAAACACTTATGCTCGTAGTCCTTAATAAAAAGCCATTTGTATTGAATTTGGTAGCATACTTTCTTTTAATGATAAGAGATTCCGTAAAAGATAATAGGAATATTTGTTATTAAGTTTTAAAAGTTGACAGAAATGTCAGCAAATAGCCTTTGCAGTCTTATGAAAAACACGGTCTCTAAGGTTTCTTATATTTCCATATCTCAAAGTGCTGAGCATTGTTTTCAGTTCTTGAACTTGTCCAAGCCTGTAAAATTCTAGATCTATGAACCTATGGCCCTTAATTTCCTATTAGTGGTAAGAGTGGAGACCCTGCACCTTGTTCCCTGCTATTTTCTGGCATTTTTAAAGCTGTTTAATCTAGTCATAATAAAAATATTTTATATTTCATTTCAAAGTAGTTAAGGTCTCTTTTCCCTATGAGTATTGTATACTAAGATACTAGCATTCAGAGCAAGCATTTTCTCATCCCTTCGCAGTTGACATCTTACAGGTCATCAGAATGATAGAAAAATAACCTGTGTTTATAAAAATATCAGGCAGAATGGCTAACCAAAACAGTGTACACATGCATTTTAAAAGTTATATCTAAGTGTAAATAATACTGTTTAACAGTTATCAAAGTTTTATTTTGTTAACAGTAAAAAGGGAAAAAAATCTTCATGATAGTCTTATCTGAAAGTAACTGGTTTTGCCATTTTGTTAATTTGACAGAATTGCCTTTTTTGAAGTCCCCTTAATATGATAGTGTTTCAACTCAAGAGTAGGGATCTTAGTTTGCTAGGGAGGCTGTAACAAAGTACCATAAACTGAACAGTTTAAAACAACAGAAATTTACTGTTTCATAGTTCTGGAGGCTAGAAGTCCAAAGTCAAGGCCTCAATATAGCCGTTCTTTCTCCCAGATTTGTAGAGTTCTGGCAATCCAGGCATTCTTTGGCATAACTCAATCTCTGCCTTCATCATGTGGCCATCTTTTCTCTCTATCTGTTACCGTGTCCAAATTCCCCCGTCTTATAGGGACACTGTTCATATTGGCTTAATGGCCCACCATACTCCAGTATGACCTTATTTTAATTTGTAATTCTATCTGTCATGACCCTGTCTCCAAATAAGATCACATTCTGAGTTCCTGGGGTTTAGGACTTCAGCATATCTTTTTGGGGGATGCAATTCAATCCATAATAAATGACCTTTTTGTTTCAGACAAATCTTCCTATTTTCAAGCTAAAGGAATCTACCGTTAGAAGAAGATACAGTGACTTTGAATGGCTGCGAAGTGAATTAGAAAGAGAGAGCAAGGTAAGAATACTTTTTAAAACTACTTTAAAGCAAGACATTTCCAAGTTTTAATGTTTAAGACCTCTCAGGAAAATTATCTTGAATAAAATGGATAAAAGCAAATATGATTTTTTTTTCAAATAGTTCAATTTCATCTTATTTCAAGGGATGTGAATAGAGTCTTTGTCATTTTTCCTTGGAATGCTTTTCTTTCTCTTGTCTTCTTTAATGACCCAATTGAGGCCTTTGCTGACTCGCACTTGGATTATAACTCTTCTTAGAACTTTCTTGCTATTACTTCCTTCCCTTCCTAGCTCACCTCCCCACCAGCCTTGCCAAGTTTCTCTTCCTCAGTTCGTCTCAAATGTGTTAGTTTTTTTACTGACAGATTAAATATACACATAACAAACCAAAGTTTCATGAAACATTTCTTACCTTACTTTATGTGATACATGCTGATATTCTCTTTAGGAAAGCTTTTTTAATTATTAATTATGGCAACACGTATACAACATAACAGATTGGCATATTAAATGATGCCCATGATCTACTAATGGCTTGCTGCCAGAAATTTGAAAAACACTGTTGTATATGTTGATAAGAATTGTCTTCTGTAGAAAAAAATTTGGTGGCTTTGGCTACAAAATAAATTAAGGATGCAGGGTTCACTGAAGTCCCTTATTCTAGCCTTATATGAAAATGACATCAAAGGCATGGAGTCCTGAAAGTATGCTCAGAATGTGAAATTATTTGCGACTAGAGATTAACAGGAAGGAAGTGGGTATGGTGGAAGTCCTGAAGTAGCTTAAGGTTAGGTTATGCTCATTTCTAAAGCTTAGTAAAGCTAGAAATAAAAGGAGAACTTACTTAACCAGATAAATGTGTTTGAATACAAGAGTACCATACACAAATCATAGCATTCCACCAAAAATGGAAAAACAGTCTTACTCAAAAGAATATCAGAGTGTAAGGTACTTATGAATAAAACTAGAAATATAAGACCCATCTAAAGAAAACTCTAAGATGTTACTGAAAAAGAAGATCTTATAAATAGAAACACTATATTACTGGTTTGGATTTTTGGATATTAATTCTACAAATATTTGAGCGTTTATTTTTGTGTGTGTACTAAGAATTACAGACAGAACTGGGAACAAAATAAAGACCTCACTTTTATGATGCTTACATTCTGTTGCATAAGTCAAGGTGGTGCGGAAGGGAAGGGTAGGTAGAAAAAAAAAACAGTAAAATATATAGTATGTCAGATGGTGAAAAGCTCTAAAAAAATTAAACTAAGGGAAATAAGGAGTGCCAGGGAAGTTAGTCTCATCTTGTATGGTCAAGAGAAGGCCTTACTTACACGTGACACTTTAGCATAGACCTAAAGGCAGTATCTCCTAACTTATTTATAAATTTACAATTCTAGTAGAAATCTTAGAGGGATCTTTATATATTTGAAGATTTATATATGAGCTGCAGAATCAGAAAAGGCTCAATAGCCAAAAATGATTTTGAATAACTGTTGAGTAGGTGTGTGTTCTGTCAGACATCAGAACATATCTATAGGCTATAATAATTAAAACAATGTGGTATTGCTTTAGGGATGGGAAAATTGATTAGCAGAATATAATACAGAGTTTAGAAGCTATTTATAGGGAATTCTGTTGTAAGGAATTTGTGTGTTATTAGGGAATTTATGTTCATAACAAAAAACATAGCCAGTGGGGAAAAGAATGTATATTCGGTAAATGGGGTTGAAGTATTTGACCATCTACTTAGGAATAAAGATTATTAACACTGTATACAAATTACAGATGCTTTGAAGATCTAAAGTGCAAAAAAAAATTAGAAAAGTTTTATGAAGAAACTTTTTATCATGCGGAAGTGCCTTTTAGGCTTTAGTCACATGGGATAATAAATATTTAATAAATATTTGCTGAATGAGTTCTTCACTTTTTAAAAAATAGCATTTCTGAGATATAATTCACATATCATACAGTTTACCCATTTAAATTATATAATTTAAATTTTTTTAGGATATTCAGAGTTGTACAACAATTACCACTATTTAACTTTTGAACATGTTCATCACCCTCAAAAGATACCTCTTATCCATTAGCAGTCACTCCCCATTCTCCCCAGTAACCACTAATCTACTTTCTGTCTCTATAAATTTTGGCTAGTCTGAACATTTCATATAAATGGAAACATATAGTATGTGGCCTTTTGTATTTGGCTTCTCAATTGGCCTATTTTCAAGTTTATACTTGTATTAATCTGAGTTCTCTAGAGAAACAGAACCAACAAGATATAGATGTAAATATTATGAAATTTACTGTAGGAATAGGTTCTTGTGACTATGAGGATGGGCAAGTACAAATTCTGTACTGGGGAACTGTGATGAAGGTTTTCAATGAATTCACAAGGAGAACCTGACTGACTGAAGTAGAAATGGAATTTCTCCCTTCTTACTGCTGAAATCATCACTTCTCCTTTTAAGGCCTTGAACTTATTGAAGGAGACTTCTCTCATTGTTGAAGGCAGTCTCCTCAGTTAACTGAAGATATAATTAGCCATAGACGCAATCTTCCTCAAAATATCCTCACAATAACAGTAAGGCCAGTGCTTGCTTGACCGAAAAAACGGGGTTTCGTAATCTAGCCAAGTTGGCACATGAACTTAACCATCACAATTGTGTTTTAACATGTATTAGTGCAGACATACCTCATTTTATTGAGCTTTGCTTTATTGTGCTTTGAACATATTTTTTTTACAAATTGAAGGTTTGTGGCAACCTTGATTGAGCAAGTCTTGTGCTCACTTCATGTCTGTTTCACATTTTAGGCATAATGCTATTATACACTTAGTAGACTACAGTATAGTGTAAACATAACTTTTATATGCACTGAGAAACCAAAAAATTCGTTTGACTTACTTTATTGGAATATTTGATTTTCTGGAACCAAGCCCTCAGTATCTCCTAGGTATGCCTGTACTTCATTTCTTTTCATTGCCAAATAATATTCCCTTGTATGAATATACCACATTTTATTTATCAGTTCATCAGTTGATGAACATTTGACTTGTTTCTACTTTTTAGCTTTTGAGAATAATGCTACTATGAACATTTGTTTACAAGTTTTTGTGTGGACATTTATTTTCATTCTTTTGGATATATACAAAGGAATAGAATTGCTGGGTTATATGTAACTCTGTTTTAGGAACTTCCGGACTGTTTTCCAAAGCAGCTACACCAGTTTACATTCCCAGTAGCAATGTATGAGGATTCTAATTTCTTCACAAACTCACCAACACTACTGTTATTTGTTGTTGCTTTATTAATCAATATCAATTCTAGTGAGTGTGAAGTAGTATTTCACTCTGGTTTTGATTTGCATTTGTTTAATGGCTAATGTTGTTTTCTCTATGTTCTTATTGTCCATGTGTATGTCTTTGAAGAAGTGTATTCAGATTCTTTGTTCATTTTTCGTTTAGATTGTCTTTTTATTATTGAATTGTATCTAGACTATATAAAAAACTCTGACAAATTCTTTATCAGATACATGATTTGTAGAAATTCTCTCCCATTCAGTGGTTTTTCTCACTATCTTGATGTTTTAATATTAGATCAGTTAAATTTTGGGGAGTTTGATCTGTGTGAAAGTTGTACTCTATTACAGTATTGCTAAGAACAATGTGTTCAATTTATTTGTTTATATATTAGTACTGTATTTTTTATTTAGGGATTAAGTTTTTTGTTGTTGTTTGGCTTTTTTTGGCCTGTGTGGCAGATGTTATTTTCCAACATGACTGCAACAATCAATATCTCCTATTCCCATCCTCTTCTACAATGTGAACGTACCACTCCCATTGAGAGAATAGAGTCTGTCTGTTCCAATTTGAGTCTTGTTGGCTTGTAACTCACTTTTTTAACCAATAGTTAAAAAATAGGGGTACTGAATGACTTCTCAGAGCAGGTCAGAAAAGGCACCTTAGCTTCTGCCTTACTTGCTGGGACGCTTGTTCTTGAAGCCTTCAGCTACCCTGTGACTTCACAGTACTCTCCCCAGACTTCACAGTACCCCAGACTTCATAAGTAGTCTATGAAGCTGCAGTGATAAGAGGAAGCCTCAATTAGTCTACATGGAGAAACCACATAGAAAGGCTCTGAGACTATATCAGTTCTAGCCATCTTCTGGTTGCAGCCACAAGAGAGATCCCAAGACAAAACTTCCTGAGCCAGGAAGCCATGGGAAATAATAAAAGATTGTGGTTATTATGAGCCATAAATAAGCAAATTATAACTGGACCAGACCACAGTTTCATATAGTTCATTTTATAAGTAAATAAAATAGTAAAGATAATTCAATATTAGAGTTTATTAATATATTCTTTACACTGATAGGTAATACAGAAATTTATCCATATCAAAACATAATGGCCTCTAAAGTTTAAGAAAAATATTCAATACATTTCAACAACTTACAATTCTAACCTTTGCATGAAAAATTTTGTCTCAAACTATAATAGACAATAATGAAAAAAGTGCAATTAGAGGAGCTTTCACTTCTAGATATTAAGATATTTTATAAAGTTATAATAAAACAATGTAGTGTTTATATAGGAATAGGCAAATAGTTCAAAGGATTAGAATAGATAGTCTAGAAAGGGACCTTGACACGTATGGGAACCTGAGATACTATAGAAGTTATTTTACAACTATCAAAGAATGCATAGACTATTAAATACTTGGGGTTAGGAAATTGGCTTCCTATATAGATAAAATAAAATTAGATCAACATCATACACTACATATACAACACACAGACACCACACACACACACACACAACCTAAATATCGAGTAAAATTCTAAAATTATTAGAAGATAATACAAAGAAATATTTCATGATATCAGGATAGAGAAAGATTTCTTAGCAAGACACACATAGTAGAAACAGTAAAGGAAAAGATGGGTAAATCTAAGGGTATCAAAATTAAAATCTAAGGAATCAGCTTTTTTTAATTTGTAAACATGGCATTTTATTAATAAAATTTTACACCCCTTTTTACAGTCAACAAATTTTGTTGTGATTTAGCATGTTACACTGTATAAAAGTTTAATAGAGGATATTCACACTAAAACAGTATATTTTAAACTGTGCCAAATCAACCTTCATTTGCAAATTATCTACTATCAGCATAAGTATAAAAAAAGAAAAATCTGAAAGCTTACAACAAAAATCAAACGTCTAGTTTTCTTTTGTCAGTATCTATGAACAGTACAGATATCATATGGTTTACAGACTTAGGTCCAGCCGAAGGTTAAGACTGCAAAAATAAAGTCTTCCAACATTGATACAGATTGGCAAACCGTCAGTACAATATTTCATCACAGGTAATCAGGTGATGTGTCATGCAGGGAAGCCACAGCTATTAATTTGGACTGTTTATAGTGCTACAAAGTGGCCAAAACTGTAAGCAACTTAATTTTATTTTATTTTATAATAGGTGCTATTATTAAATGACACAAATATCTTACTCCTTACATCAGGTCCTGAAAAGGCATAATGTTCTTAGGAGAAAAAAAGAACTAAGCTAGTACAATGGCTTAACTTTTCTTTTTTAATGTCAAGGCTCATCTCCATAGCTGTTTCTCTTCAAGACTTGTGATTGGGATATCACACACTTCAGCAAATGCACTATTAAAAACTAAGCAGAGTTTGGACATTTAAACTAACTATCCTACCACCCACAATAAGACACCATTTTGTGACTCAGTCATGTTATCACTGTAAGCTAATGCTTCCCATTCCCTCTCTGGAAAAAGTGGAATTCTTCACCTAAGATTAGCCTCCGTGTTTTCTGGCATGCTTGTGTCTCAACTCTCTAGTTTGGCACAGTGGACAAACCCTGCTGCCGCACATCAGTAAGTCTGCATGGCGGGGTGTCCTGGGCACTAGGGGGTGGTTGGTGCCAGCATCTCTAAAGGAGAGTCAGTGGCAAAATGAGAAGAGAAATAAGGCAAGTCTGCTTCAGTCACAGAGAAGGCAAGCTGTAAATTCTTAAGAACATCAGAGGAATGGCTGACAATTATGTGAAGGACTCAAAGAAATGATGGAAAAACTGAGCTGGGTGAGAACAAAAACAAAAAAATTTCCCAGGGCAATGAAGCCCTGTCAACATGATACAACAAATGATTTGGAAACAGAACCACCAGTCAGTTGCTCTGACTAGCCAGCTGCTAGGAATCCCCAATTTTATAAACAATTCAAAGACAAGGAATAGATAGAAAAAAATTTAAGACACATATTGTAGATTGAGGATGACTGAATAATAAATATTCTTTGAATTTTGAGAATCTATTAGAGAAAAATAGCCCAGTAGAAAGTGGACAAAGGATATGAATGGTCAAGAAATTTATGTAAAGATGTTGTTTCACTGGTAATCACTAATGTACAATATCTGTATTTTCTGCATTTCTTATATGAGACCAGTTTTTAAAAATCTGGCTCTCCATGTCTTGTTCCTAACTCTTCCTAGTGTTTCACCATTAAGCAGCATACTGGCTTTATGATTAAAGTGCTTTATTTTTATCATGTTAACATAGCATGTGATTATTTCTATTTTACCATTTTTAAAAATATATTCTTTAGAGAAGTTGCTGGTTTACAGAAGTATGCAGAAAATACAAGTTTCATATACCCTTCCCACATCCACAGATTTCCCTATTATTAATGCTTTGCATTAGTATAGTACATTTTGTTACAATTGATGAAAATATTAGAATTGTACTATTAGCTATATTCCATAGTTTACATTAGAGTTTACTGTGTCATACAGTTATATGTTTGTTTAAATTTTCGTTCTAGTAACATATCAACCTAAAATTTGCCCTTAAAACCACGTTCAAGGGGGTCCAAAGGTAGTTCAGTGGTAGAATTGCACCTGCCATGCAGGAGACCCGGGTTTAATTTCCGGCCCATACACTTCCCCCCAAAACAAGCAAACAAAAAAACAAAAAAACCCAACCAAAAACAAAAATTCAACAGATGGTGCTGCAATAACGGTATACTTGCATGGAAAAAGAATGAAATGTGACCACACCATACAGCACATTTAAAAAAATGTTCAAATATATAATTACATTTACAAAGGAAAAGTTTTGGTAATTGTAGCACAACATTGTGTATATGTTAGTACTTTAAACTAAATTAGGCTAGAAAATAAGTGATATTTATTGTATTACTGGTCATTGTGATTAAATCTTTTAACTTTTATTGTAACATACTTTGACTTTACATGTGCTGGCCAAATATCCTCCTGGCCACTTCCTCTCCCCACATGCACACACAATCTTTGGATTGGTGACTTTTAAATTGGTGTAAAAATTCCAGTTAGATCTTTTCAGTGTTTAAGCAAAAATAATTAATGTTGAAGAGAATCTTTGGGAATCTTAGCTGGACAAGCCAGTCATGAATTTTGTAGAGCCTTTACTCCTGTGGCCTAAAACCTCATCATCCATTTCAACGACTGTTTTGAACTTTATGTTAAGGAACAGTGTATCACTGCAGACGGTAATATGTAGTAATTGTTATTGTTACTTCATGTTAAATTCTGCCTGAATTAATGGTGTTATTTAATGCACTGATTCAGGATTCCTTTTTTTTTTTGGTAATAGCTTTGTATAGACAAATGTTTTTTCCTGCTCACCAGATTTGATTGGAACTCAGTTGATTCTCCATGATCTCTTTGTTTCTCACATGGAAGATCCCTTCAGATTTTAACTCTCAACTTGACAACTGCTAATATAGACAAATCCTGAGATGTTTTCATCATTGGTCATCAGAGCAGAGTGGATCTAGGAAGAGATTATAAAATTTATGTTGTACGTTTGTTTCAGATTTCTTATATGCTGGTTTTTGTTTGTTTTAGTTTTTGTTTTTTGCTTAGTTGTATGAAGTAGTATTGATCTTTCCTTTTCTTACCTTATTGAATTTTTGTTTTAGGATAAAAGCCTAGGTATAGGAACTCTGCATTAAAGATTTAAAGTTTTAATCTTTTAGAATATATGTAATTTGTATTACCAGTGAAAAGGAATACTTTTGTATATATCAATTTACTGTTTATATTTCTCCTTGTTTGAATTCCTTTGTTTACGCCTTTTCTCTTTCTTGGTATAAGATAAATATCAGCTAAGTGGTTCGTCATTTAGCACATATTTGTGCTTCTCTTGTATGCAGAGCTTTTCTTAAAATAACCATAAGAAACCTAAGACAACTGGTCCTTAATTTGAAGGCATTTATAGAATAGATTAGTGGTTCTCCATGAGGGGCCATTTTGCCTGTCAGGGGACACATGGCAATATCTGGAGACACTTTTGATTGTCCCAACTAGGGGGTACTACTGGCATTTAGTCGGTAGAGGTCAGGAATCTGCTAAATGTCTTAAAAGGCCCTCTATAACAAAAGATTATCTGATTCAAAATGTCAGTAATACCATGGTTGAGAAACACTGGGGTAGAGAAATCAAACTAACCTGTGAAATAAATAGCAAGGTGCTATTTAATTGAAACAAATATTTCAGCTTCAGCTAATTTCCAGAAGAGAGAGATCAGTATAAGTTGACCCTGGCCAATAGTTAGGCTTTGAAGGGAAGATTGGGATGTTTCTATAGTCTTAGAAGGAAGAAGTGACAGATTGTTGGGAAAAGATGGGAGGATAGGGGACTTGAAAGAAAGTTGCCATGTGTCTTAGCTAGGAAATAGAAGAGTGTTGACAAGTAAGGTTGTTGATTATTTTGTCATAATATCAGATACAATTAAGAAAGACCTATATGCAGATTGCAAGACATTGATGAAATTCACCACAGAATTCTTATCTACCCATGCCAGACAAAATGTTTTTAACATTTCTTCATACAATTGAAGTTGATTTTGGCCTCTGCAGTTTCCTTACAGTAAGGCATTGTCTTCCCCAAGTGTCAGAAAAGGTAAATGAGAGGAGTATGGCAGCCTTTATGTGAGTATTGCTTGACTGTTCTTCTGGTACACGTGTCCTTTGGTAAGGCCAGGAACATCAGTTAGTGAAGCTATGGGCCTTACCCTTGAGGAGCTTTAGGTCTGATGGACAATTTTGCATTAGATTATTGTGCCTCAAAATGCTCGTTTCAGTGTGTGTTGTTGTTTTTACTGATTTTTCTTTCCTTTTTAAACTAATTTGAGAGTGATTATGTCTCTCATAGTGAGGATTACTTTCTTCATGTTGAGCTCTATAAATTTTCGCAACCCAGTAAATAAGTCAAAATGATCAAAACTTTCTTTGCTCATGTCTTTTGTAGGTTGTAGTTCCCCCACTCCCTGGGAAGGCATTTTTGCGTCAGCTTCCTTTTAGAGGAGATGATGGAATATTTGATGACAATTTCATTGAGGAAAGAAAGCAAGGACTGGAACAGTTTATAAACAAGTAAGTGCTTTCTGTTCCTTGAGGTGGAAGTGCACAGTGTTCTGAAACTACTTCGTAGATTCAAATTTAGGTGACTACTAATAATTTAGATATTAAGCTAAACTGTAATACTGCTTTTTCTTTTGTCCATTTTCTAACTAAGTTTTTTTTGTATAATTTAAACAAAATTAAAGTATCTAACAAATTGAATATTGTGATAAATATTAACAACTTGAGTGATTGAAAATGAGTATCTTTGTGTTGACCTAAGTTGTATATTTGTTTTTCTTGTTTAATTTATTCAAATTACATTTGAAATTATAGCATTTTAAAAGTAAAGTTTTACTTATGATTCTTTCTCATTTAAGGTATGTTCTAGCATGAACAATAACACTTACAGTACACTTGCAATCATTTGTTTGATTGTAGATGGAGATGATATCAGAATGTCCTGTGTAAGGGAGCACAGTTTTAATTTTCATGATAAAATGTGTCCTTTTGAAAATGTAAAAACACTTGGGACTGTCTGTCTTTTATGTTAGAAACTCTTAATAAGCTATAAACCAAAATTTCTAGCTGTCAGTTTTATTCCTGTTTGAAATACAGCTATTTATTTTAAAAGTCGAATTAATAGGGAGAATTATTCTAGGAAAGGGCTTACCATAATTATGCTTAACCTTAAGTTTGATCACATAAAGTCTCCTAGAGAATATGCTTGTGTGAACTCAGTTATTACTAGCATTTAAAATTTTATCTTGTGATTTGAGGTTCTGGAAGTGATAAACAGATGAAGGGAAAGGGTTGTACAGAGCCTTTACTCTTCCTTACCTACTGTAATACATTTGTCTTTTTGTGAACATACTTTACCTTTTGGAGAAAGCAAGACTGTAGTAGATGTTTTTTCAATTCGGAAATAGAAATCTCATTGCCCAGTTTGGTCTTACGTTTAGCCTGTGATTGAAACTTTTAAAAGCAAGCAAATAAAAACTTAAAACTTGACATTTGTGCCTATTAGTATACTAATACTAATACACCCTTAGTATTTAGGGCATTTATTGAACTTTAGCTTATCTCTAACTCCAGTCCTGTATACACCCTTTCTTTAAAATGAATTCTTGGAATCAATGACACATTTTGCTTTTAACATTTAAAGTCATTTAGGTTTTTTGTGAACATACCAATTGATATCTAAAGAAGCTAGTCTAGGATTAATGTTTTCTAAATTACTCTTCATTGATCGATTATAGCTTTATGGGCTGTCAGAATAATACTTTGTATTTCTAAATTGTATGTGCTTCCTAACCTTTGAATATGTGTGTTCCACCACCACCACTTTGGTAAGATATTGGACTAAATTTTTATTTTTATTCCTAGGGTCGCTGGTCATCCTTTGGCACAGAATGAACGTTGTCTTCACATGTTTTTACAGGATGAAATAATAGATAAAAGCTATACTCCGTCCAAAATAAGACATGCCTGAAATTTGATGAGAAGAGGACAAAAAACTTTCCATGACTTTTAATGATTCATGTGCACCAGTGAAGAAGTTCTAACTAACTTTTAGCATGCTGCACCAAAACTGATATAACATGCCTTCAGTTTACTAATACTCATGATGCTCAGTGTGTTTTGTTTTGGCAGTTGATAGAAGTTAATTTGCTTTAGTGAAAATCTTTCATTCAAGCCTTTCTATCAGTAGCTCTTCCTTGCTATTTTAATATGGTGCATACTACTTTATAGCCTCATAAACCTGTTACTCCAATATAATCTGCAGTGTCCTAACTAAAGTTTCTGACTTGGTCTTATTTGCACAATTTTTATGTCATGTTTGCTTCCTGAATCTGATGAACTAGAATATTTCTCTTCTCCCCTTTTAATATGTAACGTTGCTTGTCCTGATTTACGTGTAGGAGCACTACACCACTGGTTTCCAGTCCCACACATACAAACTACACACTTGTGTACAGAAAATATCTTCCTTCAAGCTTGTAAAACCCTTCATATGGAAAATTATTGAAGGAAATCTTTATATTCTGTATAAAAACAAAATCAAATTTATATACTAAAATCATTTGTCTAAAAATTTAAGTTGTTTTCAAATAAAAATGCATTTCTGATATGCACTGATTGTATTGCCTCTGGCTTTTCTTTTCTCCCTTCATGGCTTTACTACTTAACTCACTTGTTGAGAAGGATTATTTACTAATTATATACTTCTCATTGCTGTAACTGCATTCCTCTTTAAACAGTGGTGATATCAAATAAGCTACCACCCTTTGAATGGGGGTATTTTCTTTTAAACAACAAGAAAAGCGATGTACTGAAAAAAAAAGCATTCCTTAAGGCTTATTGAGTCATTTATGAAGCACTTTGTGTATTTGAAAAATCCTTTATAATCTCAAGTCACTCTTTAAAGGGGCTTTTAAGATAAGTCAATACCATGCCTCCTATTTTTCAGAAGAATTTTTCTCCTAGTTCATCTGAGTGACTTGTTTAAACAAACTTAGCAAGGGTGTAATAGCCCTTTTCTTCGTCAGCAGGTTCATGTTTTTAATTTGGCTGGGGGTGGTGGCACACTTTTAGTCTGTTTAGCCACGGGAAAAGGTTGACTTGTACAAACAATAAAAAACCAGAAAATACTTAACTCTTTGTCCAACTTGTGTTGGGACCAAACTGTTGCAGCCTGAGTGAGGTCTTTAGTTTGAATCTGCACAACTTCAGGTGGTTTTGAGACCCATTGTGACCTGGGGTTAAACCCTAAGATAAGGAAAGTTTGTCCTCCTGCTCCAGAGGCTCTCCTCAGACTGGTCAATCCATTTGAGAGGAAACAAGCTTAGATCTTAGCCAAGCTAAGATGTCCACCAAGCATAGAAAGAAGTTAGAGCTGCCCTAATAAAAGCCTTTTTAGCTCAGATAATATTTCGCAATTCTATGACGCTGGATATTTCATTTATATAAATTAAGAAGGTACAAAGCTAAACAGCATGTGAATTTATTTCAGTAAGCTAAAAAAGTAAAATCAAAAGCTGTCACATTTTCAGATGAGTAAAAAATACTGATAAAAAATAAATAATGGGGGGAAAAAGGTTAAAATAAATTGAGTAGATTGAAATAGTAGTCAATGAGGGGAGGAGTGGGAGGTGTGGTATGTATGAGTTTTTTCTTTTTCTTTTTTTTCTTTTACTGGAGAGATGCAAATGTTCAAAGGGATGATCATGGTGATGAATACTCAACTGCGTGATGATACTGTGAGCCATTGATTGTATACCATGTATAGAGTTTGTATGTCAAGAATGTTGGTATGTTTGCTGAGGTTTACAATAAAAATATTTAAAAAAAAAAAAAGCTGTCAGGTTTTGATATACAAACCAGAAATGTAGTAGCTCCGTTAAATTGAAAAATTCTTCTGATGCAGTAGTTCTCAACCACTCAGTTTTGCCCTCCTTGGTCACAACTAGGGGAATGCTATGGAATTTACTGGGTAAAAGACAAAGAGATGCTGCTCAACATCATACAAGCGTAGGATAACCTCCTTGCATAACAAAATGTTAACAATTGAGAATCTCTGCCCTAACAGCATTATTATTCCCTGAAACTAAATATATATATAGTCTTAAGACCTGCCTTCCTTTCCACTGTTTTCCCTTCACAATAAGTAACTTTTTTCTTTTTTCACTTTTTTGAATATCCTTCCGAAGTTTCTTTATGCAAATACAAGCAAATATGACCTATTTTTATTTTCACTCGTTCATACAAAGGATGGTTCTATATACTATTCTGCAACTTCTTACCCCTTCTCCAACCTTTCCATGTCAGTACTTGTAAATCTTTCTTTTCAGAGATGCATGGTATTCCGTGATGTGGTTTCACTATTGTTTATATAAATATATATGTAGCTTTTTTAATTGTATGATATATATACAAAGAAAACAATCGTTTTCAAAGCACTCTTCAACAAGTAGTTACAGGATAGATCCCAGAGTTTGTCATGGGCTACCACACTATCATCTCAGATTTTTCCTTCTAGCTGCTTCAGAATACAGGAGGTTAGAAGGACTAAATATTTTTTTCATCACAATCGACTTTTCTTTTTTTGTGTGAAAAATAACATAGGTACAAAACAAATGTCAAAGCACAGCACAACAATTGGTTGTAGAACAGATTTCAGAGTTTGGTATGGGTTACAATTCCACAGTTTTAGGTTTTCAATTCTAGCTGCTCTAAGATACTGGAGACTCAGAGAAAAATCAATGTAATGATTCAGCAATCATATTCATTTGTTAAATCCTACCTTCTATGTAAAACTCCACCATCACCTTTGATCTTTCTATGCCACTCTAGGGGTATTTGGGCTATGGCCATTCTAACTTTTTCATGTTAGAAGGAACTGTCAATAATATGGAGTAGGGAGATGGAACTAGCTGATGTCTGAACAGGCTGGCCTCTTGAAGTTTATCTGGTTCAGAAACTCATCTGGAGGTTGTAGGTTTCTGGAAAGTTACCCTAGTGCATGGAACCTTTGTCGAATCTTATATATTGCCCTGGGTGTTCTTTAGGATTGGCTGGAATGGTATTGGTTGGGCGTGGCAAGTTTTGATAGTTAGCAACCCCTAACTGCAGCTTGCATGAGTGGCCTCCAGAATAGCCTCTCAACTTGACTCGAACTCTCCCAGCCACTGATACTTTATTAGTTACACCTCTTTTTCTCCATTTGGTCAGGATGGAATTATTGATCCCATGGTGGCAGGGCCCAGACTCATCCCCGGGAGTCATCTCCCATGCCGCCAGGCAGACTTTCACCCCTGGATGTCATATCCCACATAGGGGAACACTATTGTTCTTTATACAATTGTTTAAGGATAAAATTTAGAATCTGAGTATCAAGATATGCAATGGAGCAAATCAGTTGGGATATAACATGTCTAAGAATAAACCTACAAATCCCTGGATTTAGAATACTAATTAAACAGTTGTTGGGAAATGCTGCTAGAAATGAAATGAGATTTTTTTAAAATACTAAGGTTAGATTTGAAATGGGTAATGCAGGAAGAAACAGCAGGACACTATAAAGAAAGAGATAGCAGTGAGGTGAATTCTCTCCCTCAAGGTAGAGCTCTTAAGGGTGAGAGCTTTCTTGAGATAGAGATTCCATGTGGATCTTCTCCCACTCTTCTACAGCCAAGCTTAAACTCTGATCAAAGCATTCTCCTTCCCACATGTTTGCCCTTAAGTACTTGTTGATCTTAGGTAGATTTGAAATACACACCTTCATAGAGTTAACTGTATTCACCCAAGGGTAAAAAGCTTTAAGAATTTTTCATCTTATACATCGTTCAAGATAAACTTTCTCCAGCATTTAAAATACTCATATTTTAAGAATATTCTGCAAATGAGTATAGTAGTCCTGAGTTTTTCTACCACCCAATACTGCCATTTCTATCCATGCCGGTTTCAAAACAAGACCCTAATTATGACTAGATTCGTAAGTGAAGAAGATCAAAATCTTCATCTATTATGTGATACTACTTCTATGTTGGAAGTGATGCTGGAGAATTAATATGAATAAAGGGAAAATGTAACTATTAGTTCTACAAAAGTACGTGGGTACTCACTCTCTGCTTCTCCTAAATTCTAAAACAATGGTTGAAAGAGAATTTCTCATAGGTAACATACGTGTCCACCATCTTCAGTGTAATGGTTTACTGACCTCTTAGGTCCTGTCCTAATAACCAGATCCCTGCAGATTGGGAGAAGGATCAAAGGAAAAGGAGGAGGTGCAACAGAGAAGATAAGATTTAACAAATGAGTATGACTGCTGAATCACTACATTGATATTTCTTTTAACTTCTAGTATTAAGGAGCAGCTAGAAGGAAAAATCTGAAATAGTAGAATGGTAACCCATGGCAAATTCTGGGATCTGTTCTGTACTACTTGTTGAAGTATACTTTGAAAATTATTGCTTTTTCTCTCTCTTCTTTGTATATGTGTTATATTTCACAATTTTAAAAATGAGAAAAAGTGAGCAAATTAAGTTAGCAATCACCAAACCAAGCCAAACTGGATCTGGGTTTCCCAGCCATTGAAAAAAAAAAAAAAGAGTTTTCCTAAAAGAACAGAAATTAATTTGGCAGTGAGATATGCTGCAGCAGATGGGCCATTCTAAGGAGTCTCAGGCTCTGTGTCCATCCAGTAAGTACTTGCCTTGTCTCAACTCTTGCCAGTTGTAAAGAATCTATAGCAGTGGTAACTTTAGTAACTTGAAGATGGCGAGAATTAAATGTGAAATCCATAGAAGAGTATTGTCTGAGACATCTAAAGGCTTAATACTGTTATCCAGTGGCAGTGATAGTTGTAGCTAATAGTAGCAAATATGGTACCACCAAATTCAGTTAAAATGGCCTCTTAACTAATTAGAATATGTGAACACATAAATATAAAAGCTAGAATAAGGGTTACCAGGAGATAGCATAAGGTAAGAGAACGGGGAGCAGATGCCTAATGTGCAGAATTTTTAACTAAGCTGAATTAAATGTTTGAAAATGGATAGAGGTGATGGTAGCACATTATTGTGAGTATAATCAACACACTGAATTCAAGATGAATTGTGTGTGAATCTGGTTGAAAAGGGACGTTTAGAGACGTATGTAGCTAAAGGGAAAGCTAGAAGTTAAAGCATGGAACTGTACAGCACAGTGAATCTTGTGGAAAATGACTATGATCAACAGTACAAATATTAAAAAGTTCAACTAGAACAAATGTATGTCACTATTACAAGGAGTTAATGTTAGAGTGGTATATGGGGGGAAATGTACCTATTGTTAATCTATTTACAGTAAGTAAAGTTTGTTTTATTTCAACCTTTCTAGGAAATAAGACCTTGACTTGAAGGCCAGGAAAGTTAATTCAAAAGCACAAAAGGAACTTTAAAGGATGCTGGATAACACCTGATCACAGCTATTCTTTATAGTCTGAGCAAGTAGTCACCCCCAAAAATCATCCAGCAACATTAAGCACCTTACTACTTAGTGCTACTACACAAAACGTTAATGTTGGCACAAAGAGTAGGTAAAAAGAGGTCAAACACTGGCTGTAATCTCAAGAAGCTCACAGTCTTGTTAGGACTCTATCATGAACCGTTTTATTAATAATACAGCCCGTCAGGAGAGATGTGGCAAATGTGACGACAATAAGGGACACAGGAATTCAGAAGGAGATCTGAGAATGGCCATCCAAAGTGAAACAAAGGGGACTTCTAGTTTCACCTCCAACATGTAAAGTCCTTGAAAGTTGTCACTCTTACCCTTACAACAAGAAAAAGCTCGACAAACTGAAAATCAATTACTTTTCTTGGACCCCTCAAAGAACTGCAGTTGCAGGGAAAACCATCACTCCAAAATCTGGAGACATAGGTTTATTCAGTAGGTCATTAGCTGAGATCTGCTTACCTGGAGCAGAAGCCACTGGGGACATAAACTAGTAGGGACACTTAAACGGTAATACTGGTCAATTGCTGAAGGCTAAGCATGAGCTAATGTGAAAGTGAGAACTCCCTGGGACTGCAGTCTTAGAGTGGTCCCCACACTTTTGTGGACTCAGGTTCTCATAGTGAAAATCCAAAAAAGAGCACCTCCTATTTCTGGGTGGGTAGGAGAAGAGTAACCATTGCAAAATACATCCAGAATCATCTTCATAACAAAGACCTATGCTAAAAATAAATAAGTAAAAAAACCAAAAGAAATTTTTAAAAATAAAATAAATATGTTTTAATATTTTTATTAATAACATACAAACCAAAGCATCCTTTTTTATTGTTTTGAAAAATGTTTATTTTCATAAAAAATGCTATTTATGATAATATGTAATTAATGAATTTATTATTGTTTAAACATTTTTTTAACTGTCCCAGTATTAATTGCTAATACAGTAAATTTAGACAGACTTAAGTCACATAAACAAAAGCTCTTTGGGGTCTTCAGTAAAATTTTTGAGAGTTATGGTCCTGAGAATAAAATGTCTGAGGAACTGTTGGTAAGGGTTTACCTCTGGACTTCCGGAGAAGATGGCGGCTTACTAAGACGCGCAGATCTTAGTTTCTCCTCCAGGACAGCTACTAGGGGAGTAGAAACGACACAGAACAGCTCCCAAAGCCACGACAGAGATAAAAAAGACAGCGTACCCCATCCTGGAACAGCTGGCTGGCTGAGAGAACCCGCTCTGGTGAGATCGCCGAGGGGCGCGGGCTTCACCGGGCGGGGCGGCAAGTGGCCGGAGTCACTCCCTTCGCCCTTCCCGGGCCGGCTGGGAGAATTGGACAGGCGGTCCATTCAAACCGCGACGGCTGGCGCCCACACCACGCGTGGCCCCCCGGACCAACTGAGAGAATTGGATCGGAAATCCCCAGGCCGCGGAGAACGGTGACGGGGGGGGCCCTTCCAAACCCGTGACTCCCCGGGAACATGCACTCTCCCGGGCGGGCCGCTGCCGCTGGCGCCCTCCCACTACGCTTGGCGCCCCGGGCCGACTAGGAAATTCGGACGGGCGCTTTCCCAGGCTGTGGCGGCCAGCGACCCTCCCTGCGTTCGGACCCCGGGCCGGCTGGCACTCTTCCAAGCCGCTTCAGCTAGCGAACCTCCCGGACGGCGAGAGTTTTCCAAAGTTAAAGGACCCACAGCACCTTTTACTGGTGGGACCCGCAGACAAACATGTGCCATGAGCGCCACCTACTGGGCAGGATAAGAAAAACAGAACCCAGAGATTTCACAGAAAAATCTTACAACCTTGTTGGGTCCGACACCCAGGGAAATCTGACTAAATGCCCAGACGCCAGCAGCAGAAGATAATTGTCTACGCTCAGAAGATTGAGAATATGGCCCAGTCAAAGGAACAAACCAATAGTTCAAATGAGATACAAGAGCTGAGACAACTAATGCTGAATATACGAACAGAAATGGAAAACCTCTTCAAAAATGAAATCGATAAATTGAGGGAGTACATGAAGAGGACATGGGCTGAACATAAAGAAGAAATAGAAAAACTGAAAAGACAAATCACAGAACTTATGGAAGTGAAGGATAAAGTAGAAAAGATGGAAAAAACAATGGATACCTACAATGATAGATTTAAAGAGACAGAAGATAGAATTAGTGATTTGGAGGATGGAACATCTGAATTCCAAAAAGAAACTGAAACTATCGGGAAAAGAATGGAAAAATTTGAACAGGGTATCAGGGAACTCAAGGACAATATGAACTGCACAAATATACGTGTTGTGGGTGTCCCAGAAGGAGAAAAGAAGGGAAAAGGAGGAGAAAAACTAATGGAAGAAATTATCACTGAAAATTTCCCAACTCTTATGAAAGACCTAAAATTACAGATCCAAGAAGTGCAGCGCACCCCAAGGAGATTAGACCCAAATAGGCGTTCTCCAAGACACTTACTAGTTAGAATGTCAGAGGTCAAAGAGAAAGAGAGGATCTTGAAAGCAGCAAGAGAAAAACAATCCATCACATACAAGGGAAACCCGATAAGACTATGTGTAGATTTCTCAGCAGAAACCATGGAGGCTAGAAGACAGTGGGATGATATATTTAAATTACTAAAAGAGAAAAACTGCCAACCAAGACTCCTATATCCAGCAAAATTATCCTTCAAAAATGAGGGAAAAATTAAAACATTCTCAGACAAAAAGTCACTGAGAGAATTTCTGACCAAGAGACCAGCTCTGCAAGAAATACTAAAGGGAGCACTAGAGTCAGATACAAAAAGACAGAAGAGAGAGGTATGGAGAAGAGTGTAGAAAGAAGGAAAATCAAATATGATATATATAATACAAAAGGCAAAATGTTAGAGGAAAATATTATCCAAACAGTAATAACACTAAATGTCAATGGACTGAATTCCCCAATCAAAAGACATAGATTGGCAGAATGGATTAAAAAACAGGATCCTTCTATATGCTGTATACAGGAAACACATCTTAGACCCAAAGATAAACATAGGTTGAAAGTGAAAGGTTGGGAAAAGGTATTTCATGCAAATAACAACCAGAAAAGAGCAGGAGTGGCTATACTAATATCCAACAAATTAGACTTCAAATGTAAAACAGTTAAAAGAGACAAAGAAGGACACTATATACTAATAAAAAGAACAATTAAACAAGAAGACATAACAATCATAAATATTTACGCACTGAACCAGAATGCCCCAAAATACGTGAGGAATACACTGCAAACACTGAAAAGGGAAATAGACTCATATACCATAATAGTTGGAGACTTCAATTCACCACTCTCATCAATGGACAGAACATCTAGACACAGGATCAATAAAGAAATAGAGAATCTGAATATTACTATAAATGAGCTAGACTTAACAGACATTTATAGGACATTACATCCCACAACAGCAGGATACACCTTTTTCTCAAGTGCTCATGGATCATTCTCAAAGATAGACCATATGCTGGGTCACAAAGCAAGTCTTAACAAATTTAAAAAGATTGAAAGCATATACAACACTTTCTCGGATCATAAAGGAATGAAGTTGGAAATCAGTAATAGGCGGATTGCCAGAAAATTCACAAATACGTGGAGGCTCAACAACACACTCCTAAACAACGACTGGGTCAAAGAAGAAATTGCTAGAGAAATTAGCAAATACCTCAAGGCGAATGAAAATGAAAACACAACATATCAAAACTTATGGGACGCAGCAAAGGCAGTGCTAAGAGGGAAATTTATTGCCCTAAATGCCTATATCAGAAAAGAAGAAAAGGCAAAAATTCAGGAATTAACTATCCATTTGGAAGAACTGGAGAAAGAACAGCAAGCTAACCCCAAAGCAAGCAAAAGGAAAGAAATAACAAAGATTAGAGCAGAAATAAATGAAATTGAAAACATGAAAACAATAGAGAAAATCAATAAGGCCAGAAGTTGGTTCTATGAGAAAATCAATAAGATTGATGGGCCCTTAGCAAGATTGACAAAAACAAGAAGAGAGAGGATGCAAATAAATAAGATCAGAAATGGAAGAGGAGACATAACTACTGACCTCACAGAAATAAAGGAGGTAATAACAGGATACTATGAACAACTTTACGCTAATAAATACAATAATTTAGAGGAAATGGACGGGTTCCTGGAAAGACATGAACAACCAACTTTGACTCAAGAAGACATAGAAGACCTCAACAAACCAATCACAAGTAAAGAAATTGAATCAGTCATTCAAAAGCTTCCTAAAAAGAAAAGTCCAGGACCAGACGGCTTCACATCTGAATTCTATCAAACATTCCAGAAAGAATTAGTACCAACTCTCCTCAAACTCTTCAAAAAATTCGAAGCGGAGAGAAAACTACCTAATTCATTCTATGAAGCCAACATCACCCTCATACCAAAACCAGGCAAAGATTTTACAAAAAAAGAAAACTACAGGCCAATCTCTCTAATGAATATAGATGCAAAAATCCTCAATAAAATTCTAGCAAATCATATCCAACAACACATTAGAAGAATTGTACATCATCACCAAGTAGGATTCATCCCAGGTATGCAAGGATGGTTCAACATAAGAAAATCAATTAATGTAATACACCATATCAACAAATCAAAGCAGAAAAATCACATGATCATCTCAATTGATGCAGAGAAGGCATTTGACAAGATTCAACATCCTTTCCTGCTGAAAACACTTCAAAAGATAGGAATACAAGGGAACTTCCTTAAAATGATAGAGGGAATATATGAAAAACCCACAGCTAATATCATCCTCAATGGGGAAAAATTGAAAACTTTCCCCCTAAGATCAGGAACAAGACAAGGATGTCCACTATCACCACTATTATTCAACATTGTGTTGCAGGTTCTAGCCAGAGCAATTAGACAAGAAAAAGAAATACAAGACATCAAAATTGGAAAGGAAGAAGTAAAACTATCACTGTTTGCAGACGATATGATACTATACGTTGAAAACCCGGAAAATCCACAACAAAACTACTAGAGCTAATAAATGAGTACAGCAAAGTAGCAGGTTACAAGATCAACATTCAAAAATCTGTAGCATTTCTATACACTAGCAATGAACAAGCGGAGGGGGAAGTCAAGAAACGAATCCCATTTACAATTGCAACTAAAAGAATAAAATACCTAGGAATAAATTTAACTAAAGAGACAAAAAACCTATATAAAGAAAACTACAAAAAACTGCTAAAAGAAATCACAGAAGACCTAAATAGATGGAAGGGCATACCGTGTTCATGGATTGGAAGACTAAATATAGTTAAGATGTCAATCCTACCTAAATTGATTTACAGATTCAATGCAATACCAATCAAAATCCCAACAACTTATTTTTCAGAAATAGAAAAACCAATAAGCAAATTTATCTGGAAGGGCAGGGTGCCCCGAATTGCTAAAAACATCTTGAGGGAAAAAAACGAAGCTGGAGGTCTCGCGCTGCCTGACTTTAAGGCATTTATGAAGCCACAGTGGTCAAAACAGCATGGTATTGGCATAAAGATAGATATATCGACCAATGGAATCAAATAGAGTGCTCAGATATAGACCCTCTCATCTATGGACATTTGATCTTTGATAAGGCAGTCAAGCCAACTCACCTGGGACAGAACAGTCTCTTCAATAAATGGTGCCTAGAGAACTGGATATCCATATGCAAAAGAATGAAAGAAGACCCATATCTCACACCCTACACAAAAGTTAACTCAAAATGGATCAAAGATCTAAACATTAGGTCTAAGACCATAAAACAGTTAGAGGAAAATGTAGGGAGATATCTTATGAATCTTACAATTGGAGGCAGTTTTATGGACCTTAAACCTAAAGCAAGAGCACTGAAGAAGGAAATAAATAAATGGGAACTCCTCAAAATTAAACACTTTTGTGCATCAAAGAACTTCATCAAGAAAGTAGAAAGACAGCCTACACAATGGGAATCAATATTTGGAAACGACATATCAGATAAAGGTCCAGTATCCAGAATTTATAATGAGGTTGTTCAACTCAACAACAAAAAGACAGCCAACCGAATTACAAAATGGGAAAAAGACTTGAATAGACACCTCTCAGAGGATGAAATACAAATGGCCAAAAGGCACATGAAGAGATGCTCAATGTCCCTGGCCATTAGAGAAATGCAAATCAAAACCACAATGAGATATCATCTCACACCCACCAGAATGGCCATTATCAACAAAACAGAAAATGACAAGTGCTGGAGAGGATGCAGTGAAAGAGCCACACTTATCCACTGTTGGTGGGAATGTCAAATGGTGCAACCCCTGTGGAAGGCAGTTTGGCGGTTCCTCAAAAAGCTGAATATAGAATTGCCATACGACCCAGCAATACCATTGCTGGGAATCTACTCAAAGGAATTAAGGGCAAAAACTCAAACGGACATTTGCACACCAATGTTTATAGCAGCATTATTTACAATTGCAAAGAGATGGAAACAGCCAAAATGTCCCTCAACAGACGAGTGGCTAAACAAACTGTGGTATATACATACGATGGAATATTATGCAGCTTTAAGGCAGGATAAACTTATGAAGCATGTAATAACATGGATGGACCTAGAGAACATTATGCTGAGTGAGTCTAGCCGAAAACTAAAAGACAAATACTGTATGGTCCCAATGATGTGAATTGACACTCGAGAATAAACTTGGAATATGTCATTGGTAACAGAGTTCAGCAGGAGTTAGAAACAGGGTAAGATAATGGGTAATTGGAGCTGAAGGGATACAGACTGTGCAATAGGACTAGATACAAAAACTCAAAAATGGACAGCACAATAATACCTAATTGTAAAGTAATCATGTTAAAACACTGAATGAAGCTGCATCTGAGCTATAGGTTTTTGTTTTGTTTTGTTTTGTTTTGTTCTTACTATTATTACTTTTATTTTTTTTCTCTATATTAACATTCTATATCTTTTTTGGTTATATTGCTAGTTCTTCTAAACCGATGCAAATGTACTAAGAAACGATGATCATGTATCTATGTGATGATGTTAAGAATGACTGATTGCATATGTAGAATGGTATGATTTCTAAAAAAAAAAAAAAATGGACAGCACAATACTACCTAATTGTAATGTAATTATGTTAAAACACTGAATGAAGCTGCATCTGAGCTATAGTTTTTTTGTTTTTTTCTTATATATTTTTGTATTTTTTATTTTTTCTCTATATTATCATTTTATTTCTTTTTCTGTTGTCTTGCTATTTCTTTTTCTAAATCGATGCATATGTACTAAGAAATGATGATCATACATCTATGTGATGATATTAAGAATTACTGATTGCATATGTAGAATGGAATGATTTCTAAATGTTGTGTTAGTTAATTTTTTTAATTAATAAAAAATAAAATTAAATAAATAAATAAATAAATAAATAAATAAAAAATTAAAAAAAGAGTTTACCTCTACTGTCCATTATTCTTTCCATTTTGTCCAATTTACAGGAACTGTACCAAAGATAGTGTGTATTGGGGTGAGGGGAGGGAGACCTTAAATGTAAAGTATTGATGGCCTTCTTCAAATTCACAGAAGAATTGTTTTAAGAAAGTGATATAGCCTTTAAACTGTATCAACAAAGTTTGCCACCCCAAAAGAAAAGAGATCTTCTGCAACCAGTAAGTCAGGAAACTTGGTGTTCAATCTTAGCACCTTTGAGGATTTTCTCCTTTCAGAACTCAACACAATTCTGATGATCTATATATAACTAGAAGCAAAGCTGAACATAAAACTGTTGGATAAAAGTTGCTTCTTTTTTAAACGGTAGACGGGATCAAGAGAAAAATCCATTTTTGAAGCTGATTCTCTTCTAAAACTGAGCATTTTGATTTTTAAGCACTCATTTAAAAAAGTCATCAAGACTTTCCATCATTAAAAACTTTAAGATTTACCCAGAAAAAAAGTCTTTAAAACTATTTTGATAACATCAGTCTAATTTATTTGCTTCTTAGATGGTAAGAATGGTAGGTTATTTGGACAACGGCCTACATTTATATCAGTTCAAACGTAAGCATTCTTAACATACAGACATTACATACATGGTGTGCAATCAGTGGCTCATAATATCATCATGTAGTTGAGTATTCAACACCAAGATCATTTCTCAGAACATTTACATCACTCTGGAAGAAAATAAAAAGAAAAAAACTCATACGTACCACACCCCTTACCCCTCCCTCTCATTGACCACTAGTATTTCCACTACCCAATTTATTTTAACATTTGTTCCCCCTACTATTTATTTATTTTTCATCCATATGTTTTACTCGTCTGTCCATACCATAGATAAAAAGAGCATCAGACACAAGATTTTCACAATCACACTGCCACATTGTGAAAGCTTATATATATATATATACATATATATTATGAAAGACCCGTGCTCCAGGAGGAAAGACTTGGCTGGAACCACATCCCAGTTCAGGAAGGACATTCCTCCCACTCCAGACCCCTCTAGCCTTCCTGTCTCACCTAAGGAATATAAAAAAAAAACAGAATCGACATGGGTTAGGGTTTTAGAGAAATAGATTGGGATTGCTGCAACCAAGGAAGGGAGTGGAGGGCAGGAGGGAAAAGCCATCCTGCTAGAGAAGCACTTTTGAAGGTCATAGTCCCAAGACACAAGCCAACTAAAACCTTGAGATTTCATTGGAAGGGTAAAGAATGCTCTCCTCCCTCACTCCTTACCACCACACCAGCAGGGCTCCAGTATAATAACAGCAGATTATAGTTGAAAGAGCTGCAAAACACAGACTCTGAGGAAGAATAATTAAGGTAACCCAAAGTCAAGATGGGAGACAAAAACAAGGACACTAGAGGAATTTGAAGTCTCTGGTACCTATTTCTACAGCAAACATTAAACATGGCACAACTCCTAGCCGATAAACATGAAACTTCACGCTGAAAAACTATTTACCTCAGTTCTTATTACCTAATACAATATGTCTGGATTTCTGCAAAAAATTACAGGGCATGGCAAAAGGCAAGACAAAAATGCAGTTTGAAGGGATAATGCAGTCATCAGAACTGAGTCTGACAGTGAGTTTGCTTGTTGTGTAGGATGGAGAGAGACGCCACATCTGAACAACAAAAGAGGTTCCCTCGGGGGTGACTCTTAGGCCTAATTTTTCACCCCCATTACTTATTTTTATTCCATATGTTCTACTCGTCTGTTGACAGGGTAGATAAAAGGAGCATCAGACACTGGGTTTTCACAATCACACAGTCACATTGTGAAAGCTATATCATTATACAATCATCATCAAGAAACATGGCTACTGGAACACAGCTCTACATTTTCAGGCAGTTCCCTCCAGCCTCTCCATCACATCTTGGATAACAAGGTGATATCTACTTAATGCGTAAGAATAACCTCCAGGATACTTGACTCTGTTTGGAATCTCTCAGCCATTGACATTTTGTCTCATTTCACTCTTACCTCCTTGAAATCGAGAAGGCCTTCTCAATCCCTTGATGCTGTGTCTCAGCTCATTCTAGAGTTTTTCTCAATCCCTTGATGCTGAGTCTCAACTCATTCTGGGATTTCTGTCCCACGTTGCCAGGAAAGTCCACACCCCTGGGAGTCATGTCCCACGCAGACAGTGGGAGAGTGACGAGTTTGCTTGTTATGTTGGCTGGAGAGAGAGGCCACATCTTAACAACAAAAGAGGTTCTCTTGGGGGTGACTCTTAGGCCTAATTTTAAGTAGACTTGACCTATCCTTTGTGGGGTTAAGTTTCATATGAACAAACCCCAAGACTGGGGTCTCAGCCTATAGCTTTGGTTGTCCACACTGCTTGGGAGAATATCAAGAATTCAACTTGGAGAGGTTGAATTTTCCCCCATTCTCACTATTCCCTGAAGGGGGCTTTGCAAATACTTTTCCACTCACTGATCAAATCACTCTGGGTTTCATGGGGGCATCACTCTGGACAAACCAACAAAATCTCATGTTCTTAGGCCTAATTTTAAGTAAGCTTGACCTATCCTCTGTGGGGTTAAGTTTCATATGAACAAATCCCAGGATTGGGGACTCAGCCTATTGCTTTGGTTGTCCCCACTGCGTGTGAGAATATCAAGAATTTCGCTTGGGGAAGTTGAATTTTCGCCCTTTGTCAACATTCCCCAAAGTGGACTTTGCAAAATTTTTTTATTCACTGTTCAAATCACTCTGAGATTTATCGGGGCATCACTCTGGACAAACAAAATTTTCCCACTCAAGGTTCCATGTACTTATGGTGCTCAATTAAGCTGTCTACATATTATATTATATTAGGAAATCCACTAGTCAAAATACAAATTCTGTACCAAATAAACATTTTTTGTTTTAGTCTCACACGTAAGTTAAAATTTTAAAATATTAATTACCATCTATTTTCAATACCCTGCAGTAATGACATTCCTTTGTTCTTCCTCATGCAAAAACATTTTTTAAATTTGTACATTTAGTCACTATCATTATACACTCTAGGCATTCCTAGATTATACCATCTCAGTCTTTATCATCTATATTTCTTTCTGATTTCATTTGTGCCCCCAGCCCTCTTCCCTCTATCATTCTCACTGAATGATTCTCTATTATTCTCACTGAATGATTCAGCTTCATTCAGTGTTTTAATGAACACTGTTAATTAATACTAGTTAGGTAGTATTGTGCTGTCCATTTCTGAGTTTTTACAATCAGTCCTGTTGCACAATCTGTATCCCTTCAGCTCCAATTACCCAATATCTTACCCTACTTCTATCTCCTGATGGTCTCTGTTACCAACGAAATTCTCCAAGTTTATTCACTAATGTCAGTTCATATCAGTGAGAATATACAGTATTTGTACTTTTGTTTCTGGCTAATCTCACTCAGCATAATGTCCTTAAGGTCCATCCATGTTGTTACATACTTCATAACTTTATTCTGTCCTACAGCTACATAATATTCCATCGTATGTATATACCACAGTTCGTTTAGCCACTCGTCTGTTGATGGACATTTTGGCTTTTTCCATCTCCTTGCAATTGTAAATAATGCTGCTATAAACATTGGTGTGCAAATGTCTGCTTGTGTCCTTGCCCTCATATCCTATCAGCAGATACCTAACAATGGTTTTGCTGGGTCATATGGCAATTCTATCTTTAGCTTCCTGAGGAACCGCCAAACTGCCTTCCACAGCGGTTTCACCATTTTACATTCCCACCAACAATGGATAAGTGAGCCCCTTTCTCCACATCCTCTCTAGCACTTGTTGTTTTCTGTTTTATTGATAATGGCCTTTCTGGTGGGTGTGAGATGATATCTCATTGTGGTTTTGATTTGCATTTCTCTAATGGCCAGGGATGTTGAGCATCTCTTCATGTGCCTTTTGGCCATTTGTATTTCCTCTTCTGAGAAGTGTCTGTTCAAGTCTTTTGCCCATTTTGTAATTGGGTTGTCTGTCTTTTTGTTGTTGAGTTGAATGATCTCTTTATATATTCTGGACACTAGACCTTTACCTCATATATTGTTTCCAAATATTGTCTCCCATTGTGTAGGCTGTCTTTTTACTTTCTTGACAAAGTCCTTTGATGCACAAAAGTGTTTAAGTTTGAGGAGTTCCCATTTCTTTCTTTCTTCCTTCGGTGCTCATGCTTTAGGTGTAAGGTCTAGAAAACCACCTCCAATTATAAGATTTATAAGATATTTCCCTACATTTACTTCTAACAGTTTTATGGTCTTAGACCTGATGTTTAGATCTTTGATCCATTTTGAATTAACTTTTGTATAGGTTGTGAGATACGGGTCCTCTTTCATTCTTTTGCATATGGATATCCAGTTCTCTAGGCACCATTTATTGAAGAGACTGTTCTGTCCCAGGTGAGTTGGCTTGACTGCCTTATCAAAGATCAATTGTCCATAGATGAGAGACAGTCTATATCTGAGCACAGTATTCTATTCCATTGGTCAGTATATCTGTCCTTATGCCAGTACCATGCTGTTTTGACCATTGTAGCTTCATAATACGCCTTAGAGTCAGGTAGCATGAGACCTCTGAATTCATTTTTTTTTCTCAGGATTCTTTTAACTATTCGGGGCACATTGTCCTTCCAGACAAATCTGGTTATTGATTTTTCTATTTCTGAAAAGTAAGTTGTTGGGATTTTAATTGGTATTGCATTGAATCTGTAAATCAATTTAGGTAGAATTGACATCTTAACTATATTTAGTCTTACAATCCATGAACATGGTATGCCCTTCCATCTATTTAGGTCTTCTGTGATTTCTTTTAACAATTTCTTGTAGTTTTCTTTGTATAGGTCCTTTGCCTCTTTAGTTAAATTTATTCCTGAATATTTTATTGTTTTGGTTGCAATTGTAAATGGAATTTTTTTTCTGATTGCCCCCTCATATTGTTCATTACTAGTGTATAGAAATACCACAGATTTTTTTTTTAATTTTTATTAATTTTTTTTTAAATTTCAGGAAAATTACAGGAAAGAAACACAAACATTCTTAATATGCAATCATTCCATTCTACATATATAATCAGTAATTCACAATATCATCACATAGTTGCATATTCATCATAATGATAATTTCTTAGAACATTTGCATCAATTCAGAAAAAGAAATAAAAAGGCAGGAGAAAAATAAAACAAAAACAGAAAAAGAAAATTATACATACCATACACCTTACTCCTCCCTTTCATTGATCACTAGCATTTCAAACTAAATTTATTTTAACATTTGTTCCCCCTATTATTTATTTTTATTCCATATATTCTACTCATCTGCTGACAAGGTAGATAAAAGGAGCATCAGACACAAAGTTTTCACAATCACACAGTCACATTGTGACAGCTGTATCATTATACAATCATCATCAAGAAACATGGCTACTGGAACACAGCTCTACATTTTCAGGCAGTTCCCTCCAGCCTCTCCATTTCATCTTGGATAACAAGTGATATCTACTTACTGCGTAAGAATAACCTCCAGGATAACCTCTCCACTCTGTTTGGAATCTCTCAGCCTTTGACACTTTGTCTCATTTCACTCTTCCCCTTTTTGGTTGAGAGGATTTTCTCAATCCCTTGATGCTGGGTCTCAGCTCATTCTAGGGTTTTCCTCAATCCCTTGATGCTGAGTCCCAGCTCATTCTAGGATTTCTGTCCCACATTTCCAGAAAGGTCCACACCCCCGAGAGTCATGGCCCACATAGACAGGGGGAGGGTGGTGAGTTTGCTTGTTGTGTTGGCTGGAGAGAGAGGCCACCTCTGAGCCACAAAAGTGGTTCTCTTGGGGGTGACTCCTAGGCCTAATTTTAAGTAGACTTGACCTATCCCCTGTGGGGTTAAGTTTCATGTGAACAAACCCCAAGACTGGGGGCTCAGCCTATAGCTTTGGTTGTCCACACTGCTTGGGAGAATATCAAGAATTCAACTTGGGGAGGTTGAATTTTCCTCCGTTCTCACCATTCCCTGAAGGGGGCTTTGCAAATACTTTTCCACTCACTGATCAAATCACTCTGGGATTCATCAGAGCATCACTCTGGACAAGCCAACAAAATCTCATGTCCTACCTGAGATTCCATGTACTTATATTGTTCAACCAGGCTATCTACATAAATTATATTAGGAAATGCACTAGTCAAAATATAAATTTTGTACCAAATAAACATTTTTTGCTTTAGTCTCACACATAAGTTAAAATTTTTAAATATTAATTACCATCGATTTTCAGCACACTGCAGTAATGATATTCCTTTGTTCTTCCTTTTGCAAAGACATTTTTTTAATTTGTACATTTAGTCACTGTCATTATACACCTAGGCAATCCTAGATTATACCATCTCAATTTTTATCATCTATCTTTCCTTCTGATTTCAATTGTGCCCCCAGCCCTCCTCCCTCTATCATTCTCACATTCAGCTTCATTCAGTTTTTTAACATAATTGTATTACAGTTAGGTAGTATTGTGCTGTCCATTTTTGAGTTTTTACATTCAGTCCTGTTGCACAACTGTATCCCTTCATCTCTCATTACCCAATATCTAACCCTATTTCTATCTCCTGATGGTCTCTGTTACCAACGAAATTCTCCAAGTTTATTCACTAATGTCAGTTCATATCAGTGAGACCATACAGTATTTGTCCTTTTGTTTTTGGCTAATCTCACTCAGCATAATTTCCTTAAGGTCCATCCATGTTGTTACATACTTCATAATTTTATTCTGTCTTACAGCTGCATAATATTCCATCGTATGTATATACCACAGTTTGTTTAGCCACCCATCTGCTGATTGACATTTTGGCTATTTCTATCTCCTTGCAATTGTAAATAATGCTGCTATAAACATTGGTGTGCAAATGTCCATTAGCGTCCTTGCCCTCATGTCCTTTGAGTAGAGACAGCATATAGATGGGTTCTGTTCCCTAATCCATTCTGCCAGTCCATGTCCCCTGATTCGGAAGCTTAATCCATCAACATTCAGTGTTATTACTACCCAGACAGTATCCTCCTCGATCATTTTGCCTTTTGGTTTTTATATGTCCTTCTAATTTTCCTTCTTTTTACCTTTACTCATAGTCTTCCTTTCTACACTCTTCTCCACACTTCTCTCTTCTGCCTTCGTATCTGTCTCTAGTGCTCCCTTTAATATTTCTTGCAGAGCTGGTCTCTTGGTCACAAATTCTCTCTGATTTTTTGTCTGAAAATGTTTTAATTTCTCCCTCATTTTTTGAAGGACAATTTTGTTAGATATAGAATTATTGGTTGGCAGTATTTCTCTTTTAATAATTTAAATATATCATCCCACTGTCTTCTCACTTCCACGTTTCTGTTGAGAAATCTACACATAGTCTTATTGGGCTTCCCTGGTATGTAATGGATTGCTTTTCTCTTGCAGCTTTCAAGATTCTCTCTCTCTTTGACTTCCGACATTCTGATTAGTTAATGTCTTGGAGTATGTCTTTTTGAATCTATTCTCTTTGGGGTATGCTGCACTTCTTGGATCTGTAATTTTAAGTCTTTCATAAGAGTTGGGAAATTTTCAGTGATAATTTCCTCCATTAGTTTTTCTCCTCCTTTTCCCTTCTCTTCTCTTTCTGGGATACCCACGACATGTATATTCGTGTGCTTCATATTGTCATTCAATTTCCTGAGTCCCTGCTCATATTTTTCCATTCTTTTCCCTGTATTTTCTTTTTCTTGTCGGATTTCAGATGTTCCATCCTCCAGTTCACTAATCTTATGTTCTGCCTCTCGAAAATCTGCCATTGTAGGTTTCCATTGTTTTTTTTTTCATCTCTTCTATCATGACTTTCATTCCCATAAGTTCTGTGATTTGTTTTTTGAGACTTCTGATTTCTTCTTTTTGTTGATTCCTTGCCTTCTTTATATCTTCCCTCAATTCATTGATTTGGTTTCTGATGAGGTTTTCCATGTCTGTTCATATATTCTGAATTAATTATTTCAGGTCCTGTATGTCATTTGAATTGTTGGTTTGTTCCTTTGACTGGGCTATATCTTCAAATTTCCTAGTGTGATTTATTTTTTTTTGCTGGCATCTAGGCATTTAATTACCTTGATTAGTTTATTCTGGAGATTGCTTTCATTCTTTTACCTAGGGTTTTCTTGCTGGATGAATTTGTTGTCTATCTGTTCTTTGACATTCAGTTCAGCTTTTTCTGGACCTCTAGCTTAGGTTTTGTTTAACAGAGGAGAATTTTTCAGTTCTTGTTTCTTGCCCTGTTTGTATGGTGCCTTTTTCCCCCCACCCTGAGGAGAATCTATGTAAGTATTATAGACCCCAGCCAGATTTTCCCAGACCAAACTGGCCTCCTGTCAGGGGAAAGAGTCACCTGTGTCGGTTTTCCCTGAGGGTGAGACCCAGCAGGTTGAAAGACTTTCTTGTGAAGTCTCTGGACTCCGTTTTTCATATCCTACCTGGCATGTGGTGCTTGCCTGCCTATGGGTTCTACCAGCATAAGATGGTGCAGTACCTTTAACTTTGGCAGAGTCCCTCTGCTTGGGGTGTGGTGGAGACAGAGGAGAGGTTATAGGCTGGCTTTAATCGCTTCAAATTTCCAAGCCTTGGGGTCTGAATTCCTTGAGGGAGGGATTCCACCTGAGTTGGGTCTCACCCCTCTCCTGGGGAAGGCACAGGCTCCAGACAAGCTCTCAAACAAGCTTGTTTCTGCCTATGACTGGGGAAGTTGCAGCCTGAGAAGCCCTGCTGCTGTATCCAAAGGCAGTTAAGCCTTTGTGGAAACATAGCCACAAAAAATAAAGAGAAAAATCCTTCTCAGAGCAGGACCACCATTCCTCAGGTTTGGCAATCAAGAGCATAAGTTGGTATGTTGCTTTGTGTACCTTCAGATCCTATGTGCCCCCTCCTTTCCTTCAGGGCCCAGACCCTTTTAAGTATTATGTGCTATCTGATCCAAAAAAATCTCTGTTTCTTTTTCTCTTTTTCCTTTTTTGGGAAGCCCTGCCCTCTCGGTGCTGGGGCAAAAATCAGCAACCTCTGCTTTAACCAGGTTCTGCTGAGCTGGGGGCCTATTTTTAGTAGTCAGAATTTGCGAATTAATTCCACACTTGAAGCTGAGTTGTGCTCAGCCCCTGCTGCTGGTTAAGTCCCTTTCCTTTCCCCTCTGGGAAGCAGCCTGTGGTGGAGGGCGCCGGACGCCATGGCTTGGGGGACTCACGGGTCTGGGGGTGCTCGCAGCTGGTCCAGACTGGGGTACGCTGTGTGTCCGGTCGCTGACATGGCCCCAGCAGTTGTTCTGTACTGTTCCTGGTTACTTAGTAGCAGCTCTGGAGGATGAACTAAATCCCACACCTCGCTAAGCCCTATCTTGGCCCCAGCCTCCGGATGTCTCCCCTGTGGGTTTTAATGTATGCATTTATAAGCATCTGAGTGGGATCTTTGATACAAAAAAAGATTTAGAACCTCTGATGTAAAAAATTCTAAACCCTCCTGCCTCCGAGTGAGCTTGGAGGTGTCCGGATCAGCCTGATGCATCACAGGCTTCCTGGTGTTTGGGTGTGCATGCCCGAAAATGGGAAATGGATTAGAAAACAGCTACTACCTTGCATGAAACGCTTGGGTTTCAGTCTAAGCTCTTTCCTCATTTAATTGTTTAAGCAGTCCTATTAGGTGGGTATTACCACCATTTTAACAAGAGAAAACTTGAGAGGATGTTTAAGTAATTCATTCACCACAGTCATACAACCAGGGGGAAAAAAAGTGAAACTGCAATTCAAACCCGGGTCTTTCTGAAGCTTTCTTTCTGAAACCCAGGCTGACCCCTTCACCATGGATAGCACTCAGAGGGCTCAGTGGGTTGGGCCTCAGCCTCCTGGCATCAGGGCCCCCGTAGTTTGTACCCTTGCCTGATACCAGTGCTAATGCCAGACATGCACCATGAGCAGAGACGCTTATTATCCTGATCTCAGGGAAAAGTAAACATTTAGGAGAACGGGGTTATAAAACAGGAATGGCCAGCCTTGCTTGGCAGATGCAAACACTGCAGCTTTGGCAGTACTTAGTTTTCTCAGTACATTTCCTTTCTAGCGAGATTATACTTTAATCCAGTTGTTTTCGTGTTCAGTAAATCCAAACCATGTTTAACCGGTTTATTCACTGGAGTGTCTGAAATGAAGAAAAAGTTTTATCCTTTCAACTGCATTGGGGATTTGCTGTCTTCTTTCTGCAAAGGGGTTTTCCTGGACCTGTAATCTGAACGCTTTGACCTGTGGTTTGTTTTTTGTTTTTTGGGGTTTTTTTTGCCCCCACTCAGAAAATTTGTGAGACTTGACTCTTTGTGTGCTGTGGAGTAGAGACAATACCCTTCTGTGAGTGTTTTCTCCAGTTGAGGACAGTAGTAACTGGTTTGAGGAATACTACTCATTTGGCTGTTCCTTCTTCACAGCCCGGTCACTCCTGCTGCCGCAGCCATCCCCGACCCCCCCTTTTCCTCCGCTACCTGCTTGAGAATGTGGCTGCGGGACAGCATTCTATAGAGGTTTATTCATCAGCATTTAAAGCACTGACAATCCGACTAAACCAAAGTATAGGAATTGATCTCGCAGCTAACAGTCCGTGTGGCTGAGGACAGAGGAAAACGGATCCTCATCCACATTTTCTGGTGGGAGGATAAGTTGGTACCACGTCCCCAGAAGGAAATTTGGCAATAACTGTCAAAACTCTAAGCCAGGAATCCCACTTCTAGTAATTTATCACACAGATATACTTCCTGCTTTGAGAAATGTTATTTATAGTATGCATAGATTTCCTTTGAGCGTCAATGGGAATTGAATCATGTGCCCCACAAAAGACACATTCCAAGTCTTTTTTTTTTTTTCCTTCCTTTTTGACACATGTTTTGCAAGGACCCCTACAGGTGGGCGCTGGGGATTTCCAGGACTGACCAAGTAATGGATGACAGATGGCAAACACATAACACTAGATTGTGTTTTTAGTATCTACCATCTCTCTCCATGGTCTGTGGGGGAGGGGACAAGGAAGAGAGGAGTAGGAGGAAGTGAGGAGAGAGGTGATGGGAAGGAGAGGTATTAGGGGATCCCGAAAGAACCAGAAAAGAATGGTGGTTTGAAACCAGGGTTCCTCATCTTCCAAGTGGGGAGAATTGCATTTGGTGCTGTGCAGAAGATTCAAAGGTATCTTCCACAGATACCCCGGCAACGTTTGTTTTCTAAAATCATTGTTTATTGAACGTTCATACACTATGTTATCTATGAAGAAGTCTTCCATCAAATTCAGGCTCCCCAGATGTCTGTGAAATGACTGATGTTGATGTGGGAAAAATATGTATAAATTATTATTTGTTAACATGATCAAATAAAAAATATGACTTTTGCTTTGTCTGAATGAAATTAAGTGAAATCAGTTGGTCTTTAGACCCACTGCCAATGGCCTCTGAGACATAAGTAGCACCATGTCTGAGAAAGTTCTCCCCAGCCCTCTCCAGCTGCTGATGTTCAGAGTCTTAATCCATGTTCCTGGGCATGTTTGCACCCATTTTAAAAATGACCTCTGTGACTATGTCAAGGTGAGTCAGGGTGTGGGTGCAAACCCATTTGTGAATAGAAATTTTGACAAAGTTCCTCTTTAGATGAAGCCAAAGTTGATTAGGATTGGTCTTAATCCAAATGAACATAGTCCTTATAAAGGCAGAGGGGATTTGGGCACAGTCACATGAAGCCCGAAGTCAGCAGAAATGAGAAGAGCAGATACAAAGAGAAGTCACCATGTGATGGACAGTCACTGGAACACCATAGACTCTTGGCAAAACCAAGCCTGGCAATCTTCATATTGGACTAAAAGCCTCCAAACTCAGGATGGGCCATGATGGCTCAGCAGGCAGAGTTCTTGCCTGCCATGCTGGAGACACGGGTTTGATTCCCAGTGCTTGCCCATGTGAAAAAGGAAAAAACCTCCAAACTCAGGAGACAATACTTTCCTGTTCTTTAAGTCAACCCTATGTATGACATTTATCACAGCAGCCCTGGAAAACTAACACAATTAACAAAATATCTCTGAAAGATTATATGAGAACATTGGGACAGAAGTAGCGTTGGTTACCCAAGTACAGAGTACCCAAGAGCAGGGTGGCCCAAGAATGGAGATGAAAGGAAACCTTCCAACGGTATACTTTCTAAAAAAATATTTCCATTGAGAAATCTGCATGTAGTCCATCCACAGCACATAATCAATGGCCCACAACATCACCACACAGCCATGCATGTATCACCATGCTCATTCCCCGAACATTCGCAACTCTTCAGAAAAAGAAACATAAAGAAAATAGAAAAAAACTCATACATCCCATCCCCAAACCCCTCCTTCCCATTGACCATCAGTATTTCAATCTACCCAATTTATTTTACCCTTATCCCCCCATCATTTATCTATTTTTTATCCTTATTTCTTTACTCATCTGTCCTTACCCTGGACAAAAGAAGCCTCAGACACAAGGTTTTCACAATCACACAGTCACATTGTCAAAATCACATTGTTATACAACCATCTTAAAGAATCAAGGTTACTGGAACACAGCTCAATGGTTTCAGGTGCTTCCCTCCAACCACTCCAATACACCATAAGCTAAAAAGTGATATCTATGTAATGCATGAGAATAACTTCCAGCATAACCTCTCGACTCTGTTTGAAATCTCTCAGCCACTAAAACTTTATTTTGTCTCATTTCTCTCTTCTCCCTTTTGGTTAAGAAGGCTTTCTCAATCCCATGATGCCAGGTCCCAGCTCATCCTAGGAGTGTACACTCTTTTAAAGAAAGACCTTATTTTGAAATAATATTAGATTTTTTGCCAGTTTGAAACTATTTTGTACCCCAGAAAAACCATGTTCTTTAATCCTCATTGAATATTGTAGGGTGGGATGTTTTTTATTAAGTTGTTTCCATAGAGATGTGGAACCTTGTGGGTGGGACCTTTTGATTAGGTGGTATCCATGGAGATGTGTCTCCACCCATTCAAGGTGGGGTTGCTTACTGGAGTCCTTTAAAAGGGAACTGTTTTGGAAGAAGCGTCAAAACCATCCCGAGACCCAGATGTTTAGAGATGAAGAAAGAAATGCCCCCGGAGAAGCTCTTTGAAATGAAAAGCCAAAGACCCCAGCAGATGCCACGCATGTGCTTTCCCAGCTGACAGAGGTGTGGATGCTTTGGCCTTTCTTGAGCCCAGGTATTTTTCCCTGGTTGCCTTAGTTTGGACGTTTTTATAGCCTTAGAACTATAAACTTGTAACTTAATAAACTCCCTTTTTAAAAGCCATTCCATTTCTGGTATGTTGCATTCTGACAGCATTGACAGACTGAAACAGTTATACAGTAAAGTGAAGATATTACAAAGAGTCCCCATACTGCCCTCCCCTAGTTTACCCTAATATTTAATGTCAAACATTACCATAGCACATTTGTTAAAACTAAGAAACCAGTATTAGTAAATTTTTAAGTATACTCCAAACTTTATTCAGCTTCATCAGTTTTTCTACAAATGTCCCCAGGACCCCATCCAGGGGACCACACCACATTTAATCATCATGTCTTCTCAGTCTCCTCTGGTTTGTGACGTGTACACCCTTTCAAATTTTTGAATTTTGTATCAAAAGACTGCTAGTTATACCAAAATAAGTACATTTTTTAAAAATATAAACTTTTAGTTGAACACCATAAGTACATGGAATCTTGAACAGGGTGTGAGATTTTGTTGACTGATCCAGGTTAGTATGATGCCCTGATACATCCCAGAGTGATATGAACAGTGAATAAAGAAGTATTTGCAAAGTCCCCTTGGGGGAATGGGGAGAAAGGAGGAAATATTCAACTTCCCTTTTTGGAGAATGTCTGATATTCTTTCAAGCAGTGGGGACAACTAAATCAATAGGCCAAGCCCTTGATCTTGGCGTTTGTCCCTATGTAACTTATTCCTGCAAAGGATAGGCTAAACCTACTTAAAATTAGTCCTGAGTCACCTCCAGAGAGCCTCTTTTATTACTCCCATGTAACCTCTCTCTATAAGCCAATTCAGCAGGTAAACTCCCTGACCTCTCCCCATGTGGGACATGACTCCCAGGGGTGTAAATCTCCATAGCAATATGGGACATGACTCCTGGGAATGAGCTTGGACCTAGCATTGTGGGATTGAGAAAGCCTTCTGGACCAAAGTGGGGAAGAGAGAACTAAGACAAAATTAAGTTTCATTGGCTGAGAAATTTCAAACAGAGTCAAGAGGTTATCCTGGAGGTTATTCTTGTGCATTGTATAGATATCCCTCTTTAGTCTATGGTATATTGGAGTGGCTGGAGGGAAGTACCTGAAACTGTTGAGCTGTGTTCCAGTAGCCTTGATTCTTGATGGTGACTGTATAAAAATGTGACTATGTGATTGTGAAATCCTTGTGTCTGCTGCTCATTTTATCCAAGGTATGGATAGATGAGTAAAAAAATATGGATAAAAATTAAATAAATAATGGGGATGACAGAGTAAACTAAATTGGATAAATGGAAATACTAGTGTTTCAATGAGAGGGAGGGGCAGGGGGAATGGCAGGTATGAATTTTTTCTTTTTTCTTTTAATTTTTTTTTTCTGGAGTGCTACAAATGTTCTAAAAATTATCATGGTGATCAACACACAACTATGTGATGATATTGTGAGCCATGATTGTATACCATGTATGGAATATTTGTGTGTGAAGATTTATCAATAAAAATATTTTTTAAAAAGATACAAACTGCTAGAGTCATAAAACGTTAGAACTGTAAGGAACCTTGGAAGCAACCCAATCTAAGCCTCTCATTTTACAGACAGGAAAAGAGACTTGGAAAGTAACTCCTAATTGCAGACACAGAGCCCAGAGAAGGAACAATGGGGTGAGGAGTCAGGGGGTCCTGGGAGTAGTAGAAGGAATATAGGCTTTGAAACCACCCAAACTTGGGTTCAAATCCCAGCTCTGCATCCTTGGGCCTGTAGGCACACTTTTTTACATGTCTGGCTTCTTCGGCTCAACATAATATTTTAAGAGTCATCCATGTTGTTACACATATCAATACTTTGCTTAAAAAATAAAGAAACAAAAGTTCTTTGAAGAACTACCCATGATTTCTAAGAATTTATTGAGGAAATAAAGTGCGTTTTTCCATCCTTGATCTCTACTTCTCATGTAGAAGTGTAGAAATGACACACCACACACCAAATTCTCTTTCCTTTCCAGGAGCACTCAAGTGCATGTCAGCCACCAAATGGAAACTTGCTTTGTGCTCTTTGTCCTCAGGCCCAGGTACTGGTCCTGGAGAAAATCTGGGAGGGAAGAAATGCAGAGGAACTTTATGAGATGAAGCCCCAAAGAGCCACTTTCATTCCTCAATGAAAGGGAATGCAAAGAAATGGAGGTTCCAAGTTTAACCACTAAATTGCAAAGACACATTCCATATCAAGAAGCAGGAGAGTGACCAGTTATGTGGGTTGCAAAATTCAGCTCTAGAAGCTGGAAAAAGAGCCTGAGCTCCAGGTCCACAAGGGCTATGTGACCTTGGAGAAGTCACTCCCCTCAAGCTGGAAAATAATGGAGAAGACAGCCCATCTCTAGATTCTCACTGTTGTTTCTTTTCTCCACTCCTGCTCATATCCTCATTAACCTCCTGTCTTCAGCTTCCTGCTCTTGCTTCTCCTGTAGGTATTAATGAAACACTTTGGGTAGGTAGATTTGACCTGAAATTGCATAGAGATTTCCAGGAAGGCAGGAGCCTCTGTATTACCTTCCAGTCTGTATGTGTCTCCACAGACCCTGAATTCCTGTAAATTTCCTCCAGCCAAAATTAAATCAGCTAATGCTTCAGCTTTGGAAACTTAAATTCATTTTTATTTAAGAAAATAAAAATTAAAAAATATATAAATATTAAATAATCATATGATAAACCACTAAAATTGAAAAAGAATAAAACCACATAATGTTTTTTTGGAAAATAGATTTTTAAAAAATAATTAGCCCAAATATTCCCACTATTTTTCCTGTGCAAATTTTCATGTTATTGTAGTACACTCACAATGATCTTGTAGATGTAACAATAAATGGGTGTAGGAGTGATTTATGCTACATTCTAGTATTGGACTTTAGCATTGTTTCCAATTTTTTAATATTATAAACCACATGACAGTGAATATCTCCATGTATAAGACTTTTGCCATATTTTAGGTTTTTCTTGGGCTCAAGTTCCAGAAGTACATCCAAATTCGTGAGCCAATATCTTTGACTTATGTTTCAAGTAGCTAAATTGCTTTTCCCAAGAGTTGTGTATCAACTTACTGTCATGCACAATCTTTAAAAATGCCTAATTCACCGTGCCACCTTTTCATTTGGGAAGATGCCTACTGGCAGGTGTATTCTTTCAGCTGGGAGGTAAAGTTGGAGTTCTAACTCCTCTGCTGGCTTGCTCTCTGGAAGAGAGATACTATTTCTAGGTCTTAACCAGTCATTTGGGCAATACAGCCAGCAGACCTAAATTCCCTCTGGCATTCATTGCTTGCATTTCTGAACTATCATAGACATTGTGTTATGCAATGCATTGCTACCATTTCTTTCTCCAGCAGTAGCTGAATTTCAGTTGCAGGTGAATGACATTTTTCATACAATAAGGTAAAGTCCTTTGAGACAGTGCAGAATGAAAGGGGATCCACAAGCAGATGTCAGATAACGGGGTATGCTGAAAGGCTTGGTGGAAAACACAAGAGTCAGTAATTCCTAAAGGGATTCTGGGTGACCCCAGAATTTTTCTAACTGTGCTAACCGAGGTTCCTAAGCCCCTCATTGCCTTGGTCTTTACATTTGTCAAATAGTTTAATGGAACCTATTTCTTCAGTACAAGTGAGCCCATATACTCTATGTTAATTCATTTAACTCTTTATTCAACAAGGAATTGACAGCTTTCTACGTACAGTTCACCCGGCTAGATGTTATAATCTAGTAAGGGACCAAAGGTGCATATGTAAGTAACAACTCAAGTAGAAAGTGGTGTGCAAAAGAAAGATGCGTACACCCTTCCAAATATGACCCTAATCTCTTTTTCCAGTGTAATATGCTACCACTCCCCCCACCCTCCAACCCCCAACAGCAAACACCTAAGAAGTGCACATGCTGTTACAGCTAAACTGCTGTTCCCATCTGTGTGATGCCTGGTTTAGGAGTCAGCGTAACTGTCACTAGCTCAGTGTCGGTTTATTGTATGTCCCAAAGTCAAGAGTTGAGATCCTTCCTCTTTGATGGTGTCTTAGCAAAGGCTCCCTAACTTTATTTATGATGGCACTCCTCAGGCATTGTCATTCTTTGTGTGTCTGCCTCCCTCACTAGGCCATGAGCTCCTTGAGGACTCTGTCATTTAGGTTTGTATCCCCAGCACTTAGCTCAGGCCCTGGCATACAGTGGCCTTCACTGTGACTTTTTGGATGAGAGTAAATGAATGAATGAGTATTAAAACCTATGAGGTGACCCAGTGGGCCAATCAGAATTCTTGGTTTGGATTTGTGGAGGCTGGAATGTCTAAACTAAATGGGATTGGAGATTTCTCTAATTTAACCCATCATTTTACAGTTCAAGTGACTTGCCCAGCTCTGTAGTGTTAATGTAAATGGGCCCAAAAGAAACTCTTGCTACAATTCCAATATGCAGAGATACTTAATTTCTTTAATTTATCTACAATTGACCTGGACTTCTAAACAAGCTTGTACCTGCTCCTTAGAGGTAAAAATGAGCATTTTGTCCTATCTTGCTGTAGGTGATTTAAATAGCTCTTTCTCCCTCAGATGGTGTTCCCTTGTAATGGGGGGCATGGAAAGGGCTGGGGCCCTCAGGTCCTCCTCGCTGGAAGCTGTCTGGGTCTTCAGGCCTTGGCGCTGAGCTCCACAGCAGGTTTAAGTTGTGCTGTGGTCTCCAGTGGGCTCAGAGCCTGCGGTGGTCCCTGGAGGACAGGTCTCACTTCACCTCTTGTGACTGCCAACCCCCGAATCTCTATCCAGTCCTCCAGACAGCCATAGGCCCATGGCCCACCCCTTCCCTCTGCTGGGCCACAACAAACCCCTAGTTCTGGGTCAGCTTCCACATCACAGCAGAACTGAGAGAAAGTTAAACCTGAGAACCAGAGTACCTCGGAATCTTGGTTTTCTTTCCCCCTATGTGGCCAAGTTGTATAGTCACCCCAAAAGGATTGTGGGGACAGCCTGACAGGGCTCTTCTACCAGAATCCAAACAGGCTCTGAGGGCAGAAAGCACACCCTCTCCCCTGGGCACTACCCTCACTTCTCCATGCTTCTTCCCACTGCTAGATTAAAGACCTGGCAGGGGAAGTTGGGACGTTCCTTTACTCTTGTTGTTTGTCCTTCTTCCTTCATACTCAAGACTAGAAAGAAGGAGCTTTCCTTTTATTTGCCCCTTTTACTTCAAACATTAAGCAGCAAGTTTCAAGGCTTTATTGTCACGGGTTAAAGAAGAATTCCTCTCATTATAGAAATTTGTGAACTCAGTTCTCCAGGCTCTGCTTTTGAAAAAGGGCAGAGCATTGATGAATTCAGGAAATTAAATTAATTTAATTAAATCTGGTTTGTAATATTACTACGGTGTTGTTTAAATCTATTTTGCATATTGGACACCAAATCTTCCCTCCCCCTCCCCTACTCTCATCTCCCAATTCCCTCCTTCTTCCCCTCTTCTCCTCTCCCTCTTCCGTTCTATTCCCCCCGCTTAATTCTCCTTTCCTTTCCTCTCCTCCTCTTCTTCTTCCTCTTCCTCCTTCTCCTCCTTTTCTTCTTCTTCTTCATTCCTTCTCCTGATATTATTACTATTACTACATCCTTTATAACAAATCCTAATCCTTCCCTTAGGCAATGATACCTCAAAGAGAAAGAGAAAATGCTCAAAAAATCACATACACACAAAATTTCATTGAATCTCTTTCAAAATACTACTCATGTCAATCAGGGTCCCAGCAGGAAAGAGCTAGAACACTCAAATTGTATAATTTGAAGAGAACTTAATAAAAGACTATCTGCAAAGCTGGGGGCCAACTAAAGAGAAGCTACAAGAGAAAGTGCAGCCCCCTGAGGCTGGACTAGGTTGGAAGGCGTGTCCGGGGGGTGCTGTGGGAAGAGGGCTATCTGACAGCTGGGGCCTGGAGTTGAGAAACGCAGGCAACCCACAGCAACCCAAAAGAAAGGCACCAACTTCACACCCCCATTTTCCTCCAATTTCCATCTCGTTCTCCTCGTTAGCCAAACCAAGCAGACACGAGAGACCAAGAGAACCTGTTGATACCATCCCTAGAGGTTGGTCTAGGGTCTAGACTGTGGGTATTTACACTTTAGACTGGTCTAGACTGTGGGTATTTACACTTTAGACTGGTCTAGACTGTGGGTATTTACACTTTAGACTGGTCTAGACTGTGGGTATTTACACTTCAGACTGGTCTAGACTGTGGGTATTTACACTTTAGACTGGTCTAGACTGTGGGTATTTACACTTTAGACTGGTCTAGACTGTGGGTATTTACACTTTAGACTGGTCTAGACTGTGGGTATTTACACTTTAAAAGGGAAATGCATTAATTCAAATGAACCTCTAATTGACAAAATATGGGAGCAGGGCAGGTGTGTGCAACCCTTCCCATCTTGTTCCTAAGAGAAAAGGCGAGGTTGATCCTGGACGAATAATAAAATTGATCAGATCTCGTCTTGAGCAGTTCCTGACCTCCCTACTGCACCTGTTTCCCAGGAGGAAGGTACCAGCAAAGTGTGATCACGCTTGTCAGAAAGGGGACCATTGTGCGCAATTTGAAATGTTATCCAAAGCAAATGGACAATTAGCAAAGTTATCACTGAAATTGTCATTGGGAATCATTTTCGAAATAAAGGACCTTGGTTCTAGAAAAAAAGTCTGTTGATTTTTCAGAGAAGATGTCTCTAGTTACAAGATTCCAATTTTGACGATGCGTTCCATCATCGTGCACCTCCCCTTGATGATCTGAAGTTGCATTAATAAGACAGTTGAAAATAAAACTAAAATTAAATGAAAATGAAGACCATACAAGAGATGTGAAAATGATTAGAAAATGTCTATAAGCTGGTTTTATTCCCTCAGAAACCAGGCTATATGTTTAAAGTGCCATTGCCATTACTTCACTCATCATTTCAAAATGTTTGCATGGCTTTTACTTAACTGAAAGCAAAGAAAAGAATAAGCCCATGCCATGGCCCTGAAGCAAAATTCCCCATACGACATGGGGGTGGCAAGTGGTCAATGACTTGATTTCAGTGATTAACAAAAGGAAGAGGAACTTCCTTCCCCTTTTCGTGGCCAGAGACTGGGTGGAAACCCACAGCAACCATTCCAGACAGATCCCACTGTCTTTTCATGGCACATCTGTTGGTTTCCAGAGCCCTTTTCTTAGTGGGGTCCCCAATCCAGGGACCCTGCCCTCCTCAGCCTCTTTGCTTACAGATGGGCCAAGCCCAGATGTGGGGGGGGGGGGTTGTAGCAAACAAGTGGAAAGCGGGGCAGGCGTTTTCCCTTTTCCAGATAACTCTATACCACCGAGATGTGATAAATAGGAAAGAGAATAGGTTGAGGAGAGAGGGGTGTGTTTGGCCTGGGAGAGAAGGGAAGGCTGAAGGGGAGAGGACTTGGGGACGCATTGGGACAGGCCAGGCTGCAATGGTGACCCAAACCATCCCTCCCTCACCACCCCAGCCCCCAACTCAGCAGTTAGACTGCCCATCTCTCTGCCTCCTCCCCTGCACAGCCTGAACGCACAGATTCCGTCCACTCGCCCATCATCCCAGCACTGAGTTCCTGGAACAAAGGAGCCGGGATTAGTGCTCTTGGGTTCCTGCAGTGGCCAGCGGCCCGTGGTGCTGACTCACCACCCTGGCCCAGCCTTCCCCAAACCCCAGAGGCTGCTGGTCAACCAAGGCTGGGCAAATACCACTGAACCACCTGGCTGAGGACAAGTTCTAGAGAGCCCCAGGCTCCTTGAACTTGTCTCTTGGGCCTAATCCTTGGACTAACTGAAAGAGGCCAAGACGAAAGGGATTTCCTCCGGTGTCCCTGTGGTATAGGGCTGTGGCCAAACCCCTCTCCCCGGTGGTCCATGAAGGACACTCAGGGTCAGCCCCAGGGCAGCGTTTCAGGAAGTGGGGGCTGTGGCCAGCTGCACCTGGGTGTTGGAATGCAGATGCCCGGGCCTCACCTCACACGTGGTGAATCCAATCTCAGGAAGTGGGGCCCAGGAATCTTCATTTTTAACACTCTCTATGGTATCTGTACTGGTCCATCTGCCGTGACTTTATTTTACTGAACAATTTTGTTGAACATAATTATCCAACACAGGGGCTGGCAGGTAAATTATGGCACACCAGGTAGCACGGTGATTATGCAAATGCAAAAAGGAATTCTGCGGCTTTGTTCTACGAATAAGAAATACCGAGATAGAACCCTAAGGTGGCCATCAAAACAGACAATAATATGTTCACTATGACACAGTTATGTTAGAATACATACGTTCACATGCAAGAATTGGAAGAAAATAGGCAACAATGAAAATAGTTCTCAGAGAAATGGAATTATAGATGATTTTTCCCTCCAGATTTTCCTATGTGTTATCTGAAAAAGCGAAGTCACTTTTAATGTTGTAGCAATGTTGCATTTACAATAAAATGACTACCCCTCTACCTCTGACCCAAACGCCACCCACCAAGTATGCATAAAATATTCCACTAGGTGCTGCTTGATGGAAACTGAATCAGACAATCCAACCCTCCCAGGAAAGAAAACTTCAGTGGTAGTCCCTGGGCCACTGATCATGCTTAGGGTTAAGCTGTGTGCATGTGCGTGTGCGTGTGTGCGTGTGTGTGTTGGGTGGGGACGGCCTGCGCCTGCGAGGCTCCAAGGCATCTCCAAACAAGGAACAGATCAGCCCTTGTGCCTGGCCCTTCTGAATTTCAGCCCCACTTCTGAACAGATCATTTGGACCCACTGCTCCGCCCCAATCAGCACTGAATCTCCAATAGCTAAAGACCCCACTGATCTTTCCTGTCCTGAGGATACTGAAGAGAACTTCTTTTCTGTGGCAGAGAGCTTGGGCTGGACGTGAGCTGGCCTGAAGTGCTGTCAACAAGAGCGGGCTTCCTCATTTTTGGGAAAGATGAAGACAGGAGCTTGGCCAGCCCCTGGAGTGGGGGGTGAGGGGGTGAGTGGGCCACAAGGAGCTTTGGGAATCAGCTCAAAGGGGCATGGCCCCTCCCTGCACTCCATGCCCTCCCCTCCTCCCGCCTCCCCACAGACCCTGGTTGCTCTGCTCCAAATCACAGGCTGCTGCCAATTACAAAAGGACACTTAACTCTGTTTCGCAGCCCCTTGATTGATAGCACTGGGGAGTGAAATTATAAGCCTTAATGATCACGTTAATTTCTGGGGAAAGGGAAGCGGTCAGAAGAGGTTCTCAATCATAAGTGCCACAATCAGCTGGGTGAGTTCAATGACAGGCCAGAGCAGGAGAAGAGGGGAAAGAATTAACTTTCTTAAAGGTCATCAGAGAATAGGAGGGAGTAAACAGGGGAACTGGGGAGCGAGGGGCACAGAGGATCCCAGGATCCCTGACTGAAGACCTGGCTGCATGCTGGAATCTAAAGCTGGGCAGCTTTAGAAATACTGATGCCGGAATCTGCCTCAGACACTCCAATTAATTGTTCTGGGATGTAGCTGGGGTATTGAGAGTTTCGACGCCTCCCTAGGTGATTCAATATGCATCCAAGATTGAGAATGACTTGTCTAAATGAAAGTAATTTAGGGGCAAATAGCCAAGGTTGAACACATTTGGAAATGCATTTAATCTGATTAGTTCTTGCCACCAAGTAGAATTTCTTCTGGTGCTCTGCTAGCCACGTTTAAAGAGAACGATCCTGGGATGTTAGAACAGAAGAAGGGGCATTAGGCGTCATGGAGGCCAGCGTGCCTTTGTACACGTGAAAACACGATTGTGCCCGGGGATTGACTAACTTGCCCAAGGCCACATGGTCATAACTAGAATCCCAGCCTTTGCACCCTGCCCAGTGGTGGGCCAGCCCCTTCCTGGGCAGAGATGTTCCTGACAGATGTTTGGTAGAACAGGAGCTGTGAGCTGTTTTCTAGCCTTGATGGTAGAAGGGCACAGGCCTCTCTGATGGCTCAGTGTCCGGGCACATAATGGTTGGTGGGCGTCAGAGATACACGTTCCATGGACCAAGGAAGGCCATCTGACTCACTTTGGGATCAAACCTGTGACTTTGGCCTCCTTGATACTTTGACTCATGCACGGTTTCCTGACAAGCACTACAACACTTTGGCATGTCATGAAGATGCCCAGGATATGTGGCAACATCCTGGTTTTGTCATCTGAGCGCCTGCCTGCTGCCACAAAGGCTGGCCTAGCTCAGCTGGAGGTCCTGCTGACTCTCTCTAACGGTCTATGCTCAGGGCAGCAATGTCCAGAGGAAAAAGCTACTTCAATTCCTAAATGAATTTCCAAACTCTAAAAAAAAGAGAAAGAGAAGAAACCATCTGTCATCTTTTGGTAAAGGTACTGGAGTTATTTGGCTAAGGAGAATCGTTGTTTTTCAATTTCCAGAAGTGATTATAAAAAATTGTTCCTGTAAAATGGATGGCTTGAGATTCTTAGAGCAGCATCTCAGAAGCTGAAAGTGTCAAACTGCTCCTACATTTTAATTTATCCACCTTTTCTCTACTTTCATTGTGATGTGGGAAATCCCAAAAGTTTGCAGTAGTGGCATGGACTGAAAAGTTTGGGGAACAAAGCTCTAATCATGAGTACAGGGTGAGACCTGCTTCACCAGTCCTGTAAGCATTTTTGCAGAGGCATATTCATAATAGAAATATATGCATTCTCTGTATTTTTATAACAGCTTCTGAAGTGTTCATCAAGCCAGTGTCTGATTAAGCACTTTTAAATTCTGAGCAATGAAATGGGCCCTCTCATACCCTCTTGGCAGGAGTGCAAATTGATACAACCCTTTTAAAGAGCCATTTGGCTCTATCTATTAAAATTAAAAATGCATATAATCTTTGAGTCAGAAACTCCACTCCAAAGAATTTATCCTACAGTAATACTCCTATAGGTCCATAGAAATGTACATAGAAGGATGGGACTTTGTAGGTTAGTTTTATCATAGTGAAAAACTGCAAACAACCTAAGGTCAGCAATAAGGAGTTGGTTAAACTGTAGCCCATCCGTAAACTGGAATTCTAGATAGAGGTTAAAAAGAATGGAGTAGATCCATATGTACTTACCAGAAGAGATAGCCCCCAAAAATAAATTTCAGAAAGTAAAGTGTTCCCATTTTATAAAAATGATTAAAGGAGTCAAGTGCTTTGCAGGTGGACTAATGGATTCAGCTTTTGGTCTCTAGATTGAACTAAAAACCTTGAACTATAAGTGAGATAATTTGGGAGATTCAATTCAATTACTAAATTCATCCCCTGTTCTCTCTCTTCCCTTTTGTCAAAAGACAACTAAAATGTATTCAAACAAAAATATAGGACTCAATACCCAATTGTTCAGAATATGTAAATAATGCTTTTGGAAAGCGACCCTCCCAGCATTAGAAAAACCATTTGTCAAAGAAGATTTGAAGGCTGGTTCTTGATTATGGTAATTACCTTGTATATTCAAAGACCAATGTGGACTGTCCCCTACAACACTAGCCGTAGGATGGTTTAAGGACATCTGTCTTAAAATCTGTGCAAGTGGCCCCCAACACTCTTGAAAAAGAACCAAGTTGGATGACGCACACTTCCTGACTTTAAAACTTATTACAAACTACAGTGATTAAAACAGGGTGGAACAGGCATAAGGATAGATTTAGAGACCAGCGAGAATTCAGAGTTAAGTCCACACATCTGTGGCCAAAGATGCCAAGTCCATTCAAAGGGGAAAAGAATAGTCTCTTCAACAATTAATGCTGGGACAACTGGAAATCCACATGCAAAGGAATGAATGTGGACCCCTACCTCCACAATCTACAAAAATTAATTTTAAGTAAATCAGTGACCTAAATATAAGAGCTAGCACTCTGAAGTTCATATAATAAAACATAGGGGAAATATCCTCAGGACATTGTAGTGGACAGTGGATTTTTCAGTTTTACAACAAAAGCACAAGCAACAAAAGAAAAAATAGATAAAATAGACTTCATCTAAATTAAAAACTTTTGTGCATAAATGCATATTGTCAAGAAAGTGAAAGACAACAGCTAAGGCTGCCAGAATGCAATACACCAGAGAAAGACTGGCTTTTATAAAGGGGATTTATTTAGTTACAAAGTTACTAATTTGGGAAGGCACGCAGCTACGTCGGATGGCCCCCTCTCCTGGCTTCTGGGTCCAAACAGCTTTCACAGAGGTGTTTCCTTTCTGCATCTCCAGAGGTCTGGGTCTGAGCTGCCTCTGAGTGGTGAGCTGAAGTGTGCTGGGCTGCTGAGCTGTTTTCTGACCTCTCCTTTTAAGCCTTACTCATTGAGGAAGGCACTCCCCTCAGCCAACTGCAGATTTAATTAGCCATAGGTGAAATTCACCTGTGACAATTTAAGTCCACAGCAAAAGAACAACTGGGCACCATCACCTGGTCAAGTCGACACCTGAATCCAGCAACTACAATAACTTACAGAATAGGAGAAAATATTTGATAAGCATATATCTGATAAGGGTTTAATCTCCAGAACATATAAAGTAACTCTTACAACTCAACAAGAAGAAGACAAACAACCCAATTAACAAATGGGCCAAGGATTTGAATAGACATTTCTACAAAGAAGATATTCAAATAGTCAATAAGTACATGAAAACATGCTCAACATCATTAGCTATTAAAGAAATGCAAATCAAAACCACAATGAAATCCCACTTCACACCCACTAGAATAGCTATTATTTGCAAAACCGAAAATGTGTTGGAGAGGATGAGGAGCCATTGTAGGTGGCTATGTAAGATGATGCAGCCACTGTGAAAAATAGTTTGGCAGGTCCTCAGAGAATTAAGCATAGAATTAGCACAAACATTCAGCAACCCCACCCCTAGATATAGGCCCCAAATAACTGAAAGCAGGAACTCAAGCAGCTATTTGAACACTGATGTTCACTATAGCATTATTCACTATAGCCAAACGGTGGAAGTCACCTAGACCAGTTTGAATCTGTTGTGTACCCTAGAAAAGGCAAGTTCTTTAATCCGCATTCAATATTGCTGGGTGGGGCTCTTTGATTGTTTCCATGGAGATGTGACCCACCCAATTGTGAATGGTACCTTTGATTAGGTAGTTTCCACGGAGATATGTCTCCACTAATTCAAAGTAGATTGCTAACTAGAGTCCCTTAAGAGAGAACCATTTTGGAAAAAGCTTTAGAGCCAACAGAGCACACGCAGACAGTGATTTTTGGAGATACAGAAGGAAAATGCCCCAGGGAAGCCTTATGAGCTGAAAGAGAAAGCTAGCTGATGTCACCATGTGCCTTCCCACCTGAGAGAGAAACCCCGAACCTCATCAGCCCTTTCTTTGGAGTTAAGATATCATTCTCTGGATGCCTTAGTTTGGATATTTACATAGCCTTAGAACTATGAACTTGCAACTTAATAAATTCTCTTTTTAAAAGCAATTATATTTCTGGTATGTTGCATTCTGGCAGCTTTAGCAAACTAAAACACTACCCAAGTGTCCATCAACGGATGAATGGATAAACAAAGTGTGGTACATCCATACAATGGATTATTATTCATCCATAAAAAGAAGTGAAATGCTGGTACATGCTGCAACATAGATGAACCCTGAAGAAATCATGTGGATTGAAATAAACAAGACACAAAATGATATATATTGTATGATTTCTCTTAGATGATAAAACTTAGAGTAAGCTAATTCATAAAGTTAGAAACCATAATAGTGGTTACCAGACATAGAAGGAGCAGGGACTGGGGAGTTAATGCTCAATGGGTATGAGTTTTAGTTTAGGGTGATGGAAATAGGTATGGATAAAAGTTACATAGTACCGTCAGTGTACTCAATGTCAAAGAATGGCCCATTTAAAATGGTTGAAATGACTTTTATGTTATGTGTATTTTAATACAATGAAAAATATGGAAACTCTGTATTTATTTATAACATAAAATAATTAATTTTTTTAAAAACCTTGCAACTAGTAAGGTTGTAAAAGTACCCAAGGGAGCCCTTCCTGAGATTACATCCACAGCGACTTCAAGGATTCCACAAGATCTCAGTGGAGACTGTCGCTGAACTTTTAAGCTTGGGCCATTTCGTATGTTTGTAATGGCAGAGATGACCAAACCAAAAGCAATTCCAGTCGGAATCAGTCAGCTGTGACTTGTCACAGGAAACTCACCCCTTTTAATCTTGTTAAATAGTTTAAATAGATCGTGATTGTGATAAATTTTATTATAATTCTCAATATTCTCCCCTCCTGATACCCCCTGTCCCCTTAATGTTGGACTTGGTCGTGTGCTTGGATTTGGCCAGTGGCGAGTAAGCAGTGTGATGCAAGCAGCTGCTTTAATATGTGTGTGGTCTGGCTCACCCTCTGGCCCTTCTGCCCTCTGCCATGAAAACAGCATGTTTAGGGAAGCTGCTGGTCCAGAAGGAGGACACCCTGGAGCAAACTTGAACCCAAAACTCAGCCTGAGCAGACAAGCCCTGCAGAGTCCCAGGCATCTGGCAGTCCTGAGTGAGAAGTAAATGCTTGTTGCAGGATTTGGCGATTGGTTATTAGCCACCATCTTAAGGCAAAATCTAACCAAAGGATTAATGAACAGCCTTGGACCCATTACCCACCTTTGTTAAATCTTGGCATTTTTCTCACATGTGTTTCAGATTCTTTTTGTTGTTGTTCAGAAATAAGACATTATAGAATCATTTGTGCCCCTGCCCCCTTGGTACCCTTCCCCAATTCCATCCATCCCTGGAGGTAACCACTATCATCAGTTAGTCTTTATCATACATGTGCTTGTTTTTATACTTTTGCTATATATTTATATATCTTTAAAAATCATGTAGTTTCGTTCTAGATTGTAAAACTTCATAGAAATGGTGCCAAACTGCATGTATGCTTCTACAATTTGCTTTCTCCCCCGTCAACTTTGCATTTCAGATTTACACATTGTGGTCGATTGAAACATGTACCCTAGCAAAAGACATGTTCTTAATCTTAATTTGTGTTCCCGCGGGAGGGAGCTTATGTGTAACTGAGACCTTATGAAGATGTGTTATCAGTTAAGATGTGGACTCATTTATGAACAGGATCTTCTAAGGTCATATTTAGGTGTGCCCTACCTGAACCGGGGTGGCCTTAATCTGTATTGCTGGAGGTTCTGTAGAGAAAAGCCAAACATCAGAGGAAGTCAGGAGGAGACCAAGGATGTCACCTGTGATGACGGAAGCCTGTCACCACCAGAACACCCCAATGCCAGGAGGAAAAAACGGCCTTGTTGGTGCCTTGACTTTGTACTTCTTCTAGCCCCTCGAACCATGAGCCAACAAATTCCTGTTGTTAGGCCAATTCGTTGTGTATTTGTTGTAGCAGCTCTGGCAAACTAAGATACTCATATTGCTACATGAATTCTAGTCCCTTCCCTTTAACTAGTGAAACGTTGTAGGTGTATACCACAAAGTGTCTAGTCTCTGTGGTTGGGCATTTAAGCTGAAAATATGAATTGTGCTGCAGTGGACGTTCTTACATGCATTTTTCAGCACCTTGCTTTCAAGACGAACTTCTTGCTCCTTGTGGAATCACAAGGAGTTTGCATGGCTGCCTGAACTACCTGCTAGGCCATCTTAGCCAGGAGTTGCCTGGACTCTTGCTGGAGCCGCTGCCCAGGAAGAGCTCACAGCACCTGAGGCCTTTGACACCACTGATTCCTACCTCACCCCCTCTGGCTATGAGGCTAGTCTCTGAAATTTGCTGGGAATACCTGGATGCCCTTTCTACTGCCTCTTCCACAAAAATGTAGCTCTGTGGGTCTTCATGTTTTATTTGTCCGATCATTCAATGATTTCACGTTCCTAGTCAGGACTGAAATGTTGGCAAGAGAATTAGAAACAGAGAAGGGAATGAAATCTCTGTTAATCGGTCTCTTTCCTCCTCACACAGCAATTTTTTCTAACAGATGCAATTACATTTGAGAGTTGTAGAGAACAGAGTCTTATGCTTTATTTCTTTATTCATCATTTTACAAATGGGATTCACTGTAAAAAGGAAATTGCCTTTGTACTTCAGTTCTTCAGCCTCTGGGCTGATGTGCCTTGAGCTTCAGTTTGAACACCAGCTGCTGCTGGAGGGAAAGAACCAGTCAGGGAGAGAGGCTGAGAAATCAGGCAAAGCTCCTTTAAATTCAATATATTTTATTCTTTGTAAATACAATGAGTACAACTTTTTAACTTCACAAATCAGTTAATTCACTTTGTACAAGAAAAGTTTTACTCATCCTATGATAGTCCAAGTGCTGATTTTTTTTCTCAGTGCTAGTACCTAATAAATCAAAATGTGTAAAGTACAGCAGCTATTTCAAAATGTTTGTCTCTACATATCCATAAGTATAGATTCATACCAAAGGAGCAGCTTATAGTGTAGGACTGTGTGCGTGTGTGTGTGTGTGTGTGTGTGTGTGTGTGTGTGTGTGTGTGTTTTCAAGGCTTTACTAGAAACCAGAGTTTTCTGAAAGGCATTGAAGAGTCTCAGACTGTAAGCAATGGACCAATCAAGAAATCATTTAGCATTTCTCTCCTTGAAGTTCCTTGTGGCACATACTCGTGTTCATTTACCAGCCGGTGTGACTCACTGAACCACGAGCTGGACTCCCATTGCCTTTGGTTTCAGCACTACGTTAATGGGACAGCAAACTGCCTCACTCAAAACACTCATCTCCACTTTATTTGGTTTTGCTGTTTGTATTCATCCTCCCTCGACTTGTGTTCTTTTAGTAAAGCTCTTCTATTTTTGAGATGTTACCCAACCTGAAGTCCTGGTGAAAATCTCACTTTCATCCATCAATTCTTTTGAAAAGGTTGCTTGGCCTATGGTATTAAAAGAAAAGGAGGAACAGAGACAGGGAGGGAGAAAGGAAGGGAAGGAGGGAGGGAGGGAAAGGAAAGAAAAATGATAGAGAAAAAGCAAATCACATGGTATAAGCTACTTTTCACTTATTAACTCAGTTCTGAAGGCCACTTAATGATGTATTACAATAGAGGGGAAACTTTTGATAAAATGATTTAAAACCTAACCATTATTTTAAAAATAAATGCTTCAACATAAGATAATTCTGAAGGCCGCTGTATGATACAGAGCAATGTTTGGTCACCCAACTATATATACGCTAAAAGGGGAAAGAAATCACTACTTTTGTTTCATCTTTTCATAGTTCAGCCCAATCTTCCAGTGAGAGGCAGGACGGCATGACCTGTGGCAATGCCCAATTTAGAACCCCCCATCCCGGGGCATCACAGCAGCGGGTTCTCCTGCTCAGGTGATTTGGTCAGGCTCCCCTGCTTTCCAGGCCGCCCTGCCCTGGTTGAGGCAGCAGGTTATAGTTGCTAGACCTGTTTTGTGTCAATTGGCATTTCTTTTCCTGAAGGCTACACATTCCCAAGTTTACGCTTCCTGAAAGGTTTGTTAGTTGACGCTTGTTCTCCATGGGTCGAAGTTCATCTGATACTGTCCCATCCTGAAAAGTGGGTACTTTCGGTAACTAGATATCACTGGATTTGTACATATCTGAAAGCAGTCTTGTAATTGGCACATTGCCAATGGTTTTTTTGAAAAACACTTCTTCTATGGTTGATGGGCTAATAGAACGTAAAGCTGGCAAAAGCAACAGGAGTTTTCCGAAGCGACAGGGTTGAGTGGGATATCTGAAATATGAGACAGTAAAGTCAGAATCCATTACTGATGGAAATTAATATCTTACACTGGAACACACATCACTTGCAATATAATTGCCTGATTTTTGCCTCTTTAATAACACACTATCCCTGCCACAGAGCCCTAGCCAGGTATCACTGCCCTGTTTCGGAGGTAGAATAATTAAGGTCTGGAAAGCATAGATGATATTGCCAAAAAATTACATGGTGCTTCTCTCTGCATTAGCAAAGAAGTCACATTTAATTTGGAGAAAAAGTATTTTTAAGAAATGTAGTACTCATTTTAGGCCAAATATTAAACTTACGGTTACCAATATAGAAAACAACCACGGTGTTGACAATAAAGTTGGCAATAGAATCCAAGTTTTCTAATTCTCAGGGTTCCTTTACATGGCTATTTCCCTCAAATAAAATGGCTCCCATTCCTAAGCAATTCTCCAAATTATTATTCAGACATTATACTTAGTCACTCTCAGGAATAATTCCATCCTTATTATATTGCAAATTAAAGACTAAGTTCTGTTGGGTGGCAGTGCCACCCAACTTTCATGTCAATGAAATTGGCATATAATTAAAGACGTGAGAAATTGCTTAACAATTTCCTCTCTTGATGTCCAACATACATCTGTGCTCAGATGGGCAAGTTCATTATTCTGCTGCCTTCGGATGCCTGTAAACCACTCCCTCGCTGCAGTCCTGATTCAGCCACAGCCGATAGCTCAGAATCACTCCATAAGGAGGGCTCCCTTCACTGAAACAACCCCCCTCAGGGAAACATGTTTGTGACTAAGCAAGGCTCAACCCATGGCCACCAGGTACTAGAAGCTGAGGGATATCAAAATTCCTTCAAGAGTTGGGTGGCTGGATACTGTATTTAACTGCCTGACATTCCATCTTGCAGATCGAGTCCAGGAGAGCACCTTTCATGCTTGTTTCAACTTTGAGCACATGAGATCCCCTCTCCTTTTTGTAATATGAGGCTGATAGTTCATTCTGCGCCTCTGAGGACCTCCTTTGGCTCTTTCACTATCTAGAATCATGGCCACCCATGGATGAGGACCACTAGAGCATATCTAATGATGTGGTATGGAAATGGTGAAGGTTATGTACATTTTGGAAAAATGCCTAGATCCCATCACTTGTTCTCCTTGCTGAATCCATCTCCTTTGATCCCTGGAATGTAATCCCAAGACCCATGTCTCCCTTGTGCCTTGCCCAGCCCTCTTCTCAACAGCTGTTCACAGCTCCAGGTGGAAGAGAGAGAACTCTAGAGGAGGTTAGAGACAATGGCTACCTACACAAGTCTTCCAAGTCTGCAGCAGCCACTCAAGGTGCAGGAAATGTCCATAGTGAGAAACCATTCTGGGAAATAATTACTTTTGGAAAGGATGGATTTTGGAGAACCCAAAGATAATTAACTCTTGACTTTCTGTGAGTAGATCATCTATTCATCTACTTACCCACTTCTTTTATTCTCTGGGTGAGAAAGGGCTGGTTAGCCAGTCAAGAATTAATTCAGGGTCTATTATGTGTGGAGTACTGCACTACCTAGAATCGATGTGAGGGTTGGTGGGGGGACAGTGTTTCTGGCTGCTCAAGACTTCAGTTTTGCATATCTATGCCCCTGATTCCATCCATTAGCATGAAAACTGGAGGTTTTTCTTCAGGTCCAAGTGATTTGATCACAGATTCAGGTATTTGATCTTTATCAAGTTACAGCATACGGTTTGTATGAAATGCTGAATAAATGCTAATTCCTAACCTTCTCCTTAAATCCTAGATAAAGAGAGAAATGATTTACAGAGCTGTAACGTACAATTAGCTCAGTTTTCAGGTTAACTTTTCATTTCAACTTCAGATTTCATTTTTATGGACAGAACAGCACTAGAGGAAAGAGCAGTCACTGATTTGAAGGAGCTAAGGAAAGAAAAGTTTTGTCACATATATGACTCCAGATATTAATATTAAATTATAGCTGACAGCATGAAATAAGAACTCTCTTTTGAAGTAGATGTGTTCCTCCCACAAATAATTTCTTTGTTTGGGGGGTGGCTGGATGGACAGGTAGCCTACTTGCCATTTCTCTAATGTTAGTTTGTGGTTGAATTCACTCAGGCCATCTCCGAGCAGCACCTTCTGACCTGCCAGGCTCCCTGGGACACTGTCCCTCCCCCCTCAACTTTGCCCTTCTACCAACCGGTTCTAAGGACTGGCTCTTGTTGCACCCCTTTCCCCCTTCTGAGACGCCTTCTATCATTCCAGAACCAATTCATATGGCATCTCCTCCGTCACCCTTTTCAGATTTCCTCTTTCCTCCTCCTTTCCACCAGAATTCACATCTCACACGCCCCACTTTGCTTTTCTTGCTTCTATGGTCCAATCAGAGTAACATCTCCACCTACTTTACATGATGGGGGGGGGTCTTGTTCTTTTTTGTTCCCCTCAAAGCCCACCAGGAGCTCTGCACATAGTGAGCACTCGGCAAAGGACGGACAGAATTAGTAACTAGATTCCACCTTCCTTTCGATGCTTATACCTTAATTGCTCCAATGTCAAAAATCATTTAGGAAATATAAGTGATTTTTCAGTGGAGAAAAGGTGCCTAAATTATTTACTGCACCGTTTTAGAATTCGGGGCAAATATTAAGTACCTATTGTAAATATTCTGAAAGTCAATGTAAGTTTTAAATTAGATAACAATGGCACTCTAATTTGGAAAAAAACATATATACATGAACTGTCACTCAACACAGTTTCAGTGATATTCCATAGACAGGGAGCAGTTCATTCATTCGATACTCAAAAGAGGATTTCTAATAGAAATAAGCACATCCTAGCAAAAGTGTTATCAGTCCAAATGCATATCACTGACTTGGGATTTTTTGACCCCATAGAGGAGAACTCATTAAAGGCCTATAAACGTCTGAGGTGATGGAAATGGGCTTCCATGGGCTCCCCTTCAAGACCAATCTAGAGAATAAACAACAATACAACCTCTTCTAACTTCAGATCTACCAAGGCCTTACTTGATAAGCTAGAGAGATTCCACTGCCATTTTAAGAAGCCTTGCATTTTTCAACTGAAAAATGGAATCAGAAGTCCTATACCTCTTGTCCAATGGTGGGCTGGGAGAAGCCTGGCTGGAGCCCCTCATGACCAAGAGTTTTGATGCATAGCCAAGACAAGCATCCCCCAGTGGGCCCTGTTGGACCTGAAGTAGCCTGGCGCTGTGACTCAAAATAACTCCACAGGTAACAGTTCCCAGAGTCAAACAGCAGTCACGATGGGTGAAGGTGGCCTCTCGGGGCAGCTCCCTGGCCCTTCTGTTTGGAACTGACATCTGAAGAAAGGCACTGCCTTTTTTAATGAATGGTTAGACCTTTTCTAATATATCAACCATAGCATTTTGACCTTTCTTTTGACCCTTTCCATATCTGGGTCCATTCACATAAATTAGTTCAACTATTTCGGTGGATCAGCTTGTTTGACCTAGGCCACTGGAGTGTGTCTGGAAGTGCTTTCACCTTGATAATCTAATTTGATTTGTTCCTTTGACCCACCCTAAGAGATAGATAAGGGCAGCGATTCTAAGTTAACTCGCTGGCAACAGGATAATTAGTCACAATGTTTGAACTGGCTTCTTACTGCCTGCTCCCACGTTCACAATGGGAGCAATTTTCTTAAGTACATGTTCAAGGCAAATGAGAATCACCTGGTATGGATGTAGCTGTTGAGAGTGAGCTGAGCCTCGTCTTGAAGAGCTGCAATAGCGGCAGCATTCCGGAAACTTCTCAGTTCAGAACCACTGTGTGTAGGAACTAGAAATGAAGGTCAGGAAACTGTGATAGGCAGCAGAGAAAATGCAGGAGGGGAAAGCACTTCTCTGGAAGTGGATGGCCAGCCAGGAGAACAAGCAGCTCCTCAGGGCTGCAGAAGAGGGGGCCAGCCTAATGGCATCTGCTCCCTCGAACATCAGGGATTAGCTTGGATTTTGAGATGGCTGGATGGATGAGTGAAGTGGCCAAACTGCGGAAGGAGAGGAGACAGGGGGTTGGGTCTGCTTACCAGCTTTGAAAGTGACAATGCATTTTAGACAGGCAAATTCAGTAGCATCTAATCGGAGTTGTCTAAATCGAGCCACCACCTCTTGCAAAGCCTGTATTTCAGATATGATCTTGTTCAGCTTCTGGGAATCTGTGTTGTCACCATTCATGCCTAGAATGAAAATATGGAATAAATGCTCTAATATGAAGGCATTTTCATGATTTAATATTGATTTTTGACAAAATCCTGCATATCAACATCTATTCAATTGTCATTCTAAGATATCTGATTCCATGTAAACTGGCTATATTGTATGAAAGTTAATATAAAATCTTCTCTTGGATGATAACAAACACAGTAATTTGCATTTAAATAACAATGCAAGCAGTCATGAATACAACAAAACAACATTATTTGCATTTAAATATAGATTTATAAATGACAGGTATACTCTATTGTTCAGCAGGAATTTGTTATTCTTTACATGTTGTTCTTTTTTCAGTGATGTATTTTTATGGTAATTTCTACAACAAAGTCATTAAATTGTGCAATTCTTACCAGATACAGCCAGTAGAGTGTTAGCATCAACCGGAATGGCCCATTGTGCTATTCCTAGAACAAACAGTTCTCTCCAAGCATCTTCCAAAAGCATCAGCTGTCGTACAATAGATGTATAATATAATATAGTGTGTAATTTATAAATTTATAAACAATTTCAATATGTAAATTTCCATTATTTTAAAAAGTGTTTTAAATGCCTGCCTTGGGTAAATTTTTTCTGAATATTCTAGCTTTCCCTTTATCTTTTTGAAAAGGTGCCTATACATAAGCACATGCATTTCACAGCCATTTCAATTCCCCAAAGTTTGCTCTCCCAGGAAAGGGTTTACCCCTCTTGTCCTTGCATCCACTCATTACTGACCCACTAGAAACTTCTCCTCAAAACAAGGCTCGAGGAAGTGCCTACAGCAGCTCAGCAGGCCTGTCCCCCTCACACAAAATGCTGATGATGTCAGAGTTGAGGATTTCTGACTAAGCCTACAGATCTGGGCTCCCATCTTCCTGGTGGGGGCAGGGGGTGGGTGCTGGGAGAAAGAGGGAGAGAGGGAGAGAGAGAGGGAGAGAGAGGGAGAGAGAGAGGGAGAGAGAGAGGGAGAGAGAGAGGGAGAGAGAGAGGGAGAGAGAGAGGGAGAGAGAGAGAGGGAGAGAGAGAAAGAGAGAGAAAGAGAGAGAAAGAGAGAGAGAGAGAGAGAGAGAGGGATATCACTAATTCCCAAGAGGCCTGCAGGGAAATCAGGGTGTAATTATGTTAATGGGGTTTTGCTGAGTTTACCTCCTCTCACTGCCTGATTTTTCTGAGAATCATAAGTGGACAGCATCAAGGTGCTTGTCATTTTCATTCTAATAAAATGTGCTACTGAATATTTAAAATGAAAATCTGTCTCTTTTTCCAAATTGGTATACTGGATCCCACTTCACTGCTGTTGCTTGTTGTTGAAGGGTTTCTACCCAAAGGCTAAGTGGCAGGCAGTAAGTAAATTTCTGTTTGTATTAAAGAGTGGACAAATACTTATTTTGAGAAAAAATAGCAATTTACACACACACACACACACATACACAGCAAGTGATTAGAGCCAACCAGTAAATCAGTAAACTGGTCAATTGATCTTGATCTTGAAAAATTTCCATTAAAAAAAATCCCTCCCAAATTAGCTAATTCGGGAAGACTTAGGTAAAGGATTTCCTTTTGGGAGCTAAGGGCTGAATTATGAAGTCATGTAACCCAAATCACAATTAGATCTAAAGACTTAAATTTTTATTTTTATTTATTTATTTATTTATTTGCATGGGTAGGCACTAGGAAGCGAACCCGTCAAGGCTTAATTTTAAAAATGCTTTAATTTCAGTTTTATTGCATCAAGTACAGGAAACAACTATTTAAAAATTCAAGGTAAAAAATGATCTATCTGTGGCCATCTGTAAAAGTACAGGCCATGAAAAAAGAGCAACCAAAGCTAGAAGATTAAATGTTTTTTGTACATTGCCAGATCTCTCTGCAGGAAATGTACTTCATATTAAGGGGCACTATTATGCCTTAATTAAGTATGAAATAATTCATTTCACACCTTGTGTTTGGAACTACTTACTAGCCTTTTGTAGGATTTGTCATTAATTTCTGTGAAGACACTGATAACAGCCATTGGTTGTGAACACTTCATTTCCTTTCTTTCCTCAAGGTTACAAAAATACCGGCAGGGGCTATTTCTGGTATTCCTAACAACAAAATTTCTGCGGGGGCGGGCCACGGTGGCTCAGCAGGCAAGGACGCTTGCCTGCCATGCCAGAGGACCCGGGTTCGATTCCTGGTGCCTGCCCATGTAAAAAAAAAAAAAAAAAAAAAAAATTCTGCGGTTTGGGTCTATGCAACTTTTAGCAGTGGCCCATATTTTCTCTCCCTCTGAATGTCATTTTTACGACCAGAGAATTATGCAAAACGCTTATTTGTTTACAACATTGTTCAGTGCACTTAAAGGATCTAAGTGAGACCCTAGCATGCAGGAAGTGTCTGATCCTACCAGCTGATAAATTATTGGCCCCAAACTGTATCAATGGAGAATACAAAGCTGTGAACATAAAATAATGAGTAGTTCCAAAAATCTCACAGGAGAATACTCTTATCACCTTACAACTTATCTCAGTTCCAATATTCTTATGAATATTTTTAAATATTTTTAATTTTTATTTAAATTGTTTTATTAATAATTTAAAATTTCATTGATAAAACTTTATTTGAGAGTAAATCTAAGGTTTCATGAAGGAGCATGAACTATACAGCCTACTCTGAACTGTTTGAGATAGGTGGAAATGAATGGGGAGATAGATGGAATGATACAGCAAATGTGGCAAAACATTAAAATTGGCTGAGCTAGGCACTGGGGCTGGGGATATGTTGGAATTCCCTGTATGAGTTTTGTATTATTTTATAACTGTCCTGTAAGTTTGAAATTATTTCAAGATAAAAATTTTAAGAAAAAGTTTGTGATGTCTCGATTAAACTTAAACATTTTTGTCCTTCAGGAAAGATCTAACTTTCCTGAGACACATAATTGCATTTCATACTAAGGATTCTATAGCTATATATTTTGAACCCACGTAAAGAAGCTAGTAAATGAGTTTCCTTATTGCTGGTAAGAACTGATGCTTGGCATTGGTGCTTTATCTGGGTAACATTTATAAGGCTGATTACTGTTGCTTCTTCCTCCCACCTCCCATGCACAAACACACACACACACATCCCCCAAGACTCAGTGCTCTCTTGGTACCTGATCTTGCAAAGACAGCGTGGAGAAAGCTGGCACACTCTTGGCCCACTTGATACTCATAAAGAGAAGCCTGGCAGCTGATTCACACACAGACTCTGTGGCCACCTCATACAGGTACATTGGGGTCCCGTTCACTTCATGGGGGTACTGGCAGGGAAAGAAAGAGAGATACCTGAAAGTGAGGAAACCACAGCTTTGCAGGAAAAGCCAACCTTTTAATTTCGTAATTAGAACAGGGAACAAAATAAAATGGAATTTGGATGATCTACTTAAATGTGCAGTTGCCATAAGTGGGATTGGGGGTGGGTAATCTGTATCTAGATAGTTTGGGAAATAGTATTTGTCGGGAAGGACTTATTTCCACTCTTTGGGGGCCTGTGCCTTTTAGTGGGGCATATGGCTTTTTCTATGCCCTGCAGCAAATTTTCCTTGGGCTGAACCAAGTGCCAGGCCTAGCTCCCAATTTAGACAGGAGCTTCTCATATCTGTGTAAATAAAAATAGATGTGAAAAAAGTATAAATTAATAGGCATCCCAAACACAAATATGCATACGAGTATTTTTAGAAAGGATTAGTATATTATGGAAATATTTCAATTAGACATCTTAATCATTCACAGAGCATTCCCATTCATAACTGACAACATATTCATAACACTACTTTCCCGAGCTTATTATACACATCAAGGGTAAGAAAGCAATATTAAATATTGTGTGTGTGCATGTGCCCAGGTGTTGGGCTTTCCTGCAGTGTGGGTTGCAGCTGGGCCTCCTCGGGGAGAGATCCTGGGCCCTTCTGGCCAGGAGTGGAGGCCTTGGGTAGGTGCCAGCTGGAGGCTGGAGGGCAGCCCCTGGGTGGCGGCCTTTCCAGGTGGTTCTGGCTGAGCCTTTCTACCTGGAGTCAATCCACGTGGCTCAGAAGGGAGTGAGAGTGAAGTGGAAATCAAGCCTAGTCCCTCAAACTCTCCTAACATTTCTCTCTTGTATTAGGGACCCACAGCTTTGCCCAAGACAATAGAGGCCTGCAGTTTGCAAGTGTGGTGAGCTCTGTTCTTCTGGCCTCCAGGAGTACCCGAGTCTGCCCTCTCCACCAGTCACCCCATTACCAGAGGGTGTTTCCTCAGGGTGCAGGTTCCTGGACGCCCTGCAAACTTACTGAAACAGAATCTCTGGGGGCCGGGCCATTTTTAGGCAGCTCACGCGGTGACTCTTCTGCACACTAATGTTGGAGCACCCCTGGCCAAACACCAGAAGGGAAGAGCAGGTGGCCGAGAATCCCCTGAAGAGTCCCGCAGGGCTGGAACACCCAGCAAGGCCTCTCTATCTTTAGTCTGACTCCATCCTAGCGCGGGGGAGATGGCCATGCCCCGGGATGAACTCCCTTGGGCCCAGCGGGGCCACTGACCTTGGGCGTGGGCTGAGCCAGGCTCACGAGGGTCTGCCTCTCGGGGGTGGCGGATACGGCGGCCAGCTCCAGGCCGTGCGGTTCCAGCTGCGAGACCGCGGTGAAGAAGGCCGGCGCGGGCAGCGCGGCCGACGGGAAGTGCGTGGCCGCCCCGTTCTCCTCCTTGTGCCCGCGGAAGTAGAGGGCCACCTGTTTGCGGATGGTGGACGTCCGAGGTCCCCGCTCGTGCTGCACGGCTGCAAAGACAGAGGGACCGACGCACGCCCGGGATCAGAGACGCGGTGACCCTGAGCGGCGGCTGCGCTCCCGAGACCAACGCCAGGTCTGGGCAGGCAAGGTCTCCCAGGAGGTGGCGGAGAAGGAGGGAAGGGGGGATGTGAGGGTGGAAGACGCTCTGAGAGCCTCCCCTACTTTGCATGGGCGAGGAAGCTGAAGCGGAGGAGAGCCTGGCTTCAAAGTACCACCAGAACAACCAAGCCTCACGCAAGATTAGGTGTATTCTCCGTCCATTAAGGGCTTCTCCCCATCCGGGGCGGGGTAAGTGGTGTCGCAGGAAAACCAGACATCTTCTGGGAAGAATAGCCCAGTATCTCTGTATTCTTTATTGATTTCAGTAGTCCCTGTATCCACGTTCCCATAAAAGGGAAAAGGAAACGTTGAGCACAGCCAGGTCCAAACTCTCTGCACAGACTTCACCCGCTCAGCCCAAGGGTGACCCCTCTCCCTTGCTCTGGTGGAAATAGTTTTTGTCTCCCAGGGTCCTAGTAGAAAACGACCCAATCCCCGGGGACGCGGGGGGGGGGGGGGGGACGGGACGAGGGAGAGCACGTCTCGGAGGGTGCTGAAGAAAAGCAGGGGAGATGTGACAATTACCACCAACAGTTTAAACAAACAAATTAATTCAGGGCAATCTTCCACCCGCGGAGCTTGACAACTTGTCAATACACATGTTCAACAGGTGGAATGCTCTCTCCTGCTTCCTGCGCCGCAGAGGGAGCGCTCCCCATAGACGGAGAGCTCCGTGGAGTGCCACTCAGCCCCCGCCGCAGCCAAGGTCAAATTCACTCTGCACCCGGGTTCAGAGGCCCCTTCCGTGCTACCAGCCCATTATCCAGGCCCCACTGCAGCGGCCTGGGGCGCCCTCGCCAGGCCGCGACGAGGGGCGCAGCTTGGACGGCGCTGTCTGCCTAGGAAGCAGTTTAAGGGCCTCTGGGAGCTGGGCGTCAAAACACCTACAAGTGTCACCCTGCTTCCCTGGCCCCCTTTCTTCCTTTTCTGTTGAACCTAGAGAAGGCCCTGGGAACAAAACAGACAGACACAAGCGCTGAACTGATTTTGGCATCTTGGTAAATTTGCAAGTAAAAGCTCGAAATTTCACGTTTCCGTGTTTCTGCAGCCCCCTCATCCCCCACCACATCGTATCCTGGTTCCCATTATCCCTTCCCGCGAAGACTGTCCAGATTTGGAGATGCCAGGGTTGTCTAACAGGCTGCAAAGGGCTGCAAGGAGAGGCGATAAGAAGGGTTAGGGCGCCACGCAGTGGAGTGGGGTCTCCGGGAGCGCTGCCTTCGTGGGGTGCCTGTGGCGCGCACGTGCCGTGCCGTGTGTGAGCAAGGGCAGTTCAAGGTAGTCGGAAGAGGGATCATGCAGAGAGACCGGAAGGATATGACTGAAAGCCCGAGGCCAATTCCCAGCATCTGGAAAGAAGCGCTTGGGAGATGATTTACATGCATAGGAGTACCGTGCATTTTCTGTACATATAATTTACTTACTACTCAATCAGCATTAGGAGAATAAAGAGAAGTACTGATTACCGTCTTTGTTCATGTTGACTTCCAAACACTTCTTCAACCGACACGCCCTGCATTGGTTTCTGTGCGTCTTATCGACGGGGCAGCCTCCCTGGAACAGAGCGCAGACGGTCAGCGGCCCCCGGGGCCTTTGGGAAGCCGGTGCTACGCGGGTTCCGGTGAAACCCGTGGAGGCTGGACCCTGGTCCCACCACAGACCCCGGAGCCGCGAGCCTCGGCCGGTGAAACGCGAGGGCCCAGCTAGAGAGGGGTCTAGGAGTGCCGGGCTACTTGAAGAGGGCCAGCCTCCAGCACTACGAAAGCGGACAAGGAGAAAAGTCTTTCTCCCAGTAGGTGAATGTGGGAGCGCCTGAGCAGAGGAGCTCGCAGTGGGCGGGGTATGTATTTGGGGTGGGGTGGGGGAGACATCCGCCAGCAGCCGAGGTGGTGGGGCCGGGTCTTTTCAGGACCGAAGACAGCGACCTGGCCCCAGAGGAGGAGGCCTCTGAGCTTGGCCGGGGACAGGCTTGGCCATCAGGATCGCTCTCTTCTCCCCCTACCCACCCACTTCCTTTTCGCCAATTTTTCTTTTCGCTCTCAGGTCTTGAGTTTATCCACTTCAGTCACTTTTTGGGTGCGCTCGCTTATCTGTCAGGTTTCCTCCCATATATTCTTCACTCGCCTGTTCTCTCACTTTTGTCCCAAGCCTCTATACTTGAAGTCATTTTTATAACCAGCATACTGAGATTGTCTTAAAGACTAGCCTGGGCCTAGGTTGATGGAAACACGGTCATTCCAGGTAGGTGAGGCAGAAGCCAGAGTGGTTAGCATGGCAAGAACTGGAGTGGGCAGAGGGAAGAATCCAAGGCCTGGGCAAAATGTAGAAATGCCCATTGTATAAATATGGCCAGGAAGATAAAAATGCGATGGACTGTCTGACAAAGAGAAAGTATGCACTGAGAATATTCACTTGGTAACTGAGAAAAGGTAACCACTGCCTTAGAAATATTTATCTAAGATGTCTAAGAAAAGAAATATTTTACCTAATGCAATTTTTTTTTTCTGGAAAGAAATCAGCTATTTTAAAGAGGAAAATTACAGGCAGAATTTGCTAGGGAATCAGTGTTAAGTGTCATTACTGAAGGAACATATATAGAGAGAGATGTATAAAGAGTGATATATGTATATGCATTTGTATACAGAAAATACATATGTAAGTTGCTGCTGTTACATTTGCAGTGGACAGAAGGAGAACAGAATACATTTATTCAATTTTGTTTCATAGTCTCAAAAATTCATGTGCACTGAACTTGGGGTAAGTACATTTCGTTTCTCTAAAATATCCCTCAGGGGAAAAAATTACATGGGAGAATGCAGTTTTATAAGACCACACCCCTTCAGTTTAAAGATGTATTGATTTATTTAAAATAAAAGTGAGGCATAGGTTCATTACAACTTCTAAATGTCTCTACTGTTAATAATAAGTTAGAATATTACTCACCTAATCTTAGAATAAAAGAGAGAAAGGAAATAATTTTTGGTCCCTGTGTGAATTCTTTGGGTCATCCTCACTGGCCGGTGTAATAGCTCAAGGTAAAGAGGTTTGAAGAGCTGTTGTTATTAAATGTAATCATAGGCCTATCCCCAAATGGTGTCCTCTAGTAATCTGATACACATGTTAATGCAAAATGGAAGTCCTTGTTAAGTCTTCAAATCAGAGCAAATGTACATAAATATGTGAACCTGAGAAAGGATGAATGCTTCAGCTCAGCCCATTTGTTTTCTCTGCAAGGAGAGGAACAGGCCTGATGAGTCTATTATCATGCCTTTACAACTGCTTGGATCCACATCAATAGGTAGGACTGACAGCCATCCCTTTTCAAAACACCCAAGCATAAAATCTGAGATTTTGATTCCCCTTTTCTGGAGATCCAGTAAAAGATAATTTAAGCAGAAGCCTCCTCAAATACAATGACCCACAGTAAGCTCACAGCCCCATGGCGCTACCAGATACAGTCTTGCGTGTGGAGAAAGTGGCATGTCCAGAGGGACAAGCTGGACACCGATACAGAACTGTGGACCCAGTTAAACAAGTAGAAGGGCTGGAGAGCTCAAATAACTTGCCCGAATGTAAGTGTCTTTTGAGATGTTGCTGTTAATCTAGCTCTATCGGAGACTGATATGAGCAGTCATGGTTTCAGAAAAAGATTTCAGAATAATTTACTAGCAGCAGTGTGCCTGTGTACATACATTCCACCTATCTATCTATAAATTAGTGAAAGTGTTTTACCTCTTGTTACCAAAGGGCTACTTCTGACTAATGCCCTCTCTGGGATCCTTTTGGGAGTAATAGAGAAAGCCTCTATGTTGAGGGTCTGTATCTCTGGCTAAGGATAGGACAAAGCGTGGCAATGGAAGGCCAGTCTCCTATGTTGAAGTAAGCCTAAGATTGAGTTGGAAACTGAACCAGGGAGTTCTGCCTGCTCTTTCTGGTACCTTTGGCTCACACTCAGCCCTGACCTTCTTCGCTTTGAGGCAATTCTGCCAGCTCAAGACTAAAACACAACCAGGAAAATCTGAGCAGCTCAGGAGGAAGGAAATATGGGAAACTTGGGAAAAGTCCGATTACATCTTCCTTGGGACCTTCGCTTCTTGCTTATGATGATGTTTTCTGACAAGGCCCAGCAAAGACTGAGTAGGTGCTGAAGGCCCCTTGCCTGCTTCCAGACCAGCATTGCTTCTCCAGAGTTGAAAGTGCACAGCCCTCATTATTGGGTCTCAGATAAAAGTGACAGCGACCTTGACTCAGATGTCCATTGCTTTTATCCTCCCATGTAATGATGAGGGGACTGTGCTTGGGTGCTGCTAGGAATTGGGGTGGAGAGGCAAAGTAACATAGCCTTTTCTCCTGCTTGCTACTTGTGGTTTAGCCCCTAAAGATCCTTAGCCCCGGGGGACACCTTGATTGAAAATCTGTCAGATACTTTAAAAGAGGGTGTAGGGAGGCTCTAGGATTTCAGACTTCCTCCTGAGAACTCCACTGTCCTCCCTTACCTCTTCTTGCTCTTCCTAGGCAAAAGGGTCTCTGAGAGTCGAGGCAGGAAGGGGGGGGTGGGGGTGGAGGGAGGGGAGAGGTAAGGTCAAGGCAGCAGCGTGGAAACTCAGAGAAGGCCTTGGCATAAACAAAGGGGAGGAGGAGGCAGAGGGGCACCTGGCACAGTGCTGCTCTGGCTAAGGTACCTGGTTTCCAGATTTGCAGACATACGTCCTATTCCTTCGGATACTCCGTTTGAAAAACCCCGAGCAGCCGTCGCAGGCGTAGACCCCGTAGTGTTTCCCCGAGCTGCGGTCACCGCACACTTTACAGGGAATATCTAAAATGCGGCCTGAAATCGCAGGAAAGAGGAAAGGGGGTGAGGGCGGAGAGGGAGAGGAGGGCGGAGATGAAGGAGGAAAAAGGAGAGGGAGAGAGAGAGAGATGCTAAGCAATCTGACCTCTGAAGGGATTACCACCGAAGCTGCGGTAAAAGCAAATAATGAAGTGATTTTATAGCCAAACTTTTTTTTTCCTTGAGCAAGTGTCAGTTTCCTACAATGAGCATTATTCATGCACCGCTACATGTATTTGGGTCTCCTCTAATCGCCGAGACCCATTTTGGAATAAAAGATCACAGCGGGCCCGGGCCGCGGCACCGCTCGCCGCTGCCTTTCTGCTCTGCGGAAAGTTGGGCCGCTTCCCTCCGGCGTTCTCGCATTTAGCAGCGAAAGTTGTTAGCGGGCGCGCGAGGAGACAAACTTGAAATGTAAAAGGGAAAAGAAGAAAAACAAACACGGCTGGAACGAGGGATGGCAGCTGGAAGGCAATCGAGTTTTCTCGGAGCTCCACCGGGCGGTTGTTATTATTGGGATGATTATTGTAATGCTAATACTCGGATTATTAATGATAATAAGGGTAGCGGTAATTGCCCAACTTTCGCTTTACCTATTTAAAAGGGAAAGTTTGGTGGGTCGTTTTTGAGAAATTATACCTTTTAGGAAGAAATTCTTTTCTCCGCAGAGTAATTGGCACCGGGCTAGGCCAGAGAGGGGAGAGGGATACAAACGTACGGGTTCCCCAGCAGGTCAGCGTAGACAGCGACCCTTCCTCGCCCCAACCCTAACTTCTTTCTCCTTTAAAAGACCAGCCTCCTCACACTAGGGCCAGCGTTTTACTGAAAAACCATTCGCACTACCTCTTCTTTTCTGTTTCAACGCCGCTGCCAGAGGCAGATTTTTAAGGATCTGATTTCTCTGGGCTGCCCGCCGCCCCCCACGTCTCCTGGCCCGGACAGCAGATGCCCAGCTTGAGAGAACTTCCCTTGGACTCTCTTCAAGTCCAAATGGCCGCAGACCCCGGAGGAGTTTTACGGGGGTGGGGAGGGGGTAATACACGGAAATTCGGAAGGGAGGGAATTATTTTTCTCTAAGGCCCCACAGTACAACAAGTGCCTGGAGCGGTTTATACGGATTTAGGAATCCTTCCTCCTGCAAACAAAGGGGGGAGGGGGGAAGGGCATTAAAGTGTTCAAGTGATTTCTTTTCCCGTCGCAACCCATCTGATGGCCCCCACGTCTGGGCCAGGCAGGCCGCGGGCCTCGATGAAAGTCGACAGCTGCCCTCCAGAGCGCAGCCGGCCCGACTGCGATTAGGTCGCGGTGGGGAATAGGCAGGGGTGAGACCCACCCGGCGAGAGGAGGAGGGAAGGCGAAGGCGCGGGGAGGGGAGGGCCCGGGAGGGGTGCACTGTGGAAACCTCCTAAATTCCGAGGCACCAGGGTGCGCGCGCACCCGGGCCCGGCGGCCACCTTCGCTCAACTCAGGTCTTTGGGGGTGGGGGAGAGGAAGCAGGCGGAGGGGGCGGGGAGTCGGTAACCACCAGGCATGCCCGGGTAATTACAGTCCCGCCGCCGCACCTGCCTATAGAGCCACCAGTGACCCGTCAAAAAGAGTAGCATGGGAATTCGGACGGCGACAAAGGCTGCGGGGAGGCGCGCGGCGCGGCGGCCACCGCCTGGGCGCCCCCTCTCCCGCAGGGTGGGAGGGGAGGTTATGCTGGGGGGAGGGTGGGCTTGAGAGGAAGAGGCGAAGCCGCGGCGGGTCTTGTCCCCCGCCCCCTTGGATCTGTCACGGCCGCCTAGGAGCCGGGGGCGAGCTCTGCTCTGGAAGCGGTGAACTTGGTTTCTCTGTTTTGCTACCGTCCACCTCTGCGTAACATACATCCTTCTGCCCGCGCTGGGGTCCAAGTCTGGGGGCCGATAATATTGCCGTCCCCAGCTGTCTTCTTCCTCCCTGTGGGTCTTGTGATGAAGACAAGATGAGCGCACGGGAGGACCAGTGCCGGGTTCCTCTGCCCGGTTTCTCGACTCGGGCAGAGACCAGGGACATACAGCTCTGGAGGACTCTGGTGGTGATCGAGGAAGGCCTCGATGGTCGACCCCGGGTCCCGGTGGCTGTGGCTGGCTCTGCCTCTGCCCAGGCCTCCGAGCCGCGGCTCGCGGGCAGATCAGAGACAAGCAACCCGGCTGGGGCGGGGCCCAGGAGGGAGCGACGCGAAAATGCCGGGGCGCGGCGCGGCTGCGCCTCAGACTCCACCACCCAGCCACGTTAAGGTGACTTGGGGTCACGAGACAAGTTGGTTGACCTCGTTGCAAATCTCCTCTCATTTAGCAAGCCGAGCGAGCTCCGACGTGAGGCGCGCGGGTAGTTTGCTGAGGCTGGAAAACCGTTCTTAACTTCCCTCGCCAGGAGGTCCTCTCTGGGCTTTTTGTGTGTTATAATTGCCTAAAGATATATGGCAGCTTCGATTACTGTAATTACCATCAGAGGCTGTTGAAAGAAGTTAGTCTGGGCTGCAGGGGTGACTGGCCCGGGGCTTGTTTACCACCCAGGCGGGACTCCCGGGTGACATCCCTTTGCTCTCCAGTCCCGCGAGTCCCGGGAAGCAGACCTCGGCCCGGCCCCCGCCCGCTGCGCGCTCGCCTCCTCGCCGCCCCCGACCGGGGGGCCGTATGTTTCAGGCCCAACTGCCGCCACGGCTCCTGTGAGCCTGTGGGCGGGAGAAACCTCGGAGGCGGCGTCCAGGCCCACGCCGGGGTTCGAGGCTTCCATGGCTGAACTTAGGCTCTTGGCTTGTTGGAAAGTTCCAAAGTTCCCGGTCATGCCCACGATGCCTTTTCCCCTCAAAGTCCGGCGGGTCCGCCTGCGTCCTGGCCCACTGCGCGCGGGGGCCCCCAGCTAGTCAAGCTTCTTGCTCGCCCTTTCCTTAGCCTCGAGCCCCCACTTTCGAGCTCCTCGGCGACTCAGCACCCTAAGTGGGGGAAAGAGCTCAAAGCTCCTTACTTCCAGCGGAGGAGGAGGAGAAGGCCTAGCCTAGTTCGAGTGAGTTAGGAGCCTGCAGATGTCCGTGGACTTTGGTTTTTGCAATGAAGACTCAGATGCGAGGAAAAATAAAAAGCCTCCTTCTGCTCCTCCCAGGAAGGACAGTCATTCCCGGGAACTTGGACCACCAAAAGCGAGCTCGCTTCGCTTCCCGAAGATTGAAACATCCAGGCCCCAGGGAGGCCCGAGGCTAGCTGGAAACGCTACTGAACCCTCTGCAGGGGCCGCTCCGCAGTCAGGCAGGGGAGAACGTTCCTTCTCTCTCTCTCTGCCCTACTTTTAAACATTTCTCCTTTTCTCTTCTTGTTTATGTTCATTTTGCTGTAAATTTTTAAATGGCAGCACCCAAACCAACCCAAAAAACAAAATGAAAACACCACCAACATCTGTGGGGGTGGGTGGGGGGAATTGCATCCCAGCGGGACTTCATATCAGTTCTCAAAAGTGTCTCGGACTCTCCCAACTTTCAAAGACCTAGGACAATGAGAGGCAGTTAAGGAAGGGGGAGGAGGGAGCCCATAGCGCCAAAAATGCTACAGGCGAAAATAACAAGGGCAGCAGGAGACCTCCGGCATGTAGGGACTGCAGTGCCTGCCGTTCCCAGCCTAGGAACTCGGAAATGGCAGTCCCAGACCACCGGAAGGCGGGAACTAAAATGCCCCCGGGAAGTCCAAGAATTCCCGCGGTGCCCTCCCAGGGCTGCCTCGGGCCTGCACACTCGCGGGTTCCGCAGGCACCGTGCACGCAAATGCTCTCGCACGCACACATAGTCCTGCACTCGGGCCTCTGGGTGTGGTTAAAGGTCAGCTGCGAGCTGGGGTTTCTTGGGAGAGCCACCAACTAAGGAAGTTTGCGGGAAGGAGCGAAGCGCGCCAAGGGAACAGGCCACTCACTCCCGCCTCAGCCGAGGTCCGGCTCGAAAAGTCCTTGGGCTTAGGAATTTGGTCCGCTTTTTGCTAAAGCGCTTCTCCGTACTTTGAATTCCCCAGTTATGACCTATGCGGATTTAGGATTAAGGACAATGTGACTTTTAAATTGTTTCTGATTCTCAATTTGCAGGATTATTTGAAACAGCTAGAAACGAGGTGTAAAACATTCCATTCAAAATCCGCTTTGCGCAGAGTTGCTTTTGCGCGCTGGAGCTAGGAGTTTAGAGCTAGTGTATTATTGCGCTGCCGCCGGGAGCTGAGGCCCAGTTCCCGCCCCGGCTGCACCACCCCCCAGCCCCTCAGCTCCTGGAACCTAAGTAGGGGAAACACACCGTGCTAGGGGGTTGCGTAGGTCGCAACCTTCCCAGAATACCAGAAACGGGGAAATCAAGCAATCCAGAAGCAACGGAACTGCTCTCCCCTCACCACGAAACACTCCGACTCACGGTCTGCAAGGAGCTGGGCCACAGCGCACAAGCCCGCTAGAGTCCCTTTCACGGGCTCGGATCCGCAGCGCCCGCGGCGGGACCTCCCTGGCCTCCCCACCCTCTCGCCCCAGGCGGCGCGTCTGGGCCCCGCGGCGGCCCAAGAAGTACCCACTTGTTGATCCGGCCGGCTTGCTCATGCTTACGGTCCCGGGGCGGAGCGGTTGATGGGCGCTGCCAGCGTCCCGGCCCGCAGCGTCCGCCTCACCGCCCGGCGCCGCCGCTCTCCAGCTGCCCTCCAGCCTGCGAGGCTCCAGGGCCGGACAGGTGAAGTGTCTGTCGCGCGCTCTGCTGCTCCCCAGGCGTTCAGAATTCGTTCCACCGTGGAAATTTAAGCATCCTTGAGTTTCTTCCCGGCTCTTGCAAAACTGCAGCACTAGGAATGTTGCTTGGTATGGACAGACGCATGGACAGACAGACGGAAAGAAGGACAGGAAGACAGAGGAGGACAGCACTAGAGAGGCGTTGAAAGATAGAGATGGAGGCACGAAAATGGTCTTTCTATGGAGCAAAAAGGGTAAAACCCCCCTCTCTCCCCATTCCTGTCTCTCAGTCTTCAAGCTCTCCCTCTACACAGGCATGCAAGATGTGGGCAGATCTCTACAGACCGCCGATCTTCTAATGAGAGGAGGAAAATACACAACCGCAGCTTCAGAGGCAGATGGGCTCCCCGCGGCCGCAGCCCGAGTGCGGAGTGGGAAAATTAGATTGCAGGGAAGTCTTCGGCGCGAAGAGGCGACGAGGTCCCGGTTTCCGGGGAGAGCCGCGCACGCAGCTGCAAAGGGTCCCCGAAGTTCATTACCCCGTGACTTTGTGCCTGTCGCTGCCGGCTGGGTCCCTTGTAATATCTCCAGAAGCGCTCTGACAGGCAGCCGTGGGGAGGGGAATAAGGCGTCCCTAGCCCACTTAGCTTTTCCCCCAACTCCTGGCGGGGTCTGACGTCAGCCATGTGCGGGGAGGGGATGAGAAGAGGGAGGGGGTTAAATGCTAATGATATTAATGAACCTCCAAGCGGCTCCCAAAGAAAATGCAGACGCTCTCAGAGCCGGCGACTTAGAAAGTGTGAATATGGGAGTGTGGTTCTATGCGTGCGTGGTGAAGACGGAGCCGCTCTTGTAATAAAAATGAAGCTTTATATTTCATGGAAGAGCAGAAGGGGAGAGAAGCATGGATTTTTCTCAAAATGCTTTCCCCCCTTCTCTCCAGCGTACCAGAAAGAGAGATTCGTGGAAGAAACTGGATGCTTGTGTGTCTGTGTGTGACTGCGCGCACCGGATGTGGCCATGTGAGTTGGTTCATTCTTGGTCCCGTACCCCCTTCTGTTGAGTAAAACTTGGATCTGGCCCGAGGTGAGTAATTATTCCTTTTGCAACTACCTGCGGAAAGTTATAGCTGAGGAGGCTGTGTGCGGACTTGGAACCTAGGATAGGGCTGCGGGAGGCTCCGCGTTCCTGCGGCCTTTCCGCGGACCGCCGGGCCACCGACCGTGGGGAGGGCGCCGCCTGCTTCCCAAAGGAAAGCCGGCCACTGAGGAGCAGGGAGAAGCTCCTGTCACCTCCATTATCAGCAGCCCTGGAGAGCTTTCTCATCGCAGTTCGTCCCCAGCCGGCATCACTAGCTCCCCTCTCCAGCTGGGGGATTCTGGACAGCCCCCTGCCCTCACCCCCCTTCCACCCGGTTCCCCTTCCCCGCGACGGCTAAACTCGCTCGCTCTCTGGTTCCTGCGCTGCGCTGGGAGAGCGCATGCCAAGGGGAAGGTGATCCCCCATCTCTAAGAGATTAATTCTTATTTAAGCTCTCCCGGCAGCTTGAACTTGTAGAACAAGAGCTAGCATAGCCTCTCTTCAGGGCGTGGGCCCAGCCAGAGGTCAGAGGGTCACACCTCCTGCTCTCCAGCCCTCCGCGGCGCGTTCCTGGGTAGCCCTAGGGCCGAGGCCGGCGCTCTGCAACTCTACCCGCCCATCCCTGATCAGGCTCTTTCTCCCGACTCTGTACTGAGCGGGCTTTCAATCCGGATGCAGAGGCACGCCAGCCCGCACTCGCGTTCCCCAGAGCCCTCCGAAGGCGCAGCGCAACTCAGTCCCGCGTCGGAGGGGGCGCAAGCGGCGCGCTCCAGCCTGCGGCCGCAGCTCGTGACCGCAACTTCCCGCGGCTGCCCAGGCTCGGCCCGGCGCGGGGCCGCGCACGCCACACCCCGCAGCCTGAGTCCTGCCCCGAACCGCGCGGCGGCCGGGGGACGCCGCGAAAGAGAGAGAAGGGGGTCTGCTTTTTCCCAAATTACACTCCGACGCTGGGTTTTTCGGATTGGCATCAGATTAGGGAATTGTGGGGCAAAGCTGTAAACCTGAAGTATTTTGTTTTGTTTTGTTTTTTAGGTGCTAGGATGAGAAGTCAACCTATTGGACAGCCAGAGTGGGCAGCCCGGCCGGCGCTGCAGCGGGAACTCGAACTCAGCGCCCGGAACCGGAAGGGATTATCCGGGTGGGGTTTGAGAAACAGTTACGAGGCCAGGCTGGCTTTTGGTTTTTGGGTTCTGGTTCCCGCCAGAAATCCACGTTCCTCCACCACCAACCGGAAGGGGGTCGCTCGGTTAAGGACAATACTGCAAGGGTCGAAGTAATTTTTCTCTGGTGAAGATAAGGGCCACGACCGAGGACTAGGCCCGGGCCTGTTACCAGGGCGAGGCGAAGAACCAGGAGTCGCTTCTCCCCGTCGGAGACTTCCAGGTTGGAGAACTATAACTCTCCACCGCTCCAAACTATCCCTCCCCCCACTCCCCAACACTTCCGATCCGCTGGCTCGTTTGTAGGCCCGCAAACTTCTGTAACATGCTCCGAAGACTCCATCAAATTGTCTCAAAACCTAAATGGGAATGCTCCCTCTTTCTCCAGTAGCCCCTACTCAACAGGGAAGCAGGGTGTCAAGAAGTCCACTAAATAGAGACACACACACAGAGCCCTGGCAAAAAAGCACATCGAGCGCGCGCGCACACACGCAAATACACACACACACACACACACACAGAGCATGTGCGTCCTGTGTTCTGCGTGCCCGGCTGTAATTATCCGCGCGCTTTGCATAAATCACAATGCAGTCCTGAAATCATCGTGATGACTTTCTGGCATGATTGGTTCGGTGGGCGACGGCGGCGACAAGCGCTGGGGTGGACGGGAGGGGCTGGGGTCGAGCCGCCCCCGGGTCCCAGCGGAGCGTGGAGCCCGAGAGCCCGCCGGCCTCTGCTACTCCAAGCAGCTGCAGGCCACAGGGGCCTCGTACCCAAGGTGCTAAAACTCGAGGCTCTTGGGGGTGCAAATCAGAGAAGAGAGCATTTTGAGGACAGGGACTGTGATTTTCCATCTTCATATCCAAGGGTCCTAGCACACCACCTGATTCATAACAGCTGCTGAATAAATATTGGGGGAACCAACGAAGGAGGGGAATGGCTTGCAGATTTTCTGAGAGGCCAGTAGAGCAGGTAGCTGGGGGTAGGCCAAGTCCAAGATTTAGGTGATTGGGGCCCTGCCTCTATTAGGGGAGCAATCGTCAAGTGACTGGATCTTTCTGGGCCCAGCATTATCTACAAAATGACCATGTCTTCGTTTAACTTTAACTTTCAAAGACTTATTTTCCTGTGAGTCCATTAAAGCAAATGACTGGTAGGGGCCAAATGCAGCCTGTTTCAGAAATACCTTTTTTTTAACAGAGACAAGACCTTAAGCGACAAGGAGAAGTTTAAAGCATTGACTGTTGGGGACTGAGGGGGTGGGGCAGCGACACCCCAGAGGTTCTGAAGCCCCCCCCCACCAAATCCAAACACAGCCCCTTCTTCCTCTCCAGCCTCTTGTGAATATCTACCTTTCAACCAAAACCAAAGCCAGAAACCCAGGATAGGCATCTTATTTTTTTTCCCACAGGATATTTTCATTTAAGTCCAGAAAATAGGAAATAAGTGGATGAGAAGAATCATAGGATCTTGTCTTGTCCATCAATCCACTCATTCATCAAATAATGACCTCCTTATGTGCCAGACTCTGGGAGAGAGAGATGTAAGGCACGACCTCTTGCTCAAGGAGTCTGCAGGGGGAGCAGACACATAAAAAGGGTTAAGACACATATACTAGTGGCCCTAAAGCAGCATGGAGTAGGGTGGGTGGGAGTGGGAGACAGGGAATGCCCTGGGAAGCTGGCCTGTGCATAGAGGAATGTACTGCCTCTAAGATCTGCCCTGTATTATAGCTTACTCCTCTGCTAACTCCCCTTCTCATCAGCGTAAGAAGGAAGATAGAGTCCTGTTAGCTGGGTGGTAAGATAGAGGGAGTAATTCAGAGCATTCCTCTAACATCAGACTGAGTTTGACCCATTTACTAGCTTCTCTAAAAGTGGTACCATTTTCTCCTTTAACACTCCCCCCACCCTATTCTTCTAACTTAAAGCACCAAAGGAGAAGAAAAGCCTCCCCCACCAGTAAGCAGAACTGATGAAATTGGTGCGGAAGAGAGAACCCCTGCCCCCCAGATGATCACCCCCTTCTCAGTGGCCATTGTACCTCTACAGAGTCATTCCTTCTTAAATGCCCTTCCCTTTACTAACCAGCAGTCGATAAATACTCAGATGTAGAAAATGCCTGGGAAATCTCCTAGCTGAGTCTGGTTGAAGTTTGATGATGGAGAAAGTTTATTTTTATTTACTTCCAAGTCATAATCTAACCTACCTTTGTTGCTTGCCCAGTGGATAGTAAGTGAGAGAGAAGACGGGTGCTGGAGCAGGGACTAGCCCACCGTGCTCAGTAAGGGCTTGCTACTTGACAGAATAAAAGAAACAGCGTGATCAGGCTTGCTCCCAACGCTGCTGTGGGCCTCTCTACAAGCTTGCCTGTAATCTAACTCTCTTCTGAGAAACACTGAGAACAATTCAGAAAAGGCACCCGGACACTCCAGAATGCAATGGGTGCTGAGTTGTGGGGCTTTTCCTTGACACTTTCCAGTATGTTTCTCACCATGACTGGAAAAATGAACACCTGTTACTAATAACAACAGCGATGAGGCAATGCTCTGTGTGAGAAACTCTTTCCTGTATTTTGAACAATTAATATATCATGTCTGTATAATTATTCACACCCTTGATAGAGGCCACATCAGCAGAAGGAATGCAATTCCAGGGTCAGGCTGAGGCTTAGAGGCTTCCAGGGTCCTACTGAACCTTGATATTCTTTTTACCCCAAGGATAATAAAACTGAACCCCCCTCCAACATAAAATAGAATAGATATTTTATCCTGTCTCCTACATAAAATATTTTCTTTATTTATACATTTTTATTCCAGGAAGAATTTATTATGACTCTTGAGTCAAATTGCTTTCATTTGAGAGCTGGTTTCCCTTACCTATAAGATGACTCACCTGAGATAAATTTGAAATAAAAACAACCAGAGATGTTATCAGGAGCAAAGGAGCAAGAAAATAATGCAGTCCTCTTTTCTTCCTCCAGGAAGATAGGTCAACAGAGACAAGGTTACCTGTTCTTATTTCCTTAGTAGCAAGGGTAGAGTTCAGAAGAGACGTAAGAGGTACCCAGCTCTCCTACTAGACAGGAGCTCCTAGAGAGAGGGCAGAGATGATCATCGTCACCTTTGGATCACTAGCCCATGTGACTTTGGCACACAGTGATGCTTTATAAATGTGAAATGTGTGCATCTGCCTACTGATACAATGAAAGCTTGAGGCTGGGGGAGGGTGGTTGCAGAGGGGGAGAAGGCAGTGCTCACCTTTGCTCAGTCCCAGCAATGGGGGAGGGGGGCGAGGGAGTAAGGACAGGTCCTCAAGCTCTCCCATCCCTGGGCACAGCGCATGCCATTTTTGGCTTTCTAAAATGAAAACATGACTGTGAAACAAGAAAGCAGACTATACCCAGAGAGAGACGGCCCGCTGAGCCTTCTCCAGCCTCTTAATTTTCTGTTGACAAACATGATTTGATTCGGCCTCCGTTTATCCCGGAATCACAGTGCACAATGGTCAGAAGTGACCTTAGAAACCAGCACTCATCTAAGTGCCTCAGTCTACAGATAAGGAAATTGAGTCCCATAAAGATCTCTCATCTAGAGACAGAGGCCATCCCCAGAACCTGTGTCTCCTGACACAGAGTCCAGGGCTATTTGAAATGCTCATTGCACTGTATAGAACTGCCTCCCATTTCCAGAAGGGCTCTTAGAAACTCCGACTAAGGCAGTTTCACTCACTTACTAGTGAACTAATCAGAATTAAGGAAAGTGCTTTGTACATCTTGAAACAATAGTTCAACATTTCTGCACCTTCAGTCTCCTCTACTTCATAGGCTTTTCTTCACATTCCCTCTCTGCCAGTGCTTAACATTTGGGTCCTAAGGACAGAAAACTTGTGAGGTCTCTTACTGTTTTGTAGCGGGGATGATGTGAGTTACAAAGGGAATAACTTAGAAACACTAATCATAGGAACTGAGAAAAAGTCAATGATTAGATTAAGCGATGAATCACTGAATTTGGACAGTGTTGATTGTCAGTCTGGGCCTTGCAGATTTTAAAAACATCCCTCCTTTTCCTCACCAGCAGGTTTAGTATCTGTTTTATCCAGATTACTATTTCAACACTAGTAGAAACAATTATTCCATAAAGCCAGACGGCCCGCTTTAAATGTGGCTAGTGTATTTGAGAACAAGCTATGATTCCTTATTATGTGTTTATCAGGACCACATATTTGATCTCTGCCAGCGCAGTGGAAAGCATCAGACGTTCTAATGTGCTTTGTTTCAAATTGGTTTAGTTCACACAGTACTCCGTTGTCCTATTCTAGTAAGTAATTTCAGAATTCACATCACTTACAAAGATGCCAAGCGGCTATTTAGGGAACTCTGATTCAAAAAAAAAAAAAATCTCTCCAAAACAAAACAAACCTCCCTCTCTCTTCTCCCTCCCCCAAACCCCACGTGCTTTGTGCAAGACGGAGTCAACCAGTGGGATTCACAGGAGGTCCCCAAGTCAAATGCTGCAGCTGCGTTTTAAAAAAGGGTTGGATAAACTACAGCCGTTAATAACATCTGTATCTATGCAAGCTAAGATGATGATAGGGGTAATCAGATCTCATGCTTCAGGGCATAAGATGATTGCCTGCTGGGAAGTGGAAGACTTGGCCTTTCAGGTAGAGCAGTTCACAGCTCATGAGGTTGGATGCAGACATTTTCCCCGAGTCTCTAAAATCTCAGGTGTATTTGATTTGGAGGTAGCTGAAGCAGTGCTTTGGAATCTAACATTTTCATCAGATCAGGATATTAAATAGATATTTGAAATACCCATATGTACCACACACAAGATATGTGTATATCTCTCTAGATAGGATACAAGCATTTAGATGCTTTTTTTTTTTTTACTTGCTGAGGCTCTTCCATATGTTTTGACCACCTTTTAGTGCAAAGTGGATGCTAAATAAGTAGTAAACAACAAGAACAGTGGAGGTAATTTGACTTTAGTCGATGCATTTATGATTAGCTAAAATAATGTATAATTATTCAAATATTCATAATTGCACATATTTGGATGCCTGAATATATATGCTTCTGTTGTATCAGCTAAATAATTATTGTAGTTACATATTTGGAGGGCACAGGAAAACGCATTCATTTTAATGCCTTATTACTAAAGTCATTTTAAAAACTTAATATTTTTCTGGAAGAGTGAGAAAAGAATTACACAAAAATAACCTTACCATCTCTTTTCATTCTTTTAATATTTGCAAATCCCAGGAGGTGTACACTTTTGCACAATTGCACAATTTAGTCAATTTTGAAAACACTTGTACTAATAGGAGTAGAGCTGAAGACCCTCGTTTATTTAAACCTGATAGTGTAGCCTCATGATAAAAAACATTCTTGAACCCAAAATGTAAACTTCTACTGAAGGGCACACAGCAACAGACAGCTATCCACATTTCAGAGAAATACATAATCTTTTCCAGGAATCAATTTCTTGTATGTTTATAGTCCCTGTGGCATAAAACACAGTCTTACTTCTGGCTTCATCACTATTACTTAACTATTCACTTCAGTTCCACGCAGAGGGTCTGTTCTGGAGAATATAGCTGTTAAATGAAATTTTTAAAATAATGAACATAAACGGTTTTAAAAGGGGAAAAAATCCTGCAGCTGTTTGGCTGCAGACAGACATGGGAAATTAGTCAGAAGCCCAAAGCATCATAGTTAATAACCATTATTCTGTTGTCTGGGATGTTTGTTTAAATACTGTTGACACTGTGTATGTATTGTCATCTTCTCTAAATTGTAGCTCTTAACACTGAAATCTTGTTAAAGACCACCTAGGGTTTCCTCTGTATGATGCTGAAGTGTGTATTCACCTGATGAATAAACAAACAAAAAAAAACAGATTTTTTTTTTGTTTCCATTTTTCTTTTATGTTCAGCTAGCAGGAAATTTTCTGGATTAAAGAAAGATTGCTCGAGCTCGGTAGAAATAGATGCTGTGAAGTCCCAACCTTTGTATTTCTCTCTAGTGATAGAAAATGAACAAACCCATCAACTGATTAATACAATTCAGTTCTGCTTAAAATTCACAGATCTGTTTGGTATGAGACTGTATTTTAAAAGACTCATACTTGCCATTAAGTGTGAAGAAATCAGTAACTATTCTTTTCATCAACAGCGTGTTGGTTTTTTTTTTTCCTATTTAAATTTTGCTTATTAAGTGAGGTCATTTGAGAGAAGAGTGGCTCTAGAGGTAGGGGAAAAAAATCTTAACAGCCCGACTCCCAAGTTGAGAGCTCCAGATCAGGGGCCTATGCAGTACAAAGCGTTTATATCTTGACTTATGAGGGGACAATAGCCAGTCTTAACAAAGGCACCACCTGTGATTTAGGGCTGACATCTTTGTTAAGGAGGGGCGGGAGGGGGCAGGGGAAAAACAGCACGTGTGCAATCCGGAATCCGGTACCACGACCCACCTTCCAGGCAGTTCACCGTGGCTGAGGTCTCGCCAGGTCTTCTGCTTACAGTTATTTTTTAAAAAAAAAAAAAGAAAGAAAGAAAATAAGGGAAGAAAGAAGAAAAAGAATGCTGTCCATGCTAATTGCCCCGAAGCTCTGGACTGTATGGCTTGCAGGCGCCATAGCGTTCCCATTTTACAGATGCGTGAAACAGAGGCCGGGTGCGCTGAGTGGCCGGCTGGCCTGGTGCCCAGGCGGGGGGCGCGGGGCCGCGGGGCCGCGGGGTGGGGGGCGCCCAGTCCCGGTCTGCGGCCCAACTTTCAGGCCGGTGGCTTTTTGCTTCCTTCCCGAAGGTCGCTCCTGACAAATCTATCTATTTGGGGCAAATTGTCAGTGAGAAACTTCCGCTCGAACTGCCCCGGACAAAACCGGCTGTTTGAAAAGGGTAAATCCCGCGGCCCGGCGAGGCCGAACAATGGGCCGCTGGTGCTGCTGCGGCGGGGGCGGCCGGGCGGGCCGCACAAAGGGCGGATTAATTGGGGCCGCGGCTGAGCGGTTCGCGCTAGCTCCACTCAGCCCGCGCGGCGGGGCGCCCCATTGACTGGGCCCCGAGCCCCACTTTTCACAAACTCCAAACAAAAGTCAATTTCTTTTTTATTAAGGCGGGGGAGGGGGCCGCGGCCAAGATTCTCCACTCGCTCCCTCGTCTCACTCGTACTGCATGGGTGGGGGGTGGGGGGAGGAGGAGGAAAAGGGGCCGCCGGGCAGAGCTGGGTGGAAGGGGACGCGCGGGTGTGGCTGTCCATCTCTTTCTCCGCCCCACCAACCCCTCACTGGACGCGTGTCGCGCCCTCCCAGCTGAACCTACATTCCGGACGGGAGCCGAGATCCCTGCACGAGGGCAGGTGGCCGCAGAGAAAGGAGGGAGGAGCGGTGGCCGGGGCCGAGGTGAGGTGAGGGGTGGGGCGCAGGGGAGAACAGGCAGCTGACTCAGGAGGAGGGGAAGGAATGCCCCCTCGTCCTTGGTTATTCTAGACCTCGGGAGGTGTGACCAGTCATCAGGTGTTTCTTGAGCATCTACTATGATCCCGACAGGCGGCATGCAAAAGCTAGTTTGTCCTCAACTTACCGCCAGGTGTGGATGGCAGACTGATAGATCAATCTTTTCAGCAGGTGCGGCGAGGCGGGGGCGCGCCAGGAAGGAAAATCCAAAGGGAGGCATGCCGTCCTTCTGTATCGTTAGAAGATGCACTTGCTCGGGGAACATGAAAAAAGACATGTCATTTTTCTGTAGACACACCACACTTTGAGAAATGGCAGTATTTGTTTTTGTTTTCTTTCTATCTTTTCCTTTTTTTTGAACAAACCCTAGGATTAACTTGTCACTAATCCAAGCAGCACCAACAGAATCGAGGGGTGAGTCCAGAAGTTGCCATCCTCATCTTCCTCTCCTCTCAAAATAGAAGGAGTGCAGATTGGCTCTTCAACTGACACTGGGAGCGGCAGAAAATGACTTAAAAAACAAAACAAAGGCCGGATACATTCCCCAGCCTACAAGTCTCTGCTGGAAGCCGAATTGGCAGGGGCTACGTAAGAGACACCCAAGGCCTTGTGTGCCATGCAAAAGGCCACGTTCTTTGGCTGGGACGAGTTTCCAAAGTGAATCCACAGGGCGGAGGTTCCATGTGCTGGTCTAGGGGAGCCCTGTGTTGGATGGAAGGCTTGGGCGCCGGGTAACAGGTGATATCCCAAGATGTTTGTTTTATAGGAGAGGCATCTGCTCTTGGCTCTGCAGGCAATTGTGTGCTCTACTGTGGGCCAGGTGAGTTTAGGAGAGGGTTGCAGTCTTCAATAGCTAGGGGTAGCGTGGAGTTCTCCAAAGGCATGACACCCACAGATTGCCACTCCTCTGGGCAGCATGGTGAGAGGAGAGCTCTGGCGCCCGGCACCAAATCCATGGCAGGTTCGACCAGAAGAATGAAGAAATCTTTCAAGGTGAGGCTGAAATTCGGCTGGAGGATCTAGACATTTCCCAACAAGGAACAATAGCAGAAGCAGACCTGTAGGCAGAATCCAACACCCGCTCCTTTTCAGCCTCGTTTTAAAGCTGTGGATTTAAATGGTCTTCTCTGGGCCAGACTGTGAACCCTTCCAGATTTCTGTTGAATTAAAAGCTGTGAAAATCAAGGGCAAATATTTATCTAAAGATGTCACAACTTCGAATTTCAGTAATAACTTATCTACTAATCTCTGATGGAAATCTAGAACAGCTGTTGCTTTTGTGTATTTTGAATTCCAAGAGATAAATTTGGGAATCAACAGTTTTATTCCACCAATTTTCAATATGCTTTCTTTTAGTTTATTGATGGCTTTGCAAGTTCAAGTCAAAGACAATGCATGGGCTTTTTGCTTCTTAGAAAAGTTATTAAAACCTACTGCCCCTCTCCGCAAATAGCATTCGCCCTTCACTGGCAAGTGTGACAATGCTAGGTATATCTATGCCAGCAAAATTTGTGTGAGACTGTAAAGACAGAGATTTTACATTATTAGGTTGAAAAAAGAAAATACAGGTATGAGTCAGCGTGATGAAACTTCCTGATTGAAGAGGTCATTTAACAGGAATGTGTAGGTTTAGATGGAATTGATGACAGGTTCTACTGTCTATTAATAGAAATCTTATAGCCAGAACTTCTGAGAACATCCAGGATGACTGCTTCTCATTTCTGTCTTCAGACAGGGGACACGGGGTGGTTATGATAAGGCCCACTCATGAAAGGTGACAGATTGGCATCAGGCCCCTCAGTTACTCACTCTGGTTAGCTTTCAAGGGCCTGAATTATTCTCCATCTTTTAGGAAGAATTCTTTTGGATGCATTTGATGCAGAAGCTCCTGGAGATCTGATTATAATTACACTTCATTTTTTCCCTCTTGCACATGCTGGCTGAGCAAGCACTGCTGGAAAGGAACAATGGTGATCTTGGTGACTCCTAGATTCAGGTTGTGAGAAGTGTGCAGAAATCTGACTTCTGGTAATGGCAGAGCATGGACAAGTACATATCGAGAACACAAGCACCAGACCTAGAAAACTGCAGTCATAAGCCTAAAAAAGGAACACTCAATCCTCTGGTTGAACAGATTTAAATCAAGAAAATTGAGTTTTCTAATGGCTGTGCCTTAAAGAAGGGAAAGCAGTGAAGACATTTAAGTCTTACTATGTTAGCCAAGATCTTAGAACTAACACACATCTAACCGTTTTTTTAGCATTTGATTGTGAAATGTATCATATAAAAACTGTATAACTGTATCTATATAATATAAAGAACAGTAAAATGAAAAGCTCATATTCCACCAGCCACGTTGAAAACACAGAATCTTCGTATGTCTTAGGAAGCTTCCTGTGTGACCTCTTGGAATGCATATCCCCCTGCCCCTACCCCACCAGCACACACCAGAGGTAACCACCATACTTAACTGTATTTTCATCGTTCATTTGCTTTCTGAATAATATATTGTGAAGTTTTGCTTTTTTTGAACTTTATGTAAATGTAAGCATATGTTATATAGTCTTTGGTGATCTGCTTGGTGATTTGATGTTGGAATTAAATAAATTGCAATACATTTGGACTATATGAGTTTTTTCACTATGTATACTATTCCGCTGTGTAAGTATGGCACAGGTGATTAATCCTGACTAGTATGAATGCAAATTTGGGTTCTTCCATTCCCTTTCTCTCTGTCTCACTCTCTCTTCTTTTTTTCTTTTGCAACTATGAACAATGCTTCTTGGGACATCGCTTGCATATGATTTCTGGTACACTTTTGTAAAAGTCTCTCTTGTATGTAAACCAAGGAGTAGATTTGCCTTTCTTTTTCAATCTTTCCTATTTCCCCAAATGATTGGATTAATTTAAGCTCCCAGTAGGTAAAGGTGGTATTGCTGTTCTTCATCCTTACCATCATATGCTATTGACTTATTTTTAAATATTTACTATTCAGATGGAAAAAGTATCCTGCTGTGATTTTTTAAGTAATAGATTTTGTATTTTCAAGTAGTTTTAGGCTTACAGATAAATTAAGTAGAAATACAGAGAATTCCTATGCCTGCCTTCTCTCCTTCCCTTACGCAGTTTCTCCTGTTATGAACATCTTGCATTAGTGTGGTACATTTGTTGCTATTGATGACCCCATATCGACATATTATTATTAACTAAAGTCCATAGTTTACCTTAGGGTTGACTTTTTGGGTTATCAAATTTGTAGGTTCACATAAATGCATACTGTCAGGTATTGAACTGACCTATCTCATAGAAGAGTTTCACTGCTGTGAAAATGCCCTGTGTTTCACCAATTCTCCACCCCTCCCTCTCTGAATCCCTGGCAACCACTGACTTTTTTATGGTCTCTAGGGATTTGCCTTTCCCAGAATTTTATATAGTTGGAGTCATATAGTATGTAGCCTTCTCAGAATGTCTCCTTTCATTTAGCAATATGCATTTAAAGTTCTGCCATGTCTTTTTGAGGCTCGATTACACATTTTTTATTGCTGAATAATAATCTATTGTATGGATGCATCAATTTATCCATTCACCTTTTGAAGGTTAACTTGGCCGCTTCCTAGTTTTGAAAATTATGAATAAAGACGCTGTAAACATTCATATTCAGGTTCTTGTGTGAACATAATATATTCAGCTCATTTGAGTAAATACCAAGGAGCACAATTGCTGGACGGCATGGTAAGACTATGCTTAGCTTTGTCAGAAACCACCATACTGTCTTCCAAAGTGACTTTATCAATTTGCATTCCCACCAGCATCTTTGCCAGCATTTGGTGTTACCTGTGTTTTGGATTTTAGTCATTCTCATAGGCATGCAGTGATATTTTTTTGTTCTTTAATTTACAATTACTTAATGATGCATGATGTTGAAATCCTTTCATATGCTTATTTGTATTTCTTCTTTGGTGAAGTATCTGTTCAAATCTTTTGCTCACTTTGCAATTGGGATTTTTGTTTTACTTATTGTGTTTTAAGAGCTCTTTGTGTATTTTGGATACAAGTATTATATTGGTTATGTGCCTTGCAAATATTTTCTGCCAGTCTGTGACTTGTCTTTCCATTCTCTTAACAGTGTCTTTCACAGAGCAGAAGTTTTAAAAAAAATGTTTCTGACATTTTCCAAATTTCTCATTTTGGAGTAGGATATCATTGATTTAAAAAATTTTTATTGTAATTATATATATATACAACATAAAATTCCCATTTTAACCATTTTCATGTATATAATTCAGCAGTATTAATTACATTCACAATATTATGCTACCATCACCACCATCCAAAACCAAAACTTTTTTCATTACCCCAAACAGAAACTTTATGCCCTTTAAGCAATAACTTCACCCCAACCCCTGCCCTTGGTAATCTATAATCTAATTTCTATCTCTATGAATTTACATAATCTAGGTATTTTATATATATGAATTTATACAATATTTGTCCTTTTGTGCCTGACTTCTTTCATTCGAAACCTGATGTCTCAAGGTTCATCCATGTTGTGGCATGTATCAGAACATTCCTTTTTACAGCTGAAAAATATTTCATTGCCTGTATATACCACATTCTGTTTATCCATTCTTCTGTCAATGGACACTTGAGTTGTTTCCACCTTTTGGCTATAGTGAATAATGCTGCTATGACATAGATATTTAAATATTTTTTCAAGTCCCTGCTTTCATTTCTTTTGAGTATATACGTAGATGTGGAGTAGCTGGTTATATGGTAATTTTATATTTAACTTTCTCCAAACTAGGGAAGAGAGGAGTGGCAAATAAAGGTGCTACAGGTTTTCCTACCATTTTTATGTTGCCTGCAAACTTTTAACTGTTTTCTAGAGTTCTAGGAAACGTGGTGCTGCAAGTTTTTACTTGTTCAAAAATTCTTTGGGAGAACAGAACCCCAGAGGGTCTCATTCTGCCATCTTGTGACCCACCAATAATCTCTCATTATTGATATTTACTTTAATATTTTTTGAAATACTTTCAAACTTAAAGGACAATCACAAAAATAATTCAAATTGCATGCAGAGAACTCCAACATACCCATGTCCCTTAGATACCCAGATCCGCCAGTTTTTTAATGCAATTTTATTAAGATATGTTCATATACCATATAATCATCCAAAGTGTACAATCATCAGTTCACAGTATCATCATATACTTGTGCTTTCATCACCACAGTCAATTTTTGAAAATTTTTATTACTCAAAAAAATACATACATTTTATGATGTAAGAATAAAAATGAAAAAGAACACCTAAAACATCCCATGCCCATTATCCCCCCTATTATTTATTTATTTTTGTCCTTAGTTTTTACTCATCTGTCCATACTCTGGATAAAAGAGGTGTCAACACCAGGTTTTCACAATCACACGGTCACATTGTAAAATCTGTATAGTTTATACAATCATCTTCAAGATTCAAGGCTACTGGACTATACTTCAACAGTTTCAGCTAGTCTAATCCACTAAAAACTGAAAAGGAATATCTAGAATGTGTAAGAATAACCCCCATATGACCTCTCAGTTCTATTTTTTTTTTTTTTGGATTAAAATTTTTTTTTTATTCTAGTAACATTTATACAACCTAAAATTACCTCTTTTAACCAAATTCAAATATATAACAGTGTTGTCAATTACTTCACAATGTTGTGCTACCATCATCACCATTCCTTACCAAAATTTTTCCATTGTCTCAAATGGAAACTGTGTAATAAAAGTTTTGAAATCAGAAGTGTGCGTACTCGAATTCTATTTCTCTTTTTCAAGATAGCTTTGGCTATTCAGGGTCCTGTGCCTTTCCATATGAATTTTATGATTAGCTTTTCCATTTCTTTGAAGAATCTGTTGGAATTTTGGTTGAGATTGTTTTGAGTCTGTAAACACTTTGGGTAATATTGACATCTTAATGAAATTAAGTCTTCCAATCTGTGAGTATGGACTATCTTTCCATTTATTTAGGTCTTGGCCTTTTCTTTTAATTTTAAAAATTGGTGAAGTTTTAAATAAACTGTACTTTTTCAAACAGTTTTAGTTTTACAGAAAAGAAGATAGTACAGTTTCTATATATCCCGCACCCAGTTTCCCTATTAACATTTATGTTAGTATGGCACTTTTTTTTGAGGGGGTGGGGGGTGTGCATGGTCAGGAAATCGAACCCACTTCTCTCGCATGGAAGGAGGGCATTCTACCACTGAATCACCCATGCACCCAGTATGGTACTTTTGTCATAAGTAGTGAACTGATGTTGATACATTTTTTTCCTTTTTTATTTTTTTAAAATTTTTATTGATACAACAATGTACAAGCACATATATTCTTAACGTACAAACATTCCATACATGGTATACAGTCAATGGTTCACAATATCATCATGTCTCTCCGTTCTATTTAAAATGTCTCAGCTCCTGAAACTTTTTTGGTCAAGAAGCCTTTCTCCCTTTCTCCGTCCCACAATGTCAGGCCCAGGCTCATCCCCGTGGAGTCATGTCCCACATTGCCATGGAGAGTTACACCCCTTGGAGTCGTGTCCCACTTGGGGAGAGGGCAGTGAGTTCACCTGTCGAGTTGGCTTAGAGAAAGAGGCCACATCTGAGCAACAAAAGAGGTTCTTAGGAGTAAGTCTTCAGCATAATTATAAGAAGAAGGCTTAGCTTCTCTTTTGCAGGAATAAGATTCATAAGGGCAAGCCCCAAGACCAAGGGCTCGGCCTAGTAAAGTGGTGGTCCCCAGTACTGATTCCCCAGGAGATCCACCAGTTTTAACGTTCTGCTACATTTACTTTATCTATCTTTCTATCCATCCATCTATCTATGAATCCATTTTCTGAACACTTGAGTGTAGATTATATACATCATGCTGTTTAAACACTTAATGTTGCCATATGTATTTCCTAATATCAAGGATATCCACTTATATAATTACTTAGAGTACAGTTATTTAGTTCAAGAAATTTACCATGGATATAAAGTTTACAATCTATATTCCATTTTTTCCTATGTTCCAAAAAGTCCTTTTGAGCTTTTTCTCCTCCTTTGTTAAATCCAGTCCAGGATTATGTATCATGTTTACTCATCATTGTCTGTCTAGTTGCTCTCTCTCTCTCTCTCTCTCTTTTTCAATCATGGGAATATGTATACGACATAAATTTTCCCATCTGGACTACTCTTAAGCCTACCATCGAGTGAGACTAATCACAGTCACTATGCTGTGGGAGCCTCACCACCTTCCATTACTAAAACCTTCCCATAGCCCCAAACAGAAGCCCTATACCCATTATGCATTAATTCCCTATTTTCCTTGCCTCTGCCCAACTCCTGGCAACCTGTATTCCAATTTCTACCTCTATGAGCTTGTATATTTTCCAATATTTTCTATGTGGTTACTATGGGCCTTAAGTTTAACATCCTAAATCTATAAAACTCTCATTTGCTGTTACCTACTTAACTTCTATAGTGTACACAAACTACTTTCCTATAACCCTCTATCCCCCAACCTTTATGTACTTCTTGTCACAAATTATATGTTTATACTTTATGAGTCCAAACCCACTTATTTCTCATTATATTTTATGCGTTTGCCTTTTAGATCTCATAGGAAGTAAAACGTGGAGTTAGAAACCAAAAATATGATAGTATTGGCATTTATATTTACCCATTGGATATCATTATTTCTTCATGTGACTTCAATCTATTGTCCATTATCCTTTCCTTTTAACCTATAGAACTCTCTTGAGCATCTCTTGTAGGCCTAATCTAATGTCGATGAACTTCCTCAGCTTTTGTTTATCTAGGAATGTCTTAATCTCTTCCTCCTTTTTTTTTTTTTTTTTACATGGGCAGACTCCAGGAATCGAACCTGGGTCTCCAGCATGGCAGGCAAGAATTCTGCCACTGAGCCACTGTTGCATTGCCCTCCCTCTTTTTAAAAAAAGGAAAATATTTTTATTAACAAATCTTCACACACATACGGTCCATTCGTGGTGTATAATACATGGCTCCCAATATCATCACATAGTTTGTGTATTCATCACCATGATCATTTTTAGAATATTTGCATCACTCCAGAAAAAGAAATAAAAAGAAAAGACTCATACAAGCTATATCCCTTACCCTTCCCTCTCATTGACAACTAGTGTTTCAATCTACCCAATTAATTTCACCCCTAATGCCCCCCTATGATTCAATAATTTTTATCCATACTTTTTTACTAATCTGTCCATACCTTGGATAAAAGGACCATCAGACACAAGGTTTTCACAATCACACAGTCACATTGTAAAAGTTATATCTTTATACAATCGTCTTAAAGAATCAAGGTTACTGGAACACAGCTCAACAGTTTTAGGTGCTTCCCTCCAGCCAGTCCAAAACACCATAAACCAAAAAGGGATATCTACACAATACATAAGAACAAACTTCAGGATAACCTCTTGACTCTGAAATCTCTCAGCCACTGAAACTTAATTTTGTTTTCATTTCTCTCTTCCCCTTTTTGGTCAAGAAGGTTTCCTCAATCCCATGTAGGTGGGTTATGGCTCATCCTGGGAGGTCTGTCCCATGTTGCCAGGGAAATTTACACCCCTGGGAGTCATGTCCTATGTAGGGGTGGAGGCCTTCATTTTTGAAAGACCATTTTGCCAGATAGAGAAATCTTGATTGGCAATTTTTTGCTTTCAGCACTTTAAATATGCCATCCCACTGCCTTCTTGCCTCCATGGTTTCTGATGAGAAATTAGCAGTTAGTCTGATTGAGATACCTTTGTACCTGACATGTTGTTTCTCTCATATCTTTCAGATTTTTCTCTTTTGCACTTGACAGCTTGCTTATAATATGCCATGGTGTAGATGTGTTTTGGCTTATCCTGTTTGGATTTTGTCTTGGGTGTGTCTATTCATGTCTTTCATTAAATTTGGGAAGTGGTCAGCCATTATTTCTCTGAATAGTCTCTCTGCCCTTTCTTCTCCTTCTGGGACTCCCACAATGCATATATTGGTGTACTTGATGGTGTCCCACAGGTTCCTTAGGCTCCATTCACTTTCCTTCATTCTTTCTTCCTTTTGCTTCTCAGATTTGATGATTTCAATAGTCTTATCTTCACGTTCACTTATTCTCTCAGCTTAATCTACTGTTGAACCCCTCTAGGGAATTTTTAATTTTTGTTTTCATGGTCTTCAGCTCTGTTTTGTTCCTTTTCATAATTTCCATCTCTATATTTATTTTATTCTTCTGTTCATCTATCATTTTCCTGATTTCCTTTAGTTTTTCATTCATGTTTTCTTTTAGCTCCTTGAACATAATTAGTAAATTTTTTTAAAAAAGTCTTTGTCTGTTATATCCCAGATCAGCTTTTCTTCATTACTGAATTAATGATTTCTAATGTTTTAATTTTCTCCTTTGCCTGGGCCATCATATCCTGTTTCTTTGTATTTTTTCCAATCTTTTATCGAAACCTGGACATTTTGTTATTTTAATGTGTTAGCACTGAAATTTAGACTCTGGTGTGTCTGGTTCCTTAAGCTTATATCCAGGTAATTTTATGACGAAGCTTTTCTTGAATGTCAGGAGCTAATGGGGGGGGCGGGGAGAGAGAGAGAGAGAGAGAGAGAGAGAGAGAGAGAGAGAGAGAGAGAGAGAGAGAGAGAGAGAGAGATTAGAAATCAACAAAACCCAGAACAGAGGGGAGAAACCTGCATATGCTGCCATGTGTCTTGCCATGTGGCAGAGGAGCCAATCATCTCCAAAAGCTGGCCTTCAGGAAGAAAGCATCACCTGATAATACCTTGATTTGGATATTTTCACAGCCTCAACCTGTACAGTAGTAAATCTCCATTGCTTAAGCCAACACATTTCATGTTATCTGCTCTAAGCAGCTTAGGAAACTTAAACAAGGACCTTTCCATGTAAAGCTCCAGGTCAAAATATTGGTGCCTCCTGGTTCTTTCTGCTCATGAATCTTGGGCATGCATGGTGGCCTTAGGAATTCTTACATAAACTGGTTCTGAATATTCCTTCTTCCCTAGGAAAAGTTTCCTCATGACCCCAGCAATTGCTTGCCTCCTGTGTTCAAGCCCAACTTGACTGCTCGCTTACAGCATGCTGCAGAAGAGTTCCTCAAGCCATTTTCTACATGTAAGGCAAGTTCTGGGATGGTGAGTCCTTCAGGTCATCCTCAGACAGATTGCACATACTCCAGGTATATGCGTGAGGGTCAATAGGGGATGGGCCATCCAGGGTGTCATGAGATTCTACAGCTTTTAAATGACTTTTTCCTTGATTTGGAGCTCGACATATTACTACCGCCCTTAAACTCTCTTCTGTAGCTTTGAGAAAGATGTTTCTTCTAGCACTTGCTGGTTGTTCAAAACTTCTGCGTGGGGATGGAGACCTGAAGCATCTTACTCCACAATCTTTATCAAGGAAACTCTTGCTTTCTAAATTTGCATTTTCCACGTAATAATGAGTTTAAGCATCTCTTCACGTGTTTATTAGACAATTTGAGTTTGCTCTTCTAAAAGTGACCTGTTCAGATGTTTTGCCCATTTTTCAACTGGGATTTCTGCCTTTCTTTGCAAGTATCCCTTGTATATTAGAGATATTAGTACCTTGTTGATCTTAGAAATTGCCAATATATTTTCCCAGGCTCTCAACTTTTTTTCAATTTTTTAATTTTTAAAAAATATAACAATAAACAAACACAAACATTCTTGAGATTTGATCATTCCGTTCAACATTTATAATCAGTAATTCACAAGATCATCACATAGTTGTATATTCATCATCATGATCATTTCTTAGAACATTTGCATCAATTCAGAACAAGAAAACAGAAAAAAATTCATACAATACCATACCCCTTACTCCTCCCTTTCATTGATCACTAGCATTTCAATCTACTAAATTTATTTTAACATTTGTTTGCCCTATTATTTATTTTTATTCCATATGTTTTACTCATCTGTCAATAAAGTAGATAAAAGGAGCATCAGACACAAGGTGGCTCAGTGGCAGAATTCTCGCCTGCCATGCCGGAGACCCAGGTTTGATTCTCAGAATCTGCCCATGTGAAAAAAAAAAAGAGGAAGAGATTAAGACATTCCTAGATAAACAAAAGCTGAGGAAGTTCATTGACATTAGATTAGGCCTACAAGAGATGCTCAAGAGAGTTCTACAGGTTAAGAGGAAAGGATAATAGACAATAGATTGAAATCACATGAAGAAATAATGATATCCAGTGGGTAAATATAAATGCCAATACTATCATATTTTTGGTTTCTAACTCCACGTTTTACTTCCTATGAGATCTAAAAGCAAACGCATAAGATATAATGAGAAATAAGTGGGTTTGGACTCTTAAAGTATAAACATATAATTTGTGACAAGAAGTACATAAAGGTCGGGGGACAGAGGGTTATAGGAAAGTAGTTTGTGTACACTATGGAAGTTAAGTAGGTAACAGCAAATGAGAGTTTTATAGATTTAGGATGTTAAACTTAAGGCCCATAGTAACCACACAGAAAATATTGGAAAATATATAAGCTCATGGAGGTAGAAATTGGAATACAGGTTGCCAGAGTTGGGCGGAGGCAAGGAAAATAGGGAATTAATGCATAATGGGTATAGGGCTTCTGTTTGGGGCTATGGGAAGGTTTTAGTAATGGAAGGTGGTGAGGCTCCCACAGCATAGTGACTGTGATTAATCTCACTCGATGGTAGGCTTAAGAGTAGTTGAGATGGGAAAATTTATGTTGTATACATATTCCCATGATTAAAAACCTCTAGATTCTTTTGGAATCTCTCAGTCATCGACACTTTATTTTGTCTCATTTTGTTCTAGATGTGGATTTCTTTATATTCATCCTACTTGACTTACTGTCTCTGAGGATTAGTGTCTTTGAACAATTTTTGGAAAATTCTAAGCTGTTACTTCTTTGGAAATTGCCTCCAACCCACCCTATTATTTCCTTTATGAACCCTGATTAGAATTCTTAAACTCTTAATGTCTCATCCTTTCCATCTCTTTTTCCCTGGATTGTAGTCTGGAAAAACCCTTGAAAATTATTTTCCAGTCACTAATTCTCTCTTCTGCTGGATCAAAATAGATTTCTAAGCCTACCATTAGAAACTTATCGCTTTGTTTTTCATTTACTGACCTACTATTTGGTTCTATTTCAGGTGTGCTTGTATGTTACTTACAGTCTCTTGTTTTCTGCTAATATTTTCTTCTTTTTCTTAAAATTTATTTATTTTTTATTTATGATACATAACCACATACAAACACATTCTTATCATATGATCATTCCATTCTTGTTATAAATCAGTAATTCACAATATCATCACATAGTTGTATATTCATCATCATGATCATTTCCTAGAACATCTGCATCAATTCAGAAAAATCAATAAAAAGAAGATAGAAAAAAATTCATACATACCATACCCCTTACCCCTCCCTTTCATTGATCACTAACATTTCAATCTAAATTTATTTTAACATTTGTTCCCCCTATTATTTATTTATTTTTAATCCATGTGTTTTACTTGTCCATCAATAAGGTAGACAAAAGGAGCATCCGACACAAGGCTCTCACAACCACAGAGTCACACTGCGACAGCCATATCATCATACAATTATCTTCAAGAAACATGGCCACCAGAGCATAGCTCCACATTTTCAGGCAGTTCCCTCCAGCCTCTCCATTACGACTTTACTATCAAGGTGATATCTATTTAATATGTAAGAATAATCTCCAGGATAACCTCTCAACTCTGTTTGGAATCTCTCAGCCACTGACACATTATTTCATCTCATTTTGCTCTTCCCCCTTTTGGTCGAGAAGGTTTTCTCAATCCCTCGATGCTGATTTCCAACTCATTCTAGGATTTCTATCCCATATTGCCAGGAAGGTCCACACCCCTGGGAGTCATGTCCTACGTAGAGAGGGGGAGGGCAGTGAGTTTGCTTGCTGTGTCAGCTGAGAGAGAGAGAGAGAGAAAGAGAGAGGCCACATCTGAGCAACAGAAGAGGTTCTCTTGGGGGTGGCTCTTCGGCCTTATTTTAAGCAGGCTTAGCCTATCCTTTGTGGGATTAAGTTTCATATGAAAAAACCCCAAGACTGGAGGCTCGGCCTATTCTTTGGCTATCCCCACTGCCTGTGAGAATATCAAGAATTCTCCACTTGGGGAAGTTGAATTTTCCCCCTTTCTCACCATTCCCCCTAGGGGACGCTGCAAATACTTCCCTGTTCACTGTTCAAATCACTCTGGGATTTGTTGGGGCATCACTCTGGACAAACCTACAAAACCTCATGCCCTACACAAGGTTCCAAGTACTATGGTGTTCGATTAAGCTGTCCACATAAGTTATATTAGGAAATGCACTAGTCAAAATATAAATTTTGTACCAAATGAACATTTTTTGCTTATCTCACACATATGTTAAAGTTTAAAATATTAATTACCATCTATTTTCAACAGCCTGCATTATTGACGTTCCTTTGTTCATCCTCATGCAGAAACATTTTTTAATTTGCACATTAATCACTATTATTATACACTCGAGGCATTCCTAGATTATACCATCTCAGTCTTTATTGTCTATCTTTCCTTCTGATCTCATTTGTGCCCCCAGGCCTCCGCCCTCTATCATTCTCACATTCAGCTTCATTCAGTGTTCTAACATAATTGTATTATAGTTAGGTAGTATTGTGCTATCCAATTATGAGTTTTTACAATCAGTCCCATTGCACAATCTGTATCCCTTCAGCTCCAATTACCCAATATCTACTGTATTTCTATCTCCTGACGGTCTCTGTTACCAACTGAAATTCTCCAACTTCATTTGCTAATGTCAGTTCATATCAGTGAGACCATATAGTATTTTTCCTTTTGTTTCTGGCTAATCTCACTCAGCATAATGTCCTTAAGGTCCATCCATGTTGTTACATGTTTAATGACTTTATTCTGTCTTACAACTGCATTACATTCCATCATATGTATATACCACAGCTTGCTTAGCCACTTGTCTGTTGATAGACATTTGGCTGTTTCCATCTCTTGGCAATTGTAAATAATGCTGCTATAAACATTGGTGTACAAATGTCTGTTTGTGTCCTTACCCTCATGTCCTCTGACTAGATACCTAGCAATGGTATTGCTGGATCATATGGCAATTCTATACTTATCTGCTAATATTTTCAACCTCCTCTTTTATTTCATTAAAAATACAAAATACTAATTTTCTTTGGTAACTAATAACTTAGCATCAGAAGTCATTAAAGGCCTGTTCTTGCTGTCTGCTGTTTGCTTCTCTTACTCATCTCTTCATAGTATCGCATTTCCTCCCATGTTTTGTGTTTCTTTTTCTTCTGTGGGCTTTTCATTTGCCTTGGCATTTTGTGAGAATTCTTTGAGACCTAGGTTGTCGTTGAATTTGGCATTTGCTCTTGCCAGTCAATTCATCTGTTTGTACTACCAACCTGGGATACTTTTAAGTCAAAATACTCTATTATTAGGGTTCTAAATTTTGGGGACCACATAGGCAGTATGAATTCAGAGCAAAAAACTTAGTTGTGATTGCAATTTAGGGGAGTAAATTTTTTTTCTGTCCTCCAACATCAACATCAAAATAGGCAAGTTTCTTTGCTATAACACCTTTTTTGGGGCAGGGTTTATTCTTTTATTTATCCTTACACTGAGGATATATCCTTTTGTGTTTTCACCTTTATGCAAGGATTCTCTTAGCAAATTCTCCATCTTGGATAATCCCTAAAAGCATTATCTCAGAGTTGAGATTTAAAGTCTTCAGAATATGACAGAAACTCTCAGGATGAAAACTGGCTTTGGAATTTGATTATTTACCAGGGTTCCTCTTTTCTCTTCTTTTTATGGATCTGAAAACCCTTACTTTTTGTGCTAACTTTGTGATACATTTAAAAATATGTTTTAAAACTATCTTATCTAGCATTTTAGTTGTTCCAGTTGAGAGTGCCATTCCAAGAATCTAATCCACTAAAATGCGAGAAACAGAAGCCAGAGTTATAATTTCTCTTGATGAAATGAAAATACTATCAAGGGCACAGTAATGTCATGCTTAGATACTTCAGTAAAAATAGGACCTGTGAGACACTAAACATCCTTGTAAGAGGCCCACAGACTGTTTTGTTTTCATAATCTAGCTCTTACTTCTTGTACTATAGACTGTGGCCAAGTATACTCTTCAATGCAAAATTACAGGGAAAGGGCGGGCCGCGGTGGCTCAGCGGGCAAGAGTGCTTGCCTGCCGTGCCGGAGGACCCCGGTTCGATTCCCGGCCCCAGCCCATGTAAAAAACAAACAAACAAACAAAATATAATAAAACAAGAAAATGTTTAAAAATGTTTAAAAAAAAAAAATTACAGGGAAAGTAGGATGCACTAAGTTACCTTAGGTTCTAGGTCACAGTGATGTAAGCTATAATGAACAGCTGTATTTACTCAAGTTTGACAAATCTAGCTGGTGTCTTAAACTGAAAATATGATGGGAGTTGGACAGAGGAGAGTAACTACTGCACTGCAGAGGGATCAAATAATGATAGAATAAAAAAATCAAGATATTAGCTAGCCATCTACATATAGAATGTTGATATTTTCTTTACAGTGAATAGCAGTAGGCCCATTTGTTATGCTTCTCAGGTTTGGAAAAGCTTCTTTGTCCCATTTGAGGATTTTGGAAAGGAAGGTATGTGGAAGCAGAATCAGCAGTCAAGGAGAAAGGAAGGGAGGCAAGAGAACCCTGCAGCCTCCCTGTTCCTCTCTCTTGATTTTTCTTTTTTTACACCCCACATCATGAAAAATTGTACCATGCCTCATCCTGAAGCATTAATGATTTAAAATAGAACAATGAAAGTTTAAAGAAGGAATTCCAAAGTATATGCTTAGTCAAGAGACTGGAAGAAAATGTGGACAGTGGTTATCTGGAAAGTGGAACTATCAACTATTTTCTTCTTTGCACTCTTTAGTATTTTTCCAAAATTTCTATAACATACATAAAAACTTTATAATTAGAACATGTTATCTTTAAATTGTTTTTTCAGAACAAATACTTTGAGGAAATTTCATTCTAAACACAAATGGGTTTTCCCCATGCATAATATGTAAGAGTTGGCATTAATGCATTATAAAACCATATTTAAATTAAGAATATTTTAGTTTAAAAAACTTATTTTCATGCTAGCAAAATTAAAAGTCAGCAAATGGTTAACAGGTTAAGATAATTTGATAAAGTTGTGGAAAATTATAATATTCTAGATTGATTTTTCCAAAATTTATGAATTTCATAGTCTATTAGCAAATTAAAATAATAAATCTGCTTTGCTAAAGCTAAAATATTTTCTCAGCTTCTAATTTAAGCTGGTAATTTGCTTGCCAAATACATAGCTTCAGAAACTTCATTCTCTAACATTTCATTTCCTTTTCCAAATCCCTATCCTTTTCTTACAGGTCAGCAGTGGTTAGAGTTCTTAGAATTCCAAGTCAGGAGGCAAGTTCATTTGTAAAAGCTATGATTCTTTGAATTGCATAATCATAGAAAGGCCAGAAAGATCATTTGAGGGGCAGAAAGGCTCAAGGTAATTCCTTCAGGGAGCAAATACATAGACAGGAAATGTATAAATATGTGACCATAGATATGTCACAAAATTTCTCTGCAGAGAGTAGCTATTGACTAAGCCGAGGAGACATTAGCACTAGTGGTAGGACTTCCTAGGACTTGACTGACTTTTCTTGAAAAGGAAAAAAAAGAATACTGAAAGTTTAAGTGATAATAAAAAAAGATAGCTCTGCGTGGGCATTCCACTGTTCTTCTCAGGATTCCATTGTTCTTATCAGGATGGTGCTCAGTGACCTCTCTGTAATGTCACAAAGAGCAGTGGCATCTGGATTAGGAGAGAAATTAACATGCAGAAGAGACTTCAAAGGCTCTTAAGCAGATCCAGAAAATTCTTTAATGTATGTATACATAAATTGCATGTAAATGAATTAAGCTCTACAAAATGTTTCTGGGTAAACACACAGCTCCCTTGTTCGATGGATGGATAGAAGAAGGCATGCGGACCAGTAGATCTTCTTTGTGTTATCTTTGTCCAGCAGAGTTGTTAGATTTTCAGAATCAAGACTTTCTCACTTTGATGAGAAATACTAAATATACTACTAAAGATTGAGGGGATAAGAGAGAAGGAGAAAATAGAGGAATGAGATGGAGGTACAAAAACGGAGAGGCAGTGAGAAGGGGGGAAAAGAGAAACCAGAAAGGGTAAAGGGGGAAGGAAAAGAAAAAGGGGATTAAATTGGAGGGAATAGAGAAGAGTACAGCTCCACAGGGCCCCTCTCGCCATGACTTTTTTTTTTTTTTTTCTCCATGACTTTTTAAAAAGAGAACCCAACCCATAAATAAGATGTAACCTTTCAGCAGAGAAAACATCCAACTTTCTTAGTGGTCAGGAAGTTTCTTCACACTGGGAGGAAATCTTCCTCTATGTGGGTGGGTCTCACTGATATTGAGAACAAATAAAAAAGAATTGATACTAGGGTTAATGTGAAATGGTGATGCTGCCATTCGTTATTTCTGGCACAGTTTGGTGGTATCTAACCGTATTAATGCCTAGCATTGGAAGACTCTCTTTTTTTTGGTTCTGTTTTTGTGGGCTGTAACCAGAGATAGTTAGAGGGTTGGTGTGAATACATAGAATTGATTCTAACAGAGATTTTCTAATCTCACCAGCAAATCACTTACTTGATCATCTCTTTCCCACTTTCCCCATTAGCCATTGGCTTTTTCCCATGACAGCTAACATGAAAGCTAATTGAAGCATATTTATTTAATGGTAACATTTTTTAAAAACCTTTTAATTAATTAATTAATTAATTAATTTTAAATTTTTATTGACAAACCAAAACAACATACAAACACGAACATTTTAAACCCACAAATATTTCATATATCGTGTACAATCTATGGCTTATAGTATCATCACATAAGTGTGTATTCATCACCATGATCATTTTTTAGAACGTTTGCATAACTTCAGAAAAGGAAATAAAAAGAAGAAACTCATACATCCCATACCCATTACCCCTCCCTCTCATTGGCCACTAGTATTTCCATCTATCCAATATATTTTAACCTTTGTTCCTCCTATTTTTTTCTATACCCCTTACCACTCCCTTTCATTGATCACTAGTATTTCAATCTACTCAATTTATCTAATGGTAACTCGTGACCATAGAAAAGATCAAAGATTGACTTAAAACCTGGAAGAATGCACTTGAAAGTTAATCTTGCACTTTCCATTTTCCCCATGCCTGTCTATTGTCATAATATTTGTGGTCGTAGCTATTGGAAGATGTTCTACTATATTGTTTGTTGGCATTGTCAATTATTTGTCCATGTGTTATGTGGTGGAGGGGCCTCATGTGTTGTAACAACAGAACAACAAGCAACCTGCCCTGGGTTTTGTTTCAAATTCCCATTAACAAGTTATATGATATTGGCGAAATCACTTACCTAAGCTTTTCCCTGTGTGATGGGAAGACCACAGTTTGGCCTCCAACATACCCTACCCACCCCCAAAACCATTTTTTACTTTAACCAGTATGTGTTAAACATCATACAAAGTGAAAAATATTGCACTCAGATAAGACGCGTGTTAGTTGATGGGCGGGAGGGGGAGAGGGGAAGGTGGGAAAGGAGAAGATGATTTAAAAATATGTAAAAGTAGCACAGGTTGAAAGGTGACCAATTAAAGGGCCTTTGGTATTAAAGATTTATTAGAGTCATTGAAAAAATTGTAACATTTTTGAAAACTGATCTTAAAAAAGTCCATGTGGCTATGCGAGCACAAAACAAAGGTGAAAGCTGCTCCCGTGGAGTAGACTCTTCAATTCATTTTTCTTAAATGACCACAAAAATGCAGATCTAATTATAGTAGAAATAGTCTTCCTCTTAACAAATTGGCCGTGTTTTTTTTGTTTTAAATTTTTATTAACATTGTTAATAATCACATAATAATTTCATGGACAAATGATAACATTTTCTGAAAAAGATGTCAGATTAACTTACCCATTTTTACCTGAATTCACATAAAAAATGTTGTATCAAATGTGCTTGGAGAATTACATTTATTTACTCTTCATATTAACCATATCGGTTAAGGCAGATTTACTTATTTAACAAATGAAATGAACAGAGGTTCAGAAATCTTTAGTAATCTAAGAAAATTACATGGCTAGAAAAAGACACAGCCAAAGTTTGAATTTTTTCTTCCTGTCTCCCCAGTTCAAATTCCTCAAGGCTTCCACATAGGTTTTACTTGAAATGCCATCTCTCATTTCAGTAATCAGATTCTGCAATTTATTGTGAAAATCTCCTTTTCCTGTAGTTTGTTCACACAACTATGCCCCATGCCCGGGTTCCCCTCCCATGTGAGACCTTCATATAGTTGAACCCATTACAAAAATATCAACTTCTGCTCACCTAATGTTTACTGTCCAGTGTAACCTACGCTTACTCACATCACTCTATACTTACTGAGAACAAAATTTTTCATGTCCTGTCTTGTCCGTGACTCCACACAGAACATGATTAAGATGTTGAGCCAGGTTTAAACAGAAGAGTTCCTCCAGGTCACTCATAAAAGTTGTCATTATTCATCTATTAGTTCATTTGTCTGTGTTTCCTGCTGGTCGAATTGTATGAATTTACTCTTTGAATGATTTTCAGCAAGTTTTCCTGTGAAAAGCATTAACGAATTATGAATCTAGAGAAAGTGTATGTCCACCATAACCTAACAGGCCGTGTTGGCTTCTAAAGTTTGGTCTCCAGATGTATGGTGTTCCAGTTTGCTAGCTGCCAGAATGCAACACACCAGAGATGGATTGGCTTTTAATAAAAGGGGATTTATTTTGTTAGTTCTTCAGAGGAAAGGCAGCTAACTTTCATCTGAGGTTCCTTCTTACGTGGCAAGGCACAGGACAATCTTTGCTGGCCTTCTCTCCAGGCCTCTGGGTTCCAACAACTTTCCCCAGGGTGATTTCTTTCTGCATCTCCAAAGACCTGGGCTGAGCTGTGAGTGTTGAGATGAGATATGCTGAGCTACTTGGGCTGTGCTACATTGAGCTCTCTCATTTAAGCACTAGCCAATTAAGTCAAACATCATTCATTGCAGCAGACACGCCTCCTAGCCGACTGCAGATGTAATCAGCAACAGATGAGGTTCACGTACCATTGGCTCATGTCCACAGCAAAGAACTAGGTGCCTTCACCTGGCCAAGTTGACAACTGAATCTAACTACCACATATGGTAATTCTGAATTATTTAAAACAATTATTATGTAACTATAGAGCTTTCAAGGAGTGAACATGTGAGTGTGAAAGCATTGTGACACTCCCTTTATCCATTGTATGGACAGATGAGCAAGAAAAAAAAAGATAAAAAATTAAATAAACAATAAGGGGTTATGGGATGCTTTGGGTATTATTTTTACTTTTAATTTTATTCTTATTTTTATTGATTTGGAGTAATGAAAATGTTCAAAAATCAATTGTAATCATAAATGCATGGCTTTATGATGATATTGTGAACCACTGATTGTATATTTTAGATGATTATATTTCAATAAAAAATCACTGAAGAAAAAAACAATTATTATGGCAGGCATTTATTTAAAAAAAATTTGTAACAGCTTTATTGAGATATAATTCACATAACATAAAGTTCACCCTTTAAAGAGTATAATTCAGTGTTTTAAAAATATATATATATATTCACAGAGTTGAACTTCCATCATCACTATCAATTCAAAAACATTTTCATCACCTGAAAAAGGAACCGTGTTTCTTTTCAGTCATTTCCCATTCCCTCCTCCCCACAGCCCACGACAAACACTAACTTACTGTCGCCATTGATTTGACTATTCTGGACATTTCATTGGAATAGAATCATCTTTTATGACTGACTTCTTTCACTTAGCTTTATGTTCTCAAGGTTCATCCATGCTGCAGCATGTACAGGACTTCATTCCTTGTTATGACCAAATTATATTCCATTATGTGGATACATCAGATATAATTTACCCATTCATCAATTGATGGTCATTTGCATTTTTCCACTTTTGACTATTATGAATAATGCTGCTATGAACATTCAACTGTGAATTTTTGTGTGAACATGTTTTTAGTTCTCTTGGATATATATGTGTGTGTAGGAGTAGAATTGCTGGGTCATATGGTAACTCTGTGTTTAACTTTTGAGGAACTGCCAAATTGTCTTCTAAGGCAGCTGCATGATTTTACATTCCCATCAGCAGTGCGTAGCGATTTCAATTTCTCCACATCTTTGCCAACAGTAGTTGTTGTTCACCTTTTTTTTATGATAGACATCCTGGCGGACATTTAGTGGTATCTCACTGTGGTTTTAATTTGCATTTCCCTGCTGACTAATGATGTTTAGGAGGCATTTTTTAAAAAATATTTTTATTGGTAAATCTTAACATACAAACATTCTTTTTTTTATTAATTAAAAAAAATTACAAGAAACACAAACATTCCCAACACATACACTCAGCAATTCACAATATCATCACATAGCTGCATATTCATCATCATGATCATTTCCCAGAACATTGGCATCAATTCAGAAAAAGAAATAAAAAGACAACAGAAAAATATAACAAACAAAGAAAAAAATTTCCATGCCATACCCCTTACTGAGCCCTTTCATTGATCACTAGCATTTCAAACTAAATCTATTTTAACATTTGTTCCCCCTATTATTTATTTTTATTCCATATGTTCCTCTCATCTGTTGACAAGGTAGATAAAAGGAAGATCAGACACAAGGTTTTCACAATCACACAGTCACATTGTGTAAGCTATATCGTTATACAATCATCATCAAGAAACATGGTTACTGGAACACAGCTCTACATTTTCAGGCAGTTCCCTCCAGCCTCTCCCCTACATCTTGAATAACAAGGTGATATCTACTTGATGCATAAGAATAACCTCCAGGATAATCTCTGGACTCTGTTTGGAATCTCTCAGCCGTTGACACTTTGTCTCATTTCACTCTTCCCCCTTTTGGTCGAGAAGGTTTTCTCAATCCCTTGATACTGGGTCTCAGCTCATTCTAGAGTTTTTCTCAATCCCTTGATGCTGAATCTCAGCTCATTCTGGGATTTCTGTCCCATGCTGCCAGGAAGATCCACACCCCTGGTAGTCATGTCCCACGTAAACAGGGAGAGGGTGGTGAGTCTGCTTGCTGTGTTGGCTGGAGAGAGAAGCCACATCTGGGCAACAAAAGAGGTTCTCTTGGGGGTGACCTTTAGGCTTAATTTTAAGTAGGCTTGACCTATCCCCTGTGGGGTTAAGTTTCATATGAACAAATCCCAAGACTGGGGGCTCAGCCTATAGCTTTGGTTGTCCACACTGCTTGTGAGAATATCAAGAATTCAACTTGGGGAAGTTGAGTTTCCCCCGTTCTCACCATTCCCCGAAGGGGACTTTGCAAATACTTTTCCACGCACTGATCACATCACTCTGGGATTCATCAGGGCATCACCTGGACAAACCAACAAAATCTCATGTCCTATACAAAGTTCCATGTACTTAAGGTGTTCAATCAACTATCTACATAAGTTATATTAGGAGAAATGAACATTTTTTGCTTTAGTCTCACACATTAGTAGAAATTTTAAACTATTAAGTACCATCTATTTTCAGCACACTGCAGTAATGACATTCTTTTGTTCTTCCTCATGCACAAACATTTTTTAAATTTGTACATTTAGTCACTATCATTATACACTCTAGGCACTCCTAGATTACACCATCTCTGTCTTTATCGTCTATCTTTCTTTGTGATTTCATTTATGCCTCAGCCCTCCTCCCTCTATCATTCTCATATGCAGCTTCATTCAGTGTTTTAACATAATTGTATTACAGTTAGGAAATATTGTGCCGTTCATTTCTGAGTTTTTATATTCAGTCCTGTTGCACAATCTGCATCCCTTCAGCTCCAATTACCCAATATCTTATCCTATTTCTTTCTCCTGATGGTCTCTGTTACCAAGGAAATATTCCAAGTTTATTCACTAATGTCAGTCCATATCAGTGAGACCATACAGCATTTGTCCTTTTGTTTCTGGCTAATCACACTCAGCATAATGTCCTGGCTAATCACGCTCAGCATAATGTCATTCATGTTGTTACACACTTCATAACTTTATTCTGTCTTACAGCTGCATAATATTCCATCTTATGTAAATGTTACTGTTTGTTTAGCCAACTGTCTGTTGATGGACATTTTGGCTGTTTCCATCTCTTGGTAATTGTTAATAATGCTGCTATAAACATTGGTGGGTAAATGTCCATTTGTGTCCTTGGCCTCATGTCCTTTGAGTAGAGACAGCATATAGATGGGTCCTGTTTTTTAATCCATTCTGCTAGACTATGTCTTTTGATTGGAGAGTTTAATCCATTAGCATTCAGTGTTATTACTGCATGGGTAGTACTTTCTTCTACTATTTTGCCTTCTGAATTTTATATGTCATATCTAATTTTCCTTCTTTTTACCTTTACTCATAGTCTTCCTTTCTACACTCTTCTCCACACCTCTCTCTTCTGTCTTTGTATCTGTCTCTAGTGTTCCCTTTAGTATTTCTTGCAGAGCTGGTCTCTTGGTCACAAATTCTCTCAGTGATTTTTTTGTCTGAAAATGTTTTAATTTCTCCCTCATTTTTGAAGGACAAGTTTGCTGGATATAGAATTCTTGGTTGGCAGTTTTTCTCTTTTAATAATTTAAATATATTATTCCACTGTCTTCTCGCCTCCATGGTTTCTGCTGAGAGATCTGCGCATAGTCTTATTGGGCTTCCCTTGTATGTGATGGATTGCTTTTCTCTTGCTGCTATCAAGATCCTCTCTTTCTCTTTGACCTCTGACATTCTGATTAGTAAATGTCTTGGAGTATGTCTATTTGGATCTATTCTCTTTGGGGTACGCTGCACTTCTTGGCTCTGTAATTTTAAGTCTTTCATAAGAGTTGGGAAATTTTCAGTGATAATCTCCTCCATTAGTTTTTCTCCTCTTTTTCCCTTCTCTTCTCCTTCTGGGACACCCACAACATGTATATTCATGCGCTTCATATTGTCTTTCAATTCCCTGAGTCCCTGCTCATATTTTTCCATTTTTTCCCTATAGTTTCTGTTTCTTGTTGGATTTCAGATGTTCCATCCTCCAGTTTAGAAATCCTATGTTCTGTCTCTCGAAATCTACCATTGTAGGTTTCCATTGTTTTGTTCATCTCTTTTACTGTGTCTTTCATTCCCATAAGTTCTGTGATTTGTTTTTTCAGACTGTCAGTTTCTTCTTTTTGTTCTTTCCTTGCCTTCTTTATATCCTCCCTCAATTCATTGATTTGGTTTTTGATGAGGTTTTCCATGTCTGTTAGTATATTCTGAATTGTTTCAGCTCCTATATGTCATTTGAACTGTTGGTTTGTTCTTTTGACTGGGCCATATCTTCAATTTTCTTGGTGTGATTTGTTATTTTTTGCTGGCGTCTAGGCATTTAATTACCTTAATTAGTTTATTCTGGAGATTGCTTTTACTTCTTTTATCTAGGGTTTTCTTGCTGGATGAATTTGTTGTCTATCTGTTCTTTGACATTCAGTTCAGCTTTATCTGGACCTTTAGCTTAAGTTTTGTTTAACAGAGGAGAATTTTTCAGTTCTTGTTTTCTTGTTTCTTGCCCTGCTTGTGTGGTGCCTTTGCCCCCTCACATACTTAGGAGGGTCTACTTAGATATTATAGACCCAAGCCAGATTTTCCCAGACCAAACTGGCCTCCTGTCAGGAGGAAAGAGTCACCTGCATCCGTGTTCCCTGAGGGTGAGACCCAGCAGGTTGAAAGACTTTCCTGTGAAGTCTCTGGACTCTGTTTTTCTTATCCTGCCCAGTATGTGGCACTTGTCTGACTGCAGGTCCCACCAGCATAAGATGATGTGGTACCTTTAACTTTGGCAGACTCTCCCTGCTGGGGGCATGGTGGAGACAGAGGAGAGGTTGTAGGCTGGTTTTAATGGCTTCAAATTACCAAGCCCTGGTGTCTGAATTCCTTGATGGAGGGATTCTACCTGGGTGGGGCTTCACTCCTCCCCTGGGGAAGGCACAGGCTCCAGATAAGCCCCCAAAAGAGCTCACTTCTGCCTATGCCTGGGGCAGTTGCAGCCTGAAAAGTCCCGCCACTGTATCCAGAGGCAGTCAAGCTTTGTAGATACACAGCCACAAAAAACTCTGTTTCCTTCTTTTTTTCCCTCCCTTTTTCTGTCAGTCCTGCCCCCTTGGCACCGGGGCAAAAATGAGCAACCTCCGCTTTGATCAGGTTCACCTAAGCTGGGGGGCTATTTTTGGTAGTCAGGATTTGTTAATTAATTCCACAATTGGTGTTTGATTGTGCCCAGTCCCTGCTGCTGGTAAAATCCTTTCCTTTCCCCTCTGGGAAGCGGCCTGTGGGGGAGGGGCACTGGCTGCCACAGCTTTGGGAACTCACATTTCTGGGGGGTGCTCGCAACCAGTCCAGCTGGTCCAGACTGGGGTACGCTGTGTGTCCGGTCACTGACGTGGCCCCAGGAGCTGTTCTGTACTGTTTCTGGTTATTTAGTAGTTGTTCTGGAGGACGAACTAAAATCCACATGTTGTTAAGCCGCCATCTTGACCCAGAAGTCGGCCCATACAAACATTCTTAACATGCAAATGTTCCATACATAGTATTCAATTAATGGCTCACAATATCACAGTTGTGTATTCATCACTATAATAATTTTTTAGAACATTTGCATCACTCCAGAAAAGAAAAAGAAAAAAGAAAAAACTCATACACACTATACCCCTTACCCCTCCCTCTCACTGAACACTAGTATTTTCATCTACACAATTTATTTTAACCTTTGTCTCCCCTATTATTTGTTCATTTTTATCCATATTTTTTTATTCATCTGTCCATCTAAATAAAAGGAGCATCAGACACAAGGTTTTCACAATCACACAGTCACATGGTAAAAGCTATATCATTATACAATCGTCTTCAAGAAATAAGGCTACTGGAACACAGCTCAATAGTTTTAGGTACTTTCCTCTAGCTCCTCCAATACACCATAAACTAAAAAGGGATATCTATATAATGCATAAGAATAACCTCCAGGAGAACCTCTTGACTCTGTTTGAAATCTCTCAGCCACTGACACTTTATTTTATCTCATTTCTTTCTTCTCCCTTTTGGTCAAGAAGGTTTTCTCAATCCCTTGATGCTGAGTCCCAGCTCATCCTGGGATTTCTGTCCCACCTAGCCAGGGAGATTTACACCCCTGGAAGTCATGTCCCATGTAGGAGGGAGGGCAGTGAGTTCACTTGAGGAGACATGTGTTTTTATGATTTTAAGTTGAGTTTTTAACTAGAGGAGAACAACAGAATCATTTGAGACATTTTTACAAAATGGTACCTGGGGAATATCCAAAATAATCTTGAAAGAGAAGGACAAATTTGGAGAACTCATACTTCCTAGTTTAAAACTTATTACAGGGCGGGCCACAGTGACTCAGCAGGCAGAGTTCTCGCCTGCCATACCAGAGATTAGGGTTCGATTCCTGGTGCCTGCCCATGCAAAAAGTAAAAAATAATAATAATAGTAAAATAAAACTTATTACAAAACTACAGTAATAAAAAAGCCTGGTATTGGCACAAGGACAGACTTACAGACCAATGGAATAGAATTAAGAGATCAGAAGTAAACCCTCACAGCCTCAGCCAATTGATCTTTGTGGGGAGAGAATAGGCTTTTCAGCAAATGGTGCTGAGCAAAGTGGATAGCCATATGCAAAAGAACAAAGGCAGATACTTACACCATGCTGTATACAAAAATCAACTCAGAATGGACAAAGACCTAAATATAAGGACTAAAACGATAACACTCATACAAGAAAACATAGGGAAACATCTTCAAGACCTTGTGTTAGGCAGTGGTTTCTTAGACTTTACACAAGTAACAAAAACAAACAAACAAAAAGATAATGAGACGTCATCAAAATTAAAAACTTTTGTGCCTCAGAGGGCTTTATCAAGAAAATGAAAAGACAACCTACAGAATGGGAGAAACTATTTGGAAACCATAGATCGGATAAAGATTTAGTATCCAGAATATGTAAAGAACTTTCACACCAAAACAACCAAAAGATATGCAACCCAATTTAAAGATGGGGGAAAGACCTAACTAGGCATTTCATTAGAGAAGATAGACAAATGGCCAAAAAGCACATGAAAAGATGTTCCACATCACTAGCTATTGGGGAAATGCAGATCAAAACCACAATGAGATACCACTTCACACCAACCAGAATGGCTGCTATTAAACAAACAGGAAACTGCAAGTGTTGGAGAGGATGTGGAGAAATTGGAATACTCATTGACTGCTCATGGGAATGTAAAGTGTTGCAGCTGCTATGGAAAGAACTTCTTCAGAAATTTAAATATGGAATTAGTGTGTGACCCACGAATCCATTTCTAGGTCTATACCCCAAAGAGTTGATAACAAGGACTTAAACCAATATTTGCACAATGATGTTCATAGCAGCATTAGTCACAGTTACCAAAAGAAGCAACCCAAGTGTTCATCAGCTGATGAACAGACACAGTGTGGTATATGCATACGATGGAATATTATCTGACCATAAAAGGAATGAAGTTCTGATGCATGCAACAACATAGATGAAAGTAGAAGACATCATGTTGAATGAAGGAAGACAGTCACAAAAGGACATACAGTGTATGGTCTCATTTATAGGCAGTAAGCGGAATATGCATATTCATAAAGTAAGAAACTAGAATACAGGTTACCAGGTGTGCCAGTTTGAAACTGTGGTGGACCCCAGAAAACCATGTCCTTTGATTCTCATTCAATACTGCTGGGTGGGAGCTTTTTAATTGTTTCCATGGAGATGTGACCCACCCAATTGTGGGTGGTAAATTTTTTACTTATTTATTAATTTAAAAAAATTAACAAATGAAATAAAACACTAGCACAGATAATCAGTAATTCACAATATCATCACTTAGTTGCATATTCATCATTTCTTAGAACATTTGCATCCATTCAGAAAAAGAAATAAAAAGACAATAGAAAAAGAAATAAAATGAAAACAGAAAGAAAAAAAAGAAAAAGAAAAGATTATACCTACCATACCCCTTACCCCTCGCTTTCACTGACCACTAGCATTTTAAATTAAATTTATTTTAACACTTGTTCCCCCATTATTCATTTTTATTCCATATGTTCTATTCGTATGTTGACAAGGTAGATAAAAGGAGCATCAGACACAAGGTTTTCACAATCACACAGTCACATTGTGAAAGTTATATCATTATTCAATCGTCTTCAAGAAACATGGCTACTGGAACACAGCTCTACATTTTCAGGCAGTTCCCTCCAGCCTCTCCCTTACATCTTGAATAGCAAGGTGATATCTAGTCAGTGCATAAGAATAACCTCCAGGATAACCTCTCGACTCTGTTTGGAGTCTCTCAGCCATTGACACTTAGTCTCATTTCACTCTTCCCCCTTTTGGTCGAGAAAGTTTTCTCAATCCCTTGATGCTGAGTCTCAGCTCATTCTAGGATTTCTGTCCCACTTTGCCAGGAAGGTCTACACCCCTGGGAGTCATGTCCCACATAGACCGGGGGAGGGTGGTGAGATTGCTTGTTCTGTTGGCTGGAGAGAGAGGCCACATCTGAGCAACAAAATTTTAAGTAGACTTGACCTAATCTTTGTGGGGTTAAGTTTCATATGAACAAACCCCAAGACTGGGGTCTCAGCCTATAGCTTTGGTTGCCACACTGCTTGTGGGAATAGCAAGAATTCAACTTGGGGACTTCCGGAGAAGATGGCGGCTTAGTAAGACGCGCGGGTCTTAGTTCCTCCTCCAGAAAAGCAACTAAAGAAACAGAAACAATACGAAACAGCTCCCAGAGTCACGATAGAGACCAAAAAGACAGCGTACCCCATTCTGGAACAGCTGAACCGGCAGGGAGAATCTGCTGCGGTGAGATACCCGAGGGGCGCGCGTTTTCCCGGCCGGGGCGGCTGGTGACTGGGGTCCCCTCCACGCACGTGGCTCCCCGGTCTGACTGGGAACGTTGGATAGCGGGGCCCTCCCGTCACACTTGGCGTTTCGGGTCAGCTGGGCAATTAGGACCGGCACTCTCCCAAGCCCCGGCGGCCAGCGACCCCCGCCTCCACGCGCGGTTTCCCCGGCCGACTGCCGAGCAGACAGACGAGCGCCACGAGCGCCACCTACTGGGCAGGAAAAGAAAAACAGAGCCCAGAGATTTCACAGAAAAACCTTTCAACCAGCTGGGTCCCACACCCAGGGAAATCTGATCAAATGCCCAGACACCAGCAGAAAATAATGGATGACGCTCGGAAAATTGAAGATATGGCCCAGTCAAAGGAACAAACCAATAGTTCAAATGAGATACAGGAGCTGAGACAACTAATGCTGAATATACAAACAGAAATGGAAAAACTCTTCAAAAACCAAATCAATAAATTGAGGGAGGACATGAAGAAGACATGCGCTGAACAAAAAGAAGAAATAGAAAATCTGAAAAAACAAATCACAGAACTTATGGGAGTGAAGGACAAAGAAGAAAAAATGGAAAAAACAATGGATACCTACAATGGTAGATCTAAAGAGACAGAAGCTACAATTAGTGAACTGGAGGATGAAACATCTGAATTCCAAAAAGAAACAGAAACTATAGGGAAAAGAATGGAAAAACTTGAGCAGGGGATCAGGGAACTGAATGACAATATGAAGCGCACAAATATACGTGTTGTGGGTGTCCCAGAAGGAGAAGAGAAGGGAAAAGGAGGAGAAAAACTAATGGAAGAAATTATCACTGAAAATTTCCCAACTCTTATGAAAGACCTAAATTTGCAGATCCAAGAAGTGCAGCGCACCCCAAAGAGAATAGACCCAAATAGGCGTTCTCCAAGACACTTACTAGTTAGAATGTCAGAGGTCAAAGAGAAAGAGAGGATCTTGAAAGCAGCAAGAGAAAAACAATCTGTCACATACAAGGGAAACCCAATAAGACTATGTGTAGATTTCTCAGCAGAAACCATGGAAGCTAGAAGACAGTGGGATGATATATTTAAATTACTAAAAGAGAAAAACTGCCAACCAAGACTCCTATATCCAGCAAAATTGTCCTTCAAAAATGAAGGAGAAATTAAAACATTTATAGACAAAAAGTCACTGAGAGAATTTGTGACCAAGAGACCAGCTCTGCAAGAAATACTAAAGGGAGCACTAGAGTCAGATACGAAAAGACAGAAGAGAGAGGTATGGAGTAAAGTGTAGAAAGAAGGAAAATCAGATATGATATATATAATACAAAAGCCAAAATGGTAGAGGAAAATATTATCCAAACAGTAATAATACTAAAAGTTAATGGACTGAATTTCCCAATCAAGAGACATAGAATGGCAGAATGGATTACGACCCAGCAATACCACTGCTAGGTATCTACTCAAAGGACTTAAGGGCAAAGACACAGACGGACATTTGCACACCAGTGTTGATAGCAGCATTATCTACAATTGCAAAGAGATGGAAACAGCCAAAATGTTCATCAACAGACGAGTGGCTAAACAAACTGTGGCGTATACCTACGATGGAATATTATGCAGCTTTAAGACAGACTAAACTTATGAAGCATGTAATAACATGGATGGGCCTAGAGAACATTATGCTGAGTGAGTCTAGCCCAAAACTAAAGGACAAATACTGTAAGGTCCCACTGATGTGAACCGACATTCGAGAATCAGCTTGGAATATATCATTGGTAACAGAGACCAGCAGGAGTTAGAAACAGGGTAAGATAATGGGTAATTGGAGCTGAAGGGATACAGACTGTGCAACAGGACTAGATACAAAAACTCAAAAATGGACAGCACAATAATACCTAAGTGTAATGTAACTAGGTTGGAACACTGAATGAAGCTGCACCTGAAATATGGTTTTTTGTTTGTTTGTTTGTGTGTTTGTATCTTTTGTTTTTGTTTTTTTTCTTTTTCCTTTATATATATATATATATATTTTATTAGTATTATTATTTTAATTCTCTTCTCTATATTAACATTCTATATCTTTTTCTGTTGTTTTGCTAGTTCTTTTCCTAAATCGATGCAAATGTACTAAGAAATGATGATCATACATCTATGTGATGATACTAAGAATTACTGAGTGCATTTGTAGAATGGAATGATTTCTAAATGTTGTGTTAATTTCTTTTCTTTTTTTGATTAATAAAAAAATTTAAAAAAATAAAATAAAATAAAAATAAACACGGAAAAAAAAAAAAAGAATTCAACTTGGGGAAGTTGAATTTCTCCCCATTCTCACCATTCCCCGAAGGGGGCTTTGCAAATACTTTTCCACTCACTGATCGAATCACTCTGGGATTCATCGGGGCATCACTCTGGGAAAACCAACAAAATCTCATGTCCTACCTGAGATTCCAAGTACTTATGGTGTTCAATCAAACTATCTGCATAAGTTATATTATGAAATGCACTAGTCAAAACATTAATTTTGTACCAAATAAACATTTTTTGCTTGTCTCACACATAAGTTGAAATTTTAAAATATTAATTACCATCTATTTTCAGCAACCTGCAGTAATGACATTCCTTGTTCTTCCTCATGCAAAAACATTTTTAAAATTTGTACATCTAGTCTCTATTATTATACACTCCAGGCATTCCTAGATTATACCATCTCAATCTTTATCGTCTATCTTCCTTTGTGATTTCATTTATGCCCCCAGCCCTCCTCCCTCTATCATTCTCACATGCAGCTTCATTCAGTGTTTTAACAAAATTGTATTACAGTTAGGTAGTATTGTGCTGTCCATTTCTGAGTTTTTGTATTCAGTCCTGTTGCACAGTCTGTATCCCTTCAGCTCCAATTACCCAATGTCTTACCCTATTTCTATCTCCTGATGGTCTCTGTTAGCAACGAAATATTCCAAGTTTATTCATTAATGTCAGCTCATATCAGTGAGACCATACAGTATTTGTCCTTTTGTTTTTGGCTAGTCTCACTCAGCATAATGTCCTCAAGGTCCATCCATGTTGTTACATACTTCATAACTTTATTCTGTCTTACAGCTGCATAATATTCCATCGTATGTATATACCACAGTTTGTTTAGCCACTCGTCTGTTGATGGACATTTTGGCTGTTTCCATCTCTTTGCAATTGTAAATAATGCTGCTATAAACATTGGTGTGCAAATGTCTGTTTGTGTCTTTGCCCTTATGTCCTTTGAGTAGATACCTAGTAATGGTATTGCCGGGTCATATGGCAATTCTATATTCAGCTTTTTGAGGAACCGCCAAACTGCCTTTGTGGGTGGTAAATTTTGATAAAATGCTTTCCAGGGAGATGTGTCTCCACCCATTCAAGATGGGATTGCTTACTGGGACTGTTTAAGGGGGAACTATTTTGGAAAAGGTTCAGAGATGACAGAGCCGGCTGAGTCCACACAGCAAGAGAATTTTGGAGATGAAGAAGGAAAACGCCCCTGGGGGAGCTTCTTGAAACAGGAATTCAGGAGAGAAATCTAGCAGATGTCACATGTGCCTTCCCAGCTGACAGAGGTGTTCTGGAACCATTGGCCTTTCTTGAATCAAGGTGTCTTTCCCTGACGCTTTAGCTTGGACATTTTCACAACCTTAGAACTGTAAGCTTGCAATTTAATAAATTCCCCCTTTTAGAAGCCATTCCATTTCTGGTATGTTGCATTCCTGCAGCTTTCATAAACTAAAACACCAGAGACTGAATGGGAAGGTGATTGGGGAAATAATGTTGAATTGGTACAGAATTTCTGTTTGGAGTGATGGGAAAGTCTTGGCAATGGTTGTTGGGGATGAACATACTTTTTAATGTAATTTAACACCACTGAATTGTATATTAGAAAAAGGATAAAAGGGAAATTTTAGATTATATGTGTTACACACATACACACAGAACTGTACACAGAGGGTAAGCCCTAATGTAAGCAGTGAGCTAAAGTTAATAGCATAGTTATAATAATATTGTTTCATGAATTGCAACAAAGGTATCACACTAACACAAAATGTTAATAATAGGGAAGCCTGAGTGTATATGCGGGGACAGGGGTGGGGGGTGGGGGTAATATGGAAACTGTACTTTCTGTATGATGCTTCTGTAAACCTACCTATAAGTGCTCTAATTAAAAGAAGAAGAAGAAAATACTACCTGGGCCTCAGATCACTTCAAATGGTGAAAATACTTGCCAAAAGTATCTCTTCATATTTGAAATGAAAACCAGTTCAAAATGGCTCCAACAATAAGATAAATTATTATCTCACAAAACAAGAAGTCCCAAGATCAGGGGATTTTTCGTTTGCTTAACACAATGGCTCAGTATTGTCAATGAAATTCAGGTTCCTTCCTGCCCCACCCTAACATGCCCATTTTGTCTGTAGTCTTGCTACCTGTATAGCAGCAAGGTAGGAGGTGTAATTCTGAGCAGTCCAGAGCAGAAAATGGTCAGTGGAAAAAGAGAAACTTTCCCCAGAAGCCTCTAGCTGTTTCCCCTACATCTCTTTAGCTTAGCACTGCATCACAGGCCCAGATCTATACCAGTCACAGCAAGGGAAATATGAATCCCTTGTATACGGTTTGAGAAAACGGAGATTTTCTCCCTTCTTTAGCTAAGATAGTCCAACTAAACAGGAGTTCTGCTAAAAGAGAATGATGGAGAAAAATGGATGTTGGGCAGGCAACTAAAGGTATCTCTGAAACAGACTACAATTTGTCATTATGAAAAATGTTAGGTTGAATCATATTATGCTATTGGACCATTTCTGGTCTAAAACTAATTTCATATGGTTCAACTTAATTTCCAGTGCCATTTGACAGACCAGGGCTAAGGGGTGGGTAGGATGATATTGACCATAATATTGACCATAGGTTTTTGTTCAATTACTTAATAAAACTCATTAAGTATAAGTCATGTAAATTGATTAATTAAGGTAAACCAGACTATTGTGAGCACAGAAGAATTTGCATAATATAAGATCGTTTCTGATTTATTTATTTATTTATTTTTGCACATTTCAAATGATCAGAAATATTGCTACAATTCCACACCCCAAGGTATTTGTCCCAATGCACATGCTGATGAAGTCTGTGAGTATTTTACTTACACAGACTTAACAGTTTGTTGAATTTTAATTTGGGACAATTAAACCATAGAATGGATTATTCTGTTTTGATTAAAAAACATTTAAAGATTTTAAAGGGAGAATGATGGTGTACCTTCCATTCCAGGAGTCTTTTAATGTAGGCAGGTTTTTGAGAAGTCTAAACTAAGCTACTTAGCATAAAGAAATGAACAGGATGCTTTTACAAAATGACCCACCCTTGCATGGTACAAAGCTTTGAACAGAGCAGACTAGAAAATGGCAACTTTTCTTTCCTTTTTCACTTTGCATTTATGAATTTGTTTATTGAATAGGTAATATACTCACAGAGTGCAAAACTCAAAAAATACAAAAGTCATGGTGAAGCCTGCCTCCCACAGTTGTGTCTCAGCCACTCAGTTCCCTTCTGCTAAGACAACCACTATTAAGAAAATTTTCGTGAATATTCAACCCTGCCTTTCCCCATAAATGGTATCATACTTTACATAATGTTCTGCTCCTTTGGTTGCGTTTGTTTTTTTACCTAACAGGTTATTTTGGAGACCATTCCAAATTGGTAGCTAATGAAATCTCATCCATTTTTAGGACTGTATAATATTCCACTATATGGATGTACCATGCTTCTTTAACCAGCCCTTACTGATGGATGTTTGGATGGTTTTCATTCATTTTCTGTTATGAAAAGTGCTTCAAAGAATAACCTTGTACATATTGTAATTTTGAACATGTGTAAACTTATCTGTAGAGAAAATTCCTTAGGAGGAATTGCTGAGTCAAAGATGCACTTTTAGTTATTTTGATAGATAATGCCAAATTGTAGTAGTTTAAATCCCCACATCAATTCACGAGACCACTTGTTTCTCCACAAGTGGTGGCTTTTCAGAAGAGAGACGCCCTAAAGTTATCCTCCAACTTCAACTCAGCGTGAGGGCAGGACCCGAAAAGGATTCATTGCAGTATCTTGCTCCTGTTTTTAATAACTCAGAAAAATGCTTGTGATATGGCATTAACAGGATAAAAAGGAAGGATATGGGTGTGGCCTGTGTAAAAATCTTGGCATGCAAAGAAAAAAATTATGGCAAGACACAATTAAGTATTAACAATATTTATATTAAAGTCTTTACACTTTTCTACAACTGCCTCTGGTTCTGTTCATAATCAGAAAACAATAACGTGGCTGCTATTGTCCTTGAGTTAGACACCCCAATCTCCTTTCAATATATCTCAGAGAGGTTCCCTTTTAGCAAGGCCCTGCTTTTAAGAGAGCCTCATTTAGGCTTTTAGGCTGAGCACCTGCTGCTCCATCAGCACTGGCCCCAAAGGAGCCAAGAGGCTGGGACAGCTTCCACAATTGATCTGCCCAGTTGAACAAACCTACCAAAACCAAAATAACAACAGTTATGTATCTTACTTTTTAAACAAATTTCTCTGGTTTATCAATTTTGCTGATCACAGTGGGGTTTCCCCTTGCTTTCTGGCTTTTCCACTTTGGTTTCTATTTTTCACCAAGACAGTTGAAATAATTCTGAACCCCCAAAGACCACTCTATCCAGAAAGGGGCCTGCTTCTTTGCTAATAGCTTTTGGGCCCCCCAGGTGGTTCGCCCTCAGCCTCAGCAAGGGCAATATATTTGGGAGGTTTCCCCAGGAAGGTGACTTGGAGGTATCTGAGCTCCTGGCCCTGTCTTGTGCTCACTCAGAATAAAGTCTGGCAGCTGTTGCAGTTGCAATTTTCTCTCTAGACCCAACCCCTTTTGTTGACTTGCAGTGGCCTACAGTAAAAAAAAAAAAAAAAAAAGTAATTTGAAAGTGCTGCTAAATTTTGATGCATTTTGCTAATTTGTTTTTAGGATGCATAGAAATATTGGTATAAAAGGTGTTTCAATTATTTTCTAAGGGAGGGACCTACGTATTTTCTGCAGCCCCAAAGCTTTTAAATGGAGTTATTTTTCTCGGCCTATAATCGTTTTCCCTTTTAAGTACCCCAACAGAAGAAAGTAAGTTTACGGCTGCTCGCACAATGGCCCTCTTCACTTTTTTAGGTTTGGGAGACCTGGGTGACCTACGAAAGTTAATTAGAAGGTTAACAAAGACCAAGACAGAGTCGAATCCCATCGCCTCTCCTTCAGCCAAAGATGTCATCCATTAATTAGGGAAATCGTTAAGGTGGCCTTTCTAGAATCCATAGAAAATCTGCCGGTGGCAGTCGACAGTTTTGATCAGATTTTCCTCTCCCCAATAATGCTATCCTTAATGGTACGAAAAGCAGCGGGCCTGGGTGGGGAGAGCGGAGAGAGGCGGGGGTGGGGTGGGGTGGGGGGGGGAAGGATGTGTTTCAGCAACATTACAGTTAACCAGCCGCTGGCTGTGCCGGCTTTGATTCTCAGGCTGCCCCGCATACTTGCTCCATGATGTAATCCTCATTGAACCTGGAAGACGACCGAGAGGGAGGGAGGAGCGCGAAGCTGCTGAGACCGCTTCGCAGCCACAGGAGGCCTCGGGAGTTAATAGCCCAAGCCCCTGGGGGACGCTGCACCGGCGAAATGCTCTGCGTCCAACTGCCCGGCTCTGAGGCTAGACCCGGGACTCCAGCTGCCAGGAGGGCACACATCCCAGGGCTGGCCTGGGGCAGCTCGGTGTGGGGCGGCCCGCTGACCGTGGTGGGGGGCCCCCGTGCTTCTTCATCTGCATTGAGGAAGGTTTCTCCCCGGCTCAATAACTCTTTCCCGATTTCTGTCTCTCTTCCTGCCTCTTGATTCTCGGACACCCAAACACCAGTGCGACTAAGGGAGAAGCTTCAGTCTCACTAGCTCTTTGCCTTCCTAGGATGGCAAATAGGAAGTCTGGCTTTTAAGTTCTTTTTTTTTCTTTTTGCATAGACAACGACCTCTATGCCATTGGGTTTCTTGCTTCCTCTTATAAGTGTTTGATCCTAGAATTTCTGACTTAGTAACGCTTTCAGGATTTCAGTTTTGGTATAACATATTTAAGGATGGTGTTCATTCTAAATATGGAATTCCTTTATTTTTCAAAGTGGAGCTTATTTTTGAAACTACATTGCAGAGTTGGTTGCATGGCTTCTAGTGTGATCCTTAATTCTCTTAAAGGAACGAGCATCTTTTCAGAGTTGGGAGTTTCTGCATAGTTCCCCATCATGGCAAGAGCTGGAACAAAATAAACTGCTCTTGTTTACCATACAAACCATTTCTCTGTACTCTTTGGCTGCTCACCAGATTGATAAGGAGCGGATACTGCACAAAACTCCACCCAGAAGCAAATTGCCCTCCTCTCCCTCCCTCCCCAACCAGGCAGAATGCTAAGAGCTGCTGTCCCTCAGAGGAGAGACAGGTGTCACTTTCAGCTCTTAGCTTCATGGAGGAAAGAACCAGAACTACTGTTCAATACATACAAAGTCACAACTGATGGCCCCACACTCACCCAGGCCTTGTCTTTTCCGCAGCCAAAGTGGAGAGAAGTTTCTCCCCTATTATCCTCCTGTCCCTTCTTTCCCACCCTGCAGTAGTCCAAACCCCCTGTCCCAGGCCAGGGCACAGGGGCGGCAGTGCCACAGCGGCCCTGCCCAGGAGCCCTTCAATCAGGTCATCCTTCAGTGGAAAACAGAGGAAGGGTGATGTGCCCCCAACCTCCCAGAAGAAAAGGTAGCAAATGCCAAAAATCAGCTAAATGATTAAAAGTGCATGGATTCTTGAAGACAACTGCATAAAGATATCACTTTTACAATGCAACTGTATGATTGTGAAAACCTTGTGTCTGCTGCTCCTTTCATCCAGGGCATGGACAGATGAGTTAAAAAATATATATGGATAAAGAATAAGTAAATAATAGGGGGGGACAAAGGGTAAAATAAATTGGGTAGATGGAAATCTTAGTGGTCAATGAGAGGGAGAGATAAAGGGTATGGTATGAACGCATTTTTTTCTTTTTATTTCATTTTCTGGAGTGATGCAAAGGTTCTGAAAATGATCATGGTGATGAATACACAACTGTGTGATGATATTGTGAGCCATTGATTGTATGTCAGATATAGAATGTGTGTATGTGAAAATTCATCAATAAAAATATAGGTTTTTAAAAGTGCATGGAATCAGCTACAACCATCATGAAACACGAGCCGCAGCTCCATTGGTCGCCAACACCAAAATGTAAGACAGAGCCCCACCAGGCCCACACCTAAAGAATCTCCCCCCCCCGCCCCCCAACTCCCCCGACAAGCTTCATGCCTTTGAGTTCAGTTTTTCCGTATGTTCTCAGCCACCTATGTTGTGAAATTGCTTGATACTCCTTTGTACTTATAGCTACAGGGCCCTCGACTAATTGAACTAAGAGGCTCTAGACTGTGGTCAGTTGGTGATGGGTGGCCTGGGCTTGAGGTGTCACATCAAATTCAGCCCTTTTCCTGCGCCCACATGGCTTCTCTGCCCCATGAACTTTGCCTGCTGCGGTTCCATGTCTGGCCCCTTCACTACATATTTGAATGACCTGAGGAGCTTTTAAAACTCGCAAGACGGGAGCTGACCACTCCAGATCAATGAAATAACCTCAGGAGGTGGGCCCAGCATGTGGTATGTTTTTAAAGCTCCCCAGGGGACTCCAGTGCGCACTAAGGTTGAAATTCATGCAACGGGAGTACCAGTCCCCATCCCCACCCACATCCCTTTCTGAAATGATCCACCCTGACCCACCCTCTGTGGGCCACATGATCTCAGCTTATCGGCCAGGGGTGAGTACCTGAAACATTGCCGTATACCTACAACCTATACATTAGAGCTTCATTTAGGATAAGCGCTTCTTCTTTTCTTTTTATTGTGAAATATAACATATATACAAAAAAGGCGATAAATTTCAAACTATAGTTTAACAAGTAGTTATAGAACAAATTTCAAAGAATGGTGTGGATTACAGTTAGAGTGCCACCATTTCAGGTATTTCTTCTAGCTGTTCTAAGACACAGGAGACTAAAAAGAAATATCCATATAATGAATCAGTAGTCACACTCATTTGTTAAATCCTATCTTCTCTGTTACAACTCCCCCTCCTCCTTTGATCCTTCCTCTGATCTTTACGGATATTTAGGCAATGACCATTCTACCTTCATGTTGAAAAGGGGTGTGGAAGTTATAGGGTAGGGGATACAAACTGGTTGATGCTCTTGGAGATACCAGTAACTGGGTTTCAGGGCTTATCTGACCCAGGAACCATCTGGAGGTTTAAGGTTTTAAGATCTTCTTTTGAATTATTTATCCTCTGGGAATAATTCATTTTAAAGTGCTAGCTTGGTCAGATAATCTTTTTTTTTTTTTTAATGTTTTTTTCTTGTTCTATATAACATATATGCAAAAAAAAAAAAAAAAAAGAAAGAAAAAGCAATGATTTTCAAAGTAGTTACAGAACAGATTTTAGAGTTTGTTATGGGTTGCCATTCCACTATTTCAAATTTTTCCTTCTAGCTGCTCCAAAACACTGGAGGCTAGAGGAGATAAATTTTTTCTTTTTTGTGAATAATAACATATGTATATATATACACATATAAAGCAATAATTATCAAAGCACATCACAACAGTTAGTTGTAGAATAGATTTCGGAGTTCGGTATTGTTTACAATTCCATAATTTTAGGTTTTTACTTTTAGCTGCTCTAGCCAACTGAATAAAAAAATTTTTTTAATTATAAACAATGAACAGGCATACCAACATTCTTGACATACAAATAGTCTTGACATACACACATTCTTGACATGGTTACAATCAGCGGCTCACAATATCAAATCACACAGTTGTGTATTCATCACCATGATCATTTTTTTGAACACCTGCATCTTTCCAGCAAAAGAAAGAAAAAAGAAAAATCTCACACATGCCATACCCCTTCTGGTTGGATAATCTTAATAACTACTTGAAAAGCTAGTTGTAACAGCAGTTATGAAGCTGGAGGCACTTTCCAAGAAGGGCTTGGGGGGTGCTGTAGCAGTTGAGATGTCTCAGGAGCAAAGATCACCGAAGTTCACTGCCGGGTGGAAAGGAAACCTGTTGGGGAGGGGATGGCTAAGGAGTAGGTGAGAGGGGGCAATGGTGAGATGGGAAGATGCAAGATGAGTTTGCTTGCATTGCCATTTTCCCCAGGACTTCCGATCCTGCAGACTAGTCTCCACCCTTTCCCATCCAAATTATCCTGGGGGTGGCCCTTTCATAATTGTCTTAATCAAAGCTAATTTGATTGCAAAGAAGAAAGACCCCTCAGACTGACTTATGGGGGGGTGTTGGAGAAGACAGCTGGGCTTCTTGGGAACCACAGCTACTCCTTACCTTTCTCTCTCTCTCTCTGGCTTCCTCTATTAGTTTCTCTGGGCAGGTGTGATGGCTCCCCTCTGCGCAAGTGCTCTCCCTGCCTCTGAGCGGTGGGATGGGCCCGGGGGCAGGGGTGTAAATCCTCAAGTATCTACTGAGGACATTCATCCTGGGAATTTCTATCTATGGTTTTAGAAATACCAAAAATAGCACTTCCTCCTTCCCCTTCCCCCTCCCGTTTCCATTCCCTTCTTCTTCCTCCTCCTCCTCCTCCTTCAATATTTTAGATCCTAAGTACTTAGCTTAAAATTTGGACCAATGGGTACACTAGGGAGTGAAGTATTCTGACTCATCATATTTTCTGATAAAGCTTTCACGTTAATCAGAAAATCCTTTCTGCTGTTGGTGTTCCTTTTAACCGGCACTGGAAAATGTTTCTAAAATGTTCACTGTCCTCTCTTTGTAAACATAGTAACAATATTTGCTCTCTGTCCGTGACCTGTCAGTCGCGAGCTTACACAGTGGTTCCCATGCAGGAGATCACAGGGAGAAATGAAAGCTGCACTGGGTTTAGGGGCTCGGACACCCCTCAGCCCCGCTGTATCATCAGAGGAATCGCAGGCAAAATCACTCAACCTCTCTGAGCCCCCAGTTTCCTGTTATGAGAAATGGAAATGGGAAATGAATTTGGTAATTGCTTTCAATTTACATGTGAAATTCATTGATAAACTGAAAATTGAAGTTATTATTTCCGTCTTTGGCAAATAGGGCTTGCTGTATAAACATTTGTTGGAGGAATTCTACAGCGTTATTGAAATCCATGCTCAAGGTCCAGGGAATGGGGCTGAATCTATACAAATCCCAAATCCAAAATCATATTCTGATATGTAGTAGGTTAGTTGTTTTGACAGTAACTTCTCCATATACTCTATTTCTGTTGTCATTTACTTCTTTCTTCACAAAGTAAGATGGAGCAAAAAAAAAAATTTAGGTAAATTGAGGTACAGTTCATTTGGTTCAGGCTTAACTGAGCTACTATTGTACAAGAAGGCCATTAATAATGCTTTTGGTGTTTTACTTATTTAACGAATATTTACTGAGGACTCTGGAGAAAGGTTGTTGAACAGAAACAGCCATGGCCCCTGCCCTCATGTTGTATAATTTGGTCCTCAAAATGCCTTCACATATCAAAAAGGCACCGGGGAGAAAGTCTGCTTCCCCTAACTAACAGTACTCCCCGGTCCCTGCAATGGTTGCTTTTGTCCAGGGCTGATGAGCAGGTGGCAGAACCAGGACAAATACCAGGGGCCAGCTGTCCGGAAGAGACCTTGGGTCTGAACACAAATCCCAGGTAAAGATTTTTAGATCCCTGCTCTTGGTGGGTCTGGGGGTGGGGGGAAGGTCATTTTTTTTTCCCCCACCGAGGCTGGAACCTGCCACAGTGACTTTGCATGTGGCAGTACCCATGCCAAGTCTTGACTGAACTGCGGGTGACAATAGCTCACTCTTTCGGAGGGCCTATTGAGAGTCAGGCTTGGTGCCGAGCATTTTCCATGTATTGTCTTTAATCCTCAGGACAAACTTGCAAGGTGGGTGCTATGACCATCCTTGATTGGCATATGATGCTAACATGAAGGAGGAAACCACAGCTCATCGAGGACATGGCCAAGGCCAAAGCCAGTGGTTAGAACCAGAACCAAGCCCAGCGCTGTCTCACTTGAGTGCCTTCTCTCTGCCTGCCAAGCCATGCAGGGTTTACAGCCTTTTCTAAACAAACAGTGGGAAACTCGTGTTCCTCTCCCTTCCCACAATGGAGGAAAACTGCACCTGTTTTTCAACATATCAGAGGATAATGATAGCGATAGCTAATATTAATTGAGCAATTACTATGTGCCAGACAGTATCTTTACATGTATTAATTCATTTAATCCTCACAAAACTGTGAAGTAGTTACTTTAATTATTTTGTATTATTTATCTGTTATTTCATAGATGAATGAGACTCAGAGAGGTTAAGAAATCAAGAGGTTGATTTGTCCACGTTTAATCAGCTAATATATGGCAGAGTTTACTCTCAAAATGTATGGGTCTAGAGCTTAAAAATTGTCATTTCATCCTAGAACAGTAATCCTATCTTCCAGAAAATGGCACAACAAATAAAATAAAACAAAATAAATGCACCATGCATTCTAAATTTAAGCTTTCTGCCTAACTTAGATTCTGTTCCTAAATCATGACATTTCCCTCTAGATAGGAGTTTTCTCAAGGAGTTAACAGCAATCCTTGAGAAGAGGAATTGAGAAATTGAAGAAACCAAGAAGTGTTTTCTTAACCAGCTCTGGCAAGTGACTGAAAAGTAAACAATGAACATAAGTTTGGGGTGGGAAAAGCAGCAGAGCGTGTAAGTGTGTGCTTACAAGTGTATACAAAATAACCAGTGTGATTGTTTGTCATCCCTCATCTTCACCTCTGCTGATGGGCTGGTGGTGAATTGGGCAGCAGCAACACTGAGTGACACCAATCACAGGAGCTCATCTGGGTCGAGGCAGAGGCAGAGGCAGCAGTTAGGAAAGTGCTGGGGCATCAGGCTGATGGATTCTAACCTTGGAGTCCACTACTTGCCAGCTTAAGCTCCTCACCCTCTTTCTGCACCGCAGAGACACTCATTAGACTCTGAAATAGGCAGATATCCTCGCACAGGTGTGAACCTAGTTAAACCCAGTTTGTGGCTATAAACCATTAGGGGTGCTTGATAAATACTAATTAAACGAATTAAGGGCACAAAATAGAATTGCAAATATTCTTCTTTTCCCCTGTCTTAGCTACACCACAGGAAAAACTCTCCACAACAATGGTTCATATAAGCCAAGACCAAAATTAAATTAAGAGGTCACATGCCACTAGCAAAGTCAGAACAAGGGAAACATTTTCTAATCAGAAACTGCAAAGAAATAGGGGCTTTTACATAATAGCGAAATTAGGGTTTGGGTGGTGGTAGTCTTTCAACCAACTTTTCACAAATGAATCCTATTTAGCCGATTCTTTTTCAGATGTAATTGAGCTCCCTCGTTTAGGTTTTGCCTTCCCCACCTTTCATCAGGTGGCAAGGCGAGTGCTGTATGCCCACCAGTAGAGCACACGGTTCAGTTCGACAGTGAGAAAAGAGAATCCCCAAAGGGAGAGGGTGTCTGGGGAAGTAGAAGCCACTTCCCCAGACACCAACCAGAGTTCTCTGAGGCTGTTAGTCTTTCTTCTCCTATGTCTTTCCCCGACCCCTGAGCAATTCCTCCAGACCCTGCTCTCTCTCACTGCCGCTCACCCCTGCCCTTCCACCACTGTGTCCTGCTTTGCTCCCCAGCTATCCTCCTATGAAAATGAGTGACTCTATTAGATCATTTAAAAAACATCCTTTAGGAGGAATCTAGTGAGAGGAAACAGAAAGCAGGTCTGATACTCTTGGCTGAAATCACTTATGGGTGCAGTGGCTTGGCATGGAACGGAAGCAGCTTGCATTCCTAGTGACCGAGGAATTCAACTCTTAGAATGAGGAAAGTTAGACTTTGTTGTTGTTTGGGGCTCAGAGAAAGGATTTAGCAGTACACACATTAGGTTGGAGTGAAAGTCTCTGAAGACACGTTCCTTCCCACGTTAGCCTTGACAAGGGCAGGCCTCTGGCTCAGCATCTGCTAAGCCTGTAGATGCAAGAACCATCCCCCCTATAGCTAATTGCTACCGGATGCCAAGCCCCAGCCAACAGCATTCCTGAAAACCTTAAAGAAAACCCAGGGCTCTATCTCAGACTCTATTAAAAGTTTCATTCACTAAGTTTATTTTTCAGAAACCTAAAACCTCCAGATGGTTCCTATGCCAGGTAAGCCCTGAAACCCAGAGGTACCATTGTCTCCAAGAACATCAACCAGTTACCCTTACCCCATAATGGCATCGACACCCCTTTTGAATATGAAAAAATTAGGATGGTCACTGCCCAAATGTCCCTAAAGAGTGGGAGAAAGATCAAATGAGTAGGAGGAGTTGTAACAGAGAAGATAGGATTTAACCAAAGAGTATGACTGCTGAAGCACTATATTGACATTTCTTTTCAGTCTCCAGTGTCTCAGAGCAGCCAGAAAGAAGGAAACACCTGAAACTGTGGAAGTGTAACTCATACTATACTTTGAAATTTGTTCTATAACTACTTGTTAAACTGTTCTTTGAAATTTATTGCTTTTTTAAAAAAATGTATACTATATTCCACAATAATAAAAAAAAAAACCTTAAAGAAAAGAGAAAAAAGAACCATCTTCGCAGGGAGGACTAACTTGCCAAACATCTTACCCCATCTGTTTAGATGCCTCCTCCTGCCCCCAGAGCTCTCCTTGGCAGATGGGCTGCCTTGATTTGCTTCAGAGTTTAAGAAGTATTAACTGTTATACCTTCTCCTTGAGGTTAAATATATGCTCAGATGAAGGCACCACAGGAAGGGTAAGACACCTGTGTCTCTCTCCTTCCTGCTCTTGAGTGGACGTGGAGAGGTAGTTGTTAAAGAGGAATTTCATTTGGCTGCATAAACTTCAAGCAAACAAAAAGACTCCCTTTCCTCTTTGGGGATTCTTGCGTCTCACTGTTTGTGAGAGGCTAACGAACATGGTTTGAAACACGCACGCATACACACACACATACGCACACACACATGCATACACACACACACTCACTCCAGAGCCTGGCAGGCGCTGCTCACATACTCACATTTCATCCCTGAGGATGAACGGGTCTCTGGGATGAGAACCCCACAGTCGCCGGGCAGTGTAGTTTGGTGAGAAGCCAGCGGGTTGGTGGGCTGTCTGCCCTTTCCAGGAGAGGTTCTTTCGCCTGGTTCTCGGCAGGAATCAGCGTCTGTGTGATTTCTACCATGGCTTCCCAGAAGCTAGTTGTCCCGTCTCCAAGTGCAGCCTTCTACGTGCAACAAGGGACTGCGGGTTCCTTTGAAACAGGCTTTTCCAAGCAGGAGCGCAGGCAGCCAAGTGTGAAGGGTGTCAGCAGCGGTGACACGCCCTAGAGGAAGATGTGGGACCGGCTGGGCTCTGGGCCAGCAGCAAATGTTCCTAAGAAGGAAAGGCTGTGGTGAGAGATGGAGAGATGGAGCAGTTTTCCCGGGGAATCCCGCTGGCTTCTGGATGTTTTTTTGCTATTTTAAAGTGGTGGTGCCTTCCTCGCAGGTCTGGCCCTGGTCCCCGGGCATGCACTAATTTTCATTCACGAATGTATTCCTTCCAATCACTAGAAGGTCAGCCTTTTACATGTTACTCCCATACAAATAGTGTTGTTTACTCCTCACGACTCTTGTATTAAGTGGTGATGTCCCTTTTATTGATGAGGAAACCAAGGCTTCTGTGTGGTCAAGTAATTTGTTTCTCAGGGTAAGACAAAGACAAGAAGTCCCAATTTCCTTGGCATGAAGCTCTGTCCTTTGCATACCTTCAATCAATGAGCAAGTGTGGACTGTATTTCTAGCCTGGAACCAGCATCAGTTAAGTGGCTGATGAGAATTCAAAGACACTAGCATTGACCCTTACTACCTGGTTAGCCACAATTAAGAGGTAAGGAAGGAATGGATGGCTTGCATTTAATGAGTCGCTGGTTCATTTGTGCGTTCAGCAAATGTTTATTGTGGCTTAAATGCCAGGCACTGGAATGGGAATAGAGGGAAACAAAGATGGGAAGGATATAGTCTTTATTCTTAAGAAGTTCAGTCTAGAAAAGAGCCTTCCTTGCTCAAAACTGTTCAATCACTTCTTACGGCTTCCAGGATAGAATCTAAAATCCTAGTTTTGGCCACAAGGCTGTGTGAGATCTCTCCAGCCTCACTATCTTCCAGAAAAACAGGATTTCGTTCAGTTTCCCCATCAGGGTAGCGTTTTTCCACCCTGGGATGGCTTCACATAGAAGGTATCATTTGAGCAGGACCTTTGAAGAATGGCTAGGAGGCTTCCAGGCAGAAAGTGAATGGGGCAGGGAGATTCCAGGTAGAGGAACTTATGGTGAGGGGAGATATGTGAACAGAACTAACTGGGGAAAGTTTTAGTAAAAAGGTGGAGCAGTGAGGCATGGGAAAGAGGGTACTTTGTGGGATGGCCTGGTCTGACCATAAGGAGATTTAAACATCCCTTGTAGGTCTGCTAATTTGCTTTGTGACTGCGGACGAGGCTTCAGACTTTGTAAGAAAGATGAAATAAATAATCTCCATATCTCTCCCTTCCGGGTAAATGCCCATTAAGGTCCCAGTGATGACAGAGTACTGCAGGAGGCAGGATGGATGGATGACACCATAAAAGAGGAGGAAATCCCAGGAGGATAGAGAGAACCCAGGCCCAAGTGCTGGCCTTGCAGGTCTCTACAGCACCACGGATGGCGGCTGTGGAGAAGTCCTGCAGGCTGGAGGGAAAACAGGGGCTAACTGTCCCAACAGGGAAAGGATGGGGAGGGGTGGCTGCAGCCCATGCATCATCTCTGTCCCCTAAGAATCAGATCAAACCCTGATGAAATTTTCCACCAGAACAACCTGACTTTTCCTTACTCCTATCCTGATCTCAAGCCCCAGTGTGTGTGTGTATGTGTGTGTGTTTGTAGGGGGCCAGGAACCAGACCGACCTTCTTCTGTGGCCAGTAAAACTGAGGGCGAAGTTGGAGTTTTTCAGAGAGTGAGGGGAGGAGGAAAGAGCTGAAGGGGTTTTATACTGCCCAAGTGACAGGAGAAGCTCCTCGCTAGAAATTTTTCTCTACTGACCCCATTCTGCCCCATGGATATCATTTTTTCCCCTCCCTCCTATTTTGGAGCTTTCAGGGGAGAAGAAGCAAGGCAGGGAGGTGGAAAGAGACGTTTTTTTTCACATGAGCCCTCAGAATTACAGTTCACAAACTATTCAGTAAACTGACCGGCCTCAACCTCCCCTTCAACGGCCTAATCTAAGGGGTGGATCTATGTGTTTTGTTGCTTGTCAGAAACAATCGCTGCGCGGCCCATTACATTTACAGCACGTCGCCCTTTAATTGGTGTAACACGCTGAGGCCTGAAAGGAGGAGAGGCCCACAAAAGCGGCCCGTGAATGAGCCTTGACTCACACAAAAACACTCTGCAGAAGTTCAGAGCTGGCCACTAACAAGGAGGTAGGGAGTTAGTTTGAAAAGGGGGTGAAGTTCAGAAATGTGTCACCTTGAGGCGCCTCCCATCAAAGCAATGGTCGCATTGACAAGCTGCAAAGAAAAAAAGTTAAACCTTCAGGGCCGCGCGGAATTGCCTGCTGGATTTATTCTTAAACTTGAGGAAGGGGGAGTAGAAGGGGAGGGGGGGCCTTGCTTTTCTCCTCCTTCCCCATCCTTGTCTCTCCCCTCATTTTACTTCGGAGAGCCTTAAAGAAGCTGGAGCAAAATACAGAACTTGCAGCACCCCCTGCGAGGATACACCGCTGAAACGTATGAAAAGTCAGGCTGAATGCCGCTGCTTCAGGCCTGTGCGGCGGATTTCTGTCCCGGTGGGAATAGCCTTTTGCTTCTACCCGCGTGGCAGGGCAGGGGGCGCCGCGGCCTGGTCCGGCGCGTGGCGCGGGCGCGGGGACTGCGCACCGGGAGGCGGAGCTGGCACGCGGGTCCGGTGCGGTCCAGACCCACGCATTTGGGAGTAGGGATCCTGCCGCCCAGGAAGGTAACCCAGCTTCCCCTCCTCCGGCCAGATACACCCGGGGAAGACCCCTGGCCGAGCTGGTTGCCGCTCTTCGGTTCGGGTTTGCAAAACAAGGAGTCCTTAAAAGAAGAAGCCAGTGAGCGCCGGGCGGAGGCGGTGCCCAGGCGTAGGGGACCAGGTCGCACCCTCCCTTCTCCGCCCTGCACTGTCCCGGGCTCGGACCCCGAGCGCACACTCCTCCCCCGACCTCCGCGGCGCCCTGCCCCCTCGCCTTCCTCAGTGGGGGATTCCCCGCCGCACCACCGTCTGGTGGACAACCCCTGGGTCCACATCCCGGGTGCACGCCCGAGCACCCTGAGGCACCCTCCTCGGCTCGCCCCCTCCCGGTCTTTGTCTTGCCCAGGGACCCCCGCCCCCACCCCATCCCGCTCTGCTCCTGTGAACCGGCTGCCCCCGTGCGAAGGCGGGAGCACTTTTCAATGCAGCGCCACAGTTCCCTCCAGATTTGTAATCCGCCAAAAAGCCGCTGATTGCTGCAGTCGTTACTTTTCATTAAAAAAACTTAGAAGCAATTTGGGAGAACCCTCCTCAATGAATACATTTACCCCCGAACGGTCTTTATTCTCCGCCTCCACTTGATGAGTTTCTCTGGCACGAATCCGTTCTTACAGGCACAGAATGGGCAATCCCTTGATCCCCGTCAATTGTCATCCCGAGTCGGGGCCACTTTGACCGCCAATAGTGGGGAAGTCAGAGCTAATCCTCAGAAGGAATCACGGGAAAAGAAAAGCAACAATAACCAAGTCAAGCGTAAAAAATGAAAGAGAAATCTCTATTATCACTCACTACATTTCCCAGCTATGTAGTGAAAAAATCAGCTCGCTTGTCATGCGAGTCAGACACCCACACAAGAATATGGGGTCGTGGTGGGTTGGTAGACTCACACGACGTAAGGAGCGAAATTTGAGAGCGAAAGAACTCTCTTCTGCCTCTGCCAAATCCCCCTCACATCCGCCATAACCATTAAATACAGACTGACTTTATTCTGTATGGGGAAGCCCAGGGGTGGGTGAGGGAGCCCCCAGCTGGGCATGGATTATTTAAAAAAAAAAAAAAAAAAGTCCCTGGCGGGGGTGAGGAGTGTTCATGAAAAAAAATAAACGGTCCCCTAGCCGGGACCTCGCGGGGGTCCCCTGGGTCTGCTCCCCAAACCCTCTTTTCTCCGCAGGCGCGCGGCGCACGGGCACACCAGGTCCGGGGGTAGCCGGCTCGGCTCAGTCCCAGTTCCCACGCGGGGAAGCCGCGGCCCGGGCGCTGTGTGGAGGCCGGGGGCGGTGGGGGCGGTGGGGGCGGTGGGGGCGGGGCGCGGGAGCAGACACAGCGAGACCTGTGAGAATCTGAAAACATTGCCACTTTCCACGCTGACACCTACAATTATCTGGCACAGGCCTTGATTCCTTTATGCCGCAGCCCAGTGAGGGGCAAAGTTAGTTCTGAAAGGGCCGAAGTAAAGCTGGCCGCGATGACTCCGGGAGGGGGCGCCCCAGCCACCGAGCGCCCCTCCTTCTCTCCCTCCCTCCTCGGGAAGAAACTTCGAGGTCCGGGACTGTCCTGAGCCCGCAGACTCGGAGTCGACAGTCCGAGTTTCCCTGGCGCACTTATTGAGAGGGGGGCGAAGGCCCAGGAATCCAAACCACCGAGACAGAGATATGGCCCCGGCCAGGGTGGGAACGCTCTGTCGTTGCTTGTCCGCGGGTCTTTCTGTCCTGGGATGCCTTTGTGGCTACTTTCCTGTTCCCTGGGCGAGTCAGAGGCTGCTTGTCCTGGTCGCTTGCAAGGCGGTGGGACAGGGCCCCCGGCAGCACGAAGGCATTTCTTCCTCGCACGTCTGGAGTCTCTCTCCTCCCGCGCTCTCCAGCCAGGGTCTCCCGCGACGCCGCGGGCCTCCAGGCCCGCGCCCAGATCCCAGCCCACCCCTGGGCACCCGAACCCCTGCAACGTGTCTTGCGTGTCTCCCTCCGGAAACCTCTCCTACCTATCACACCCCCCCCTTCAAGCCCCTCAGAAGTCACACAGCACAAACACAATAGCACATTACATACCAGACACGAACGTTCACACATTTGTGTACACGCATGCAGAAAGACAAAAACCACGTTCGCACAGCAACAAGCTTACGAAACGTATTCACATTTACCCAAGGCCTGGACTCAGGCTCATACATATAATCACACACACACGCATACATTCCTGCACACCCAGGCACCCCCCCCCCCCACCGCCTGCGCGGGCAGTGGGTCCTTGGGCGCCCACCGACAGATTCTGCCCAGAATGGCAGGCCTGACAGGGGCGAACTAAAGGGAGCTATCTGCGTGGAACTCATGGTCTTTGGCCCTGCAACCCGGGTCTCTTTCCGGAAGTCTCGTCCCGGCAGATGCCCCGAGTTTCCTGCCAGGCCTGCCTGGCGCTACTGGCGCCCCTCGCCCCGCGGGTGCTGGTCTAGAGCTGAGCCTCCCCAGCGGCCACATCCATCAGGCCAGAGCCCGCGGCGAGGACCCTGCAGCGCGACCGGCTCATGGCACCAGATACCAAACCGCGTACCCCCTAAGGAGGGTCTGTGGGCCTCCCTCCCGTGACCGCTGGGGTGGGGAGCGGGATGGGCAGGAAAGGAGGAACTCCAATCTGAATGACTACTATCCCCACCCAGATTGGGCAGCCAGGCCGGGAGGATGGAATGCAGGGTGGGGGTGGTAAAAGCGATCTATCAAGGGAGCTAGCCAGCAGAGCGTTCTGTCCTGCCTTGGATTTGCATAAACGCGGATCTCGGTTGTATTCGCGGTCTGGAAAGGGTGCCTGCAAAGAGGGCGACGCTCTGCAATCCTAATTAGTGATTTTTGTCCCCTTGTTACTGGGCTCAGCATCTCATGCAAATGAACTCTTCATTTCAGCCACATTACCCCAGCTCCAGAATTAACTGACTCTTATCTTTAATGATATGCCGCTGAAGTTCTCCGAGCTCGGGCTAGCTTTTATCTTGATTACTCTAATCAATAAGAAATGATAGAGTAGAATTATAAACTCTATTGGCTTTTAAATGTTGCCGGCAAGCCCTCTAGATGCCATTCCCGTTCATTGTTATTTATTAAAATGATCCTCAGCCTAACAGCCGATGCAAATAAAGAGAACAAGAAGAATTAGCCTTGGGACTTGTCCCAGCCAGTCCCTAATACCACCCGTCCCCCATTCTCCAGGAAAGAGTCCTCACTGTTTGGGTTTGAGAAGGTGAAATATATATATTAAATCACTCTTTGGAAGGCGCAAGAGAAATAAACAAAAACGTTTTAAAAACACCACCCCACTCAAATGGATAGTCAGCGGCAGAAGCTCTGAAAAAGGCACTTTGAGAAAAAGAGCTTCGTGCTCTGGGAAGAAATCTGTAAAACACACACACACACACACACACACACACACATGCACACACAGATACTCTCCACCTCACAGCTTCCCCAACATGTGCACACACTTTTGCATATTAATATCTATAGATTTCTGTGTATTTGTGTATTATGCATGTACAATTTTAGACAAAAACCACGAAATTAAATTCTCCCTGCCCCACCCGCCCCCTCTCCCCCCGCCTTTGTTCCGGAAGAAAGTGGAGTTTGAGTTTTCTTCCTGTTTGCAGACGTTAACTTCTACCCTTGCGGGCGGGCCGGTGGGGTTTGGCTAAGGTGTCAAAGCGCCTGAAAGAGAAGTTTCAGGTTTCCTAAAGGTCCGCAGCACGTGGACTTACAATCCGAGCCCATTCCTCCCGCCGCAATCAGTTTAGAGCCCACACCCGCCCAAGGTCCGGGACATTGCCCTCTGGGTCGCAGATTCCCGCCAGCGAAGCGTTCTCAGGCCCAGTTTGCTCGGCAGTTTCCCAAGAAGCCTAAAGGAGGTGTGGGGCACTTCTTTCCTTCGGTTCAAGAGTGAAAAGTGTTTGTATTGTATGTGAGATATGTCCAAAGAGGAACTGAAACCTCCCTCCTCTTTCTGCACCAGTTAATTACTCCGCACCAGCCCTGCTCTGAGTTTGGTCCCTGGTAGGACGGGAGCTTTGGGGCCCCCTAGGAGGGATACGGGTTGCTGAGAACATCCGGCCGTCATCATTCATCAGACTCATGTATGAATTTACTAGCTTTCGTTTAGATCCAGCGTAAAGCTAAGACCCTACAGTGCGCCAGGCACCTTGTCAGGAGCGCGGCCCAGGCTCGTTCTACTCTCGGCACGCACAGCCCTTTCGGCGGGTTCTCTAGACCCATGGCCTCCAAAGCCCGGCAGTGCACGCGCGGGCGTCGCGTACAGAAAAACCACCATTCGACCTGTCCCTGCCTGGCAACCCCGCGGGGCACACCGCGGCTGTCTAGACACGTTTACGCACAGTCCTGCTTGTGTCAGGTCCCCAGCAGGCGCGTGGCCTCTCCGGCCTCCGAAGCTGCTAGTTCTGTCCCTTTCCACCACTCCCAGCACAACCTGGGCGCAGCGCAGGGAGGGGAAGCTGAGCGCTCAGTCTCCCAAAGGCGCTGGGCTGCGGAGCCGGGAGTCAGTACCCGGCGCAAGCCCACGTGAGGGACCCCCGCGGGAGCACGAGGCGCTGGATTGCCAACTCAAGTCCTCGCCAAGGCCACGGTCGATCCGCGGAAGGAGAAGTTGGAAATCGCGGGCAGGCTAAGCCTTTTTTTTTTTTTTTTTGACATGTGGGGGGAAGGGCTGAATGTATCAAAATCATGTAAAATTTCTGTTCTTAGCAACATCCTTGTTATTAGGAATGATGACTAAACCGCCAGGATTATTCTGGACTGTAAGTTATCAAGAGCCCACTAATTTCACATTAAAGCCCATTGACTGCAACGGCGTGATTGAAGGGTTTTTAACAATTAACATAATCAGAAAATGAGCTGAGATAATTTTTATTCAACTCATTACTTTTTAATCATGTATTTCTTTTAATTAATATCTTCTCCGTGAACATAACACAAAGCGGAGCCCCAGCGCTGGCCCAAGCCAGCCTGCGGGACTGAATTTGACACAGCCAAACATTTCGCCAGCCGCATTCATCGCATCTCTATTGTAGTGCGGGTGAAACAGGAAAATCTTGTCCAAAAGTCACTATGTTGTTTTGAAACACAATTTAAGGAGGGGGTGGGGCGCACAAGCCATACGCCTTTAATTCGCCTTGACTTTTATATTTGGGCGCCTCTCTTGGTGTGCAGCCAGAGGGATACAAATAGGAAGGAAAAAACAGCAAGAAGGAGGAGAAAGAGAAGGAGGAAGAGAGGGGAGAGAGGAAGGAAGGAAAGGCTTTTAGATGAATGCTATGTCCTGGGTTTGGCGGGAAGTGGGCTTTGGCTGCTTGCACCTAGTACCTGGCGGGCTGGTGGGACCCGCAGGGGCGCAGAGTTGAGCAGAGTGGCGCCTGCCTTGGGCCGCGGAGTCTTGGTCCCAGCGCGCCGGCCTGCCAAGGCCGTAGGGCAGAGGGCGTTCAGCATCCACCTCCCCACTCCCGCCTCCTGGGCTTGGACCCCGAGGAGCGAAATCCCCTTGCCTGCCAGGGAAGTGGGCGGCGACCTGGGGGCCATCGTTCGAGGCGGGATCCTGGACCTCAGCAGCAGCCGCTGTGCGCCCCGCCCAGGCTTTGCACCGCAGCCCTCGCTGTCCACTTCACGACCCTGCAAGGCCCCCAGCACCACCCTGTACACCCAACCCGGGAGACTTGATGCTGCTCGGACGCCTCAAAAGACCGGAAGATGGACATTTTGGGTGGCACAGAGGGCTACGGTCCGCCTTGGCCAGCCTCCTCCCAGCTCGAGCAGCTCCATTTCCTGGGCTTGTCTCTCCTGAGATCTGACCATTACGCTCTCTAAAGAAGGGCTGTTTCAGCACTAAGATACCTCTCAGTGTGAGAGCCGCATTAGCCTCAGAAAAAAGAAACAAAGCCGACCCCTGGTGGAAGAAAATGAAAATTTAAAAATATAAGACTTGGATTGGCAAGAACAGGCCCTCTTCAGATCAGAGAGGGAGAAAGGAGAGGTCAGGACGTAGGGGGTGGGAAAGGATAGATAAGGAAAAGGAAAATGAGAAGAGGCTGCATAGTTGGAAAGAGTTGGAAAGAGTGAGACTCAGAGAGACTGTCCTTTTGGGCCCTTCGGGTAAAAAATGCGACTGTGTCCTTGTAGCCTGGCCAGTGGCACGGACCAGGCAAGGACGTTTGAATTCCTTTCTTTCTCCCCAGTGGGGATTGGAGGTTCTGTAATTACAAAGGACAGATGGAGATTTCTGTTGGTCACTGCCTGTTTGCCCTAGAAGAATCCTTCTTCTTTTTCCCTCTAAACAAACCACTGCCTCCCATCCAGCATTTTTGTGTGTGTGTGTGTGTGCATGGGCAGGCACCGGGAATCAAAAAGGGTCTCCTGCCTGGCAGGCGCCTCCCACCCAGGCTTATTGTCTCCCACCCAGGTTTACCGCTCAGTCATTGTTAGGTAATGGTAATTATGGCAACAACAACAAATAACTCCAGCCTACCAAGGGGATAAGGATTTAGAATGTAAGCTCCATTCCTCTCTAGTTATTTATTTGTTATTGAATTTTAATAGGGCACATCTGGGCACCAGGTTTGCGACCAAGGGGTGGTGGTATTTCAGGCACTAGAGCAAAACAGTGAAGTGCAAACCACTGTCCTGAAAGCCTCTGTGATGTCCAGGGTCAAACTGCTAAATATAAATGATGAAAGAAAAGGTGACACCAAAGATAAGATCTTGCTGATGAGCAAGTCACTGTTTACCCGGAGTGAGCACTTAAGTTTAATCAAGGAAGTGCCAAGGGTGGCATTTGTGTCCTTGAGTGCCTTTTAAAGCCTTTCTCTAATCCACTGTCATTATGTGCCTCCATGTGGCCCCTCCCCATCTTTCCACTTTACCTGCCATACTCTCCTGTGTGTGTTGATACTCTGTAGACACTTCTTATTCACACACCCTGTCTCTTCTGCATCTATGACATTCATTAAGCATGTTTATTTTCTTGGCAATCTATCCCCCCTCCCTGCCCCATTCCCACCAACTATTGGAAGTTTACCTGTCCTTTAAGGTAATGTTCAAATACTACTCTTCCATAAAGACTGCCTCAATGTTTCCCCCACCATTGAATTCTTCTCATAACTAACTTTCCCGTTAATTTTCCTCTCATATCATGATTGCCTTATAAGGTAGTCAGTTGTGTACGTCTTTCTTCTTCCTGCCAGTGTGTAAGTAGTGGCAGCTCGAGGACTGTGTTACATTGAACACTGAATGTGGGACTTGCTGCGGTTCCATTCTCAGTAAATATTTGTTGTTGACTGTCCTTTGAGATTCACTTATAAGCCAGGCCAAGGAGCAGGATGATTCAGGGCTCACCTCCTGGAATATGATGAACCACAGGCATTCTTTGGCAACTGTGAACGACCCTTGCTGAGGTATGTGATGAAGATGCTGTCGGAGGGGATTATTGGGTGTATTATGGGAATGAAAACCCATGTGCTGTGGTTGGGACTCTCCAGTGTAAGTGTTGAACTTGGGGGCGTGGGGTGATATCAGCGCAGTGGCTCGTTGTAAAAGTCCCTTCACCCTCTTCCATTGGTACCATTGAATCAGATATTTTATTAGGGTTAGAATGTCATTCTTTTCAAAGTATGTCTTCATGTAAATTGTTTCTCTTGTGCTTGTATGATATATTGGCATCATTTTGCCCATCATAAAGGTGAAGAACTAAGGTATTTACAGAAGTTGTAATTTGATGAAAGTCACAATGACTTTGGAAACCACATGGAATTAGAATTCGCATCTGCTGATCCCTGACTCTGAACTCTTTTCTATGACAGAAAATGTCACAGGCAATAATGTTCCTTGCTGTCTATAATCATTTGGAATCCAAAGGAGTATTTTAAACGGGGCTCAAGGAAAAATAATTTATTTTCATTGAGAATTTAGTAGACACTAAGAATAAGCTTGGATCACTCTCATCTGGATTATCAGATACAAGAAATCTGACTTGTTTGTTTACAGTCATCTGTAAATCCACACCATCTTCATTATCTGAGACAACTGTTTGTCTGCATAATTCTGGCCAGATGAACCAAGAAGGCATTCCTCCCACCCAGGAATAATTCTATTCCCCAGCACAATCTGGGGGCTGTTGACAGCAAGGATTGTGGTCAGCTAAAAATATCATTCATCCCAATTCCGGGGTCATAGACAAATAGGGTTTTCATTTCTCATATGAGGAAATAATATGGGGTTGAGCAGTTGCAGGCTTTGCTTTAGTGGCTTGATGATGGCAGGACAGATGTTTCTACAAATATCTTAGCCTTTTATCTATGGTCTCAAGATGGCTGCTACACCTTCAACCAATGCATTCGAGGTAGGAAGAAAAGGGCTCATGATAGAGCTCAGCTGGTAGTGGTTTACTCTAAAGGAAAATAATACAGAACGTTAGAGAAGAATCTTTTATTGTGTATCTTTCTCATATCCTCCGGGATTTTATCTAATTTCAGCATCAGCTGCAGGGGACAATTCCATGCAGATGTTGACTCATTTCACCCTGTCAATGCCCTGATCCTGCCCTGGGGCTTCTCTGAAGCTCTAATCTAGGATGCCAGCAGAGCTCCCCTCCCCACTTGGCGTGCCTCTGTGTGGTAAGGAGAATGGTCGCCAGTGATCACCATACCCTAAGCCCTGTAAATATATCGTCTTACATGGCGTGCTGGTTTGAAACTGTCATGTACCCCAGAAAACCAAGTTCTATAATCCTCATTCAGTATTGCTGAGTGTGGTCTTTTTTATTGTTTCCATGGAGTTCTGTCTCCACCCATTCAAGATGTCCTTGAAGAGGGAAACATTTTGGAAAAAACTTCAGAGCCAACACAGCCCACACAGCTAGAGATCTTTAGAGGTGCAGAAGGAAAACACCCTGGGGAAGCCTTATGAAATGAAGAGAGAAAGCTAGCAGACATCGCCATGTGCACTCCCAGCTGAGAGAGGAACCCTAAACTTCATCAACCCGTTCTTTAGAGCCAAGGTATCTTTTTCTGGGTGCCTTAATTTGGACATTTTCACGGCCTTATAACTGTTAACTTGCAACTTAATCAATTCCCTTTTTAAAAGCAATTCAATTTCTGGTATATTGCATTCTGGCAGCTTACAAATTAAAACATAGCCCAAGCAGTATTTTTTAAATATAATTTTTTAATTTTATTTTTTTAAATACCAAAAAAACACCAAACAAACACAACATTCCTATTTTGATGATTCTGTTCTACATATATAATCAGTAATTCACAATATCATCACATAGTTGCATATTCATCATCATGATCATTTCCTGGAACATTTGCATCTATTCAGAGAAAGAAATAAAACGAAAACAGAAAAAAAAATTATACATACCATACTCCTTACCTCTCCCTTTCATTGATCACTAGCATTTCAAACTAAATTTATTTTAACATTTGTTCCCCCTATTATTTATTTTTATTCCATATGTTCTACTTGTCTGTTGATAAGGTAGATAAAAGGAGTATCAGACACAAGGTTTTCACAATCACACAGTCACATTGTGAAAGCTGTATCATTATACAATCATCTTCAAGAAACATGGCTACTGCTCATGTTTTCTTGAAGCTCAACATTTTCAAGCAGTTCCCTCCAGCCTCTCCACTACATCTTGACTAACAAGGTGACTTCTATTTAATGCGTAAGAATAACCTCCAGGATAACCTCTCGACTCTGTTTGGAATCTCTCAGCCATTGACACTTTATTTTGTCTCATTTTACTCTTCCCCCTTTTGGTCGAGAAAGTTTTCTCAATCCCTTGATGCTGAGTCTCAGCTCATTCTAGGGTTTTCCTCAATCCCTTGATGCTGAGTCTCAGCTCATTCTAGGGTTTTTCTCAATCCCTTGATGCTGAGTCTCAGCTCATTCTAGGATTTCTGTCCCACGTTGCCAGGAAGGTCCACACACCTGGGAGTCACGTCCCACGTAGACAGCGGGAGGGTGGTGAATTTGTTTGTTGTGTTGGCTGGAGAGAGAGGCCACATCTGAGCAACAAAAGAGGTCCTTGGGGAGACTCTTAAGCCTAATTTTAAGTAGGCTTGACCTATCCTTTGTGGGGTTAAGTTTCATCTGAACAAACCCCAAGACTGGGGGCTCAGCCTACAGCTTTGGTTGTCCACACTGCTTGTGAGAATATCAATAATTCAACTTGGGGAAGTTGAATTTTCCCCCGTTCTCACCATTCCCCCAAGCAGTGTTTTTTAATAATAAAGTTTATTCTTTTTAGAACATTTTTAGATTTATAGAAAAATTGAGATGAGAATACAGAGGGTTCTCATACAGCCTCCTGCTTTAGTTTACTAAGGCTGCTGGAATGCAATACACCAGAGATGGATTGACTTTTATAAAGGGGATTTATGTAGTTACAAATTTACTAATTTGGGAAGGCACCCAGAAACATCTGCTGGCCCTCTTTCCTAGCTTCTGGGTTCAAATGTCTTTCCCTAGGACATGTCCTTTCTGCCACTCCAACATCTAGGTCGGAGCTGCTCTGAGTGCTGAGCTGAGGTATGCTGGCTTGCACTGTGCTGTTTCTCTTTCTTCTGACCTCTCTGCTATTAAGTCTCAGTCATTGCAGAAGGCACTCCCCTTAGCCGACTGCAGATGCAGTCAGCCATAGACGAATTTCACATGCTGATGATTTAAGCCCATAGCGACAGAACAACTAGGCACCATCACCTGGCCAAGTTGACACCTAAACCTAACTATTGCACTCACAATTATTATTATTAAAATCATTATTATTATTAAAATCTTACATTAGCATGCAACTACAATAAATGAATCAATAGTCATATATTCTTATTAACTAAAGTCCATAGCTTATTCATATTTCCTTAGTTTTATTTAGTGTTTTTTTCTGTTCCAGGATCTCATCCAGGATTTCATGTTACATTCAGTTTCATGTCTCCTTAGGTTCCCTTGGGCTATGACGGTTTCCCAGACTTTCCTTATTTTTTATGACTCTGACAAGTACTTTGTAGGAGGCCCCTCTATCAGGATCTGTCTGATGTTTTACTCATGATTAGACTGGTGTTAGGGTTTTTGGAAGAACATCCAGTTAAAGTGCCATTTTTATCACATTATATGAAGGGTAAATACTTTCAACATGATTTATCACTTTGGATGTGGAAATTGATCATTTGGTTGAGGCAGTATTTGCAGGTTTCTCCACCACAGAGTTACTCTTTTTTAACCTCCTTTCCATACAATACTTTTTGGAAGGAAATCACTACGTATATCACTTAAAGAATGAGGAGTTGTACTCCTTTTCCTTGAAGGCAGAGTATTACTTGAAAGTCTTCTGCAAGAGAGATTTGTCTCTTCTCCTCATTTATTTATTTATTCAATCATTTATCTATATCAGTGTGTATTCATGGGTATCTTTTTTACGCGATAGGTTATAATGCACCTGTATTTTCTCACCCAAATTTATCCCTTTGCACACCAATGCTCTTTCATTTGACTCCTGCATCCTTTGATCTCCACCAGAGAAGTTTTTCTTCCTTTCTATTTTTTTAGTAGCACTTTTTATACTTTTGGGTGCTATAAGGTGTTCCAGGCTCATCTTACATATTTTCTACCTCAGTCTTAGTATCAGCCATTTCCCCAAGGAGCCCTGGTTCTTTTATTGGAGAATAATATTAGAAATTCTGCCAGTTTGGAACTATTATGTACCCCAGAAAACCATGTTTTAATCCTGACTCAATCTTGGGGCGGGACAGCTGTTTCTTTTAATCCTGATTCAATATTGCAGGGCAGAAACCTTAGATTACTTCCGTGGAGATGTAGGACACACCCAATCTGTGGGTGTGACATTTTGGTTAGATGAAAATTTGACTCCACCTATTAAAGGTGGTTCTTGATTAGTTTACTGGAGTCCTTTAAAAGGGGAGACATTTTGAAGAAACCTCAGATGCAGACACTTGGAAAAAAGTTGCTTCAGAGCCAACAGAGACATTTGGAGATGTGTGGAGTGCCAACAGAGAGAACAGATGCCTCGACACAGGCAGAGCCCAGCAGACTTCACCAGTGCCTTCCCATTGGATGCTAAGCAAGCCAGAATCCACAGTTATGTCCCAGAGGAACTAACTGAAGGCCCACAGATGCTTAGAGAGGAAACCACTGGCATCAGAATCTAGAAGCAATAAGCTGGGAAAAAGAACCAACAGACTTCAGCCAGTGGCTTCCCAGTGATAGAGATATTCCAGATCGTATCAGCCTTTCTTGAGTGAAGGTTATCTCTTGTTGGTGCTTTAATTTGGACATTTTCATGACTTTATAACATTTAACTTGTAACTTATTAAATTTCCTTTTAAAAAGCCATTCCATTTCTGGTATATAGCATTCTGGCAGCTTAACGAACTAAAACAGAAACCAAGATCTGGGTGCTAGATGTGCTCCCTGCTTTTGGGGTGTCATTGCTTCTAAGCTTTCTCAGATGACAGAGAAAATAAATATATGGGAGTATACTAACCTGTATATATATACATATCTGTAAATATTTCTATATGTAACTATAGAAAAACTTAATATAGTTCATACTGATGTCTCCTACTCTAATTCATTTCTGTATGGATCATTCTAGTCTCTTCCTTTTATCTGTAAATTTTCACCCCAGCATTGAGAAACCTGGCTCCCACTATCCTCCATCCACTTAATTAATTGTACAATTTCATTATGCGTGTATAGCAGAATTGTTAATCTGTAAAGTAGTGAAAAACAGCATTATCAGCTAGAGTTCTGTGCCCATGTTTATTTTTTATTATTTTTTTTCCTTTAATCTTACAGTCTCTACTCATTTCTGAAGTTACTTAGGTTAGCACCTTTCCTCACCAGCCCCTTCAGTGAGGTTGTTTCATACATTTGCAATATAATCAGATTCTCTTGTCACAGTCTGCATCCCTTCTTGGGATCCCACCACCTTCTAAATGATTTTTTTTTTAAATTTGCTTACATTAAGGCTCACCCTTTGTGCTGTAAAGTTCTATGTATAATGTCAAATGCATAATGCCACATATCCATCAGCATATTACCTTTAATAATAGTTTCACACAAACTCTGCTCCACCCCAACCTCCACAAATAAAAAATCCCCTGTGTTTCACCCATTCAATCCTTTCCCATACCCCCAAATTTCTGGCAACTCTGGTCTTTTTGTTGTTTCTAGAGTTTTGCCTTTTCAAGAATGTCATACAATTGGAATTACATGGTATGTAGCCTTTTCAAAATGACTATTTCCTTTAAGTTTTATATATGTCTCTCGTGGCTTGATAACTCATTTCTTTTTATACATCACAGTTTATCCATTCACCTATTGAAGAACATCTTAGTTGCTTCCAGTTTTTTGATGGTTATAAATAATGCCAATGACATTGATTATAACAGCATGATGTAGATTCCCCAACCCAGCACCACCTCCACAGGAAGGACAGACACTTCCTCTCTGCAGGATGCATGGAGTAGGCACCCATGACTCTGGGTGTACTCGGGCCATGTCCACTCAGCACAAAATCTTCTTTTTCTGTGCCGTTCCCATGTAGTTCATTTTCTGCTTTCTAAGATTGCTCTAGTGGGATCCCCTGCAAGATGATTCAAGGGACGTCCCAACACATCAGATCTTCAAGTCAGATGTAAGTTCCAAGTTGGAGCAAGGAGAGGATCTGTGGAGAGAAAGATAAGGATTTTTCCAAAGGCATATTCAGCTCTGACCTTACAAAATTAAATGGAACTCTCATTGGAGAGAAACCATATGAATGCCATCTATGTGGAAAAACCTTCAATAAAATGTATAACCTTAGTCTACATGAGAGAATTCACAGTGGAGAAAAACCCTATGAATGTCACCTATGTGGGAACACTTCACTCAGTGTTCTGCCTTAAGACAACATGAGAGCACTCACATAGGAGAGAATCCAAATAAATGTCATCTGTGCAGGAAAGCCTTTACTTAATGTTCAGCCCTGACAACATGAGAGAACTCACACTGGAGGAAACCTTAAGAATGTCATATATGTGGGAAAGCTTTCACTCATGGTCTGCCTTGAGACACCATGATAGAACTTACACTGTAGAGAAACTTTATGAATGCCATATATGTGGGAAAGCTGTCAACAGAACTTATAACCTTCTTATATGTGAGAGAATTCACAATGGAAAAAACCCAAAAAAGAGTCACCTGTGCGGGAAAGCCTTCATTTTTCTTCCCTTACAGGACATATGAAAATTCACACTGGCGAGAAACCATATGAATGGGGTATATGTGGGAAGGCCTTTGCTCATTGTGCCAGCTTTACATGGCATGAGAGAATTCAAAATGTAGGGAAACCCAATAAATATCATCTTTATGGGAAAGTTTTCACTTATCATTCTAGCATTAGAAGATATGAGAGAATTCACACTGGAGAAACATCATAAGAAAATCATCTAGGTAGGGAAACCTTGTTTTATTTTTGTAGACTTAGACAAAATGGAAGAACTCAAACAGACAGAAACCTTATGAATGCTAAATATGCTATGCTGACTATTTCACCAATCTAAGGTAATTCATACTTAAGAGAATCAACGTGAATGTCACTGTTATGGTTTGCAAGCTGCTGGAATGTGATATACCAGAAATGGAATAGCTTTTATAAAGGGGAATTTAATAAGCTGCAAGTTTACATATTCTAAGGTTGTGAAAATGTCCAAATTAAAGCAAGGTTATAGAAATGTTTACTCTAAGGCATCTAGGGAAAGATACCTTCGTTCAAGGAGGCCTATGAAATTCAGGGTTTCTCTCTCAACTGGAAAGGCACATGACAAACATGGTGAGTCTGCTAGCTTTCTCTCCAGACTTCTTGTTTCATGAAGCTTCCCTGGAGGCATTTTCATTCTTCATCTCCAAAGGTCTCAGGCTGTGTGGGCTCTAAAGCTTTTTCCAAAATGTTTCCCTTTTAAAAGACTCCAGAAAGCAACCCCACCTTGAATGGATGGAGACACATCTCCATGGAAACCATCTAATAAAAAAAGTTACCACCCGCAATTGGTGGGTCACATCTCCATGGGAACAATCAGAAAGCTCCCACCCAGCAGTATCGAATGAGGCTTAAAGGACATGGTTTTCTGGGGTCCACAACAAATTCAAACTGGCACAGTCACCTATGTAGGAAAGCCTTTAGTAGATGGTCAGATATACAGCATGTGAGAACTCAAACTATACTTGTAATGAAAGTGAAAGAGTCTTCATCCACTGATCCACCTGATAGAGGTAGTTCTCTACCAGAGGATTAGCCCTCTTGATGGAGAGCTGGATAATTCGTGCTGAGATGTTATTCATGATAAATCACAAAAAATCATTTAGGGATATAGCAACACTTGTAGGGCAAGTGAGAATTCTCACTGTATAAAACTCTTATTGATTTCATGAATGAAGTCGTGTTTTCCATGGTCACTCATTGATTACCATTAATGTTCTTATGCTGAGTAAGCAACAATCCTATGGCCAATTTAGGAAAATCTTCAGCTATATTTCACATCAGAAAATTCATGGTGGAAAATAAAATACTTCAAATGGACCTTTAGTGTAGAATGCATATCAAAGAGTCAAGAATTTTGCATAAGGCTTAGTATTGAAATTATGTAAGACAACAATGCAGGATTTTGAAGCTACATGGGTATACTGGGTAGTGAACGTTGCAAGAGTTTGAGGTGAGATTATTTAATAGACCAGTACTGGCATATATGTAAAAAACAAATACTATTACTGAAAATCCAATATGATGGCCACATTCTAGTTTTCTTTTTATGCAGTTCTAAACACAAACATTTGACTATATATCAGGAAATAACTTTGAGTATTAACCCAAATATTTAGAAAACAAGATTTTGATTCCTATTCTTAGTAGTATAATATAGGTACATGGCAAGGATGAACACAAATACAGATAAATAAATACACTGTACGAGTAGGGAAAAACCCAGCATAATGTGGTGGTATAAGAAACTACAGAAAATTGGAATAGGTCACATAGAGATAATAATATAAAATAATCTAATATAATGTAAGAGATATCATAAAACAATTAAGAGGGAAGGTTTATTTAGTTAATGTATAGATAATGAGTTTACAATTAAAAAACGAATCCTAATGTTTAGGATTTCATTTCATATGCTTGGCCTACGTAACAGTTCCTTTCTTGTCCGTAAACTGTTTCATAAAATGATTCTTTCATCACCCTAGATAAAAGGCAAATGCATGTTTATGAATAGCAGTATCGATCCCAAGAAAAGTGTGCTGGTTTGAATCTATGGTGGACCACAGAAAAGCCGTGTTCTTTAATCCTCATTCAATACTGCTGGCTGGGAGCTTTTTGATCATTCCCGTGTAGGTATGACCCACCCAATTGTGCATGGTAACTTTGGACTAGATAGCTTCCGTGGAGTTGTGTTACAGGTGGGTTTTGATTAGTTTACTTGGATCCTTTAAAAAAGGAAACATTTTGGAGAGAGTCCTTTTTAGAGCTACAGGAGAGCTACAAGAACCATGAGAGCCCACGCAGCCAGAGACCTTTGGAGATGAAGAAGGAAAACGCCCCTGGGGGAGCTTCATGAAACAGGAAGCCCGGAGAGAAAGCTAGCAGACGTCACCATGTTCGCCATATGCCTTTCCAGTTGAGAGAGAAATTCTGAACTTCATTGACCTTTCTTAAGTGAAGGTACCCTCTTGTTGGGGCCTTAATTTGGACATTTTAATAGACTTGCTTTAATTGAGACATTTTCATGGCCTTAGAACTGTAAACTTGCAACTTAATAAACTCCTCCCTTAAAAAGTCATTCTGTTTCTGGTATATTGCATTCTGGCAGGTAGTAAACTACGACAGAATGCTACTGTTTTGTGGACAGTGCAGTACTCAAGTGGACAAGACCTGGCTAGTTGTTGCCCCTGCTGACTAGGGGCCTATCAGTAGGCAAATAGGGGTGCAGAACAAGTCAATTCTGTAGCTGTCTATGGAACTTCTATGGAAGTCTCTACAATAACACCTAGTACCCTCTTGAAGGGATTGTACTATGTTTTAGTAACAAATAAACCCAAATCTTAGAGGCTTACAAGAACAAAGCTTACATATCCATCTCAGGGAAGCTGGGGACTTTGCTCCACGGCAGAAGCCTGGGACCTTTCAGACCCACATTGATAGAGCAAGCTCCCTATTACAATGTTGCTAGTTGCCATGGCAAAGAGAAAGAGTGTGCTAAAGGGTCTTGCATTGACAATTAAACACCTCAGCCCAGAAGTTATCTACTCAAAGTCCATTGTCCAGTACTAGTCATATGGCTCTACCCAATCACATGCTTTTCCAAACCCACTCCCCCAGCTTTCAGGAGAAAGAAAAAGAACTCTTTCTGTTAAAGGTGGTGGTTTTAAGAACTTAGTAACAGGAAACCTTCATCTTCTCTAAAGGATAATTATGTTTTGCCTTTTTTGAAAATAAGAGTTTTGTAACTATCAGTAGTAAAGCTAGTTATGTGCCAGAAATTACACATAAAGTATTTTTGCTCCTTATAATAATTGTAACTTTTCTAACAGATGAGAAAACTAGAGGTAAGTAGCAAGAGACAGAGCCAAGATTTGAATTTTAGGCTGACAGACTAGGTTTAGAGCCAAATTTTACATTTTATTAGATGCCAGCTTCTATGATTAATATACCTGCCTCTTTTTTTCCAGCAGTTTCATTTCTTTGAAACATTTTTGTATTACTTTTTTATATCATCTGAAATGTTTTTAAATCACAGGAAAAGTTATTTAAAGCATGTATAACAAAAGTATTAATATCTTACATAAATATTCCATTCATATGTAAAAAGAAAAATGAACATTTATAGAAATAAGTGGAAAAATCTTAAATATTCTTGAAAAAATGAAATAAATTTGGTAAAAAAGTAAAATATTTTCAAATGTTCTAGTCAATAATAAAAAGCACATTCTATTTATATTAAAACATTAATTTATCCAATTTAGACAAAGTTTTGTTGTATCTGGTGTCCTCAGGTATTTTAGGGAGCAGTATAAACTGAAAATGCCAATTTTCTTTGACCTAGTAATTAAACTAGTGAATAATAATATGAAAGAAAAATTAAAAGGATAGAAATATGTTAATATGTGAAAGTGTTTATTGAGTGCTATTTTTACAGATAATACAAAAAATCAGTGCTTCACAGTATCATCTTATAGCTGTGCATTCATCATTACAACTGATTTTTTATTATTCCAAAAAATAAAAATATTAATATGAATGGTAGTAAAAATAAAAGAACATATGAATATGAATAGAAGTAAAAATAAAAAAACACCCAAAACATCCCGTAACTCCTATTGTTTATTTTTTTCTTACTCATTTGCCCATATATTGGATAAAGAGAGTGTCATTTACAAGGTTTTCACAACCACATAGACACACCTTAAAAACTTTAAAGTTATTCAGTTATCTTCAGGAATCAAGGCTGTCTCTCTCCAGCCAACACAACAAGCAATCTTACCACCCTCCCCCTGTCTACGTGGGACATGACTCCCAGGGGTGTGGACCTTCCTGGCAACGTGGAACAGAAACCCTAGAATGAGCTGAGACTCAGCATCAAGGGATTGAGAAAATCTTCTCAACCAAAAGGGGGAAGAGAAAAATGAGACAAGATAAAGTGTCAATGGCTGAGAGATTCCAAACAGAGTTGAGAGGTTATCCTGGAGGTTATTCTTATGCATTAAGTAGACATCACCTTGTTATTCAAGATGTAATGGTGAGGCTGGAGGGAACTGCCTGAAAATGTAGAGCTGTGTTCCAGTAGCCATGTTCCTTGAGGATGATTGTATAATGATAGAGCTTTCACAATGTGACTGTGTGATTGTGAAAACCTTGTGTCTGATGCTCCTTTTATCTATCTTGTCAACAGACGAGTAGGACATATGAAATAAAAATAAATAATAGGGGGAACAAATGTTAAAATAAATTTAGTATGAAATGCTAATGAAAGCGAGGGGTAAGAGGTATGGTATGTATAATCTTTTTTTTTTCCTGTTTTCATTTTATTTCTTTTTCTGTTGTCTTTTTATTTCTTTTTCTGAATTGATGCAAATGTTCTAAGAAATGAATATGCAACTAAGTGATGATATTGTGAATTACTGATTATATATGTTGATGTTTTAGATCATTTGTTAAATTTTTTTAATTAATAAATTAAAAAAAATACTGACCCACAAAAAAAAAAAAGAGGATAAAAAAGAATCAAGGCTCTTGGATTACATTCAACAGTTTCAGGTACTTTCCTCTAGCAACTCCAGTACACCCAAAACTGAAAAGGAATATCTATATACCGCATAAGAATAACCTCCAAAATGACCTCTTGACTCTATTTGAAATCTCTTAGCCACTGAAACTATTTTTTTTTCATTTCTCTTTCCCCTTTTGGTCTAGAAGGCTTTCTCACTTCCATTTTGCCAAGGCCAGGCTCATCTCTGGGAATCATGTCCCATGTTGCCAGGGAGATTCACCCTCCTGGGAATCATATCCCATGGAGGGGAGAGGGCAATGAGTTCACATTGCAGAGTTGGCTTACAGAGAGAGTTTTGCCCATTTTAAAATAGGATTATTTGCCTTTTTCTTGCTAAATTGTAGGATTTCCTTATATATTCTGAATATTGAACTGTTATTGGATATGTGGTTTCCAAATATTTTCTCCCATTGTGTAAGTTGTTGTTTTACTTTCATGATAAACTCCTTTGGTGCACAAAAGTTTTTAATTTTGACAAGGTTCCATTGGTGCATTTTTTTTTTCGTTTGTTGCTTGTGCTTTGGGTGTAAAGTTTAAGAAACCATTGCTTAATACAAAGTACTGAAGATACTTTCCTACATTTTCATCTAGGAATTTTATAGTTCTCATTCATTTAGGTCTTTGATCCATTTTGAGTTGATTTAAAAAAAAATTTTTTTATTGATAAATATCCATACAATACAGTCCAACCATGTTATAGAATCAATTGCTCACAATATCATCACATAGCTGTGTGTTCTTCACCATGATCATGTTTAGAACATTTGCATCACTCTAGAAAAAGAAATAAAAAGAAAAAAAAAGGTTGAGTTGAGGTAAGGATTTACTTTCATTCTTTTGAATATGTAGCTCCAGTTTTCCCAGAACCATTTGTTGAAGAGATTATTATTTCCCATTTGAGTGGTCTTTGTCCCTTTGTCAAAAATCGGTTGGCCATAAATATGTGTTGATCTCTGAACTTCCAATTAGATTCCATTGGTCTATATGTTTGTCCTTGTTCCAGTACCATGCTGTTTTGATTACTGTGTCTTTCTATTAATTTTTTTTAACTTTTTTTTTTTTCGGTAAATTTTAACACTGGGCAGTGTGTGTCCTCTTGACACTTGAATAACTTGAATTTAGTTATTTTCAAGATCACTTTTGATATTTGGGACCCTTATCCTTCCATATAAATTTGATGACTGGTTTTTGATTTCTGCACAGAAATCTTGCCTTTGAGTTCACTGATTATTTCTTCTGTCAGCTCCAATCTGCTGTCGATGTCCTCCTGGCAGTTTTTCATTTCACTTGTTGTGGTTTTCAACTCCAGTAGTCTTGTCAGCTTCCCTCGTAAAATTTTCTATCTTTTTATTGGAATTCTCTTATTGTTCATGGTTTGCTCGATATCTTTGAGCCTTTTCTCTGTGTTTTCCTTCATCTCCTTGAGCATATTGAAAATCACTTTTTTTTAAGGCTTTTGTGTAGTATGTGTACAGTCTGGTCTTCTTCATCAGTGTTTTCTTGATTTTTTAAATTCTTTTCCTTCGAATGGGCCTTCATTTCTTGTTTCTTTCTCAGTCTTATAATCTTTTGTTGTACACTGTACATTTTAATGTTTTAAAATATTAACTCTGGGATTTATCCCCTAATATGCCTGTTTCTTGAATTTAAATCCAGCTGGTAATATGACAGAGATTTTCTTGAATATTAGGTACCATCAAAACACAGCAGATCTAAGCAAAAATACCCTTTCATAGTCTTTCCAGATTGGCTTTGCATTGGCTGGTTCTTGCCTTCGAAGTTCAGCTTTCCTATCAGGAAGGTCAACCTGAGGTGAATAAGAAGTACAGGATCCTCCCGGGCTTTTCTCAGTCTGTGCCTTGTCCTGGGCTTTGCTTGTTAGCGGCCTTAGGAGTTCTCTTGTTTACAGGAATTTGAATGCTTCCTCTACGCTCCTGGAAACATACCAGCTCCCTCTCACAGGTGTTCCTTTGCAGGATTTAAAGCAGGTCAGACTTTGTCCCAGGCTTTCTGTCTCAATGGTTTCTTACCTTGCTTTAGCTGTCTTAAGTTTGCCCTGGAGGGCAAATTCTAGGAGGGGAGCACACTGGAGAGGGGTTTCTCAACTCAGACGTTCCCAGACTAAACAAGGCCAGGGGCTCATACAGGAGTGAAGCAGCCTCTAAATTGCCCTGAGGAAGGGAAGAGAGAGGGGCCAGAAAGGGCAGTAGGAGCTTCTCCCGGGGCTCCTCTAAATTGTGCTTTCTTGTCTGAGTATCTACCCGGAAAATGCAGTCCTTCAAGTTCTCAGCAGCCATGATGAAGCGTTTAGTCTTTAAGTCGGCCCCACTGCCTTCGTGTACGACTGGTTGGAACAAGAGCTTCCCTCAGAGCTGGGTTCCCAAAGATCTGAAGTAGCTAAAGTGGTGGTCAGCCCTTGGACTGTATATTCCATTTCCTGGGGAACTGTTTTTTATGCCCCACTCTGGCACCAGCAAGCTGCGAAAGTACCTTACTACCGCCTGCTGTGAGGTTGAGGGATGGGCTTCAGTACTACTGATTCGAGCCAGCAATTCAGAGCAATACCAGCAATTCAGTGGTATTGAATGCAATACCAGCCTCTTCCTCCTGCTCTCCGTAGATACTGCACAGTGATCTACTGGACTCAGGAATTTTGAAATAATTGATTCAGATGGTTCCTGCATGATTAATAATTGTTCTGGTGGAGCATTTCCTACCACACGAAACTTCCTACTCTGAACTTCCTTCCTGCATGGAGTTTCCTCCTCTACCATCTTCCCACAATCTTGACCCAGTAATTGTAACTTGAAAGAGTACTAAATACTCTTTATTGATCTGGCCTATATAAATGGAAAACCTTAAGAATATGCCTTCACTAAGGGCACACAGGAAAATAAGGGGGGCAGTAATCTTGAGGGCATAAGCTGCTTTCAGGGAAAAGCAGTCATACAACCCAATGCCGTGGAGATAAGAACCTAGGTCCAGAACTGAGACTTTATATGTAGGGACATGGGACACAGGTAGGTCTCCTCACAAGGAATCCTCCCAGGTGGGGTAAGACCTTACATCACGGAATAGCAGTAGAGGATCCCTGGTCTCAAGAGGAAAGTAAGAGGAGTTGAGCCAAATACTCTTATTTTATTCTTCTAAAATTTAGCAGTCAAGTAGATTTCCCCATCTGCCCTCCAGGGAAGTAAATAAAGTAATGGAGAGAGGCCAGGAATGTTATACTAATTGAGTTCCTTCTACATTGAAGTAAATTTTGAGAGTGGAGAATATCTTAGACAACAAAAAAAGACCAAAAATAAATGAACCAAGCCTTCAACTCCAGAAGCTACAAAAACAGCACCTAAGATACACATAAAGTAGAATAAAGAAAACAATAAAGATAGAATTAGAAATTAAATTGGAAGCAAACAGGAAAATAAAAGAGAGGATGAACAAAACCAAATGAAATTTCTTTGAAAACAACTATCTCATACAAAAGTGATCAAGAAAAGAAGAGATTGGCAGTAAATGAACAATATTAGAAAATTTAAAAGAGGACATAACTACAGAAGTAGTAAATATTTTAAAATTTAGGATTGTTTATTCATTTTTGCAAATACATGTGAAAACAGATATAATCGTCAATTTTCTAGAGAAATAAAAATCACCAACACCCACTCGCAAAGAAACAGAAAACCTGCGTAGAACAATAATTATTAAGAAAATTACATTGGCATAAAAAAGCTCTCATTCCCCAAAAGGCAAAGGTCCTCCTGAGTTTTACCAATCCGTTAAGAAAAAAGTTCTATGTTGTACAAACTGTCCTAGAGAATAGGAAGGAGGGAAATCTTAGATTCCTGGGGTTACCATTAAGAAAGTACTATAAGCTTGGTGAAATAAAACAAGAGAAATAAACTATTTTACTGTTCTGGAGGCTAGTAGGCTGAAATCAAGGTGTCATTAGGACCATTCCCCCCTCTGACACCTGTAGAAAAGACTCCTTCCTTGCCTCCTCTAGCTTCTGGTGTTTTACCAGCAATTCTTGGCATTCCTTGGCTTGCAGTTTCAGCACTTCAATTTCTGCCTGTGTTGTCACATGGCACTCTCCTTTCTCATCTGCCTCTTCTCTTCTTAGGAGGACACTGGTCACTCTGGGTTAGGAGACTGCCCTTCTCCTCCATGACCTCATCCTCATTTGACTAATTCCATCTGTAATGATCCTATTTCCAAATAACGTTGCATTCTGAAATACTGGAGTCTAGGATTTCAACATATCTTTTTTGCAGTACATAATTCAACCCATAACAGCTACTAAACTCATTTTATGAGGGTTGAATAATTTTGGTATCCAAACCAAAGTAGAAGGAAACAAAATTTTTGGTAATCTCACTTATGAACATAAATACAAAATATTAAATAAATCATTAGAAAATTGAGTCCAGCATTGTATAAAATATAAAATAGGATTTATACTAAGAATTCAGAAAAACTTTAGAAAACTATTAATTATCATATTATTAACATATTAAAGAAGACATGTAATGTGGTTATCTCAAAAGATTCATTTTAAAGCATTTGATTAAATCCCTGTTCATGATCTAAAAAAAACAAAAACCTCTTAGCAAAACATTAATAGATGAAAATTTTCCTAATCTGATATTTGATACCTAGCAAAAATATAAACAAACAGCATGCTCAGTGGTGAAAATACAGGAAGTATTTCTTTCAAGGTTAGGAACAAGACAACATTAAAAACTCTCATTCCTACTATTTGATACTGTACTGGACGTCCTTGGCAATCCAATGGGACAAAAAAGGGGAAAAAAGGTTTAAAGAGGCAAAATACAACCCTTAGATTCTCAGTTATAAGCAATAGATGCTAATAACTCTGGTTTATTAAACAGAAGAGGAGCTCATTATGAGAATATTGGGTAGCTCACAGAATCATGGGAGAGTTGAAAAATCAGATTCACGACAGAGTTTTCCAGGAGAAATGCTCATAATATGCTGTGGAAATTCCGAGGAGGAATCCCTTTGGTGCTGCCACTGAGTCCCAGACATTATTGTAAACCATTGTCACTTCTTATTGCATGAAAGGAAACCTGATATTTGTGGCCACTTAATTTATAGGCTTGGATTCATGGATAACACAGACTTCAGTGATATAAAAACAGAACTTAGTTACATCACCAAATGGGAGAGCACCTATACCCAAAGAAGAGTGCTGGGATGTCTCCGAGACAGTATACAGGGTAAAAACTGGTAAAAATCCGCAACAGAGTGTCCTCTTTCCAGATAAGATTCTTTCTCTCGCTCTCTCTCTCTGTCATGAGACTCTCTCCCTGTCTAAATGATTGCATGCAGTTTATATGGTATTTTTACACAATAGTGATTGGATTCCAATTAGTTTCCATGACCAGGCCTAGCTGGTCATCTGGGAACTGGTTAGGGACTAAGAGGAGTTTCCTGGGACCTAGATAACCTTATCAAAGGACGTCTCCTTCTAGGGGGATAGCTAACCCTCCCAGCTAGAGTGCACATTTCAACAGTTTATTACCAGGGCCACGCAATGGCAACATCTATAGAATAGAACAGACTACAAATTTAGTTTTCTCTTTCAATTCTACTCCTGAAACTTGACTGCAACTGTTATCCCTGCTAACGCTGACGCCATCTCTGCTCCAGGTGTTTCACCTTTCAGCTTCTGCTGCAACCTCGGAAGCCTTACTCACATGTCTTTGCCTTAGCTGCAAAAAAGGCTGGGAAAGGAAGTTTGGAACATTAAAAAAATTTTTCTTATTGTTACATATAACATATATACAAAGAAAAGAAAGAAAAAGCAACAATTTTCAAAGTACACTTCAACAAGTAGTCATAGAACAGATTTCAAAGTTTGTTATGGGTTACCATTCCACTATGTCAGATTTTTCCTTCTAGCTGCTTCAAAACACAGGAGGCTGGAAGAAATATGTTTTTCTTTTTGTTAAAAATAACATACATAGAAAAAAGCAATAAATTTCAAAGCACATCGCAATGATTAGTTGTAGAAAAGATTTCAGAGTTTGGAATGGGTTACAATTCCACAATTTTAGGTTTTTACTTCTAGCTGCTCTAAGATACTGAGGATTAAAAGAAATATCAATATAATGATTCAGCATTCATACTCATTTGTTAAACCCTGCCTTCTCTGTATTTCTCCACCATCAACTTTGATCTTTCTACTACTCTTTGAGTGAATTTGGGCTATGCCCATTCTAACTTTTCACGTTGGAAGGGGCTGTCAGTAATATGGGGTAGGGGGATGGAACTAGTTGATGTTCTGGAGAGAATGGCTCCTCTGCACTTCAGGATTTATCTGGTCCAGGGACCCATCTGGAGGTTGTAGGTTTCTGGAAAGTTACTCTAGTGCATGGAAACTTTGCAGAATTTTATATAATGCCCTAGGTGTTCTTTAGGATTGGCAAGAATGGTTTTGGTTAGGGTTTGGCAGGTTACGGTAGGTAGCAATGTCTAACTGAAGCTTGTGACCTCCAGAGTAGCCTCTAGACTCTGTTTGAACTCTCTCAGCAACTGATATTCTGTTTGTTACACTTCTTTTTCCCTTTTGGTCAGGATGGAATTGTTGATCCCATGATGCCAGGCCCAGACTCATCCCTGGGAGTCATTTCTCATGCCGCCAGGGAGACTTTCACCCCTGGATGTCATGTCCCACATAGGGGGGAAGGCAATGATTTCATTTGCAGAGCTGGGCTTAGAGAAAGAGAGGCCGCATCTGAGCAACAAGAGAGGTTCTCCAGAAGTAACTCTTAAGCATACCTATAGGTAGGCTAAGCTTCTCCACTATATACATAAGCATCACAAGAGCAAACTTCAAGATCAAAGGCTTGGCCTATTGATTTGGGTATCCCTAATGTTTGGCATAGTGTCAGGGGTTTCCCGGTATTAAAATTTAATAGTTCCATATTGTTTCTTCCATCCCTCAAGGGACTTTGCCAATACTTTTTGATTATTTGCTTCATATACTCTGGCATGAAATTACATTAAGCTATACAGGATTAAAGGCCCTCATTCTTATTCTGGGCTCCCTGTATTTGAATTGTTTAAATGATCTATTCAGACAGGTTGAGTTAGATTACATACTACAGAAAATTTAGGTTCTGGACAAAATAAACCTTTCTTCCTTTGGTCTCAAAGAGAAGATGAGGTTCCAAAATATAGACAACATCTTCCTTACTCCTGCATTTTGAATTACCTTAATTCTGACCTGATTGGCTTCATTCTTATCTCTAAATACCAGGTTATACGTATATAAAACATCCTCTCAAAATTCAGAAATAATAACTACCACTCCAAACTAAATGTAACTGCTGTAAGAGCTTACAATCTAGGCCAAGTTTGGAACATTTTAAGCTCCTCTGGGGGAACAGTCTTTCTCTTCCAGCAAGACTTATAGAGCGGGACAAATTCCTCAAACATGGAAAGATGTTGGGTGGCTAAAACAAATAACAAATGCTCACTTGGAAAGGAAGAGCAAAGACTTCTAAAAAATGGAGATATATATCATGCTCTTGTTTAAGAATACTCAATTTTGGAACACTGCCAATCTTCCCAAATTAATGTATAAATTTAACATAAGCCCAATAAAAATTCCACCTGGATTTTTTTTGAGAAACTGATTAAAACACAAATGGAAGAGTAAAGATCTAAAAATAGACTAAACAATTCTGAAAAAAATAAAGGAACAACAAGATGGGATGTGCTTTTTCAAATAACATCATTATAAAGCTTTAGTGATTAAATGATTGGGATTGGTTTAGGATATTAAAATGGATCAGATGAGTAGAATAGAAAATCCAGAAATAGATTCATGCACATAGGCAATCCTTGATCTTGTTCTATAATAGAGGTAGCATTAGAAATCAAAGGTGAAAGAATGGGGTAGTCAGTAAGTAATGTTGGGACAATTCACTACCTATATAGAAAAATAAAATAAAACAATATCCCTACTTCACACAAATTACAAAAGCAAATTTCAGATAGATTAAAGCTCTAAATATAGGGATTATCTTTAGGATTTTGGGTGACAGAAATTTTCTTAAACTAGACACAAAAAGGACAAATCATAAAGCCAAAGATTGATATTGGATGTGTCACAATGTCCTGTATGACAAAAGATATGTAATCAAAGTGTAGTAAAAGCACAAATAAGCCAATAGAAAAATGGTACAGTATATGAAGAACAGGGACTTCAGACACAAGTAAACCCAAAGGATTTATAAACATATAAAAAGAAACATATGAAAAGCCTCACAGGTAATCTGGGGGAAAAAAAAAAGTAAAACATGAGATATCATGAATCACCAATGAAGGGCTGACAAGAAAGTTGGTGAAAGACAAATTTCTTGAACTGATGAGTATATAAATAGATGTCATAGAAGTAATGGCTTAGGAAAACAATTTGGAAGTATGCTATAAAATAACACCTTCTGTGTTTACAGAAACTCTTGCATATATACTCAAGGAGACATATGTAAAGATGCTCACTGTTACGTTGCAATACCCTCCCCAAACCAAAGCAAACAAAAACAAACAAAAAAAACTTAATGTCCATCAATAGAAAATGAATAAGTAAAATCATAAGATGTGGTAATCCATAGATTGAATACTGAATACTGGTGAAAGAAACTAACTAGGTCTAAATAGATCAACATGAATAGATGTAAAAAATATCATATTGAGAGAAAAAAGCAAGATGCATAAAAATTGGCATATTATGAAGCCATTTCTATAAATAGAAAAAATGTGAACCATTTGTATATTTTATACTTATATAATGTTGATTGATAGGCATTTATGCAAAATATAAAATAATTAGCTGGAAACATATACACTTTGGTAGCCAGCCTCTTCAATGGCCCTCAATTATCCCTGCACCCTAATCTTCATGTCCTTGTATAATCCGTTTCCCTCAAGTGTGGGCTGGATTTAGTGAGTTCCTTCTAATGATGAGAGGTGATGGGATGCATCACCTCCAAGCTTAGGTATAACAGCCTGTGACTTATCTCTTGCTGGTTCTGGCTCTGTTCACTGAGATGAAACAAGCTGCCATGTTGTGAGCTGCTCTATGGGATCCGTTTAGCAAGGGACTAAGGGAAGCCTTCAGCCAACAACCAATGAGGAACTGAAGGCTTCAGTCCAACAACCCTTGGGAACATGAATCCTGGTAACAACCACTGAGTGAGCTTGGAAGTGGACTGTGACCCAATTGAACCTTGAGATAACTGTAGCCCCAGCTGCCAGCTTAATTGTAGCTTTGTAAAAGATCTGAAGTCAGAGGACCCAGTCAAGCCACACCTGGATTTCTGACCCATGGGAACTGAGGTAATAAACATTGTCATTTTAAGCCGCTAAATTTTAGGATAATTTGCTATGTAGCAAGAGCTACTAAAACTTGCAGCAAATTATGAAGGTTATGTAGTCTGTAGACTGAAGAGGGAAGAGAAGGGAATGGAATTAGAGGAACGATAAAGGAGAGTTTTAAAAGTTATTTTTATAAAAGCAACTTTTAACAAACATAACAAAATGTTAATAATTGTTCAGTTCTGGTGGCGAGTCATATGTGTTTGGTACATTATTATACTTGCTTTTCTGTGTTTTCTTCATTTCTCCAAAAAAGAATATGATGAATTCCCAATTCAAGATTAAGAGAAAAGCTTAGGGCTGAGATGCCATCTTTAAGCTCTCTGGATATGAGAAATATACTTTTCTCCCCTCCAATTTCAGTTCTACAAAATTGTTGGAGATTTTCTTGGTACATTCTCTAAGTCACTATTTACTTTATTCTCTATAGAACTAGCTAGAGGACATAATGGAAAAGAGATTAAGTTTATTTAGATTTCAAATTCAATATTATCAGATTTCAGGAATGATGTCTTTATATTAGGAAAAATTAAAAATAGATGGTGGGCTGGTTTGAATCTGTCATGTACCCCAGAAAAGCCAAGTTCTTTAATCCTCATTCAGTATTGTTGGGTGGGAGCTTTCAGATTGTTTCCATGGAGATGTGACCCACCCAACTGCGGGTGGTAACTTTTGATTAGATGGTTTCCATGGAGATGTGTCTCTACCCATTTAAGGTGGGGTTGCTAACTGAAGTCCTTTAAGAAGGAACCATTTTGGAAAAAGCTTCAGAGCCAGCAGAGCCAGAGATCGTTGGAAATGCAGAAGGAAAATGCCCCTGAGGAAGCCTTATGAAATGAAAAGAGAAAGCAAGCAGATTGTCACCATGTGCCCTCCCAGCTGAGAGAGAAACCCTAAACTTCATCTGCCCTTTCTTTGAAGTTAAGGTATCTTTCTCTGGATACCTTAATTTGTACATTTTCACAGACTTAGAACTGTAAACTTGCAACTTAATAAATTTCCTTTTTAAAAGCTTTTCCATTTCTGCTATGTTACATTCCAACAGCTTACAAACTCAAACAGTTGGGGAATTGATTTATAGTTGAAAATTATTTTATGCTGTTGCAATTATAAATTACCTCAGCACATGCCAAAGAGATGTAATGGGAAAAGTGTAAGAATTATCCTATAATACAGACAAAATCCTTCTCCCATCAGAAAGCATCATTGGGGTGACTTTTATTTTTGTTTTTTTATTCTATTGACTTTAAGATAAACCAACTTAAAGATATTTACTTCATAAAGAAATATATTTTAATTGGTATATGATAAAAAATGTAGAACTTAAATTATTGGACACATCATTTTATCACATTTTGCCACTTAGTGTTCCTCATGCATTCTGGTGATGTAAAATGTGTAACTAACCACATAGATTCAAGTCATTTAGGTCTATCAAAAAGATATGTTATTTATGATAATTTGATAATTATGCAAATTCAGATTTTGGGCAAATTAATTTTAAGGACCATTTCCAAAGAGTTTTATCCTTTTCTATGGATCAGTCATTTTATGAGTCCGTCTTGATTTCCTCTCATAAAAAATCCAGTATAACAGTGTTTCTTTCATTTCATAATGAATGGTACAATTAAGATTTAATTAGAAGCACACTAGTAAGGGGATTGAAAGCTACTCTGAATCTGAAAATGAAATGTTACTTTCTTAAATTGCTCACATGTTGCAACTCACCCTCCCTAAAAAGCTACCACATATAAACTTAATTTCAGATGGAGCTTTTTAAAATAGTGTGATTGTATATTACTTCGAACCTCTTCCTTGTCATGTACCCACCAAAAAAAAAAAAAAGTTAATTTTGTCTAAAGATGACAGATGCTTCAAGGAAGAAATTCACTATACTTACTCCACAAAGAACATCCTGTACAAGCATCTGAGGTTGAGAAGACCTTATACCCATTAATGCATGTCCTACTAATCTCCTCCTCCAGCACCCTTTTGTATAGCCTGATGAAGAAGCACATTTGAGACATGATGTTTCGATCACATATGAACTGATTTTGAATACATATGTAGCTTTATATTTAAAATAATACTTTAAGAAACTAATACTTCTATTAGAATTTGTGTTTTCATTATAGCTTCTAATCCCCTTAACTTTTTCTTTCAAATTTAGCTATATCATTTACAAGTAGAAGTAGAGGATACATTTAAAAATGATGTAGTTACGACCTTTCTCATTCATTTGAATTGGGATTAATTACTTCTCTGAGGGGTGGAATGGAATAATAACTGAGGTTAGAGCTGTGAGCCTCAGTGAGGTGAGAGGGGAACTCAAGGTTGCTGAAAGGAGGAATGTGAAAGGAGGAAATATTAAACTACCCCACCTGGGGAATTCCTGATATTCTCACAAGCAGTGGGGACATCCAAATCAATAGGCTGAGCCCTCGATCACGGAATTTGCCCCTATGAAACTTATTCCTGCAAAGGAGAAACTATACTTACTTATAATTATGCCTAAGAGTCACCCCCCGAGAATCGTTTTTGTTGCTCAGATGTGGCCTCTCTCTCTCTAGGCCAACTTGGCAGGTGAACTCATTGCCTTCCCTCCTATAAGGGACACGACTCCCAGGAGTGTAAATCTCACTGGCAGCATGGGACAGACCTCCAGGGATGAGCTAAGACCTGGCATCATAGGACTGAGAAAGCCTTCTGGTCCAAAAAGGGGAAAGAGAGAAATGAGGCAAAATAAAATTTCAGTGGCTAAGAGATTTCAGAATCCAGAGTTTATCCTGGAGGTTATTCTTACACATTATATAGATACCCCTTTTTGGATTATGGTGTATTAGAGTGGCTAGAGGGCAGTACCTGAAACTGTTAAATTGTGTTCCAGTAACCTTGATTCTTGAAGATGATTGTATAACTATATAGCTATTACAATACGACCGCGTAGATTGTGAAAACCTTGTATCTGATGCTCCTTTTATCCAGAGTATGGAAAGAGGAATAAAAAAATTAAGGAGAAAACACAAATAATAAGGGGGGGATAAGGGGTTAAAAATTGGGTAAATTGCAATATTAGTGGTCAGTGAGTGGAAGAGGTAGGGGTATGGGATGTATTAGTTTTTCCTTATTTTTTCTTATTTTTATCTTTTTCTGGAGTGATGCGAATGTTCTAAAAATTATCATGGTGATGAATACACAACTATGTGATGATATTGTGAGCCATTGATTGTACACTTTGCATGGACTGCGTGTGTGAAGATATCGCAATAAAAATACTGAAAAAAAATGTTAGCAGACTAATAAAAGTGAGCTGATAGGCAAACATCTCTTCCATGGTTCTAAGAGCAATAAAACTGCTTTTTTTTTTAGTGGGTAATTTCTTTATTTTGGGGGAGGGGAAAAAAGACGCAGCCAAGAGTTTTATCATTCAAATACAGAAAACATAACTCTCCATTCCTCATAAAAAGCCGGGGTGGACTCAGCTGGAAAGAACTGGATAATTAAAACATCAATCAGAACAGGGAAGATTAAATGACTTTAACTGAATAGAGCATTTGGGCGGAATTAGAATTGGAAGGAAAAGAAAATAGCTTATAAAAGAAGCAAACATTTTTAACACTGGCCCTGTCTCCAAGTAAGCCTAGTAGAAGGATAGCAAGTAGTACTTGCTTCAAATGTTGCCATGGGTAAATTGAAGAATACCCACTTCTCTGAGACATAGACATTTGCACACTTTATCTTGTCTGTAACATTTGCTTCCGTCTGCCTCTGCTGTCATGTACACAGCTGAATATGACTTACAAAGAATAATTAAAATTTGATATTAAAAAAGCATACAGTACAAAAATTGTTGATTTCTCTAGCAATATATATATATCCCAGGAACTTAAATGGATAACGAATAATAAGGAGTAAATAATGAAACACACTTTGGAACTGCCAGGAGATACACAAAATCCATATGTGGTTATTAATAACTACTGAACAATTAATGAACAGAATTTTTAAAGTAGTGCTGTTGCTTTTCTACTTACAGTTAAGGAATCTATTCAGCCACAGGTTTTCTTGTCATGTTTGGAAATGGACTCAGGGATCAGAATTTGCTCACTGATAACATATACCTACTAAAGCACACATATTCATGTATATTTCCACTCATTTCTTTATTAAACAAATATCTATGAAAAAAATTATTTGTTACGAACTGAAAGTTCCAATAAGATTTTTGTGTATTAGAAATCTATACGTGCAAACAGATAGTTTTTTAGGTAAATGTATTAGATTTCATTGTTTTAAAAATATCTCCTAATGCAGAGGCTATAAGACAACCTAGTTGGGTGAGGGGGATTTGAAAATGAGATTGGCCATCAAAGTGAATATATGAGATTCTTGAGAAAGTGTCTTGAATGGGCAATGTGATTTACAAGTTCCATATGTGACAGAGCACATTAATACAAAGTTTATGGGCATTAGGGGTTCACTTACTACACTTTTTGCTGATTAAAGAATTAGAAAAATAAAAATACAAGTTTCTATCAATGTATAGATGGAAAAAGTATCTAAAGCAGATTTGCATTACAAAAATCCAGTGTAATAAATATACTTTGTACATAGTGCCTACTATGTGAAACATATCATGCCAGGTACTTCTGAGTATGTACACATAAATAGTTCACATCCTCCATAAAATTATAATCTCATGAGTGGAGGGGACATAAAGGAACTACACTGCAATTACTTTAATTAAGAATGAGCTAAGAAGCAGAGGAGACTGCCATATAAACACAGTAGGCTGGATGCATGATTAGTATCTCCTCCTTCCTGAAGACCCACCAAAATGACAGGAAAGGGATTTTAAAAAAGACACACAGGGCACAGAGAACAGGAGAGGAGAAAAATTATAAAAATATTAGAAACTGGAAAGCAGATGAACTAATGGCAGTGGAGTTAGTGACCCAGGAAAACGGAATCCCTGCAGTGGGGGTAAAAAGCAACTGAATTATATTACAAATGGCCCAGGAAGCAGGGAACATCGGGTGTCTCTGAAAGTGTACATGAAGTGCTAAAACAGGGTGACTAAAAGTCTCTATAAAATACTCTCCCCTCAACTCTATGGCCTACACCCATTTTTTCTACATTCTTTTGTGAAGTTCTGATCTCTGGAGAGGTTAAAGCAGAGATAGGAACAAGAGGCACAGGTATATTTGAGGGCTCCGGCATTTTGCTGAAACCAGGGGGATTAAGTTAAAGTTGAATGTTGAGACTGCCAGCCTCCCCCCACCCTTGTTTGTTATTTATTTATTCTGTCATTTTAATGTAAGATTTCAATAGACGACTGTAATGATATTTGAGATTCCACAGAAAACTGCATGCTTTTGCTATTAAAAGAACTTTGTTTAAGCATTTGAACTTTACTTCTTAGGACATGAAGACACATGAAGATTTAAGCCTTTTTATTAGCACATAATCATTCATAACAACTTTCTAGATGTTTGTTTTCTACGGAATAATTCTCACTTACCAGAGCGCTCTCTACCTACCTACTCTCCTACCACCAGCGCTACCACCTCTATCACCTCCACAGGTTGTTTTAATTAGTCATTCAAATCTTGTTTAAATGTTTGAAAAATAGCAAAAACCAAATAACATGTTGCCAAATAGAATAATATTGCTTTCTTGAGGTCCTGACTCATCAACTAAAATCATTGTAAGACTGAAGTTTTCTATTGCACCTATTGATATAAAGCTTTCATTATTTATGTGTTTTATGGTGTCACAGGTTTTTTTTTTGCATAGGCAGGTACCGGGAATTGAACCTGGGTCTCCAGCATGGCAGGCGAGAGCTCTGCCTGCTGAGCCACTGTGGTCCGCCCATGTCACAGGTTTTAGATGTCAAACAATTCATGTTCAGTATTCCACAGTAATGCTCACTTTCAAAAACGGCAATTTGCATCTGCATGTTATATGAACATAAAAATCTCTACATAAGCATTTTGTCATATATCCACTTTTAGCTTCAAATAATAAAATACATAAAACTATACAGGACAAAACATCACAGAACTTTTGAATATTCCCTTTCCCTAGTTAGCAGGTAGCACTTTTCTTTTTTAATTGACAAATCGTCACACATACACAGTCTATACATGGTGTACAATCAGTGGTTCACAATATCATCACATAGTTGTGTTCATCACCATGATCATTTTTAGAACATTTGTGTCACTCCACAAAAAGAGATATAAAGAAAAAACTCATACATCCCATACCCCTTATCATGTCTTCTCATTGACTACTAGTATTTCAATCTACCCAACTTATTTTACCTCTTATCCCCCTATTATTTATTTACTTTTTATCCATTTTTTATTCCATTGTCCATACCCTGGATAAAAAGAGCAAAGACACAAGATTTTTCAATCCCACAGTCACACTGTAAAAGCTATATCGTTATACAGTCATCTTAAAGAATCAAGGCTACTGGAACACAGTTCTACAGTTCAGGTACTTCCCTCCAGCCACTCCAATATTCCGCGAACAAAAGGGTATATCTTGGGGGGCCACGGTGGTTCAGTGGCATAGTTCTCACCTGCCAAGCAGGAGACCCAGGTTTGATTCCTGGTGCCTGCCCATACAAATAAAAAAAAAAGGGTATATCTATATAACGCATAAGAATAACCTCCAGGATAACCTCTCGACTCTGTTTGAAATCTCTCAGCCACTGAAACTTTATTTTGTCTCATTTTTCTCTTCCTTCTTTTGGTCAAGAAGACTTTCTCAATCCCTGGATGCCATGTCCTTGCTCATCCCGGGATTTCTGTCCCCCATTGCTGGGAGATTTACACCATGGGAGTCATGTTCCATGTAGGGGGAAGGGCAGTGAGTTCACATACTGATTTGGCTTAGTGAGAGAGGCCACATCTGAGCAACAAAAGAGGTTCTCTGGGGGTGACTCAGGCATAATTATAAGTAGGCTTAACCTATCCTTTGTAGGAATAAGTTTCATAGGGGTGAACCCCAAGACCAAGGGCTAAACCTACTGATTTGGTTGTCCCCACTGCTTGTGAGAATATCAGGAATTCTCCAAACAGTGAGGTTGAATATTTCCTCCTTTCTCCCCAGTTCCCCAAGGGACTTTGCAAACAATTCTTTGTTCACCACCCAAATTACTCTGGGATATATCGAGGTATCACTCTAACCTGGACAAACCAACATGATCTCATGCCCTATTAAAAATTCCATGTGCTTATGGTATTCAACTAAATTGACCATACAAGTTAAATCAGGTAATGTGCTACCCAAAAAATGATTTTGCATCTAATAAACATCTCTCCCTTCAGTCTCATACAGAAGTTGAAGTTTTAAAATATGGATCATATCATCCTTTACCCTGTATTCTGGTCTACCTCAGACATATCCACATCAGCTTCATCCTTATCTCTAGTCAAAGTCTGATCACTTTTTCAACTTTTTAAACAGTTCTGGTATGGGGTACTGCTAACTTTCATAGCTTCAAAGCTCTAACTCCGAGTCAGATGTCACATAAATACCCAAAGTTTCTAGGAACGACCAGGTTATATACAAACAGCTTAGTATCTCAGAATTTAGAAATAACAGTTGCGACTCTGAAATAGACGTGACTGCTGTAAGAGCTTACAATCTAGGACCCTTTACAATAAATAGGTCCCAAGCTGATAACCCATGCTCTCAATTTTAATTCATTGAGTTTTTTTTGTGCATGGGCAGGCACCGGAAACACTGAGTTTTTATATTATTGTTAGTCCATCTGATTGAGGCATGATAATATTTGTCTTTTTGTTTCTGACATTGCAGTCAACATCCAGTCCTTAAGTTTCATTCATCTAGTTGCATGCTTCATAAGCATTTTTTTAAAGATAAAGTGATGAAAAATCAGAAATCTTATATCAAAACTTTAATTTCAACTTTTGAGTTTCTTATCTTCTGTTCCCACCACATCTGATGCTGTTCCGGTTCTTGTATCTGAACTTGAATATGCCAAATAGCTGCCTGAGCCTTCCCAAAGCAGAGTATAAGCACTCCATGTGCTGGAGTTGGGTGGAAGATAAAATAAGTATAACCACAAGTCTGAAAAAGGAGTTGCGGATCCATTGCTGCCAAATATCCTAATATTCCTCTAGTTCTCAATCCATTCCAGAATGCTGGCTCTGAATTTTCATGTTCTAGAGGTTCTGTGAAAGCGCTGTGTCAGTATTCTGCAGTCCTGTGATCTCAGGCTTAAAGACTGGAGGAGGGGGTCCTGCTGAATTGCTGAATCTCTGGTAATGGTGAGAACATGGAGGATACCCAAAACATGGTGGAGGAGAATCTCGACCATCAGTGACGAACAGCTTATAGACTCCCAAGGTAGTTCCACGATGGCAATCAAGCCACAGGAGTCTGGGGAGTTCAATCTATTACAATCACCAGAGACATATTTAGAGCTGTGTGTTTTTTTTTTCTCACCTGACTCAATTTCTTCAGGCCAAGTTCCAGGTAATCTAAACTACACTCCAGGTCACAGGACCTTCTTAGTATATAGTGGTCTTCAGAGGATTCACAATCTCCACAGCTCAGCACAATGTCTCCAAATGTGTATGCAATATCTGAATTGATCTTACATAACCATCCCAGCCTTTGCTCTGACACTGTATGGCTTTTGGTGTATAAGAATCATATCCAGGTGTGCCTCCAACACATTTCAACATATTAGATCCAGCCGATGGGAGGTGGCCTCTCTGTCCTGGTGGAGAGTAAGAGCTTTTACATTCCACAGCAACATTCTATCAGAGTCGTTCCAGCCCAGGGCAGAGCTCAAGATGAACAGAAGGAAAAGGAGTCTGAGCAGAGGGCACACTGTGTCTGTCTGAAGCCTTGGAAGCTCTGTGGAGATGGCTCGCGACCACCACCTGCAATGGCCTGAACACAGGCCATGAAGGTCCACATGCTGCTGCACAGTAATGCTGACAGTTCAGAGGTGGCAAAGGGAAGGCCCATCAGCTGATTCCACTGACAGGATTGCAGAATGCTGCCAGCTACGTAGTATCTTGGTAGAGTCTTCTCTGGAGTGTCTGACCTGGCCAAGAGAAAAGATCTTAAATATAGATATTAGTAATCCCGTTCTTTGTGGTGGGTGACTGTCCTGTGCATGGTAGAATGGTTAGCAGCATCCCTGGTCTCTGCCCACTAGATGCCAGTAGCATCCCCTGCCCTCAAGTATGACAAAAATGTCTTCAGATATTGCGAGATGATCCGTCGAGGCGGGGTGGTGGGGGGAAGGAGGGGGTAAAACTAGCCTCGGTTGAGAACCACTGGCATATAGAAAAGTCCACGGTAAAAAAGGCCCTTCCAGGGGATGCGAGAGTAGTTCAGTGGTAGGATTCCTGCCTGCCACGTGGGAGAGCCGGTTCGTTTCCCGGCCCATGCACCAACCAACCAATCAACAAAAACAAACACCAAACAAAAATTTCAACAAATGGCGCTGCAATAACGGGATACTAACATGGAAAAAGATAATAACATGGGAAAAGAATGAAATGTGACCCCTGCCATACAGCATACCAAAAAAAAAAAAAAAAAAAAAAAGCCCCACCCATGAGCACAGAGCTTCCAATGAGCTCTGTAGTGTCTTTCTTTTAAATACAAGCAGATAAGCTAAGGCTTACCAGTCATTTAAGGAAAGGGACAGACCAAAACAACCAAAGAAGAAAAAAAGCAACTTAGAGGAAACAGACTATGAGGAAGAAGAAAAGTTCAAAATAAAGATGCAGCATCTACAAAGTAAGAACTCTTGGAAATTAAAATTATGACAGCAGAAATGAAAAACTTAATAGAAGCGGTGGAGTACAAATACAATGAAATCTCCAGAAATCCAAATCAAAAGAAAAGAGATGGAAGAATAGGATAGAACATAAAAGATGGGAAAATCAGAATTACAATCCAGGAGGGCTGTATTAGGGAACAGCCTTAAGTTGGTAATACAAAGAGGCTCCAAAACATATTGGCTCAAATGGCACATTTAAGCCATTAAATGGCTTAAATTTATTTTAAGTTTATTTCTCTGTGGCCTAGGGTAGGTAGATGTTATTTAGACCAGCTGGCTCTGTGAAGCTTAACATGTGGCATCAATCTCTGTACCCATTGATGCTGTTTCATCATTAGCATTTCCAAGTTAGCAAAAAGGGGGTCAATAAAATTTTCAACTTAAATATATGACTCATAAGTACATGCATCACTTCTGTGTACTCTCACAGGCCTAAACTTGCTCACCTGGCCAGAGCTAGCAGCAAGGCAGTTCGGGAATGTACTCTTGCCTACACGGTTATATTTTCAGGTAAAACTCAGGAATTTGATTATTAAAAGGAAGGACAGAATAGATATTGGAAGAAGTTGAGCAGCCTCCACTTAAGGTCTAAATCCAAATAAAGTGAAATTCAAAATGAGAGAACCAGAGAAAATGGTGGGGAGGAACTCACCAAGGAAATATGTGTTGGATGATTAGGTTTAACCGTAATAACAAAAAAAATCCCTAAATCTTAGAGGCTTGCAAAAACAACGGCACATTTTTTTTTCTTAAGTAGGATGACTATCACAAGTCAGCTGGGCATTTTGCTCCATGCGTCCTCCTCAGGCTGACGGGGCTTCTGCCATCTAGAAAAGTATTAGTCTCTGTGACAGCACGGAGGGAGAACCTGGTGAATCATACATGGTTTCAAGTTTCCAAATATCATTTTTGCTCATATTTCATTGGCCAAACTAAGTCACATGGCTAGCCAAACTTGAAGGGCGCAAGAAAGAGCAATCCTATTATGTGCAAGGAAGGAGACAAACTGGAAATACACAGTGAGGCATTAATGATGACCACAGCCCACCCAAATATTTGGTTCACTTTCCCTTCTGCTGGAAAAATGCACTCACTCCCCTCTCTAAGTGAGACAGCCCAAGAGTCCCATTCTGTCACAGCACAAAGCTCAAAGTCTAGCATCTTTGAGTGATGTGTGGTAGAATTTACAATAGTTTCAACTGTCCTATTTGATTCAGAGACCTATGAACTAAAGAGCTAAATTCTTGCTCCTCATTTTCCAGTATATGAGATAAAACAGCAATAGAATAGCCTCAGAAAATGGGAAGATTGGGGACACACAGCAGACATCGGCCCACTGCAAAATGCAGCAAAACCGTGGTTTCCAAATAGTGAAAGCCTTCTAAAAATATTACGTGGATTTCTAGTGTGTAAAGCAGATCAAAGTGAACTTCTCGGCTGGGGAATTGCAGTGCTGCCTGATTTCTTACCCTCAACATAGGGCTGCTCGTGTGGAAACCCCAGGAACTCCTCAGAGGCCATGAAACATAAGGAAGTGAGGTCATTAAAGGACAGACAGGTTTGTGTTAAGGCAAAGAAGATGAAGGGATGTTTAGAGGAAAAGAGAGATTACAAATGACAGCTCATGAGTTTTAAAGGGCTCAGTGGAACAGTTTGGGAAGGTGGTGTGCTTGTTTGAAAGGATGTATGGACCCTAGAAAAGCCATGTTTTGATCAAAATCCCATTTCGGAAAATGGCAGAATAATTCTATTCAATACTGTATGTTTGAAACTGTAGTCAGATCATCTCCCTGCAGATGTGATTTAATCAAGAGTGGTTGCTTAAGCTGGATTAGGTGACAACATGTCTCCACCCATTTGGGTGGGTCTTGAGAAGTTTCCGGAGTCCTGTAAAAGAGGAAACATTTTGAAGAATGAAGGAGATTCTGAGAGAGCAGGGAACAATACAGCCATGAGAAGCAGAGTCCACCAGCCAGTGACCTTTGGAGATGAAGAAGGAAACAGGAAGCCAGGAGAGAAAACTAGCAGATGACGCTGTGTTCGCCATGTGCCCTCCCAGATGAGAGAGGAATCCTAACCGTGTTCAACATGTGCCTTTCCAGATGAGAGAGAAACTGTGACTGTGTTCGCCATGTGCCTTCTCACTAAACCCTGAACTGAACTTCATCAGCCTTCTTGAACCAAGGTATCTTTCCCTGGGTGCCTTTGATTGGACATTTCTATAGACTTGCCGTAATGGGGACATTTTCTTGGCTTTAGCACTGTAAACCAGCATCTTATTAAATTCCCCTTTTTGAAAGCCATTCTGTTTCTGGTATATTGTGTTCCGGCAGCTAGCAAACTAGGACAGGTGGGTAGAGAAGGAGATCTATAGGGTGGTGTGGTTCTCTGTCCCTTCATTGTAGTGGCCTAGGCAATGCCACAACTGTGTGTAACCATTATGCTGCTCTATGCTGCCAGCTGACAACTAAACATTGCTGAAGAAAACACATAATTAGGCCAACGGGACAGACCTTAAAATTATGTCCATGAATCTCAAATAGGCACTCAATATTGCCTGGAAATCTTATTACACTTATCTAACATGTTCCTTAACTCATTATCCAAAGTGATTTCATATCTTCTTTTCAAGCTCAAACTTCTTACACCTTGCTCTCTCATTTAAATGAGACTTCATTTAAAGTCATCTTTTCAATAAATATTTACAGAGCATCTGTTATGTGCCTGAGGCTGCTCTAAGCACTGAGGATAGAGCAGTGGACAAAATGGACATTCTTTGCTCTCACAGAACTTAAATTCCAGTGGGAGAAGACAGAAAATAACTAAACAAGTAAATAAATAGGATTTTGCATGACGTTAATGGTGTGGCAAAAATTAAGGCAGGTTAGGGGAAAGCACTTGCTTGTGAGAGTAGCAGACCAGGTAGACCTGGTCATGGTAACACTAAGGTCTTTATCTTTTAGTCAGATGTGTAGCCATTGTTTTGTTTTTTTTTTTAATATTTTTATTAAGAAATCTTCATACACATACAGTCCATCTGCAGTATTAATCAATGGCTCACAATATCATCACTTAGTTGTGCATTCATCACAATCAATTTTAGTGCATTTTCCTTACTTTCAAAAAAGAGAAATAAAAAAGAAAACCTCAAATATTCCATACCCTTTAGCCTCCCCTATTAGCATTATTATTTTTTTTACATGGGCAGGCACTGGGAATCGAACCTGGATCCTCTGGCATGGCAGGCAAGCATTCTTGCTTGCTGAGCCACTGTGGCCCACCCTCCCCTATTATTATTATTATTATTATTATTATTATTTTGACATGGGCAGGCACTAGGAACCAAATCCAGGTCTCTGGCATGGCAGGTGAGAACTCTACCACTGAGCCACTCTTGCCTTCCCTCCTATTATTATTTTTGAACAGTTTTATTCACACACCATACAATCTACTCTAATTGTACAATTAATGGCTCATAATCATTGTTGTACATTTGAATAATAAGGAATGAACAGTTTCATTCCTTCGGAAGAAAAAAGTACCATACCCCATACATTCTCCTATTATCGACATTTAGCATTGGTATAGTGCCCTATATTAATGCAAGGATATTGCAATGTTACTGTTAACTTAGACCTGAGTTTATATTAACTGTATTTTTCCCATATGTCATCCTATTATTAACACCTTGTGATAGTGATGTACATTTGTTCTAGTTTTCTTATATTTATACAGTTAACACCATCATTGTCCACTCTAGGTTTTGCTAAGTTATACAGTCCCAATTTTATCCTCTAGCTTTGCTTTTTGTGACATATGTGATTCCAATCTTCTTTTTTCAAACATACTCATACTCAGCTCAAACTACACTTACAGTATTGTGTGTAGCTCCAACTTCGAAGCTTCCAAAATATCTCTGCATTGTCTCCTTTAATATTAATTTTACTGTACACATTTGTTTTTACGTCTTCTTCACAAACACAACTGTTTTCTAGTCACCTCTTTTATTCTAGTGCCTACCAAAATGAATTAATGCATTGTTTCTTGTTTGTTTCTAAGTTACATGAGGTGAAAAGCAATTTTAATGCAACTCCATAGTTAGAGAGAGGAATTTTATTTGGGTTTATTCTAAATCCATGGTTCTTAAACTTCTTTAGATCATGGACCCCTATGAAAAAAGCCATGAAAGTTTTGACTTTCATCTCAGAAAAATATACAAACCCATAAAATTCTGTGAGCAAGTTTTGTGGGATTCACAAATGTCCTGGGCCCACTGATAGCTGACAAGTTAAGAAAATTATCTTTTTATTTTATTGAATTTAAAACTAAGAAATATATACTCATGGAAAGAAATTAAAAAAAAATACTAAAGCCTTAAGTGAACAGTTTCTTTCTGATTCCTGATCCCTTATTACACAATTACTCTTCCACTAAGAGTGACCAGTTTCTTGTCACTGTCTTAAGACAGATTATACATACGCATGCACAAGCATTACACATCTTTTTTCTTAAATTTGTTTTTTTTTCATTTATCTTGGCAAATGTTCCACATCAGCACTGGAGATTTCAAATGCAGAGAATTCCATTATATTGCTAGACTCTATTATTTTACAATATATTTTTAGATTTTGAAATAATTTCAAGCTTACAAAAAAAGTGCAAGCAGAATACAAAGAATTTTTTCCTGAATCATCTGAGAGCAAGTTGTCGACCTCATGACTTATGCCCCTGAATAATTTCCTGCGTATTTTCTACAAAAACATTCTCTTATATAAGCACAGCACAATGATTAAAATCAGGAAATTGACATTATATATTACTACCATCTAATTCTCAGATCCCATTCAAATGTTGCCAATTGCCCCAGTAATGCCCTTACATTAAAATAACCTAGTCCAGAACCATGTTTTGCATTTAGTTGTCATGTCTTTATTCTCCTGCAGTCTGGTATTGTTCTTTCTTTTTTCTTGGCTTCTTACACTTATGCGTATAGGCTAGAAGACTATAGGTTAGAGATTTTGTATAAAGAAACTTAATTTGGCTTGTCTGATGTTTCCTCATGACTAGATTCAGATTATGCATCTCTGGCAGCAATATAATAAAAGTGATGTTGTCATATTTTAATTGTGTCCTATCAGGTGGCTCACAATTTCTGTTTGTCACATTATGATGATGTTCATGTCAAACCTCTGATTATCATGGGGTCTAACAGACTTCTCCACTGTAAACTTATTCTTTTTCTATTAGTAATTAATAGGTTTTTTTGGCAGGGAATCTTTGAAAATATGTAAATACCTTATTCCTCATCAAATATTCAGTTTATTCATTTAGTCAAATATATCACTATGGGCTCTCAGTTTCCTTTTTTATTATATTTATATGCTAGCTATTATTATTTCACTGCTAGAAGTGTCCCAGATTTGGTCAGTGGAATCAAGATGGTTTCTGTATACCCTTGACATGTCGACATCATTCTTTGAACACTTCCTTGCTTTCTGGCAGGACAAAATGATCCAGGCTCAACTTGTACTTTTTTCTGCCCCTGTAGGGAAATCAGCCATTTCTTCAAAGACACCTGGTTCCTTTTAGTAGAGACATCTGTGGTAGTTTGAGTTATGAACCCCAGCAAATACTTGTTCTTAGTCCTGTCCACAGTAAACAGGACCATTTGAAGATGCTATTTTTAGTTAGGTTTAGTTAAGGAGTGGCAAACTGAACCAAGGCGGGCCTTAATCTGGATTACTGGAGAACCAGAAAGTCACACAAGATGTTGGAAAGGATAGGACATTACTATGTGATGGGAGGCAGAAATATGCTAAACCAAGGAACCCCAAAGATTGCCAGCAGTCAGCACCAAAATACTCCAGCCTTCAGGGAAAAATCAAGTCTTGCCAATATCTTTTTTTTTTTATTTTGGACATCTCCTGCCCTCAAACCACGAGCCAATACATTTCTGCTGTTTTAGGCAACCCATTGTGAGTGATTTATCATAGCTGCCTGGCAAACTAAGACAGAATCCAAAAATCTGTGCACTAAGCGTGCTGGTTGTTTCTGCGGTGCTGCAGTTAGCGGGCGTCTCAGCGGAGTGAGAACTTAGACCTGTGCTATCCAACACAGGAGCCACCAGCCACATGTGGCTATTTACATAAGTTTTTAAAAACTTCATTTCCTCTGCCTCAGTAGCCCACTTCAAGTGCCAATATATCTAATTCCGTTATGGCAGGAAGTTCTATTGGTCGGTGCTTATTTAGATTGCTGGGATAAAAAAAAAAAGTCTGAACGCCACTAGGCTCCACTACCCAAAATAATCAACAGGCATTACTATTCATTCTAAACAGGACGAGGGTAAATTTTTCCTAAGAAACACCAAGTAAAAATCCTGCAAAAACTCCTGACTCCGAGCTCCCTCTGCGGACTCACTAGACAGTGATTTCCAAGGCGAAGGTAGACCCTCAGATTTCGAGGATTAAGGATTCTCAGAGCGGGCGTGTGCAAGGGCCAAGACCCCCGACCATTAGCTGTTTAAAATGGTATGCACAGGGCAGGCCATGGTGGCTCAGCAGGCAGACTTCTCGCCTGCCATGCCAGAGACCCGGGTTCGATTCCCGGTGCCTGCCAATGCAAAAAAAAAACAAAAAAAAGGTATGCACAGAGAGGGCCGGCCTGGGCTCCATCGACCACAGCAACACACCGTAAACCCCTCGGAGCACGCCGGACGCCGGCTCCGAACGCTGGCTCCGAACGCTAACAATCTCTTCTCCCCGCGCGCCTGCACGCGCACAGTCCGTGCAAGAGCCCTCGGCAGCCAATGGGGCGGGGCGCCGCGCGCCGGGGGCGGGGCCGTAACGCACGCACCTCGTGACCCGGTCCCGTCGGCGTTCGCGGAAGCCGGAAGCGGTAGCGGTCGGTGTCGCTGGTGTGAGGCGGGGAGGCTAGCGAGAGCCTGGAATTTGGCAACACGACGATGGGTCTGGATGCAATGGTCGCGCGGCTGTGGTTGTCGCTGCTGCCGAGGTTGATGTTGCTGTGGTCGGGGCTGGGAACGCTTGCCTTTGGCAGCAACCCCCACAGGGTCCTCCACGACCTCCTGTCAGAGAAGCAGTTGCTAGAGGTGGAGGACTTGTCGCTCTCCCTGTTGCAGGGCAGAGGGCCGGGGCCGCTGTTGCTGCCGCCGGACCTACCGGATCTGGAACCTGAGTGCCGGGAGCTGCTGCTGGACTTCGCCAACAGCAGCGCGGAGTTGACAGGGTGTCTAGTGCGCAGCGCCCGGCCGGTGCGCCTCTGTCAGACCTGCTACCCGCTCTTCCAGCAGGTCTCCAGCAAAATGGACAACATCAGCCGAGCCGTGGGGGTGGGTAGGGGCATACACCCTAGGCTTCTGGCGTGGAGGGTTGGTAAAGAAGGAGGATGTAAAGGGTGGTCAACTGTGGGGACCTTAGTTCCCTCACCTGCAAGAAAAGGGGCTTGGACTGGGTCTGTGTGAGTTTGGGGCATCAGAACAGTGGGTGGCATTTTCGGACTTGGGGCTTGGATTTTTGCACCCATGGCTTGTATTGGGCATCCTCTTGGTACATATTTGCATGGAGGTATGACTGGTTTTCTTGGGGCTGCTACAACTCCTAACCTTATCTCCCTTTTCCTCTCCCCTTCTCTGCCATAGTTTCCTTCCCATCTCCACCTTGTGTCCCTAAGACTTTTCCTGGAGCCCCAAGTGGAGTGGGAAAACCGTCTAGTATGGTAGTGGTTAGGAGCGTGAACCTTGTAGCTAGAAATTTCCACGACCACTGGTGTCTGGCTTTGTGACCTTGGATTAATTGTCTTCTCAGAGCCTTAGGTTCCTCCTCGTAGACTGGAGAAAAACAGCTCCTGATTTAAAGAGACATGTATTGATTTTAGAGATTAATGAAATGATGAGTGATTAGCAGTCTGCCGAGGGCCCAGTTCTGCGCTGCTTATCAGCTGTATCTTCTGGGCAAGTTACATACATCTTTGTGCCTGTTTTCTCAGCTGTAAAATGGGGATAAAAGGAGTTGTTAGAAAACTGGTTGATACTAGTATCTTTCACTAAATGGGAGCTAATCTTTCCAGGAAATAGTAAATCCCCTCCCCCTATTCTTGGTACCCTAAATGCTGTTCTGGTAGGTGCTGTGTTTAATTTTAAAAAGTAGGACACAGTCCCTGCCCCTAAGGACCTTATAGGGTCTAGATCAGGGAAGGATTAGAGTGGCAGGGCTGGTGGGAGTCACAAGACGTGGTTGGATATGCTGCGTAAAGGAAAAACATGAGAAATGACATTGGAATTGGAGAATGGAAAAGTTCCTCTTATATTGAGGTAACAGCAAGTAGTCTCATGAAAATGTGGTTGGAATTATTTAATAAATCATAGTTGATTGTACAAAATATAAGCTTGTATGCAGTTGTATCCTGCTTTAAATGAACTTGGTATTACTTAAATCTAATTTTTATATAAATGGGGAATTTATTTGTATTAAACAAATTCTATGCTGAATCTTGCTGTAAAGAGCAAGTTTTCAAGGTAGTTGTTTAAATAGTTTAAGTTTGCTTGCAATATTTTCCAGGCATACATCTGCATTTCTTGGTTATAGTGAAGGATATATATGTGTGTGTGTGTGTGTGTGTGTGTGTGTATGTGTGTATGTATGTATGTATGTATGTATATATGTATGTTATGATTTCAAAGTAAGGTGCCTAAGATATCCCTGTCAGCTGACATCTCTGTCAGCTACAACTGCAGCAGGGAATACTATGATGTCATACTGTGTTTTGAGCAATGGGTGAATTGTTTTTAGGGTACCATTTGCTTTAAAGAATTACTTTAAAGTGCAGTTGTAGGCAGAATGGTTTTAAATCATGATGCTTGGAACTTTGGGGGCAGCAAATGCTTTCCTCATTTGTGTAGGTACTGTGGAATTAAGAAGAGGTTTATAAAAATTACCCCAAACTCTGGTGGTACAGCATTATGGACATTGGCCAACCTGTATCTGTTGTTTCCGTGTGCCCAGTAGAGAGTCCTCACTTGTAGAGGTTGCAGAAATTTTCTTCTTCCTTTTCCCATTCACACCTCACTCTAGTGGGAAAGGAAGAGGGAATAGAGATAAAAAGAGGCAGGAAAACCCTCTTCCCAGTCTACATTTCCTTTCCAACTCATCCTAGATCCTGGTCTCTCATTGTCTCTGTAGAAAGCATGGTTTGTACAGTTCTGAGATACTTTATGGATTTAATAGGATCTTATGAACTGGTTTGGAAACTGAATTGTCTATTAATGAATCTATGGAAAAAGTGTGTTCTGAGTTTCTTATGCGTGAACTTGAACAGCCAGTTTTCCTTTGGGGAGTTTTTCTTTGACTCACATAGAATCCTTACTTGTTTAAATAAGCTTAATTAGCAAGTACTTACTATTCATGAATATTAGGTTGGTAAAAGGATATAGACGAAATAGGAGGATAAGGTCCAAGTCTCAAACTATCAGTATGTTTAGGGAAATAAATCCATATTAAGATAAAGAAAAAAGGAAAAAATCACCAGTGTGAGAGTTATAAATTGTATAATAGCAGTTGAGGGCAAAAAGGTGAAGGAGATATTGAGTTGAGGGAAGGAACAGAGCAAGGTGAGGTTAATCAGAAAAACCTAGAAGTTAAATTCTGAACAAAGCATCCTTTCTCACTTTCAAGGTGAATGGACATGGGTTGATTGAAAGAGGAAAGAGGTATAACAGAAAGAAAAGAATTAAATATAGACATTAGTATGCTATTTATGTGGTACAACAAGCTAATTAGTTTATAATGGAATTATCTCATGATAATTCTTTATCTTATGTTCTTGTCATTTCCTTATGGAATTATTGAAACAAGGACTACATATAGTTTTCTTATCACAGGATAAAGTAGGCAATGATTTGTGAAACCTGAATAGTAGAACTAATTGATTCCTTCTTCATTTGAGTCATACTTTCTCCTTTTAGTTTAAGCTGATAGTGATGTGGTTTCATTGAGCCATCAGCATCACCAAGGGGTCTTTGGCGTCCCAAATTCTGAATTGCTAAGCTCTAACCTATTCTACATGATTTGCTTAAATTAAAAAAATATGTTTGTGAAGATGCTAACAATTTGGGATGTGTCTGATTAGTGTTGAGTATACTTTTAATGTGGATTAATGAATTCTTAGGAATATATAGAGAAAATCAGAACATAGAATAGCAAAAGCTAAACTCATTGGAGATCTTTCTGAAAATGTAATGCTTGTGTATTCATTCAAAAAATTATTGAGTGCCTATTAAACGTATAGCCTAATGATAAATGCTAGGGATACAACTATGAATGACAAGAACTAATAGTCAGGAGGGAAAACAGACATTAAACTTGTGATGATACAAGTAATTATTTAATTCAGGTGTGAGAAATAGTATAAAGAAAAAAATATGCTTTATGTTTTGTTGCCTAAGCATATAACAAGGATGTTGATCTTGGCTACGGATAGGGCTGGGTAGAGTGGTCAGTAATTAAAGCTGACACCTAAAACTTGAGAGGGTGTTTGCAGGGGAGAGAAGGTATACGTGTAAAAAAAAAAATAGCAGATGTGAAACATCTGAGATGGGCAGGAGTTTGGTGTGTTTGAGGACTAGAAAGAACTCAAAGTACAGCAAGCAAGGAGGAGACTAGTGATTTGAGTTTGTGCAGGTGTTAGGATTAGTAAACGTATTAGGATACATTAGGATTTTAGAGTTTAATTTTAAAGCAATGAGATGCTATTGAAAGGTTTTATTCTGGGGAATGACATGATTAGATTTGTACTTTAAAAAGGCCATCTGGCTACATAACATAATGTAGAGGGCCAGGGACTAGGGAGTAGAGTAACTGGGAAGATGAATTAGGAGACAGTTGCAGTGGTGATGAAATCGTGTGAGAAGTGGCATTGGTTAGGCTACATGGGGGCCATTGTGATGGAGAGAAATGGGGAGATTCCAGAGAGATTTAGGAGGTAGAGTTGACAAGTCTGTTGGTTAATTGAATGTGGGGAGTGAGGGAGAGGAGAGAATGATTTCTAGGGTTTTAGTAAGAGCAGCTTTTTGAATAGGGTTGCCATTTGCTGAGATGGATGAAGCATTTGCATGTTTTATGGGGAAAGTATCAATTCAGTTTTGAGCTTGTTGATTTTAAGGTGTTTATGAAGCATCTAAGTGGAGATACTGGATACATAAATGGTTGGATATACCTATTTAGATGTCTGGACTGGAAATAATATGTTTGGGAGTGGTTAGCATAAAAATGATATTTGAAATCCCTGGCATAGATGAGCATACCTGATGAATGAGTAAAGAATACTAATAGTTAAGAATGGGTATAGGATAAACCGTTAAACTAGACTGAGGAGAAAGTGTCAGAGGGATGAAGGAAAACCAGGAGAGTTTGATGTTCTGTAAATCAAGGGAAGGGGAAGGAGTGGTTATTTTTGTTCAAATCCTGCTAAGTGGTCAAGTGAGCCAAGGACTCAAAGCACATCTATCAGCATTGGCCTTATTGGTGACACTAAGAAGAGTGGTTTTGATTGAGTGCTTGCAGGTAAAAGCAGGATTAGAGTGGGTTAAATGGTGAATGGAAGGTGAGGAATTGGAAGAATGAACCTAGACAGCAGTTGAAAAGTTTGGCCATGAAGGGGAGATGTACAGGACAGGCCACTAAAAAGGATTCTTGAGAGAAGGTAAAGATCTACAGGAGGAAATGGAGGAGCAAACTGACATCAGCTTCCATAGAAGGCAGAAGTAGATGAAATCTAGGCCATCTGTGGAGAGATGGGCCTCTGATAGGAAGCAGGAGAGTTTGTTGAGAGAGGTAGGCAGGTCAGAGTTTCAGCTTGATGGCTTCTGTTTTCACTGTCATCTAGGAAGCTGTGTCACCCTTCACTCTCAGAAGGGGAATTTTAGAATTTCAAAAAGAATGGAGAAGATTCGAAATAATGGTTCTAAAGAGGGGACTTTGAACAGACAGAAGAATGAGTATTCAGATTTGGAATTCTGAAAACAGCCTGGGTGGTGATTTGCTCTTTGCTAACTGCTCTCAACTTCCTGGATGCATAAAAATGGCTGGCTGGGCTCATTATGGGTTAAGGTTCTATTAAGTGATTATTACAGGTTTGGTTATTAATAGTTATGAATATAAATCAAAGGCCAGTGTTTTTTGGTCACTGTGCTACATGTTGGGAATACAAAGAGGTAAGACAGTTTCCATCCTAAAGGAACTTGTGTCCATTTGAGGAACCTAGACATGTATGTGGATATCCTGCTTTAAGAAACTGAATCTTACAGTTGATTAAGTAACTTCTCCAAGGCCACAGAATAGTAGAGCCCAGTTTTACATCCAGGGTGTAATAATAGTGCTTATTTCATAGCGTGGTTATAAGGATTAAGTGAGTCTGCACATGGAGCATTCAGAAATGATAAGTGCTTAGTAAGTGCATCATCATCATCATCAGGACTATTCATCACTTCTTTAGATCCCCACTACTGTTTTGGTCTTTGAATCATATCTGAACTTTGGAAATAGTCTTATTAGTCTCCTTGCTTCCTCACTATACATATTATGATGTAGTCTCTGTTCCCCAAACTTTGCTGTGCCTGTTGCACTCCTTAAAAATCTTAAAGAGCTTTCTGCTGTCAGACTCTCTTGGCCTCCAAAGCCCTTCACAGCTGTTCTAGTTTGTTAGCTGCTGGAATGCAATATACCAGAAACAGAATGGCTTTTAAAAAGGGGAATTTAATGAGTTGCTAGTTTACAGTTCTAAGTCCGAGAAAATGTCCCAATTAAAACAAGTATATAGAAATGTCCATTCAAAGGCATCCAGGGAAAGACACCCTGGTTCAAGAAGGCCGATGAAGTTCAGGGTTTCTCTCTCAAGTGAGATGGCACATGGCAAACACAGTCAGGGCTTCTCTCTCAGCTGGAAGGGCACACGGCAAATACGGCGTCATCTGCTAGCTTTCTCTCCTGGCTTCCTATTTCATGAAGCTTCCTGGGAGGCATCTTCCTACTTCATCTCCAAAGGTCACTGGCTGGTGGACTCTGCTTTGTGGTGCAGCAGCATTCTCTGCCCTCTCTGAGTCTCTCATTCTCCAAAATGTTTCCTCTTTTTTAGGACTTCAGAAACTAATCAAGACCCACTCAAATGGGTGGAGACATGTCATCCCCTAATCCAGTTTAACAACCATTCTTAACTAAATCTCATCCATCAGGGAGATGATCTCATTACAGTTTCAAACATACAGTATTGAATAGAGATTATTCTACCTTTATGAAATGGGATTTATATTAAAACATGACTTTTCTTAGGGGGCATGCTTCCTTTCAAACCAGCACAACAGCCTTGCCCCAACTTCTCTCCTTCTAATGCTCCTACTTCCTCTGTTGACCTACTGAATGCTCCCTGAATACTGTATAATCATTTTCACTTTTATTCCATGATCATATTTTAGTCCCTCATTTAAAAAATCCCTTTCCTTTTCTCAGTATAGGGCTTAGTCCTATCCTTTTTGTTTGTTAGTTTTTTACAACAGTCTGTTCTTTTCTTTATTGAAATATTTTATTTGTAGGTACCTGAAAATTAATCAATTGTTTTTACCATATGACTGAAATATCAACTCTACTGCCTCCAATAGAGTAGATAATTTTAAAAATGAAGATGATTAACGTTATTTGCAAAAACAGTATCGACTGAGACGTTTTTGCACTTAATGCTAATCTACTATAAACAAATAAACTTAAAAACAAAATTCTAGAGTTAGTGCAATTAAACCAAGTACAGACAAGAAAGAACAAGGAGTTCATTGGTAATGCTATACCAAATGGATAAAAAGTAAAATTGATTTTATACTGTAAGTTATATAAGTAAATAGTAAAGCTCCTGCCATTTTTTCTTGCATGTATGAATACAGTTCTTGCATAAATAACAGAATGCTCCATTTCATGCACTTCAGTAGGAGCAACTCCTTAGAAAAAGACTGAAAAGATCTGTTAATTGATTCCCAAATTATGTGCTTCTTTTTTCTTTTACTCATTCCTAACATTTAGCATAAGCAGAGAAAGTCCTAGTCTTTTACGACCCAGCTCAAATCCCATTTCCTATGGGAGCTGTTTCCTGATTTCCCGCATCTACACCAGTATCTTCCTTGACTGAACTGTTGTACGTATTGAGCACCTACAGAGGCCCTACTCTTGTTTTATAAAACAGTTTGTCACCCACTTATGGAGATTAAACTTCAGTAACTGATTCTACTCAGTCACCTACATCTGTTTACCAGCAGGTTGGTAGCAACGTAGATGGCTTAAGTAGCATGTATTGAGCACTTACTACGTGCCAGACATTATGCTAATGACTAACATATGGTATTTCACTTAATACAGTAACCCTGGTTATAGTGATTATTATGAACCTGAACCTCAGAGAGTTTAGGCCAGCTGCCCAAGATCACCTGTGGCCCATACTTGTCTGAAGCCTTAGGCGAAGCTCTTTCTTAGAAAGTAATACCAGAAAGTTTCTTCTAAGACTGATAGTGCTCTGAAAGCAATTCCAAGAAGGGAGCTTTAAAAAGGTTTTGTTCAAGTGACTAGTTTAAAAGTAGGCATTCATTTAGAGACATCTTTTTAAGGTTTATAAAGCAAACCAAAAAAACCCCTCTCAACTCCATGGATGATTAAACTAAGTAGCCACAGAGAAGGTAACCTTTTCAAAATGAATGTCAGTGGTGTTTAAAATAATTCTTTCCTTAAGCCCTTATGTCTTCCCCACATATTTTTCACGTTTTTTCTGTGGAGTTACACTCTTTCTTTTATCACTCATTGCATTGTGTGACTGCTTGTCTGTGTGTGTGGTGAGTGAGGTTCTACGAGACCCGGTGTTGATGGCATTCCCTCACATTCTTCGTATGCTCAAAGTTCTGGGATTTTTACAGTGCCTGGAAAATGGTAGGAGTTAAATTTTAAAGATGCAAAATTCAGCAGGACTTAAATCCTTGCTTGGGGCACCTGCTTGTGAGGAGATAAGGCTCACATCATTTAGGAATTTTGATATTATCATTTTTTTCTTAACCCCTTTATTTTTTTTTTTTTTTTTTTTAAAGGAAAGACAGAGAGAAGGAAGGAAGGATAGAAGGAAGGAAAGAAGGAAGAAAGGGAAACATTTTTAAACATTTTCTTGTTTTATTGTATTCTGTTTCTCCGTTTTTGTTACATGGGCTGGGGCCGGGAATCGAACCGAGGTCCTCCGGCATAGCAGGCAAGCACTTTGCCCGCTGAGCCACCGCGGCCCGCCCCTTAACCCCTTTATTTTAAAATAATGTCAAACTTACAGGAAAGTTGCAAAAAGAATACAAAACAAATGCAAAGAACTCCATCATTCCTCTCCCCCCAAGGATAATCATATCCATCAATTTTAACATTTTGTCACATTTGCTGTATCATTCTGTCTATCCATCCATGTATCTATCCATCTGTCCTCTGTATCTGTCTATTGATCTATCAATTTTCTAAACATTTCAGTGTAGATTGTATGTATCATGCTTCTTGAACACATAATATTTCCTTGTATATTTCCTAACAAGCGAGGTTATTCATTTATGCAGATGCCATAGGTATAGTTATTAAATTCAAGAGATTTAACTTTGACATAAAACTTTCAGTCTATATTCCAATTTTTTTCATATCTCCTCATAATGTCCTTTCAGCCTTTCCCTCTCTATTATTAGATCCAGTCCAGGATCACTGGCTCTTTAATTGCTCTGTTTTTTGTTTTGTTTTGTGGGACCCTATATACAACATACATTTTCCTATCTCAACCATCCTCAAGCATACCATTCTGTAGGAATAATTACATTCATTATGTTGTGCTGCCTTGCTACCTTCCATTACCAGAACTTTTCCAATACCGCAAACAGAAACCTTGTACCCATTATGTATTAACTCTCTGTTCCCCCTGCCCCTACCCCTAGTAACTGGTATTGTATTTTTCTATCTGTGTGCATTTGCATATTTTGGCTATTTCGTGTAAGTGGAATCATATAATAGGTATCTCTTTGTGCCTGACTTATTTCACTCAATATGTTGTCTTTAGGGTTCATCGAAGTAGTGGTATTTAAGGCTATTCAGCCTTAAAAAAGAATAGCCACATTTTGTCCATTCATCTGATGGACATTTGGGTTTCTTCCACTTTTTGGCGAATGTTATAATGCTGCTATGAACACTGTTATGTAAATATCTGACTGAATCCCTTCTTTCAGTTCATTTGAATGTGTACCTAGCAGTGGGATTGCTGGGTCATATGGTACTTTTATGTTTAACTTTTTGAGGAGCTGCCAAATTGTTTTCCCCAGAAGCTGCACCATTTTACATTCCTACCAGCTGTGTTCTGGAGTTCCTGTTTTCCTGCATCCTTACCACACTTATTACTTTCTGTTTTTTTTTTTTTTAAATAGCTGTTCTAGTAGGTTTCATTTGCCAAATAACTATGATGTTGAGCATCTTTTCATGTGCTTATTGTCCATTTGTATATCTTTGGGGGAAATAGCTGTTTAAGTCCTTTGCCCATTTTAATGTGAAAAATAATATTTATACAAAAAAGCAATAAATTTCAAAACACAGCACAACAATTAGTTATAGAACAGATTTCAGGGTTTGGTATGGTTCCAGAATTTTAGGTTTTTCCTCCTGACTCCTCCAGGACACTGGAGACTAAAAGAAATATCAACATGATGATTCAGGAGTCATACTTATTTTTTAAATCCTATTTTCTCTTTTATAACTCCACCTTCTTTGATATTTTTAAAATTATTTTTATCGATATGTATTATATATTCACATACCATGTAATCATCGAAAGTGTACAATCCATGTTTCATAATATCATCATATAGCTGTGCATTATCATTACAATCAACTTTTTTCTCTTTTTTGTGGAAAATAACACACATGTGTATATATATATATAGAGAGAGAGAGAGAGAGCGCAATAAATTTCAAAGCACATTGCCACAATTAGTTGGAGATCAGATTTCAGAGTTTGGTATAGCTTACAGTTCTACAATGTTAGGTTTTTACTTTTAGCTGCTCTAAGATGCTATGCTCTAAGATGCTAGAGACTAAAACAAATATCAATATAATGATTCAGCAATTCTGTTCATTTGTTAAACCCTACCTTCTCTGTATAACTCCACCATCACCTTTGATCATTCTCCCATATTTGGGAGTATTTGGGCTATGGCCATTCTAACTTTTTTACTTTGGAAGTGGCTGTCGATTAGATGGGATAGGGGGATGGAACTAGTTGATGTTCTGGAGAGGTTGGCCCCTCTGAATCTCAGGATTTATCTGGTCTGCTTTGCCCATTTTTTAAAATGCAGTTTTATTGAGATATATTCACACACTGTACAATGCATCCAAAGTATACAATTGGTGACTTATAGTATCATTACAGAGTTGTGCTTTCATCACCATAGTCAATTTTAGTACGTTTTCATTACTACAAAACAAAAGAAAACATGGGGTGCATGGGTAGTTCAGTGGTAGACCTCTTGCCTGCCATGCGGTAGACCGGATCATGCACTCAAAAAAACAAAACAAAGCAAATGGTGCTGTGATAACAGAATAGTCATGTGGAAAACAAAATGTGTCCAGTATGAAGTATAACATAAAACAAAAATCCCCAAACATCCCATGCCCTTTGTCCCCCGTATTATTGACCCCAAGTATTGGTGTGGTACATTTGTTAATGTTGATGAAGAAATATTAAAATATTACTGTTAACTATAGTCCATAGTTTGCAATAGGTATGGTTTCTTTCCCATATACCATTCTATTATTAATTCCTTGTTAATAGTGTTTAATAGAGATGTACATTTGTTCTAAGTCATGAAAGAACTTTTTTTGATACTTGCATTATTAATCATAGTCATTATCGACCACAAGGTTCACTGTGTTATACAGTCTCCTGTATAACATATATATATGTTTACATAACAAATATAAAACAGTCCCCTGTTTTAACCTCTCGCTTTCCTTCTAGTGACTACAAGACTCTAGGCTTCCCCTTTCAACCACAACACACACATAATTCAGTGCTGTTAATTACACTCACCGTAATTTGCTACCATCACCTCTGTTCATCTCCAGACATTTAACTTTAACCTAGTTAAAAATTCTGCACCTATTAAGAACCCACTTCCCATTATTAACCCTTATTTTATCTTCTGGTAACCTATATTCTAGATTTTATCTCTATATAAAACATTATAATTAGTTCATATTAGTGAAATCATATAATATTTTGCCTTTTTGTTTCTGATTTATTTCACTCAATGTAGCATCTTCAAGGTTCATCCATATTTTCACATGCTTGGGGACTTCATTCCTACTTGCTGCTGAATAATATTCCATCATATGTATATACCACATTTTGTTTATCCTTTCATTGGTTTGTGGACACTGGCTTGTTTCCGTTTTTTGGCAATTGTGAATAATGCTTCTGTGAATGTTGGTGTGCAGATGTCTGTTCACATCTCAGCTTTCATTTCTTCTGGGTCTGTACCTACTAGTGGGATTGTCAGATTATATGGCAGATCTATACTTAGCTTTCTGAGGAACCACCAAACTGTCTTCCATAGTGGCTGTAACATTCCCATCAGCAGTGAATAAGTGTTCCAATTTCTCCACATTTTCTCTCCAACACTTGTAGTTTCCTGTTTGTTTAATAGTGGCCGTTCTGGTGGGTATGAAATATCTCATTGTTGTTTTGATTTGCATTTCCCTAATAGCTAGTGAAGATGAGCATCTTTTCACGTGCTTTTTAGTTGTTTGTACTTCCTCTTTGGATAAATGTCTATTCATGTCTTTTGCCCATTTTAAAATTGATTTGCCCATTTTAAAATCAAGTTGTCTTTTCATGTTGTGATGTTACTATTTGCACAGTATGAATTTCTTTATTAAAATGATCCATGGAAAGCTTTTTCTTCTAATTGGGTAAATCTGAATGTGGGTAAACGATATGTTTCATATTCTCTTATGAATTATTAGTCTTTGAACTAAAATTACCTGGACAATTAAACCAAATGATTTACCCATCAGTTTAAATATTTATATCAGTTTAAATATATATATATATATATATAAATAACAAGTTCAATGTAGAAAAATTTAGACAGTATAAGAGAGACAAAATTCATCCATATATCCATTATCCAGAGATAACCCATTGCTGCCTTTTGATGAATAGCTTTCACAACTTTTTCCGATGAATAAAAAGCAAGCAATGTGAACACATCCGATTCAGACCTAAGTAGTTGAGATTACACTATAGAAACAAGCAAGTACTTATTTGAGAAGCAAAGACTTTCTTCCTTTGTAGGTGAACCTGGTACCCGACACCGTAAATGCTAGCTGCTATTGTTACCATTGCTATTAATGTTATCGTTATCTGATTATATCAAACAAAGTGTTAAAAGATTTATAGAAAATATTTTAATTCTTTTTATAAGGCTTTTTTCTTCAAGTTGTTGTTTGTAAAGTCTAAAAACATTCGGATTGTATTTTTCTGCTTTATGTTACAGAATTCTTCCGAGAACCATGGTTGTGCTAAAAGTCTCCTGATGACAGACAGAATGCAAATAGTGGTGATTCTCTCTGAGTTTTTTAAATCTACGTGGCAGGAGGCAAATTGTGCAAGTAAGTAATTCTTTTCATTTTCATATTGCAGTTTTGGTTCAGTGGTATAGATGTCAAATTTTATTTTAGTGAATTTTGGAATCTTTGAAGGTAGATAGTACTTTTTATTACAAAGTGAACTGTGGTTGGCATCTTGGTTTGTTAGTGGGAGCTATTTGGGCATATACTGAAAGCTGAGAGAGTATCGCAGTTCAAAGCATGAGCTTTGGAGTGACACAGATCTGGGTTTCATTCTAAGCTCTCTGACATTAACCTAAGTTACCAGCTATCAGACTTTGGGCAAGTAACTTGGCCTCTTGGAACTTCAGTCCCTCATCTGTAAATTGAGGTAGCATTGGAATTTACCTTATAGGGTTATTCTGAGGATGAAATAAAATAAATTGTATAACACACTTAGCTCAGTGTTTGATACATAGTTAATGTTAAAAAATGTTAACTGCTTGTTTGGTAATAATTATGATGTTTATGATAATTTGTCAAATGAGGGGATAATAACTGTTCTACCAACTTTGCAGGTTTTTGTGTGTTTATATAGTAAAATGAGATCTAATTTCAGATGTTCTTTGAAAAAATTAAAATCACTATTTCAATTCAGAAGTGTTTTTTTTAATTGACACAACAAAACAACATATAAACATCAACATTGTTAACATATGAACATTCTGTACTTGGTGTACAATCAGTGGCTCACAGTATCATCACATAGCTGTATATTCATCACCACGATCATTTCTTGAACATTTGCATCACTCCAGCAAAAGAAATAAAAAGAAAAAAGAAATAAGTCATGCATACCATACCCCTTACCACTCCCTCTCATTGACCACTAGTATTTCCATCTACCCAGTATATTTTAACCTTTGTTTTTTTCTATACCCCTTACCCCTCCCTTTCATTGATCGCTAGTATTTCAGTCTACTCAATTTATTTTAACATTTGTTCCCCTATTATTTATTTAATTTTAATCCACATGTTTTACTCATCAGAAGTGTTTTTTAATGTGTTAGGCAATTTTTGTCTTGCCTTATAATTTGGTGAAGGAGAAAGATATATACACTTACAAATATCACCTAAGCAGATAGATAAATGCCTTAATTAAGTGATAAAGTCCTTGGGGGAAGTAGAAAATAATTCTAATTAGGGAGGATTTGAAATGACTTCCTTGAGGAGGTACCTTTTGAGCCTAGGCCTTTATGACAGGGCATGATTTCAAGTAGAAATGAGAGGAAGGGCATTGCACATAGAGAGGCATCATGGACAGAGGCTAGACGCATAAAAGGGTGATAGATGTACCAGGGTCCTGTAAACACAACCGGAGATATAGTTGGAAAGGGAAAGTAGGACCTCTACTGATAGGAATATATCACTTGGGCCAACAGTTTTCATACTGCTTCAAATACCAGCAGATTATTAAGAAAGGTTTGTATGCTACAATATCTTGGAGCATTACAAGACGTACGGATTATCAAAGCCACTGAGAAGTCTTGCAGATTAAAAAACAACTTTTTGATGTCACTTAATCCAGCATTTTTAAAGCTTTTAAAAATTTTTCAACTACAAAGAACTTTTTTTCATGAAACCCTTCAGGAAGAGAAAGAGAAGAGACCAGTAAGGAGGTTATTATACTGGTTTAATCAAGAAGCAGTGAAAACATGAAGTACGGCAAGGGCAGTGGAAATAGAAAGAGCAGATGGATTTAAAAAAAACACACAAAAAAACTCTGTGTACCTATAAATCATAAAGTAGATTAACTTTCCTAAGGACTTGTCTTTTTGTTTAGTGCCAATGAAGAAAAACTAAAAATGGGGAAAAGACTCCTGCCATGTTTCTTTTCCTTTGCAGAATACCATGTTATGTTGAATATTGTATCTTTTAATTTTTTTTTCTTTTAACTCAAATTTTCCAGCTATTTGAACAGAGGCTTGGCTAATATTTAACTTTTTTTCTTTATTTAAAGCAAAACCTTTACTTTTTTAGAGTGAAAATTTCTAGTATGGTAAAGTTGAAGAAAGTTTGTTTAAGATATACAGGCGGGCTTCCTTTTTTTTAAGTTTTCTTAAATGCTTTGGAAAAATCTATTAATAAAGAAAAGGATGATAATTTAAAATGTTTATTAGAATAAATAGAAGTTGGCTTCTTTTGACTAATTTATTTTATGTACTTAAGAGAGGTAAAATATCTTTTCTTTTGAAATGTATTTTATGATGAAGACTTCACTAATTCAAAGTGGCTTTCTAGTTAGTTTTAAAAAAAGAAGAAAAAGAAAGGGAGGGCGAGCAACGGTAGCTCAGTGGCAGAGCTCTCACCTGCCATGCCAGAGTCCCAGGTTTGTATGCTGGTGCCTGTCCATATAACTAAACAAAACAAAACAAAAAAAGGGGGGGGGATGTTTTATAGCATATTAACTGAGTGTGGTGGTTATAAAACTCTAGAATAAATTTTTAGGATTCCTTTGGTTTTCTATTAGGTATCCTATCTTGAAAATATTCCTTAGATTGAACTTCCTCTGAAGAACAAATGAACTGCTGAGGAATTAGATATAAATTATTCAGAGGCTCTTACTTCCTAACTAAAATTGAATTGGCCAAGACACATGATCAACTGAAAGAAACTTTTGTTCTAAAAGTACATATGTACTAGATGGCTGAGTGGGCAGAAAAGGAAGGAAGGTTTAGTTTTCACTGTATTAACATTTGTACCATTTGGATTTTATGCCATGTGGATTTAATAGCTATTTAAAAAATATGTAAAATTGTAAAAAGATTGAATAAAATGCTCAAATCTAGGGTGAGTATTATATATTAGATGTAATCAGAGATTGGCTATTTCTTTTCCAGGATTATGCATTAAAAAAACCCCTGTCTTTCATTCATTGATTCATTCACATTTTGAAATTTCATCATAATTCATATTCTGTATTTTAAATGGAAATAAAATATAACTATGAATTTAGACTCCCTAAATTTCTCACTTGTTTTCTCTTGGGCTGGGCATTCTAAAATAATTATTTTAACTAGAATTTTGTAACTTGTACCAATTTACGTAGAAACACTGCTGGTCATGTTCTCTGCATTACTATTTTTTTTTCTTTTTTAAAAATTTTTATTACTAAAACCAATCAACGTACAATATGAACATTCTTTTTTTTCCATCACATAGTTGTATATTCATCATCATATCATTTCTTAGAACATTTGCATCGATTCAGAAAATGAAATAAAAAGAAAACAAAAAAATTATACATACCATACCCCTTACCCCTCCCTTTCATTGATCACTAGCATTTCAATCTACTAAATTTATTTTAACATTTGTTCCCCCTATTATTTATTTATTTTTAATCCATATGTTTTACTCATCTGTCCAAAAGGTAGATAGAAGAAGCATCAGACACAGGGTTTTCACAATATGCAGTCACATTGTGAAAGCTCTATCATTGTACAATCATATTCAGGAAACATGGCTACTGGAGCAAAACATTTTTAAATTTGTACATTTAGTCACTATCATCATACACTCTAGGGATTCCTAGATTATACCATCTCAGTCTTTATCGTCTATCTTTCCTTCTGATTTCATTTGTGCCCCCAGGCCTCCTCCGTCTATCGTTCTCACATTCAGGTTCACTCAGTGTTCTAACATTATTGTATTACAGTTAGGTAGTATTGTGCTATCCATTTCTGAATTTTTACAATCAGTCCCATTACACAATCTATATCCCTTCAGTTCCAATTACCCAATATCTACCCTATTTCTATCTCCTGATGACCTCTGTTCTTAACTGAAATTATCCAGTTTCATTCATTAATGCTAGTTTGTATCAGTGAGACCATACAGTATTTGTCCTTTTGTTTCTGGCTAATCTCACTCAGCATAATGTCATCAAGGTCCATCCATGTTGTTACATACTTCATAACTCTATTCTGTCTTACAGCTACATAATATTCTATCATATGTATATACCACAGCTTGTTTAGCCACTCATTCACTGATGGACATTTGGACTGTTTCTGTCTCTTGGCAGTTGTAAATAATGCTGCTATAAACATTGGTGTGCAAATGTCCGTTTGTGTCTTTCCCCTTGTGTCCTCTGAGTAGATACCTAGCAATGGTATTGCTGGGTCATATGGCAATTATTTATTTAGCTTCCTCAGAAACCACCAAACTACCTTCCACAGTGGTTGTACCATTTGACATTCCCACCAACAGTGGATAAGTGTGCCTCTTTCTCCACATCCTCTTCTGCACTTGTCGTTTTCTGCTTTATAGATAATGGCTATTCTGGTGGGTGTGAGATGATACCTTATTGTGGTTTTGATTTGCATTTCCCTAATAGCCGGGGAAGTTCAGCATCTTTTCATGTGCCTTTTGACCATTTGTATTTCCTCTTCTGAGAAGTGCCTGTTCAAATCTTTTGCCCATTTTGTACTGGGTTGTCTGTCTTTTTGTTGTTGAGTTGAACAATCTCTTTATATATTCTGGATAATAGACCTTTATCTCATATATCATTTCCAGATATTGTGTCCCATTGTGTAGGCTGTCTTTTTACTTTCTTGACGAGGTTCTTTGATGCACAAAAGTGTTTAATTTTGAGGAGTTCCCATTTCTTTCTTTCTTCAATGCTCATGCTTTGGGTGTAAGTGTAGGAAACCACCTCCTAGTATAAGATTTATAAGATATTTCCTTACATTTTCTTCTAACAGTTTTATATGGTCTTAGATCTAATGTTTAGGTCTTTGATCCATTTTGAGTTAATTTTTGTATAAGGTGTGAGATATGGATCCTCTTTCATTCTTTTGCATGTGGATATCCAGTTCTCTAGGCACTATTTATTGAAGAGACTGTTTTGTCCCAGGTGAGTTGGCTTGGCTGCCTTATCAAAGATCAGTTGTCCATGGATGAGAAGGTCTATATCTGAACACCCTATTTTATTCCTTTGGTCAGTATATCTATCTTTATGCCAGTACCCTGCTGTTTTGACCACTGTAGCTTTGTATTACGCCTTAAAGTCAGGTAGTGTGAGATCTCCCACTTCAGTTTTCTTTCTCAGGATACTTCTAGCTATTTGGAGCACCCTGCCCTTCCAGGTAAATTTGGTTATTGGTTTTTCTATTTCTGAAAAGTAAGTTTTTGGGATTTTAATTGGTATTGCATTGAATCTGTAAATCAATTTAGGGAGAATTGACATCTTAACTGTATTTAGTCTTCTAATCCGTGAACACGGTATGCCCTTCCATTTGTTAGGTCTTCTGTGATTTCTTTTAGCAACTTCTTACAGTTTTCTCTGTATAGGTCTTTTGTCTCTGTAGTTAATTTTATTCCTAAATATTTTATTCTTTTGGTTGCAATTGTAAATGGAATTTTTTTCATGATTTCACCCTCAGATTGTTCTTAACTAGTATATAGAAACACTACAGATTTTTGAGTGTTGATCTTGTAACCTGTACACTTTGCTGTACTCATTTATTAGCTCTAGTAGTTTTGCTGTGGCTTTTTTGGGGTTTTTGACATATAGTATCCTATCATCTGCAAACCATGAGAGTTTTACTCCTTCCTTTCCAATTTTGATGCCTTGTATTTCTTTTTCTCGTCTAATTGCTCTTGCTAGAACTTCCAACACAATGTTGAATAATAGCAGTGATAGTGGACATCTGGTCTTGTCCCTGATCTTAGGGGGAAAGCTTTCAGTCTTTCCCCATTGAGCATGATTTTAGCTGTGGGTTTTTCATATATTCTCTTTATCATGTTGAGAAAGTTCCCTTCTATTCCTATCTTCTGAATTGTTTTCAACAAGAAAGGATGTTGAATTTTGTCAGATGCCTTTTCTGCATCAATTGAGATGATCCTGTGGTTTTTCTGCTTTGATTTGTTGATATGATGTATTAGATTAATTGATTTTCTTATGTTGAACCATCCTTGCATACCTGGGATGAATCGTACTTGGTCATGGTGTATAATTCTTTTAATATGCTGTTGGATTCGATTTGCAAGAATTTTGTTGAGGATTTTTGCATCTATATTCATGAGAGAGATTGGTCTGTAGTTTTCTTTTTTTGTAATATCTTTGTCTGGCTTTGGTATGAGGGTGATATTGGCTTTGTAGAATAGGTTAGGTAGCTTTCCCTGCTCTTCAATTTTTTTGAAGAGTTTGACTAGATTGGTACTAATTCTTTCTTGAATGTTTGGTAGAATTCACATGTGAAGCCATCTGGTCCTGGACTTTTCTTTTTGGGGAGCTTCTTAATGACTCATTCAATTTCTTTACTTGTGATTGGTTTGTTGAGGTCTTCTATTTCTTCTTGAGTCAATGTTGGTTGTTCATGCCTTTCTAGGAAGTTGTCCATTTCATCTACATTATCGAGTTTATTAGCATAAAGTTGTTCATAGTATCCTCTCATTACTTCCTTTTTTTCTGTGAGGTCAGTGGTTATGTCTCCTCTTCCATTTCTGATTTTATTTATTTGCATTCTCCCTCTTCTTCTTTTTGTCAACCTCTCTGCGTTACTATTTAATAAAGGTAATGTGAACATTTTCTGAAAATTAGCTTAAAAATTCTACCAAAATTTAATAAAACATTCTTAGGAGCAACATAGTCTTCTCTTACAAAGTAGTTAGAGATTGGAAACATGAGAAAAAAAATTTAAAAGAAGGAAAAGGTGGAGAACTAAACCAGGTGAATAACACACCAGCAATTGAATTAATTATTATTTCACAATTTACAGTTCATTCATAGCTGTTGTTTCACTTGAGCTTCACAATAAGCCCTGTACTGTGGTATGAGGGTCAGAGGACACAAGCAGTTTTGAAAACCCGCAGGGCAAATTCTATTAGATTTCAAAGTCTGAGAGTCATTTATCTTCAGGGCTTTAGAAAGCAGCAGTCCCACCCTTTCCAAGGGCCTATGCAGTGGCCTGCCTTTCTCCGAATGCAACCTTGGGTGACACTGGGGAGACTGCCTTTTTCTTGGCTCCACCCTCTCCAAGCATTGGGGTGCACTGGGTTCTTTGCCATCTCGAGGGCACAAACTCAACTCCTCCATGTGGTGGCAGCCAGGCTCTCCTCAATCCCCAAGGAATGTGCTCCACCCTCTCCAAGTTCTGAGGTGGCACAACTCTTTCACTGCAATGGGGTGGAAGGCCCAGCCTCTGCCTTTGGGGCAAACTCACCCTCTCCACATGCATGGGTGGGTCCACTCTCCTGGCCCGAGATTTCTTGACTTCAGACCCCAGCTTCCATGATTGTGCCTCTGAAGACATTTTACCTTTACTTTTTCCCTTTTCTGAGCCACAGTTGAGACTGGCAGTGGTTCAGTTTATACTGGTCTGACAGCACTCTTGTTGCCTTTCTATTTAATAAGCGAGGCTTGTGCCCATCAGGCAGCAGGAGTTTCCGCACATCCTTCCTGGATAACTCTATCTCCAATCCTGGCTTTTTCTGAAATGGCTGATGGGTTCCACATTTGATTAAATCCTCATGTGGGGCACTATTCTCTGGGATTTCCCTTCCTGGAAACCCAGAAATTTCCAGAACATCAACTTCTGGTTTCTCTGTACTCAAGAGTTCAGTTCTCAGCTTATCTCTTTCCTGTCTCATTTTGCTATTAGCTGCAAGAAGAAACCAGGCTATACTTTCCACATTTAGTTTGAAATCTCTTCTGCCAAATACCCAAGTTCATGGCTTTTAAAATCTGCCTTCCAGCCAGAGCTGGAATTTTGCCAGGTTATCTCCCATTTTAAAACAAGGATCACCATCCTTCCAGTTTGCAATAATACGTGCCTCATTTCTGTCTAAGGCCTCGTCAGCGGTATCTTTAGAGTTCTCATTTCTACCAACAGTCTCCTCAAAGCATTCTAGGCTTTCTCTGTCAAGCTCCTCACAACTCCTCCAAAATCTTCCCCTTATTCATTTAAAAAGCTGTTCTAACATGTTTGCTATTTGCAAACCACAGCACCCCACTTCTCTGGTACCAAAATCTGTTCTAGTTTTCTAGCTGCGAGGATGTGATATACCAGAAATGATATGGCTTTTAAAAGGGGGATTTTATCATTCTAAGGCTGTGAAAATGTCTCAATTAAAGCAAGTCTATAAAAATGTCAAATTAAGGCACCAATAGGAGGTTACCTTCACTTGAAAAAGGCCGATGAACTTCAGGGTTTCTCAACTAGAAAGGCACATGGCAAATGTGGCAACATCTGCTAGTTTTCTCTCTAGGCTTCTTGTTTCATGAACTCCCTGGGGGCTTTTTCCTTCTTCATTTCCAAAGGTCTCTGGCTGTGTGCTCTGTGGTTCTCAGTTATTCATTCTTGTATACTGAATTATCAGATATTCATTCTTATATACTGAAAACCTATTCTTTATTTAGGAGACACTTAGTATATCTAGAGTGATCAGAGTGATAATTTATAAGCACAGTGATACATTTGAAATACTATATAATCCTGGTGTACATTCTGGTTCATCAAAGGAAAATTAACTTTTGATTAGTATAACTTATGTCTTTTGATTTAAAAAATCGGTAATAAAACTTAATGGTTAATCAAAAAGTTATTTAACCAGAACCCCTCTGTGACCCTCTTTCCAATATTTTATCTAAATGGAAATGAACTGAACATTAGGTTCACTTATTTGTATTTTACAATTTAAAATGTCTTAGTTTTCATATCTGCTAAACTTAATTAATTATGTTAAGTAAGTAAGTTCAGGAACAGAGATTCACAATTTATAGTATATTTTCTGAAACTGGCACTATTTTCTAGAAATTGGTGATTGTCTCTGTTGTTTTCTATAAATTTTGTTTTGAAAAACAACAGGAATCTTTATACAAGCTCCTAATAGATGCTGAATACTTTATTTAAGGATGCATAATTCCTGTAATGGCAATGCACTAGGTTTCTATGTAAGATCTTAACTTGAATCCTTAATACCTTTAAAAATGCCTCTTGAGCTGATGTCTGAGCATTCACTGAGAAAGAGGTTATAATAATTTATCCTTGATGAGACTCCATTGATTATCTGAGATGGGGAAAATTCGTAATGACCACTTCACTTAGTGCTTATAGGAAACTTTATTATTACTAAAATCCTTTAATTTACTAATTTCTAATGTTTAATTTCTCTCTGCTTATACCCTTAAGCTTCCAATTCTTGTAAGTACATAAAATAGGAATAATACTGGAATTCTTTTGTTTTGAATCAGAAAGTCAAGGCCCTTTAATAAGGATGACATTTTAAATCCCATTATATAAAGATCTCCTTTGTGCTTTATAATACCACTGTCTACTGATCATAGAAAAAATTTGATAGTACTGCATTAGTGGAGTACTTAACAAGAAGGCCAGTCCATTAGTAATTTTTAGTTTAATTTTCAAATTACTTTAAATGAAAAAAATGGCTGTTGATAAAATAGAAGAGATTTAATTTTTTCATTTTTCGGAGATGCTTTCTTTTTTTTTATTCTGATTGGCTTTTTAAAAAAATTATTAATTAAAAAACAAAGAAACAAAATAAAACAACATACATAATCAGTAATTCACAATATCATCACTTAGTTGCATATTCATCATTTCTTAGAACATTTGCATCGATTTAGAAAAAGAAATAAAACGATAACAGAAAAAAAGTTATACATACCATACCCCTTACCCCTCGCTGTCATTGATCACTAGCATTTAAGCTAAATTTATTTTAGCATTTGTTCCCCCTATTATTTATTTTTATTCCATATGTTCTACTCCTTTGTTGACAAGGTAGATAAAAGGAGCATCAGACACAATGTTTTCACAATCACACAGTCACATTGTGACAGCTGTATCATTATTCAATCATCCTCAAGAAACATGGCTACTGGAACACAGCTCTACATTTTCAGGCAGTTCCCTCCAGCCTCTCCATAACATCTTGAATAACAAGATGATATCTACTTGATGCATAAGAGTAACCTCCAGTGGTTGCCACATTGCTTGTGAGAATATCAGGAATTCAACTTGGGGAAGTTGAATTTCTCCCCATTCTCACCACTCCCCGAAGGGGGCTTTGCAGATATTTTTCCACTCACTGATCCAATCACTCTGGGATTCATCGGGGCATCACTCTGGACAAACCAGCAAAATCTCATGTCCTACCTGAGATTCCAAGTGCTTATGGTGTTCAATCAAACTATCTACATAAGTTATATTAGGAAATGCACTAGTAAAAATATAAATTTTGTAGCAAATAAACATTTTTTGCTTTAGTCTCACAGAGAAAATGACATTTTAAAATATTAATTACCATCTATTTTCAGTACCCTGCAATAATGACATTCCTTTTTTCTTCCTCATGCAAAAACATTTTTAAAATTGTACCTTGTACATTTCACTATTATTATACACTCTAGGTATTCCTAGATTATACCATCTCAGTCTTTAACATCTATCTTTCTTTCTGATTTCATTTATGGCCTCAGCCCACCTCCCTCTATCATTCTCACATGCAGCTTCATTCAGTGTTTTAACATAATTGTATTACAGTTAGGTCGTATTGTGCTGTCCATTTCTGAGTTTTTGTATCCAGTCCTGTTGCACAGTCTGTATCCCTTCAGCTCCAATTACCCATTATCTTATCCTATTTCTATCTCCTGATGGTTTCTGTTACCAATGACATATTCCAAGTTTATTCACTAATGTCGGTTCATATCAGTGAGACCATACAGTATTTGTCCTTTAGTTTTTGGCTAGTCTCACTCAGCATAATGTTCTCAAGGTCCATCCATGTTGTTACATACTTCATAAGTTTATTCTATGTTAAAGCTGCATAATATTCCATCGTATGTATATACCACAGTTTGTTTAGCCACTCTTCTGTTGATGGAGATTTTGGCTGTTTCCATCTCTTTGCAATTGTAAATAACGCTGCTATAAACATTGGTGTGCAAATGTCCGTTTGTGTCTTTGCCCTTAAGTCCTTTGAGTAGATTCCCAGCAATGGTATTGCTGGGTCATATGGCAATTCTATATTCAGCTTTTTGAGGAACTGCCAAACTGCCTTCCACAGTGGTTGCACCATTTGACATTCCCACCAACAGTGAATAAGTGTGCCTCTTTCTCCACATCCTCTCCAGCACTTGTCATTTTCTGTTTTGTTGATAATGGCCATTCTGGTGGGTGTGAGATGATATCTCATTGTGGTTCTGATTTGCATTTCTCTAATGGCCAGGGACATTGAACATCTCTTCATGTGCCTTTTAGCCATATGTGTTTCCTTTTCTGAGAAGTGTCTGTTCATGTCTTTTGCCCATTTTTAAATTGGGTTGTTTGTCTTTTTGTTGTTGAGTTGAACAATCTCTTTATAAATTCTGGATACTAGACCTTTATCTGATATGTCGTTTCCAAATATTGTCTCCCATTGTGTAGGCTACCTTTTTGCTTTCTTGACAAAGTTCTTTGATACACAAAAGTGTTTAATTTTGAGGAGTTCCCATTTATCTATTTCTTTCTTCAATGCTTGTGCTTTGGGTGTAAGATCTAGGAAGCTGCCTCGTATTACAAGTTTTATATAATATCTCCCTGCATTTTATTCTAAAAGTTTTTGTGGCCTTAGCTCTGATGTTTAGATCTTTGATCCATTTTGAGTTAATTTTTGTATAGGGTGTGAGATATCGATCCTCTTTCATTCTTTTGCATATGGATATCCGGTTCTCCAAGCACCATTTATTGAAGAGACTGTTCTGTCCCATGTGAGTTGGCTTGACTGTCTTATCAAAGATCAATTGTCCATAGATGAGAGGGTCTATACCTGAACACTATTTGATTCCATTGGTCAGTATATCCATCTTTATACCAGTACCCTGCTGTTTTGACCACTGTAGCTTTGTAATACGATTTAAAGTCAGGTAGCGTGAGGCCTCCAACTTCATTTGTCTTTCTCAGGATACTTTTAGCTATCTGGGGCACCCTGCCCTTCCAGATAAATTTGGTTATTGGTTCTTCTATTTCTGCAGAGTGAGTTGTTGGGGTTTTATTGGTGTTGCATTGAATCTGTAAATCAGTTTAAATATAGTAGAATTGACAACTATATTTAGTCTTCCATCCTATGAACACGGTATGCCCTTTCATTTACTTAGGTGTTCTGTGATTTCTTTTAGCAGTTTCTTGTAGTTTACTTTGTATAGGTCTTCTGTATCATTAGTTAAATTTATTCCTAAATATTTTATTCTTTTGATTGTAATTGTAAATGAATTTTTCTTGATTTCCCCTTCAGATTGCTCATTACTAGTGTACAGAAACACTACAGATTTTATTTTATTTTTGTTTTTTATTATTATTTTTTAAATACCAAAAAACACCAAATAATGCAAACATTCTTATTTTGATCATTCTGTTCTACATATATAATCAGTAATTCACAATATCCTCACATAGTTGCATATTCATCATCATGATCATTTCTTGGAACATTTGCATCTATTCAGAAAAAGAAATAAAATGAAAACAAAAAAATTTATACATACCATACCCCTTACATTGATCACTAGCATTTCAAGCTAAATTTAACATTTTTCCCCCTATTATTTATTTTTATTCCATTATTCCATATGTTCTACTCATCTGTTGATAAGGTAGGTAAAAGGAGCATCAGGCACAAGGTTTTCACAATCACACATCACATTGTGAAAGCTATATCATATATACAGTCATCTTCAAGAATCATGGCTACTGGAACACAGCTCTACATTTTAAGGCAGTTCCCTCCAGCCTCTCCACTACATCTTGAATAACAAGGTGATATCTACTTAATGTGTAAGAATAACCTCCAGGATAACCTCTCAACTCTGTTTGGAATCTCTCAGCCATTGACACTTTGTCTCATTTCACTCTTCCCCCTTTTGGTCGAGAAGGTTTTCTCAATCCCTTGATGCTGAGTCTCAGCTCATTCTAGGGTTTTTTCTCAATCCCTTGATGCTGAGTCTCAGCTCATTCTGGGATTTCTGTCCCACGTTGCCAGGAAGTTCCACACCCCTGGGTGTCATGTCCCATGTAGACAGGGGGAGGGTGGTGAGATTGCTTGTTGTGTTGGCTGGAGAGAGAGGCCACATCTGAACAATAAAAGAAGTTCTCTTGGGGTTGACTTTTAGGCCTAATTTTAAGTAGGCTTGACCTATCCTTTGTGGAGTTAATTTTCATATGAACAAACCCCAAGACTGGGGGCTCAGCCTATAGCTTTGGTTGTCCACACTAGTGAGAATATCAAGAATTCAACTTGGGAAAGTTGAATTTTCCCCCTTTCTCACCATTTCCCGAAGGCGACTTTGCAAGTATTTTTTTATTCACTGTTCAAATCACTCTGGGATTTATCGGGGCATCACTCTGGACAAACCCACAAAATCTCATGTCCTACTCAAGGTTCCATGTACTTATGGTGTTCAATTAAGCTGTCTACATAAGTTATATTAGGAAATGCAATAGTCAAAATGTAAATTTTGTACCAAATAAACATTATTTTGCTTTAGTCTCGCACATAATTTGAAATTTTAAAATATTAATTACCATCTATTTTCAGCACCCTGCAGTAATGACATTCCTTTGTTCTTCATCATGCAAAAACATTAAAAAAATTTGTAGTACATTTAGTCACTATCATTATACACTCTAGGCATTCCTAGATTATACCATCTCAATCTTTATCTTCTGTCTTTCTTTCTAATTTAATTTATGCTCCCAGCCCTCCTCCCTCTATCATTCTCACATTCAGCTTCATTCAACACTACAAATTTTTGAGTGTTGATCTTGTAATCTGCCACTTTACTGTACTCGTTTATTAGCTCTGATAGTTTTGCTGTGGCTTTTTCAGGGTTTCAACATACAGTATCATATCATCTGCAAACAGTGAGAGATTTACTCCTTCCTTTCCAATTTGGATGCTTTATATTTATTTTTCTTGTCTAATTGCTCTGGCTAGCATTTCCAACACAATGTTGAATAACAGTGGTGACAGTGGACATCCTTGTCTTGTTCCTGATCTTAGGCAGAAAGCTTTCAGTCTTCCCCCATTGAGGATGATGTTGGCTGTGGGTTTTCCGTATATTCCCTTTATCATGTTGAGAAAGTTCCCTTCTATTCCTATCTTCTGAATTGTTTTCAACAAAAAAGGATGTTGAATTTTGTTACATATCTTATCTACATCAATCGAGATGATCATGTGGTTTTTCTGCTTTGATTTGTTGATATGGTGTATTACATTAGTTGATTTTCTTATATTGAACCATCCTTGCATACCTGGGATGAATTCTGCTTGGTCATGGTGTATAATTCTTTTAATGTGCTACTGGATTTGATTTGCAAGAATTTTGTTGAGGATTTCTGCATCTATATTCATTAGATTGGTTTCTGTAATTTTCTTTATTTGTATTATCTTTGTCTGGCTTTGGTATGAGAGTGATTTTGGCTTCATAGAATGAGTTAGGTAGCCTTCCTTACTTTCCAATTTTTTTTGAAGAGTTTGAGCAGGATTGGTACTACAGGAATGTTCAGTAGAATTCACATGTGAAGCCATCTGGTCCTGGACATTTCATTTTGGGGAGCTTCTTAATGACTGATTCAGTTTTTTTACTTGTGATTGGTTTGTTGAGGTCGTCTGTTTCTTCTGAAGTCTGTATTGGTTGTTCATGCCTTTCTGGAAGTTGTCCATTTCATCTACATTGTTGAGTTTGTTAGCATAAAGTTGTTCATAGTATCCTCTCATTACCTCCTTTATTTCTGCAGGGTCTGTGGTTATGTCACCTCTTCCATTTCTGATTTTATTTATTTGCATCCTCTCTCTTCTACTTTTTGTTAACCTCAGTAGGGGTCCATCAATGTTACCAATTTTCTCACAGAACCAACTTCTGATTTTGTTGATTTTCTCGATTGCTTTCAAGTTCTCAGTTTCATTTATTCCTGCTCTAATCTTCATTATTTCTTTCCTTTTATTTCCTTTGGGGTTAGTTTGTTGTTCTTTCTTTATTTCTTCCAAGGGGACAGTTAATTCCTCGATTTTTGCTGGTTCTTCTTTTTTGATATAGCCATTTAGGGCAATAAATTTCCCTTGTAGCACTGCCTTTGCTACATCCCATAAATTTTGATATGTTGTGTTTTCATTTTCATTTGCCTCGAGATATTTACTGATTTCTTTTTTTAATTTCTTCCTCAACCCACTGGTTGTTTAAGAGTGTGTTGTTGAGCCTGCATGTATGTGTGAATTTTCTGGCCCTCTGCCTATTATTGATTTCCAACTTTATTCCTTTATGAGCCAAGAAAATGTTTTATATGATTTCAATCTTTTAAAATTTATTGAGACTTGCTTTGTGACCCAGCATATAGTCTGTCCTTGAGAATGATCCATGAGCACTTGAGAAAAAGTGTATCCTGCTGTTGTGGGGTGTAATGTTCTGTGAATGTCTGTTAAGTCTAGTTTGTTTATTGTATTATTCAAATTCTCTGTTTCTTTATTGATCCTCTGTCTAGATGTTCTGTCCATTAAATGGGGAATTGAAATCTCCAGCTATTATGGTAGATGTATCTATTTCTGTTTTCAGTGTTTGCCTCATGTATTTTGGAACACTCTGGCTTGGTGCATAAATATTTATGATTGTTATATCTTCTTGTTGAATTGTTCCTTTTATTAACACATAGTGTCCTTCTTTTAATTGTTTTACATTTGAAGTCTAATTTTTTGGGTATTAGTATGGCTACTCTTTTCTGATTGTTGTCTGCATGAAATGTCTTTTCCCAACATTTCGTTTTCAACCTATGCTTATCCTTGGGTCTAAAATGTGTCTCCTGTAGATGGCATACAAATGAGTCCTGTTTTTAATCCATTCTGCCAGTCTGTGTCTTTTGATTGGGGAGTTTAATACAATGACATATAGGTTATTATAAGGGCAGTACTTTCTTCTACCATTTTGCCTTTTTGATTTTATATCTTATCTATGTCTTCTTTTTTACCTTTACTGATACTGTTCATTTCTATACTCTTCTCCACACCTCTCTCTCTTGTCTTTTACTATCTTCTCTAGTGCTCCCTTTAGTATTTCTTGCAGAGCCGGTCTCTGGCTCACAAAATTTCTCAGTGATTTTTTTGTCTGAAAATGTTTTAGTTTCCCCCTCATTTTTGAAGGACAGTTTTGCTTGTTATGGAATTCTTGGTTGGCAGTTTTTCTCTTTTAGAATCTTAAATATATCATACCACTCTCTTCTCACCTCCATGTTTCTGCTGAGAAATCTACACATAGTCTTATTGGGCTTCCCTTGTATTGATGGATTGCTTTTCTCTTGCTGCTTTCAAAATTCTCTCTTTCTCTTTGACATCTGACATTGTCTTGGAGTATGTCTATTTGGACCTATTCTGTTTGGGATACACTGCACTTCTTGGATCTGTAATTTTAAGTCTTTCCTAAGAGTTGGGAAATCTTCAATGATAATTTCCTCCATTAGTTTTTCTCCTCCTTTTCCCTTTTTTTCTCCTTCTGGGACACCCACAACATGCATATTCACATGCGTCATGTTGTCATTCAGTTCACTGAGTCCCTGCTCATACTTTTCCATTCTCTTCCCTATATTTTCTTTCACTTGTTGGATTTCAGATGTCCCTTCCTCCAGTTCACTGATCTTATCTTCTGCCTCTTGAATTCTAACATTATAGGTTTCCGTTGTGCTTTTTTTAATCTCTTCTACTGTATGCTTCATTCCCGTAAGTTCTGTAATTTGTTTTTTCAGACTTTTGATTTCTTCTTTTTGTTTGTCCCTTGCCTTCTTTATATCCTCCCTCAATTCATTTATTTGATTTTTGATGAGATTTTCCATATCTGTTTGAACACCCTGAATTAATTGTTTCAACTCCTGTATCTCATCTGAATTGTTGGTTTGTTCCTTTGACTGGGCCATATCTTCAATTTTCCTAGTTGATTCATTATTTTTTGCTGGTGTCTAGACATTTAATTTCCTTAATTAGTTTATTCTGGAGATTGTTTTAATTCTTTTACCTAAAATTTTCTTGCTCCATGACCTTGTTATCTACCTTTTCTTTGACATTCAGTTCAACTTATCCTAGACCTCTAGACCTCTAGCATAGGTTTTAATGGATCAGAATTTTTCAGTTCTTGTTTTCTTGTGTCTTGCCCTGCCATATTGTGCCTTTTTTTTTTTTTTTTCCTGAGGAGGGTCTACTCAGTTATTACAGACCCCAGTCAGATTTTCCCAGACCAGACTGGCCTCCTCTCAGGAAGAAAGAGTCACCTGCATCAGTTTTCCCTTAAAGTGAGACCCAGCAGGTTGAAAGACTTTGCTATGAAGTCTCTAGACTCTGTGCTTTTCCTGTCTTGCCCAGTATGTGGTGCTTTTCTGCCTTCAGGTCCCACCAGCATAAGATGATGCTTTAACTTAATTTCATCATAATATGACCTTTAACTTCAGCAGACTGTCCCTGCTGGGGGCGTGGTAGAGACAGAGGAGAGGTTGTAGGCTTGCTTTAATCGCTTCAGTTTTCCAGACTCTGGGGTCTGAATTCCTTGAGAGGGGGATTCCACCTGAGCTGGGCCCCACCCCTCTCCTGGGGAAGGCATAGCCTCCAGGGTATTAACTCCTTTCACCTAACCAGCCTCTTTGTCTTTCAGACAAATTCAATTCTGCCCTTGCCTGGGGCAGTTGGAGCAGTTGGAGCCTGAGAAGCCTTGCAGTTGTATCTAATGAATGGTTAAACAGTAGAAACAAAGCAAAAAAAAAAAACCTTTTTCACATCAGGACTCCCTGCTCCTCCAGTTTGTTAATCGAGAGCTTAAATTGGTTTGTTGCTGTATTTATCTCCAGGTCCTGTGTGCCTCCGCCCCCTTTTTTAGGATCCTGATCTTTTCAAGTATCTTGTGCTGTCCCATCTGGAAAACTGCTGTCCCATCTGGAAAACCTGTTTTTTGTTTTGTCTTTTTGTCAGCCCTGTCCCCTCTGCATCAGGCAAAAACTAGTAACTTTAGCTCTTATTCGAGGTTTATCTGAGCTGGGGACCTATTTTCAGTAGTCAGAATTTGTTAATTTCACAATTGGAGCTTGGTTGCACTTAGCCCCTTGCTGTTAGTAAAAGCTCTTTCCTTTCCCCTCTGGGGACCAGCTTGTTGGGGAGGGGCATCAGCTGCCGCGGCTTGGGGAATTCTGGGTAGGCTCACAGCCGGTCCAGCTTGTCCAGACTGGGGTACGCTGTGTGTCCAGTCACCAATGTGGCCCCAACAGTTGTTCTGTACTGTTTCTGGCTATTTATTAGCTGCTCTGGAGGACAAATTAAATTCCACACCTCTCTAAACTACCATCATGGATCCTCAAATGGCAATATATTTTTCTAAAAGTTTGGTAACTAAAAGGGGCAAGCTCATATATTTGGAAAATTCTCCTATGTGCTTGTTTGAATAAAGAATTACTATAGTACAAAGCAGAAGATGATAGCTTAAGAGATAAATGACAACATATAATTGTTGTTTGAGATATGTTCATATGTGCCTCTTTTTTTTCTTTTTACAGATTGTTTAACCAACACCAGTGAAGAATTATCAAACAGCACTTTATATTTCCTCAGTCTGTTTAATCACACCTTGACCTGCTTTGAACATAACCTTCAGGTATCTTATATATGATACTTGAAATTAAAATGCTGCTTTGCACAAATGAATAATATTACCAAAGTATTTACCAAACCAGGAAACTTTTAGTTTGTCATTAGTCAAAATTAAGAAATCAGCATTGATATAATACTATTAATTACATTCCATACTTTATTCTGATTTCATCAGTTTTCCACCAATGTCCTTTTTCTGTTTCAGGATCTAATCCAGGATACCACATTTCATGTAGTAACTGGCTAAACTTTAAAAGTTATATCATATGTAGCTACATTCTGTTTCTTATTCCAAATGCTGTTTTTGTTTGTCCTTTTTACCATCTGGTTTGTTTCCTTTAGACTTGTCAGATATACATCTGTTTATTGATCTTTTTGTAAACCTGCATTTGGCTTTATTTATTTCACTTTTTGTGTGTGTGTGCATTTTGTGCTTTTGCATTCATGAATTCCTCTTATATTCTTTTCGTTAATTTTGTCATTTTTCCTGGTTTCTTGAATGGCTAATTTATTTTCAGTTTTTGTTGTTCAACAATAAAATAATTCTCAGATCATATGTTTATTTCTATAATTGTAGCCTTATCCAGTAATAGATTCTGACATAAAGGCGTAGTATTCCCACTTATTTTTTAATAGTTTGTTATTTTAATTTAGACTTATTCTTTTTTTTTACATGGGCAGGCACCAGGAATCGAACCCAGGTCTCTGGCATGGCAGGCAAGAATTTTGCCACTTAGCCACCACTGCTCTTACCTTGACTTGTTCTTTAAGAGTTCTTTAGAAGAGTATTTTTCTTTATTTGAGTGGCATTCTTTCTGTTCTGTTTAGAAATTTCTAGTATTATTGCATTCATTGTGACCAGAAAATGTAGCATGTCTACATTTTAAAATTATTAAGATGCTTTTGTGATGCAATGCTCATTTTTTAAAAAAAAGCTTCCATGGCATGAAATATATGGCTTACCTGAGCCCTGATTTCTCATTTTATAACAGGGTAGAATGAAGTACAGGAGTTGGTAAAACTGGATTAATTTAGTTTCTACTTTTCACTAGAATTATAGGTAGGATACTATAGGAAGTCAATACAGGGTGCATGCTAGATTTTTTTTTTTTTTTTAAGTCTCTGGGGTCAGTTTTTTGGTTTCTGCTTTCTTGCCTAAATGACGAAAGACTATTTGAAGTTAACACTGAAAACTATTTCTTGCCTCTACTCTTATAGCTGAAACGCACAGTGATGTGTGAACAGCCGGGAATTTCTAGAGCAATGTGGAACAACAGAAAAGATCTCCTCTGATAGTCCCTAATCCTCATAAATGAAGAAGTTTTTTTTTTTTTTTGCTTACTGAGCTATGATAAAGTTATCAGCCATTTCTGTTAGATCTCAGAATGGTTCCCTGACTGACAGAATTTAAGGGAAGAAGCAAAAAACTATACTGTCTTTGACTCTAAAATTGCCTCCAAATTCACCTTATTTATTTGTCTTCAGTGTTTAGACATGACTAGTGTTTCTCTAATTAGTCTAATAAATTTCCACAGGTCCTAAAGTGAATGCTAATGGTTTTGTCCTGCTAAAACTTGCATTGTTTGGGGTTTTTAACTCGTTAGCCATTCACAATAAGCTATGAAGGTAAATATGTGTTATAACATGTTAATCGTAGTTATAAGAATATTCCACAAGGTTGAAGTAAGTTTCATTTCATTTCCCTCTCATTTCATTCAAGTAGGTTGAAGTAGGATTTCATAGCCATCCTCCCATTCACACCTCATTTAATTTTATGGTTGACTTAATTGGCACCACACTTGTGGTATGGTATTATACATTATCCTTTAGTTATGTAAAGTAAAATGCCTTATATATTATTAAAGAGTAAGTGCAATAGTATGAAATAGGCTATACATTTTTAAAATGTTGCCAGGTTACGTAAATCCACATCTCTGTAAACAGTCTTTTTTTAAAGTAATTAAAAAAAATAAACACTCTGCTTAGTAAAAAAAAAATGCTCCATGGCATTAAAAAAGAATGTTTTTATAGGATACAAAATGATATATATTATGTAATTATATATAAGTATATATTTTATATAATAATATGTATAATCTATATTAAATATATATTTTTAAAATATTTTTATTGTGAAATCTTCACCCACGAATAGTCCATACATGGTGTGTAATCAGTGGCTCACATTATCATCACGTAGTTGTGTATTCCTCACCATGATCATTTTTAGAACATTTGCATCACTTCAGAAAAAGAAATAAAAAAGAAGAAGATATTCATACATCCCATACCCCTTACTCCTCCCTCTCATTGACCACAAATATTTCAATCTACCCGATTTTTCACCCTTTATCCCCCCCATTATTTATTTATTTTTTATCCTTATTTTTTTTACTCATCTGTCCATACCCTGGATAAAGAGAGCATCAAACATAAGGTTTTCACAGTCTCACAGTCACATTGTAAAAGCTATATTGTTATACAGTCCTCTTCAAGAATCAAGGCTACTGGAACACATCTCAACAGTTTTAGGTACTTCCCTCCAGCCACTCCAATATACCATAAACTAAAAAGGAATATCTATATAATGCATAAGAATAACCTCTCAATCCTGTTTGAAATCTCTTAGCCACTGAAACTTTATTTTGACTCATTTTTCTCTTCCGCCTTTTGGTCAAGAAGACTTTCTCATGCCCATGATGCCATGTCCTGGCTCATCCTGGGACTTCTGTCCCACATTGCTAGGGAGATTTACACCACTAGGAGTCATTTCCTGTTTAGGGGAAAGGGCAGTGAGTTTCACATATTGAGTTGGCTTGAAGAAAGAAGCTACATCTGAGTAACAAAAGAGGTTCTCTGGGGGCTTCTCTTAGACACCATTATAAATAGGCTTAGTTTCTCCTTTGCAGGAAGAAGTTTCATAGTGGCAAACCCCAAGGTCGAGGGCTCAGTCTCTTGATTTGGTTATACCCACTGTTTGTGAGAATATCAGGAATTCCCCAAATGGGGAAGTTGAGTATCTCCTCCTTTCTCCTCAGTCCTCCAAGGGGACTCTGTAAATACTATTTTATTCACTGCCCACATTACTCTGGAACATATCAGGGCATAACCCTAACCTGTACAAAAACCCACAAGATCCCATGCCCTTTCAAGATTCCATATACTTACGGTATTTGTTCTAGTTTGAAAGCTGCCGGTATGCGATACACCCAAAACAGAAAGGCTTTTAAAGGGGGAATTTAATATGTTGCAAGTTTACAGTTCTAAGGCCATGAAAATACCCATATTAAAGCAAGGATATAGAAATGTCCAATCTAAGGCATCCAGGGAAAGATACCTTGGTTCAAGAAGGCTCATGACATTCAGGGTTTCTCTATCAACTGAAACGCACATGGCAAACATGGTGACTTCTGCCAGCTTTCTCTCCAGTCTTCTTGTTTCATAAAGCTCTCCCAGGAGCGTTTTCCTTCTTCATCTCCAAACGTCTCTGGCTACATGGGCTCTGTGACTCTAAAGCTGTTTCCAAAATGGTTCCCTCTTAAAGGGCTCCAGTAAGCAACCTCACCTTGAATGGCTGGAGACACAACTCCATGGAAACCATCTAATCAAAAGTTACCACCCGCAATTGGGTAGGTCACATCTCCATGGAAAATCAAAAACCTCCCACCCAGCAATATTGAGTGAGACTTAAAGGACATGACTTTTCTGGGGTACACAAAAGATTCAAACCGGCACAGTGTTCAACTAAACTGACCATACAAGTTAAATTATGTAGTGTGCTACCCAAAATATAAATTTTACATCAAATAAACATGTCTCCCACACACAAGCTAAAGTTTGTCTCAAACACAAGCTAAAGTTTTAAAATGGAGCATATCATCCTTTACTTTGTATTTTGATTTACCTTAGTCCTGTGCATATCAGCTTCATTCATATCTCTAGTCGAAGTCTGATAACTTTTTCGATTTTTTAAACAGTTCCTGTTTGGGGTAATGACTTTCATAGCTTCAGAGCTCTAACTCTTGAGTCTCAGGTGTCACATAAATACCTGAAGTTTCTGGGAATAGCCAGGTGGATATATTTTTTAAGTCAAACTTGTTAGCGATTATCAAAGATACAAAGCTAAACTGGTATAACAAAGATCCCCAAATAAAATAGCCTAAACAAGTAACAGTCCAGAAGTAGAAGGAAACTGTGTTCCATGAGATTGTCCTGGAACAGAATTCTTCTCTTTTATTGTTCCACCCTCCCCTAAGGAGTTGTACTCATATGTCTGAAGCAAGCTTGCCACCATGTCCACATTTATTCTGTGGGAAGAGATGGGGGAAAGAAATAAAGTAGAAACACAAGCCATTTCCTTTTAAGGGAATTTTGCAAAGTTGCACGTTTTATGTGCTTTTGTTTCCTTGGTGAGAACATGGCCAATGACCATACTGAACGGGGTGGCCTTGTGCCCCACTGAAACTCGGAAAGCTCTGTTACCTAGGAAAAAAGGAGCAAATTGTTTGGGAGACAATTAGTAAGATATCCCACATTGGTATAATTCAAATCCATGATAACCTTATTTGTATTGATCTGATCTGGCCTATTCTGAGAAGGATGTATTACAGTTTCTATGTATGATTTAGTTTTTGATGAATTTCCCTTGTGTTTGTGAAAGTGTTGCTTTTACTATTTTGTAGAAGATATAAAGATTTATGAGTCTGATGTCTTTTTTGGTTAGTATTTTTATTATAAATATATAAAATATAAGGTATCTTGATTCAGTTGAATAATTTTGCCTTGAATTCCACTTTAATATTAGTATTTCATCCCTGTTCTTGTTTGCATGTTTCCTGTATCTTTGCCCATTTCTTAATTTTTAAAAAATGTTTCTGTTATAAGTAACACATATGTATGGATTTAATATTTTTCTTTGATCTAGAGTCTATCTTTTAATAGAGGAAAATAAGAGGAGAAGGGGTAGAAATGAATTGCTGGCTGTGGCAATAGCTTCCTGCTCAGTGAGTGGCAGGGAGGTGGGTTTAAGTTCCTGACAAAGTGTTGTTTGGGTAGCAGTTGTTTGTAGGTGGCTTCCCTGGGAGCCTGGACTCTTCTGGTGGCTATGAGAAGCTGCTTTTCTTTCTTTCTTTCTTTTTTATTATAAACAACAAACAAACATTCTTGACATGGTTACAATCAGTGCCTCATAATGTCATTGTATAGTTGTGTATTCATCACCATGATCATTTTTTTTAACATTTGCATCTCTCTGGAAAAAGAAAGAAAAAAGAAAAAACTCCTACATGTCATACCCCTTACCCTGCCCTCTTATTGACCACTGGTATTTCAATCTACTCAATTTATTTCAGCCCCTATTATTTGTATTTTCTTATCCATATTTTTTACTCATCTGTCCATACCACAGATAAAAGGAGCATCAGACACAAGGTTTTCACAATCTCACAGTCACATTGCAAAAGCTATATCATTATACAATCATCGTCAAGAAACATGGCTACCGGAACACAGTTCTCCAGTTTTAGGTACTTTGAGAGGCTGCTTTTTGTGTGTGAAAGGGTAGCCAGGCAGGCAGAGTGGGCTTTCATTCCAGCCTCCTGCATCTCTAAAAGACTGTGGGTGTTGCATGCGGATACAGATTTATAAGAGGCTTGGGTCTGGTTCTGGCTGTTCCCTTTGGAAAGTGGTGTAGCGGCTGTAGTCCAGCTTCCCCACGATGAGGATGTGTATGTAGTGCATTACATTTTACAGGGCTGTTTGAGTGCCTGGGTTTTCCCTTCTTTTGTTGACTGTCTTCAATAAAGAAACCGGGATGCAAGGCACATGTTTATGTCATCATCTTCTCAGGATCTTACTTCCTCATTTCATTTTAAGGTGGCATAACTTTTCATTATATGGCTACACCACCATTTTTTAAAATTTATTTTTATTTTTTGGCCGTTCCCTGTATTAGTGGTGACTTAGTTTGGTTACGTATTTGACTGTTATAAACTGCTGTCATGGACAGAAAATTTTCATGTGACTTAAAGTACTTGTATGAGTATCTGAGAGATTCCTAGAAGTGGAATTGCTATGTCAAAAGGTTTGTGCATTTTAAATTTTAATATAAACTGCTATAGGTTACCCTACCCCCATAAAGTTCTGTAATTCATTTTGATTGCACACATTTAGCTAAACGCATTGTGGTTCGGTGAAAAACAGGCATTGGGACTGGTGCCTCTGAGTTTCTGTGCTTATTTGGCAGGAACAATCTGGAGGTTTAAGCTACTGAAAGATAAACTTAGTGAATTTAACTTTTGTGGAGTCTTAGATAGAGCCCTGAGTATACTGTTGGTTAGGGCTTGCCATATCATGGCAATTTGCAATATCTGGATGAAGCTTGCATAAGAGTAACCTCCACAATGGCCTCTTGACTGTTTTGAAATCTCTTAGCCACTGGAACTATATTTTATTATATTTCTTTTCCTCCTTTTTGTCAAGGAGGCATTAGTCAATCCCACATGCCAGGGCCAGGCTTATCCCTAGGAGTCCCATCCCCCTTTGCCAAGGAGACTTACACCCTGGAAGGTGTGTCCCACCTAATGGGGACAGTAATGAGTTTAATTGAAGAATTGAGTTTAGAGAGAGAAGCCATAGCTGAACAACAAAAGAGGTTCTCTGAAAGTGACTCTTAGGCATAATTATAGGTAAATTTAGCTTCCCTTTACAGAAATAAGTTTCATAAGAGCAGGCCTCAAGATTGAGGGCTTGGTTTATTAAATTGGGGGTTCCCAATGGTTGAGAGAGTATTAGGAATTTCCCAGATGGGGAAGTTTGTTTCATATTTGTTCTCCAGTACCTCAAGGGACTTTGCAAATAATTTTTATCATCTGCCCAACATACTCTAGAATACATCAGGGTATTACATAAGCTATACAGAATTATAAGACTTACTCCCTGTTCTAGGCTCCATGTGTTTAAGTTGCTTAAATGCACTGACCAGACAGGTTAAACTAGATTGTATGCTACAGAAAATTTAGGTTTTTGGACAAATAAGCATATTTTCCTTTGGGCTCACACAGGAAGTGAAGTTTTACCGTATAGACATTATCATCCTTTACCCTGTATTCTGATTTACCTTAGTCCCAACCTGCTCAGCTTCGTTCATGTCTCTAATTAAAGTCTGATCTCTTTTTCAGCCTCTTTAAGAGTTGCTGTGTGGAGTCGTGCTGACTTTCAGAGCTGCAGGACTCTTAACTCTGAGTCTTAGATGTCACACAGGTTCTAGGGAAAGTTCTAGGGAAATACCAGGTTATACACATAGAGCACAGCATCTCAGAATTTAGGAATAACATTTTAAACTCAAGAATAAATGTTGCAGCTTAAGAGCTTACAGTCGAGGCCCAATTTTCTTACAAGTATTTTTCTAAACGAGACCATACAATACTTGTCCTTTTGTTTCTGACTTATTTTGTGCAACTTAATGTCCTCATTGTTCATTCACCTTGCTGCATGCCTTATGATTTAATTTATTTCTATAGCTGCACAATATTCTATCATGTGTATACACCATAGTTCACCCTTCTGCTCCTCAGTTGATATACTTTTCGGCCACCTCCATCCATTGGCTATCGTGAAAAATGCCGCCATAAACATCAGTGTGCACATGTCTATTCAAGTCCCTGCTTTCAGTTCTTCTGAGTATATTCCTAGTAACGAGGTTACCTAATCATATGGCAATCCTATTTTAGCCTCCTGTGGTTCTGCCACATTACCCCCTGGAGGGGCTGCACCTTTCTGCTACCTTACCAACATTGAATAGGTATACCTCTCTCTCCACATTTTCTCCAGCACTTGAATCTTCCTATTTATTTGCGTATTTATTTATTTATTATATGTAGATTTTGTTGAGATATATTCAAATAACATATATTCTCTCCAAAATAAACAGTGTCTCTCAGTATCCTTGCTTAGTTTTACAGTCATCATTGCTCTCAATTTTAGACAACTGTCATTGCTCCAAAGAGAAAAATAACATCTAGACACAGCCACACCAAAGCACTCTGTAATTCTTATCCCCATCCCCCTAATTATTTACCCCTAGTGTTGGTGTGGTACTATTGAGGTATTCCTGTTAAATATAAGTTATACAATTCTTTGGTATTCGTCCTTTTTTGTTGACTAGAAAAGCATGAATTACAAGCTTTGTGGTAAAGGTGGGTATGTAGTTTTGGTGCTGTTTCCTTTTGCATTAAAAAAGTCTCCTCTGAGGTAGGGTTTAGCAAACGAGTATGAGTGCTGAATCATTATATTGATATGTCTTTTAGTCTCCAATACCTTAGAGCAGCTATAAATAAAAACCTAAAATTATGAAATTGCAACCCATACCAAACTCAGAAATCTGTTCTATAACTAATTGTTGCAATGTACTTTGAAATTTTTTGCTTTTTTGTATATGTGTTATTTTTCACACACAAAAAAAGCCAGTCAATTGTGATGATAGATGCACAGCCATATGATGATATTGTGAACCGTGGATTGTACACTTTGGATGATTATGTGGCATGTGAATATATAATATATATATCAATAAAAATAAATAATTTTTTTAAAAAAGAATACCTAGGGCTCAAACTGAGATTGTATAAAGGTTTCACGTACTAGATTTGCCTTCCTGGAACCTGTAATTCCCAGAGGGTTCCCAGGTCAGATAAATCCTGAAACTCAGAGGGACCAATCTCTTCAAAATTATCACAATTAATAACATCCCCCATCCTTTAGTGTTGACCCCCCCTTCTCAACATGAAAAAGTCAGAACAGGCATTGCCCAAAGATCCCTATAGATTGGGAGAAGGATCAGAGGAGAAGGAGGAGGTATAACTGAGAGAATAGGATTTGGCAAACGAGTGTGACTGCTGAATCACTGTATTAATATTCCTTCTAGCTTCCAGTGCTTAGGAGCAGCTAGAAGGAAAACTCTGAGATGATGAAATGGTTGCCCATGACAAACTCTGGGATCTGTTTTGATGTTCCTTATTGACATATGCTTTGATAATAATTGCTTTTTTCTTTCTTTGCTTTGTATATATGTTATATTTTACATTTAAAAAGTTTTTTAAAAGAAGTCTTCTCTGTCTCAGTAAGGCAAAACTTTGCTGATGAAATCAGCCAAAGCAGGGACATATATATATATTTATATATTCAAAATATAAATATATAATAATAACATATTAATTTGGTGAGAGAAGGATAGATCAGTGCAGATATTAAATGACAACATTATTAGGAAATTTGGAATTTAGGTATCAGTAATTTGGCCTATGAGTTGGTGGAGTCCTCAGTTAACATTGGCTAGTGAAGTAGTTTTCAAAATTTACAGACACCTAGAAAGTACCATATATATTGCTATGTACTTTACATACCTTAGGTCCCTAATCCTAGGGACATAAAATGTAGGTAGGGGTAGCCCCATTTTATAGATGGTGAAACTGAAACTCTGGGTGATGCAGTAACCTGCCCAGCATCACAGCTTGGGACTTGAACATACCATATTGTTTCCTGTCCTCTTGAAGAGCAAATTGCTTATGTTAAAGAGATATTGTCTGTAATGTTATTGTGGGTAATGTTTATTTTGGGTGTTACATGTCACTTTTTCATTTTAGGAGAGTTCACATAGTCTTCCACAACCAAGAAATTATTCAGAAGTATGTAAAAACTGTCACGAAGCATACAAAACTCTGAGTAGTCTGTACAATGAAATGCAAAAAATGAATGAACTTGAGAATAAGGCTGAACCAGGAACACATTTATGCATTGATGTGGAAGATGCAGTAAGTACCTTGCTTCTGATCTGATATATATTTTGCAGTGTTGAACATGATGTCATAATTATTTATTATTTATTTTCCCTTTTGGAGGTACATTGGAATCTACATATGCTATCTCTTACCAGACATGAATTGTTATAAGGCAATACAGTTTTAGAATATCCTGGTCTATAAAACTGAAATGGAAATTAATCGAGTACTTCATAAGTGAGTTAATAATTTGGACATTTTGTTTTTAAAATTTGATGATATGTGCCATTTTCAGAGACCTGGGAGTTGTTATATGTTTGCATTTTAGTTTCTTGCTGATTCCTGTGTTGCCTGATTTAGGCAGTCTCTAGGTTTTGCTACAATGTGTTTGTGAAGTCATTCCTCAGTCATTTCCTATCCTTTTACTTTGATTATTTCTTTACATGTTTTACCATCTGAAAATATCTGTTCATTTACTTATTTATAATTAGTCTTCCCTCACTAAAATATAATCCATGTAAGGAAGAGAATCTTGTCCTTTTAGTTCACTGTTCAACTATTTTAGAACAGTGCCTGGCCTATAGCAGGCCCTAATTGAATGAATGGTCAAAAAAAGTGCTTTTTTTCTCATTGTATAGGTCAGCCTTGACATGGTCTACCAATAGATGGCGATCATTCCTTGTGAAGGCAATAGGGCACCCGAGTAGGCAGTGGAAACTGAGAAATTGGCTAACAGTAATAACTCAATGTCAAAGTGGATGAATTTAATGGTTAGAAATGATGAGTGTGAAATATTTTGGAAGCTCAGAGTGAATATAGCAGATGAATACTATTTGGGGTAGTAAAAAGCCTTTAAAATGGACACTCCATGAGGAAAGGGATTTTTGTCTTTTTTTTTGCTGCTCATTCCTACTGCTTGGAACAGTACCTGGCTTCTAGTAGACTCTCAATAAATAATAAATGAGTTCTGATAAACAAATAATATTCTTGTTGTTTCACAAGTTCTCTGAAATCTATGAAAGATTGACATTCTAGGACACTTTGGACAGTATTTTGAATTTAGAGTATGAAATTTCTATAAATCATTTTGTACAGTGACTGATTATGAACCAGCTTATTTCTCTATCAGAAGAAATTGTCCTCAGTCATCAATAGATTTTTTTTTTTAGGGATGTGTGTCTAGTCTAAATTCTGGGTGATTTCAAAGTAATTGTATAGAATTGAAGACAAGTTAAATGTAAAATAGAATAATGTTATTTGTTGTTGTTCCAGATGAACATTACTCGAAAACTTTGGAGTCGAACTTTCAACTGTTCAGTCCCTTGCAGTGACACAGTACCTGTAATTGCTGTTTCTGTGTTCATTCTCTTTCTCCCTGTTGTCTTCTACCTTAGTAGTTTTCTTCATTCGGAGCAAAAGAAACGCAAACTTATCTTACGTAAGTTATTTTTTGCAGTTTCTCATTTATTTAAATGAAGGGTTGTATTTAAGAAATGTGGGCCTGTTTTAGATATTATAATACTTCGTGAACTTAAAGTATATTAACCTAAAATGTCTCTGCTTTAAATTTTACAATTATTTACTAATGGGAGAAGTTTAGAAGTCCAGGTAATCAAAACTCAAAGTACAGTACATCTCAAATACTTTAATTTAGAAAGCTAGATTATGCCTGGAATGGGTTGACAACAGCAGAGAAATAGCAACTGACTGGCTTTGCAGGCCTGAAATGGTGCTAGTAGGGATGCAGACAGCTCCTAAGCATGTTGGAGCCATAGTAGACATACCTCAGAGTGCCGCAGGCAGGGAGAAACTATAACTAACATGCAGGCAATTTGTTTATGAACCATTATAATTCCAAGAATGTTGCTTGACATATAATATGTGCTAAATATTTATGAATTCCTCCTTCCTCCCCATAAAATAAGGCAGAGCAAAAAAGCCCTAACTACTTTAGAAGATTCCATCTAGCTGAAGCAGAGTGGCTTTTGAGTCTCATGATTTTCTTGTTTATTATAAGAATGAAAAAAGACTCTTTTGGGAGAAAAAATCAGTCTTTTTTTCTCTCAGATATTCTTTCTAGTCTAGGAATATTCCTAAGATTTGAAAATTCTTTCCCTTGTAAACTTCTCTACAGGATTTCTTCATGGTTTAGCGAATTTGTTTCTAATATCTTACTTTAAAAAAAAAAAAAAGGTACTTGTAGATTAGTTTGAACAGAAATTGTAATGCCTTAACACCTTAAAATGCTAGCTCCTAGAGGGAAGAGTCTTTGTCATGGGTATATTCATTAAGTTTTTTGAAGACCACCAGCATTCTGTATATAATGTAGTAGCTCAGGCCTAAAAACACTTAGAATAACAGCAAAGTATTGTGGGGATCTCGCTACTGAGAAACTTTCTTTTACAGGGCTTGGTGTACTTTCTAAAGTTTAGCATCTTATTTGCCTTGTAGATCTGTTTATTTTGTGGAAGGTATGCACTGCTTCTGAACAGGATTGTTGGATTTGTTAACACAGTAAAAGTTACTACCATCTATCTGCTTGTGCAAGCAACAAACCTTCTTATCAGTTCTTAGTTCTTCTTTTATTTCCCCATTCCTACATTCCTCATACCCGTTCAGTTCACAGCAAGTATTGCCATTTGTACCTCCAAAAATATATCTTAAATTGTCTTTTTTCTACTTCCACTGATAATATCCAAACCCAGGCCATCATCATCTCTTATCTTTACTGATATCCTTGTTTACATTACTTGTCCCCTGTAATCCATTTTCCATATAGTGGCTAGAGTAAATTTTTAAATGCAAATTTTACCTTGCTTCTCTCCCATATAAAATGCTTCACGTGTTCCTGCTGCACCTAGAATAAAATCCAAACTTATTTCCAGGGTCTGCTCTTCAAGGTGAATGTGATCTGGCCCATACCTACCTTTCTAAACTCACTGCATCTGCTTTCCTCCTAGTTCATGATGCTGTAGCCAGGCCAGCCTTCTTTCTTTTACCAAGCTCATTCACACAGCCTCTTTTCAGAGCTCTTAAACTTGCTCTTCCCACTGTCTTTGCTGGCTCCTTGTCATTTCTCAGCTCAAAGAATACCTGCTCAAGGAGAACTTTCATGACACCCCAATCTACATATGTACTGTCCCATTATTCTTCTGTATCATTTTCTTTCATTACTAGAACCTAATCACTATCTAAATTAGCTTTGTCATATATTCCTTTCTTATTTGTTTGTCTCCCCTGGCTAGACAGTAAGCCCCATGAGAACAAGGGTCTTATTTTATCTTGCTCACCACCATATCACCAGCATCTAGAAAGTAGGGGTTTAAAAATATTTGTTAAATAAAAGTATATTATACTTAATGTTAGCATTTCCTAGAGTATGTTCCTCTACATACTAAATACAAGTCTGTGAAATATTCTGTGCAAAAAAAGGTTATGAATCAAATAAACTTGGGAAGTGTCACATACCATGTCTTTTTCATGAAACATCATGATGTACATGAATATAAGTTAAAGGCCCTGAGATTACATTCCCTGAACTTGACAATGGAACCTTTGTTCTTTGCATGATACCCATCAATGTTTCACAGAAACAATGTTTATGAATCACACTTAAGGAAATGCTAGTATAAGCAAACAGTTCATGCTCACACCTCCCATGGACAGTACTTTCATTTTCCTAATGCCATCCTTCCTCAGGCAGGTACTGCACACCTCCTAGTGCTAGCGCTGTGGTAGGAATAAGGGATTACAAAAAGGAGACGGCACAATCCATGCACTTAAGGTGTGCACCCAACCATGGTCCAGATATTACAGCAGATGTAGTGGAGGCTGTACAGTGTGGTTGACTACAGAGGAGGGTGAGACTAACTCTGTATCAGGAATATTGGGATTCTTAGAATAGTGGCCCTATTCAGATTCAAACGGAATTAATAGACAAATACTGCAGTTTATATAAAAATAATGATAATCGTGTTTAGAGAACTAAACTTGAGTTTAAATATAATACTTTTGATTTATTTAGCTAAACGTCTCAAGTCCAGTACCAGCCTTGTGAACATTCAAGAAAATTCAAGCTGAAACCTACAAAGTATGGAATTGACAGTGTATTGCATGGATGAATGGTGGAAGACATGATGTGGTCAGAAAGAAGATAAACTGCGATTTGACAAGTCAATCTTAAGAAATGGAAGGACTTCACATTTACTTTTAAATAGGAATTTTCTTTTCGTTTCCACCCCTTTTATAAGTGTTTAGGTATTTTTAATTCACAGGCATAGCATGTTGTCTATTTTAAAGGGTATTTGTTAACAATAAAACAAAGGGCAAGAACAATCTATTTTATTTTGCAAGCATTTTGTTACTATTTGAGACTTCTAATGTCTCTCTATTAACATAAGAATCTCAAATGGCAGAGTTTTTGAAAACTAACTTTTAAAAATTAATCAGTTATAGTGAAAACTTTGAGAAGGAAATATACCTGCCAAAAGGTAGCAAATTCCAAAGACTAAATTACTCTACATTGTAGTATTAGTGTTACATATATATTTAATATGTCACAAAATGCATATAATTCGGTCTCTAATTTCACCTCCCTAACAATTTTTGGAAGCAGTAAGTCACATTACATATATCTTTGTAAAAAAAATTATGGTAGCAGGTTTATTACTTGACTTTTATAAATAGTATTTTACACTTTATTTTTGCTTTTATTTCAAAGTAATTTGACATCACTGTAATGTTGTGTTATATTCAGGGCAAAATGGATTTTTTTTTTATACCAGGGATTTTCATTGTGAATTGCATTGAATTATTTAACATTTTATAAGTTATTACTACTTTAAATCAAATGTAGCATTACCATACTGTATTTAAATTGTGATTTTTCTTAGTGGATATTTTCTCTTAGACTATATGGAGATTTTTTGAGAGAAGAGTCAGGAGGAGTAAATAAAATTGAAAGCTCAGAACATAGACATGTACCTGTGGGGATGCTTACCTCACTGGGAGAGGTATTGGGGTCGTGAATCAGAATGCGAGTGATGCAGAAAGCAGTTAGATTAAGATGATGCTTATTTTTCTAAATAATTTAAATCAGATAAAAGTGACATGATTGAAATGAAGTCAGGTTTTCACTCTCTTCTGTCAGAAAACAAATTTTATTTTTTATGTTTGTTTTAACCTTTAAAAAGAGCTTTGTTTTAGAATTGTCCATAATTTTTCCCTCAGGGTTTTAGATTTGAGCGATCCATTTATTCTTCCTGTCTTGGTGAAAATAGGCTTTAATTTAAGTAGAAACAAAAGTTTGGGTTAAATGGCACAAGAGTTTGAATTGTTGCAGTTCTCTACAGAGAAACAAGAAGATACTTTTATTTTTTAATGTTTACTGTATATGCTGAGTGAAAGAAGGCTCATCCTTGAATATGTAAACAGGTAACAGGTTTTCTGGTCAGCTGTGATCCATGTAAAATGTATTTTGGTTTGTTCTGCTGTCGCTTTTCATGCTGCTGATACTAATAGCACTATCCTGATTTGAAGCGTATGCTTGAGGGCAATTGAAAGCAATCTTTCATTAATGCAGATAAAGCCAGTTTACATGTGCAGAGTAGAAAATCAGATTCAAGTCTGTAAGTGGTGACTTTTTGAGCACCTTTCAGTATTATGCGTTTGTAAAAACCATTGCTTTTAGATATGGTTGCTAATAAGCACTTTAAAAAGAAGGCAGCCTTTAATATTTTTCTGGTTATGTCTTTGCTCTTTAGAAGTAGCATCAGCAATAGATTTCAAAAATAAGTATAAAGTGCTACACTAAAGTGTGTAAATATTTCTTTTTTAGACATATTGAAAAATCCTTTGCATACTTCTGAATTCTAATACACATAGCATATGTGTATGCATAAGAACATCTTTAGGTTTTTTGACATTTTAAAATAGATCGTCTTAAGAAAATTGTAATGCTGTGTTTGATTTTTTTATACATTTTTAAAACTTCAGATGTAACTTTAGCATTACATTTCACTTTTTCAGGTATTTAGTTTAAATGCCTATTTTAAAAGTTCCACCTATCTTGTAATTTTGCTGTAAATAAAAGTGTACTTTTGGATTATTTATTTTTTGTTGAATTTGAGAGGTCAAAGTCAGATATTTTAAAGTATAAATAGAAATTGGTAAATAACACTATAGTTTGTTTGCTAAATGTTAACTAGTAATTGGAACCAGTATTTTCTAATATTTCGTGGAGGGGCTTTACTTTTTACTCCAATGTACTTCTTATAAAGTAAAATATTTTCCCATAGGAACATTGTTGTAATTGGGGTTGCATTCCTGACCAAAGGCTTGCCATCAGATAAATAATAGATACCATCAGCAGTGAATTGTGAAAGCAAAAATATACTAATGTCCTCTGTGACAGTTTAAAATGGAAAAAACCCTGTGTTCCGCATTCATGTATTTTCTGAATTTGAAGAAACCTTACAGATCATCTAGTCATAGACTCTCAAAGCTGGATTAACTAGAGATGACCTAATCCAAACTTCTAGTCATTGCTTGGATTCCCTCTACAAAGCGTGTCACTTATTTCCCTATCCTTAAAGTTAAGGTTGTAGAGCATCATAGAACTCTCTATTTATGACTAAACTATTGTGGGATAGTCAACTCTAAAAATAAGGCCTAAGATGCCTAATGGAGTGTTTTTTCCACTACCACTCTAAATGTACAAATTCCATAAAATGATCATAACGATTATAAAAAGAACTTTGGCCTAAGCTGAATTACACATGTAGCACATAAAAATTGCAATTCTACTAAGCTTTCTTGTTCTAAATTATTACATTGCCTATGATAAATATGAGTCATACATACATACAATACATTTAATTACTAATCATTTTCTTTGTTTTCTTGGAATTAAAGAAGGCTTTTTAAGGATAAGTTTACTGAACCATTACTTCTTAAAGTATGGACGTTTTCAATAGTGATTTTTAAAAATGTTTAAACATTTTTAATTGTGAAATATATATACAAAAAGGCGATAAATCTCAAAGTACATTTTGGCAAGTAGTTTTAGAACAGATTTCAAAGTGTGGCATGGGTTACAGTTCTACCATTTCAGGTGTTTCCTTTTAGCTGCTCTAAGACACTGGAGACTAAAAAGAAATATCAATATAATGATTCTGTCATACTCATTTGTTAAATCTTACCTTCTCTAATACAACTCCTCCTTCTCCTTTGATCCTTCTCCCACTTTTTAGAGATATTTGAGCGATGGCCATTCTAACTTCTTCATGTTGAGAAGGGGTCTCAGCATTATGGGATAGGGAGGTACAACTGGTTATGCTCTTGGACAGACTGGTAACTCTGGGTTTCAGGGCTTTTCTGGTCTAGGAACCATCCAGAGGTTATAGGTTTTCGAAAAATGAACTTAGTGAGTTAACTTTTATAGAATGTCACATAGAGTCCTGAGTGTTCTTCAGGCTTTACAGGAATATTGTTTGTTGGGGCTTGGTATACCATAGCAGTTAGCAGCATCTGGCTGAAGCTTGCATAAGAGTAACCTCTAGGATAGCTTCTTGACTCTATTTGAAATCTCTTAGCCACTGATACCTTATTTTGTTAAATTTCTTTTCCCCCTTTCTGTCAGGTAAGCATTGTGGATCCCAAGGCAGGCTTATCCCCGGGAGTCATGTCCACATTGCCAATGAGACTTAAATCCCTGAACATCATGTCCCCATGTGGTGAGGAGGGTATGATTTTACTTGCAGAGTCAGGCTTAAAGAGGAAGAGAGAGGCCACATCTGAGCAACAAAAGTTTCTATGGAAATTTAATAATTCTTAGGCATAATTATAAGTAGGCTTAGCTTATTCATTACAGGTGTTTTTCAGAAGAGTAAGCCTCAAGATCAATCAGTAGTGATGTTTAAAAATGTTTTTCTATGATAAACAGAAGTATTTTTTAATAGATTTTTTCAACTTTTAATTTTGAAATAATTTCAAATTTTGGGACAGTTGCAAAAATAGTATAAACCCCATATATAGGATTCCATCTTGCCCTCAATCCCCAGACACCCACATACACCAGTTTTAACATTTTGCCACCTTTGCTGTATCTTTTTCCTTCCTTCCTTTTCTCCCTCCCTCCCTCCCTTCTTCTCCTGTCTTCCCTACCTTCCTACTGTCTTCTTGTCTCCTTGGCTTCCAATTAGAAATTGGCACTTTGATCTTATTGCAGGTCCCTTGTATGTAACATGTTGCTTCTTTTTTATGGCTTTCAGAATCTTCTATCTTTGGTATTCAACAGTTTGATTATAATGTGGTATGGTATGGATCTATTTGGATTTATCCTGTTTGGAGTTTGCACAACATCTTGAATTGTATATTTATTTCTTTCGTTAAATTTGGATATCTTTTGACTGTTTTTTCTTTGAATATTATCTCTGCCTCCTTTCTTCTTTCTTCTCCTTCTAAAATTTCTATAATGTGTATATTGGTACACTTGATGGTGTCCTACAGTTTCCTCATGCTCTGTTCGCTTTTTTCATTCTTTCTTTCTACTCCCCAGACTGGATGATTTCAATTGTTTTATCATCAAGTTCACTGAGTCTTCTGCTAGGTCCAATCTGCTGTTGAACTCTTCTAGGGAATTTTTTTTTAATTAATTTTTTAATTTTATTTAAATACCAAAAAACACCAAACAAATGCGAACATTCGTAACTTTTGATCATTCCATTCTACATAATCAATAATTCGCAGTATCATTACATAGTTACATATTCATCATCATGATCATTTCTTGGAACATTTGCATCCATTCAAAAAAGAAATAAAAAGAAAACAGGGCGGGCCATGGTGGCTCAGCAGGTAAGAATGCTTGTCTGCCAAGCCTGAGGACCCAGGTTCGATTCCCAGTGCCTGCCCATGTAAAAAAATAAATAAATTTATTAAAAAAAGAAAACAGAAAAAAGTTCATGCATACCTTAACCCCACCCCTCCCCCCCCACCGATCACCAGCATTTCACTCTAAATTTATTTTAACATTTTAAACAAGCTTTTTGAGAAAACCCAGCAAGCTGTTGTCTGGAGTCACACAGTGCTGTGAGCACCTCTGAGATCACTACAGGTGGTAAACTCAGGGCAGGGAATACTTCTGTTTTAAGTAAGGAAGATGACGGAAACCCCTCTCCCCTCCCCAGAGAGCTCCCACGAGAGTGTAAAGGTCCACTCGACAACTGGGCCTGGTGTCCAACTCCCTGTCCCATTCCAGGAGTAAATGAAAGAATTAGCTCCAGGCAGACTGGAGGCAAAGCTCCGGGAGAGGAGCAGGTTCTGCTGGTGGCAATATACCAGAAACAGAGTGGCTTTTAAAAAGGGGGGAATTTAATAAGTAGCTAGTTTACAGTTCTAAGGCCGAGAGAATGTCCCAATTAAAACAAGTCTATAGAAATGTCCAATCTAAGGCATCCAGGGAAAGATACCTTGATTTAAGAAGGCCAATGAAGTTCAGGGTTTCTCTCTGAAGTGAGAAGGCACATGGTGAACACAGTCAGAGTTCCTCTCTCATCTGGAAGGCACATGGCCAACACGGCGTCATTTGCTAGCTTCTTCTCCTGGCTTCCTGATTCATGAAGCTCCCCGGGAGACATTTTCCTTCTTCATCTCCAAAGGTCGCTGGCTGGTAGGCTCTGCTTCTTGTGGCTATGGCGTTCTGCTCTGCTCTCTCTCTCTGAATCGCTTTCATTCTCCAAAATGTTTACTACAGAAATTTATCAAGACCCACTCAAATGGGTGGAGACATGTCGTCACCTAATTCAGTTTAACAACCACTCTTGATTAAGTCACATCTCCAGGGAGATGATCTGATTACAGTTTCAAACATACAGTATTGAATAGGGATTATTCTGCCTTTATGAAATGGGATTTAGATTAAAACATGACTTTTCTAGGGGACATATATCCTTCCAAACCAGCACAGAAGGGGTGGCCTCCCCGGGGCAGCGGGGAAGGCCCAGTACAGGGCTGGGTTCCATGAAGCAGAATCTGAGCAAGTTATTTCCACCCCTTCAGCCTAAAGGAGCAGCTTCCTTCTCCACCAGGTTGACACTGGAGCCAGAGGAATCTAACGTCAGGACACCTGAAGAAAGGGGCCAGGGTAATTAAATATATATATTGTCAGTGACAAATCTTCACACACATACAGTCCACACATGGTGCACAATCAGTGGCTCACAATATCATCACATAGTTGTGTATTCATCACCATGATCATTTTTAGAACATTTGCATCACTCCAGAAAAAGAAATAAAAAGAAAAAACTCATTCATGCCATATCCTCCTTCTCACTGACCACTAGTATTTCCATCTACCCAATTTATTTTAACCCTTATCCCTACTATTATTTAATTTTTACCCATTTTTTTTTTTTGCTCATCTGTCCATACCTTGGATAAAAGGAGCATCAGCCACAGGGTTTTTACAACCCCACAGTCACACCATAACAAAAGTTTTATCTTTACACAATCATCTTCAAGAATCAAGGCTACTGGAACACACTTCAATAGTCTCAGGTACTTCCGTCCAGACATTTTAATACATCATAAACTAAAAAGGGATATCTGTATAATGCATAAGAATAACCTCCAGGATAACCTCTCGATTCTGAAATCTCTCAGCCACTGACACTTTATTTTGTTCCGTTTCTCTCTAGGGGTCAGGGTAATTTCCCCCAGGCGAATCTTCCTGTAGTGCCAAGGCACTTCCTTGCATCTCTAGAGAAAGCCAGTTGGATGTCAAATTAATCTTGACAAATTGCGATGAAGGCTTGTTTTTGGAAAGTGAGAGATATCCTAAATTGTTCTTCAGAACCCTAGAGCTGTCTTTACTATTCTACAACAGTAAGGAGCTTTAGAAATCACCACCCTGGTTCCTTCATTTTATACGTGAAGAGCCTGGCTCCAGGAGGGAACGTGAGTCACCCTGGACTCTCCGCAGATCCTGTTTCCAAAGAGACCCACACCGCCAGCTGTGCTGGCTTGACCAGCCTGGTGGGGCGGTCCTCTATGTGGTATCATGGGATCTACACAGAGCACCTAGGAGCGCTTTGTTTTCCAGTGCCTGGCACATAATAGGTGCTCAGCAACATCGTTTATTGAATGGATTGTCATATTTGGGATCAGCTTCTAGGGCTTCTTCCTTCAAAGTCCTCATGCGTCAGCCTAGGACCAACGTCAGAAGCAAAACTCTGCTTCTGGGCTTCTGGCCCCTCTCCTTCCCGTGGCAGCCTTAGGGCGCTTTGATGTACTGCTTCTCTTTCTTCCCGACCACCAACCAGTGCCTGGTGCCACAGGCGGGCGGCTTGGGCAAGCACGGGCGGGCGGGTGCGGGTTTGCCCAGTAACGCCTGCTTTTCTCTCCCAGTGCAGGTCCTGCCATTATCTCGGAGACTGCAAAGTAAGAAATGCCACAGCCAAGAGTCCCTCCCAAGCAAAGCATCCCAGATTCATCATCTCTTTCATTCTTCCCAACAACCCTACCCCATGGACGTGGGCGCGTGAGGGTTCCTTCAGATGAGAAGATGAGGCCTGCAACGCCAAGTGCCTGACTGTGGAGCCGAACTGGGACCAGAACCCGGTTCCCCAGGCGCCTGACCCGGCACGTCCCCCGAGCAGGGCAGGGCAGGGGCTGAGAGATGCATCAGGGTCTGCCTATAACCAGCGGTCCCGCGGGCGAGAGCTTAGGATTTTATCCAGAGGAATTTGTAGCCTTCCGGAGCTGGGAGGGACCATGGGCGTGCGCGGGCCCGTCCCCTCGTCCCGCCGAGGAAATGGCTCCGTAGCGGGCCAGAGTCCGGGTCACTAGGTCTCAGCGTCCCAGCATCCCTCCATGTGCCCTCGGCCCCGCTGGGGGCGGACGGTCAAGTCTCTAGGGAATTTTTAATTCTTGTTACTGTGGTCTTCAGTTCCATTTGTTTCCTTTTCACAGTTTCCATCTCTCTATTTATATTCCCTTTGTGTTCATCCATCATTTTTTCCTGATTTTCTTTAGTTCCTTGTCTGTATTTTCCTCTAACTCTTTGAGCATATTTAAGATCATGTTTTAAAAGTCTGTGTCTGGAGGGGGCTTCCAGGAAAATGGTAGGATAGAATAGCTTGAGTACACCCTTTCTCCAAGGAACAGTTAAGAGAAGTGACAAAAAAATGACTGAGACAGTGATTCTAGGTTGTAAGTGACCTGAGAGGGTCTTCTACACCATGTAGGGGGGCCGTGTTGGGAAAAGCTGAGGAATTGAGATGCGGAGAATAAGAGACCATCCAGCTAGTGCAAACAGCCTAGCGTGCCCCCTACTGCATGGAGGCCCTGATACCTCGGAAGTGCATGCACAGGGAGATGGAGTCTTGGAAGTAAGCCAAGCTGTGTTCCTTGAATGTGCCACACCCACATGCGATGCCTGCCCCTGCGTCTCATGAACCCCTCACACCATACACCTGAACCCTGTCCCCCCCCATGACCTGTGACTCGCCCCCCTCCCATGCCCTGTATACCTAAGCTGCTCCCTGATTCTCCAAGCTCCCTCACCCCGCCCCCGAGGACCTACATGTGCACACCACCTCCCCACTCTCCCAAACCCAAGCACATGCACACTTACATCCTGCCCACCCCAGCACCCACACATCCATGCTACATCTCATCGACCCCTGCACCCTACCCCCATCCCCCATGCATGTGTGCAGCCCGACCCTGCCCCACCTGCCCTGACCTCCATGCCCCTCACCCCTCACCCTGAGACCCAAGAGCCCCACGGTCCACGTGTGCACCCTCATGGTACCCCCCCCATGTGCCTCCCTCTATGCCCTGCTTTTGTGTCCCTTGTGCCATGCCCTGTCCCTGCATTCCAAGGCCTGCTTGAGCTGCACCTCACCCCTACAGCCCCCAAGCTGCCCCTTCACAACCCTGTGCTCTGCAATCCCAAAGCTCCCAGACACCAGCATGTCACCCCGGACCTGTGCCTATCCTATGTGCAACTTGTCACCATACCACTATGCCCCACCCCATGCCCCACATCCTATCCCATAAAAACAAAATTTTAGACTAAAGGATATCAACTTCCATTGTAACCCTATCAAGATAATTAGGTGCTTCAAAGGCAACAGAAAATCACAAAGTGTATGAAGATGCAGATAGATATAGCCCAGCCTAATGACCAAATACCAGAGGAGACACAAACTTTGGAACAACTAATCAAAGATGTTTGTATAACTCTACTAAATAAAATGAATGGGGGCAGTGTGACAGTGGCTCGGTGGCAGAATTCTTGCCTGCTGTGCTGGAAACACAGGTTTGATTCCTGGTGCCTGCCCATGCCAAAAAAAAAAGAATAGTTAGCTAATGACATAAAGGAGATCAAGAAGACATTAGAAGAGCAAAAATTGAAAGAAATTTTGAAAATTTGAAAGAATAAATAGAAAAATAGCAGGTATCACAGATATTAAAGATGCTGTAGGCCAAATTAAAAATACACTAGAGATAATGCAACAGTAGGTTTGAAGATGTAGAAGAAAGAATAAGCGAAATAGAGGACAAGACAACTGATTTCAAACACACAAAAGCACAAATCCGAAAAAGATGAAAAAATTTGAATTGAATTTAGGGAAATGGTGGACAAAATGAAGTGCAGAAATATGAGAATAATTGGTGTCCCAGAAGGAGAAGAGAAGACTAAAGGGTTAGGACCTTTAGTTGAAAATATAATGGGGGAAAACTTCCCAACCCTTATAAAAGACATAAATATGAAATCAAAGAAGCCCAATGAACCTCAAATAGAATAAATCCAAATAGGCCTACTCCAAGACACATACTAATCAGTCTGTCAGATGTTGAAAAAGAAGCAGAAAATCCTGAAAGTGGCAAGAGAAAAACGATCTACTACATCCGAAGGAAGCCACATAAGACTCAGTTTGAAATACTCAACAGGCACCATGGACGCGAGAAGGCAATGGTATGATATATTTAGAAGGACTTCCAGCCAAGAATTCTGTGCCCAGGCAAATTATCCTTCAAAAATGAGGGAGATAGGGTGCATGTGTGGTTCAGTGGTAGAATGCTCACCTTTCATGTAGAGACCCAAGTTCAATTCTCAGATCATGCACCTCCTCCCCCTCCCCCCCCCCCACAAAAAAAGAAAAGTGAGTGAGACAATATATCCTAGAGTAATTTGGGCAGTGAATAAAGAAGTATTTGTCAAGTCCCTTTGGGGTACTGGGAAGAAAGAAGGAAATATTCAACCTCTCCATTTGGGAATTCCTGATATTTTTGCAAGCAGTGGGGACAACCAAATCAATATGCTGGGCCCTGGAATTGGGGTTTGTTCCTATGAAACATTCCTCCAAAGGAAAAGCTAAGCCTACTTAAAATTATCCCTAAGAGTCAACACAAAGAACCTGTTGTTGCTCAGATGTGGCCTCTCTCTCTAAGCCAAATTGGCAGGTGAAATCACTGTGCCACCCGCCTCCCCGACATGGGACATGACTCCTAGGGGTGTAAATCTCCCTGGCAATGTGGGAAAGGACTCCTGGGATGAACTGGGATGCAGCATCGTGGTATTGAGAAAGCCTTTTTGACCAAAAGGGGGAAGAGTGAAATGAGACAAAATTAAGTTTCAGTGGCTGAGAGATATTAAGCACAGTCTAGAGGTTATCCTGGAGGTTATTCTTATGCATTATATAGGTATCCATTTTTAGTTTATGGTGTATTGGAGTGGCTGGAGGGAAGTACTTGAAATTATTGAGTTGTGTTCCAGTAACCTTGATTCTTGAACACGATTGTATAATGATACAGCTTTTACAATGTGACTATGTGATGTGAAAACCTTGGGCCTGCTGTTCCTTTTATGGAGGGTATGGACAGATGAGTAAAAAAAATATGGATAAAAAAATAAATAATAAGGGGGATAATGGGTAAAATAAATTGGGTAGATTGAAATACTAGAGATCAGACTTTCAGGAAGCTTCAGAGCAGAGTGGAGTGAGTTCACTCCTGCTCCGTGAAACAAGATAGGAGATGGGGAGAAAATGCCCAGGACTGCAGGTCCCAGGGTGTAAGTAAGCTAAAGGGCCTTTAGGTAGTTTTGGGGAGGAGAGCATCGTGGACTGGGGGAAAGTGAGTGAGACAGGTGACCAGGATCCCCACCGGGCTGGGGAGTTGCGATAGGAGGGAACTGATCCTCCTCAGCTCCAGCCTGCTGGAGAAACCTCCCCACATGGTTGCAGTGGACAGTGCCCATTGGGGGGTCTGGAGGCAGATAATCATCCACCAAGGGGGAGGCCTCAGGGTGGAGGGAGTGATGACCTGGTCGGGTGCTGTAATAGCTGGCCTGCAGTTGCATTGTCTGGCAGTCCCACCAGTTCTGCAGATCAGCTGATCAGCTGATCCCCCACACATTGGTCGGCTCCCCAGTCACTCTGGCAGAGACCCGCAGGCCAGCTACCCTTGGTGCAGCAGCTACCCTGGTGAGCACGCCAGCCTCTAGTAGCTCAGGCTAGGAGGGGTGGGGCTGAGGAAGGAAACTCAAGTGGCCATTTGTTGGGGAGAAGGGGTAAGTGCAGGCAAGCCAACTCCCAATTTGCCTAGGTCTTCATTTTTATTCTTAATACTCTTTTTTTAGTTCCCCCCCCCCTTTTTTTTTTACATTTTTTTTACATGGGCAGGCACCGGGAATCGAACACGGGTCCTCGGGCATGGCAGGCAAGCATTCTTACCTGCTGAGCCACCGTGGCCCACCCTTTAGTTTCCCCTTTTAAAACATATTCTTTCTATGCATTTTTATTAGTATAGAATTGTCCTTTCCATTATTAAAAAAATTTTATAGATATATTATTATATTTTTAGTCTTTATTTTCCATTTTTTTCACATATTTAAAAAAATATTTTATTGTAAACAACAAATAAGCATACAAACATTCTTGACATACAAACATTCTTGACATGGTTACAATTAATGACTCACAATATCATCGCATAGTTGTATATTCAACACCATCACATATTATTTTTATTATTCCATTTCATTTATTTTATTATTACTGTTATTATTTTTCTCTTAAATTTTTTCTCCTGCTAGGCACCAACCTGACTTCACTCCCAGTATATCCTGGGATGTCTCGTTTTGATTCTGGGGCCTACTATTGTTGGGTGTATTTTGTTGTGGTTCTTATTATTGTGTTTCATATTTTTATTATATTCTTTTTTTTTTCTTTTTTGTGCATAGGCTGGGAGTTGGGTCTGGGTTCCTGCCTAATGGGCAGCTATTCTGCCACTGGAGTACCCATATACCCCAGCCTAGCTTCTAATAGACCCTTACGTTAAATTGTATTCTCTACATGAGATCTGGACCTTGATTTGGTGGAGAATAACTGACAAAGTTCAGAAGGAAACATTCAGCAAAAACTAAGTAAATACAAAACTTTAGAACAGTGAAGGAAAGCAACTTGCAAAACGACCATATCTAGATAATCAAATGCCCCGAACACAACAGAGAGTCACAAAACACACAAAGATCCAAGCAGAAATGGCCCAACCAAACAACCAAATCAAAATTCCAGAGGGGACACAGAATGTAGAACAACTACTCAGGATATTTATAAAGAAACAAAGGATATCAGGAAGATACTAGAAGAACATAAAGAAGGATTTGGGAAGTTAAATAGAAAAATGGCAGAGCTCACAGAAATGGAAGGTACAGTAGACCAAATAAAAAATATACTGGAGACACACAATAGCAGATGCAAAGAAGCAGAAGGAAGAATAAGTGAGCTAGGAGATAGAACAATAAAACTAGCATGCACAAAAGAACAAATGGAGGCCATGGTAGCTCAGCAGGCAGAGTTCTCACCTGCCATGTCAGAGACCCAGGTTTGCCTCCCTGTGCCTGCCCATAAAAGAAAAAAAAAAGAACAAATGGCAAGAAAGATGGAAAAAATGCAACTGGATCTTAGGGAAATGATAGACAAAAAGAGGCACACAAATATGAGAATTATTGGTGCCCAGAAGAAGAAGAAAAAAGTAAAAGGGTTGGGAAAGTTAGTGGAAGATATAATCGGAGAAAACTTCCCAACACTTATAAAAGACATGAATATGCAAATCAAAGAGGTCCAGTGAACTCCAAATAAAATAAATCTGGGCAGGTCCACTCCAAGATGCATACTAATCAGACTGTCAGGTGTTGAAGAGAAACAGAAAGTCCTGAAAGCAGCATGAGAAAAACAATCTCCTACATACAAGGGAAAATACATAAGACTTGACTTCAGGCTACACAACAGGCACCATCAAAGCAAGAAGGCAGTGGTATAATATTTTTAAGATCCTGAATGAGAAAGGCTTTCAACCAAGAATTCTTTATCCAGCCAAGTTATCCTTCAAAATTGAGGGAGAGATTAACATCTTCAAAGACAAAGAAAGATTAAGAGAACTAGTCAACAAGAAACAGGCCCTACAGCAAATACTAAAGGGAGCCCTGTCAGCTGATAAAAACAAAAGACAGAAGAGGGAGGTCTGGAGGAGGGCACAGAATTGAAGAATATGAGTAAAGGTAATTTAGAGGAAAAGAGAGAGAGAGAGAAGGAAAATAATATCCAGATCTGACAAAAACTAAAGGACAAGATGGTAGAGTCAAGAACTGCTTTTACTGTAATCACTTTGAACGTTAATGGACTAAACTCGCCAGTTAAAAGATACAGACTGACAGAATGGATCAAAAAACATAATCCATCTATATGCTGTTTACAAGAGATGCATCTTAGACTCAAGAACACTGTTGGATTGAAAGTGAAAGGATGGAAAAAGATCTTCTATGCAAGTTGTAACCAAAAGAAAGCAGGAATAGCTATACTAATAGCAGACAAAATAGACTTTAAATGTAAAGATGTCATAAGAGACAAAGAAGGACACTACATATTAATAAAAGGGACAATGTGTCAGGAAGAAATGACTATCATAAATGCATATGCTCCAAAGTATATGAGGCACATACTGGAAAAACTGAAGGGAGGTATAGACATATCAACAGTAATAGTGGGAGACGTCAATGCACCACTATCCACTATAGATAGATCCACCACACAAAGAATCAACAACAACAACAACAACAAATAGAGAACCTAAGCAATAAGGTAAATGAATTAGATCTAATAGACATATATAGATCATTACATCCCCAAACACCAGGGTACACATTTTTCTAGCATATTTGGAACATTTTCCAAGATAGATCATATAGTGGGACATAAACTGAGTCTCTATAAATTTAATAAGATTGAAATTATCCAAAGCACTTTCTCTGATCACAACAGAATCAAGTTGGAAAGAAATAATCACCAAAAAAACAGAGCTTACATAAATATATTGAGATAAAACAACACACTCTTAAATAATCAGTGGGTCAAAGAAGAAATTGCTAGAGAAATTGGTAAATAACTGGAGACAAATGATAATGAGAATACACCATATCAAAACTTATGGGATGTAGCAAAGGCAGTGCTGAGAGGGAGATTTACTGCCCTAAATGCCTCTATTAAAAAAACAAGAATGAGCAAAATTTGAGAATTTAATAGCTCACCTGGAGAATTTAGAGAAAGAACAGCAAATCAACCACAAAGCAAATAAAAGAAGAGAAATAATAAAGACAAAAGCAGAAATAAACAAACTGGAGAACAATAAAACAATAGAAAGAATCAACAAAACTAAAAGTTGGTTCTTTGAGAAAATTAATGAAATTGATGGCCCCCTGGTTAGACTAACAAAGAAGAAAAGAGGAGCACAAATAAATAAAATCATAAATGAGAGGGGGGCTGTTACAACAGATCATAAAGAAATTTTAAAAATCATAGAATATTATGAACAACTATATGCCAACAAAATAAACAGCTTAAATGAAATGGACAAGTTCCCAGAAACACAGTGTGCTGGTTTGAAAGGATGTATGTCCCCTAGAAAAGCCATGTTTTAATCTAAATCCCATTTCATAAAGGCAAAATAATCCCTATTCAATACTGTATGTTTGAAACTGTAATCAGATCATCTCCCTGGAGATGTGATTTAATCAAGAGTGGTTGTTAAGCTGGGTTAGGTGATGACATGTCTGAACCCATGTGGGTGGATCTTGATAAGATTCTGGAGTCTATAAAAGAGGAAGCATTTTGGAGAATGAAGAGATTCAGCAAGAGCAGAGAATGCTGCAGCACCAAGAAGCAGAGAGTCCACGAGCCAGCAACCTTTGGAGATGAAGAAGGAAAATGCCTCCCGGGGAGCTTCAAGAAACCTGAAACCAGGAGAGAAAGCTAGTAGATGATGCTGTGTTTGCCATGTGCCCTTCCAGCTGAGAGAGAAGCCCTGACTGTGTTCGCCATGTTCCTTCTCACTTCATCAGCCTTCTTGAACTAAGGCATCCTTCCCTGGATGGATACCTTTGATTGGACATTTCTATAGACTTGTTTTAATTGGACCATTTTCTTGCCCTTAGAACTGTAAACTAGCAACTTATTAAATTACCCTTTTTAAAAGCCATTCTGTTTTCTGGTATATTGCATTCTGGCAGCCAGCAAACTAGAACACATGGGAATTACCTATACTGACTCAAGAAGAAATAGAAAATCTCAACAAACCAATTACAAGTAAAGAGATCCAATCAGTCATTAAAAATCTCTGCCCCTACCCCAACAAAAATCCCAGGACCAGATGTCTTTACAGGAGAATTTTAGCAAACATTTCAAAAAGAACTATTGCCAATCCTGCTCAAACTTTTCCAAAAAATTGAAAAAGGAATGCTACCTAACTCATTTTATGAAGCTAACATCACTCTAATACCAAAATCAGATAAAGATGATACAAGAAAAGAAAACTGCAGACCAATCTCCCTAATGAACATAGAAGCAAAAATTCTTAACAAAATACTATCAAATCATATCCAATGCCACATTAAAAGAATTATACATCATGATCAAGTGGGATTCATACCAAGAATGCAGGGGTGGTTCAACATAAGAAAACCATTCAACATAATACAGCACATTAACAAATTAAAAGGGAAAAAAATCACATGATCATATCAATTAATGCTGAAAAAGCATTCAACAAAATTCACCATCCTTTCCTGATGAAAACACTTCAAAAGTTAGATATTGGGCAGGCCACAATGGGCTCAGCAGGCAGAATTCTCACTTGCCATTTTTCAAAAAAAGAAAAATGAAAAAGAAAAAGTTAGGTATTAAAGGAAACTTTCTCGATATCATAAAGGGCACATATGAAAAACCCAAAGTCAGCATCATACTTAATAGTGAGAAATTGAAAGCATTCCCCATGAGATCAGGGATGAGACAAGGATACCCATTGTCACCACTCTTATTCAACATTGTAGTAGAAGTACTAGCTGGAGCAATTAGGCAAGAGAAAGAAAAGGCATCTAAGTAGAAAAGGTAGAAGTAAGATTTTTATCATTTGCAGATGACATGATCCTATACTTAGAAAACCTTGAGAAATCTACAGCAAAACTACTTGAGCTTACAAATGAATTCAGCAAAGTGGCAGGATATAATGTTGTGGGGCGCACCGAAAGAGAGACCACATAATTCAAAACTGCAAACCAATTTGGAGTCTTTATTAGCTGGCCAGTGACTGCCTCAGAAACTTCCAAGAAGGAAGATTCAGAGAGCAGTCCCCAGAGGTTTCCAAGGTGTGCTTATAAAGGCTAAAATCATGTTGTGGTTTTGCAGTTGCTAGCAAGCAAGTGTGTCATAGAAGCAGAAAAACGCTGTTAGCTGTTGCCAAAACACATCCCATTCCCTCAGTTCCTTAACATCGGTTATTGTTTAACTCTTGGGGACATTCCACCCCAATGTTGTGGGGACTTTCCCTGCTTGGGCCTGATTGATTGCTCCTGGCCCGCCACAATAAGATTAATGTACAAAAATCAGTGATGTCTCTATACACATACAATGACCTATCTGATCAGGTCTCAGATAGGTCAGTTTTTTTCACTAAGGAAAAAATTCCATTCAGAATAGTGACCAGAAGAATTAGGCATCTAGGAATAAGCCTAGCCATGGATGTCAAGGATTTATACGCAGATAATTACAAAAAAACTGCTAAAAGAAATAAAAAATGACCTAAATAGATAGAAAGATATTCCATGCTCATGGATAGAAAGGTTGAATATCATCCAGATGTCAGTTCTACCCAAACTGTTCTAGAGATTCAATGCAATACCAATAAAAATCACAACAATCTACTTTGTAGACTTGGAAAAATTGGTTATCAAATTTATATGGAAGGGAAAGAGACCTTGAATAGCTAAAGATATCCTTAAAAAGAAGAGTGAGCTGGGAGGTCTATCACTTCCTGACTTTAAAGCTTTCTGTAAAACTATGGGGATCAAAACAGCATGGTACCGGTGCTCAACAACAAAAGAACAAAAAACCCAATTATAAAATGGGCAGAAGAAATGAATAGGCACTTTTCTGAAGAGCAAATACAGATGGCTAAAAAGCATATGAAGAGCTGCTCTTCATTGGCTATAAGGGAAATGCAAATTAAGACCACGATGACATATTACCTCACACCTATAAGAATGGCTACTACTAAGCAAACAGGAAACTATAAATGTTGGAGAGGATATGGAGAAATTGGAACACTTATTCACTGTTGGTGGAAATGTAAAATGGTTCAACCACTATGGAAGTCAGTTTGGTGATTCCTCAGAAAACTAAATATTGAGTGCCCTATGATCTGGCAATACCAATACTCGGTATATACCTAGAAGAGTTGAAGGCAGTGGCATGAACAGACATTTGCACATCGATGTTCGTAGCAGCACTATTCACAATTGCCAGGAGATGGAAACAATCCAGGCACCTATCAACAGGTAAATGGATCAACAAAATGTGGTATATATGTCTTAATGTTTGTTTGTCAAGATTTACAATGAAATGTGGTATATATGTATGATGGAATATTATGAAGCATTTAGATAAAGTGATGTCCCAAAACATATGACAACGCGGATGAATTTTGAGGACAAAATGAAATAAGTCATACACAAAAGGACAGATACTGTGTGATTTCGTTATTATGACTCTGATAAAGCTGCCAATCTTTTGGAGCAGCTAGAGGGAAAAATCTGAGATGAGGGCATGGTAGCACATGACAAACTCTGGGAACTGTCTGTAGCTGCTTATTGAAGTGTGCTTTTAAAATAACTGCTTTTTCCCCCCTTTCTTTTCTTTGTGTGTGTGTATATATATATATATATATATATATATATATATATATATATGTTATATTTTACAACAAAAAAGGTAATTAAAAACTATAGGCAGTTATAATAATATTAAATCAAATAAATTCCTGAAATAAAAAATTTAGTAACAGATCATTACTATAGCAAAGTTGATATTTGTAATAACTTTTTACTTGATATTTTGAGAACACACAGTTTTGATAGTTAATCAAATGGTATTTAAGACAGTGCTTAATATTTTGAATTTAAGAAACTCTGATATCTGTATCTATAGATTTTTCCTTCCTTGCTTTTATTTTAAATTGGTTTATGAAACATATTGTACCAACATGTTTTATGATGATTACTTAGAGTTTTTAAAAATATGCCTATGGATATGCTAATTAAGATATCCATTTTTAGGTGGTTAAGATTTTCATATGTGAATTGTAAAAATATTTGTATCTTCATATTTTCCTGAAATCGGGAAAATATTCAGTAACATAGGTCATTAGTATAGCAATGCAGATATTTGTAAGAATGTTCTACTTCATATTTTGAGAACATTTACAGTTTTGATAGCTGATCAAATGGTATCTAAATTAGTGTTTAATACTTAGAATTTAAGAACTTTGCTACCTGAATTTGTAGATTTTTCTTTGTTGTCTTAATTTTAAATTGGTTTATGAAACTTACTGCACAAACTCAGGCTTTACAATGATTATATGGATATTTATTTAAATGTACCTATGGTTAAACTAAGATATTCACTTTTGGTGGTTCTAATTATATTGTTTGTTTTCTTAAATAAAAAACAAAAAGAAATTGAAAAACTAAAAAAATGAAAATAAAGTCTTGTAAAAAAAATTAAAAAAAAATGCTAGTGATCAATGAGGAAGGTGGTTAGCGGTGTGATATTAGGAGCTTTTTCTCTTTATTTCTTTCTCTGGAATGATGCAAATGTTCTAAAAATGATCATGGTGCTGAATATTACAACTATGTGATGATATTGTAAGCCATTGATTGTACACCGTGTATGGACTCCATTGTGTGAAGATTTGTTAATAAAAATATTAAAAAAAAATAAAGAATAAAAAGAAAAAAAGAGGAGGTGCAAGGTTCGTTCAATGGTAGAATTTTCACCTGCCATGCAGGAGACCTGGGTTCGATTCCTGGCCCATGGACTTCCCCAAAACAAAAAACAAACAAAGCAAACAAACAAACAAAAAACAAATTCAGCAAATGGTGCTGCAATATGGAGATATTTTCATGGAAAAAGAATGGAATTTGACCCCAGTCATACACATACAAAAAAAAAGAAAAGAAAAAAGTGAGGGAAAGATTAAAATTTTCACAGCAAACAAATGCTGAGAGAATTTAAAATAAGAAACTGGCCCTTCAAGAAATACTAAAGTGAGGTCTGGAGGAGGTCACAGCATTGAAGAGTACCAGTAAGGGTAACTTAAAGAATAAAAAGAGAAAGAGGTAAATGAATATATAGATCTGTGAAATAAAATCCTAAGGATAAGATGGTAGATTCAAGAAATGTCTTTACAATAATAACTTTGAATATTAACAGACTAAACTCACCAATTAAAAGACATAGATTGGCAGAATAGGTTAAGGAATATGATCCAACTCCAAACTGCTTACGAGAGACTCATCATAGACCCAAGGATACAAATTGATTGAAAGTGAAAGGGTGGAAAAATATGTTCCATGTAAGCTGTAACCAAAAGAAAGCAGGAGTAGCTATATTAATATCAGACAAAATAGACTTTAAATATAAAGACATCATAAGAGACAAAGAAGGACACTACATTTTAATAAAAGGGACAATTCACCAAGAAAAAATAACAATCATGTTTATGCTCCCAATCAATGAGCTCCAAAGTACATGAGACAGACATTGGCAAAACTGAAGGGAGTGAAAGATGTTTCAATAATAATAATAGGAAACTTCAATACATCACTGTCTCTATAGATAGAACAACCAGACAGAAGACCAAGAAGGAAATAGACAAAGTAAGCAACTTGATAAATGAGTTAGACCTGACATATATAGGTCATTACACCCCAAAATGCCAGGATATACATTCTTCTCTAGTGCTCATGGAACATTCTCAAGGCTAGAACATTCTCGAGTCTGGAGCACAAAACAGGTCTTCAAAAATTTAAAAAGAATGAAGTTATTCAAAGCACTTTATCTGATCACAATGGAATGAGGCTGAAAATCAATAACCACCAAACAATGAGAACTTTCAGAAATATATGGAGATTAAATAACACACTCTTAAACAACCAGTGGGTTCAAGAAGAAATTGCTAGAGAAATTGGTAAATATCTGGAGATGAATGAAAATGAAACTATGGCATATCAGAACTTATAGGATGCAGCAAAGGCAGTGCTAAGAAAGAAATTTATTGCCCTAAATGCTTATATTAAAAAAGAAGAAAGAACAAAATTCAAGGACTTAATTACTCACCTGGAGGAACTAAAGAAAGAAGAGCAAACTAACTGCAAAGCAAATAGAAGAAAAGAAATAACAAAGATTAAAACAGAATTAAGTGAATTGGAGAAGAAAAGAACAATAAAAAGAATCAACAAAACCAAGAGTTGTGTTCTAGTTTGCTAGCTGCTGGAATGCAATATGCCAGAAACAGAAAGGCTTTTTAAAGGGGGAATTTAATGAGTTGCTAGTTTACAGTTCTAAGGCCAAGAAAATGTCCCAATTAAAACAAATCTATAGAAATGTCCAATCAAAGGCATCCAGGGAAAGATACCCTGGTTCAAGAAGGCTGATGAAGTTCAAGGTCTCCCTCTCAATTGGAAGGGCACATGGCAAACATGGCATCATCTGCTAGCTTTCTATCCTGGCTTCCATTCATGAAGCTCCCCAGGATGTGTTTTCCTTCTTCATCTTCAAAGATCATTGTCTAGTGGTCTCTGCTTCTCATGGCTATGTCATTCTGCTCTCTCAGAATCTCTTGCATTCTCCAAAATGTTTCCTCTTTTATAGAATTCCAGTAAGCTAATCAAGACCCACCCAAATGGGTGGCAACATGTCTCTACCTAATCCACTTGTGGAGTTGAACAACCACTCTTGATAGGGTTACATCTCCAGGGAGGTGATCTAATTACAGATTCAAACATACAGTATTGAATAGGGATTATTCTGCCTTTGTGAAATGGGATTTTGACTAAAACATGGATTTTCTAGGGTACAAATGTCCTTTCAAACCAGCATATTCCTCCCTCTGGACTCTAAAAAGGACACATTTTCCCCATATATAAAATACACTAATTTCATAACAGTATCAGAAATCCTTAAACCATTTCAGTAGCAATATACATGAGATACAAAGTTAGAAATGTATGAACTCCTATCAAAGTTAGTTACAGTCATAGTCTGTTCTAAGGCAAAATTATTCTCTGGCTCTGGACATGTGAAATTCAGAACAAGTTATTTGTTGCCAACATACAAAGGGAGAACAGTCATGGGATGCATATAGGGAGGAAGGGACACAGGGGAAACTGGACCCATACAGTTTCAAAACCTGCAGGGCAAAGTCCAATAGATATCAAAGTCTGAGAGTCATTTATCTTTGGGGCTTTAGAAAGTATCAGTCCCATCCTTTCCAAGGGCCTATGCAGAGGCCTGCCTCTCTCCAAATGCAACATTGGGGGACATTGGGGAGACCACCTTTATCTTGGCTCCACCCTCTCCAAGGATAGGGGCTGCACCCGGGCTCTCTGTCATCTCTGGGGCACACGCTCATCCCCTCCATGTGGTGGTAGCCAGGTTCTCCCCAAACCCCAAGGAATGTGCTCCACCCTCTCCAAGGACTGAGGTGGCATGACTCTTCCACTGCAACGAAGTAAAAGGCCCATCCTCTGCCTTCGGGGCAAACTCATCCTCTCCACGGGCTTAGGTGTGTCTGCTCTCCTTGCCCAAGGCTTCTTAACTTCAGACCTTGACCTCCATGGTTTTGCCTCTGAAGTTATTTTCCCTCCAATGTGTCCCTTCTCTGAACCCCCCAGTCCAGAATGGCAGTGGCTCTGTTTATACAAGTCCCACAGCACTCTTGTTGGCTTTCTCTTCAGTAGCCTTGGATCATGCCCATCAGACATAAGGAGTTTCCACAAATCCTTCCTGTATAACTCCATGTCCAATCCTGACTTTCTCTGAAATAGCTGACTGATCTCACATTTGGCCAATACCTCATGTGGGGCACTATTCTCTGGGGTCTCCCTTTCTGGAAGCCCAGAATTTTCCAGAATATCCCTTTCTAGTTTCTTTGTACCCAAGAGTACAGTTCTCAGTTTATCTCTTTCCTGTCGCATTTCACTATAAGCTGTCAGGAGAAACCAGGCTGCACTTTTGTAATTTAATTTGGAGATCTCTTCTGCTAAATATCCAAGTTGATGGCTTTTAAAATTAGCCTTCCAACCAAAGCCACTCATCAATTTTGCCAGATTATCTGCAATTCTAAAGTAAGGCTTGCTTTCCTTCCGGTCTATAATAGCACTACCTCATTTCTGTCTAAGGCTTTATCAAAAGTGTCTTTAGAGTCCACATTCTGCCAACAGTCTCTCCAAAGCATTCTAGGCCTTCTCTATGAAGCTTCTCACAACTCTTCCAGAGTCTTCTCCTTATTCATTTAAAAAGCCATTCCAACATGTTTGGCATTTGCAAACCGCAGCAGCACCCCACTCTTGGTACCAAAATCTGTTCTAGTTTGCTAGCTGCCGGAATGCAATATACCAGAAACAGAATGGCTTCTAAAAGGGGAAATTTAATAAGTTGCTAATGTACAGTTCTAAGGCTGAGAAAATGTCCCAATTAAACAAGTTTATAGAACTGTCGAATCACAGGCATCCAGGAAAAGATATCTTGATTCAAAAAGGCGGATGAAGTTCAGGGTTTCTCTCTCAAGTGGGAAGGCACCCAGTGGACATGGTCAGGGTTTTTCTCTCATCTGGAAAAACACATGGTGAACATGGTCAAGGTACCTCTCTCATCTGGAAGGGCACATGGTGAACATGACGTCATCTGCTAGCTTCTTCTCCTGGCTTCCTGTTTCATGAAGCTCCCAAGGAGGCATTTTCCTTCTTCATCTCCAAAGGTCACTGGCTGGTGGACTCAGCTTCTAGTGGCTGTGTCATTCTGCTCCACTCTCTCTGAATCTCTCATTCTCCAAAATGTTTCCTCTTTTATAGGACTCCAGTAAACCAATCAAGACAAACCCAAATGGGTGGAGACACATCTCCCCCAATCCAATTTAATAACCACTCTTGATTAGATCACATCCCCAGGGAGATGATTTAATTATCGTTTCCAGCATACAGTACTGAATAGGGATTAGAAGAAACAGCTGCCTTTACAAAATGGGATTAAGATTAAAAGATGGCTTTTCAAGGGTACATACATCATTTCAAACCAGCATAAATTGGTATTTTGAGAAATTCAATAAATTTCAAGGCTGATGAAGAAAAAGAGAGAGAGGATGCCAATAAACAAAATCAGACATGAGAGGGGCATCATTACCATGGACTCTCAAGAAATAAAAAAATCATAAGAGGATATGAGGAACAACTAACTTCCAACAAACTGAACAACTTTGATGAAATGGACAAATTCCTAACAATACATGAACATGCTACACTGACTCAAGAAGAAATAGAAAATCTCAACAAATGAATCACAAGTAAAGAGATTCAATAGGTCATCAAAAATCTTCCTACAAAGAAAAGCCCAGGGCCAGATGGCTCCATATGGCTATTTTGTAAAACATTCCAAAAAGAACTAACACCAATTCTTCTCAAAATTTTCCAAATAATTGAGGAAAAAAGAACACTGCCTTACTCATTTTATGAAGCTAACATCACTCTAATTTCAAAGTTGGGTAAAAATGCTATAAGAAAGGAAAACTACAGGCCAATCTCCCTAATGAACATAGGTGCAAAAACTCAGCAAAATGCTAGCAAATCAAATCCAACAACACATTAAAAGAATTTTATGCCTCCACCAAGTGGGGTTTATACAAGGAATGCAAGGGTTTTTCTGTATAAGAAAATCAATGTAATACAGCACATTAACAAATTGAAAGGGAAAAATTGCATGATCATCTTGATTGATGTTGAAAAAGTATTAGACAAAATTCAACATTCTTTAATTCAAAAGGTAGGAATTAAAGGCAACTTTGTCAATATGATAAAGGGCAAAAATTAAAAACTCATAGACAGCATTGTACTCAATGATGAGGGAAAGCCTTCCCCTTAAAATCAGGAATGAGACAAGAATGCCTTTTGTCACCAAAATTATTCAATATTGTACCAGAAGTTCTAGCTAGAGGAATCAGGCACAAGAAATAAAGTGCATCCAAATCTGAAAAGAAGAAGTAAAACTTTCATTATTAGCATAATTCTATACATGGAAAATCCTGAGAAATCTAAGACAAAGTTATTTGAATTAATAAATTCAGCAAGGTGGTGGGATATAAGATTAATGTGCAAAAATTATGTAGTGTTTCTTACACAAGCAATGACATAACTGAGGAGTCAATTAAGGAAAAAAATTCAACTAAAAAGAGCAACTAAAAGAATCAAGTATCTAGGAATGAACTTAACCAGGGACGTAAGGACCTGTACACAGAAAACTACATAACATTGCTAAAAAAATCAAAGAAGATCTAAATAGGTGGAAAAACATTCTCTGCTCATGGACAGGAAGGTTAAATGTAGTTAAGATGTCAGTTCTACCCAAATTGATCTACAGATTCAATGCAGTATGAACCAAAATTCCAACACCCTACTTTAAAGACTTGGAAAAGTTAGTTACCAAATTCATTTGGAAAGGAAAGAGACCTTTTCTTTGAAAATAACCTAAAATATTTTTAGGCTGAAAATAACCTAAAAAAGAAGAAAAAGTGGGAGGATGAACACTTCCTGATTTCAAAGCTCATTATAAAGCCACAATGGTCAAAACAGCATAGTAGTGGCACAAAGATAGAAGTATTGACCAATGGAATCAAACTGAGAGTGTAGAAATAGACCACCAAATCTAAGGTCAACTGATTTTTGACAAGGTCCCCAAATCCTCTGAACTGGGACAAAATAGTCTTTTCAATGAACGGGCATAGGAGAACTGGATATCAATAACTAAAAGAATGAAAGAGGACCCTTACTTTACATCCTATATAAAAGATCAAAGACCTAAATATAAGAACCAGTACTATAAAACTCTTAGAAGAAAATATAGGGAAATATCAAGACCTAGTAATAGGAGGCAGCTTCCTAAACTTTACACCCAAAGCACAAGCAATGAAGAAAAAATAGATAAATGAGAACTCCTCAAAATCAAATGTTTTTGTACCTCAAAAACTAGGAAGTAAGCCAAGCTGAGTTCCTTGGATATGCTGCCCTCACCAGCACAATCCACAACCCATGACTACCCCACACCCCACGCGTCTGAACCCTGTCAACCACCCCCTCCCCCACCGCACCCCCCACACCTGCCCCAGCCCAACCCACCTCTTCTGCACAAATGCAGTCTTGCCCTGTCCCTCCCAAGACACACCTCCCCCTCCCAGCCCCCTGAAGGCTGTTGACAGTGCATAAAGGCTGCGGGCACTCACCTTCATACCCAGGGTACACCTCCCCCCCAGGCCCATACTCTCACATAACCCCACCATGTGCCTCCTGAGCTCTGCCCACATGTACATCAGTTTATGGCCCTCCCAGATCCACACATGCACATGGCCCCGAGTCAGGCCCTCCAGCTCTGAGCAAGCACTGACTGGCACAGCCGGACCACACCTGCTCCCAGCCCATGCAGTCACAACCCCAGCCCATTGACCCTGAGCTCTGTGCACACACACACAAGGGCCCCACCTCCCAGACCCACACACCTGCACAGCCACATCCTCCTTGCCACCTCTGGGTACCTATGCATTCGTGGACTGGTTTCTTGACCTCAACACATCACCACATTTGTGCCCCATCCCACACCTGCATCCTGCTCCACATCCATCCTGCAAATACGAAGCTTTAGACTACTAAAGAAAATCAAATTCTAAGGTAAACCAATCAAGATATTTACATGCCACAAAGGCAACAGAAGATCACTAAGCATATCAGGATGCAGACAGATATAGCCCTGCCTAATGACCAAATTAAAACACCAGAGGAAACACAGACATTGGAACAACTAATCAAAGATGTTCATATAACTCTACTAAATAAAATTAATGGGATGGCTAATGACATAAAGGAGATGAAGAAGACACTAGAAGAACATAAAGAGGAATTTGAAAGAATAAATAGAAAAGTAGGAGATATCACAGAGATTAAAGATGCTGTAGGCCAAATAAAAAATATATGAGAACACATAGCCCCAGATTTGAAGAGATAGAAGGAAGAATAAGCAAACTAGAGGACAGCACAACTGATTTTGAACACTCAAAACAGCAAATGACAAAAAAGATGGAAAAATTTGAATTGGATCTTAGGGAAATAATGGACAAAACAAAGCACAGAAATATAAGAATCGTTGGTGTCCCTAAAGGAGAAGAGAAGAGTAAAGGGTTAGGAAGAGTAGTCAAGGATATAATGGGGGAAAACTTCCCAACCCTTATGAAGGACATGAATATGTAAATCAAAGAAACTGAACAAACTCCAAATTGAATAAATCCAAATAAGCCTACTCCAAGACACATACTAATCAGTTTGTCAAATGTTGAAGAGAAGCAGAAAATCCTGAAAGCCACAAGAGAAAAACAATCTACTACATACAAGAGAAATCGCATAAGACTGAGTTCAGACTGGCTCTATGGAGGTGAGAAGGCAGTGATATGATATATTTAAGATCCTGAAAGAGAAAGACTTCCAGCCAAGAATTCTATACCCAGCAGAATTGTCCTTCAAAACAGAGGAAGAGGGGGTGTGAGGGCAGTTCAGTGGTAGAATTCTCACCTGCCATGTGGGAGACTCGGGTTTTATTCCTAGCCCATGCACTTCCCAAAACAAACAAGCAAAACAAACACAACATCAAACAAAAACAAAAATTCACCAAACGGTGCTTCAATAAGGGGATACTCACATGGAAAAAGAATGAAATGTGACCCCTGCCATGCAGCATACAAAGGGGGAGAAAAAAAGAAACTGAGGGAGAGATTAAAATTTTCACAGACAAACAGATCCTGAAAGAATTTGTCAACAAAAAGAGCAACCCTACAAGAAATACTAAAGGAAGTTCTGCCAGTTGAAAAAAAAAGACAGATGAGGGAGGTCTGGAGGAGGGCACAGAATTGAAGAGTAGCTCAAAAGTAAGGGAATACATAGAAATGAAGGCAGTTCACTAGTGGGGCTATAAGTGATATTATCATACTGAAGGTGAACATGATTGAAGGGGTTGTATAGACCTATATGTCCCACTAATTGACACTAGAAATATAAATGAGTTCTTGCATGACCTACTTCAAAGGTATGATTCTTGTAAAAAAAGAGTGTTTAAGTCAGGATATAGAGGGAAAAATGCTATTGCATGCTATGGGCTATGTTTAACAGGAAATCATCAGCACTGCCACAGCAACAGCAGGGGTAAATAATGGGGGGAGGGACAAGAGTTAAGGGGAGATTTAGATTTCCTATTTGGCCATGGTGTGTTTATGGGAATAATTAAATTATCTAAAATTGAGGGTGTTGCTGGACTGTGGACTTTGGACATTATGCATAATTCCTAATGAATGCAGGTGGCTGAAGGATGCACTGACTGAGAAGTAGATTGGTGAATGATGTGTATACATATGATCAAATACTGTGCTGCTACAAAAAGGAATGAAGTTTTGAGGCATGCAACACTGTGAATGAACCTGTAGGACATTTGGTGAGGCAAAATAAGCCAGAAACAGAAGAGCAACTATTGTATGGTCTCCTTTAGAAAATGCTTATAATGAAACAGGGACTTAGATTGTAAACTCTTATAGTAGACGCATTTAGTCTGGAGTGGCAATTATTATTTCTGGATTTTGAAAGGCTCTTTTACATATGTATAACTTGGTATTTAGAGATGAGAATGAAGCCGATCAGGTTGTGATTAAGGTAATTCAGAACACAGGAATAAGGAAGACATTGTCTATATTTTTGGAACTTCACCTACATTTTGAGACCAAAGGAAGAAAGGTTCTTTTGTCCAGAACCTAAATTTTCTGCAACACATAATCTAACTCAACCTGTCTGGATAGCTCATTTAAATGATCGAAACCCAGGAAGCCCAGAATAAAAATGAGGGCCTTTAATCCTGTATAGCTTAATGTAATGCCTGGATACATCCTAGAATATATAAAGCAGATAATCAAAAAGTATTGGCAAAGTCCCTTGAGAGATGGGAGAAAGAATATGAAACTGTTAAACTTTACCACTGAGGAAACCCCTGATACTGTGTTAAATTTTAGGGACACCCAATTCAACAGGCCAAGCCCTTGATCTTGAGGCTTGCTGTTGTGAAGCTTATGTAGGTAGCGGAGAAGCTTAGCCTACTTATAGGTATGCCTAAGAGTTACTTCTGAAGGATCTCTTTTGTTTCTCAAGTGGGGCCTCCCTCTCACTAAGCCCAACACTGCAAGTGAAATCACTGCCCTTCCCCCTATGTGGGACATGACATCCAGGGGTGAAAGCCTCCCTGGTGGTGTGGGAGATGACTCCCAGGAATGAGTCTGGCCTTGGCACTGTGGGATCAACAATGCCATCCTGACCAAAAGGAGGAGAAGAATAATAACATATAAGATATCGGTGGCTGAGAGAGTTCAAATAGAGTCGAGAGGCTACTCTCAAGTTTGCTCTTATGCAAGCTTCAGTTAGACATTGCTACCTATTGTAACTTGTGAAACCCCAACCAAAACCAATCCAGCCAATCCTAAAGAACACCTAGGGTAATATATAAGATTCCACAAAGGCTCCATGTACTAGGGTAACTTTCCAGAAACTACAACCTCCAGATGGGTCCCTGGACCAGATAAGTCCTGAAACCTGGAGGGGCCAGCCTTTCCAGAACATCAGCTAGTTCCATCTCCTTACCCCATATTATTGATCGCTCCTTCCAACATGAAAAAGTTAGAATGGGCATAGTCCAAATATCCCTAAAGAGTGGGAGAAAGATCAAAGGTGATGGTGGAGTTATAGAGAAGGTAGGGCTTAACAAATGAGTATGATTGCTGAATCATTATATTGATATTTGTTTTAGTCTCCAGTGTCTTAGAGCAGCTAGAAGTAAAAACCAAAAACTGTGGGATGGTAACCCATACCAAACTCTGAAATCTGTTCTATAGCTAATATGGCAGTGTACTTTGAAATTTATTGCTTTTTTGTAATACGTTATTTTTCACAAAAAAGAAAAGAAAAAGTCGATTGTGATGATAAAAAAATATTTATTCCTCCTAGCCTCCAATGTGTTGAAGGAGCTAGAAGGAAAAATCTGAGATGATGGTATGGTAGCCCATGACAAACTCTAGGCTCTGTAACTACTGTAACTACTTTGTTGAAGAGTGCTTTGAAAACTACTGCTTTTTTTCTTTCTTTGCTTTGTATATACATTATACAATAAAAATTTTTATAAGGCACATGAAGAGATGCTCATTTTCTTAACTATAATGGAAATGCAGATCAAGACTGCAATGAGTTACCACTTCATACCCATAAGAACGGCTACTACTAAACAAAAAAACCTACAAGTGTTGGAAAGGATATGGAGAAATTGGGATACTTATGCATTGCTGGTGGGAATGTATAATGGAACAGCTGCTATGGAAGACAGTATACCGGTTCTTCATAAAACTAAGTATCGAGTTGCCTTATGACCCAAAAATACCAATATTCAGTATATACCCAGAGGAGCTGAAAGCAGTGATGCAAACAGACATTTGCATACTGATGTTCATAGCAGCATTGTTCACAATTGCCAAAAGATGGAAACAATCCAAGTGTTCATCAACAGATAAATAAATTTACAAAATGGGGTGTATACATATGATGGAATATTATGCAGCAATAAGATTAATGACATCCTGAAGCACATATCAAGATGGACGAACCTTGAGGACATAATGCTGAGTGAAATAAGCCAGACACAAAAGGACAGATACTGTATGATTTTGCTTTATGACCATACTAAAGGTAAACTCAGAGGCTTATAATACAAAATATAGAAGATCTAGAGATACACACTAGAGATGGGTGAATGGAGCTAATGTGGTTAAACTTAAATGTAAGGGAATGGAGAATGAGCTGAGACTCAGCATCAAGGGATTGAGAAAACCTTCTGGGCCAAAAGGGGGAAGAGTGAAATGAGACAAAGCGTCCATGGCTGAGAGATTCCAAACAGAGTCAAGAGGTTATCCTGTAGGTTATTTTTACACATTAAGTAGACATCACCTTGTTATTCAAGATGTAATGGAGAGGCTGGAGGGAACTGCCTGAAAATGTAGACTTGTGTTCCAGTAGCCATGATTCTTGAAGATGATTGTATAATGATATAGCTTTCACAATGTGACTGTGTGATTGTGAAAACCTTGTGTCTGATGTTCCTTTTACCTACCTTGTCAACAGATAAGTGAAACATATAGAATAATGGAATAAAAATAAATAATAGGGGGGAAATGTTAAAATAAATTTAGTTTGAAATGCTAGTGATCAATGTAAGGGTTATGGTATGTATAAATTTTTTTCCGTTTTCATTTTATTTCTTTTTCTGAATAGATGCAAATGTTCCAAAAAATGATCATGATGATGAATATGCAACTATGTGGTGATATTGCGAATTACTGATTATATATGTAGAATGGAATAATCAAAATAGGAATGTTTGTATTTGTTTGGTAATTTTTTGGTATTTAAAAAAATAAAATAAAATAATTAAAAAAAACTTAAATGTAAGGGAATGGGTAGAAATGAAGGTAGTTCACTTGTGGGTCTGTAAGTAATATTGCCATACCGAAGGTGAACATGATTGAAAGGGATTATACAGACCCATGTATCACACCAAATTAGCATTACAAATATAAATAAGTTCATGCATGAACTACTTCAAAGGTATGACTCTTGACAAAGAATGTATAATATCAGGGTGTAGAGGGGGAGCTGCTATTGCATGCTATGGGATATGTTCAACAGGAAAACATCAACCAGCAATATCAGGGGTAAATAATGGGTGTGGGAGGCGGGTCAAGAGTTAAAGTGATGTTAGGATTTTTTATTTGGTGAGGATGTATTTATTGGTTATTTTTCTCTTGGGAGCAATGGCAATTGTCTAAAGTTGAGAGTGTTGAGGGACTGTTGACTTTGGACATTATACATAATCTCCAATGGATAGAGGTCGCTGAAGGATACTTTTAGTAGAATGGTGAATGGTACTGTATACATAGGATTTGAATATTGTGCTGCTACACATAGGAATGAAGGATTGAAGTTTTGAGGCATGCAACATTATGAATGAACCTGTGGAACATTATTTGATGTGAAATAAGCCAGAAACAAAAGACCAAATATTGTATGGTCTCATTTAGAAAACACATATAAGAAAATTGGGGGCTAGATTGTAAGCTCTTATAGCAGTCACATTTATCCAGAGTGGTGATTGCTATTTCTAGATTTTGAGAGGCTGTGTTATATATGTGTAACCTGGCGTTTCCTGGAACTTTTGACACCCGTGTGACACCTAAGATTCAGATTAGGAGTTCTGCAGTTCTGAAGGTGAGCAATGCCATATGCAACAACTGTTAAAGAAATTGAAAAAGGAATCAGGCTTAATTAGAGATAAGATTGAACTGATCAGGTCAGTATTAAGGGGTAAGGAAGACAACATCTGTATTTTAGAGACCAAAGGAAGAAAGGTCTATTTTGTCCAGAACTTAAATTTTCTGTAGCTCATAATCTAACTCAACCTGCCTGAATAGATCATTTAAACAACCTAAACACAGGGGGCCCAGAATGGGACTGAGGGCATGTAATTCTATACCACTTAATGTAATGCCCAGATATATTCCAGAATATGTTAAGCAGATAATAAAAAAGTCCCTTGAGGGATGGGAGAAAAAAATAGAGGACATTAAACTTGATCACCAGAGAAACCCTGGATACTGTCACAAATATTAGGGACTCCCAAGTCAATAGGCCAAGCCCTTGATCTTGAGGCTTCCTCTTGTGAAGCTCATTTATATAGCTAAGAAGCTCAGCCTACCTATAGTTGTGCCTAATAGCTACTTCTAGAGCAACATGGGACATGACTCCCAGGGATGAGCCTGGCCTTGGCGCCATGGAATTAACAATGCTGTCCTGACCAAAAGGGGAAAAAGCAGTGTAACAAATAAGGTATCAATGGCTAAGAGAGTTCAAATAGAGTGAAGAGGCTACCCTGGAGGCTACTCTTGGTGCAAGCATCAGGTAGACATTGCTACCTATCATGGTTTGCCAAACCCAACTAAAATCATTCCCGTCAATCTTAACACCTAAGGCTTTATATGATATTCTACAACAGTTCCATGCACTGTGACTACTTTTCAGAAACCTACAACCTCCATCCAGATGGGTTCTTAGGCCAGAGAAGTCCTGAAATGCAGAGGGACCAGCCTGTCCAGAACATCAACTAGTTTCATCCTTCATCCCCCTATCCCATGTATCGACAAAGCCCCTTCCAAAATGAAAAAGTTAGAATGGGTGTAGCCCAAATAACCCTAGAGATTGGGAGAAAGATCAAAGGAAAAGGTGGAATTATAGAGAGGATAAGGTTTAACAAATGAGTATGATTGCTGAATCATTATATTGATATTTATTTTAGTCTTCAGTGTCTTGGAGTAGCTACAAATAAAAATCTAAAATTATGCAGTTGTAATGCATATCAAACTCTGAAATCTATTTTACAAGTAATTGTTGTGATGTGCTTTGAAATCTACTGCTTTTTTGTATATATGTTTTTTTTATTTTTTGCATGGGTAGGGACTGGGAATTGAACCTGGGTTTCTGTCATGGCAGGTGAGAATTCTGCCACTGTGCCACTATTGCCTGCCCTATATATGTTATTTCTCACAATAAAAAAAAGTCTTCACCTGGAACGGCCCAGGTCTGATTCTCCTCATTGATAGTTTTTAATACTTTAATCTTCTTTGCCTGGGCCACCACTTCCTGTGTCTTTGTATGTTTTGTAATCTTTTGCTGAAACCTGGACATTTTGATATTTTAATATCTTATCACTGGACTTTAAACTCTAAGGCATATATTCCTGAAGCTTCTATCCAGCTGATGTTATGAAAAAGCTTCCCTTGAATGTGAGGTGCTAACAAAAACAGAAGGAAAACAATAAACATTTTTTCTCAGTCTTTGCAAATTGACCTGTGAGTGCTCTCCTTAAGGGTTTATTCATACAATAAGTTTAGAGAATAGTTTCAGGACAAAGAATAGGGATCTCCCTGAGCCATTCTGCACGTGCTTCTTTTCTTGGGCATGGACATGGCCCTAGGAATTTCCCCATGTACATGGATATAAATGTTCCATCCTCCAGAGGACACAGTCTCCTTGTGGTCCTGAGCACTGCCTTGTAAATCCTATGGCCAGCAATCATTTCCCCCAGGCAGCCACAACTTAACTCCTCTCTTATGCTGTTGTGTAGGTGAGCTTTGTGATCTGCCTTTTACACACAGAGCAAGCTCTGGGACAGCAAGCATATGATGAGTATCCTGGTTCAGTCCTTAAGGCTGCCACTAGTCAGACTGTGCCAGACATACATGCTCCCAATATGTGCATAACAGTTACCTTGCTCCCTCCAGAACTAGGAACTGAGATTCTGCACTGGGAGCATGAGCTGGCTCCATGCCACGCTGGTCAGGCATGGGGAAGAACCAGCCAGAGCACCACAAGATCCTCCTAGTTTTTAATATAGGCATTTAAGGCGATAAATTTCCCTCCCAACACTGTTATTTTGATAATGTGTTTTCATTTTCATTTACCTCAAGATATTTACTGATTTCTCTTGTAAATTCTTCCTAGACCCACTGGTTGTTTAAGAGTGTGTTATTTAGCCTCCAGATATGTGTGGATTTTCTGGCCCTCTGCCTATTATTGATTTCCAACGTCACTCCATTATGATCTTAGAGAGTGTTTTGTATAATTTCAATCTTTTAAAATTTATTGAGACTTGCTTTATGACCCAGCATGTGGTCTATCCTTGAGAATGATTCATGAGCTCTTGAGGAAAATGTGCATCCTGCTGTTGTGGGGTGTAATGTTCTGTAAATATCTGTTAAGTCCAGTTCATTTATTGTATTATTCAAAATTTCTGTTTCTTTATTGATCCTGTCTAGATGTTCTAACCATTGACAAGATTGGCAAATTGTAGCCTCCAACTATTACTGTAGAAGTGTTTACTTCTCCCTTCAGTGTTGTCACTGTTTACCTCATGTAATTTGGAGCACTCTGGCTCAGTGTATAAATATTTATGATTGTTATGTCTTCTCATTGAATTGTTCCTTTTATTAAGGAATAATTTAATATAGTGTCTTTCTTTGTCTCCTTTAATTGTTTTACATTTGAAGTCTAATTTGTTGGGTATTAGTATACCTACCTCTGCTCTTTTCTGGTTGTTCTTGGATGAAATATCTTTTCCCAACCTTTCACTTTCAATCTAAAGTGAGTCTCCTATAGACAGCATATAGATGGGTCCTGTTTTTAATCCATTCTGCGAGTCTATGTCTTTTGATTGGGGAGTTTAATCCATTAACATTTAATGTTATTACTTTAAAGGCAGTACATCTACCATTTTGTCTTCTGGATTTTATATGTCGTATCTATTCTTTTCTCTTTTTAACTTTACTTATAATCTTCATTTCTACAGTCTTCTCCAGACCTCTTTCTTCGCCTTTTACTGTCTGCCTGCAGTGCTCCAATAGTATTTCTTGTAGAAATAATTTGTGGTCTCTTAGTCACAAATTCTCCCAGTGACTGTTTGTCTGGAAATATTTTAATCCTCCCTCATTTTTGAAGGACAGTTTTGCTGCCATCATTTCTGCTGAGAAATCCATGCATAGTCTTATTGAGTTTCCCTTGTAAGTGATGGATTGTTTTTCTCTTGCTGCTTTCAAAATTCTCTCTTTGTCTTTGACATTTGACCGTCTAATTAGTAAGTGTCTTGGAGTATGTCTATTTGGATCTATTCTGTTTGGGGTATACTGCACTTCTTGGATTTGCAATTTTATGTTTTTCATAAGAGATGAGAAATTTTCAGTGATTATTACCTCACCATTTGTCTTTCTCCTCCTTTTCCCTTTCCTCCTTCTTCTGGGACACTGACAACATGTATATTCATGCATTTCAGGTTGTGATTCAGTTCCCTGAGACCTTGCTCAGATTTTTCCATTCTTTTCCCCATATTTTCTTTTGTGTATCAGATTTCAGATGTCCAGTTTTCTAGTTCACTAATTCTTCCTTCTGCCTCTTCAAATCTATTGTTGTAGGTTTCCATTTTTTTTTTTTTTTATCTCTTCTATTTGACTTTCATTCCCATAAGTTCAGCGATTTGGTTTTTGAAACTTTCAAGTTCTTCTTTATGTTCACCCAAAATGTCCTTTATATCTTCTCTCAGTTCACTGATTTGATTTTTTATGAGATTTTATACGTCTCTTTGAACATCCTGAATAGTTGTTTCAACTCCTGTGTCTCATTTGAAGTGTTGGCTTGTTCATTTGATTGGACCATATCTTGGATTTTCCTTGCATGATTTGTTATTTTTTGCTGGTGTCTAGGTATTTGATGTCCTTAATTAGTCTATTTTGAAGCTTTTTTTCACTCTTTTACTAAGGTTTTCTTGCTAAATGGCTTTGTCTCTATATGTTCTTTGATATTTGGTTCAAATTATTCTAGGCCTCTAGTATGGTTTCTGTTTAACTGATCAGAATTTTTCAGTTCTTGTTTTTCTGTTTCTTGCCCTACCTATACAAAGCCTTTTTTTTTTTTGAGGAGGAGGATCTCCTCAGATATTATTATCAAACTTTCCCAAACCAGACAGGCCCACATCTCAGGAGGAGAGAGTAGCCAGCATCAGTTTTCCCAACAGGTTGTCAGACTTTCCTGTGAAGCTTCTAGACTCTGTGTTTTTCCTGTCCTGCCCAGCATGTGGAGCTTCTCTGCCCACAGATTCCCAACAGCTTAAAGTGATGTGGTGCCTTTAATTCAGCAGATTCTCCCTGCTAGGGGCGTAGTTGAGACAAAGGTGAGGCAGTAGGTGGGTTTTGATTCCTTCTGTTTACCAGCCTCTGGGATGTGAATTCCTTTAAAGAGGGATTCCACTTGGGTTGGATCCTACCCACGTTTTCTTTGGGAAGATATACCCTTTAGGGAATTAACCCTTTTCACCTGACTAGTTACTTTGTCTCTCAGACATGCCTTGCCTGGAACAGCACTGGAGCCTGAGAGTGCTTGCAGTTCTATCTAATGCACCACTAAGAAGTCAAAAGAGAAAGAAAGAAAAAAAAGCAAAAGTGCTTTTCAGAACTGAGCCCAGCTCTTCGGGTTTGCCAATCAAAAGCTTAAGTTGGTATGTGCTCTATCTATCTCCAGGATCTCTGTGCTTCCTTTACTTGGGCCTAGCCCTTTTCCTGTATTTTGTGATGCCCACTCAAAAAGCCCCTGGGTTTGTTTGTTTGTGTGTGTGTGTGTGTGTGTGTGTTTTCTGTCAGCCCTGCCCCTCTCTGCTGGGGCAAAAACTCCTAGTTCCTTTAGTGCTTATTCCAGGTTTATCTGTGCTGAGGGTCTGTTTTCAGTAGTCAAAATCTGTTAATTAATCCCACAATTGGAGCTTGGTTGAACTAACCCCTTGCTGCTAGTAAAGTCTGCTTCCTTTCCCCTTAGGAACCAGCTTGCCATGCCCTTGGAGGGAGGTGTGCAGACATGTGTGGCTTGGGGGATTTACAGGTCTGAGTGGGGTCTCCACCATTCCACCTGGTCCAGACTGGTGTACGCTGTGTGTCTGGTCACTGGTGTTCCCCCAGCAGTTGTTTAGTATCATTCTCGGCTATTTACTATCTGCTCTGGAGGATGAACTAAATTCCACACCTCACTTTGCCTCCATCTAACTCCCTACTGATTGTAAGTAAACTTTTTCTTGATTCAGTGCTTGCCCTATTCCCGCAGCCCTTAACTTTTTTTTGGAGCTTTGAGAAAGATGTTCCTGCCAGTTCTTGTTGGTTTTCCAAAGTGTTTGTGGGTGGATGGAACTCTGAAACTTCCCACTCCACCATCTTGATCAGGGCCCATATATCTTATCTTAAGACCACAATATTAACATCAAGGTAGAGAAGAATTTGATGTAAAAAATATTAAAATGAACAAAGATAAATATAGCCAAAACTATACTCAGGGGTGAAATAAATGAACTAAGCATTTAACTCAACTAATTAAAGAATAGCCCCCAAGGAAAGTAAATGAAAGACCTAAAGGAAACAACAAAACTTGAAGAATTAGAAAAAAAGGAACACATTAAAACGCTAAACAATTTGAAGAGCTAAGTCTTTTAGGAATAAAAAATAAATAATTAGCTATCATAATGAATAAAAAAGAACATCTATTAAAACATAAGAATGACACATGGGGCATGACCACAGATAAGAGAAAATTTAAAAGAATTATGACAATGTTATGTATAGACTGTTCATTAATAAGTTTGAAAATATGATGTCTCATGATATCGACCTAAGAGGATATAAGTTATGGAAATCAACTCAAGAAGAGATAGAAAACCTAAACAGACCAACAAAAGGAATGACATTTACAAACATAGGGGGCCCGACCCTCCCAGCTCTTGCCACTTCCACCTGGGCCTGTGCCCACTGCACTACCCGAGTGGTGCTGCTGCCATAGAACAAGCCATCTGCTTCGCCAAGGCCTTCCTGGAGGTCATCATCACCTCCGCCATCTCCAAGACGGCCATGGCCCCCATCAAGTAGGTTGAGCTGCAGCTGTAGGTACAAATGCCAGTAAACAGATCGCCGCTGACAAACAGTACAAAGGCTTTGTGGATGTACAGTCTGCATTCCAAAGGAGCAGGGTATCCTCTCCTTCTGGAGGGGTAACTTGGCCAACACCATCTGCTACTTCCCCACCCGAGTCCTCAACTTTGTTTTTAAGGGTAAGTATAGGCAGGTTGAGCTGGTTTGAATCTGTGGTGGACCTCAGAAAAGCCATCTCCTTTAATCCTCATTCAATATTGCTGGGTGGGAGCATTTTGATTGTTCCTGTGGAGATGTGACCCATCTGATTGTGGGTGGTAACTTTTGATTAGATGATTTCCATGGAGGTGTGTCTGCACTCACTGAAGGTGGAATTGCTTACCGGAATCCTTTAAAAGAGGAAACATTTTGGAGAGAATCCCTTTTTGTAGAGCCACGAGAAAGCCAGCAGATGACACCATTTTCGCCATGTGCCCTTCCAGCTGAGAGAGAAATGTTGAATGTCGTCGGCCTTATTGAACCAAGGTATCTTTCCCAAGATGCCTTAAATTGGACATTTCTATAGACTAGTTGTAATTGGGACATTTTCTCAGCCTTAGAACTGTAAACTAGCAACTTACTAAATTTGCCTTTTTAAAAGCCGTTCTGTTTCTGGTATATTGCATTCAGGCAGCTAGCAAACTAGAACACAAGTGTTTCTGGGAAGTATGGACAAGCACATATAGTTCTGGAGGTATTTTGCTGGCAACCTGGCCTCTGGTGGGGCAGCTCAAGCCATTTCTCTTTTCTTCATCTACTCACTGGATTTTGCTAGAACCCATTTGGTAGCTGATGTTGGGAAATTTGGCACAGAAAGATAATTCAAAGGCCTGGAAGATTGTCTGGTGAAGATCACAAAGTCTGATGGCTTCCAAGGCCTGTACCAGGGCTTCAGTGTCTCTGTGCAAGGCATCGTCATCTACAGGGCAGCCTATTTTGGCATGTATGATACAACCAAAGGATGCTCTCTGACCCCAAGAACACACACATTGTGGTGAGCTGGATGATCACCTAGACCATGGCAGCTGTGGCTGGCATGACCTTCTACACCTTCAACACCATGAAGCAGCGGTTGATGATGCATCTGGGCACAAGGGAGCTTATGCTCTATATATTGACTGTTGATTGCTGGAGGATGATTTTCAAAGATGAAGGTGGCAAAGACTTCTTCAAGGGTGCATGGTCCAATGTTCTAAGAGGCATGGGTGGAGTCTTTGTGCTGGTCCTGTATGATGAATTGAAGAAAATCATCTAAGTGTGTCTATCTTACTAGAAACAGAAATAGAGAGAATCACGTGGACTCCTTACTTAACCGTTATGGGCCATTGACCTTCAAGAAACTCCTATTGTTTTTACCCAGGCAGACCCAATCTGTAGAGGACTAGGGAAAGCTCTAGAAAAGGGGATCATTGTGATCACATTTGACCACTGGCACTGCTGGTTCTGGTATTGATTATTGGGAGGCAGTGGGGAGAATCAGAACCATCATCATGGGTCTTCAGGTGAAGCAACTCAGCTGTGCAGACCTAGAAACCCTCCAATCCAAATGCTTGTAGGACCCTCAGGTGTGTTTAAGTATATATTTAAAAAGCAATCACATCTCCCATTTGTACTTAAGCACTATCTCCCTTTGCACAACTGGATATTTACAATTATGTTTTCTGTTGGGTATTTGCTACAAAATAAAAAATAAGCAGACTCTCTTGGGGGGTGGGGGTTATGTATAAAAGGAAGTTGTACTCTCCTTCTCTACACAAAAGCAGGGTTTCACGGGCAACTTCTCTCAGTCTTTTAAGGAACATAAATGGCATGAGGTATAAATTTAAAAAGGGAGGGAAGAATGAGGGGTGGAAGGTAGAGAGAGAGCATGGAGGAAGGAGGAAGGAAAAGAGAGAGAGTCCCAATTACTTTACCAAAGTCAGCATGATCTTTATACCAAACCTGATGAAGATAACACAAAAAAGAGTACTGTGAACAAATCTCACTAAAAAATATGGAGGCAAGGGGGTGCAAGGGTAGTTTAGTGGTAGAAATCGTACTATGCAGGGACCCGGGTTTGATTCCTGGTCCATGCACTTCCCAAAACAAACAAGCAAACAAACAAAAAACAAAATAAACAAAAATTCAGCAAATGGTGCTGCAATAACAGGATACTCACATGGAAAAAGAATGAAATATGACCCCAAACATACAGCATACAAATATATATATATAGAGGCAAAAATATTTCAAATAGAATATCCCTGAACTTAGTTCATCAGTATGTTAAAAGAATGGTAGTTTCTTTTTCTTTCTAGGAATTGAAAGTAATAAATCAGTGTAACACAGCTGTCCTTAAGTTTAGTAGCTGGGAAAAGTCTGCTGTCCCTACTAACCCCTCTGGAGTTTTGATTCTGTACAACGTGGGACTGTGGGTCCTTGAGAAATACTCAGAAGTTCCACAAATCTGCCTTACTTGTCCCTTGTCACCTGCACTACCATTTCTAGAAAACTCTCTCCTCTCTGAAGGTTACACCCATATTCCTAGGTTATTTTTGCAGAAATTATAAAGAAGAACTTATAGATTTATCTGTATAAGTAACAACGCTTCCATCATTTAAAAAAATGAACAATCAGTTGGGAGATGTAATATTCAACCTAAATGGCAAAGAGTTAATAATCTTAACATATAAAGTATTATTTTAAATTGATGAGATAACATTAATATTAATTTGTAAAATTAAAATGTAAAGTAAAATTCATTAGACATAAATAAATATCTTAGAAAAGTTGGCAAAGGAAAAGGCACAGAGAATTCTAAAATAGAAAGTCAGTGGAGTCGTAAGAGGTGTTCAATCTTTTTGTCCATTGAAGAAATACAAATTGCAGCTACTTGGCGATGCCATATTCTATCTATTGAATAGGCAGAAACTTAAAAGAATGATTATCTCCAGAACAGGCATGAGAATAAAGAATGTTCACAATTTATGTGAGAGTGTAAATGGATATAAACTTTCTAAAGGGAAGATCTGTAACTATCTCTTTAGGATCCATTCCTGGAAGCAGTAGTGACAGTCAAACAAGTACACTTAGAAAGGCTTTTGTTGTTTTTAGGTTGGATTGAGGACACAATCTATGAGACCCAGATCCAATCCACTTCTTCCACGACACCTATGAGGGTTTTCTTCTGCTCTTCATTCTTCTCCATATTTCTTAAAGCAGCAGCCTGCCATGCTTAAGCTTGGGCTTTGGAATCAGATTGGGGCTTAAAATTCCTCTCTTAACCTTACTTGGGCAATTCTGTGAGCCTCCATTTCTTTCCTCACCTGTGAAGTAGGAGGTACTGACAGTTGCCTCACAAGATTCTTGTGCAAATTAAATGAGATTAAGTATATGAAGAGCAGACTGTGCAATGCCCAACACCTGCTCAACCAGCAGGAATCCATCTTCTTCCTCATGGGCTGACCTCCGTGAGTTTTGCACTTGGTTATACACCTTCTCACCTTTTTCAGGCATGTAATTATTTATCTACCCCTCCCAACTAGATTGTCATCTTCTGCAGGTCAGAGATCATGTCTCCTTTTCCTCTTGGACTCCTGGTGAAAGGAATGATATTTAGAGTCAGAGTAACACTCATTTGCACTCGTCTGAGGAGAGCACGTGAACCTGAGATAAGGAAATACACTCTTCAGTTGCATTGCTGTGTTGTGTTGGAAGGCGTCTTTGTAGCTGATCCATGTAAAAGGATGTTTGAGGCCTTGAGGAAAAGTCCTTCAGCTACCCATGAAAGGCACAAATGGTAAAAATGGAAGTACCTGATGGAAGGAGAGACACACAACCTCACCTGTGCCTCAGGAGCCCTCCGGTCTATGCACTAAATATTCGAGGCTGGGGCTACCGTTGAGTGTCATGCATGGCTGCCCTTCAAACTAGCATCTTACATGGTACATAATAGCTTTTCTGGGCAAGAGTCCCATCTGCTTAATCTCTGCTAGATGAACATATATTAGATCTATTGAAAAATACTGAGTTAAATTGGACAGTTAAAAATAATCAACATGATGCCCACAACTGGTTTAAATTATCTTTCCTCTTTAGTAATCCCACACATTACTTTCTTATTTTGCTGTAATAAACATACCATTCAGCTAAAATAAGATTTACTGCTTAAACCATGGCATTAAAGGCAGAGAATTTTAATGCTTCTTTGTGTTTCATTGTAAGGTTCAGCGGTTAAATGATACGGTGGTGGTGTTTCTTTCTTTGTAATCAAGATGGTTTTACTTCGGATTAGTGCTCCCCAGCTGATTCTCCTGATGGAACATCTGAAGCAGCAAATTTATATGTGTAGGTTACAGCGTGGCAACAATAACCACATTCAGATTGGAACTGAATTGGAACTGGCCTTGCCTGCAGTCAAATTGCACCCCTCTTTGTGAAGTCTCTCTCTGCTCTGATGGTGATGGAAATCTCCCCTGCCATGCAGACCACGGAAGGAAAATGGAAAGGGGGCTTGAGTATGCATCTAGAAAATAGCCCTGTGATGCCCCCGGTGAGATCATAGTTCAGAAAGTCAACCTAAGTTCCTCCAAGTGGATGAACATCTACCTGCTTTTTCATCAAGGTCAAATCCCACTTCTTTGATGAAACTTTCTGGACTGTTTCAGCCCCGGTCTTCATTCTTTTCCTTGAACTCTAATTGCAGTTATAGTTCCCTCTCCATTACTTACTAGATGATTATTTCCTGATTTATGATCATTGTTCTGTATGGGCTAACACTGTCTCTTTTGTTAGACTGCAAGCTTTCAAGAGTCAGGGATTAATATCTGCGTGGTCCTGGGCCCATAGAAAGGGCCCAATAATTGCTCCTTGACTGAAGAAAAGACTTTCCATGTTCTGGGACCCATTATGATTCTGCCTGGATAGTCTGGAGTGAGGAAGTAGCCCCAACTAAGCCTGCAGGAGCCCCTTCCCTGCCCCCATCCTTATGCCTTCCCCCCTAAGGATATTCCATTTTGTAATTCCTAACATACAAGTCCACAAAGGCAGTTAGTGGAGTGACTGCCTGATTTGTCCTTTCATTTATTTATTCATCAAGTAAGCATTTAATAAGCACCCACTGGGTGCCAGGTCTTGCTTCTCAGGACTCTGAAAACTGAAAGATTCCTTGTCGACCATTTTGGCAAAAATGGAGGAAATGGTTTAAAAGACCTAGAAGAGAGCTCCTTTCTTCTCACACACTACCCTTCAATGCCAACTTTTGAGTAGGCGCAAACTTATGTCAAGGCCCCTTTCCCTGTGTGTTTGTTTACTGCTTCTTCCTGTTCTCACCTCTCCTCCTACTTAATCTCTGTAACAGATGGGACTGCCCCTCCCCTACCTCCCTGGTTGTGATAATAGCAGGCTATTGAATTTTCCTGCATGAAACTCGTTTGTCCAGGTCTCCACTGGACAGGCTGTGCTCACTAAATTGGATGAGTTCCTGGTGTGCTCCTCTGGAGGGGGTTTAATTTGGGTCAGTATTCCTTCAGTAGGGGTGGAAAGAGGGAAAGGGGAGATTGGGTTGGTTCTGCCCATTTCACTTAAGGAATTGGGTTATTTAGCAAAACAAGGAATCTTGCCTTGAATTCCTGCCCCTCCTCCTGTCCCCAGTTTCTACTTTTTGACTGTGCCTCAGCCCCTCCAGGGAAAAGCCAGAGCCCCATTGCCTGGGGGATGATTGGAGACTGGCCTGGGACCTTGGATCAACTGCCTTCCTAGATGGACCTCTTAGGAAATCTGAGGTCACCCTCTCGACAGTCGTAAATCTCATAGTGGTGCAGCCTACTCCCTTTCTTCCTTCCTTTTCCTGCTAGAAATCGGGGATGTACTAGACTGGTAGACTGTTACAGCCAAGAGAGCCCGTAGCCATCCTTTATTTCAGGCCTCCTTATTTTTCAGATGTAGAAATTATGATATAATTCAAGTGGCTTCCCCAATTAAATGGAGCATTTGTGGCAGAGCCAGGACTGTGACCCTGGTTCCCTAACTCTAGGCTGGACTCTCTGATATGCCAGGTCATGTCTCATCATTCCCCTTTCCATCACTCTGCTCCATAGCTCCTTTCACTGCCTCCCATCCTACCCCTGTCCCTTGACTGACTCACCTTACCTCTTTTATTCCTTTTACAATTTTTTTTCCGGTATGGGCAGGCACTGGGAATCGAACCCAGGTCTCTGGCATGGCAAGCGAGAACTCTGACTACTAAGCCACCACGGCCTGCTCTCTCCCCTTTACAATTTTAAAAACAAAAATTACCATTATGAGAAAGAAAACAAAGACTAGAAGAAAGCAAAATTAGTTCTGCCAATGTTATCCTACACATCTTTGATTTGTCCATAGTTTGCTAATAAGTACTTCTTAGATACTAATTTGTGTAAGCATTCATACCTCTGAAATTACTGTGGACTCTTATAAACTTATTAAGCTTGCTGCAAATAGGAAGAGCATATTAACTTTTTTTTTGAGTTCAGACTTCTTTTGATTACAAGGGATAGAAACCCAACTCAAAATAGTTTAAGCAAAAAAAAAAAAGGAAACTTATTGGATCACATTTCTGGGAAATGCAGGAGTTGTTCTAACTACAGATTTGGACTCCAGAATTCAAAGGAGGTCACCCTCTCCTTCCTCCACCTCCTTCCTATGTTGGCCTCTGTTCTAGTTTGCTAGCTGCTGGAATGCAATATACCAGAAACAGAATGGCTTTTAAAAGGGGGGATTTAATGAGTTGCTAGTTTATAATTCTAAGGCCAAGAAAATGTCCCAATTAAACAAATCTATGGGAATGTCCAATCTAAGGCATCCAGGGAAAGATACCTTGGTTCAAGAAGGCCGATGAAGTTCAGGGTTTCTCTCTCAAGTGAGAAGGCACATGGCAAACACAGTCAGGGCTTCTCTCTCAGATGGAGGGGCACATGGCGAACATGGCGTCATCTGCTAGCTTTCTCTCCTGGCTTCAGGTTTCGTGAAGCTCTCCAGGAGGCATTTTCCTTCTTCATCTCCAAAGGCTGCTGGCTCCTGGACTCTCTGCTTCGTGGTGCTGCAGCATTCTCTGCTCTCTCTGAATCTTCCATTCTCCAAAATGTTTCTTCTTTTTTTTTTTTTTTTAAAGGAAAGACAGAGAGAAGGAAGGAAGGATAGAAGGAAGGAAGGAAGGAAGAAAGGGAAACATCTTTAAACATTTTCTTGTTTTATTGTATTCTGTTTCTCCGTTTTTGTTACATGGGCTGGGGCCGGAAATCGAACCGAGGTCCTCCGGCATAGCCGGCAAGCACTTTGCCCGCTGAGCCACCGCGGCCCCGCCCTGTTTCTTCTTTTATAGGACTCCAGTAAACCAATCAAGACCCACCCAAATGGGTGGAGACATGTCATCATCTAATCCAGTTTAACAGCCACTCTTGACTAAATCACATCATCCAGGGAGATGATCTGATTACAGTTTCAAACATACAGTATTGAATAGGGATTATTCTACTTTTATGAAATGGGATTTTGATTAAAACATGGCTTTTCTAGGGGGCATACATCCTTTTAAACCAGCACAGCCTCATTCTTTTGTGCTGTGGGCAGATGTTCTCTGTGTTTTTGAAAAAGAACCTCCTTCTTTGCCATTGATCATTAATCTACCAGAGCAAAATCCTCGAGTACTCAGTGTCCACATCGGTGAAATGATAATACTCTGTAATATGTTTGGCTTTTAGTTTCACAAATGAGAAAGACTAAATGACTAGTAGAGAGATGAATACATTATCAGTCAGTTAAAAAATTGTGGCATATTTAAAGGTGAATAATAATGAAAAGAAAATCTTGAATTTATTGAAAGTTTTCTATGCTTCAGGTACTGTCTTGGCCGGGATAAGTGCTTTGCTTACCTTATCACATTTAATCCTGATAACAGTCCTACGAGTTAAATACTATTTTTAGCCTCATTTTCTGGATGGAAAAAACCAATGCTTTGAGAGAGATATTAGGCATACCTAGAATCACATAATTAATGAAAACAGATCTACCTGACCTCAAGGACCAAACTCCCAAGTAATGCTCCAACTGAAGTTGAAAAGAGAACTATTCTGTTAACTCAAGATAAGTTCAAACAAATAAGAGAAAATAAAGTGTCAATGGCTGAGAGATTCCAAACAGAATCCAGAGGTTGTCCTGGAGGTTATTCTTATGCATTAAGTAGATATCACCTTGTTAATCAAGATGTAATGGAGAGGCTGGAGGGAACTGCCTGAAAATGTGGAGCTGTGTTCCAGTAGCCATGTTTCTTGAAGATGATTGTATAATGATGTAGCTTTCACAATGTGACTGTGTGATTTTGAAAACCTTGTGTCTGATGCTCCTTTTATCTACCTTGTCAACAGATGAATAGAACATATAGAATAAAAATAAATAATAGGGGGAACAAATGTTAAAGTAAATTTAGACTGAAATGTTGGTGATCGGTGAGAGGTAGGGGTAGGGGGTATGGTATGTATGAATTTTTTTCTGTTTTCATTTTATTTCTTTTTCTGAATAGATGCAAATGTTCCAAGAAATGATCACAATGATGAATATGCATCTATGTGATGATATTGTGAATTTACTGATTATATATGTAGAATGGAATGATCAAAAGTTATGAATGTTTGCATTTGTTTGGTGTTTTTTGGTATTTTTTTAAAAATTAATTAAAACAAGATAAGTTCAAACAACTTCATTTTGAAAATGAGTGTCAATTGGTGTATCAGCCAGCTTCCCACAGGAAACAGAATTCACCCTCGGACAGTTCAATGAAGACTTTAATAAAGGGACTCCTTACAGAAGTTTGGGCAGGATTAAGGAAACAAACAAGGAATTTTGAGGCACCCAGATTCTGGCATCAGTGGGGAAGCTATTATTTCTCCTAGGGCGGAAGAAGGAAAAGGAGAAAACAGGGTTATTGGAGCTTGGTAAGAGCTGACACCATGAAAGGTGGGCCATTGGATGGGAGCCACAGCTACAGAGGTCACAGTTACCACCCCGCTAAGTAGGAAGGGATCAGGGATAAAGGCCCCAACCCACCTTCTAATCAGAGATAAAGTCCCCAACCTGCCTTTTAATCAGAGATGAATACCCCGACCCACCTTCTATTCTGAAGGGATCAGTCTCTTTGGGCTTGAAGCAGGGCAGAGAAGGATGCAAGGGGGATCTGGCTAGGGTCAAGTGGAGGAATGAAAATCAGCACAGTCAGACTTTGAGCTCCAACAGCTCTGTAATATAGCCATCATTCAGACTTTTCTAGAAAATGGACACTTGGGGCAATTCTTTGAGGGAGAACCTCATGGGACTGAGGAGAAGCATTTTGTCAGAGTATAGGAATGAATAGCTGATGGTCAAATAAGAAGCCACTTTAATGACTCAGACATTTTTCTCCCGTGGGCCTACGATAGTCGATTTTCAAAAACCCATGTAGAGTAAACTGTAAGAAGCTAGAAATTCAGTTTTCAAACTGTAACAGACACCTTTTAAATGTAAGCAAGGTTGGGCCATGGTCCATCCCTCTCCTGTCAGTTGTGTGTATCCCATATTATTCACAGACAATCTGTTAAAGGAAGTAAGAGGGGTAAAGAGGCTTTGTGAGAAAATATTTTGGGTGAAATAACACTGATAATCCACCATCTTTCAACTTCCTAGAAGGAAAAATTCCAAAATTTGTGGATTTCATTCAGAGAATATTTTACACTCTGTCATGATTAGGGACATGTGTCAACTTGGCCAAGTTGTGGTACCTGTTTATCTGATTGGGCAAGTGCTGGCCTGTCTGTTGCAATGAGGACATTTCATAGGATTAGATCATGATCACGTCAGCTGCATCCACAGCTGATTCCATTTGTAATCAGCCAAAGGGAAGAGTCTTCTACAATGAGCGATGCTTAATCTAATCATGGGAAGCTTTTTAAGGAGGATTCAGAGGAGACAGGTTCCATTCCTGCTCCGGCTGGTGAGCCTCTCCTGCGGAGTTCATCCAGACCCTCCATCAGAGTCGTTGGCTTCACAGCCTGCCCTGTGGATTTTGGACTCTGTGTTGCTGCAGTCACGTGAGACACTTTTATAAATTTTGTATTTGTGAGTGTTCCCTGTTGATTCTGTTTCTCCAGAGAACCCTAATTAATACACACTCATTAACTCTGAAAAAAATTATTGTTACAAAGTAAAGAGGTGAATTCTGATCCTATAAGCCTCTGGTAAGCATTCTTAGTAAATAGAGAAATGATTTATACTATTTTTGAAACATAACATTTTTAAAACATGAAATCATATCATATCACTGTTTTTGTGGGTAAGTTTTATTTAAAAGCATTTTTAAGTCAGATTTTGGCAAACTTGTTTTTCTACTTTCATGTTCTTTTAGAAAGCAGTTTTGTTATATTTTTCTGTGTGTGATGCTAAATAAAGGATTATTTTATGTAAAAAATGAACAGTAACAGGGGGTGCAAGAGTAGTTCAGTGGTAGAATTCTCACTGCCATATGGTTCAGTTCCTGGCCCATGCACTTCCCCAAAATAAAGTAAACAAGCAAACAAACAACAAATGAAAATTCAACAAATGGTGCTGCAATAATGGGATACTCACATGGAGAAAGAATGAAATGTTACCCCCACCACATAGCATACAAAAATAATAATAAAAAAAGAAAGAACAGTAACAGTTCATGCTTCAGTGGGCAAAACCAAAACTTGAAAAAAGAAAAAAAATTTTCCATCATATTGAAAAATATGTACTTTGAGTCTTTACAATTTCATTTTGGCTTTTGCCATGGGTGGTAGTTAGATTCAGTTGTCAACTTGGCCAGGTGAAGGTACCTAGTTCTATTGCTGTGGACATGAGCCAATGGTACATGAACCTCATCTGTTGCTGATTGTATCTGCAGTCGGCTAGGAGGCGTGCCTGCAGCGGTGAATGATGTTTGACTTAATTGGCTGGTGCTTAAATGAGAAAGCTCGATGTAGCACAGCCCAAGCAGCTCAGCATTCCTCATCTCAGCACTCGCAGCTCAGCCCAGGCCTTTGGAGATGCAGAAAGGAATCACCCTGGGGAAAGTTGTTGGAACCCAGAGGCCTGGAGAGAAGGCCAGCAGAGATCACCCTGTGCCTTCCCACATAAGAAAGAACCTCAGTTGAAAGTTAGCTGCCTTTCCTCTGAAGAACTAATAAAATAAATCCCCTTTTATTAAAAGCCAATCTGTCTCTGGTGTGTTGCATTCCGGCAGCTAGCAAACTAGAACACCACGCCATGCAAAAAGAAAGTGAAGACCTCTGAAGAGAAAGGTGTTAGAATTAATGGGGAATTTCTTTAGCTAAAGAGTGCTTAAGAGGAAGGTAAAATTACTCACTAAGCCAGTATTTTCCAAAAAGTGTTCTGCAGAATTCTAGTCTTAGGAGATGCTACACACACATGCAAGCACACGCACATGCACACAGATACACAGGTTCTCTTGAAGATTCATGATGTATCTTAATATATCAAAGACTCTAAGAAGTCCTACAGGAAAAGAAATCCACTTAACATCTGTTTTGCTCACACATTTTTTTCTCCTACATAAAATCTATTAATAATCCATGGAAAGAATATTTTAGAAGCATACTTTGAGCTGAAGTTCCCCTAATCACATTAATACGCATTGTAAAGATTTTTACTGTCACGGTGTTTTGAAAATTTGACGTCATCTCAGGAGAAGTCTGATTTCAAGAAAGGTTTTTGGAGCCCAAGCCTAATCTCAAAGTTGAAATATCTGCCCTTATGCCACATGACCAGTATCCAGCAAAAAGGCATCCAGGACCCTTGCTTGTTTTGACCTTATGAATAATTGCCCTGTCCCTGAGAAGTTTCCAATCTCCTCTGACTGAGCATTTTTTTTGGCTTGTGCAGGTTCCAGGAATCGAACCCGGGTCTCTGGCACGTCAGGTGAGAACTCTACCATGACCTACCCTTGCACCCGCCCTCCCCTTATCTTTTATTTTTGGCCTCACAAAAATCCTTCAGAGGAAAAAACACAAACAAAGCAATATTTAATACTTCTCTGTGCTGGCCTCCTTCCTCTGCTTTAATTCGCATCTACCCCTGGAATTCTGTCTCCTTCCAACCGCTCCAGAAATAATCCAACTAGGTTCAGTTTATCAAAAACTCTGGTCCACTCCTTCATTCACTGAATGTGCCCTAAGACAAGGCAGGTGGTGTACCAGGCCTGGGGTGTCCAGCCATGACTCGGACAAACATGTAGCTGACCTCACAGAGTTCTCTATCTAATGCCAATGCCAACGGGAGAGCCCCACTGCCAGGACAGGACCAGGTGGGGCCTGGGTGAGAAAAATCGGGATTACTAACTATTAAAATTCAGTGAGAGTGGAATGGAACTTAATTGTTCATAGGCAGTATTATATTTTATTTAAACATTTAATTTACATCTCCTTACTAATGGAGGGAGTTATTCTTTGGCTGTTTTAAAAAATAATCCTAATTTTATATGCAAAGTAAAATTGACTCTAAAAGCAAGATTATTTCCCTCTAGATTAACCTTTCTTGTAGATAATTGAACCATAACCAAGATTTACTTGGTGACTGCTTATTCTAATTTCAGTGGCTTATCTGAGACCAATACAAAGTTTTTTCGAGGTTAGGATTGTAAATTGAAATCTTTTAAATGCCACATGTATGATAGCTACCCATATATGTAGAGATAAGAATTTATTATGGAGAACATTTTGGGATGTAAATTCTTTTAAACTGAGGATTGTTCTCTTTTCAAGGTGTACTTTGGGGTCCGGCTGGGAGAAAATGCCAGGTTTGTAAAACTTTGGAGAAGAGCAAAGTTCTCTGAGAATCAGAGTTCAGGAAACTCAGCTTCAGGCGGATGGTAATCTCTTTCTCTCTTTGTGAATACACAGTTTTACCAGTGCCAACTTCTCCTCCACCTTCTGGGTGATTTTAGGATGAATTAAGTTGCTTTCCCAGGGACAGAGAGTGGTAGTTGTTGGAGGCTTCAGCCACTCCCTCCCACGAGGACAGTGGGTTTGGGGGTGGGGATGAGCTGCTGCTTTGGGAAGGGAAAGCCCCGTTGCACCCAAGCCATTGCGGGGCAAAGCAGCTATTTCCAGCCTTTCAGGTCAAGGTATAGCCAGGAGCAGCTGGGGGAATTCTTCCCCGAACATTTTGTTCCCAGCACCAAAACAAATCTTTAAAGGTAATGGAGGAAGAGATGAAGATTAAAGAATGTAGAGGAGGAAGTGCCTGGGTTTTCTTGCAGAGCCTGTACTCATCTCCCTAAAAATATGGTCATTATGCCTCAACCAACCTTATCCATAGGCACAGTGGGGGATCCCCGATTAAAAAATGACCAGCCACCTGCTTGCCAATCCACCACTCCAGCTTCACCCTTTTTGATTCTTCAGAGCTTTTTTCTTTAGAAATGCATGTATCCTGTGGGGGAGGTGGAGCTTAAACTGATACCATATAACATGTCCAAAACTGAACTCCTGGTTGTCCATCTCAGTAAATGGGTAACAATACCTTCAGTTGTTCAAACTATAATTCACGCCTTTCCCCTGATGTTCCTTATGCAGCCCTCCGTGCGTGCTTGTCAATCTTTCCCCATCATATATATTGAGCCTATCTATGTCTCCCCCTTTCACTGTCACCATCTTACTCCAAGTCACCCTTATAGTTCACTTGCAGTGGCCTTGTATGAGTTCTCTCAGCACCCTATACCAGCCCCTCTTGCTAAGTGCTGTGATTGCTGTATATCTGCCTGCCTCCTCCAACACTAGCTCAGCGCCTGGTTTGTTGAACAGATAAATGAACCTGAGTAACACTATTTTCTAAGCCACTGCCAGAGAGAAGGAGTTTGTAAATTCTAATTAATACGTTCAGTAAGACCGTTCTTTGCCTAGGTCTGGCCTTTTGACACAAAAGGAAACCGCAAATATATTTCCAAACCTGAGTTGGGCTGAAATGAATCCTATAAGTTTAGACAATAAATCCTAACAAGTAAGAGTTAGTTTAGAAACCAGAAACTTTCCTAAATTGTATCTCTTTAAGTATCTTCAGGGCTTTTTCACCATATTGAAATCCCCTGCTGAAGCACACAGCAAAGGGTTAAGAGAAGAGTGTAGATAAATTAAACAACTGGGATAATTTTGAATTAAAGTTATTGGGAGCAGAGCAGATTCTTTTTAATCTTTTGGACCTCAGGGCCAAATGGTCAGCTACACTCATATGTGGATGATCTGGTCCTTCCTAATTACGCAGTGTCTGCATGATCCATCCTTCCATTTCTTGACCTTATTCCTCCAGCTCCCCGCCTCTTTGCCAATTTAGTGTTCATTTGCACTTCTACCAGCAGGTGCTTGAGGAAAAAGAGAAAGACAAAAATGTCAGAGAAGTTAATCTAGCATTTCTGAAGGAGCTTAACTGACAGCAGGTTGACTTTATAGAACAATACTGAGGACTCTTGTTCTTTGACCCTCACTTGTTCTTAAATTTTGTTTCTTCTTGCCTCTCTCCCTCTTTCATTATATTTCCTTCAACTTTCTCAGAAACATCTCCTTGCTTTCCAGAAATAGACTCTTAGAGCTAGAAGAGACTTGAGAGATTCTCTGGTATCTGGGAGGAAATTGAGTGTATTAGTTAGGGTTATCTAGAGAAACAGAATCAACGGGGAATACTCACAAATACAAAATTTATAAAAGTGTCTCATGTGACCATGGGAATGCAGAGTCCAAAATCTGCAGGGTAGGCTGTGAAGCCAACGATTCCGATGGAGGGTCTGGACAAACTCCGCAGGAAAGGCTCAGCAGCTGAAACAGAAAGAGAGCCTGTCTCTTCTGAGTCCTCCTTAAAAGGCTTCCAGTGATCAGATTAAGCATCACTCAGGGCAGAAGACACTCCCCTTTGGCTGATTACAAATGTAATCAGCTGTGGATGTAGCTGACATGATAATGATTTAAGTCTTTGAAATGTCCTCATCACAACAGACAGGCCAGCACTTGCCCAGCCAGACAAATAGGTACCACCACTTGGCCTAGTTGACACATGAACCTGACCATGACACTGAGGCTCAGAGAGATGATGTGATTTGGCCAAGGAAGTTCAAAACCAAGTTTTCTGACTCACAGTCCCATATTCTTTCTACTAGGTAACACTTCCTGCCTTGCCTTTCTAAGATAATAGTAAGAAATAAGGCTTGAGAACAATATTTTTTAATTTGGAAAAATTAATGACATATCACACATGAATGTGTGCTTTCAAAATATTAGTTTCCTGAGCTAGAGAGCTAAACTAATGTAATAGAATAAAAGAGACACCCCAATTAAATTAGAAAAAATGCTTTAAATATAAGTCTAACCATGAAATTTCCAATTGGTTTCTCCAGTTAAATGCTCAGCTGTCCAATATTTATTAAATAGAAAGTTCTGATATTGTCCTTCTGAGCAATGGTGACTCTCAACACTGGCCTAGTTCAGGAGGCTCAGAATTCTCTTGTGCCTTACTCATTTCTTTACTACCGTTTCCTGATTGTAGGTGACTACTTTCCTTCTTCTACATTCTCAGATGCTTGAAAGGTGTCCACCAAAGTGTCTCCTTTGTTCAGGTGTGCAGAAAAATTCAAGTTGAAACAAAAATGAAATATCAAATATATTACCCTTGGTAGAATGTTCCTAGGGAGAGCTGCTCAGTCTTTAAACATGACTTGAGAACACAGGGTCTGTGACTTATCAGGGTAGATGAAGTCTGGTTTAAGAGTAATTGCTTATAGTGCAATGGTGTTTGTAGAGCAAAGGAGTTGTTTTTTGACTTGTGCAATTGATTAGTGATTTTTCTATCTTTTGGATGCTGAGGAACAGGTCCACACTTCTCATGGTGCAGACTGTCCTCCCAGAACCCAGCAGAAGGTCCATGTGTACACAAATAGAAAGTACCCACTAAACATTGGGCAAAAGAACCTGAAGAGTCACGTGGTCAGCCTGAACCCTTCACTTTATTTGGCCTCCTGTTCTGACCCCTGATGTTTCTCCTAGCTTGTCTTTTACTGCTCTCACCTCCTTCACCATGCTGTAACCCAAGGAAAAATAGATTTCTGTCCTACCTCTCCCATTGCAGTGACTATTCCCTGCTTTGAGGCTTTGCTTTGCCATCACCTGTTCCCTCCAGCCACATTGCCCTCCTTCTCAGGGCTGGCCTCTTCTCATCCCGAGAGAAGTCTTTTACCTGTAAAGCAGGTGCCATCTCTATCAATTCGGTCTAGTCTAACACATCATCCCATGTGTTTCACTCATAGAACTTACTATGATCTGAAATTATTTAATTTTTTGCTATATATTGTTTGTGCCTCTCCCTTCTCCAATAGGGAATCCATAAGGATTTTCTTGTTTGTTCCCCATACATATCTCCAGCACCTCAGATAGTAGAGGCTCAACATTTGTTAGACCTGTGGATTAACAAATAGAACAAGCTGGAGGACTGTAGACTATTGTTAAAATAGCAACATGTTATGCAGTTGCCATGTCAACTGAGCTCTGAATTGTCTGCTGGGATGAAGCTCCTGAGAATATCCACGTGGGCCTAAAGGCAGAATGGCCTCATCGGCCCACTGATAGGAACCTTTTTCTAAATCTGGGCTGAACTCTGCCAGTCCCTTGTAATGTTTCCCACCATCTTGAAACATTATTAGGATTTTTTTTCACACATCAGTCTAAGTTTGCGATGATAAAATGCCCCAGCAGTACTGGGAGTTGTTATGTGCCTATTAATGGTAGGTGCTGGGGACACAGAGACAAAGAAACCACCATCCCTTTCCTCAAGGATCTTGTGTACTCTAATGGGGGGAGACACGGAAGGGATTTACCTTTTATAAATTGCCCAGACCACAGAACTGTTCTATAATGTAAGATATTGACATGGTTCCTGAACCCTTCACCGTTGGAAGCCCAGGCACTTTGGACTGTAAAGACCTTTGGTGTTTCAAAACTGATAATGATAAAAACTGAGCTCCTGCTTTGTGCCAGACCCAGCCCTGGGCATTTTTTTTACACTAACTTTCTCACAAGGTAGTTCTGATTATATTGCTCTCATTTTATATGTGATGAAATGGGAGGCTCAAGAAAGCTCTTGTAACTTGCTCGAAGTCATATAACTATTAAATGAAAGCCATGAATGAAATCTAAGTCTTTTAATACCAGAGTCCATGCTCTTTCCACTATACCACAGCCTCTTGTTTCAAAAGCCTAGGACTCATTTCCTTCATTTGCACCCACAAGTTCTTACTCACCCATGAGTAAGAACTTTCCTTCTTACTCATGGCAGAGAACATCCTATAGACAGCAGATAGAACACCGTAAACCTAGACAAGCTTCTTTACGAAGAGCATGCAGCCTAATGGCACACTGTGTTGATAGAACCACTAAACAAGGTTGTAGGAAAGTCAAGGATACATAGAAGATATGGGGGGGGGGAGGGAATAACATTAACCATTCTATCGAATATAGGCATGACTGACCCTTAATGAGCTCAGCTTCCTCATTTATAAAGTAAGAGCTCTTCTGGGTGACACTAAATATCTTATCTCTTGCCTAAGCATAGTTATTTTCAGTTCTGTAATGGTCAACTAAAAAGTATTCATTGATGAAAGATGGTGGCATCTACCAAGTGGTGTGGCCCCCCCCAAAAGAATGAGCACTGATTTCCTCCACCTCTGGAAAAAAGTTCCACCCCTCTACCCTGTGGATATATTTTTCATAATTTATTCTTTCAGATATTAGTGTATGGAAAATTATTATTTTATTTCCTGATCATTAAGTTTTATATATATCATGATTTGGTGTGTGACATTCCCCAGTGCATATCCTCTTTGCAAACTCTTTGAACACTTGCAGAAATTAGGCTGGTAGGCTAGGGATAGCAGAAATGAAGATCATTCTCCTTTCCTACACATCCAATCGATGGGAAAGAGAGCACTATTGGAAAAGCAGAAGTGTAAGGGAAGAAAACTTTTAAGAGTAATTATTTCTCTGCCAAGGGAATAACACTGACATTCCTTGCATATACTTTTTTGAAGTATTAGGTAAAAATAAAGCATCTTTATTCTGTTGATTTTGAAATGGTTTTGTAGGTCCATGTGACAACTGACTTCAAAACAAGGGCTTTTGGAGGAGATAGGTCTCTACCAGTTTTTGCCTCACGAAATATGTTTTGTAAGATGATCTATGCATGCCCAGAGGGAAGGAGAAAAATGAGGAGCCAGGGAAATAGTGGAAGAGAAAAAGAGGGGAGATGGACCCAGCAGATGGAGGATGAGAAACAAAGGATACACAGGGTTGATGTGTCCCATGCCCTTTCCCTCTAATTGGCACAAAAGTGGGCCTAACCTTGGATTTCAAATTCATTTGAGCTCTCCACAGGAGCTGGTCATGGCGTGAGGCACAGAGTGACTCTCAGAAGAGAGCTTGGCAGGAACAGAGGCAGGAGTCCGACAGGAAGGCTCTGACCCAGGAGCTGTCCAGTGAGGTCAACAACAGCTGACCCATCACAAGACCTTGGGAAGAAAACCAGTGGGGATCTTGTTTCCGAGCTTCTAGTGCCCAGCTAGCTCCCAACTAGGTGCTTGCAAACAGATTGCCTAATATAATGAAGTGATTTTGTAATCTGTCATAATACCATAAGCCACCGATCCACAGACTTTGACCCCTCGCAGGTATAATAAGCTCCTTTATTCAGCTTCACATGTTCTCCCAATGGGGAGGGAAGGAGGGGCCTCTTCTTCTAATTACATATCCAAAGCATATGTTTTGCTGGAGAACAAAGCACTGTATTCATTAGCAACAATCTTATAAGCAGGTTCTTTTTACTAGCCAGTTAACTAATTGACAGTTAAGAATTCGTATTAATAATATACTGCAGCCAAGCACTACTTAATCTGACAGCTTTATTAAAAATGTAGGCTAGCTCTGCAAGGCAGCGTGACTGTCAGCCTCTGTGGAGGAATCCTGCTTACCAAGGGTCTTAACTAGGCTATAAACAATATCACTCTGGCAGAAAATTGTTCTCCCAGGTTGAAGTTCAGGAGGCAGGAGGTTATTTACTTAGAGGATTTGTTTTCCCCTTTGTGACACATCTGAACAAGGAAGTGATTTTATCCGTGTTTTCTTAAAATCTTATTGCCAGTGTTCAATTGTTCTGGACTGAGTTATCTAGGTGGTAGATTATCCTGACTCTTCCTTTCTGCTTTTTCTATGTGTCTGACACTAATTTCATTTTAGTTTATTTTAATCTTATTTAATTTTATGGGGTATTTCTCAAGCCATTTACGACTCTGTAGAGATGGTGAAATTCAAAATCTGTCATGTCACACCCTTTCCCATCTTTGCCTTTGAAATTCTACCCATTTTCAAGATACCTTTCAAATGCTACCCATCCCATGAAGTCTTCTCTAATTTGCCCCCCACCAGTGAAAATCACATATTTTCCTTCCCTATTCCCCCAATACTTGCACTGAACATACCTGACCCTAATCTCTTGTGACTAAATCTGTCCTTTCTATTCTACATCCCTCCCTCCAACAATCCCTGCCTATAGCAAATATTTGCTGGGCTAGATTGAATTTACTCCTTATTACAAGCTAGTCTCAGTCATTAAGCCTGAAAACATTCTTACGATCACTATCTCTAGAATTCAATCCTTTCTCAGCAGCTGGACTCAGCTGGACTTTTATTACTTCTTGCTCATCTCCCTGCTTCAGTCTCAGCCTCTTTAAGAGAATCTTTGAAAAAACACAAACATGGTCATGAGACAACTCTGCTTAAAACACTTCCACTGAAGATTAAGAGGTACCAAATAGCCAAAACCATCTTAAAATAGAGGAAAAAAGTTAGGGGACTCACACTTCTGGATCCTAAAACTTATTACAAAGCTACAGTATTCAAAACAGCTTGGTACTTGCCCAAAGAAAGACATATAGAACAATGGAATCTAATTGAGAGCTCAGAAATAAACCCACACATCTATGACCAATTGATTTTTGACAAGGGTGCCAAATCCACTCAATGGGGGAAAAATCTCTTCCACAATGGTGCTGGGAGAATTAGACAGCCATATGCAGAAGAATGAAGGTGGACTCCTACCTCACACCATATACAAACATTCACTCAAAATAGATCAAAGACCTAGTTATAAGAGCTAGGACTATAAAATCCCTAGAAGAAAACACCTTTAAGACCTTGTGTTAGGCAATAGTTTCCTTGACTTTCTACTCAAAGCACAAGTAACAAAAGGAAAAACTGACAAATTAAAAATTTTTGTGCATCAAAAGACTTTTCAAGAAAGTAAAAGACAACCTAAAAAATAGGAGAAAATATGTGGAAACCACATATCTGATGAGGGCTTAGTATCCAGAATACATTAAAAGAAACTCTTACAACTCAACAACAAAAATACAAACAACCCAATTTAAAAATGGAAAAAAAGATTTGAGTAGACATTTCTCCAAAGAAAACATACAAATGAACAATAAGCACATGAAAAGATGCTAAGCATTATAAGCCATTAGAGAAATGCAAATCAAAACCACAATAAGATAGCATTTCACATCCACAAAACGAATTTAAAGAAAGGAAATAACAAGTGTTGGAGAGGATGTGGAGAATTAGGCACACTTGTGCATTGTTGGTGGGAATGTAAAATGGTGCAGCTGTTGTAGAAAAAAACTTTGGCATTTCCTCAGAACGTTTGGTATAGACTTACCATATGACCTAGCAATACCACTTCTAGATATATACCCCAAAGAACTGAAAGCAGAAACCCAAAGATATTTAAACATCAGTGTTCATGGAAGCATTATTCACAATTGCAAAAAGATAGAAATGACCCAGGTGTCCATCCACAGATGAATGGATAAACAAAATGTAGTAAATACAAACAACCGAATATTATTCAGCCATAAAAATGAACAAAGTTCTGATACATGCTACAACATGGATGAACCTTGAAGACACTATATTGAGAAATATAGCCAGACACAAAAGGAAAAATATGATCTCACTGATAGATGAGATAGTCTCACAGATGTGAAATAATTGGAGTATGAAAATTAATAGAGTCAGAAACTAGAATATAGGTTATCAGGGGTTGGGGTGGGGGCAGCTATGCTGGTATGAAAGGATGTATGTCCCCTAGTAAAGTCGTGTTTTAATCTAAATATCATTTTGTAAATGGAAGAATAATCTCTATTCAATACTGTATGTTTGAATCTGTAATTAGATCATCATCCTGGAGATGTAACCCAGTCAAGAGTGGTTGTTAAACTGGATTAGGGGAGATGTGTCTCCACTCATTTGGGTGGGTCTTGATTAGTTTATGCAGTCCTATAAAAGATGGAACACTTTGGAGAAAGAGAGATTCAGGACAGCAGAGCAGAACGACATAGCTATGAGAAGCAGCATCCACCAGTCAGTGACCTTTGGAGATGAAGAAGGAAAATGCCTCCCGGAGAGCCTCATGAACCAGGAAGCCAGGAGAGAAAGCTAGCAGATGACGCCGTGTTCGTCATGTGCCCTCCCAGCTGAGAGAGAAGCCCTGACTGTGTTCACCGTGTGCCTTCTCACTCGAGAAAGAAACCCTGAACTTCATTCCTTCTTGAACCAAGTTATCTTTCACTGGATGACTTAGATTGGACATTTCTATAGATTTGTTTTAATTGGGACATTTTCTCAGTCTTGGAACTGTAAACTAGCGTCTGATTAAATTCCCCTTTTTAAAAGTCATTCTGTTTCTGGTATATTGCATTCCAGCAGCTAGCAAACTAGAACAGCAGGTGATAGGGAATTAATGCTTAATTAGCACAGAATTTCTGTTTGAGGTAAGTGAATAATTTGATAATGGATGGTGGTGATGGTAGCACATCATCATGAATGTAGTTAACAGCACTGAATTGTATATTTGAAAGTGGTTAAAATGGAATATGTAGCCAGAATAGAAAAAATAAAAATTCATAGAACTGTTCAATAACATCAATCCTAATCTGCACTATGGACTATGGTGAATAGTATAATTATAATGTTATTATTTAATCATTTAAAACAAAGGACCACACTAATGCAGAACATTGATAACAGGGAAAGCTGCAGGATTGGTATATTACAACTCTAGTTTCTACATGATATTTCTGTAAATTGACAATTGCTGTAATAACAAAAATGGAAAGGAAAAAAAAAACCTTTCCACAGTTCCTCATTCATTCATTCCCCAAATATTTACAGAACACATACTGTTTGCCTGGCATGATCTTGGGTACAGCAATGAACAAAACACTCAAAAATCCCTAGGCTTGTGGAGCTGACATTCTACTGAGGGGAGGTGTTCTAGTTTGCAAGCTGCCAGAATGTGATATACCAAAAATGGAATGGCTTTTGAAAGGGGAAATTTAATAAGTTGCTAGTTTATGGTTCTAAGACTGTGAAAATGTTCAGATTAAAGCAAGTGTATAAAAATGTCCAAATTAAGGCACCAACAAGTTGTTACCTTCACTCAAGAAAGGCTGGTGATGTTCAGGGTTTCTCTCTTAGCTGGAAAAGGCACATGGTGAACATGGTGATGTCTGCTAGCTTTCTTTCCTGGCTTCTTGTTTCATGAAGCTCCCCTGGAAGCGTTTTCCTTCTTCATCTCCAAAGGTCTGTAGCTACTTGGGCTCTTGTGGTTCTCGTGGCTCTCTCTGGCTCTTTCTCTCAGAATCTCAAGACTTTTCCAAAATACTTCCTATTTTAGAGAATTCCAGTAAACTAATCTAGACCTACCTGGAATGGGTGGATCACATCTCCCTCTAATCAAAGTTAATACCCACAATTGGGTGCATCCCATTTCTGTGGAGAAAATCTCATCAAGTTTCCAACCTATAGTGCTGAATAGGGATTAAAAGAAATGTTGTTCCCACAAAATTGGATCAGGATGAAAAAATGGTTTTTCTAGGGTACATCATCCTTTTAAACTGGCATAGGAGGCAAGCAATAAATGAACAAGTGAATATATCGTGTGTTAGATGGTAAAAGTGCTTTGAGGGAAAGAAAGAAAACAAATGAGGGCATCAGAATGCCATTTTTAATGAGGTTAGGAAAGTCCTCTGTGATGATGTGACACTGAGCAGGGATGGGGGAAGTGAGGGATAGAAACAGGTGGAAATCAGAGGGAACAACAGCGTGAGAAAGGCCCTGTGGTGGGAGCAGGTCTGGAGTGTTCAAGGAGCAGCATTGGAGCCAAGTGTGGTCGGAACAGATGTGGGCGAGACATCGAAGGTGGGCTGGGAGGAGATCCTGGGGACCCTCGGGTGTTATAAGGATTTTGGATTTTACTCTACAGGAGATGGGGAGTTTGAAGGATATTCACCAGAGGAGTGTTTTGATTTAACTTCAGTTTTTAAAAGATCACTCTTGCTACTGTGTTTAGATCAAAGTTGGGGAGGGGAGGGAAAGGACAGAGGAAGGGAGACCTGTTCAGAGACTATTGCCTCAGTGCAACAGATGGCAGTCCTGGCCCAAGTGGTGCCTGCAGGTGGCGAGTGGCTGGACTCTGGATATTCTTTGAAGGTACAACTAACAGGACTTGCTTTTGGGTTGGATGTAAGCATGATGGAGAGAGAGAGAGAGAGAGAGTCAGGATGACTGCAAGTTGTGTTTTTGTTTTGTTTTTAAAGGAAAAAGCAATGATTTTCAAAGTGCACTTCAACAAATAACTACTTGTTGAACAGATCCCAGAGTTTGTCTTGGACTATACCATTCCACCATCTCAGATTTTTCCTTTTAGCTACTCCAAACCATTAGAGAGTAGAGGGAATGGTAATATAGTGATGCAGCAGTCATACTCATGTGTTAAATCCTATTTTCTCTGTAATACCTCTTCCTTCATTATTTTTTCCTTCCCAGGTCCTCTGGGCTGGATCCTCGTTCTCCTGCCTGAGCAGGACTCATCACACCACATCTGTTCAGTGCCTGGAGGGAACTCACATCCACCAGGCAGGCGAAGCGCAGACTGTGATATACTGTCACAGCTGGGCGCCAGCACTCGAGAGCCCGGCCAGGTGGGGGCCAGGCAGGGGCCACACTGGGGTGTCGTGTCAAGACGAGGGGTCTCCAAGCATGAGAATGGGAGGCTGCCTGGCCGTGTGTCCCAACCCATCCTAGAAGGGGGCTGACCCTTAGCTAGCCTTGAGCCAGTCTTGGAAACCAGGCCCCCTGTACAAGGGTCCTTCCCAAATTCCAAGGGCTTCCTCGCGGCGTACAGGAGAACAGGCAGCCCCCACCTGAGGCTTCCCTTGGGCAGCACAGACTGGGGCTGTGGGGTCCCTAACACATGCCGACCCCCAGGTCCTCCAGGCTGAGCTCCAGCCTTGCTTCCTAAATCATCTCCACTCTTCTTTTCTCTTCCTCCCTTCTTCTCCTCCTCTTCCCCTCCTCCCCCTCCTTCTCTCCCTCCTTTTCCTCCTTCTCCCCCTCCTCCATCTCCATTTTCTTCTCCTTTTTTAAATTTTAATATTTTTATTGAGATTTCTTTACACACATACAATCCATCTAAAGTATGGAATCAGTGGCCCACAATATCATCACATAGTTGTGCATTCATCACCATGATTGTTTTTAGAACATTTGCATCACTCCAGAAAAAGAAATAAAAAATAAAAAAAAACTAATACATTCCATACTCCTTACACCTCCTTCTTTTTGACCTAATATTTCAATCTACTTTTTTTACTCTTTATCTCCCCATATTATTTATTTACTTATTTTTGCCCCCCCTTTTTTATTCATCTTCCCATACCCTGGATAAAGGGAGCATCAGACACAAGGTTTTGACAATCACACAAACATTCTGTCTTTATACAGTTATCTTAAAAAATCAAGGCTACTGAAACACAGTTCAACAGTTTCAGGCACCTCTCTCCAGCCACCCCAATGCACCGTAAACTAAAAAGGGATATCTATATAATGTATAAGAATAACCTACAGGACAACCTCTTGACTCTGTTTGAAATCTCTCTGCCACTGAAACTTTATTTTGCCTCATTTCTCTCTTCTCCCTTTTGGTCAAGAAGCCTTTCTCAATTCCATAATGCTGGGTCCTGGCTCATCCCAGGAGTCCTGTCCCACGTTGCCAGGGATATTTCCACCCATGGGAGTCATGTCCCATGTAGGGGGGAGGGCAGTGAATTCACCTGCTGAGTTGGGTTATAGAGAGAGAGGCCACATCTAAGCAACAAGAGCTTCTCTGGGAATGATTCTTAGGCATAATCATAGGTAGGCTTAGCTTCTCTTTTACCAGAATGTTTCATAGAGGGGAGCCCCAAGATCAAGGTCTCAGCCTTTTGATTTGGTTGTCCCCACTGCTTGTGAGAATATCAGAAATTCCCCAGATTGGGAAGTTAAATATTTCCTTCTTTCTTCCCAAGTCCCTAAGGGGACTTCACAAATACTTTTTTAATTCTCTGCCTGAATTACTCTGCAATGTCTCAAGGTATCACACTAACCTCTATAAACCAACAGGATCTCACTACTAATTCAAGAGTCCGTGTAATCATGGTGTTTGAAAAAACTGATCATACAAGTTAAATTAGATAATGTACTACAAGAAATATAAATTTTGCATAAAATAAACATCTTTTCTTTTGGTCTCACACAGAAGTTGAAGTTTTAAAATATAGGTCATAGCATCTTTTACATTGTATTCTGATTTATCTTAGTCTTATCCAGGTCAGTTACATTCGTATCTCTACTTGAAGTCTGACCACCTTTTCAACTTTTTTTAAACAGTTGTTATATGGGGTAATGCTGACTTTCATAGCTTTAGAAGTCTATCTGTGACTCTTAGGTATCACATAAATACTCAAAGTTCCAGGGAACGGCCAGGTTATACACAAATACCTCAGTATCTCAGAATTTAGAAATAACAGAGTTACAACTCTGGGATAGATGTGACTACTATAATAGCTTACAATCTAGGAACCTTTACAATAGGCCCCAACCTGATAACCCATACTTTCTACTTCAATTCTCCAAGTTTGTATATTATAGTTAGTTCATATGAGTGAGGCATGATACCGTTTTTCTGTTTGTTTCTAACATTTCATTCAACATACTGTCCTCAAGTTTCATTCATCTACTTGCATGCCTCACAACTTCATTCCTTCCTGGAGCCATTCAGTAGTCCATTGTATGTATACACCACAGTTTTCACTTCCATTCCTCAGTAGTTGGACCCCTAGGCCACCTCCATTCATTGCAAATCACAAACACTGTTACCTTAAACACCAGTGTGCCAGTGTCCATTCATGTCCCCACTCTCAATTCCTCCAATTATATACCGAGCAATGGGGTTGCAGGATCGTATGGCAAACCCACCCCTAGCCTCCTATGGAACCACCATGCTGCCCTCAGCTTCCCTATCAACACTGAGAAGGTACATCTCTTTCTCCACACTTTCTCCGGTACTTGTATCTCTGTTCATTTTTTAACCATTTCATTTGCACATTATACAATCCAACATAAGTAAAACATCAGTGATTTGAGGTATAATCACATAGCCATGGCTTCACCATCACAATCTATATGAGGCCATTTCTATTCTTCTGCAAAGAATCCCATACCCATCCCCCGAATCTCCTGCTTATAGACATTTAGTTTTGGCATATTGCCCTTATCACTGTCTGCAAATTTTTAATTTTATCATTTATTTGTTTGGAGCAACAGGAAGGATGACTTAGGATAGAGCCTGTGGCTTCTCATCCTAGGATTCTATCAGGCCCACATCTCCAGTGTTATCACAGTCTCCCCCTTTCTATATCCTATGCTTCGTTTACGCCAAGCTCCTCCATGTTCCACACTCACATTCCTTCACATGCCTAGATCTTTACTCTTAACAGTCACCTCTCCATCAGGCGAACTCCTATTCCTCCTTTAAGACTTGTGAAAGAACATGCCATCTGTGGCGTCTGCTCTGTCTTACGCACACATGCCCACCTCCCTCTCCTGTGGCCCTTTAAAAACACTCCTTGTACACTTACCTAGTTGCCCAGTTTGTCTCTCCCTTGAGACAGTGTGCTCCTTGAAGATGGGACTCTGCCTTACTCATCACTCTAACCCTACGACAAGGAGTGGAACATCTTGGGAGCTCAGTAAGGGCTTAATGAGTCAGTGACTGAATGGAAATCATAAAGGGATGTGTCTCTCCCCCTATATCCCTCCCTTCCCTACAAAAGAAGTTTTGGTCTTTCCCTTGCTCTCTGCAGCCATATAAGTACTCCCGCTGCCTGGCAGAGCATGTGATGAAGGGGCTTGAGAGGATAAATACTGACTTGGTGTTTGGAAACTCAGCAATAAAAGTTTACTCGTGCATTAAATATGTTTAAAAATGTCACATAGACTATTGTAACTATTCCCCCCAAACCAGTCTGCATGGTAGGGAATGGTAGCCTCCAAATCCACTACCAGGAAAGCGTTCTCAGAGATGATGGAACAGAAAGGCTCACAGACCAAATTAAATTGCTTGACTCACATGATTGATTGAATCAATTTAAAAGACACAGTGGGAAGTAGGGACACATAGATGGGGTCAGCAGCTATAGGATAAGAGGCAAGTAGGGAGGATGGAAGACTTCTCTTCTCTCTCAGCCACATTGTCCTCTAGGGCATGGTTCCAAGAACCAAGGGTGAGTTTGATCAGCATGGGGTGGCGTCAGCAGAAAGCAGGTGCCTGGAGTTGCCCCATGGTTGCTTAATTGTAAAGACACAGGAGCAATATGCCTGCTCACAACTATAGCTTGCCAATTCGTTTACTGAACAGCCAGGGGTTTTATCTAAGTTTCTGGAGCAGAGCATACGTGGGGTTATACTGAGATCACTCCAAAGTGACTGGGTGAGGACTGACAGCACTATCAACCTGGAGAAGGTGAAATCCCTACTTTATAACTTTGTCTTTCCACACCTTTTTGTCTATAAGTAACACTCTTCTTATTCTGTCCTTACTATCATTTAACATGTTTTAGAGGCCGTCAACTTACCACCTATACTCACACACTCCATGAAGTCTATGTTCATAAACTATCTCCTTACTCATTAACTATACTTAACACATCCTTTGAGTTCCATCTGTCACAGGCTACTGGTGTACTTTCTATGTAGGCTTATGATTTTTATCCATCATGTGTGATTTATTTTTCTTCAGTGGCAGAATTGGTTATTCTCTAATAACACAGTAAACACATATAGAAGCTGGAAAAGAGACTTTCTAAACTGCCACTTTAGGCCATGAGATGCCTCTGCTTAAAACCCCCCACCGTTCATTCGTTCATTCATTCCTTGATCATTTGCAATGTCTGGGGAGGTAATTACAGTAAGCAATTCATGCTTCTCACCACCTACAGTGCATCCCACGATTCGCTTATTAAAGAACATGTTTAAAGGCAAAAGAAAAATGAAAGTCATAAAAACCTCTAGAGTAATTAATTATGCAAACCCATGCTGGCTGGTTAATAATCATAACAGTTAATTGGAAAATTTTGTTTCCAGTCACTTTAGTAAATCAGAATCTTTTTTATTTTTTCCTGCTTGCTCTCTAAAGGTCTTAAACCATTTAAAAAATGGTATTGCTCAACTGAAGGAAAGGAAATTCCAGGGTAAATTTTTTCCCGTGTTGCTCTGATATTTTTTATTGTGCAAATTGCTTTATAAAAATAAACTTTGTAGGGGGTGCAAGGGTAGTTCAGTGGTAGATTTCTTGCCTGCCATGCAAGAGACCCAGATTCGATTCCTGGCCCATGCACTTCCCCCCAAAACAAACAAACAAGCAAAGAGAGAAAGAAAAACAAATAAAAATTCAACAAATGGTGCTGCAATAATGGGATACTCACATGGAAAAAGAGTGAAATGTGACCCCCACTATATAGCATACAATAAATAAAGACATAAATAAACTTTGTATTATTTGCATACAATAAATCACAGCCATTTTAAGGGTGAAATTTGCTGGGTTTTGAGAAATGTTTGCACCCACATAAACATGACAATCAAAATATAGAACACCCCATCGCCTAGCAGTGTCCAGTGCCCAGTGCATGGTCACTGAGGGCTGAGCCTGTGAGACTCACACTGGAAGAATATGTTTTATTGGAATAGTTCCAAAAGCACTTCTTGACTTTGGATATTTACCCCTTGCCCAAGTCAATTGCCTCAGAGGGCCCTAGGGGGAGTGTCAGGCCCTGCACTCTGATAAAGGAGTCATTTCACCCTAAGAACATTTTATATGTGGCAATCCAGACTTAAAAATGTACAGTGTAGGTAAATCACATATATTTTTTGAAGAGCAGATTGGAGAAGGAAGACAGAATATCCATAATTATTTTCCTTACAAAATATTGCTTCACTGTATATACAGCACTCATAACAGGGTTCCTTAAGTACTTGTATACTTCCCCTTTTGTTGTCCCATGGGATTTTCCACCATCATGCACCTTCTCTTTCTGCTGCTCCTTCAACCACCTCCTTTCTACTTGGCCTTTCCCCTCCAGTGATGAACAACCCCAGTTTTATTTAATAATATGTACAAAACATATCCTCTGCAGTCCTTGAGCCCATATAGCTTCAAATGTATCTCCTCCTTCCCTTCTCATCCAAATGTTCTGTCATCTATTTTCCTTGTCCTTTACTTTTTCCTTTCACTCGTAAACCTACTCTAGCCTGTGTCGTTCCAGAACAACGACTGACATTGCTCTTGCAAAGACCACTAGCTCATAATTGCTAAGGTTAATGATCAGTTCTCAGTACTAACATCTTTATTTCATTCACAGACTTGACCATTCCTTTCTTCTCTTTTTGCAGGTTTTCCTGCAATTCTCCCAAAGCTCTTTCTCAGCCTCTTCCTTGTTCACATGTTTCTTTAAACCCCATCCTCCAAAATATTGTCTTTATTCAAGATTCAGCTCTTGGCCTAATTTCCTTTTCTTTTAAATAATCTCTCCTCCTTATTGCATTTATCCCCAAGCTTGAATGTCAGCTGTACAGTGACGACATTGTTATCTATTGGTCCTTCCCAGCCCAGATCTCTCTACCAAGTGTCAATCATCCCCCATCAAATTTTCAAAGTCAGCAGGCCCAAGTTCTGCTCATATTGGATTCATGGCACCACCATCTCCTCAACACCCAAGCCAGGAACTTGGACACCACCCTTGCTATCTCCCTCTGCTTTCCTCCTGCCACATTCAGTCAGACAGCAAGTCCCCCTGCTCAAATCTACATCTCCCGAATCTAGCACCTCCTTGCAATCTCCCCACTGTGGTGGGTAGGTTCTTGTCAGATCCAACCTGGTGTGCTGCAAAAGTTTCCCCCTTCATCACTTTCTTTTTCTTCTTTTTTAAAAATTTTAATATGCAGGTAATACAGTAATCTATTCTGTTTACAAAATTAAGACTCGCAGGACAAATGCTAAGTACTTTTTTGTTTTGTTTACTTTGTTTTTTTAAATTTTTTTATTGTTAAATATAACACATTTACAAAGAAAGAAAGAAAAAGCAATGCTGTTCAAAGTATATTTCAACAAATAGATACAGAACAGATTTCAAAGTTTCTTATGGGTTACCATTCCACTATTCCAGATTTTTTCTTTCTAGCTGCTCCAAAACACTGGAGGCTAGAAGAAATAACATATACACAAAAAAAATGCTAAGTGTTTTTGCCCACCACTCCATGTTCTCCCTTCTACCTCCTTAGGAGGTAACCACTATTACTAGTCTGATGCATATTTTTCAAGAACTTTTTCTGTGCACTTAAATATTTATATATAAAGTGGTATCAAGTAGGGAACCTCCCTTCTTTATTTTTTTGGAAATGGAGATCCAGTTTTCCCATCACCGTTTGTTGAAGAGACTATTCTTTCCCCACTAAGTGGATGTTGCCAGCTTGTCATAAATATGAAGACTGATTTCTCAGAAATCAGAGATTTCAGTTCTATTCCATTGTGCTAGTACCATGCTGTTTTCTTCACTGTGGCTCTGTAATAAGTTTTAAGGTTGGGAAATGTTAAGTCCTCCAACTTTATTCTTCTTTTTCAAGATGAATAGCTATTTGAGGCGCCTTACCCTTCCATATTTGATCACTGGCCTTTCCATTTCCTCAAAGAAGCTTGGTAGAATTTCGGTTTGTATTGAATCTATGAACTGCTTTGGGTAGTATTGACATCAGAATGATATTTAGTTTCTAATCCATGACATGGAATGTCCTCCCATTTAATTTCTTTTATGAAAACTTTTTTTGAGAATGGTCTCCTCAGATATGACTGACCCCAGTCAACAATTTTCTCAGGCCAGACAGGCCCATGTCTTATGTGGAGGATGTAACCAGTATCAAATTTCCCTGAGGGTGAGAGCAGCAGGCTGTCTGACTTTCCTATGAAGCCTCTAGACTCTGTCCTTTTCCTATCCTGCCCAGCAGGTGACACCTGTCTGCCCACAGCTTCCCACCAGTGTAAAGTGATGTGGTGCCTTTAATTTCAGCAGCTGTCCCTTCCAGTGGTATGGCTGAGACAGAGACTGAGGTAGAAGGCAGGCTTAGGTTGCTTCTGTTTTCCAGCCCTTGGGGATTGAATTCTCTGAAGGAGGGACTCCACTAGAGCTGGGCCCCACCCCTCTTTTCTTGGGTTAGATACACCCTTTAGGGAATTAACTCCATTCACCTGCCTAGTTACTTTGGCTTTCAGACAAGCCTTAAATCCACCCTTGCCTGGGGCAGTGCTGAAGCCTGAGAATGCTAAATGCTTGTAGTTCTAAGTAATGAGCTGTTAAGAAGTAAAAAATAAAAAAGCTTTTTCAAAGCCTGACCCCAGCTTCCTAGGTTTGCCAATCTAGAGCTGGAGTTGTTACATGGCTATGTATCTCTTGGGCTCTATGTGCCCCCTTTACTTGGGGCCCAGTCCTTTTCCAGTATATTGTGCAGTCCCCACTCAAAAAGCCTCTGTTTGGTTTTGTTTTGCTTTCCCAACAGCCCTGCCCCTCTCTGCCAGGGTGAAAACTGCCCATTCTTTTAGTGCTAATTCCAGATTTATCTGTGATCAGAGCCTATTTTAAGCAGTGAGAATTTGTTAATTGGAGCTTGGTTGAGCTAACTTCCTTGCTCCTAGTAGGATCTGTTTCCTTAACCCTCTGAGAACCAATTTGCCATGCACTTGGAGGTATAGGACATCCCCCAGAGCATATTACTTAATGGAGTGAAGAACTGGCAGGCCTATCCCCTCACCACAGGACTATAAAAAAATCTGGGCCTAAAGGTCCAGAGGCTTAGATTATAGCAATGATTCTCCCACAAGCTAGTACCCAGTAAGACTTTTCTCCTCTCTGGACTTATAACATCCCCTCTGATACTCCCTCCTACTCTCTCTTCCTCTCAATACTTTTCTCACCCCATCCTAAATAGCTATTGAATGAATCCTCATATCTTTATCTCCACTTATGCATCATCTGTCCCTTAGGCAGGCTTTCCAGATTCCCATCCTTACCAGCCCCTGCCCCTCATCCCATCTTCCTCACCCCAAAGCCAGAGAGATTTTTCTGGTCTTCCATGGCTCTTAGGATAAAGTCCATAGTCCACGTTGAACTGGTCCCACGTTGCCTACGCTCTTAAGTGCCCCTGGAACCATTATTCTGTTTGCTCACAGCTCCACTCCTGCCCCACCGCCCCCCTGCTTGGAACATTTTTCTGAATGTTTTCCATTCATCATTAAGTTCCCAGTGTAAATGCTACTCCCTCAAGGAAGACTTCCTTGAGGAAGTCCATAGCAGAGACCAAGTTCTCTGCCTTCCCTGGTCACAGCACTTATCTCACCATATTATAATTGCTGAATTGTCTCTCTCTGACCTAATATCTGTGCCTGTTCTCCGTGGATTCTGGCACCTAACCCAGTGCCTGGCTTCAAAAAGAGTGAATAAATGTTTATACTCCATAATAAATTCCAGCTATGCTGCTTCCATCCCATTCTTAGAGCTTGTTCTAGGCCATGTCCCTTTCACCCCTGGATTCCTGAAACAGCCTCAGATCAGCCTCCCTGCCTGAGAGTATCCGTATCTAAATCCATCCTGCTCACAGCAACAAGAACCATTGTCCTCAAGCATCATTTTGATCATCTCACTCCCCTTCTTAGAAGCCTACAATAGCTCCAATTGCCTCTTGAATTAAATTAAAACTCCTAATCATGGACTTCAAGGGTCTCTACCAATTAGCTGCCTCCCTTTCCCCCCACCTAAATGCTGTCATCTTTTTACAAGCCCTCAAGCCTGGCTTCCTCTGCAGCCCTGCAAACCTGCTCCTGTCTACCTCCCTCCTAAATCTCTTCCTTATCGTACTCCCTCCTTTCTTGGTATTCTTCCCTCCTCTTTATTTCTTCCAAATAATATCCCTTCTCCCCCTCTAAAAATATTCCTCAATAATCACTTTCTTTCTATCATAATCTGTTTCAGATGTGTAGAATTCTTGTCTTATATATGTTGTTAGCGTCCCATGCTCTGTGGCTTCTGCTACGTTATTATCAGACAGTCATTCTTATTAGGGCCCTTTAACTCAAAGGAGAGGAATGATGTATTTTTTGATACTTGTAATTCCCTGAAATTCTCAGGAATGCTCTGTGACTTTCCCTTACCTGCCTTTCCAATGGGTTGGTAGGCATGAATATGGCAACTCCTACAGGAGACCTTGTTTTCCTTCAGATTTCCCAGACCCAATTCCGGGTCAGCCTGACTAGGTCTAGCCCCCACTGTGCAGTAGTAGACAGTTTGTCCTCAAGCATCCAAATTTTAGGGGTTGGAGTGAGGGAGCTGTCTCAGGGTGCTGGTGCTAGGTGCTGGGACAAAAACAAGCATTTCTGAGTGTCCATCATGTGTTAAACACTATGCTAGGAGCTTTCCAGCTTCTCTTTCATTAAGCCTCACAACAATCTGACAAATTAGGAAGGGCCATTTCTGATTTACAAGCACTTTGAGAATCAGGGAAGCTAGATAATCTGCCCTGGTCACCAAGACAGGTCTTTGGGGTTCCAAAGGGCGTGCTTTTGTTCTCACACCAGAGAAGACACATTTTTGGACAAGACCTTCTGGAAGAGCATCCCAAATCCAAACTAAAATCAGGACATGTGTTCTGAAAAGGCATGTAGACTACCTGACATCTGAGCAAGACAGTCACAGGCCCATGCCAATGGCTCTTCCGACCCTGCTAGCTCGTCCAGACCTTGTTAGACAAGACCTTTCTTAGAAATGCTGACTACTTTTAATTTAAAATTTAATTGTCATTTTAGTAAAAAAATTCCTTTAAGAATTTTATGAAAGCCAAGGACTGTCTCCCCAGAAAAATAAACTCATAGAATTTATATATTTTGCAGCTGCTTCTCCCCTTAAGTTCCTCCATAGGCCATCTAGACCCAAAGTCTAGAGCCCCTGGCCACAGAAAGAACAACATATTTCTTTGTGCTTCTCCTAATTTACAGAATCCAGATCCAATAAAAAGTAAATTTTTGAGGACTCTGGGTTAATATTTTCATGTATCTGTTTCAAATGATGTGCTGTGTAAGTCTTGGGTTATTTAAAAATGCAAAGCCCAGCTTTAAAATGGAGACCTAAGAGAAAACCCACAAATTAAGAAGGGAGGCTCCAGAAGGGATGTTTTTGAGAAAATAAATTTAATGATTCTCCTTTCTGTTTGTTCCCATGTTAATCTTTGGTGCCTTCTTTGTGTTGTGTGTGTGTGTGTGCACGGTCCGGGAATTGATGAAAGGCGAGCATTCTACCACTGAATCACCCGTGCACCCCTACTTTGGTTTTAATAACACCTTTATTCCCAGATCAGCTTTCATCATTATTATAGATAATGCTATTATTCTGTTTCAGCTTAACTTTTTTGAAGTGCTGCGTCAGAGTCTGCTTCATTTACAAGGTGAAGCTCCTTTTCAAACAGTAAACTCATTTTCCTGCGAAACATTCCCTTTGTAGTTGAGGAGAAAGGAAAAAACAAAAAGCCCGAAGGGTCCGATGGAAGGCTGGTTGAGGCCAAAGCGTGACGTCTCTCGGTGGAGAGATGGAAGTGGTTCCTTATTAAACTATCTTTAACTGGACAGGAAAAGTTCACATCCATGTCTGAACCCCCTAAAGTTGTATACAACTTTGGCAGTGTATACACTGGGATGAAGAAAGGTCCATTGCTTTCATCAGATTGTCAAAGGGTTAAGGGTTATGGGTTAACCTTGCCCATGAAGGGTTAAGATCCACTGGGCTGGGTCTGTGCTTTCTCAGTGGTGTCAGAAAATGGCTTGCAGCAGAATCACTGGCGCGGCTTGTTCAAAACTCAGATTCTGGGCCCTTTCCCTCTCCCACGGAGATCTACGGAATTCATATTAGGGGTGTGGCTTAGGACTTCAGATTTTTAGCATCTTCCCCCGGTAATTTGGTTAAATTTCTGAATTGGCTAGTAGGTTTCAAATGTTAACCACCACCTGTTAGAGTAAGATAAAAAAAAATTATGGTGTAGGGATATACTTACACTTACCCAAATAGATCAGTGTTCAAATCCCAGTTCACCTACTTACTATGTAGCCTTGGCAAATTATGAATCTCTCTGATCCTTAGTTTCCTCATCTTTAATATGGAAGTAAATAATTTATCTCTCTTGGGATAAGATTGCGAAACTTCTAATAAAAGTAGGAGCCAAGAAATACCATTTCTGTTCATACTTTCTCTTAAACACCCAATACTCCCCAAACTCTCCAGGTATAATTTTTTTTAATGCTTTTTTTTTTGAGGCCTTTTTCCATAAAGGTATTGTTAGAAAAAAAAATCCAGGTTAATAATTTTCTACAGTGACCCATTAAAGGAAGTTTCATCATGCAACAAATATGCATGAACTGTAAACTATGAACTGAAAGTCTCTTTGTCTTAAGCTAACAAAAATTGGCAATGTTAATTTTATGTAAGTTCTATCACACTGCAATTCACTCTGTGGACTCGTGGCAATTTAGCAAATGGAAGACATAAATACCCAAATTCACCAGCAAGGACAAATCTTCTATTACCCTGCGTGCTTTATTAGTCACATTATTGATAGTGTTTGATTTAAGTGAGAATCTACTCACTACTGTGTTTCCTGAAGCAATGGCAAAAAGGAGGAAAGTAGAAATTCTAATTTTTGTAAAACCAATGGTAAAATCCCCTATTTGATATGAACTGCCCCCTCTCCACCCAAAAAACTCCCCTGGCACATATTCTGGACTGTTTTGAGCAGCAGAAACATTTCCCTTTCCTGTATTTTTGTGGCTCTATTGTGCCACAACTGCATGTTTGCTACCATTGGAAAAGCATTTGCACCAATATTCATTTTTTGTACATACCCCCACTTACAGTGTAAGCAGAAAATCTAAAGGAAATAGAATGTCTAAATAAAAACAACAAACTCTGCCAATTCATTTTTCACATAGGGTAACCAAAGTTTCCCTTTGGTTACCTAAAGAAGCCAAGAATTTATCTCTGGTGCATTTTCTGATGTTAGGCATTTATTTTAGTGATTGCTGGAAGATTTGCGTTTGTTCGGAACATATGATACTGTGGCCTTGTGAAGAACTGGTATTCAAGGGGTATAACACAGCTGTGTGTTATCTTAAATTTATCATCTTATTATCCTCAAACCTATTTACCAAAATCTTGAGTAGTCCAAGCTCAAGTTTTGTATTCTTTGATTGCCATCTGCTGGCAGACCCCTATACCGAAAGTATAAATCCCCAAGAAGTCTGCAGCAACTTGGTTTTACTTATTTTGAGTAGTTCTTGCAACCTTAGAGAGAATGTTATTTTTTACATTCATGATGATGCAAGAGAGCCATGCCAAGTCTCTCTCTTGGAATGATCAATTCTGCTAAGCATTTTTCTTATCAAATTTATTTATAACTATTAATCATTAGAATTAAAAACTGTTTAGAGTTCATAAATAAATTTCTGAATTGCGCCCTTTTCTATATGTTCAATTCCACTCACCCTACAGGCACGTTCCTTCTTCTAACCCCTACCCCCACCCCCCTCTCTTCAGGAAGTAGGGAGCAACCACTCAGGCATCACATTCCTCCTAGTTAACACAGCAAAGAGGGAGATGCTCTCTTAATAGAATAAGATTAGGTCATTAGTTTTCAAGGTCCAATGAGCAGTTAGTTACTAGATTTCTTAAGATGACCAGACGGGTTTTGAAAAGAAATTACTTCTCAAGGTGATTAAATGTGTTTGATTTTAGATGCTCGAGGTCTGGTGGAACTACAACACCCCCATATGTAAAACTCATTAAGGAAAAATGGTGACATTTATGCTTCCCTGCATCTACAGGTCAGCTTAGGCCCCTTATGGTCATTAAGGGCCAACACCAGAGGCTGTGAGAGTGCAAGATATCAGAAAGCCCCCCAGTGGGGATCGGGTCTGTGAATGGTGCCTGGGGCAAGATGGCTATTTAGGCGCCTAAGGATCCTTACCTCATTGCCCTCCTACTCACATCCCCAGTAAAGCTTCGTTCTGAACTGCTTTCCTAAACCTTTGAGTAAACTGCTGCTTAAATGTTCTGTAGGGATTGGAAGTAATGCTCTTCTAAAACAGAGAAGGACCCAGACCCCTTTGCAGCCACTGGTGGGCTTGGAGACCCTAAGGCTGACCAGGAGGGGATCCAGCCTCAGAGAAGGGCAGCAAGGTTGAGTTTCCAGGAGTTACCCAGGAGAGCGGCTAGAGGTGTTTCTTTTTTTTTTTTTTTGCAGCTTCATTCAGTGTTTTAACATGATTACTTTACAATTAGGTATTATTGTGCTGTCCATTTTTGAGTTTTTGTATCTAGTCCTGTTGCACAGTCTGTATCCCTTCAGCTCCAATTACCCATTATCTTACCCTGTTTTTAACTCCTGCTGGACTCTGTTACCAATGACATATTCCAAGTTTATTCTCGAATGTCGGTTCACATCAGTGGGACCATACAGTATTTGTCCTTTAGTTTTTGGCTAGACTCACTCAGCATAATGTTCTCTAGGTCCATCCATGTTGTTACATGCTTCATAAGTTTATCCTGTCTTAAAGCTGCATAATATTCCATCGTATGTATATACCACAGTTTGTTTAGCCACTCGTCTGTTGATGGACATTTTGGCTGTTTCCATCTCTTTGCAATTGTAAATAACGCTGCTATAAACATTGGTGTGCAAATGTCCGTTTGTGTCTTTGCCCTTAAGTCCTTTGAGTAGATACCCAGTAATGGTATTTCTGGGTCATATGGCAATTCTATATTCAGCTTTTTGAGGAACCGCCAAACTGCCTTCCACAGTGGTTGCACCATTTGACATTCCCACCAACAGTGGATAAGTGTGCCTCTTTCTCCGCATCCTCTCCAGCACTTGTCATTTTCTGTTTTGTTGATAATGGCCATTCTGGTGGGTGTGAGATGATATCTCATTGTGGTTTTGATTTGCATTTCTCTAATGGCCAGGGACATTGAACATCTCTTCATGTGTCTTTTGGCCATTTGTATTTCCTCTTCTGAGAGGTGTCTGTTCAAGTCTTTTTCCCATTTTGTAATTGGGTTGGCTATCTTTTTGTTGTTGAGTTGAACAATCTCTTTATAAATTCTGGATACTAGACCTTTATCTGATATGTCATTTCCAAATATTGTCTCCCATTGTGTAGGCTGTCTTTCTACTTTCTTGATGAAGTTCTTTGATGCACAAAAGTGTTTAATTTTGAGGAGCTCCCATTTATTTATTTCCTTCTTCAGTGCTCTTGCTTTAGGTTTAAGGTCCATAAAACCGCCTCCAATTGTAAGTTTCATAAGATATCTCCCTACATTTTCCTCTAACTGTTTTATGGTCTTAGACCTAATGCTTAGATCTTTGATCCATTTTGAGCTAACTTTTGTGTAGGGTGTGAGATACAGGTCCTCTTTCATTCTTTTGCATATGGATATCCAGTTCTCTAGGCACCATTTATTGAAGAGACTGTTCTGTCCCAGGTGAGTTGGCTTGACTGCCTTATCAAAGATCAAATGTCTGTAGATGAGAGGGTCTATATCTGAGCACTCTATTCAATTCCATTGGTCGATATATCTATCTTTATGCCAATACCATGCTGTTTTGACCACTGTGGCTTCATAATATGCCTTAAAGTCAGGCAGCACGAGACCTCCAGCTTCGTTTTTTTTCCTCAAGATACTTTTAGCAATTCGGGGCACCCTGCCCTTCCAGATAAATTTGCTTATTGGTTTTACTATTTCTGAAAAATAAGTTGTTGGGATTTTGATTGGTATTGCATTGAATCTGTAAATCAATTTAGGTAGGATTGACATCTTAACTATATTTAGTCTTCCAATCCATGAACACGGTATGCCCTTCCATCTATTTAGGTCTTCTGTGATTTCTTTTAACAGTTTTTTGTAGTTTTCTTTATATAGGTTTTTGTCTCTTTAGTTAAATTTATTCCTAGGTATTTTATTCTTTTAGTTGCAATTGTAAATGGGATTTGTTTCTTGATTGCCCCCTCAGCTTGTTCATTACTAGTGTATAGAAATGCTACAGATTTTTGAATGTTGATCTTGTAACCTGCTACTTTGCTGTACTCATTTATTAGCTCTAGTAGTTTTGTTGTGGATTTTTCCGGGTTTTCGACGTATAGTATCATATCGTCTGCAAACAGTGAGAGTTTTACTTCTTCCTTTCCAATTTTGATGCCTTGTATTTCTTTTTCTTGTCTAATTGCTCTGGCTAGAACCTCCAACACAATGTTGAATAATAGTGGTGATAGTGGACATCCTTGTCTTGTTCCTGATCTTAGGGGGAAAGTTTTCAATTTTTCCCCATTGAGGATGATATTAGCTGTGCGTTTTTCATATATTCCCTCTATCATTTTAAGAAAGTTCCCTTGTATTCCTATCTTTTGAAGTGTTTTCAACAGGAAAGGATGTTGAATCTTGTCAAATGCCTTCTCTGCATCAATTAAGATGATCATGTGATTTTTCTGCTTTGATTTGTTGATATGGTGTATTACATTAATTGATTTTCTTATGTTGAACCATCCTTGCATACCTGGGATGAATCCTACTTGGTCATGATGTACAATTCTTTTAATGTTTTGTTGGATACGATTTGCTAGAATTTTATTGAGGATTTTTGCATCTATATTCATTAGAGAGATTGGCCTGTAGTTTTCTTTTTTTGTAATATCTTTACCTGGTTTTGGTATGAGGGTGATGTTGGCTTCATAGAATGAATTAGGTAGTTTTCCCTCCACTTCTATTTTTTTGAAGAGTTTGAGGAGAGTTGGTACTAATTCTTTCTGGAATGTTTGATAGAATTCACATGTGAAGCCGTCTGGTCCTGGACTTTTCTTTTTAGGAAGCTTTTGAATGACTAATTCAATTTCTTTACTTGTGATTGGTTTGTTGAGGTCATCTATGTCTTCTAGAGTCAAAGTTGGTTGTTCATGTCTTTCCAGGAACCCATCCATTTCCTCTAAATTGTTGTATTTATTAGCGTAAAGTTGTTCATAGTATCCTGTTATTACCTCCTTTATTTCAGTGAGGTCAGTAGTTATGTCTCCTCTTCCATTTCTGATCTTATTTATTTGCATCCTCTCTCTTCTTCTTTTTGTCAATCTTGCTAAGGGCCCATCAATCTTATTGATTTTCTCATAGAACGAACTTCTGGTCTTATTGATTTTCTCTATTGTTTTCATGTTTTCAATTTCATTTATTTCTGCTCTAATCTTTGTTATTTCTTTCCTTTTGCTTGCTTTGGGATTTGTTTGCTGTTCTCCAGTTCTTCCAAGTGGACAGTTAATTCCTGCATTTTTGCCTTTTCTTCTTTTCTGATATAGGCATTTAGGGCAATAAATTTCCCTCTTAGCACTGCCTTTGCTGCGTCCCATAAGTTTTGATATGTTGTGTTTTCATTTTCATTCGCCTCGAGGTATTTACTAATTTCTCTTGCAATTTCTTCTTTGACCCACTTGCTGTTTAAGAGTGTGTTGTTGGGCCTCCACATATTTGTGAATTTTCTGGCACTCCAACTATTATTGATTTCCAACTTCATTCCTTTATGATCCGAGAAAGTGTTGTGTATGATTTCAATCTTTTTAAATTTGTTAAGACTTGCTTTGTGACCCAGCATATGGTCCATCTTTGAGAGTGATCCATGAGCACTTGAGAAAAAGGTGTATCCTGCTGTTGTGGGATGTAATGTCCTATAAATGTCTGTTAAGTCTAGCTCATTTATAGTAATATTCAGATTCTCTATTTCTTTATTGATCCTCTGTCTAGATGTTCTGTCCATTGATGAGAGTGGTGAATTGAAGTCTCCAATTATTATGGTATATGAGTCTATTTCCCTTTTCAGTGTTTGCAGTGTATTCCTCACATATTTTGGGGCGTTCTGGTTCGGTGCATAAATATTTATGATTGTTATGTCTTCTTGTTTAATTGTTCCTTTTATTAGTATATAGTGTCCTTCTTTGTCTCTTTTAACTGTTTTACATTTGAAGTCTAATTTGTTGGCTATTAGTATAGCCACTCCTGCTCTTTTCTGGTTATTATTTGCATGAAATATCTTTTCCCAACCTTTCACTTTCAACCTATATTTATCTTTGGGTCTAAGATGTGTTTCCTGTAGACAGCATATAGATGGATCCTGTTTTTTAATCCATTCTGCCAGTCTATGTCTTTTGATTGGGGAATTCAGTCCATTAACATTTAGTGTTATTACTGTTTGGATAATATTTTCCTCTACCATTTTGCCTTTTGTATTATATATATCATATCTGATTTTCCTTCTTTCTACACTCTTCTCCATGCCTCTCTCTTCTGTCTTTTCGTATCTGACTCTAGTGCTCCCTTTAGTATTTCTTGCAGAGCTGGTCTCTTGGTCACAAATTCTCTCAGTGACTTTTTGTCTGAAAATGTTTTAATTTCTCTCTCATTTTTGAAGGACCATTTTGCTGGATATAGGAGTCTTGGTTGGCAGTTTTTCTCTTTTAGTAACTTAAATATATCATCCCACTGTCTTCTTGCTTCCATGGTTTCTGCTGAGAAATCTACACATAGTCTTATTGGGTTTCCCTTGTATGTGATGGATTTTTTTTCTCTTGCTGCTTTCAAGATCCTCTCTTTCTCTTTGACCTCTGACATTCTAACTAGTAAGTGTCTTGGAGAACGCCTATTTGGGTCTAATCTCTTTGGGGTGCGCTGCACTTCTTGGATCTGTAATTTCAGGTCTTTTATAAGAGTTGGGAAATTTTCAGTGATAATTTCTTCCATTAGTTTTTCTCCTCCTTTTCCCTTCTCTTCTCCTTCTGGGACACCCACAACACGTATATTTATGCGGTTCATATTGTCCTTGAGTTCCCTGATCCCCTGTTCAAATTTTTCCATTCTTTTTCCTATAGTTTCTGTTTCTCTTTAGAATTCAGATGTTCCATCCTCCAAATCACTAATTCTATCTTCTGTCTCTTTAAATCTATCATTGTAGGTATCCATTGTTTTTTCCATCTTTTCTACTTTATCCTTCACTTCCATAAGTTCTGTGATTTGTTTTTTCAGTTTTTCTATTTCTTCTTTTTGTTCAGCCCATGTCTTCTTCATGTCCTCCCTCAATATATCGACTTCGTTTTTGAAGAAATTTTCCATTTCTGTTCGTATATTCAGCATTAGTTGTCTCAGCTCCTGTATCTCATTTGAACTATTGGTTTGTTCCTTTGATTGGGCCATATTTTCAATCTTCTGAGCATGATCCATTATCTTCTGCTGGCGTCTGGGCATTTAGTCAGATTTCCCTAGGTGTTGGACCCACCAGGTTGTAAGATTTTTCTGTGAAATCTCTGGGTTCTGTTTTTCTTATCCTGCCCAGTAGGTGGCGCTCATGGCACACGTTTGTCTGCCGGTCCCACCAGTAAAAGGTGCTATGGGTCCTTTAACTTTGGAAAACTCTCGCCGTGGGGGAGGTTCGCCAGCCGAAGCGGCTTGGAAGAGTGCCAGCTGGCCCGGGGGTCCGAACGCGGGGAGGGTCGCCGGCTGCCGCAGCCCGGGAGAGCACCCGTCCGAATTTCCTAGTTGGCCCGGGGCGCCAAGCGTGGCGGGAGGGCGCCAGCTGCCGTGGCCGGGGAGAGTGCACCGTTCCCAGCCGGACCGGGGAGTCATGTGTTTGGAAGGGACCCCCCCGGTCACTGTTCTCCGTGGCCTGTGGATTTCTGATCCAATTCTCTCAGTTGGTCCGGGGGGCTGCGCGTGGTGGGGGCGCCAGCTGCTGCAGCTTGAGGGGACCGCCTGCCCAATTCTGCCAGCTGGCCCGGGAAGGAGGAGGGGAGGGACTCCAGCCACTTGCCGCCCCGCCCGGGAAACCCGCGCCCCTCGGCGATCTCACCGGAGCGTGTTCTCCCAGCCAGTCAACCGTTCCAGGATGGGGTACGCTGTCTTTTTGATCTCTGTCATGGCTCCGGGAGCTGTTCTGTATCGTTTCTACTCCCCTAGTAGCTGTTCTGGAGGAGGAAAGGTGAGGATGGCAAGGCTGTCAAGGACGGTGGCGGAGGAGCCGGTGAAGGCGGAAGAGGGCATGGTGGTGGTTGGAGAGCCGCCGGAGTAGGAGGAGAAAGGGAAGGATAAGATGGCGGATGGAGCGCTGCCGGAGCAGGAGGGGAAAGAGAAGGGCCAGATGGCGGTGGGAGCGCCGCCGGCGGAGAAAGGGAAGAGGAGGGCCGGATGGTGGCGGGAGCGCGCCGGCAGAGAAAGGGGAAGAGGAGGGCTGGATGGCGGCGGGAGCACCGGCGGAGAAAGGGGAAGAGGAGGGCCGGATGGTGGCGGGAGCGCCGCTGGCGGAGCTAGAGGTGTTTCTTGAGGGACAGAAAACAGTGGGGCCAAGTGCATGTTATATAAACATGGCAAAAGCTTCACATTTAAAAAGAACAACAAACAACAGCAATTCCTTCTGCCTCCACCTCTCCCTACTACATGATAGTCACCATTCCCCCCTACACCCACTCCCCTTCTTTTGGTTTTGAACCTCTAATGAAAGTTTGAAAATGAATCCAAAAAGAACACAACATTGAAAACAGTATGAATGTGAATCTCACTAAATCTTCAAATCTGGTCTAGTGCAAATTTTGTTTAAACTATTTTACCTTTTTACAAGCTCAAATTTCTTGGGTTCATATACTTGCTATAAAGTCTTGGCAAAAAAAATTCTTCAGATTCAACTATTTTGGCTATAATATTTCTAACAAATACAGATTAACTTCTATTTTAAGTGGAAAAATACTTAAATTACTCATTATAATTAAATATAGTTTAAAGATTCAATCACTGCTTTCATGTAATAACTTCTGGTTTTTCATAAAATGCTGACACATTCATTGAAAATTTTTTTCACATAACAAATCATTTGTTTTCAATTTCAAAAAATGTATAAAGGATTACTCCAAAGAATGATTCCATTTCCCCTCTAAAACAAATTAGTACAATAACCTAGAATTTACCCCAAGATAGTTCCCTCAAACAAAACAAAACAACCCCATCAAGGATCATCGCTTACACAAAACCAAATTCATACATCAACACTCACAGGCAAATTAATCTAAATTTCCATTCTGCTGACTGAGAGCTGCTATTTAAATGGAAAGCCTTTTAATCAAGCCTAAATTAACGGAATTTAAAACAAACCCAAAACATTTCAATTGCATAACAAAAAACAGGTAAATTTTTAAGTAAAAATTACAAGTTTACTAAAACTACAAAATGAGTACTTCAAAGGACTACAGGTCAGTGGAGGGTACAATAAAGTAACTTTATAACTGAAAGAAATTATAGCTGAATTTTGCCTCCATGCAGCACTGAGATCAATGCAGAACCCCTCTCTTTTACATCTCAAACATGATCTTAATGATCACAAATTAGGTCTAATATGGTCTATGTCATCAAATGAATACACTGTGCTCACCAAATAGTTAATGTAGTGTCACATGCATTTTTCTTCTTATAAGGCAATCAGAGATTGCGAATTTTATAGGACTGTGGGAAAAAAAATAGTGGTCTCTATTCTGGAAGATCAAATAAACGATAAATAATTTTGAATAAGTTAGACTGAAATATATGGCAGAAATCTATTCCCTCTTAGATGATTACGGATTTGGGATAAGACTTCATAAACTGAGGTGAAAAATTTAATAAATCACAGCATTGAACTATGACTTTTCATTGCCTTTTGCTTTCAGTAAGATTGTTTACACAAAATTCCACAGGTAGAGCAAAAAAGTATAGTTTACACATTTGTTATATACCCATAAGTGTGTCACTGAGTGTGCCACTACAGAATTAAATAAAAGTTTGATTTCTAAAGCATGACAAAGCTATGAAATGACTCAGAGGAGAGACCCTCCTTAAACCTACAGCCTGAGATCAAATGCTTTCAGAGCACAGAGGTGCACATGCAGTCAGTCAAAGGAACATTTCAAGATAAGTAATTATTCTTTCTCTGTCACTATTCTAAAAGAGGTGGTTATTTATTTCCAGGAGCCATTTGTACAGTAAGCCCAATCTAAAAAGGTTATTTGGGGAAAAGATCATTTTTGTCACAGTCCACTATCATAGGTTTTCTTCCCAAATCTTGTTTAGTCTTCTAAATCAGTGGATTCGACAATTCAATTGCTATGTGGCTTTTTAGGGTCACCCATAGCCAGTTGTTGCCCTATGTTTCCTACTGTTACACCTCCTGAGAAAAATATACATGGGAGCCAAGAACGAATACAGAGAAAATTTGGGGACGCCTACTGTTCTAGCTTGCTAACTGTTGGAATGCTATATACCAGGAACGAATGGCTTTTAAAAGGGGGAATTTAATAAGTTGTTAGTGTACAGTTCTAAGTGAGAAAATGTCCTAATTAAACAAATCTATAGAAATTTCCAATCACAGGCATCCAGCGAAAGATACCTTGGTTCAAGAAGGCCGATGAAGTTCAGGGTTTCTCTCTCAAGTGGAAGGCACACAGCAAACACAGTCAGGATTTCTCTATCGGCTGGAAGGGCATATGGCGAACACAGCTTCATCTGCTAGGTTTGTCTCCTGGCTTCTGGTTTCATGAAGCTCCCTGGGAGGTGTTTTCCTTCTTCATCTCCAAGGTGCTGGCTAGAGGACTCTCTGCTTCATGGTGCTGCAGCATTCTCTGCTCTCTCTGAATCTCTTTCACTCTCCAAAATGTTTCCTCTTTTATAGGACTCCAGAAACTTAGCAAGACCCACCCAAATGGGTGGAGACATGTCATCGTCTAATCCAGTTTAACAACCACTCTTGATTAAACCACATGTCCAGGGGGATGATCTGATTATAGTTTCAAACATACAGTATTGAATAGAGATTATTCTGCCTTTATGAAATGGGATTTTGATTAAAACATGGCTTTTCTAGGGGAAAACCAGTACATGTACTAATAAACTCCTTTACATAGGAGAAGCTGAATGATCAAAGTGGCTAGAAATGCTATACCAAGCCCAAGACCATTTCTTTTTTTTTTTTTAAATTAAATCACACATCCCATGTGATTTTTTAAAAATCTTGTCTAATTTTTCTTTAAAAAATATTTTATTGACAAAACAACATAAAAACACAAACATTCTTGACATACAAACATTCCATACATGGTTTACAATCAGTGGCTCACAATATCATCACATAGTTGTATATTCATCACCACGATAATTTTTTTTAGAACATTTGCATCACTCCAGAAAAAGAAATAAAAATAAAAAAGAAAAGATTCGTACATACCATAGCTCTTACCACTCCCTCTCATTAACCACTAGTATTTCCATCCACCCAATTTATTTTAACCTTTGTTTCCCCTATTATTTGTTTATTTTTATTCATATTTTTTTACTCATCTATCCACACCCTAGATAAAGGGAACATCAGACACAAGTAAGCATTATATCTTCATACGATCATCTTCAAGAAATAAGGCTACTGGAGCACAGTTCTTCAATTTCAGGTTCCTCCCTGTTCTAGTTTGCTAGCTGCCAGAATGCAATATATCAGAAACAGAACGGCTTTTAAAATGGGGAATTTAATAAGTTGCTATTTAAAGTTGTAAGGCCAAAAAAAGTCCCTATTAAAATGTCCGATCAAAGGCATCCAGGGATAGATACCTTGGTCAAGAAGGCCAATGAAGTTCAGGGTTTCTCTCTCAAGTGAGAAGGCACATGATGAACACAGTCAGGGTTTTGCTCTCATCTGGAAGGACACATGGTGAACACGACGTCATCTGCTAGCTTTCTCTCCTGGCTTCCTGATTTATGAAGCTCCCTGGTAGGTGTTTTCCTTCTGCATCTCCAATGGTTGCTGGCTGGTGGACTCTGCTTTTCGTGGCTACATCATTCTGCTCTCTCGGAATCACTCACTTTCTCCAAAATGTTGCCTCTTTTATAGTATTCCAAATAAACTAATCAAGACCCACCCAAGTGGGTGGAGACACGTCTCCACCTAATCCATTTTAACAACCATTCTTGATCACTTAAGATCACATCAAGACCTTTTTTTCCTTCTATTTTTTTATGAAAAATAACATATATACAAAAAACCTATAAATTTCAGAGCACAGCACCACAATTACTTGTAGAACATATGTCATGGTCAGGTTCATGTGTCAACTTGGCCAGGTAGTGGTACCTGTTTGTCTGGTTGGGCAAGTGCTGGCCTGTCTGTTGCCATGAGGACATTTCATAGAATTAAATCATGATCACATTGGCTGCATCCATGGCTGATTCCATTTGTGATCTGCCAAGGGGAGTGTCTTCTGCAATGAGTGATGCTAAACCTAATCACTGGAAGCCTTTTAAGGAGGATTCAGAAGAGACAGGCTCTCTTCTTGCTTTGGCTGGTTAGCCTCTCCTGTGGAGTTTGTCCACACCCTTCATTGGAATCATCAGCTTCAGAGCCTGCCCTATGGATTTTGGACTCTGTGTTCCCATGGTTACATGAGACACTTATAAATTTTATATATAAGGGTATTTCCTGTTGATTCTGTTTCTCTAGAGAACCCTAACTAATATAGCTTGGTATCAGGAGTGGTTCTTAAGACACAGAATCTTAAAAAATGAGTTTTTACAATTGGTTTTTGTTCTAGTTTGCTAGCTGCTGGAATGCAACACACGAGAGACGGACTGGCTTTTAATAAAAGGGGATTTATTTTGTTGGTTCTTCAGAGGAAAGGCAGCTAACTTTCCACTGAGGTTCTTTCTTACATGGAAGGCACAGGATGGTCTCTGCATCTCCAAAGGCCTGGGCTGAGCTGCTAGTACTGAGATGAGGAATGCCTAGCTGCTTAGCTGTGCTAAGTTGCGATCTCTCATTTAAGCACCAGCCAATTAAGTCAAATGTCACTCATTGCAGCAGACATGCCTCCTAGCCGACTGCAGATGTAATTAGCAACAAATGAGGTTCATGTACCATTGGCTTATGTCCGCAGCAACAAGACTAGGTATCCTCACCTGGCCAAGTTGACAACTGAATCTAACTAACACAGTTTTCTACTCTGACTGGACTCGAAGACATTAAGGACTCTGATTCCTGTAATGAGAATGATACTGTCAATCCATGGAGTGAGTTGGGAAAAGAGATAGTCAAGATATCACCATTCAATTCTTCTAATGCTTTGTTTTTACGAAGCCAGGCTCTTGGGGGATAATGTTTTTGACACCTTTAAGGAGTTTTGTGGAAATAGGAGGTATAGAGCTATTGGCTGGTTGTTGTTAAATATACTGGATACATTAATGAGTGAAAGGGATGGGTTTAAGGCTTAAAATGAGAAGCTTAAGTGCCATCTGACAGATGTAGAGGTTTCTATGAGTGCCCTGATGGAAAATTTTATTTATCGTAGCCGTAGACTTGAGATCTCTGAAAATCAGACTCAGAATCTTATTGTTAGAGTAGCAACTTTACAATGTAAACTGAAATCTCAATCTTACATGATGTCTGTCATTAAAGTGAGGGCATTGAATGGAAAGGAGTGGGAATCTTCTCTAGATAACCCTGTAATAGTCTGCCCTGAGGACATAGCTGCCCCACCTCCAACCTGCCTTGAGGAATTGGCCACCCAACCTCCACTGGAAGGGATTAGCCCTAGAGTGATTAATCCTGTTTCACTAGATGAAACTGCAAATGAATGCCCTAAAGCAAATGGCTTGGAAGATATTTCTAATTCTTTTCATGACCCATCCACACTACCCATCATTTCTTCCAGACCCATAACTAGACTAAAGTCCCAACAGGCCCCTAAAGGTGAGGTACAAAGTATCACACATGAGGAGGTATGTTATACTCCAAAAGAATTGTGTGAATTTTCCAATTTATATAGACAGAAATCAGGGGAATATGTGTGGCAATGGATTTTAAGGGTGTAGGATAATGGTGGGAGGAAAATAAGGCTGAATCAGGCTGAATTTATTGATATGGGCCCACTAAGCAGAGATTCAGCATTCAGTGTTACAGCTCGAGGGATTAGAAAAGGCATTAACAGTTTGTTTGAATGGTTGGTTGAAACATAGATCAAAAGGTGGCTGACATTACTTGAGGCTGAAATGCCAGAATTGCCCTGGTATAAAGTAGATGAAGGGATCCAGAGGCTTAGAGAGATTGGAATGTTAGAGTGGATTTATCATGCAAAGCCTGCTCTTACACAACAGGAATGTCTGGAGGATGCATCTCTTGCCAGAACAGTGAGAAATAAATTTGTGAGACTAGTGCCATCATCTCTGAAGAGCTTTGTAGTTGCCCTCTCTGTAGGTCAGATATTACTGTGGAAACTGCTGTCATTGAGCTGGAATCCTTAAACACAATAGGATGACCAGATTCCGAGTTGGCAGAAGCCAGGTGGCAGCACTTAATCGCCAAAGACAGGGTGGACATGGCTATTATAATAGACAGCAAACTCAAAGCAAGAGTCAAAATAATCTGACTCACAGAGATTTGTGACATTGGCTAGTAAATCATGGAGTACCTAGAAGTACAATAAGTGGGCAGTCTGCTAAATTCTTGTTTGAACTGTATAAACAAAGGAGTTCTAGGTCAAGTGAACAGAAGTCTAACTTGAATTACAAAAACACAGAGTCACGGCTCCTTAATCAATTTCCAGACTTAAGACGATTTACAGACCCAGAGTCCCTTGAATGAAAGGGAGGCCAGTTCCCTTTAGGGGAGAACCCTGTTACGCTGCCACAAATCTATATTGCTAATCTTCCTCCAAGGTCTTCCTCCAAGGAGACCGACGGCCTTTTACCAGGGTAACTGTGCTTTGGGGAAAAGGAAATGATCAGATATTTCGGGGATTATTAGACACAGGTTCAGAAATGGCATTAATTCCAGGGGACCCAAAACATCACTCTGGTCCACCAGTCAGAATGGGGCTTATGGAGGTCAGGTGATCGATGGAATTTTAGCTCAGGTCTGTCTCACAGGGGTCCAGTGGGCCCCCGGACCCATCCTGTTGTTATTTCCCCTGTTCCAGAATGCTTAATTGGAATACACATACTGAGCAACTGGCAGACTCCCCACATTGGCTCTCTAACTTGTGGAATGAGGGCTATTATGGTGGGAAAGGCTAGGTGGAAGCCACTAGAACTGTCCCTACCTAGCAAAATAGTAAATCAGAAGCAATACCGGATTCCTGGAGAGATTGCAGAGATTACTGCCACTCTTAAGGACTTGAAGGATGCAGGGGTGGTGATTCCCACCACATCCCCATTCAACTCTCCCATTTGGCCTGTGCAGAAAACAGATGGGTCTTGGAGGATGACAGTGGATTATTGTAAGCTCAACCAGGTGGTAACTCCAATTGCAGCTGTTCCGGATGTGGTATCATTGCTTAAGCAAATCAATACATCACCTGGTACCTGGAATGCAGCTATTGATCTGGCAAATGCTTTTTTCTGAATAGCTGTTAGTAAGGACCACCAGAAACAGTTTGCTTTCAGCTGGCAAGGTCAGCAATATATTTTCACTGTCTTACCTCAGGGGTATATAAACTCTCTAGCCCAATGTCATAATCTTGTCCGCAGGGACTTTTATCATTTCTCCCTCCCACAAAACATCACACTGGTGACGTTATATTGATGATATCATGTTGATTGAACCTGGTGAGTGAGAAGTAGCAACTACTTTAGACTTATTGGCAAGGCATTTACGTGTCAGAGGATGGGAGGTAAATCCAACAAAAATACAGGGGCCTTCCACCTCAGTGAAATTTCTAGGTGTCCAGTGGTGGGGGGCATGTTGAGATACCCCTTCTAAGGTGAAGGAGAAGTTACTGCATCTGGCCCCTCTTATGGCCAAAAAAGAGGCACAACACCTAGTCGATATCCTTGGATTTTGGCGGTAGCATATTCCTCATTTGGGTGTGCTACTCCAGCCCATTTATTGAGTGACCAGAAAAGCTGCTAATTTTGAGTGGAGACCTGAACAAGAGAAGGCTCTGCAACAGGTCCAGGCTGCTGTACAAGCTGCTCTGCCACTTGGACCATATGATCCAGCAGATCCAATGGTGCTGGAAATGTCAGTGACAAATAGAGATGCTGTTTGGAGATTTGGCAGGCCCCTATAGGAGAATCACAATGCAGACCCTTAGGATTTCGGAGCAAACCTTACCGTCTGCTGCAGATAAGTACTTTCCTTTTGAGAATAGCTTTTGGCCTGCTATTGGGCCTTAGTAGAGACTGAACACTTAACCTTGGGCCACCAAGTTACCATGAGACCTGGGTTGCCTATTATGAGCTGGGTGTTGTCTGACACACCAAACCATAAAGTTGAGCGTGTGCAGCAGCACTCCATCATAAAATGGAAATGGTATATAGGAGATAGGGGCAGAGCAGGTCCTGAAGGCACAAGTAAGTTACATGAAGAAGTGGCCCAAATGCCTATGGTCTCCACTCCTGCCACATTACCTTCTCTTTCCCAGACCAGAGCTATGGCCTTTTGGGGAGTTCCTTACAGTGAATTTACTGAGGAAGAGAAAACCTGGGCCTGGTTTACAGACGGTTCAGCACGATATGCAGGTACCACCTGAAACTGGACAGCTGCAGCGCTACATCCCCTTTCTGGGGTGTCCTTGAAGGACAGTGGTGAGGGGAAATCCTCCCAGTGACAGAACTTCGACCAGTGCACCTGGTTGTTCATTTTGCTTAGAAGGAAAACTGGCCAGAGGTGCATTTGTATACTGACTCGTGGGCTGTTGCTAATGGTTTGGCTGGATGGTTAGGGACTTGGAAAGACTGTAATTGGAAAATTGGTGACAAAGAGGTCTGAGGAGGAGGTATGTGGATAGACCTTTCTGAGTGGGCTAAAAACATGAACATATTTGTGTTCCATGTGAATGTGCACCAGAGGGTGACTTCAGCAGAGGAAGATTTTAATAATCAAGTGAATAAGATGACCCATTCTGTGCATACCAATCAGTCTCTTTCCCCAGCAACTCCTGTCATTGACCAATGGGCTCATGAACAAAGTGGACGTGGTGGTAGGGATGGAGGTTATGCATGGGCTCAGCAACATGGACTTCCACTCACCAAGGCTGACTTGACTACAGCCACTGCTGAGTGCCCAATCTGCCAGCAGCAGAGACCCACACTCAGCCCCCAATATGGCACATTCCCTGAGGTGACCAGCCAGCTACATGGTGGCAGGTTGATTACATTGGACCACTCCCTTCATGGAAGGGGCAGCAATTTGTTCTAACTGGAATAGATACATACTCTGGATATGGGTTTGCTTTCCTTGCATGCAATGCTGCTGCCAAAATTACCATCCATGGGCTTACAGAATGCCTTATCCATCGTCATGGTATTCCATATAGCATTGCTTCTGATCAAGGAACACACTTCACGGCAAATGAAGTGTGGGAATGGGCGCATGCTCATGGAATTCTCTGGTGTTGCCATGTTCCCCATCATCCAGAAGAAGCTGGATTGATAGAATGGTGGAATGGCCTTTTGAAAACTCAATTACGGTGCCAACTAGGTAGCAATACCTTGCAGGGTTGGGGTAATGTTCTCCAGGAAGCTGTGTACACTCTGAATCAGCATCCACTGTATGATGCTGTTTCTCCCAAGCCAGGATCCTTGGGTCCAGGAACCAAGGGGTAGAAATGGGAGTGGCACCACTCACTATTACCCCTAAGGATCCACCAGGAAAATTTTTGCTTCCTGTCCCTGCAACCTTGAGCTCTGCTGGTCTACAGGTTTTAGTTCCAAAAGGGGGAGTACTTCCATCAGGAAAAACAACAATGATTCTGTCATGGTCAACTTCATGTGTCAACTTGGCCAAGTGGTGTTACCTGTTTGTCTGGTTGGGCAAGTGCTGGCCTGTCTGTTGCCTTGAGGACATTTCAAAGAATTAGATCATGATCACGTCAGCTGCATCCACAGCTGATTCCATTTGTAATCATCCAAGGGGAGTGTGTTCTGCAATGAGTGATGCTTAATCTAATCACTGGAAGCCTTTTAAGGAGGATTCAGAAGAGACAGGCTCTGTTTCTGCTTTGTTCAGTAAGCCTCTTCTGTGAAGTTCATCCAGACCCTCCATCGGAGTCATGAGCTTCACAGCCTGCCTTATGGATTTGGACTTTACATTCCCATGGTTATGTCAGACACTTTTATAAATTTTATATTTATGGATATTTCCTGTCGATTCTATTTCTCTAGAGAACCCTAACTAATACACCATACTTAAGAGTTTGACATGGGTTATAATTCCACAATTTTAGGTTTTTACTTCTTACTGTTCTAAAATACTGGAGACTAGAAGAGATACCAGTTTAATGGTTCAGTATTCATATCGTTTGTTCAATCCTATCTTCTCTGTATAACTCCAACATCACCTTTGGTCTTTCCATCCCTCTCCTTAGGAGTGTTTGGGCTATGGAAATTCTAAGTTTTTCATATTGGAAGGGTCTGCCACTAATATGGGGTAGGGAGATGGGAGTATCTGATGTTCTGGAAAGGCTAGGCTAGGTTTCAGGATTTATCAGGACTAGGGACCCATGGTTGTAGGTTTCTGGAAAGTTACTCTAGTGCATGGAGCCCTTGTGGAATCTTATATATTGCCCTAGGTGTTCTTTAGGATTGATTGGAATGGTCCTGACTGGGGATTGGCAGGTTATGATAGGTAGCAGTGTCTAACTGAAGCTTGCATAAGAGCAACCTCCAGAGTAGCCTCTCAACTCTATCTGAACTCTCACTGCCACTGTTACTTTATTGGTTACACTTCTTTTCCCTCTTTTGGTCAGTATGGAATTGTTGATCCCATGGTGCTGGTCTGGATTCATCCCTGGGATTCATCTTCCACATCTCCAGGGAGACTTTCACCCCGGGATGTCATGTCCCATGTAGGGGAGAGGGCAATGATTTCACTTGCAGAGTTGGGCTTAGAGAAAGTGAGGCCACATCTGAGCAACAAAAGAGGTAATTCTTAGGCATGCCTATAAGTAGTCTAAGCTTCTCCGCTACCTACACACATGTGCTCTTGAAGCCTTCTAACCCCCTCTCCCAAAAGAAATTATTCTTTCCTATGAACTTGCCAAAAACTGTATCTGTACATCTCTTATAGCAATTATACCTTGGGTTTTAGTTACTTATTGGAATGTTATGTGCTCCCCATTAGACTGTGGAAGAGTTTCTTTTATTTTTACTTTTATAAACAACAAACAAACATACAAACATTCTTGATATGGTTACAATCACTGTCTCACAAATATCATCACATAGTTGTGTATTCATCACCATGATCATCTTTTTGAACATCTGCATCTCTCCAGCAAAATAAAGAAAAAAGAAAAAATTCATACATGCCATACCCCTTATCTCTCCCTCTCATTGACCGCTAGTATTTCAATCTACTCAATTTATTTTAACCTTTCTTCCCCCTATTTTTTGTTTATTTCTTATCCATATTTTTACTCATCTGTCTATACCATAGATAAAAGAAGCATCAGACACAAGGTCTTCACAATTACACAGTCACATTGTGAAAGCTGCATCATTATGCAATCATCTTCAAGAAACAAGGCTGCTGGACACAGCTCTACCATTTCAGGTACTTCCCTCTAGCCACTCCAATACACCATAAAAATAAAAAGGGGATACCTATAAAAGGCATAAGAATAACCTCTTGACTCTGTTTGAAATCTCTCAGACACTGACCCTTTATTTTGTCTCCTTTCTCTCCTCCCTCTTTTGGTCAAGAAGATTTTCTCAATCCCTTGATGCATAGTCCCAGCTCATTCTAGGATTTCTGTCCTATGTTGCCGGGGACATTTACACCCCTGGGATGTTTACACCACGTGGAAGGGGGTGGGGAGGGCAATGAGTTCGCTTGATGTGATGGGTGAGAGAGAGAGAGGCCACGTCTGAGCAACAAAAGAGGTTCTGTGGTGGTGACTCTGAGGCCTAATTTTAAGTAGGCTTACCCTATTCTTTTCTGGGATAAGTCTCACAGGGGAAAACCACAAAATTGAGGGCTCATCCTATTGATTTGGTTGTCCCACTGCTTGTGAGAATATCAGGAATTCTCCAAATGGGGAAGTTGGATTTTTGCCTTTTCTCCCCATTCCCCCAAGGAGACCCTGCATTTATACCTTGGGTTTTAGTTACTTATTGGGATGTTATGAACTCCCCATTAGACTGTGGAAGAGTTTCTTGAGGTCAGGGACGCTATCTTCAATATCCTTGTATTACTCACTTTGGCAAGTAGGGTATTTGGGCCCAGCAGTATTGAATGTTGAATGACTTAGTTTTTCCTTTAGAATAATCTTTTAATTTAGGGGCTAGGAGGCACATTTAGTTGGAGTTAAGGGGATATATTTACGTGGTTTATAGCTACCTCTATGTATAGTTAAGTTACTGTTTCCAGGAATCCTCCTTCCACCCACTGGGAAAATTCGTGTAGCATTGTAACATGAAAGAGTGATACACCTTGATTCATAATATGAATGTTCCAGGGGGCCTGGCGTCTGAAGTATGGAGGTAGTGGAGGAGAAACATGGTTTAAACTGCATGGAGTCAGAAACTAATCTTTGGAAAATTAATTCCCTCATCAGATATTAAAATTGTAAGTAGAGGATTTAGTTCTCCTTGAGCCTTGTCAAAAAAGAAAACCTCTCTTACTAGAAATCTACTTAATGTGCAGTGTATACATTTTTTTTTTCTCTTTTTTGTACCCAGTTGGAAACTGAACCAGGGTTCTCAGGCATGGCAGGCAAGAATTCTGCCACAGAGCCACCATCGCACCACCCCTACAATTTTAAATATAGCATATTAAAAAAATTCTGTTGGAAATCATGCAAAATAGTATTGATCAGAATTTTTGTTTTTGTGGAACCAAACCTATAACAGTTACAATACATAATAAATAAACACTAACTTGTGTACCTAATCTTAAAATTTTAATTTTATGTTCTTTTTCTTAATGGGGATTTCCTAATGTTATAAACATCAGGATCCACAAGTTTTTATTTTTAATATGATGATTTAGGTTTTTCCTGAGGTTTAAATCTTAATCTCTATTGAGAATATATTTTTATCTTCTTACTCAAATATGTCTTTGAAATTGCCAATAGTAAACCTTTCTGTTTATGGCTGCTTTTCCAAGTTATATTTTAATTTGGGTGTGAAGTTTCATTAGTGCTATGTCAGTAATTATTTTTCATTGTTGGTAATTCATAATGGAGTGACCAGATTTTCTTGATGCAATCTTGAAAACTGGCCTCAGTATAGGAAATTATCACTTAACAGGAGGGATAGAACAAGAACAATATTAGCTAAGCCTAACATGCTTATAAAGAGAGATGAGATGACACAAACCTGGCCCCCAACCTAAAGGAAAACCCTCAACCCTTATTTTAAAGTTGTTTTTATGGATTCAAAGTTGAGCATGATCTAGTCCTACTCTCTTTCCTACCCACTCCTCCCTTTACATTTTCACCAGGTGTGAGATTCTAGTTTTATTGGGTCCTAAGGAACTTAGGGGTTTAGGGAATGAAAGGATTGCATGATTAAATTCCTTCTATGGTGTCAAAGTTTCAATATGTACTGTCATCATTTGAAAGATCAGCTGAAATAATGTGTAAGCTTTTCTGTAAATGTTAAGTGTTGTGCTTTGTCGACATTACTGTTGTCATTATTATGTGGGTAACATTATATCTAGTAAGAATGAATAAAAGAACATTGATTAACTTGTATAAAGAAGAGATTTAGCCTCTTAATGGAAGAAAATCCTGTTTCTGAAATAAGGTAATAAGGGTGTTTGCTTTAGTTTGCTAAAGCTGTTGGAAATGCAATATATCAGAAATGGGCTGGCTTTTACAAAGGGGATTTATTAAGTTACAAGTTTACAATTCTAAGTCCATAAAAATGTCTAAACTAAGGCATCCAGAAAAAGTTATCTTGACTCAAAAAAGGCTGATGTCTCAAATGGGAAGGCACGTGGTTGGCATCTGCTGAGCCACATTCCTGGTTCCATTTCGTCCAGCTTCTGATTCCAGTGGCTTCCTCTCTAAGCGTCAGTGGGCCCTCACTTAGTTGTTCCAGGACAACATTCTCGTTTTCATCTCTTAACTTAGCATCTCCTGGGGCCAGAGAGTTCTTCTCTTTTGTTTCTGGGTTCAAGTTGCTCTCTCAGCATCTTTTGTATCTTTGGACATCTGTGTTTATGTTGGCTCTGAAGCAACTCCAAAATGTTTGCCTGCTGGGCCCCATGGCCTGCCCAATTTAATGAGATTTTTAATAATAATAAATGAGTATGGTAGAACCAGAGCTAAAAACACCTTTGTCTTTAATCTAATAGCACATGGTCAAAGGCATTTTAGATTTCTTTCTATATTGTTTCATATTGTTTCTATTTAGTACTACTTTTATATATATCTATAAATGAATATTTTAATTAATTTTATTCTAGTTGCTAGATGGATTTTTCCTCTCAAGGGTAGAAAGCCTGATTATATATAGGTTCCTCTTAGTAATCCGTTTTGTCCTTAGAGTGAATCTTTTCTTCACTACTTGTGTTGACTTTTATACATACCAAAGTGCATTTGTGTAGTTATAATAAACATTATTTCATTTTCTCTTGAAAAGAGTTAGCTGTGGGCAATGTGACAGTGGCTCAGTGGCAGAATTCCCACCTGCCATGCCAGAGACCTGGGTTGGATTCCCAGTGCCTGCCCATGGAAAAAAAAACAACTCATTAAATTGAGTCCTTGAAAGAAACAAATGTGTTAAATGGAAAAAAAATCACTATGAATAAAAAATTGTGATTAATTAAAGGTATGTTTCAGGTTTGCTTTGGAGGTTATTTAGGTGGTGTGCTATTCAAGGTTCTCTAGAAAAATAGAACCAATAGGAGAGATTTGTAACTATGAGATTTATAAAGATGTCTCATGCAACCGTGGGAGTGGAAGAGTCCAAAATCCACAGGCAGGCTCTGAAGCTGGTGGCTCCAATGAAGGGTCTGGATGAACTCCACAGGAGAGGCTGACTGGATAAAGAAGCAGTGAAAGAGTCTCTCTTCTTTCTTAAAATCCTTCAATGGATTGAATTATCTCATTGTGAGAGAGACGCCTTAGTTGGTCACAAATATAATTAGCCACAGATATAATCAGCTGACTGATGACTTAATACACCAGCCTTCCAGTTTATCAACCAGCCATAAGATATCCTTGCAGCAATGGTCAGGCTAGTGCTTGCCTGACCAGACGACTGGGCATAATCACTTGACCAAGTTATCACTGGGAACTTAACTACCACAGTTCTGAGCAAAGACAAATTCACAGGTTCGAATTTATCTTTGTTCAGTAACGTTAAGTTCCAGGAAAGAAAATGCATTTATACCTTTGAAAAGAGTGGATACAGTTTCAACTATTTAATTTGCATTTGTAAAAACCAATATTTTTAGATTGATCTGAGGTTTAGCAAATTTATGAAATTTGTTCAGATTGTTGTTTTCATGGTTTAATTTGATTCAAGTCTGCTTATGTATGACCCCAAAGCTGTAGTGAGAAGATTTCTCCTGAAGAAAAAAGTTGAGGTGGGGGGATATTTACCGTCAATTATTTATATTGCCACAAATTTATAAAATTGATGTATTATTTTTCCATAAACGCTGAGTAAGCACATATTTGGATAGTAAAAAATAACCAGTTCACATCATTAAAACCTGTAAAGACCTAAATTCAACTGATAAACAAAAGGATCCTAACCACTTCAGTTGAGCCAAGTTTATGACTAATTTGTTTCTGAAGTTAGGCAAATTGTTCATTCGAGTCATACTAGAATTGGGTGATCACAATGCTTTGTGGACTTCATAGTCCTGTCTTCCCCTTTACGTTTTATTTTTCCCTCCAACATGCCTTTCAAAACAATCCTAGAAGTGTGTGTATATGCAGAGAGAACAATTTTCTGAAATTTCCTTTCAAAATGGATAGGTAGGAAATTTGAAAGGGAAGAAAGAATGCATGTGAACATAATTTACTATGAAGGAAAGCATCATTCATTATAAAAACTAATTTTGAAGGCATGAAATAAAAGAGGACACGAGACCTGGATTTCTTTTCCAACAATTTAGTCTTAAAATGAGTTTTTTAAAATATATAATCTAATATTTAGTATTTGCCTATTACGTAGTTTTTCCTTTTAAAAAGAATTTTCAGATATTCCCCTTGATGTTAACAACCACTTGGGAAGTGGGTCAGAGGGGCTTTGCATTTGAACTACAGAGGGCGCTGGAGGCGCTGGGACAGGTCACCACTTGACCGTGGGGTCGTTCCAAAGTCGGGGCCGGGACACCAGCCCTCGGCTTTCGCAGGCTCTGCTGACATCAACTTCTGGGATTCCACCGCTGTCGCTCCTGACAGCGACTCCTTCCTCCAGCCGGCTGCCCAAAGCGCAGTCTCGTGCCCACAGCCTGCGGAGAGAGTGACAGGCGCTGCCAGGGAACATTAAGGTCCACGACGAGGTGATGGCCAAAGGGCGTCGGCTTTGTGGCGTCAGAGTGACCTGGGTTTGAAGTCCTGGACCTTCTCTTACTTTACGTGACCTTGGGCAATCTCTCTGAGCCTCAGTTTCCTCATCTGTAGAGCGGGTATGCTTTGCTTTATTCCTCAGGGTTTACTGCCCATTAAATGATATAATGCACTAAACGTCTTAGTTTATTGTTTGGGTCGTAGAAAGCGCTGCTGACCTGATTGGCTATAAATCTAACTAGTTCTGGGGTGAGTTAGACCATGATCTCTACGGACTTGGGGGAATATCCATCTGCAAAATGGGCGCAGTGTAAATAGCAGTCTTTCAGTAAGCATTATTTTGCAAACAACAAAAAACTGTTTTTTGTCCATCTATCCTCCTTTGGTACTGAATGACACTTGTTTACACAAAGTGGGGGCTGGAGGAGCGGGTCCGGAACCTAAGGAAACTTGAAAAACGAGAGGGCAGGACACGGTGGCGGTGGGTGGGAATGGGTAGGAGAGAGGAGGAGGCGAGGAAGCCTCAGTTTAGCTCGGAATAGCTCCAACCCCTTTCGCAGCCAGGTGAACCTCTTGCTTTCACAGCTCAGCCTGGAAGCCTTTAGGGTGGCCCAATAGACAGATTTGCAGCACCGGGTAAAGGGCGCGGGGAAACCGCGTGGAGCAGGAAGGGGTGGGGTCTGCGGGGTTAAAGGCGGAGCCTAAGGGGAGGGCCTGTAGGACTCGGGGGCGGGACTGTAGCTTTGGGGCGGGGCTACGGGCAGGCTAGGGGTGGGGCCTCGTGGAGTTCCACGGCTGCGCGCGCCACGTCTGTCTTACAGAGCGTAGGGGGAGAGACGGGCGGAGGGAAAAGCCGAGCGGGGCGGGCACCAGCTCCTCTCGCGAGATCTGGTCAAGGCAGCGGCGGCGGTGGCGGCGGCGGCGGCGGCGTGTCCGTGAGAGTAGCGTGGGGGTGGGGGGAGAGGTGGCGGCCGCGGCGTCGGAGCTACGCCACACTGGGCCGGGGCGCTGGGAGCCTAAGCGCAGAGCGGGGTCGTGGCGGCGGCGGTGAGAAGAGGGAGGAGGAGGAGGGGGTGCCATGGCAGGGCAGCAGTTCCAGTACGATGACAGTGGGAACACCTTCTTCTACTTCCTCACCTCCTTCGTGGGGCTCATCGTGATCCCGGCCACATACTACCTCTGGCCCCGAGACCAGAATGCTGGTGAGTCCCGCGGGCACTTGCCTGCGGACCCGCGCAGGCCCCGCCGGCGGCTTCGGGCCCCGCCGCTCCCGCACGCCCCGGGGCTCAGCCCAGCTCGCCGCGTCCGGGGTGACGCCGCCCGCGCGGCCGGGCCTGGCGTCCAGGCTCTGCCGCTGGCGGGGCCCGGGCCCGGTGGTGCTGCCCTCGGTTCCTCCCCGGGCTCCTCTCCGCCCCTCTTCATTGTCCTCCTCAGGAGTTTCGCTTCGCACCCTGTCTCCCATTGTTCTGGTCGATGTTTGCAGCTTCCTCCTCCCTCTTTGTCTTCTCTGCCTTTGGTGTTTTTTTGTTTGTTTTGTTTTTCTTTTTGGAGGGAGCTGAGGGTGGGATGGGAAGGACGGAAATTGGGAGGTGAGAGAAGAGTTGGCAGAGGAGGAATCTGAATGTGTAGGCACAACTCTGAGCCCCCAAGTCACGGTCCTCTTCCCCCCACGCCCCTATTTCCAGCCTTCGTTACAGATGTGTTGGGCACCCTCTGAGCCGAGTGGCATGTTTAGGACTTAAACTGAGCTCACCAACCGCCCTCTGCCCCTCCCCCCGTTGCTTTTTCATTTGTTCTCTAACACAGTGTGGGGTTGGATGCAATGCCATTATTCCCCTTCGCAAAATAGGCTTTTATTTCTTTTCCTCTGAAGTTTCCTGTTTATGACTGGAAAAGTGCAAGTGTGAACGATTAAGGGTCTTTTAAATCATTTTGTAGGTAGTCGTGAGATCGCTCGTCCATTTGCTTTAGTTCTCTATCTTTCGTCTGAAACACCATTGGATTAGAATATAGTTAGAACAATATAGATTCTTTTCAAGGTATTTTATGTTTGAGTAAGTTTGGATTCCATTGCACTCTATTAGGACATATGACAGGTGGTATAATTCTTAATGCAGGTGGAACTACAAGGGCCTAATAGGTTATTTGTGGTAGTATTAACAGTGACTTGAGAATTAACATTTAGGGAAAGCTTTCTATTCCACCTAGAGCTCTGCTAATTGGCTTAAGCATGTTTTAAATTAGTGTGGTGGAGGTCTAGGTTATCCAGGTTATATATACTACTTCGCAGAAACCAAGTGAAGAATTTAATCAGCTCAGTCTGTGGTTTAAGAGTAATCTGATAACCTGTAAAAGCTTGAGTTACATAATGAAAACAAAATAAAATGAATTTAGAATAAATAGTAACAGAATTCCATCTTTTGGTACATTTGACAATAAGTTTAAATATCCATTAGATGCAAAAATATGCCCAAAGTTACCATTCTTAATGGTTTTCTTGTTCAGTGAATAGTTTATGAAAATTGAATTTTGAACTGTTGTGCTTTGTTTTCCTAAACCCATTTAAATTGTCTGTGATCTTTGGATAGTGGTTGTATATAAGTGCTGAAGTCTTGATACTGTAATAGTTTCTAATTTAGGCCATTCTTCTGGTGATTTTATTTTTGAGTTAAAAGAGTGCTCTTTGCATCATGGTAGTTTGAGTTTACCTGTCACCCATTTATGTGCAATTGTTTGCGTAGATGTGGGATGGTGAGTGTGGGTAAGCTATGTTAGAACATGGCTTGAGAAGCTACCCAGATTTCAGTAGTCATCGTTTAAATCTACACTAGCTATTTTTACTAGATTTACATTAGATTTTTGAAATTTGCAAGTGAGTTTCATGGTGAGTTTTGCTTTGTTTTAAAATTTGTCTGATAAATATAACAGGCAAATAAATCGTACTTGAGTCCCTTTAGCTAAGTGGGCTTAGGAAAAGTGGTAGTTTAGGAGGAGGGAATTAATATTGATCATTTGTAAGTCATAGATTTTATGTTTATTTAATCCTTAAAAAAATACAGTGAAGTAGGTGCTATTATTGTCATCCGTTTTCCAGTTGAAGGAACTGGAGTTTAGAATGCTCAAGTAACTTTCCTGTAGGTGAAACCTGGATTGGCACATTGGTCTGCTTAGCTGCAAATACCTTCGATGCTTCCATACAGTTAGAAAATTTGGTGAACTCTGTAGGTGTTGGTTTGCCTTTCATTCCATCAGGTTCGCTGCTTCAGACTTCCTTAGTAAACGTGCTCATGTTGATTTAGTCTTGTCCAAATTGCATTATGAAATTAAGGGGGATACTTAAATGCTATTATAATCATTATGAAAATTGTTGGATACCACTTGAACTTTTTGTGGGTCTACTGTAATAACTTGAGTTGTTTCTTTAGAATTATTGTGGTATTAAAAGGATGTTTTCATCGTAGCAACTGTTTTCCTCAGTTCAGTTGCAGTATCTTGATTGTCAAAGGAAGATCTTGAATTACATGTTTACCCAAAGCTTTGAAAAATCAAGTTTTCCAGGTCTTTGCAGCAAAATAATTTGTTCATTTGTACTGCCATGAGGCTACTTACAATTTTTATTTAGCTCATTTAGAAAATAGTCATGTTTGCTGATGGAGTAGTAATAATTTGAATGTTGGTGCTGTTTAAAACCCTGCAGGGAATCTTAGGGTTTAAGCAGAGTATTATCTGTAAAATCTGAAAATTTCTGAAACACTTCTGTCCCTAAGGGTTTTGAGTAAAGATGTGGACCAGTAGTACTTTTGAATAGCACAACAGGAATTTTAATATTTGGGTTTGAAGCTTATTTAGTTTTCACTTAAAACTTGAAGTAGTAAAGAAGTCAAATACAAAAATATAAGCAGATGAGGGTGGGCAACAGTGGCTCAGCGGCAGAGTTCTTGCCTGCTGTGCTGGAGACCCGGGTTTGATTCCTGGAGCCTGCCCATTCCAAAATATATATATATATATATATGCGTGTGTATATATATGCAGATGAGTTTGAAATTCAGAGTTCCTCTGACAATCTTGACTTTCCAGGCATATCCTCTGCAGGAAAGCATGAAAAGATTTGCTCTGCTGGCAGTTAAACAGCCCTTTCAGTTCGGTTTAAGTAGTCTTTATTTAGTTTATTTATTTTTTGACACATTTTCAGATTTCACTTTCAAGGTTGACAGTTGTTTCATTGTGACTCTTTTGGAATTACTGGGCTTTTGAGTGTAGTAGGAAGCATGGCCCCATTTCACAGGTTGTAAAATCTAAGGTTTGAAAAATATAAATAGCTTAGTTATTGGTACATTTGGCATACTAATTGAATTTACCCTGTTGTCCAAAACTTTATTAATAGACTCTCTCTGTGTTGGTTTTTGCTTAATCTGTTATAATTAATATCCCTTTTAGTAGTTGAAGGGTCCTATTTGCCTTATTCTCTCGGTTGTTTAAAAATTAGCTGAATAAAATGACGATACTTTTTCAGACAATTACCGACAAAATGATCTAGCTCTGTATGAAGTAAAAACATCCAAGGTTTACATTTCCTTAAGTAGTTCTCAATCCTGGCTCTGCAGGGGAGCTTTTGAAAACCCTTATGGCAGGGCCCCATCCCCAGATATTCTCATTTAATTGGTCTGGGGTGGGTGCTGTCTATCAGTATTTTAGAAGGTCCCTAGGTGATTCCAAAGTGTACCCAAAAGGGGAAGAAATTCCTTAGTAATGGTTATTTGCTCGGGTTGTCAGTTTGAGAAGTAGTGGATTTATTTTGAAATGTGATCTTTGGGGGGAAAAATCCCCTCATGTTTTAGTCTTTTGTTTTAAAGAACTAAGAGACACTTCCTGTAAACAGAGCTGCAATGTTGTTGTAGTTGAAAGCCAAATATTGTCAAAACTAACATTAAATAACATGGGTATGCAATCGGTTTATTGTAGTCATCTATTAATGACTTACGATGTAATTTAGCATTGTTCGGTGTTTGGAGCTTTATGTATTTGTCCTTAGCATTTCAATATAATTGTACATACTTACCTTAGCACTACTCATCTTTGGCATTGCCCGCAATACTGTACCATGACCTTTCGTGTGCACTGCCCACGTTGTTCCTTCTTGATGACTTTTAATGTTTGTCATGTCTGGTACTTTTAAACAATATGTATTCTTAAAGTTTATATGTGATGTAATAAATCTGACATTATGCTTAGGTGCATAATTTTGGTTACTACTTTATTTACTGTAGAAGAGTCAATTATTTTAAATACTGTTTATCATTGGGGTCCCAGGATATTTTAAAGGAGAAGATAACTAATTATTAGTAATTCAGTTGATCAGAACCGTGTTTTTATTATACTTTCCATAAGTTAAGGATTATGTATCCTTTGAATTGAGATAAATGTATCATTACTGTTTCCAGGTTTTTTTGGTTGTTTGTTTTTTGACTACTAGGCTTTACTTTTGGGGCTCTTTGACCTTACTTTTTCAGAAATGTATGGTTTTGGAACCTGGCTCTGCTGCTTACTAGTTGTGCCTGCGATCTTCAAGCAAGTTATTTAACTTATATGTGCTTCAGTTTACTTATCTGTAATATAGAGACAGTACTTCTCTGTTTCATAGAATTAAAGTAATGATTAAACAAATAACATGCAAAGTGTTGTGTCTTGGCAAGTCCTGTTAGCTCTTGCTGTTTTTGCTAGTTATGGAGGCTTTCTGAAACAATTTGATACTTAAATTCAGATTTTTTTCTCATTATTTGAAAAGACTAATGAAACTTTTTAAGACATTCCATTTCTTTATTTTTCTTTGCTTGCTCCTCTCAAGCAGTATCCAAATGAATCTGCTCTTTGACTTTTGGAATGAGAGTAGTCCATTTTAGGTGCTTAGTAATCTAGTGGGAAAAGCTCTGAATTTGAAGTTAGGCATTAAATTCCAGCCCAATTCCTCTTTAGTTATATCTGAGCATTTGGCTTCATTTTCTACGGGTAGTAATAACCTGTTCAAGAACTATTTATGGAAAGCAAATAAAAAATTGCATTTAAACATGTTTGCAAAACTAAAAGCACTATAAAAATTCCTTCATTTAGCATATATTTATAGAGCATCATCATTGTGCTAGATGCTGCTTCTAAGTGACAGAGTTAGATTTTAAAAATTGCAGATACCTACTGCAGAAAAGCACAGGAACAAAGCAAAAATTGCTTGTGATTCCTCTACTCAAAGGTGATTAAACATTTTGATGTGTCACCTTCCCCTCCCCTCATTTTTCCCCTGTGGGAATGACTTTAGACCTAGTCCCTCCTCTTGTAGAAGACCGCTCCCCCCTCCAGTCTGAAACTGGTAATTGCAGTCCTCCTCATCTCTTCATCAGCTCAGCTACTGCTTGTTGAATGCTTACTTGCGGCGTAGTGAGTAGTACTGAATGCACTCACAGCAGCACTTTGAGCTAGATTCATGTATTGTTCTTATTTTATTGATGAGAAAACGAACTCTAGAGGAGGTAACCAGTTTGCCAAAAGACATGTATAGCTGCTAAGTAGAAGTTTGGGTGTTTGACCCAATTCTGTCTGATGTCAAAACTTTGCTTTATAATGAATACTCTTTTCTGCCTCCTGTAATTTAATAAATATAACGTATTATGGTAAGTATAAAAATGGCAAGTGGAATAATTCTATCCCTGGATTTAGGCAAGTATTTCATGCAGAGGAGGTAATAGGAGTTAAAAGCCAAATGGAGAAGGGCTCTCCAAAGTAGGGAAAAACATGCAGAAACATGGACATGTTCAGTAAATGGTAAGAATTTAGATGTGATTTATGTGGAGCAGCAAGTTAATCATTTTAAAGAAGTTTATCCTGTAAGTCATTTGGAAAACAGTGGAAGTTTTTAAGTAGGAAGTTTTTAGGTTTTGCTTTTGTGGAATGTTGTGTGGAGAATAGTTTGGTGGCTGGGGAGGTAGGTGGTGGCTGGTTGGGGCAATGACTAAAAGAAGGGGAAGCCTATTTTAGGGGCTGTTACAGTACTGTATTGAGGAGGCAGTATTTAGAGGAATGACCAAGATGTAGAGAAAAGAGGAGTCTAAGACAGCTTGGGTTAATTATGGGATATAAGCACAGTGGAGAGAATGAGAGAGGGGAATTAAACTCTTGATTTTTCAGTAATTCTCATCTTTTATTTCTCACCCTTTGAAAGTCATTTGCTGATTGGGCCAGGTATAACCTAATAACCTTTTTAAATTGTGAGATTGAATGCAGGGAAAAGAATGGGGATGCACATTTCTATTTAAAATGAAATATTGTCTTTATCAATTGATATAATTTATCTGAATGATTTCTAATTACAGTAGGGATGGTATTTCAATCTCGTTCAGGGGAATGTTTTTAACATTAGAAAAAAACCAGTGGTATTATCTTTGTGTTTAAAGGAGCATGCCTTATGAATGCCCCTATTTAAGTAAGGGTATGTAGTCTTCCTAAAAATTTAGATATTGAAGAAATAATTAGAGATATAAGTTTGAGTTACAAAATAAGAAAGTTCCCTCTATCCTGATGGGAAGAGGATTATGAGACCTGTAGCATTTATGCAAGTCTTACTTAATATAGGAAACCAGCTGGGAACTTGGCAATATGAATTATAGCACAACATTTGGATGTTGTAGATGTGTTGAAAAGCATTAGATTAGTAATTGCGTTGTGTAAAATTGTCTTTATTTAAAGCATGTTACGTACTTGATTAATCTTATAGAAGATAGGTTTATTTTCATATTCTCAGATGTTTGTTCCCTTATTCATACTTTTTATTCAGATATGAAGATCATTAAAAACATACTCATATTGTTCATAGACTTCATTTTTAAAAATATTTATTTTGAATAGACTTTATTGATGAGAACTGAAGGTATACCAGTTCACCATCGCATTATTTGAAAGGTGTTCATTCTCCTAAAAAGGTACACCTTACATTTTGAAATTGTGCTTGTGTTAGTATGGATGTGAAGACTTTTTCTTGTTTAGTTGAAGATTTTTTTGGCTTTAGATTTTTACCTGTTTAATCTAGTAGCTAATGATTGAGCATTCATTGACAGTACTAGTGTGGCAGATAATACAAAGATGAATGCAATATATGTATATATGTCTTTTGATAGAGTTTGCAATCTGGGTGGGGTTGGAGGATTAGGATTGGATGAACACAAAAATTATTATACCCAGAACACAACAAAGTGTAAGAGAAGTGCTGTGGAGGTCTGAGGATAAAGTATTTGCATCTAGTAGGAGATGGAGGTGGAGATTTAGTGATTGGAAAAGGATTTGCGGAGTTAGGTGGGTTTTGACTAGACTTTTAAGATCGAGGAAGATTTCTGTGGGTGGAATGAGGGGGTGGTGGTGTAAAGAAGCATTAGAATGAGTAAAAGCATTGAGGTAGGAAAGCATGGGACCTCCAAGTATCTATCAGATCAGTTGGAGCTAGTGTTCATAGAGTGAAAAAGTCTGAGAAAAGACTAGAAAAGTAGATTTAAGTTATACGGCGAACCTTTGTATGCCCAGCAGAAGTTTATGTGTGGTTTGGTTGGCGGGATGCCATTTTTGGATGTGTTAGAGAATGATTTTGAAACTGTGATTAGGCAAGTTAATTTAACAGCATCTTAGCGGATGAGAAAAAACATGAGATTAAAAAGCAGATAGGGAATAATGTGAGCCTGAACAGTGGACAGTAGGAATGGACTGGGCATACTTGAGATGTTACTGAGGTAGAATCTATTTTATAGGGTAACTTATTGAGTACAGCTTAGCAGTGAGGACCTCTTAATATCGGAGTGCCCAAGGCTGAGTTTTTCACTTCTTTTTCATCTACACTCACTCATTTGGTGATCTCATCTAGTCTGTGGCTTTAAATACCTTGTGTGAGAAGATTACAAAATTATATTTCGGGTCTATATCTCTTTCCTTATGCTCCAGACTTGTGTCAGTATACCTGCCTAATTCACATTTCCATCCTGCTAGCTAATAGACCTCTTAATCTTTTTTTTTAAATATTTTTTGTTGTGAAATATAACATATATACAGAAGAGTAATTAATTTTAAAGTACAGTTTAAGAAGTAGTTATAGAGCAAATTTCAGAGTATAGTATGAGTTACAATTCAGCAATTTCAGGTATTTCTTTCTTGCCATTCTAATTCAGAAACTAAAAAGAAATACCTACGTAATGATTCAGTGGTCATAATCCTTTCTTGAATCCTCACTTTGATGTTGCACCTCCTCCCTCTCATTTGATCATTCGCTCAGTCTTCAGAGATATTTGGGCAGTGACCCTTCTTAATTTCTTCATGTTGAAAGAAATATTGATGTTTTTGGGTAGGGGAATGCAATTGGTTCATGTTCTGGGAGAGACTGGTGCCTCTACGTTTCAGGATTTGCTGACATAGGACCAACTGGAGGTTTCAAGTTTCTTAAAAATAAAAAGTAAAACTTTTTATAGAGTCTTAGATAGAGCGCTGGGTTATCTTTAGGGTTTTCATGTATAGTGTTGATTGGGTCTTGGCATACTGTGGCAATTTGTAACATCTGGCTGATGCTTGCAGAAGAGTAACCTCCAGGATGAACTCTTGACTCTATTTGCAGTCTCTTAGCCACTGAAACTTTATTTTCTTTTATTTTTTTGAAACTTTATTTTGTTACATTACTTTGCCCCCTTTTGGTCAAGCAGGTATTCTCGATCCCACGATGCCAGAGTGTGGCTTATTCCTGAGAGTCATGTCTCATGCTGCCAGGCATGTCCCATGCAGGGGCAAGGGTAATGAGTTTATTTGCAGAGTTTGGCTTGGAGAGAGGCTACATCTGAGCAACAAAAGGGGTACTCTGAAGGTGACTCTTAGGTGTGTTTCTGAGTAGGCTTAGCTTACCATTATGAAAGTAAGTTTCATAAGGGCCAGCTTCAAGATCGAGGACTTGACTTATTAAATTGGGTATCCTCAGTGCTTGAGAGAATATCAGGAATTTCCCAAGTGCAGAAGTTTAATAGTTCCTTATTTTTTTCCCAGTGCCCCAAGGGACTTTGCAGATACTTTTTTTTTTTTTATTATCTGCCAAATATTCTGAACTGTATCATGGTATTATATTGAACTATCAGAATTATCACATTTGATTCACTATTTTAAGCTTCATGTATTTAGGTTGCTTAAATAAATTGGCCAGACTGGTTAAGTTAGTGTGCTACAGAAATTTAAATTTTGGACAGAATAAACATCTCTTCCTTTGGTCTCACACAGAAGTTGGAGTTTTAAAATACAGACAGTATCATCCTTTACCTTGTATTCTGATTTACCTTAGTGCCAACCAGTTCAGCTTAATTCATTTCTCTGATTGAAGTCTGACCTCTTTTTCATCTTCTTTAACAGTTGCTATATGGAGTAGTGCTGACTTTTAGAGCTGTAGAACTCAAATCCTGAGTCTTAGGTGTTACACAGTTACCTGTAGATCAGGGAACTACCAAGTTATATACACTGAGTGCAGCATCTCAGAATAGAGAAATAACCCTTAAAACTCGGGAATGGATGTGACCTGTGGTAAGAGCTTAAAATCTAGCCCCTAGTTTTCTTAAAAGCATTTTCAAAGAGACCATAGAATATTTGTCCTTTTGTTTCTGGTTTTTTTGTTCACATAATGTCCTCACGGTTCACTCACTTCATCACATGCCTCACAACTTCATTCCTTTTTTGTAGCCAAGCAATAAACCATTTCATATATATATATTACAGCTTGCCCTTCCACTCCTCAGTTGATGCTTTCAGCCACCTCCATTCATTGCAAATGTCTGTTCGTGTCCCTACTTTCAGTTCTTCCAAGTATATTCCTAGATTGCTTAATCCTATGGTGACCCTGTATTTAACCTCCTGAGATCCGCAACATTACCCTCTAGAGGGGCTGCACCATTCTCCTTCCCTACCAACGTTGAATAGGCAAACCCTTCTTCCACATCTTCTCTAGCATTTGTATCTTTCTACTGATATATTTGTTTATTTTTGATTCTGTGGTTTTTGTTGATATATATTCACACAGCATACATACCATCCAAAGTATACAGTCAGTATCTCACAGTATCTTTACTTCATTGTGCAATGATCCTCACCCTCAGTTTTAAGCAACTTTTCTTTGCTTCAAAGAGAAAAATAACAGATACAGCCACACGTAAAAGAAAACTCAAAATACCACATATCCTTTATCCTCCCCCAATTTACGCCTTGTATTGGTGTGATATTGCTAGTTTATTTCTGTTTAATATAGTCTGTGGCATGCAGTAGATAATTTTCCCCATTTACCACTCTTATTAACCCTTTGTACAAGTGTCATACATTTGAAGTAGTTTATGCAAGAACTTATTTATATTTATAGTGTTAATCGCTGAGATACATGACTTTAGACAATTCCTTTCAATCGTATTCACCTTCAATAGGGACTATTACTTATAATCCCATTAACAAACTACTGTCACCTCCATCCATTCCCAAACATTTAAGATCAACCTTGTTAATAAATCTGTACATAATAGGTAACTGCTCCTCCTTCTCTAACTTCTGTCTATCTCTGGGTCCTCTATATTCTACATTTTAAGCTTCTGAGTTTACATTTCTAGGTGGTTCTTATAAGTGAAATTATATAATATCTGTCCTTTTGTGTTTGGCTTATTTCACTCGGCATTATATCTTCAAGGTTCATCTATGTTGCATCTTTAGAACCTCATTCCTTCATACTGCTGCATAATATACTGTCGTGTATATATACCACAGTTTGCTTAGCCTCTCATCTGTTGACGTGCACTTGGATAGTTTCCATCTTTTGGCAGTTGTGAATAAAGCTGCTATGAATTTCAGTGTGCAAATGTCTGTTCGTGTCACTGCTTTCAGATCTTCTGGGTATATACTCAGTAGCGAAATTACTGGGTCACAGGACCACTCAATAATTTAGTTTTCTGAGAAATCGCCAAACTGTCTTCCATGGTAGCTGTACCCTTTTACATTAGAACTAGCAGTGAATAAGTGTTCCATTTTCTCCATATCCTCTCTAATATTTGTAGTTTTCTGATTTTCTAATAGTGGTCATTATTATTTCCCTAATAGCTGATGAAGAGGAACGTCTTTTCAGGTGCTTTTTAGCCGTTTATATTTCTTCTTTGGAAAAAATGTTCATATCTTTTACCCATTTTATAATTGGGTTAATTGTCCTTTTGTTGTTGAGTTGTAGGATTTCTTTATATATATACTGAATATCAAACCCTTATTAGATAAATGGTTTCCAAATATTTTCTCCCATTGAGTTGGCTGTCTCTTCATCTTTTTGACAAAGTTCTTTGAGGCTCAGAAGTGTTCAGTCTTGGAGAATTCCCATTTATCTATTTTCTCTTTTGTTGCTTGTGCTTTGGGTATAAGGTCTAAGAATCTGCCTTCTATTATAGGTTTTGAAGGTGTTTCCCTTTATTTTGTTCTACAAATTTTATGGTACTGGCTCTTATATTTGAATCTTTAATCCACTTTGAGTTAATTTTTGTATATAGTGTGAGGTAGGGGTCCTCTTTCATTATTGAAGAGACTATTGTGTCCTAATTCAGTGGATTTGGGGGGGGGCTTGTTAAAAATCAGTTGACCATAGGCCATGCCTTTGATCTTTTTTAAAAATTTTTTAATTTTTAAAATATTTGTATTGATAAATCTTCACACACATACATTCCATACATGGTATATAACCATTGGCTCACAATATCATCACATAGTTGTGTATTCATCACCATAATCATTTTTTAGAACATTTGCATCACTCCAGAAAAAGAAATTTAAAAAAAAAAAGAAAAAGTTCATGCATCCCATACCCCTTGCCCCTCCCTCTCATTGACCACAAATATTTCCATCCATCCAATTTATTTTACCCTTTGTCCCTCTTATTATTTACTTATTCTTTATCCATATTTTTTTACTCATCTGTCTGCACCCTGGATAAAAGGAGCAACAGACACAACAGAGCAACAATCACAATCACACTGTAAAAGTAATATCTTTATATAGTTGTCTTGAATAATCAAGGCAATTGGAACACAGCTCAGCAGTTTCAGGTACTTTCCTCCAGCCACTCCAATACACCATAAACTGAAAAGGGATATCTATATAATGCATAGGAATAACTGCCAGGATAACCTTTCAACTCTGTTTGAAATCTCTCAGCCACTGAAACTTTATTTTGTCTCATTTCTCTCTTCTCCCTTTTGGTCAGTATGACTTTCTCAGTCTCTTGATATCAGGTCCTGGCTCATCCCAAGATTTCTGTACCACATTGCTAGCAAATTTACAGCCTTGGAAGTCATGTCCCACGTAGACAGGGCAGTGAGTTCACCTGCCAAGTTGGCTTAGAGAGAGAGGCCACATCTAAGCAACAAAAGAGGCTTTCTGGGGGTGACTCATAGCTTCAGAGCTCTAACTCTGTGTTTCACGTGTCACATAAATGCCCAAAGGTTCTGCATACCCTTGATCTTGAGGCTTGCTCTTGTTAAGGTGATTTATGTAGCAGAGAAGCTAGGCCTACCTATATTTATGCCTAAGAGTTACTTCCAGAGGACCTCTTTTGTTGCTCAGATGTGGCCTCTCTCTCTAAGCCCAACTCTTCAAGTAAAATCATTAACCACCACCTATACAAACCATGACATCCGGGGTGAAAGTCTCCCAGGCAATGTGGGATAGGACTCCAAGGGATGAGGCTGGCCCTGGCACTGTGGGATGGATTAGCAAGGATTTGCTAATCAAGATTCTCTAGGAATTCCTCCTTGCAGGGTTCAGGGCCTGCCTGCGAGCAGAGCCCTCCTGGCCCCAGGTTACCACCATCCCACAGGCCTTGCCTCCTAGGGGCTTAGGCCTGAGGCTGCCGAGCCTACAAACATCTGGGGTGGCCACCCTCAAGAGGCCCTTCTCAGGTGCTGGGGACTCCTTTGCCAGCGTGGATTCCTCAAGTTGAAACTGCATCTCTAAAGCAGTTGCCGTTGACCAAATGGAGGGAAAGAATTATAACAAAATAAGGTACTAGTGGCTGAGAGAGTTAAATAGAGTTGGAGAGGCTGTTCTGGAGTCTACTCTTATGCAGACTTCAGCTAGATATTGCGATTTACTATGGTGTGCTAACCCCCAACCAAAACTGTTCCTACTAACCCTAAAGCACCTAGGGCTCTATCTGAGATTCTACAAAAATTCCATGCACTGTGATTACTTTCCAGAAACCTACACTCTCCTGATGGGTTCCCAGGCCAGAGAAGTCATGAAACCCAGAAAGGCCAGCCTCTTCTGAACATCAACTTGTTCCATTCCCCTATCCCATATTATTAACAGCCCTTTCCAACATGAGAAATTAGGATGGGTTTAATCCAGATGCCCCTACAGATTGGAAAAAGATAGAAGGAGAAGGAAGAATTATGACAGCGTTCTAGTTTGCTAGCTGCTGGAATGTAACATACCAGAGAGGGATTGGCTTTCAATAAAAGGGGATTTATTTCATTAGTTCTTCAGAGGAAAGGCAGCTAACTTTCAACTGAGGTTCTTATATGGGAAGGCACAGGACGATCTCTGCTGGCCTTCTCTCCAAGCCTCTGGGTTCCAACAACTTTCCCTAGGGTGATTTCTTTCTGCATCTCCAAAGACCTGGGCTGAGCTGTGAGTGCCGAGTTATGCTGAGCTGCTTGGACTGTGCTACATTGAACTCTCTCATTTAAGCACCAGCCAATTAAATCAAACACCATTCACTACATTAGGCATGCCTCTTCACTGACTGCAGATGTAATGAGCAACAGATGAGGTTCACATATCGTTGGCTTATGTCCACAGCAATAGAATTAGGTACCTTCATGTGGCCAAGTTGACAACTGAACCTAACTACCACATGTCCACCCCTTGTCAACTTGACAACTACACGCATCACCTTAAACAGTATTAAGGTGCAAAAAAAATTCTCTTCTGGCTATGGACCTATGAATCTCAAAACAAGTTATCTGGAGCCAATATGCAAAGGAGGACAGTCACAGGATCCATAGGGAGAAATTGGAAGGAAAATCTGCAGGGCAAGCACCATTGGATTTCAAAGTCTGAAAATCATTTATCCTTCAGCTTTAGAAAGTGGCAGTCCCACCCTTTCCAAGGGCCTATGCAGTGACCCGCCTCTTTCCAAATCAACCTCAGGGAATTGAGGAGACCACCTTTCTCTCGACTCCACCCTCTCCAGGCATTGGGGCCACACCTAGGCTCCCTGCCATTTCCAGGGCACACGCTCAACCCCTCCATGTGGTGGCAGCCAGGCTTTCCCCAGTCCCCCAGGAGCGTGCTGTACCTTTTCCAAAGCCTGCGGTGGCACAACTCTTCCACTGCAATGAGATGGGGGGCTCATCCTCTCCATGTATATGGGTAGGTCCACTCTGCTGGCTGAGGTTTCTTTGCTTCAGACCCGAGCTTCCATGGTTCCCACTCTGAAAACTCCAATTTGTCCCTTTTGTGACCCCCTTTGTCCAGATTGGCAGTGATTCCGTTTACACCAACAGTCTCTTCAAGCACTCCAGGACTTCTCCATCATTCTCTTCACAGTTCCTCCAAAATCTTCCCCTTAGCCATCCAAAAAACTGTTCCAGCATATCTGGTATTTACAAACTGCAGCAACACCCCACTCTCCAGTACCAAAATCTGTTCTAGTTTGCTAGCTGCCGGAATGCAGCACACCAGAGACAGATTGGCTTTTGATAAAAGGGAATTTATTTCTTTAGTTCTTCAGAGGAAAGGCAGCTAACTTTCAACTGAGTTCTTTCTTACTTGGGAAGGCACAGGGTGGTCTCTGTTGGTCTTCCCTCCAGGCCTCTGGGTTCCAGCAACTTTGCCTGGGGTGATTTCTTTCTGCACCTCAAAGGCCTGGGCTGAGCTGCGAGTGCTGAAATGAGGTATACTGAGCTGCTTGGGCTGTGCTACATTGTGCACTCTCATTTAAGCACCAGCCAGTTAAAATCAAACATCATTCATTGCAGCAGGCACGCCTCCTAGCCCACTGCAGATGTAATCAGCAGCAGATGAGATTCAAGTACCATTGGCTCATGTCTGCAGCAACAGAACTAGGTGCCTTCACCTGGCCAAGTTGGCAACTGAATCTAACTACCACAGACAGAGAAGATAGGATTTAACAAATGAATATAACAGATGATTCATTATATAGATATTTCTTTTATTCTCCAGTGTCTTGGAGCATCTAGAAGAAAAAACTTAAAATTGTGGAAACTGTTACTCATACCAAACTCTGAAATCTGTTTAATGACTTGTTACAGTATATTTTGAAACTTATTGCTTTTTTTGTATATATGTTATATTTCACATTTAAAAAAAATCTATTGACCTTAGATCTGGGGGTCTATTTCTGAACTCTCAATTTGATTTCATTGATCAGTATGTCTGTCTTTTTGCCAGTATCATGCTGTTTTGACCACCATGACTTTATAATGTGCTTTGAAGTTAGGCAGTGTGAGTCCTCCCATTTCATTCTTTTTTAGGATATTCGAGGCCCCTTTCCCTTCCAAATAAATTTGACAACTAGCATTTCCAATTTCTCAGAGTAAGTTGTGAACTTTGATTGGTATTATGTTGAATCTGTAGATGAATTTAGGTAGAATTAATGACATTTAGCCTCCTACCTGTGAGCCTGGAATATCTTTCCACCTATTTAGATCTTCTTTGATTTCTTTTAGCAATGGTTTATAGTTTTCTTTGTACCGGTCCTTTATGCCCCTGGTTAAGTTTATTCCTAGATACTTAATTCTTTTAGTTGCTATTTTGAATGGATTTTTTTCTTAATTGCCTCCTCGATTAGGTCATTACTTGTGTATAGAAACATTACTGATTTTTGAACATTAATCTTGTATCCCAGCACTTCACTGATTTGTTTTTTAGGTTTGTCATAGATTTCTTGAGATTTTCGTAATATAGAATAATGTCATCTGCAAATAATGAATTTTACTTCTTCCTTTCTGATTTGGATCCCTTTTATTTATTTTTTCTTGCCTGATTGCTCTAGCTAGAACTTCTGGCTCAATGTTGAGTAATAGTAGTGTCAGTGGGCATCCTTTGTCTCATTCCTGATCTTAGGGGGAAGGCTTTCAAAATTTCTCACTGTTATGTGAGAAATATGAGATGATAGTGGCTGTAGGTTTTTCATATATGTCCTTTGTCATGTTGAGAAAGTTTCCTTCAGTTCCTACCTTTTGAAGTTTTTTTTTTATCAGAGAAGGATGCTAAATTTTGTAGAATGTTTTTCATTGTCAATCGAGATGAGCGTGTGATTTTTTTCCTTTAGATTTCTTAATGTGTTGTATTACATTGATTGATTTTTCTTATGTTGAATCACTCTTGCATGTTTGGAATAAGCCCCACTTGGTCGTGGTGTATAATTCTTTTAATGTGCCATTGGATTCAATTTGCAAGTATTTTGTTGAAAATTTTTGCATCTAACTAACTTCATTAGGGAAAATGGCCTGTAATTTTCCTTTCTTGTAGTATCTTTATCTGGTTTTGGTATTGTGATGTTAGCTTCATAAAATAAGTTAGGTAGTGTTCCTTTTCTTCAATTTCTTGGAAGAGTTTGAGCAGGAATGTTATTAGTTCTTTTTGAAATGTTTGTTAAGTGTCTCCTGTAAAGTCATCTGAACCTGGGCTTTTCTTTGTAACACGGTTTTTGATGACTGACTGAATCTCTTTACTTGTGATGAATTTGTTGAGGTGTTCTGTTCTCTAGTCAGTATATGTTGTTTGTTTGTTTCTAGTAAATTTTCCATTTTATCTAAGTTGTTTGGTTTGTTGGCCATTAGTTGTTCTTAGTATCCTCTTAGGATTAAAAAAAAAATTCTCCAGGGTCCATGGTAATGACCCCCATCTCACTTCTGATTTTATGTATATGAATCCTCTTTTTTTGTTTGTCAGCCTAGCTAAGGGTCAACTGATTTTACTGATTTTCCCCAAGAATTAACTTTTGGTTTTATTGACTCTATTGTTTTTTTGTTCATTTATTTCTGCTATAATCTTTGTTATTTCTCTTCTTCTATTTGTTTTGAGGTTAATTTGCTGTTCTTTCTCTAATTCCTCCCAGTGAGCCTTTTAGTCCTTGATTTCTATTGTTTTTTGTTTGTTTGTTTGTTTGTTTTTTAATCTTTTCATTTTTTTGCATGGGCAGGCACTAGGAATGGAACCTGAGTCTCCAGCACAGCAGGCAAGAACTCTGCCTGCTGAGCCACCATGGCCCACTCTCTTCTTCTTTTTTTTAAATGTAGGCATTTAGGGCAGTTTCCCTCTCAGCACTTCCCTGGTGCATCCCGTAAGTTTTTTTAAATTTTTATTTACAAGTTTTCACTCAGATACAGTCCATACATGGTCTATAATCAGTGACTCACAATAGCATCACATAGCGATGTATTCATCACCATGATCATTTTTTAGAACATTTGCATCACTCCAGAAAAAGAACAAAAGAAAAAACTTATATATCCCATACTCCTTACCCTTCCCTCTCATTGACCACTAGTCTTTCCATCTACCCAATTTATTTTACCCCTTATCTCCCCTTTTATTTATTTTTTGTCCATCAGTCCATACCCTGGGTAAAAGGAGCATCAGACACAAGGTTTCACAATCACACAGTCACATGTAAAAGTTATATCTTTATAGAAACATCCTCAAGAATTAAGGCTACTGGAACACAGCTCAGCACTTTCAGGTACTTCATCCACTCCAATACACCATAAACTAAAAAGGGATATGTATGTAATCCATAAGAATAACCTGCGGGATAACCTCTCAACTCTATTTGAAATCTCTTAGCCACTGAAACTTTATTTTGTCTTGTTTCTCTCTTCCCCCTTTTGGTCAAGAAGGCTTTCTCAGTCCCTTGATGCTGCTGGGTCCTGGTGAATCCCAGGAGTTCTATTTCATGTTGCCAGGGCAATATGCACCCCTGTGCATCCCACAAGTTTTGATAAGTTATATTCTCATTTTCCATTCCTCATCAGATATTTACCAGTTTCTCTTGCGATTTTTTCTTTCACCCACTGGTTCAGAGTGTCATTTAACCTCCATATATTTGTGAAAGTTATGGTTCTTTGGTGGTTATTGATTTCCAGCTTCATTTCATTGTGGTCATGGAAAGCGCTTTGAATAATTTCAGTCTTTTAAAATTTATTAAGACCTGTTTTATGCCCCAGCATATGATCTGTCTGGATAATGTTCCATGAGCACTAGAGAGACTGTATATCCTAGTGTGGTAGTTAGGTTTAGGTGTCAGCTTGGCCAGGTGAAAATATCTGGTTCTGTTGTTGTGGATATGAGCCATTGGCATGTGAAACTCATCTACCACTGATTACATCTGCGGTTGGCTAATGGGGCATGCCTCCTGTGGTGAATGATGTTTAATTTAATTGGCTGGACCTCTTAATCTTAATATGCATAAAACTGATATGATTTGTCTCCCCTTTGCCCATTCTTCTTGATCCACAGTCTTCTCCCTCTTAGTTAGTCATGACTATCTTTTCACCTTTTCACGCAAAGTCTTGGAATTATTCCTGACTCATCTCTTTGTTTCATTCTCCATTTCCAGACCGTTAGCCTGTTCTGTTGGCTCTACCTTTAAAATATGTCCAGTGTGACCATTTTTCAGTACCCTGTCACCACTGTCCTGTGTTATTGCCTAGTAGTATCATTAGCCTCTGTTTTAGTTTGTTAATGCTGCTGAATGCAATATACCAGAAATGGAATGTTTTAAAAAGGGAATTTATTAAGTTCTAAGTGTATAGGTCTAAGGCCATAAAAATGTCCAAACTAAGTGTCACGGTCAGGTTCATGTGTCAACTTGGCCAGGTGATGGTGCCCGTTCGTCTGGCTGGACAAGTGCTTGCCTGTCTGTTGCTATGAGGACATTTTATAGAGTTAAATCATGATCACATCAGCTGCATCCACAAGATTGCCTTTGTAATCAGCCAAAGGGAGTGTCTTCTGCAATGACTGATGTTTAATGTAATCACCGGAAGGCTTTTAAGGTGGATTCAGAAGAGACAGTCTCTCTTCTTGCTTCAGCCAGCGAGCCTCTCCTGTGGAGACCCTTCATTGGAGTTGTCAGCATCACAGCCTGCTCTACGGATTTTGGACTCTTCGTTCCTACGGTTACATGAGACACTTTGATAAATTTTACATCTGCAGGTATTTCCTGCTGATTCTGTTTCTCTAGAGAACTCCTAGATAATACACTAAGGCATCTAGATAAAGATACCTTGATGCCAGAAAGGCCGATGTCTGTTACACAGGAAGGCACGTGGCTGGTGTCTGCTGGTTCTTGATTCCGGCTCCATTGCTTCCAGCTTCTGATGCCATTGGTTTCCTCTGTAAGTGTCTGTAAGCCTTCCCTTCACTGTTTAGGGGATACAACTCTGGGTTCTGACTTGCTTAGCATCTCTTTGGAAAGCACATGGGGAAGTATGCTGGCACTGCATCTCCAAAAGTCCATGTCTAGGCATCTGCTTTCTCTGTCAGCTCTCAAGCAACTGTTCTCCAAGTATCTTAAGTTTCCTCCATAATGTTTCCCTTTTAAAGGATTCCAGTAAACTAATCACAGTGCATCTTGAATGGGCAGTCACATTTCCATCTAATCAAAAGGTCACACCCAGAATTGGGTATGTCACATCTCCATGGAAACAATCCAATCAAAGTTTACACCCTAAACAATAGATCTGTCCCCACAACATTGGATTAGGAAAGAAAACATGGCTTTTCTGGATTACGCAACAATTTCAAACCAGCACAGCCTCTCTCTCTTTTTTTTAATTCATTCTATTTTTTTAATAACTCCATTATTTCTATATTATATTTAAAGTACTTCACATTTTATGTTTTCACTGTAAAGATCCTGTTTAATCTTTTAAAATTCTGTTTAACAAATATTTAAGTTGGTATGTCAGATATTGTGCTTGACAAAATAATATGACAGAGTCCTCCCCTTTTAGAGCTTACAGTTTAGTGTTAGAGAAATATAGGTGCAGAAATAATTATAAAACATTATGTACAAAAAAAAATACAGGAAAAAAACCCACAATCTAAGCACTAAAATAAAACAGTGAAGGAAGAGTTGATAAAACACAAATAATCACCATTTCACGGTATCTTGAAATCAGAAACTATGTTATGTTACAATCGTAGAGATGTAGAGGAAGGTTATGTGCATGCTTTCGTAATTTTTTTTAATTATTAAAAACATTAATATAAAATGTCACATTTGGAATTTAGTAATTTAGTTCAGAAGGTGGGCTGAAGTTGTTTTTTCTTAATGAACCTATTTATAGAGAAAATGGCATGATTTCAGGTGGGAATATTTGTATACTGCTTTCATGTCCACCAAGTATCAGTTTTAATTTTGAAAATTTTTGAACTTATGGAAAAGTTGAATACATAGTACAGCGAATGCCTGATATGGCATTACGTAGATTCATCAGCTGTTCACATCTTACTGCACCTCTTTCATAGCTACCGTTTTGCCAAACTGTTTTTAAAAAAATATCTTTGTTGACATATCTTCACATGCATACAGCCCATATATGTGTATAATCAGTGCCTTGCAATCTCCTCACCTCATTGTGTATTCATCGCTGTGATTATTTTTCAGAGCATTTGCATCACTCCAGAAAAAGAAATAAAAAGGAAACAAAATAAAACCATACATCCCATACCACTTATCCCACCCTCTCATAGACCATTAGTATTTCCATCTACCCAATTTATTTTACCCCTTATTCCACCTGTTATTTATTTATTTTTATCCATATATGTTTTTTAATTCATCTGTCCATACCCTGGTGTTCTAGTTTGCTAGCTACCGGAATGTGATACACCAGACTTTTAAGCGGAGGAGTTTATTCAGTTGCTAGTTTACAGTTCTAAGGCTGTGAAACTGCATAAAAAAAGTCCAATTAAGGCACCAAAAAGAGGTTACCTTAACTCATGAAAGGCCGATGAAGTTCAGAGTTTCTCTCTCAATTGGAAATAACACATGGCAAACAAGGTGAAGTCTGCTAGTTTTCCCTCCAGGCTTCTTGTTTCAAGAAGCTCCCCCAGGGTGTATTCCTTCTTCACCTCCACGGGTGTCGGCTGTGTGGGCTCTCGTGGTTCTTGTGGTCCTCTCATGTTTCTCAGGCTTTCTCCAAAATGCTTCTTCTTTTAAAGGATTCTAGTAAGCTAATCAAAACCCACCCGAAGTGGGCGGAGCCACATCTCCATGGAGATAACCTAATCAAAAGATTTCGGCCTACATAATTGAACAGGAATTGAAAGAAATGGTTGCTCCCATAAGATGGGATCAGGATTAAAATGTGACTTTTCTAGGGCACTTAAATCTTTGAAACCAGTACACCTAAATAAAAGAAGCATCAGACGCAAAATTTTCACAATCACATGGTCACATTGTAAAAGTCACATTGTTATACAGTCTTCGAGAATCAAGGCTATTGGAAGACAGCTCAACAGTTTCAGGTACTCCCCTCCAGTCACTTCCATACACCATAAACCAAAAAGGAATATTTATATAATGTATAGGAATAACCTCCAGGATAACCTCTCAATTCTGTTTGAAATCTCTCAGCTACTGAAACTTTATTTAGTCTCATTTTTCTGTTCCCCACTTTTGGTCAGGAAGGCTTTCTCAATCCCATGATGCCGGGTCTTGGCTCAGCTCGGGATTTCTGTCCTATGTTGCTAGGGAGATTTACTCCTGGGCGTCATGTCTCATGTGGGGATGAGAGTGGGGGCGGTGGTGGGGCAGTGAGTTCACCTGCTGAGTTGGCTTAGAGAGAGAGCACATCTGAGCAACAAAAGAGGCTTTCTTAGGCATAATTCTAATAGGCTTAGCCTGTCCTTTGCAGGAATAAATTTCATAGAGGTGAATCCAAGATCAAGGAATCAGCTTAATTGATTTGGTTGTCCTCACTGCTTACAAGAATATGAGAAATTTTCCAAATGGGGAAACTGAGTATTTCCTCCATTCTCCCCAGTTCCCTAAGGAGACTTTGTAAATACTTCTTTATTCACTGTCCAGATTACTCTGGGATACATCAGAGCATCACACTAACCTGGATAGACCAATAGGATGTCATGCCCTAGTCAAAATTTCTTGTACTTATATGGCAGCACAGTCCCTTAATCAGTCTCCTTGCTTCTACCTAACTCCTGAAAACAGTAGCTGAATGATCCTTTTAGAAAAGAATTCAGCTCATGCCACTCAGAATCCTTCAAGGCTCCCCATCTCAATCAGAATCAAAGCCATAGACTTGTCCTTTATGATCTCTTTGACTTCATTTCTTATTACTCTACCCCTTACTCTTTCCATTCCAGGCACACTAGCCTGGAATGCGTCACATTTCTATCTTCGGGACTTTATAATGACTGCTGACTTTGCCTGGAGTGGCTTTCCTCTAGATATTCACACCACTTCCTCATCTCCTTTATGTCTTTGACAAATGCCATCTTCTCAGTGATGCCTTCCTTATGTACCTTATCTAAAATTGTGATGTTTCTTTCTACCACTACCACACTCTCCCTTTTCTCTGCTTTATTTTTATTCCATATCACTGATCACCATCTATACTATGTAATTTACTTATTCTGTTTATTGCTATCCCCTCCACTAGAATGTATGGTCTGTGAAAACAGGTTTTTTTTCTTCTTTTTTTTTCTTTTTTCCTGTATCCTCGAGTGTCCAGTAAAGTTCTGGTATATATTTGTTAAATCATAAAGTTCGTCATTCTCTATGAGAATTTAGTGCCTACTGTATTCTAGGTGACTGGAAAAGGGAGGGAAAATCTTTTATGTATAAGATACAGTCTTTGGCTTCAAGAATTTTATCACAGAAGACTTCATGCAGACCACTGGAGGGAATGTATAGTTTAGTCCTAACCCCCCCCCCCCTTTTTTTAAGAAAGAACCTATACAAATGTTAAAATTCTTAAATTAGTAATTCTGCTTCTTCTGGCACTCTGGTCTAGGGATGTAGTTCTAACTAGATACTTCTAGCACCCAAGATGTCCTTATAACCTAAAAAATTAGAAACAATTTTTTATGTCTAATTATAGTGTGAATAAAATACAGTGTCTTTATTCAATTGTTTATTAGTAATCCTTAAGTGATATTTACAATGTATTTCTAAGTATGGGATATGCTTAAGAATTAAAAAATTAAAAATTACAGCTAATGTGATTCTAACACAAACCTATTTTTATATGCTTCTCTCTCACTTTATACACTTTACATTAGAAAGTGCTACCCTTAAATTGGTTTTGGCATGTCTTATTTGTTGTCCTACTCTCTGAGAAACTATCATTTGGGCAGCTGCTGCATCAGGGAGAGGCACCAGACATCATCAGTACTGTGGAAGGGCCCTTGAGGGCCTTGGCTAAGGGAGCCCCTAAGTCGGTCCTTTTTTCCTCCTGGAAATCGGTTGCTGGAGCTTCCTTGTTCACAGAGATGCCCCTGTCCTGATTGTGTGCCCTCAACTCCCATACTCCTTTCCCCCTTCCCAGATCTAAAAAAAATGGCTAAAAAGAACACATACTAAAATCTGTTTCACTGATATCTGAGTTTTGGAACTGTAGATTGTTTCTTTCTTTTGCTCTTGTGTGTATTCTAAACCTTCTATATGAATTTGTATCGAAGTCCAAAAACTTATTTTAAACAATCTCAGACCTTTCTGTACCTGTTATCTATAGATAAGGTACCTGAAAGGCTCAGTCCATATTGTTTTTGCTTTTGAATGTATAGTGTTTAAGGTCCCAGTGGGAAATAGACCCTTGTGTTTTAGGTGACCTTTTCTTAGCCAGTATAACTTTACTTTTATATTACTTGAGCTGCTCTATTTCTTTTTCTCTTGTTTTGTCTGTTTTAGAAATAATTAGCCTTTGACTTTGACTCTGGTTTCTCTCTCTAAAGACTAAGGCTAAAAGTAGAACAAAGAAGAGGTGAGAGGATTGCATGAAGGGTGATGTAGCTAACAGGGTAGTCTTGCTGTTGTGACAAGAGATGATAAGCTAGGCAGGATGCTTTGAAAGGAATTTGAGTTGTGTTAGAGAGTATCCTAAGGAGACACAGCTTCCTTCTCAGAGACCCACTTGGGAACATATTGTAATTTGTTTAGAAACTTTCACTATCCTGTACCAACATGAGAAATGCACCTTGAAACGAATCATTCATACAGTTGAGTCTCCTTTCTTTAATATTACTTTCTGGTTTAGACAAATGGCTTATGAAAGTCCCTGGGTCCTACAAATATAAAGGATGAACATTTGCTTTTCGTTTGAACCATGGCAATTCTGAAGCACATTGACCTAAAACAGACAACAAACATGAGCTGGTTTGCCATTACTCTCCTCCCAGTTTATTTGTTTTATTGCCTTGTTGCACACTTTTCAGTAATGAAGCCCTTGTCATGTTTTATTTGTCATGCATTTGTGGGTTTTTTTTTTTTGTGGCTATTAAGTTCTATTTCGTTTTACTTTTTGTTAGAGGTAATTTTTTTTTTATTAAAGGAACCTTTTAGCTACCCCCTTGTTCTTAAATTTCTTGACTTGGATTTCTTCATGTAGCATTCCCTGCTTTGGAGATCCTGTTAGAATAGGCATAGTCCAAATAATGGAAACAGGGATACAATATTTTTTAGCTGCTTTTGAGAATTGTTTAGGCATTCTAGTGACTCCTTTGTTTTAGGGGAAGGTAGTTACAAAATGTTTAAGAGCACAGACCTTTGAATCATAAGCCTGGGCACAAGTCCTATCTCTATTGAATAATAATGGTTATTTGCTATTCTTTATGTATTAACTGTAACATTGGCCAAGTTACTCAATCTCTCATTGGAATCTGTTTCTAATTAATATAATAATACATACATAGCCCCTTGTTGGTTGGGAGATCTAAATTAGATGATTAATACATTTATTGAATACTTGCTGTTTGCCAGACATTATATTAGGCCATGGGAATATGGGGGTGAATAGTCTGGGCAAGAGCCCTTCTTTTTCTCTTGTAGCTTCCATTTTGTTGGGAATGGAGCGAATGATGAAATACTGTGTAGAGAGGGTGGTGGTGAGTGGTGGGGAGAAAGCCCATGTAAGATTGGGAGAACAGTTGTGTACGAAAACTTAAGGCATCAAAGAGTTTGGCATGTTCTAGAAAGAGAAGGCTATAATGGCAGGAGCACGGCATGTGAGGGGAATGGTGTGGGATGAAGTTGTAGAGGGAGTTGGGGTCCAGATCATGTCTATATGCCAGGGTAAGCACTTTAGGAATTTATTTTAGATGCAGTAGGAATCTGTTGAAGGGTTTTAAGCAAGTAAGTGAGAAGATCTGATTTACCACTCTCCCATTTCTTAATGAGATGAAAATGTTTTTTTGCCAGCTTGAATATACATCCTTTTAGGGATAAAACCAGGCCTATTTAAAATGTTTAATTTATAAATTAGTTGTGTGTTTAAAAATTATGTTATAAAATATATTACTTAAAAAATACAATTTATCCCCATATACTGTAGGAAAAGGAAACATTTACTTTTAAATTCCTCCTGTAGCTCAACCTCATCAGTATCTTTGTCATCAGCAGAGATGCTTTTTGAGTCATCTAAACAGTTTTTCAAAAGATATAATTTATATTTATATCTGTTTGGGATGCAGCACTTTTAAATTATGAATGTGATATTGTCACTGGAAATTTTATCCTAAGCCACAGGTGTAATGTTATATAACATTAGGTATTTTGATCATACTGAAGGTATGTATTTTCGTCTTCATAATGTAACCACTACTGTATTTTTGAAGTGGGCTGTACAAAGCTTGCTTATAACTTTGAACTCATACCCCCAGGGGTAATTATTAAATATATATTAATTTTCTTTGCCTCCAGATGACCTCTATCTCAAACTAGTATTGATTGGGATTGTTTCAGGCTGTATCCTCAAGCATTTTTCTTTTCTATTTGGTCTCTTAAAATAAAACAATCCAATTCTACAACACTACTCCCCTCCCCTCATGGCAGGGGCCCATAGGTTTTCCAGTATCCAAAATTCTCTTTTCTTCGGGGAATGAAAAAAGATAATTGTTGCCTTTTCACCTCTGTTTATTCAACCACCCTTTCTTACCTTCCTTTTCCTAGTGACCATCTGTTGGCTCTATCATTGAACTTGGTTTTGATGAATGCTCTGTAGTGTTTCGGGGTATGTGTGTGTGTGTGTGTGTGTGTGTGTGTCTTAACCTGGGGTGGGGGTACATTTGACAATGTCTGGAGATGTGTTTTTATTGCCTCCATTGGAGAGGTACTGCTGGAAGAGAATGAGTAGAGACTGTCAAAAAGCCTTTAAGGGACAGGCTACCCCCAACAGCAAGGTATTTCTGCATCCAAATATCAGTATTCAGAAGCCCTGCTCCATAGTACTTGTTTTAGTACTATAGAAGGAAAAGAAAATTGAGGTAGGTGAGCATATGGCATGGTTGTATGGTCTAGCCAAGTACCAGATTTAGGAAGAATGAATAGTTCTTGAGATTTATTTGGTTTATATTGTCCAGGCATGCCTAAGGATTGTGGTGGTAATGGTGGAGTGGTACTGCTCTGATCTGATTCTTTGTTTCTTTAGTTCAAGAATATTTTCATTTCCCTTCTGGGTTCCATTCTCCATTACCAGAGTGTATATAAGGGATTGATAGCAGATGAGCCCAAATTTCTATAATTCTTCTTATTTTGATAATCTGTGATTGTTAGCTTTGGGTGGTAATGGTGAGTGGTAGTTGCTGTCAAACCTCTATCCCAAATCCAAATGGTTCTGAACTGGCCTTGAGAATGGCGGGCATATCATAGCTAAGTATTCCGATTCAAATTGAGCAAAACAAAAGCTTTAGCTTCACTAAGTCTGCTTTGAGATTAAAATAACTGGGTGAGCTATATTTTTGGTGGCCTAGAGCAGTGATCCCCAAGTTTTCACTTCTGAATTATCATTCTCATGCTTTTCCTATTTTTAAATACTGTGGAAACCAAACTGTGCTATTATGGTGAAACTTATTTTCCTATATATTTTTTAATTAATAAAAGAGCACAAATTTCCAAACTGAGTAATAGTGAACTAGTATCACTAAGATAAGTTAATATGTTTTTACTATATGAAGAGAGCTTTGGTGTAGCTGTTGAACTGGTGTATGGTGTCTCAGCCTTTTTGAAAGAGTGACTATAACCTTGTGATTCTTGTTATTATTTTCCTGAACACCTTAGGGATTTAGGAAGAGTTTTAGGAGTCTCTAAATTTTGAAAAGAGAAGTGATAAATCATCTTTTTAAAATACTTTATAATGAAACAAATTATTACTTCTGCTTAACTTTATTAATTTTAGTAATCTGCATTGCAAAGTGTGTTCTAGAATTGATTTCTTAGCTGCTTTTTATAATTGTCTTCAAAATATCAAGCTACATATTGTATATTTGAATTGAGAAATGACTTTCCAGTACAGTTTGATTGACTGGTTTAACAATGAGGACTGCCTTGCCAATTAAATATTTTCTATAGATTTAGCTATTTGCAACTTTAGGTTTTGACAAAATATATTTAAAATAGAAGATAAAGTCATTTTATCAAAACTATACCATATTGACAAAACTGCTTTTTGTTTTGAAAAATAAGTTTTAGTATTTAGAGTTTCTTAACTCTTTTTGAACATATGGGATAATTACAAGTTGCTTATAAGTGAAAGTATAACATATTTCACTCTTTATGTTTCGTGATTTATTGATTTGTGATACTCATATTGCCTTGTTAACTGTGTACCAAAAATGTAATGTTAGAAGGTTTCACATGTAAAATTTTATGGATGTTAAGTTTCTTGGAAATGATAAACTTTATGTATCTCCTTCTTTGGTGATATATGCTAAAGGGATGAATTGTCTCAATATCTGCAATTTACTCTAAAAAAGCTCTGGAAAAAAAAAATGAGGGGTGATAGTGAGAGGGAAATAGAGATAAGCCCAAGAGTGGCATGAAATGTTAGCAGTTGGTGACTTTAGATGAAGGGTATTGGTCATTATATTATTCTTTTGACTTTTCTAAAGACTTGAAATTTTAAAATTAAAAGTTGAAAAATCTTTATGGTCACAGGAAATAAATTAAGTTCAAGCAGTATGTTTCAGTATTAGAAGAAATGACTAGTCAGGATAAAAATTTATTATGTTAGGGTAAAATTATGTGGGAGAAGTAGAATGAAGGGCTCATTCATGAATTTTTGTAAATGGGTGATGATGGGTATGAAATGGCTATGGTTTTGTAAGGTTTTATTGGATAAGTTTAAAAGCGATGGAACTGAGAGTTCCTGGAAGATGGCGGCTTAGTAAGACGCGCGGATCTTAGTTTCTTCTCCAGGACACCTACTAGGGGAGTAGAAACGATACAGAAAGCGCCCAAAGCCACAACAGAGATAAAAAAGACAGCGTACCCCATCCTGGAACGGCTGGCTGGCTGAGAGAAGCAGCTCGGGTGAGATCGCCGAGGCGCGCGGGCCTTACCGGGTGGGGTGGCAAGCGGCCGGAGTTACTCCCTTCCCCCTTCCCGGGCCGGCTGGGAGAATTGGAGAGGTGGTCCCCTGAAACCAAGGCGACTGGCGCCCACACCACGCGCAGCCCCCGGACCAACTGAGAGAATTGGATCGGAAACCCCCAGGCCGCGGAGAACGGTGACCCCGTGACTCCCGGGGAACGTGCACTCTCTCGGGCGGGCCGCTGCCGCTGGCGCCCTCCCGCCACGCTTGTTGCCCAGGGCCGACTAGGAAATTCGGACGGGCTCCTTCCCTGGCTGCGGCGACCAGCAACCCTCCCTGCGTTCGGACACCCTCCCTGCGTTCGGACCCCGGGCCGGCTCAAGCCGCTTCGGCTAGCGAACCCCCAGGACGGCGAGAGTTTTCCAAAGTTTAAGGTCCCACAGCACCTTTTACTGGTGGGACCCGCAGACAAACGTGTGCCACGAGCGCCACCTACTGGGCAGGATAAGAAAAACAGAACCCAGAGATTTCACAGAAAAATATTACAACCTTGCTGGGTCCAACACCAAGAGAAATCTGAATAAATGCCCAGACGCCAGCAGCAGAAGATAACTGTCCACGCTCAAAAGATTGAGAATATGGCTCAGTCAAAGGAACAAACCAATAGCTCAAATGAGACACAAGAGCTGAGACAACTAATGCTGAATATACGAACAGAAATGGAAAACCTCTTCAAAAATGAAATCGATAAATTGAGGGAGGACATGAAGAGGACATGGGCTGAACATAAAGAAGAAATAGAAAAACTGAAAAAACAAATTGCAGAACTTATGGAAGTGAAGGATAAAGTAGCAAACATAGAAAAAATAATGGATAGCTACAATGATAGATTTAAAGAGACAGAAGATAGAATTAGTGATTTGGAGGACGGAACATCTGAATTCCAAAAAGAAACAGAAACTATAGGGAAAAGAATGGAAAAATTTGAACAGGGTATCAGGGAACTCAAGGACAATATGAACCGCACAAATATACGTGTTGTGGGTGTCCCAGAAGGAGAAGAGAAGGGAAAAGGAGGAGAAAAACTAATGGAAGAAATTATCACTGAAAATTTCCCAACTCTTATGAAAGACCTAAAATTACAGATCCAAGAAGTGCAGCGCACCCCAAAGAGATTAGACCCAAATAGGCGTTCTCCAAGACACTTACTAGTTAGAATGTCAGAGGTCAAAGAGAAAGAGAAGATCTTGAAAGCAGCAAGAGAAAAACAATCCATTACATACAAGGGAAACCCAATAAGACTTTGTGTAGATTTCTCAGCAGAAACCATGGAAGCTAGAAGACAGTGGGATGATATATTTAAAATACTAAAAGAGAAAAACTGCCAACCAAGACTCCTATATCCAGCAAAATTATCCTTCAAAAATGAGGGAGAAATTAAAACATTCTCAGACAAAAAGTCACTGAAAGAATTTGTGACCAAGAGACCAGCTCTGCAAGAAATACTAAAGGGAGCACTAGAGTCAGATACAAAAAGACAGAAGAGAGAGATATGGAAAAGAGTGTAGAAAGAAGGAAAATCAGATATGATATATATAATACAAAAGGCAAAATGTTAGAGGAAAATATTATCCAAACAGTAATAACACTAAATGTCAATGGACTGAATTCCCCAATCAAAAGACATAGATTGGCAGAATGGATTAAAAAACAGGATCCTTCTATATGCTGTCTACAGGAAACACATCTTAGACCCAAAGATAAACATAGGTTGAAAGTGAAAGGCTGGGAAAAGATATTTCATGCAAATAACAACCAGAAAAGAGCAGGAGTGGCTATACTAATATCCAACAAATTAGACTTCAAATGTAAAACAGTTAAAAGAGACAAAGAAGGACACTATATACTAATAAAAGGAACAATTAAACAAGAAGACATAACAATCATAAATATTTACGCACCGAATCAGAATGCCCCAAAATACGTGAGGAATATACTGCAAACACTGAAAAGGGAAATAGACTCATATACCATAGTAGTTGGAGACTTCAACTCACCACTCTCATCAAGGGACAGAACATCTAGACAGAGGATCAACAAAGAAATAGAGAATCTGAATATTACTATAAATGAACTAGACTTAATAGACATTTATAGGACATTACATCCCACAACAGCAGGATACACCTTTTTCTCAAGTGCTCATGGATCATTCTCAAAGATAGACCATATGCTGGGTCACAAAGCAAGTCTTAACAAATTTAAAAAGATTGAAATCTTACACAACACTTTCTCGGACCATAAAGGAATGATGTTGGAAATCAATAATAGGCAGAGTGCCAGAAAATTCACAAATACGTGGAGGCTCAACAACACACTCCTAAACAACGAGTGGGTCAAAGAAGAAATTGCAAGAGAAATTAGCAAATACCTCGAGGCGAATGAAAATGAAAACACAACATATCAAAACTTATGGGACGCAGCAAAGGCAGTGCTAAGAGGGAAATTTATTGCTCTAAATGCCTATATCAGAAAAGAAGAAAAGGCAAAAATTCAGGAATTAACTATCCATTTGGAAGAACTGGAGAAAGAACAGCAAGCTAACCCCAAAGCAAGCAAAAGGAAAGAAATAACAAAGATTAGAGCACAAATAAATGAAATTGAAAACATGAAAACAATAGAGAAAATCAATAAGGCCAGAAGTTGGTTCTATGAGAAAATCAATAAGATTGATGGGCCCTTAGCAAGATTGACAAAAAGAAGAAGAGAGAGGATGCAAATAAATAAGATCAGAAATGGAAGAGGAGACATAACTACTGACCTCACAGAAATAAAGGAGGTAATAACAGGATACTATGAACAACTTTATGCTAATAAATACAACAATTTAGATGAAATGGACGGGTTCCTGGAAAGACATGAACAACCAACTTTGACTCAAGAAGACATAGATGACCTCAACAAACCAATCACAAGTAAAGAAATTGAATTAGTCATTCAAAAGCTTCCTAAAAAGAAAAGTCCAGGACCAGATGGCTTCACATGTGAATTCTACCAAACGTTCCAGAAAGAATTAGTACCAATTCTCTTCAAACTCTTCAAAAAAATCGAAGTGGAGGGAAAACTACCTAATTCATTCTATGAAGCCAACATCACCCTCATACCAAAACCAGGCAAAGATATTACAAAAAAAGAAAACTACAGACCAATCTCTCTAATGAATACAGATGCAAAAATCCTCAATAAAATTCTAGCAAATCGTATCCAACAACACATTAAAAGAATTATACATCATGACCAAGTAGGATTCATCCCAGGTATGCAAGGATGGTTCAACATAAGAAAATCAATTAATGTAATACACCATATCAACAAATCAAAGCAGAAAAATCACATGATCATCTCAATTGATGCAGAGAAAGCATTCGACAAGATTCAACATCCTTTCCTGTAGATAGGAATACAAGGGAACTTCCTTAAAATGATAGAGGGAATATATGAAAAACCCACAGCTAATATCATCCTCAATGGGGAAAAATTGAAAACTTTCCCCCTAAGATCAGGAACAAGACAAGGATGTCCACTATCACCACTATTATTCAACATTGTGTTGGAGGTTCTAGCCAGAGCAATTAGACAAGAAAAAGAAATACAAGGCATCAAAATTGGAAAGGAAGAAGTAAAACTATCACTGTTTGCAGACGATATGATACTATACGTCGAGAACCCGGAAAAATCCACAACAAAACTACTAGAGCTAATAAATGAGTACAGCAAAGTAGCAGGTTACAAGATCAACATTCAAAAATCTGTAGCATTTCTATACACTAGTAATGAACAAGCTGAGGGGGAAATCAAGAAACGAATCCCATTTACAATTGCAACTAAAAGAATAAAATACCTAGGAATAAATTTAACTAAAGAGACAAAAAACCTATATAAAGAAAACTACAAAAAACTGCTAAAAGAAATCACAGAAGACCTAAATAGATGGAAGGGCATACCGTGTTCATGGATTGGAAGACTAAATATAGTTAAGATGTCAATCCTACCTAAATTGATTTACAGATTCAATGCAATACCAATCAAAATCCCAACAACTTATTTTTCAGAAATAGAAAAACCAATAAGCAAATTTATCTGGAAGGGCAGGGTGCCCCGAATTGCTAAAAACATCTTGAGGAAAAAAAAACGAAGCTGGAGGTCTCGCGCTGCCTGACTTTAAGGCATATTATGAAGCCACAGTGGTCAAAACAGCATGGTATTGGCATAAAGATAGATATATCGACCAATGGAATCGAATAGAGTGCTCAGATATAGACCCTCTCATCTATGGACATTTGATCTTTGATAAGGCAGTCAAGCCAACTCACCTGGGACAGAGCAGTCTCTTCAATAAATGGTGCCTAGAGAACTGGATATCCATATGCAAAAGAATGAAAGAAGACCCATCTCTCACACCCTATACAAAAGTTAACTCAAAATGGATCAAAGATCTAAACATTAGGTCTAAGACCATAAAACAGTTAGAGGAAAATGTTGGGAGATATCTTATGGATCTTACAACTGGAGGCGGTTTTATGGACCTTAAACCTAAAGCAAGAGCACTGAAGAAGGAAATAAATAAATGGGAACTCCTCAAAATTAAACACTTTTGTGCATCAAAGAACTTCATCAAGAAAGTAGAAAGACAGCCTTCACAATGGGAGGCAATATTTGGAAATGATATATCAGATAAAGGTCTAGTATCCAGAATTTATAAAGAGATTGTTCATCTCAACAACAAAAAGACAGCCAACCCAATTACAAAATGGGAAAAAGACTTGAACAGACACCTCTCAGAAGAGGAAATACGGATGGCCAAGAGGCACATGAAGAGATGCTCAATGTCCCTGGCCATTAGAGAAATGCAAATCAAAACCACAATGAGATATCATCTCACACCCACCAGAATGGCCATTATCAACAAAACAGAAAATGACAAGTGCTGGAGAGGATGCGGAGAAAGAGGCACACTTATCCACTGTTGGTGGGAATGTCAAAGGGTGCAACCACTGTGGAAGGCAGTTTGGCGGTTCCTCAAAAAGCTGAATATAGAATTGCCATACGACCCAGCAATACCATTGCTGGGTATCTACTCAAAGGACTTAAGGGCAAAGACACAAACGGACATTTGCACACCAATGTTTATAGCAGCATTATTTACAATTGCAAAGAGATGGAAACAGCCAAAATCTCCATCAACAGAAGAGTGGCTAAACAAACTGTGGTATATACATACGATGGAATATTATGCAGCTTTAAGACAAGATAAACTTATGAACCATGTAATAACATGGATGGACCTAGAGAATATTATGCTGAGTGAATCCAGCCAAAAACTAAAGGACAAATACTGTATGGTCCCACTGATGTGAACGGACATTCGAGAATAAACTTGAAATATGTCATTGGTAACAGAGTTCAGCAGGAGTTAGAAACAGGGTAAGACAATGGGTAATTGAAGCTGAAGGGATACAGACTGTGCAACAGGAGTAGATACAAAAACTCAAAAATGGACAGCACAATAATACCTAATTGTAAAGTAATCATGTTAAAACACTGAATGAAGCTGCATCTGAGCTATAGGTTTTTGTTTTGTTTTGTTTTGTTTTGATTTGATTTTACTATTATTACTTTTATTTTTTTCTCTATATTAACTTTCTATATCTTTTTCGGTTATGTTGCTAGTTCTTCTAAACCAATGCAAATGTAGTAAGAAATGATGATCATGCATCTATGTGATGATGTTAAGAATTAATGATTGCATGTGTAGAATGGTATGATCTCTAAATGTTGGGTTAATTTCTTTTTTTTCCGTTAATTAAAAAAAAAAAAAAAAAGAGAAGGGATAATTGGAGATGAAGGGATACAGACTGTACAACGGGACTGGATATAAAAACTCAGAAATGGACAGCACAATACTACCCAATTGTAATGCAATTATGTTAAAACACTGAATGAAGCTGCATGTGAGGTATAGGTTTTTTGTTTTTGTTTTTTTTTCTTTCTATTATTGCTTTAATTCTTATTCTGTTGTCTTTTTATTTCTTTTTCTAAATCGATGCAAATGTACTAAGAAATGATGAATATGCAACTATGTGATGTTATTAAGAATTACTGATTGTACATGTAGATTGGAATGATTTCTAATTGTTTTGTTAATTCTTTTTTTAATTAATAAAAAAAAATGTCAAAAAAAAAACGTATTAAGGATTTCAAGGCAGCAACAGCAGAGCATTAAACCAAGCATAAACAAAAAAAAAAAAAAAAAGCGATGGAACTATTTTATTTTTAAGTAGTTTTATTGAGATATATGGACCATATGATCCATCCAAAGTATCCAGTCAGTGTCTCACAGTGTCATCACATAGTTTCACATTTGTCACCACAGTTTTGAATATTTTCATTACTCCAAAAAAACCCAAAACGTCCATAGTCTTATCCCCCTCATTATTGACCCCTAGCATTGGCATAGTACATATGTTACTGTTGATGAAAGAATATTAACATATTTCTGTTTATAGTTTGCAGTAGCTACATGTTTTCTCACGTTATTAACTCCTTGTAATAGTGACATACATTTGTTCTAATTCATGTAAAAACATTTCTGTATTTGTACTCTTAATCACAGCTATTGTCCACCACAGGTTTCAGTGTTACACAGTCCCATATTTTATGCTCTAGCTTTCCTTCTAGTGACATACATGATTGTTGACCTCCCCTTTCAACCACAATTATATAGATAATTCAGTACTGTTGATTACACTCACTGTAATGCGTTATCATCACCTCTATCCTTTTTCAAACATTTAAATTCAACCTATTTAAAAATTTTGCACCCATTGAACATTCACTTCCCACTCTACCCTCATTCTGTCTCCTGGCAACCTATATTCTAGATCTCAACTCTGTGAGTTTCCTTTTTCTAATTAGTTCATAATAGCGAGATCATACAATATTTGTCTTTTTTGTGTCTGATTTGTTTTACTCAACATAATGTTCTCAAGATCCATCTATTTTGTTTGTATGCTTCAGGAATTGATGTCTTCTTACTGCTGAATAGTTCTCCATTCTATGTATATACCGAATTTTGTTTATCCTTTCATTGGTTGATGGACACTTGGGTTGTTTTCCATCTTTTGGCAATTGTGAGTAATGCTGCTATGTACACCAGTGTACAAATGTCTGTTCGTGTCCCTGCTTTCAGTTCTTTTGGGTTTAAACCTAGTAGTGAGATTGCTGGATCGTTTAGCAGTTCTGTTCTTAGCTTGCTGAGGAACCACCAAACTTTCTTCCACAGTGGTTGTACCATTTTGTAATATGCTTTAAAATCAGGAAGCATGAACCCTCTACCTTCATTCTCCTTTTTCAAGACGTATTTGGCTATTCGAGACCACTTACCCTTTAAATTAGTTTGTTAAGCTATTGGAGTGCAAAATATCAGAAATGGAGCAACTTTTAAAAAAAGAATTTAATAAAGTTACAAGTTTTCAGTTCTGGTATGAGAAAATGTCCAAACTAGGCACTAACAAGAGGTTACCTTCATTCAGGAAAGGCTGTTCTGCCATCCAGAACACCTCTCTCAGCTGAGAAGGTATGACTGGTATCTGCTGGTCCATTGTTCCTGGGCTTTGTTGCTTTCAGCCTCTTTTTCCTGTGGGGATTCCTCACTTGGCATCTGTGGGCCTTCACTAGCTCCTCAGGAGCACAACCCTGGGGTCTGACTTGCTTAGAATCTCATGGGAGGGCACATGCTGATATTTGCTGGGCTCTGCCCATGTCTAGGCATCTCTCTCGCTCTGTCAGCACTCGAAGCATTTTTAAACATCCGTGTCTCTGTCAGAGCTGAAGCAACTGTTCTCCGAGCATCTGTATTTGCTGTGTTGTTCTGAGGTTTCTCCAAAATGTTTCCTCTTTTAAAGACCCTAGCAAACTAATCAAGACCCACCTTGAATGGGGGGAGTCACATTTCCATCTAACCAAAAGGCCACACCCACAATTGGGCATGCCGCATCTCTGTGAAGATAACCTAATCAAAATACCACCCTATAGTGTTGGATCAGTATCAAAATAAATGACTGCCCCAACAAGATTGGATTAGAATTAAAGCATGGCTTTTCCGGGGCATGCATAATAGATTCAAATTGGTACGCCCTTCTGAGTAAATTTGATGATTGTCTTTTCCATTTCTTTGGGGTCTGTGGTAATGACACCCATTTCATTTCTGATTGATTTATTTGTATCTCCCTCTTTTTGTCTTTATCAGTCTAGCTAAGGGTTTGTCCATTTTACTAATCTTCTTGAACCAACTTTTGGTTTTATTGATACTCTGGTTTTTGGTTATTGTTGTTGTTCTCAGATTCCATTTATTTCCACTTGTTATTTTGGTTGGAATTGCATTGAATCTGTAGATCAAGTTGGGTACATTGATATAATAACATTTAGCCTTTCAACCAATGAACATGGGATGTCCTTCCATTTATTTAGGTCTTCGTTGCTTCCTTTTAGCAATATTTTGTAGTTTTCTGAGTATACAGGTCGTTTATATCCTTGGTTAAATTTATTCTTAGGTATTTGATTCTGCTGGTTCCTATTGCAAATGGAATTTTTTTCTTGATTACCTCTTTGAATAACTCATTACTAGTGTATAGAAACTACTAATTTTTGCATTTTGATCTTGTATACCACCACTTCACTGAACTCATTTATTGGCTTTGTCATAGCTATTTTGGGACTTTCTAAATGTAAGATCATATTGCCCTCAAATAGGGAAAGTCTTACTTCTTCCTTTCTTATTTGGATGCCTTTTGTTTATTTATTTTTTGCCTGATTGCTCTAGCTAGAACTTCTAGCACAATGTTGAATAACAGTGGTGATGGTGGACATCTTTTTCTTGTTCCCAGTCTTACAGGGAAAGCTTTCAGTCTCTGTTGAATGCGTTATTTTAAAGGATACTAGAATTTATCACATGCCTTTTCTGTGTCAATCAAGATGATCATGTGGTTTTTCCTTTTTGCTTTGTGAATGTGGTGTATTATTACATTAATTGATTTTCTTGTATTTAACCCCCCTTGCATACTTGAATAAAACCCACTTGGTCATGGCATATAATTCTTTTAATGTGCAGTGGGATTCAATTTGCAAGTGTTTTGTTAAGGATTTTTGCATCTATATTCATTAGAGAAGTTGATCTGTAATTTTATTTTCTAGTATCTAGTATCATAAATATCTATACACCTAACCAAGGTGCTCCAAAGTACATGAGGTAAACACTGGCAAAACTGTAGGGAGTCTCTACAATAATAGTGGGAGACTTCAACATACCACTCTCATCAGTATAGAGAACACCTTAACAGAAGATCAATAAGGAAACAGAAGACCTAAATAATGTGATAAATGAACTAGACCTGAGAGACATATATAGAACGCTGCACCCCAAAACAACAAGATATACATTCTTTGATATTGTGGTGATGTTGGCGTCATAGAATGAGTAAGGTGGTGTTCCCTGTGAAGCCATCTGGACCTGGACTTTTCTTTGTTGGAAGGTTTTTGATGACTGATTCAATCTCTTTTCTTGTGATTGGTTTGTTGAGGTCTTTTATTTCTTCACAAGTCAGTGTAGGTTGTTTGTATGTTTCTAGGAAATTGTCCATTTCATCTAAATTGTTTAGCTTATTGGCATACAGTTGTTAATATTCTCTCATGATCTTTTTTTATTTCTTTGGGGTCTGTGGTAATGACACCCATTTCATTTCTGATTGATTTATTTGCATCTTCCTCTTTTTGTCTTTATCAGTCTAGCTAAGAGTTTGCCTATATTCCTGATCTTCTTGAACCAACTTTTGGTTTTATTGATACTCTGGTTTTTGGTTGTTGCTGTTGTTGTTCTCAAATTCCATTTATTTCCACTTGTAATCTTTTTTAATTCTTTCTGTCTGCTTTAGTTGGAATTAGTTTGCTGTTCTTTCTCTAGTTTCTCCAGGTGTTCAGTTAAGTCTTTGATTTTCGCTCTTTCTTCCTTTTTAATGTAGATGTTTAGGGCTATAAATTTCTCTTTCAGCAGTGCCTTCTCTGCGTCCAATGTTTTGATATGTTGTGTACTGTTTTTTTTTTTTATGTGTACTCATTTTCACTCATCTTGAGATACTTACGGATTTCCCCTGCAGTTTCTTCATTGACCCACTTATTAAGAGTGTTGTTTCACCACCATATGCATTTCTCTGGCTGTTATTGTTTTCCATCCTCATTCAGTTATGAGCAGAGAAAGTGCTTTGTATAATTTCAGTCTTTTAACATTTATTATGACCTGTCTTGTGTTCCATCATGTGATCAGTCCTGAAGAATGATTCATGAGCACTTGGAGAATGTATATCTTGTTGTTTTGGGGTGCAGTGTTCTATATATGTCTCTCAGGTCTAGTTCATTTATCACGTTGTTTAGGTCTTCTGTTTCCTTATTGATCTTCTGTTTAGGTGTTCTATATACTGATGAGAGTGGTATGTTGAAGTCTCCCACTGTTATTGTAGAGACTCCCTACAGTTTTGCCAGTGTTTACCTCATGTACTTTGGAGCATCCTGGTTAGGTGTATAGATGTTTGTGATTGTTATTTCTTCTTGGTGAATTGCCCCTTTTATTATTATATAATGTCCTTCTTTGTATTGGAAGAGTATAGGCTGGTTGTTTTTCATTATGTTGTTCTATTTGGGTTTTATTTTCTCATGATTAGGTTCAGGTTAAATGTTTTTGGAAGGGACAGTAATTGTGATGCTTTGTCCTCAGTGACTCACACAGGCAAATGATGTCCATTTGTCTCATTATTGGTGGTAAATGGAATCACCTGGTTAAAAGTGTCCCCATCTATTTTTTGGTTGTGTGGACATCTTTTTCCAGTCTTTCACTTTCAACCTTTTTGTGTCTCTGGGGCTAAAATGAGTCTCTTATAAGCAGCATATAGATGGATCATATTTTTAAATCCATTCTGCCAGTCTGTCTTTTTATTGGGATGTTTAATCCATCAACATTCAGTTTTATTACTATAAAGGCAGTACTTATGTCAACCATTTTAGCCTTTGGCTTTTATTTGTCATATATATATGTTTTTTTTTGTCTTTTTATCCTTTTAGTTACCCCCTTACTGATAGTCTTCATTTCTGAACTCTCCTCCAAGCCTCTCTCTCCTTTTTTTTTTTTTTTTTTTTTCCAACCTGTATAATTCCCTTTAGTATTTTTTGCAGGGTAGGCCTCTTGTTAACAAACTTTCTCAACTTTTTATTTTTTCACATGGATAGGCACTGGGAATTGAACCCAGGTCTCCAGCATGGCAGGCGAGAACTCTGCCTGCTGTGCCACTGTGGCCCGCCCTTTCTCAGCTCCTTTTTATCTGTAAATTTTAAATTCTCCATTTTGAAGTACAGCTTTGCTAGACAAAGAATTCTTGGCTTTCAGTTATACCACTGCCTTCTTGTCTCCATGGTTTCTGATGATAAGTCAACACTTAGTCTTATTTGACTTCCCTTGTATGTGGTGAATCACTTTTCTCTTGCTGCTTTCAGAATTCTCTTTTATCTTTGGTATATGACAATCTGAGTATGTGTCTTGGAGTAGGTCTGTTTGGATTTATTCTGTTTGGAGTTCATTGTGATTCTTGGGTATGCATATTTATGTCTTTTGTAAGAGATTGGAAATTTTTGGTCATTATTTCCTCAAATTTTCTTTCTGGCCCTTTTCCATTCTCTTTTCCTCTGGCACACCCATGATGTGTGAGCTTTCTGTTGCATTAATTTCCCTAAGACCCTCCTCAAAATTTTTCATTTTTCTTTCTGTTCTTTTGTCTGTTTGAATTTGGATGCTTTGTCTTCTAGCTCGCTGATCCTTTCTTCTGCACCTTCAAATCTGTTGTGTGCCTCTGTGTATTTTAAATGTGTCTTTCATTCCCTTAAGAACTGTTATTTTTCTTTGAATGCTTTCAAATTCTTTTTTTTACACAACGTGTTGTCATCTCTTTATTTAAAAAAAATTTTTTTTATTAGAGTTGTAGATTTACAGAAAGCATGCAGGGAATACAAGCTTCTTCATGGGGCATATTTTAAGAATTATCAAGAAATCTTGAAATTTATTACACTTGTTGGTAGCAGTTCTGAAATAATTTTCTGAGTACTGCAGGACTGAGCTGGAAGAAAATTAATTGATGATTTGGGAAATCTAGTGTTCTCACTGTAAAATAAGGGAGTTAAAGGTAGAATTGAGGAAGAACAACAGAGATGAATAGATTTGAAAAAGAATAGTCATGGTCTCAAAGCACCATCCTACAGATTACTTATTACTGGAAAAGTGTACTTTTAAGGTGGAGAAATCTGTTGGACACTTTTAACCAGATGATTTCACTTACTACCAGTAGTGAGACAAATGAACATCATTTGCCCAGGATAATTCTTTGAGGTTCTAATTTGCCAGTCTCTATCTTTTAATTGGTGAGTTTACTCTGTTAACATTGCAATCTTTGTTTGTCTTTGAAGTTTTTAATATCTCCCTCAATTTTGAAGGATAATTTGGTTGGATGAAGAATTCTTGGCTGAAAGCCTTTCTCATTCAGGATCTTAAATATATCACACCACAGCCTTCTTGATTCCATGGTCCCCGTTGAGTACTCCAAAGTCAGTCTTATGTGTTTTCCATTATATGTAATAGATTGCTTTTCTCCTGAGGGCAGCAGGACTTTCTGTTTTTCTTTAGCATTTGACAGTTTGATTAGTACGTATCTTGGAGTAAGTCTGTTCAGATTTGAGTCTGTTGAGTCTCTTTGATTTGCTTATTCATGTCTTTTATAAGGGTTGGGAAGTTTTCTTCAATTATATCTTCAGCAAACTTTCCTAGCTCTTTACTTTTCTCCTTTCCTTCTGGGACACCAGTGATTCTTATATTTGTGCATTTCTTGTTGTCTATCAAGTTTCCTAAGATCCAGTTCCATTTTTTTCCATTTTTCTTGCCATTTGTTCTTGCCATTTGTGTGCTCTAGTTTAATTGTTCTTACAGCTCATTTATTATTCCTTCTATTTCTTTGAATCTGCTATTATGTGTATCTAGTATATTAATAATTCGGTCTACAGTATTTCATTTGTGGGATCTGCCATTTTTCTATTTAATCTTTTAATTCTTCTTTATGCTCTTCTAGTGTCTTCCTGATATCCTTTGTTTCTTTATAATTATCCTTGAGTAGTAATTCCATATTCTGTGTCTCCTCTGGAGGTTTGGTATGGTCATTTGGCTAAGCCATTTCTGGTTGGTTCTTCACATGCTTTGTGATTTTCTGTTGTGTTTGACGTATGTCATTATCTTAATAAGGTTATTTTGCAAGTCAGTTTCCTTCACTTGTCTGAAGTTTTGTATGTACTTGAGTTTGCATTGAAGATTTTCTTTTGCACCTTGTTCGTCAGTTATTCCCTGCCAAACCAAGGCCTGGATCTCATGTGGTCTTAAAAGTTAGGCTGGGGTGTATGGGTACTTCAGTGGTAGAACGACTGCCTACCCCCTGGAAGTACCACGCTCAAGCCCTGGCCCATGCACTGAACAAAAGAAAAAAGAAAAAATAATAAAATAAAGAAGAATATAATACATCACACTAATCTAGACATACCAAAAAGATCTCACACCCTATTCAAGATTCCATGTAATTATGGTGTTCAAATAAATTGACCACATAAAGTTAAATTATAAATTTAAAATTTAAATTTTGCACGAAATAAATGTCTCTTCCTTTGGTCTCACATAGAAATTGAGGTTTTAAAATATGTACCAAATGTTTCCCACATAACAGGGAGGACAGTGAGTTCACCTGCTGAGTTAGCTTACGGAGAGAGACCACATCTGAGTAACAAAAAAATTCTCTGGGGGTAACTCTTAGGCATAATTATAAATAGTCTTAGCTTCTCCTTTGCAGGAATACATTTCATAGGGGCAAACCCCAAGATTGAGGGCTAAGCGCATTGATTTGGTTGCCTTGCTGCTTGTGAGGATATCAAAAATTCCCCAAATGGGGAAGTTGAATATTTCCTCCTTTGTCCAGTCCCCCAAGGGGACTTTGCAAATACTTTTCTATTCACTGCTCAGATTACTGTAGGATGTATCAGTGTAACACTAACCTGTACAAACCAATAAGATCTCACACTTTTTTCAAGATTCCATGTGCTTATGGCGTTCAACTAAACTGACCATACAAATTAAATTAAGTAGTGCACTACCCAAAATATAATTTTATACCAAATAAACATCTCTCCCCTTGGTCTCACACAGAAGTTGAAGTTTTCAAATATGGACCATACCATCCTTTACCCTGTATTCTGATTTACCTTAGTCTTGTCCAGATCAACTTCATTCATATCTCTAGTTGAAGTCTGAGCACTTTTTCAACTTTTTAAATAGTTGCTATATGGGGTAATACCAACTTTCATAGCTTCAGAGCTCTAACTCTGAGTCTTAGATGTACATAAATGCCCAAAGCTGCAGGGAACAACCAGGTTGTACACAAACAGCTCAATAGCTCAGTATCTCAGAATTTAGAAATAACATTTACAACTCTGGAATAGATGTGACTGCTGTAAGAGCTACAATCTAGGACTCTTTACAATAAAGTCTGATAACCCATGCTCTCGACTTCAGTTCTCTGAGTTTGTTTATTATAGTTAGTCCATATGAGTGAGGCATGTTATTTGTCTTTTCGTTTCTGACATTTCATTCAACATACTGTCCTCAAAGTTCATTCACCTAGTTGCATGCTTCGTAACTTCATTCCTTCTTGCAGCTCCTCAGTAGTCTGTTGTATGTGTACAGCACAGTTCCCCCTTTTGTTCCTCAGTTGATGGACCCTTAGGCCACCTCCATCCAATGCGAATTGTGAACATAATCACCAGTATGCAAATGTCCATTTGTGTCCCCACTGTCAAGTTCCTCCAGGTATATACCTACTAACAGAGTGCAGGATCATATGGCAACCCTACCCCTAACCTTCTGTGGAACCACCACACTGCCCTCCAGAGGGTCTGCACCTCTCAGCTTCCCTACCAACAGTGAATACATATATCTGTTTCTCAGCATTTTCTCTAGCACTTGTTTCTCTCTCTTTATTTTTAAATGGTTTTATTCGCACATCATACAATCCTACTTCAGCGAAAAAATCAGTGGTTCCTGGTATAATTGTATAGCCATGCCTTTGCCTCTGTAATTGACATGAAGACATTTCCTTTGCTTCCACAAAGCATCCCATACCCCTCCCCAGTATTCAGCACATGCTGACATTTAGTTTTGGCATAATGCCTTTGTTAAATTCAGTAGAGGTGTATTACGCTGTTAATGTTGACTATAGACCCTAGCTTGCATTGATTGTATTTTTCCCTGTATGCCATCCCATTTTTAATACCATGCAATGTTGACATTCATTTGTTTTCCCTCATGCAAAAAATTCTCAGATTTGTACATTCAGTTGCAATTATTGTCCACTCTAGGCATTTCTAAGATATATTATCTCAGTTTTATGTGTGTTTGTTTTTAAATGGGCAGGTACCGGCAATCAAACCTGGGTCTCTGGCATGGCAGGCAAGAACTCTGCCAGTGAGCCACCATTGCCTGCCCTATTATCTCAGTTTTTATCCTCTGTCTCTCCTTCTGGTGTTATACGTTTCCCTAGCTTGTCTTAAACCATAAGCCATCTGGTCCTAGACTTTTCTTTTTTGGGAGGTTCTTGATTACTGACTCCGAGTCTCTTTACTTGTGGTTGGTTTACTTGTGATTGAGGTTGTCTATTTCTTCTTGTACCAGTATTGGTTGTTCATGCCTTTCTAGGAAGTTATCCATTTAATCTATGTTGTCTAGTTGATTAGCATGTATTTGCTCATAGTATCCTCTGATTGCCTCATTTATTTCTGTGGGGTCAGTGGTTATGTCCCCTATTACATTTCTGATTTTATTTGCATTCTCTTTCTCTCTCTCTCTCCTTTTTTTTGTTAGCCTAACTAAGGGTTCATTGATTTTATTGATTTGTTCAAATAATCAACTTCTGGTTTTGCTGATTTTCTTTATTGGTTTCATATTTTCAGTTTCATTTATTTCTGCTCTGATCTTTGTTATTATTTTCCTTTTGTTTGATTTGGTACTAGTTTTCTTTTATTTCTCTAGTTCTTCCAGATGAACAGTTAATTTCTTGATTTTTGCTCTTTCTTTTTTAATATAGGCATTTAGGGCAATAAATTTCCCCTTCAGCACTGCCTTTGCTGCATCCCATAAATTTCGATCTGTTATGTTTTCATTTTCATTTGCCTTGAGATGTTTACTGATTTCTCTTGTAATTTCTTCCTTGACTCGCTGTTTAAGAGTGGGTTGTTTAGCCCCCATATATATATATTTTTTGTATACCATGTGGCGGGGTCACATTTCATTTTATTTCCATATGACTGTCCTGTTATTGCAGCACCATTTGTTGAATTTTTGTTTTTGTTTGGTTTTGGGGGGGAAGTGTATGGACTGGGAATCAAACCCAGGTCTCCCACATGGCAGGCGAGAATTTTACCACTGAACTATCCTTGTACCCCCCTTACCCCATATATTTGTGAATTTTCTGACCCTGTGCTGTTATTGATTTCCAGCTTCATTCTGTTATGATCTGAGAAAGTGTTTTGTAAAATTTCAATCTTTTAAAATTTATTGAGAATTTATTTGTGAACCAGCATATGGTATGTCCTTGAGAATGATCCCTGAGCACTTGAGAAAAATGTGTGTCCTCCTGTTGTGGGGTATAATGTTCTGTAAATGTCTGTTAAGTCTAGTTCCTGTATCATATTATTCAAAATCTGGTTCCTTATCAGGTCTCTGTCTAGATGTTCTATCAGTTGGTGAGAGCAGGAAATGGAAATCTCCAACTTCTATGATAGAGGTGTCTGCTTCTCTCTTTAGTCTTGTCAGTTTCTATCTCATGTACTTTGGAATGCTCTGGCCCAGTATATAAATATTTATGATGGTTATGTCTTCTTGTTGAATTGTTCCTTTTATTAATACATAGTGTCCTTCTTTGTCTTTTAATTGTTTTATATTTGAAGTCTAATTTGTTGGATTTTTGTGTAGCTACCCTTACTCTTTCCTGGTTGTTGTTTGCATGAAGTATCTTTTCTCGACCTTTCATTTTCAACCTATTTTTGTCCATGGGTCTAAAGTGAGTCTCCTGTAGACAGTATATAAATGGATCCTGTTTTTTAATCAATTCTGTTAGTCTATGTCTTTTGATTGGGGAGTTTAATCCATTAATATTTAATGTTATTACTTTAAAGTCAGTACTTTCTTCTACCATTTTGTCTTTTGGATTTTATATTAAAGTCATATCTAATTTTTTTCTTCCTCTTTTTACCTTACCAATAGTCTCATTTCTACACTCTCCTCCAGACCTTTTCTCTCCTGCCTTCTCCTGTCTGCCTATAGTGCTCCCTTTAGTATTTCTTGTAGAGCTGGTCTCTTAGTCACAAATTCTGTCAGTGATTGTTTGTCTGAAAATATTTTAATCCCCCCCCCCCCCCCGTTTTTTTCCCTCTTTTACTTTTAACTGTATTTGGCAGAGTAACATTGCATAAACTGTTGAGAAACTAGGACACAGTTGGCATTGCTTGTTAAATTCATATACATTATCAACAGCAAATTAGAAACAGGAAACAAACAATACTGAGGTACAAGTCTTCTACAGTTTTTAGAGAGAGAAAGAAAAAGCTGTTAGTTATGTCCAATCTGAACAGGTAAGTGTTTTAAGGAACATCACTTGTCACCTTTTTAAGTTTTGGTTTTTACAAATGCCTAGTTTTAAGGTAACAAAGCAGCCGATTGTATCTACAACATGCTATATTATGGCACCTTGTCAAAAGCTTTAAAAGGAAGCTCATCTCTGTTTTTTCTTAGTAGCATATAACAGATATCCATTTATCAAGAATCTTAACTTATGAATGGTGGTATTATCTCATGCAGAAAAGCAATCTAATAAATTAATATTGGAATAGAATTAAGTGTCCAAGAAAAGAAAACCATTTCTCAAAATCAGAATTACAAACTTAAGTTTTTTTCCATTTTGCAGAACACTGTCTTTCAATATTTGGAAGTAAAATGTTGTGTGCCTGTCAAAGTAATAGTACACAAAGTTTTAATTTGAATCCTCCATCTACCAGTTTGGCTCTGCCTCTTTGAAGAATTCCAAATCCTACAAACCACACATTTTCATGCTGAAATTAATAATGTACCAAAGTCCAAAGCAAGCTGTGATGCTGTTTATTTTCAAAAAGCTTGGAGAACTCAGATGAGCAGTCCACTCTAATATGATATATACTGGTCAAACTGATGTAGGTTTTGCATTTCATCCCTGTTAGCTGATTTCATAAGGCAGCTTTTATCAGCATCAAAAGAAACCATCCACTCAGCCATGTGCCGTACTGTGCCAGCAAAGGGCCATGGAATGATCCCAAGCAATGAGGAGCCTGGGCCTTGTGCCTTGTTAGATTCATGGCGTTTCTACCTCTGATTACAAAATACCCTTTTGTAATTCTTCTTTCATGAAATTATAGGCAGAAGGTTCAATACTAATATTTATTTTATATGAGAAGGAAATGTAAGAACTTACTAATGAAACTGAAGTCTTAATATCAAATTTCAGTAGTTGGAAGGAGTGGAGAAGAAAGAAAAGAGGAAAAAGAAAAATCTTACTTTCAAAGAAAATATTCAGATTATGCTGAGACATAAAAGTGGGCATTGAACTTATAAAAGGCCATGCAGTGCTGAAGAATATGCTGCATGCTGTTGGTCCTTTGATAGAGTTTGAGACCTGGGCACTTACTGGGTAGCTTATAGAATTCCTTTGCCTTCCCCCAAAACTTAGCTAGAGTAGCCTAAAACTTGGCTGGCCTCTTCTATAGAATGGTGAGTAGCTTATTCCTTACAGATGCCCTGAAACAACAGCTAGGTATAAAATGACCCAAGTTGTCAGGCATTTATAAATCTCATTGAAAATAAAATTAAGCTGAGAAGTAGAATGCTCTCACTGAGATTCTGACACTTCGAGAAACTGGGACAGCTGTAACTTTCCCCTTGTTTCTCCTTCCAACAATGGTGCAACAGAATGAACAGGGCAGGAAATGATGACTCCTTCTCTTCCAAATGAATGCTTTTGTTTCCTTTTACTTAAAATTGAATTGCAATTTTTTCCCTGGGGACTAAAGTATTGTAGGAAAGTGAGGGTAGGAAGATGAGGTAACTTCACCAAGTTCATGTAACTACAGTAGTGGAGTGGGGGACCTATTCATTGTCGTAACTCTTAATTAAACCTATCTTAATAAGTTCTTATGGATTTGGGTGACTTTCCAATTTAATATAAATAATCAGAATTTGTGATATGGAATTTTACTCTCCATGTTGGTTTTTTATTGAAAGTTGATTTTATGTTAAAACTCCAAATCCATTATTTTCATGTTTGAAGAGTATAATTTCTGCTTAGTTTCCATAAGTATGGTGTAAACGATTTTGTATGGTTTGCTCCTTCTGTAACAGTCTAGAAAAGAGGAGAAAATTTTCTTAAAAATCACTATTTTGTGACTAAATACTTTGGGGTCAAGTCACTTTTTGTTTTTCAATTAAAAGTTACTTCTTTAAGTCTCACATGAAAAGTCGTTGTTCAGTGCTTGAATAAGGTTTTCCAGCTAGATCATGTGTTCTAAATGGCTGAAAATTTAATCTATCTTGTGAATTTTTTGAAGATTATTTTAGTTAGGTAGTTCCTATAAATATTATTGGGTGAATATTTCATGTTCCAATAAAGTATTAGCATGGTAATAAAGATAAGGATGGTATAAATTTTCATTTTTCCTTTACTGTGAAAAATGGTTTCACTTACCTTATTTTTCTTTCTTGACAGAGCAAATTCGATTAAAGAATATCAGAAAAGTGTATGGAAGATGTATGTGGTATCGTTTACGGTTATTAAAACCCCAGCCAAATATTATTCCTACAGTAAAGTAAGTATTGGATTTCAGTAGAAAATATATTTAATGCTTACTTTTTTCCAGGTATCATAACAAAATAAGGGTACAATGAGTAAGGCATTGTGCTTGTAGAGAACTTGTAGATTTGAGTAGTAAATTTGAGAGCTGTCTGAATAATGTGGTTTACAAATTCAAAAGAGAGTGTACTTCTGACTTTGGTGGAGAAGGGAAGAGAGAGAAGTCAAGTCTTGAAGGAAGACCATTTGCATCCTGTGTTATGATTTGCATTTTATCATAAAGGTTATGGAGGAATCTTTTAAAAATTTCAAAAGCCAGGTTGTGACATGGTCAAGTTTCCATTTCATGATGAGGATTAAAGTTTATTGAGCACATATTCTGCCAGATGTTGGATCAGGGCTTTCCATGTTATCTCTTTTAAGTGTATATTAACTTCAGGGTAGATGATTTTGTTGCTTTTTCTCATAAAGAAACTGAGGGTAGGAAAGATGTGGTAACTTCACCAAGTTCATGCAACTACAGTTGTGGAATTGGGGGGCCTATTCATCATCTGTATTGACAGATTCATTGGCTTAAATAGCCGTTAGCATAATTAATTAGGGCCAGCCTACTTGATTCGGTGAGGCTATGGGGCATGCTGGTTAAGAGCCTCGGCTTTAGCTCTCTATCCCTAAGTTTAATCTGTGGGCCTTCACTTAGTTCCTGTGGGACACAATTTTGGGTTCTGGCTTGTTTAATATCTTATGTGAAGGCATGTGGCAGTGTCTCCTGGGTCCTGCCTCAGTAGGCATCTGCTCTCTCTCTTAACACTCCATACATCTCCAGACATCCATGTCTCTGTTAGCTCTAAAGCAACTGTTTTCCAGGTGTCTGCATCTGAGGGTTTCTCCAGAAAGTTTCCCCTTTTAAAGGACTCTAGTAAACTAAGCAAGACCCACCCTGGATGGGTACAGTCACCTCTCCATCAATCAAAAGGCCCCACCCACAATTGGGCCCATCACATCTCTGTGGAGATAATCTAGTAAAAATTTCCATCCTCTACAGTGTTGGATCGGGAATAAAAGAAATGGCTTCCCCACAAGTTTGGATCAGGATTAAAACATGGCTTTTCTGGGGTACATAATAGTTTCAAACTGGCACATTGTGTAATGCTCTTCTTTTGACAGCATCCCTGAAACTAAGGTATATAAGGTATATAATTTCTGGAAGTTACTTCCAAAACCACATTTAAAGTATGCTTAAAGGAAAAGTGTAAGACTCACAAGTAATTAAGCTGTGTGCAAGGAAAATGTCTAACATTTTTTGGGAAACCAAATATGCTTTTTTGATAATTGGGCGCAGATACCATGTAATCTGTTATGTTTCCATCTTTGCTTTGGCTCTCAGGAAGTTAGGCCATGGTTTTATTAGTTGTGGTAATATTCATCAGCCTGTGGGCTTCTATTTGAGCCTCTCCTCTCTTCCCTTCTTCCTTAGCTCATAGAGCCAGAAGCCACATGGAAAGCATCTAAAAGATCTGGCATATCCTAGGTGTCTGTTCCCTTCCTTTTTTCCTTTATTTTAAAATTTTACTTCAGTGGTGCAGTTTCTTTTTATCTTTGTTTTGTGAGCTTTATTAAATAAAGCCCTTTGGGACAGTTGGCAAAATAAAACATGGAGTTAAAGAATTCTTTAGTATATTGATAGTGTTAGCAAACATTGGGTTTGAGTTAAAAATTTGCTGTCTTAAATTATCTTTAATCAACAAGTAGTTACGGTGTGCCTTCTATGTGTCAGGTATTGTAGTAGGTGCTGGATATACTATGATCGTAAAGTTAGACATGGTTCAACAACTTAAAGACTTGGGGGAGATTGACAAGTAAACAGCTAATGGTAATAGAGTTTATTAAGGGTTGAGGGTAGGGTAGGTGCCATGAAAGAGCAGAGGATGGGTTCTGTTGTAGTTTGCTAGCTGCCAAAATGCAGTATACCAGAAACAGAGTGGTGTTTAAAAAGGGAAATTTAGTAAGTTGCTAGTTTACAGTTCTATGTCTGAGAAAATGTCCCAATTAAAACAAGTCTATAGAAATGTCCATCAAAGGCATCCAGGGAAAGAAAGATGCCTTGGTTCAAGAAGGCCGATGAAGTTCAGGGTTTCTCTCTCAAGTGAAAAGGCACATGGCGAATACAGTCAGGGTTTCTCTCTCAGCTGGAAGGGCACATGGTAAACACAGCCTCACCTGCTAGCTTTCTCTTCTGGCTTCCAGTTTGATGAAGCTCCCCGGGAGGCATTTTCCTTTTTCATCTCTAAAGGTCTCTGGCTCCTGAACTCTCTGCTTCGTGGTGCTGCAGCATTCTCTGCTCTCTCAGAATCTCTCATTCTCCAAAATGTTTCCTCTTTTGTAGGACTCCAGTAAACCAGTCAAGACCCACCCAAATGGGTGGAGACACATCTCCCTTAATCCAGTTAACAACCACTCTTGATTAGGTTACGTCTCCAGGGAGATGATCTGATTACATATTGTATTGAATAGGGATTGTTTTGCCTCTACGAAATGGAATTTAGATTAAAACATGGCTTTTCCAGGGTACATACATCCTTTCAAACCAGCACAGTTCCTCACTGGCTCCAGGCAAGAGTAGGCATCCCTGAGTAAAGGCCACACTGAGATACGGAATGTGGTTAAGAATTACTGACAGCAGTCAATTCATTAGCTAATAAGAATTGATTGTTGACCACCTCTGAGGCACTTTCTAAGTGTTTTACATACCTAAACTCATTTAATTCTCACAACTACCCTAAACGTTAGAACCTAGGCATAAAAGGGTAAGCAGTTTGCCAAGGTCACTCAGTTAATAAGTGGTAAAGTTGGGATTTCCACCCAGATAGTAGTGTTACAGAATTTGTTCTTAACTACCTCCCTCTAGATAGCCAGATAAAAGTTGGAGAGTGTTTCAGGTAGGGTTCCCTCTCCTCTTTGGGCATGTGTAGATAGTATAGAAAGCAGCTTGCAGTTACATGCTTGAAATGAATTTAAAGTTTAATTTTGCCCAAACAAAAATAAATTTTAATCTGCCAAATTGTGTTTGAGTTCCTCTGGGATTAGTCAAAACTGAATAAGATCCTGTTTGTACTCTCAAGAAGCTTACAGTGAGTCAGATGAAAAAAGTTATGTATTATAGGGTAGTTCAGTAGTAGAATTCTCACCTGCCATGTGGGTGACCTGGGTTCAGTTCGTGGCCCGTGCACTTCCCAAGCAAATAAGCAAACAAACAAATGAAAAAACAAAACAAAAATTCGACAAATGTTGCTGTAATAAGGGGCTGCTCACATAGAAAAAGAATGAAATGTGACCCCTGCCATACAGCATACAAAACAAAAAGAAGTTATGGATTGTGCTTCTTTGTTGCTGTGACTGGTCTCCCTGGTGATCATTTTGACAGAGTAAAGATTGCTTCTTGGAGGATGAATCATTTTGGTTTGATCTTGAAGGATGAATGGAGTTTGAACAGGCAACAGGGAAATTCTAGGTGGAGAGATCTATGAGAGCAAAAAAGCATAATGGTGGGAAATCTTAGGGAACCTTGGGAGAATGGGAGTAGTTTTGTTTGAAAAGTTGAAGCAGTAGAGGTAAGCAGATAGACTGGAACTGAATCCCTAGAGGCTTATTCTGAATGAGCAAATTTAAGCTACATTAGATTATACCCAAAGAGCTCATACATATGGAAAATTTTCTTTGTCTTTGAAAGCAGGTCACTTCAGTTTTGTTTGATTAGGCCTCCTATATGATTTATTTTATGTCTCTGCCTAACAATTCACGCTCAGTGTAACAAATTTTGGTTATACCAACAATATAAAAAAAATAAAAATCATTCAGTTTCATTACCTATAAACAACCATTATTAAGATGATTATGATTACCTTTTTTTAAAAACTTTTTTATTGTATAATATAACATATATACAAAGCAAAGAAAGAAAAAACCAATAGTTTTCGAAGCTCTCTTCAACAAGTAATAACAGAACAGATCCCAGAGTTTGTCATGGGCTACCATACCATCATCTCAGATTTTTCCTTCTAGCTACTCCAGAATATAGGAGGCTAGAAGAAATAAATTTTTTTTATCACAATCGACTTTTTTTCTCCTTTTTGTGAAAAATAACATACATACAAAAAAACCAATAAATTTCAAGCATAGTGCAGCAATTAGTTGTAGAACAGATTTCAAAGTTTGGTATGGGTTATAGTTCCACAGTTTTAGGTTTCTACTTCTGGCTGCTCTAAGATACTGGAAACTAAAACAAATAAGGATGGTTACCTTTTAAACTTTTATTTATAGTATACTTTTTTTTTGCATGGGTAGGCACCGGAAATCAAACCTGGGTCTCTGGCATGGCAGACAAGAATTCTGCCTCCTGAGCCACTGTGGCCCACCATATAGTATACTTTTTCATTTATAAAAGTAGGATTCTGTTATACATTGAACTTTGAAATTGTTCTTTTTTCATTTAACAATATAAGGCAGGCAATCATCTATAGCAAATAGTACTTTTAGTGAGTATGTAATTTCACTCTATGAATTCAGTATTAATTTATTTGTCCAGTATTTTATTGATGGATATTAAAGATTTTTAAAAAATATATTCATTTTTTTGGGTTTTGCTATTTATTCTGTAACCATCCTTTTACATTTATGTACTTAATTCTAACTTATTTCCTTCTAAATTTCTTGAAATGGAGTAAGTTGAGTGATGAAAGGTTTTTTTTTTTCCTTAGAGCTTTTGATGCTTCATTGCAAGATACTCTTGCAGAGTGTAGAGTGTATGAGAGTTATTATTATTATTATTATTTTAGCTTTTCCAATACCTGGTAGTATTAATCTTCTAAATATTTTTACAAAACAACATATTAGAGGGGGAGTAAATTAAGTTTTTATAAGTTATTTGTTGTTTTATATTGTTATTTAATTATTCATATCTTTTCTATGTCTTTTTTTGGCTATAGAGTTTTATTGTGTGGCTGTGTCATGGTTTATTTAATTAGTCCCCATAAATGGTTATTTAGGTTGTTTCCAAAGCTTTCTTTTACAGATGCAACTATTTATTCATCTTTGCACAATTGACAGTTACTTCTCGAAGGGTGTCTTAATAAAGGTGAAATTGCTAGATCAAGAGCAGTTCTTTTTTACATGAAATGGTTTACTTAATACTTAGTATTTATATATTTTAGCTGATTTAATGGGACCAATAAGTTAATGTTGATTTAAGTTCTGTACTTAAAACAATGCAGTTTGTAACTGAGAGAATCTGTTACATGCAAGTTATTACTCTAGATTCTGGAGAATTTAGAGGTAAAAAAAAAGACAACTGTCCTTGCTGTAAGAGGCATTTGTAACTGACTCTAGAATATGAGTTTGTAAATCAGTAGCGTAGTGAAATGGAACTACTTCAGATTGTTTTATGCCTTGATCTTACTTTAATGTCTTTAAACTCTTAAGGGAACACCATATATATGTCTTTATTTATACTTCATTTATCTTTTTCCTAAACAGGAAAATAGTTCTGCTTGCAGGATGGGCATTATTTTTATTCCTTGCATACAAAGTTTCCAAAACAGACCGAGAATATCAAGAATACAATCCTTATGAAGTATTAAATTTGGATCCCGTAAGTAGTATTTCTGTATAATACACATTAGTTTAGTGATCTCATGAAAATACCATAGGTCTGTATCCTAAAAGAAATTGGGCTGTGCCTTAAGAAATCAGACTGTGGTCATTAAACATTTTTATTAAAATAAGATGTCTAATCCATTTGTCTGTGTGTGTGTGTGTGTGTGTGTGTGTGTCAAGATACAGATGTTGATTGTCATCCTATTAGAGGATGTAAGAATATTTGAAGATGAGATAAGTTAGTGAAGATATTTTCAAAGACTGCTTTAATACAAAGCAGTCCTCCAAGACTGCTTTAATACAAAGTTAAAAATAGAACTGGGCTGGGAAGTTAGTTTATGTTAGTTGTATGGTAAAAAATCTTATGGCCTTGTGTTGGTTGATGTTTTTGCAGTGTGTTGTCTTTCTTGGGGTCTTCTAAAGAGCTGGTATGGAGGTCGGTAGCATAGGATTTCAGGCCTTCTTAGGTGATCTCATGATTTAGCTTGATTGGTGGCTCCTAAATAGAAAATTAGTTGTTTAGAAATATCATTAGAATGTATAACTGAAATGAAAGGTAGAATTGATCTAGCTTTTTTTTTTTTTTTTGAGGTGGTGAAATTGAGGCCTAGAAACTTTTTGACTTGTCTGGGGTCCTTCAGCTTCTTAGAAGTGACCAAGCTAAATCTAGTGTCCTTTTCCTTTTTTTCTTTTTACCAAACCCTTTACTTGTAGTCTCTGTTCAGTAGGTGCTTGATCCAGAGATTCATATAATACAAAGTGAGGAGTGTTTGTTTTCTAGTTTTCTGCTTTGTAGAAGAGAGATTTCATGTCATCTAATTTGTCTTATTGGGATGGTCATGGTCATCAAGAGAAATTTTCTAAAATTGGAAATCTTAGAAAGTAAATGCAATTAAAAGAAAAACTCTTAGAAATTTAATGCCATAAAGATCAATACAAAAATTTATTAATAAAAGTCTAGTTAGGGAATAAGTAAGGTAAACTTATTCATTGTTTATTTAAATAATGGCAAGCAGATGAAACCAAGCATTCCTCAGATTATTTCCTTTAAAAGGAGCTAGACCTTTGGTTGGAGGGCTTTTTCAGCCATACTTAATTTATTTTTATCATTCTTTGATATTTAAATTTTAGTATTTTATTTTATGTAAATGTGCCATTGTGTGGTCTTCACTGCCAAATCCTCAATGAGTGGGTCTTGGCATATAGTACGTGCTCAATAAAATAAATATTTTGGACAATATATATTTTTATTTAAAAATGCTAGATGAGGCGGTCAGCAGTGGCAAGTTCTCGCCTGCTGAGCTGGGGACCCGGGTTTGATTCCCAGAGCCTGCCCATGTCAAAAAAAAAAAGATATTGGATGAAATTTATGGGACAAAATGTATGGGATAAAAGCTTCATTTCTTTTGCAAAATATTGAGTAGTTCATATTTTAAGTTCAAAATAAATAGATTGTTTTGTTACAGCGTTTTTGCTTATTTTTATTTAAACAAAGTTTTTCCTATTAGGGGGCAACTGTTGCAGAAATTAAGAAACAGTATCGTTTGCTGTCACTTAAATACCATCCAGATAAAGGAGGTGATGAAGTAATGTTCATGAGGATAGCAAAAGCTTATGCAGCGTAAGTATTGTAGGACTCATTACACATATTTAAAAATGTTAAAGACAGTTTTCTATTTTAATAAAATAGTGAGTAAAATTGTTGCCACACATATTCATTAAATGCTGATCTCATATGTTGAGTCTATCATTTATGGAACTACCTGGGAGCCCTAAAGTAGCAGTTTAATAAAATCTTAATTTAAATTAGCTTAGAGTTGGCATTTATGGGAGTGCTTATTTTTTGCTGTGTGAGTTAGATTAAATTGAATAATCATATGTTAATTGAGCCATATTCTTTTTTTAATGCAATTTTATTGATATATTGTATATTCACATATGATATAATCATCCAAAGTATACAATCAGTGGTTCACAGTATCATCATATAGCTTTGAATTCACTATCACAGTTGACTTTTGAACAGTTTCATTACTCCAGGAAGAAAAAAGAATAAACGTAAAAGTGTAAAAGAACACCCAAAACATCCCCCCTCCATAATTTATTTATTTTTTGCCTTTTTTTTCTTACTCATCTGTCTATACACTGAATAAAGGAAGTGTCAGTCACCAGATTTTCAAAATCGCACGGTCACACCTTACAAGCTCTGTTAAGCTTTTATGTAGTCTTCTTCAAGAATCAAGACTATTGGATTACATTTCAACTGTTTCAGGTATTTCCCTATAGATACTCCAATACAACGAAAACTAAAAAGGAATATCTGTGTACTGCATAAGAATAACCTCCAGAATGACCTCTTGACTCTATGTGAAATCTCTTAGCCACTGAAAATACTATTTTGTTTCATTTCTCTTCCCCTTTTTGGTCAATAAATCTTTCTCTTTTCCAATCCTACAATGCCAGGTCCAGGCTTATCCTCAGAAGTCATGCCCCATGTTGCCAGGGAGATATATACCCTGGAGTCATGGCCCATATAGCGGGGAGGGCAGTGAGTTCATTTGCAGAGTTGGCTTAGAGTGAAAGGCCACATCTGAACAACAAAAGAATTTCTCTGGGATTGCATTCTCATAAATAGGAATTGAGCCATATTCTAAACATCATAATTAGAACAAAGTTAACCTTGGTTTTTCGTTTCTAGGCTTTTTATTATGCTAGCTCTATTTTTCTTGTTTTGGCAGTGGAGCTTATCCCATTTAAACTATTTAAAGACAAGTTTGATTTTTGTTTTTTTTTTCTTTTTAAGAATTTTTTATGCTAGGTTATTCCTATGGCTTGGTTGTTATTTGCTAAACTTGTTGAGATGTGGATTTTTATGGTCTCTCTCTTTTTTTTCTATGCCCAGAAACTTTTTCTTCAGCACTCTTTTTAGAATTTGCAAACCGTATTTACCTTGTTGACTTAGAATGAAAACATAGGTGTATTTGTATTGTCAAAATACAGATATTATTCACACATACTATATATATATATGCATAGACATATATCTGTGCAGTAATAAACTTTGGGGAACATTTTGTGCACACATTTTGGGAAACAGAATAGAGTATGTAAAATTAGAAGTCAATGTTTCTTCAGTTTAATATTTGAAGAAATAAAAGTTAGCTGGATTCTCAAGACTCATGATATCTCATACAGCTCTGATGTTGAATGAAAGAGGAAAGTACCTGAGGTTGTTTGGGAAGACTTAATGTGTAATTTTATGTGCTAATTAAAAATAATAAATAATAGGATATTCAGATATAATAGCAAACTGCAGAAGTGGCATGTGAATGACAGAAGTTTGGGAAATAATTGTCTTGCTCATTTTTGTACTTAATAAAGCATAGTGACTGTATCCCTTCTTCCCTCCCCCCTCCCCTTTTTGTGGACTGCTGGTTATCTATATGAATTACTATATGATTCTGTAAAGTAATGCCCTCAGGAACTTCTGAAGAGTGTTCTACATTGTCTGCACAGCAGATGTCTTCTAGATTGCTGTCTTTCAGTTGGTATCTCCTTTTCCTCTTTTGTCAGTTTATCTGCTTCAGGCATTTATTCTCTTTATACAAGTATTGCTGTGCTTTACTTGCTGTCTTCAGGAAATTTAAGAAGAACTGAAGATTTACAGATGAAGTCACACAGCCAAGATTATTTAAGTGGTAGCTTTAATTTTAATGCCTTGAGTGTAAGTTTTTTTTCTCCTCAATCTTCAGGTATTGTAACATTTTCAAGTTCATTTTGTTCTCTGGTTGCTGGAAATATCACTCTCCATGATGTATGGTCACTCACTATTTTCAAACCTGCAGAAGAATAAGATAAGGCCTTTGGTTTTTAACTCAGTTACATGATCAAGTTGAAGAATATTTTGTATGTAAAATGTCTTAAGTTAGTTGATGGTCTGTCAGTATAATTAGATTAGATATAGTTGTTTTGCTAATTATAAGCCGAGTAATTGAATTGAAGTTGCTATCATATGTATAAATACAACCTTAAATATACTCAAGCAATTTCTGAAATGCAGCTATAGGTTTTGAACTGCAAAGTTGTTTTTAGCATCTTTATTATTCAGGAAATTTTCTCTTCCTTTTTTTTACCCTTATGATAAACCAACTGGAGCATTCCTATTCTCTCATACCAGATTCTAACTTAAGGCAAACAAGGTTTACTTATTTATAAGGAATTAGACTAACTGTTTAATCTCTGGGTCATTCTTCTGGATATGACTGAATTTGGTTTTCAGGTGTGAAACTTATCTTAAGGCTGCTTTATACCAAGTGGGTAGCATAGATATTTTCTTCAAGATAGTTTAATTTTAAAAGTGTGTTTTAGTGTACTCCTGTGCATGAGTATGTAACTTAACTCTGCAGCCAATTCAGAATCACGCACTTAAAATTTAATTGAAGTGTTCTCTTAGATCTGGACTTATAATCTGGGGGCCCTAAAATTTTATATAAAATTTGTGTAAATATGTAAATGTGTATTTCTTCTAGAGCGAAGGGGCTATAGATTTTAGTAGATTCTTAATAGGATCTATGATCACGATCTCCTTCCCTCCAAAGTTAGAGGGTATAATCATGTTTAGGAAACTTCTCAGTAATCGTACTTTAAAAAATTATGTTAGTATCATTGGTCTTGTTCAAACTTGATGTAGGTATAAACTAAATTCACATGTTCTTAAGTACTTAAGTCTCAGGAGTGGTATTATTTTGAAGCAATAATAAGTAGCAAATAATAATAATTTGCTTTCTTAAACTTTTAAAAAAGTTGATGATTTAATTAGCCTAAGAATCCAACATGGTATGTCAGTTGCGCAGCATTTGTACAAATAGGTTTAATGAATGAGTTAATGAAATTGTAACTAGGTGTGTGCACACAATGCAAAATCAAAACTGCTTCTATTATTATAATGTATTGAGCTTTGCTTTATTTTGTAAAATCTGAAGGCATTGTGTAGAAAGCAGAGCAGTTGTGGTGTTATCAATGAAAAGGCAGGAGGGTACAGATAATTATTTGGTGGAAAAGGGGCTGTTTAGAAAACAGAATATTGAGGGAAAAACATAGAAGTTTGGGTTGGCTAAACAGTTGAACAGAGAGACCAAGGCAAACTTTTTGAGGAATATCCCTTCCTTAGTAGAAAAGAAATCTTAGCACCACTTCTTAGTAACTTGCAACCTCACTGGTTAAGGGTTTTCATTAGTTCCTGTATTTTACTGTGGTCTTAGGCCAAGTAGTTTAAGTGGAGTTATAGTTAAGTAAGGACTAAAGCTATCAAGGCACTTGTTCTTATAAATGACCAAATACTTAAATATATTTTCTGATCATTGAAAACTAATTAGGGTACTTTTTTCTGTTATGTGAAGTTGATATTTTTGCTTTGCCTATTTCAGCTTGGAACTTTGTTGAATAGAAATTTGTGCATTTTATGTGCATAAGTTCTAGAAAATAGAAATAATGGCTAAAATTATATTTGAAAATTAGCATAATCTTTTGCCAATTGGCCTGCAAGAATGTCTTCCTTATTATTGATTGTTTTTTTGTGTATCTGCCTTGTCTCCTCAAGTACATTGTAAAGTTAAGAGGAAGGAATTGAATTTTCCTTGTAATGTTTTTTTAAAACTTTTTTATTGTTAAATATGACATATATGCAAAGAAAAGAAAGAAAAAGCAATGATTTTCAAAGTATACTTCAAGTAGTTACAGAACAGATTTCAGAGTTTGTTATGGGTTACATTCCACTACTTCAGATTTTTCCTACTAGCTGCTCCAAAGCACTAGAAGCTAGAAGAAATATGTATTTTTCTTTTTTTGTGAAAAATAACATATATACTAAAAAGCAAAAATTAGTTGCAGAACAAATTTCAGAGTTTGGTATGGGTTACAATTACACAATTTTAGGTTTTAGCCTCTAGCTCCTTTAATATGCTGAAACTAAAAGAAATATCAGTATAATGATTCAGCAATCATCCTTATTTGTTAAACTCTACCTTCTCTGTATAAATTCACCATCATCTTTGAGCTTTCTCCCACTCTTTAGGGGTATTTGGGCTATGGCCATTCTAACTTTGTTATTTAATTATTTATTTTTGCATGGGCAGGCACCGGGAAATGAACCCGGGTCTCTGGCATGGCAGGCAAGAATTCTGCCACTGAGCCACCATCACACCACCCCCGTTCTTATTTTTCATGTTGGAAGGGCCCATTGTTAATATGCAGTAGGGGATGGAACTAGCTGATGTTCTGGAGAGGCTGGCTGCATTTTAGGACTTATCTGTTCCAGGGACCCATCAGGAGGTTGTAGGTTTCTGCAAAGTTATCATAATGCGTGGACTTAACAATGCTTTTTATTTTTTTGCATCTTGTAATGCTTTTTAACATCTACTCTGGTACCTGGAGCCTTGAGCCATTGCTCAGGTCAGGGCTTACATTTACATTTAGGTGTTTAAAAATTAGTGTAAGTTTCATATTGCCTGGATTAGGAAACTGTCACATTAGCAGGTATTTTCCTAGTTCTACTGGCAGTTGTCTTAGGAGAAAATTATGATCCAAGTCTGATACAAATGACCTGTTCCATAGCAATGGTGTCTTACAGGTGGTATGTTCATTTGTTCTTTGCAAACATAGCGCAAACAGTTGTTTTGGAGAGTGCTACCATTAAATATTAAGTTTATATTTTTAAATAATATGTATTATTTAAGTGTAATACATGCTAATTGAAGGAAATCTAGAAAATATATGAGTTTGAAGAAGAAAAAAATCCTAGAGACACTCCATCCACTGCCTATTCAGAAAATAGTGGCCTTTAAAATTTAATTTTATGGCTTAAACTGGTTAAATTTGAGAACTCATTGGCCAATTAGGAATTTGTGTCAAGCCTCAATGGTTAATGTTTTCTGTTATGCAGATTTCTTGCTCTACTCCCCCTTTTTTCTGATTTCACAGAGGTTTTTTTGGTCCTCTGAAATTATCTTTTAACACATGAATTAGTTGATTAATTTGTATATATGACTGCATATTTTTCCAGTGTATCTTTCTCATTTTGAAACTTTGTTCTTTTGATGCTAGTTTAACTGATGAAGAGTCCCGGAAAAATTGGGAAGAATTTGGAAATCCAGATGGGCCTCAAGGTGTGGTAAATGGTGGTTTAAAAACAAAATACTGGTGGTATTGTATATTTTACAAAAATGTTAACTAAAGTAAAAGGAATTTTTTTTTTTTTTTTAGTTTATGAATTGGAAAATTACAAGCATGAGTAGTTAAACAGATAGGTAAATTGAGTTCCCTTTAATTTTTACTTTCTTTGTAGAGACTAGTTTGAAAGGTAGAACCAAGATTGATTCAGAGAAAAGAGTAATCATTGTCATTATTCACCATTTTCAGTAGTTGATAAAAATTGGGTGAAAAAATGAATTTCAGGTTTTCTAGGAAAGAAGGAATTGTGTACTTAAATAAATAGGGAGTTTTTTTCCTTAAAAAATTTGAAGTTAGATATAAGCAATATCTCTTAACTTTTGTTTAATGGGGTACACATAATAAGGTAATCTTTTTTTTTAAATTTTCTTGGTGGAAGGGGTCAAATTTGGGGATATAGATAAAACTGAAAATGGAAACTGCACAAACTATGTTATTGTATTTCAGCCACAAGCTTTGGAATCGCCCTGCCAGCTTGGATAGTTGACCAGAAAAACTCAATTTTGGTGAGTTCATTTAAATAAGACATGTTACAATGTTTTTGATGGTTTTTTTAAATATACATTGTGTTTTAGTAATATGAGAGAGCTATTATCAAGAAAATGGTATGTTTTTAATTTAGCTGTATTGTAAAAGCTTTTTATGTAAACAAATGGAAATTTGTTTATTGTTATTAGGCTGTTGGTTTTGGGCAGTATTTTCTAAAAGTAGCTTTAAAATGAAAGTGGTGATGGTTTCTTCTCTTTTGGAAATAGTTACAGTTTGGGTCCTACCTTTGGTTTAGGGAATTAATTACATTATTTATGGTGTCTACATTTTTCCTAAGGAGTACTCAAAATTCAAATTATCCTGCCATCCACCTTTACCTAGACTAAATTAATTTACTGTATACTAAATTAAATAGTATGTTTTCCATGTGTTACTTCAGGAGGCAGAAGGATATCAAAGTTTTATCAGCGACTCTAAAATATCAGGAATTGTCTTCACCTGTTTTTTGGGATTACGTGATTTCTTAGTTGATTTGAAAATAGCTGTCTAGGAGTTATGTTTGAAACAATTAAAAAATAAAGTCATATGATCTTACTGTAATTTGTTTTGGAAAATGTCTATTAAATGTTATTTTATGGGAGATTAAAATTGGTTAACTTCAGAGGTGTGTAGTTGCTGAATATTTATTATCTTAAGGGTTCCTCTGGGAGTAATAAAGAAGTAGGGGTAGATAGCTATGAAATTTAGGATCAAGTAATAGGAGAAAAATCTGAGGTCAGCTGACAGAAAATTACTAGCAAACAAAACATTATGATGTGACCCGTTGATATTTAGAAAAGGAACCAATTTAGCCATAGTTTCTTACATCATTTCTTTCCAAGGGAGTAACTCCTTGCAGGGTATGGATATATAGTTACCTGACTGAAAGGGAAACATAAGCTATCAAAAGTAATTTATTATAGTGGAAAGGAGTATGGCTTCAGAGCTAGAATGCCTGGGTTGAAATCCTTGTGCCACCACTTACTAGCTGTTTGACTAGGACAAGCTATGTAACCTGTATGTGTTGCAGGTTTCCTTAGGAAAAATGTAGATACCATCTTCAAAAGTAGCATAATGATAGTTCCTTCCTCAGTGTTTGATAAGAGTAAAGATTAAATGAGATAATAAACATGAAGAAGACTTTTAATAGTGCCTCCTTCACTGTAAACCTCAAAAATAAGTGTTCATGGATGTTGTTATAATTTACCCTGATGAAAGTCATAATTTTTTTCTCTTTTCAATTATAGGTTTTACTTGTGTATGGGTTGGCATTTATGGTTATCCTTCCAGTTGTTGTGGTAGGTTCTAACTCTTATTAACATTTTTTGGAAAGAAAATTGGTGCATGTTTTGGAGTATCAGTGTAAAATTATGATTTGTACTAAATTTTGTTAATCCTCAGCTTTAAGATCTTATATTCAGCTGTACCTCAAAGGTATTCTAAGGGTGACATCACTTGTACATCTCTTCCCAGTCCAAAAGCTACACACAATTGAGATAATATGGTTAAAGTCTTTTACCACCTCCCTCAATTCCATTTCTCTCTCAGAGATGTTTTCCCTTCCAAATCTTTTTGTATGCATTTCTGTATGCTCCCAATTAAAAAAAAATTTAATGTGATCATATTATGTATATTGTTCTGTGACTTATTTTGCTTAATTTGTTAGGAACACAACATATAGAGCAACCTCATTTTTTTTTAAACAGCTGCCTAGTACCATAATATGGAGATACTGTGAAGTTTATCTCTTGATTTTTTTACTAGTTATTACTTTTATGAATTGTGCCATCCTTTCTGATGCTGTAGTTCCTCTTAGTTGCATAGTAAGGCTGATAGTTAACCTGTCTTGCTTTCTTCATAGGGTTGTCGTTTGAGGACCTAATCACATGAAATAATGTAAATGAAAGTATTTTGTCAACTATAAAGTTGCTCTTACACTTATTCATCAAGTATTTATTGAAAACATGCTATATGTCAGGAACCACCAACTGATTGTTTTATTTCTAGGGTTGTCTTCAAATAATTTCTAGCTGAAACTTAAATGTTTTAATCATGTATGTGTAATGATTTAGGTGGGTGTTGAGGCTTCAGATAGTATAAATATTTGCTAAATAATTAGAAATATGTTACAGAGTGGTATTTGTTTTTAAAACTCAGGCATTTTTATTGATTTAAGAATATTTGGAAAATTTGTAAACATGTTCTGAATCAAATTTAACATTTATTACAGTTTTCATGCTTCATTCTTGTTTAATTTTATTGTGTGCTTTAGGGTTCCTGGTGGTATCGTTCAATACGCTATAGTGGAGACCAGATCCTAATACGCACAACACAGATTTATACATACTTTGTATATAAAACTCGAAATATGGATATGAAACGTAAGTAAACTCAAGTAACTGTACTAGTTTATGTAACTCTGTATTGGAGAAATTCCATTTTACTGTTTTGCAGCTATTCAGTTCTTGTAACTAAAGCTGGAGGAAAAGGCTAGTAATTTCTTATCTGTATTTCTGCTATTGCCATTTACTCAATTATTTGTATGTATGTATGATCAGAAATTGTACAGCAAATCTTCATGTGTGCTAATTTTGCAATAATGCTAGCTAACATTTCTTATTTGTTGTGCATCCAAGCACTGCTAGGGATTATACATATATTAAATTATGTAATCTTCACAATCCCCCAATGAATAGGTATTTTAAAGCACAGTTTTTAGATGAGACATAGAAAAGTTACTAATGTGCCTAAAATTACATAGTAAGTGGCAGAGCCACTTTTAAACCCAAGCAATCTGTTTACTGAGCCCTAAGCCACTAAATTAAACTGTCTTAATTGTGGTATGTCTTGGGTATATTGAAAGAAAATTGCCAAAATATTTTATTCCCAGAGTCTCAGTTCAAGATGTTATTTAAAAAATACCATCCAAAATACCTTCTTTAAGCCTGTAAAGCTAACTTTGTAAAGCTTAACCCTGGAATATATAGTGTTGCCTTTCAGAATGACTGCTTTGCAAAAATAGTGGACACCCCCTTTTCCTTCCTTAAAAAATAAACCAAAAAAAAGGGAAACACAGTTAAATTGTGCCTCACTGGAGAATGCATTTTTGTTCCTGAATAGAATTTTCTGTATTTTGAATTTGCCATTATTGTTGTAATAGTGGTTTTACCAATTTTATTGATTTTCTTGAAAATGAGAGACAACTTCTAAGGGTAATATGACTGTATGTGAACAGGCCTTTTATATCTGAAGAATGAGGGACTGTTACTCTCCCTTATGCATACATCTTGGGATGGTGCTGGGTTGAAATATTAATATAGAAACTTATGAAAATGTTTTATGTTTATAATCTGTTTTATTTTTTGCATCAAATAAACTTGATTTCTCATTCATTTCTGAGGATTACATATAGCTTTACAAAATTAATTCTGTTAGAGAAACATGTTTAGCTGGTGGGTTTGGTTACATATCCTTGGTTACTTTAACTTTGGCATTTTATGTTACTATCTTAAGGACAGTTGCTATAGCTCACATAGATACTGTGCTTACTTATCTGTCAGTAATTCTTTTTAAGTTTTTACATATATTAACTTATTTAATCCTCATAATAACCCTATCAGGTAGGTACTTATGAGGAAACTAAGGTGCACAGAGAGAGGTGACAAATATTGCCCAAGGTCATTTAGCTAGGAAGTGAAAAAGTTCCAGGGTCCGTGCATTTACCCTCTTCTATACTGTCCTGCCTTGTGTGAGTACATTCTTTGTATTTTCTGTGGTAAAGTGAGATTGATGACTATTGTGCCAGCTCTTAAAGAGCTCTTATAGACTAACAAGTAAAGGTATTATATGTAAAAGGCAAAAGATTTGTACAATCTGAAGAGAAACCAGAGTATGAAAGTTGTATTTCATGAATCATATGTATTTTATGGGACACCCCCACCAGGGTTTCAGGATAAAATTTTCTGAAAAGTACAGTATAGTTTAAAAGTTTATTGAAGGCATTGAGAAGACATGCAGTGAAGAAACTCAAACCTTATTTACCCTTAGTGCCCTGCCCCCTTGTCATATAACAGTTATTAACATTACTCAGTATTCTAATACTCTATAGAAAGTTCTGTGGAACACATACTTAGGTCTAGAAACAGCTGCTATTTTTCGTGATATTAATACATTGAGTTGTAGTAATGTATAAATATTGCATTTCTGTATTTCAGTGAGGTAGGTAATGTGTATATTTTTAAAAAGTGAGTCATTTCTTTTTCTGTAGGAGAAATTAATACTTGTCAGTAGTGGAGTTTAAATGAGTTTTAGCATTGTGCATAATTGGAAGAGTGCCTCACTTTGGGATTAATGAAGTGTCTTTGGAGGGAAATTTAATAGGTGAATAAATTTATTTATTTATCTTCTTATTTCTTTTGTTTTCTTAGGTCTTATTATGGTTTTGGCTGGAGCCTCTGAATTTGATCCTCAGTATAATAAAGATGCCACAAGCAGACCAACAGATAATATTCTAATACCACAGGTTAGACCTGTCTTTCAAATTCCTTGTTGAGCATTTAAGTACTAATTCTAATGACTTGTTAAAGTATCTTATTTTGATAATTATTTTATTTACTTTAGCTAATCAGAGAAATTGGCAGCATTAATTTAAAGAAGAATGAACCTCCACTTACTTGCCCGTACAGCTTGAAGGCCAGAGTTCTTTTACTGTCTCATCTTGCCAGAATGAAGATTCCTGAGACACTTGAAGAAGGTATTTGTGATTCTGATGTCTACAGGGTTTTAATGGGGCCAGAGAACAGATTTAATTAGACCTCATGGTACAGCGTTTTTGTCTCTCTTCTTTTTTGATTACACAAACAATTGCTCAAGGACCTTTTAAAAAGAAATCTATGTGCTACATATTTATTTCACAAATAGTTTGAAGGTCTAGGTAAGTTAGATGTTTTATTAAATTTAAAAACCTAGTATTTCAAGGTGAGAAAATGCTCTCTGTGGGCTCTGTGTAGGATTTAGTTAATTGTAGATTATATAAAAATTCTTAATGACTTTTTTGAAAGGACTTTGTAAGCTTTTTGGAGGAAGGAAAAAAATGGATTTCACAACAAATACCTCAACACCCACCACCCAACAGTGGTTATCAATAGAGTGTCTGTTAAATCTTTATTTAAAACTTTTTAAGTATATTTGAGGCCGTCTATTCTGCTTAACAGACAAGCAGTGGATTGGGACAGTGTTTCCAGGAACATTCCAGGAATGACAACTTTGAATGTCATCTCTTCTTCACCTACGTTATTTTCATTGAAATTTTAAAAGAAAGTAATTACCCTTAGGGAATAAATGCTCTTTCTGAATGAAACTGCCCTCCTCCCCTGTAAAGCCAACAGTGCAATCAAATGCTTCTGAAAGCAAGGCAACTTGATGCTCAATAGATAGGATGTTTTAATGGAATGAAGGCGCACTATTCAGAATTGCCATTTGAGTTGCTTTGAAATATTGTTAGCTAGTAACTCTTGCTGATGTTTGTACAGAAATGCACCTTTATCCATTTTTACTGTTTATTTGTAGTAGAAACAGGGAACAAGTATATTTTTAAGTTGGGTAGCAAAGCCAGTGGGTGGCAAACATTCTTAATAGTTAACTATTCTATGCAGTGTAAATGAAAAAGACTCCCTGTCTTTTCGTTCTCTCTCTCATTCTCTGCCCTTAGTGACATTTATTCTGGTCTTAGTTTTTGAACTTATCCTTAACTATAATTATAGAAACTTAACTACACAAGAAGAAAAATCATGAAGTTCTCAAATATAGCAAAATTAAGACTTTTTTTTAAAAAAAAGGCAGGGAGTTGAACTAGTAAGTCCAACACCATAATAATAAAAATTTGCCTTTAAAACATCATGTCTAAGCTAGGGTTTTCTGACTGATTTTGACATGATGCTGAAAAGAAACTCTTTCTGTCAATTGTAAAACTTTGAGCTCGTGAAATATTTGTAGGACAACTTAAATTAAGTGTTAATCTTGAAGATTCTTTAACTATAAAAATAGGATGATTTGTTTCAGGTTTTTTATTGTTTTGCAGATCAGCAATTTATGCTGAAAAAGTGCCCTGCCCTACTTCAAGAAATGGTTAATGTAATCTGCCAACTAATAATAATGGCCCGGAGTCGTGAAGGTGAGAAGGGAAATTAAATATGTTATAGTTTTTCTTGCTGGCATATGCAGATTATACTTCATAGTTTCAAGATTTATGTTTACTTTTTGTTCTTTCCTCTGTCATTTCTATCAGCCTTCCCAAGTTGCTTAAGGCTTTCTTGAGTTTTTCCTTTTATTTGCCATTATGTAAGGGCTTTTTCACTATGGTCTTGAATTTTGTTTTTTTATCATTTGCTTTGAAAGACTGAAAAAATACATTTCCTTCCTCTGAATGTTTTTGGAATTATGTTACATAGTGTTTTAGCAGGGAATTTTAATTTTTAAATTGCTATAATGATGATTTACCTGACAATATAGTGCTTTTTTACACAAAGGAAAATATTGCAGAGATTTGAAGTCAGTAATTGAAAAGGATACTACTCTTTGTAAAGAAGGTAGTGGTTGTGGTTTGTTATAATGGATAATGTCAGTTCTTGGCATTATATGGGTATATTCTCAATACTGATAATATCTGCTATTTTTCTGTTACCAGAAGTGATACAAATAATTTTTCTATTAAGTCAGTGGATATTGCTAAATAGTGTGCATTTGGCCAAGTTTGTATATTTTTAGAATCTTACCTAGTTACTTTCAAATGAATACTATGATTTATTCCTAAACATTTAAAAAGTCCATCCCTGTTTTTTTTTTTCTTTTTTCTCTGTTCTTTCTAAGAAAGGGAGTTTCGTGCTCCAACTTTGATATCCCTAGAAAACTGCATGAAGCTTTCCCAGATGACTGTTCAAGGCCTTCAGCAGTTTAAATCTCCCCTTCTGCAGCTCCCTCATATTGAAGAGGACAATCTTAGACGGGTTTCTAATCATAAAAAGGTATCCTTTTGTTCCTTTAAAGTCAATTTTCAGCAGTTTTTATCATGTTACTTAAAGGTAGCATGAATGAAAACAACTAGGAATAGTTCCTATGAGTTTCTTAGATTTGGAATGTCTTAAACATTCTAAAACACTCTTTCAAGTGGTTTTCTCTTAACATTTTCTTGATTTGTAAGCTGTGTAATATTTTACTACTGCATGTAATTTGACTACTTTGGGGGTTAATGAATTTTAAATATTTTAGCAAATACTTGCTCTTTATATAATGTAGCCAAGAATAAATGTACTAAGTAAAAATGCTGTGTGTACTTACTGGTCATTTCATTTTTGGCTTAAAGGTTGAACAAATGTCACTTGGTTGAGTATGAGCAAAAAATTTAAGCAATTCAGTAAGTAAATATAATTTATATTAAAAAATAAATGCAAGTAGTAGTGAAGACGTGATAATAAACCTTAAGATATGGTAAAAATACGTATAAATGAAACCTTGAGAAAATATAAGAAGAAATTGTATGAAAATACAATCTTGGTAAGAGATTTAATTGTTACATTGTATATAAGAGAGCAATGGACAGGAGAGAGACATAGGATTTTATAGGATATTAAGGTAGAATTAGTAAATGTGTATTAGAAATTTGTTATCAGAGTTCTCTGTCCTTTCAAGCAATTACGTAGCCCTTATAAATCTGATCATATGTTAGGCCACAGTTAAAAATCTAAGACTCTAAAAGCAGAAATTTTTATATGCCTCATTATCCAATTCCTGAGTGTGAGAGTAAGAATTAAATGATTAGCACTGAACATGTGGAAGTTAATGAACAGTCTCCAAAATAACTATTTCAGCCAAGATGGACATTAGTACAGTAACAGCTATATTTAGAAGATAGCAAAAATGAAAATATTTCATAGTAGAACTTTGAGATTGCAGTTGTACATGGAGATAGATTCAAACTCTCTAAACATTTTTGTTAGAATTGAAAAAAGGTTAACAAACAACATTCAACCTTAGTGTCTTATAAAGCAAAAAAGTACTAAGAAAATCTTGAAGATAGAATGTGTAAAGGATAAAGAGCAGAAAAATTGAATTAGAAAGTAGAGGTTTTAGTTTAAAAGATGGTTTTAAAAATCTTAAGTTGATAAATTTCTAGTAAATGAAATTAAGAAAAAATACAATTAGTTACAACAGAAGTAGAAGATTTTAGAAATGTAATAACACTATGTACAGTTGTAATAATGGAAAACTTAGTGACATGGATCAGGGAAAAGAAACAGTATCAAAATTGACATAGTATGAAGTAGAAATGCATGACAGAATTTCTAGTGGAAGAAGATACTGAAAAAATTAAAAACCAAATCCTCCAGATACCCCTCTCTGCTCCATAAATTGTTCCAAAACAGAGGAAGAAGATAAAAAGCCCCTCCCTTTACCTTCTTAAGCAAAAATAACCTTAATATCAAACTTTGGTAACACCATAGAGAAAACAAAAATCTCTAGGAAAAAAAAAATTGTGTATAGATGCTGAAATCCTACCTAAAATATTAAGCACTGTAAGTGTTAATAAGAAATTCTCAAGAGTGTTATAGGTGAACTACAGGAAATGTTATGGCTATGCTATTAATTGTGAAACAAGCATTTGATTAAAATTTAATTATTGTTCCAAATAAAAACCTTTAAAAAACATACAAGCAAAAATAAAACAAAGCAGAACAAAAGGTTAGGAATGGTGAATACTTAGTATCTAACTCCGTCTTTGTAGAATTCTTGGTAGTACTTAAGTTTTGAAGTAGGAGGTAGTGGCATGAGGAACAAAGAAGATGCACCTTCTTGACGCGTAGAAGCAGGCTCCACTAATTATTGGAGAGAAGAGAATGTATCATATTTGGGGAACTAAATAGTCTCATGTGGCTGTAGCATAATGCATAAGAAGAGGTCAGTTTAGGGGCAACTAGGCAGTGTTCAGGCAGTGATGGATCTTTTATATCATCTTTAGAACCCTTCCTTGGATTTTACCTCAGGAGTAAGAAAGTAAGAATGGGAGAAGGTGGATTTAGATTAATATTTGGAATTTGGGAAGTAAGAAGTTGAAAGGTTAGATAGTTGCTATGCTTTGGGAGAACAGGTTAGCATTATTTCTCAAGATACTAAATAAATGCTCAAATGTTTTAACTCAACAATTGTGTGAATTTATCCTAAGAAAATAATTCTTTTTAAAAATGTGTATAGAAAGAGGTAACTTGAGAAAGAAATAAAATGCTTAAAGTAGGAAATAGTCACTTAGTTGACTATTATACAGTCACTAAAAATGTTTTCACAGAACAATAACAGAAAACATTAATTGGGAAAAGTGGTATAAAAATTGCATATGTAATGCAGTAAGTTTGCCTGGCTGCTGTGGCTCATGCTGCAGAATGGTTGGCTTAAATAATAAACATACGTTGGCTCCCAGTTTGGAAGGCTTGAAGTCCAAAAACCAAGGTTTTGGCAAGTTCATGATTTCTCCCAGAAACCTGTAGCATTTTATGCTGGCTTGCCACTGTCTTAGGGTTTCTCAGCTTACACCTCTGCCTTGGTTTCCTTCTGTGGTTTTCTCTGATTATGGCTGAATTTCTTCTCTTTTAAGGCTTTAAGTGACATGGATTACGACCTACCTTGATTTAATTTGGACACCCCTTCATTAAGAACATCTTCAAAAAGCCCCTGTCCCCCCACAGAAATGTAGATTAAGATTAAGAACATGTCTTCTTGGTGTACCTGATTCAATCTGCCACAAGAAGTATGTGAAGGAAATCTGTGTGTGATTTTAAAAGATTTGAAATACTAAAATGGCAATAGTTCTTTGGTTGGTTCAGGATTCTATACGAATGTCATTTTTTCTCTAACTTTAGTTTTTCTAATTAAAAAAGCTGTGTATTTAAAACTGTGTAATTAAAAAATGATTCTTAGTTAAATTTCCTTGGAGAAAAAGGCCATGAGAGCCTATATATTTGTACTTTCTGCTTCAAAATGCAAATAGTCTTAACATTTATCCTAGAAGTTGCTGAATTTCTTTTTTAGTCAATAGCTAATAATTTTCTGAAAAGATTTATGATATAGACATTTATTTTCTTTCTCTTTTTTATTCAGTTCAAAATTAAAACCATCCAGGATTTGGTGAGTTTGAAAGAATCGGATCGTCACAATTTACTGCACTTCCTTGAAGATGAAAAATACGAAGAAGTTATGGCTGTTCTTGGGAGCTTTCCATATGTAACCATGGACATAAAATCACAAGGTGAGAGATGTCTCTGTTGAACATTGCTTCCCTTTGATACACTCATTCTCATTTATTTGGCTCAAGATTTTCAAAACACTTCACTTAATAACTTAACTTGTGTTAGACTTTGTAGAATTGTAGGTTTACTTGTCAGATTTACTATGTTGAAAAATATTTAGTAGTCTGGAGAACACTAATATAGTTCTACTTTTATTATCCTCATAATGGGCATGTGTTTGAAGGTTTTCTGTTTTATTCAACTTTCAAAAATTAACTTTTCAGAAGAATGAATGGGTTTTCTAGATGTAATGAAAGAATGAGAGATGTTTGAAATATATGTATGAAACTAGTGGTTTAGTTTTACGATTCATTTGCAGAAACCCAACTTATGTTAACTAAGCCTTGAAAATTACCATATTTTCTGCCACATATGTGTTTTTCTCACCTTATCCTCTATTTTTATGCCTTCTTTGAGGGAAAGAAAAGATTGTGTTTCTATCTACATATTTGCCTTTTGAACTCTTATTTTAATAGCTAAATAATAGTATCTTAGAATGGTGACAGAATTGGAGGTGATCTGTTCCATTCCTTCATTTTGACTTTGTCCAGACTACTAATAATGTTCATTAAATTACTGTTGTGACAACACTCTTGTGTTGAATACCAGAATACCTTAGGAATGCTTTCTGTCTTTAAAGGTTTATAATCTAGTTGAGGAAATAGGACATAACCATTGGATTAAGAACAAGGGAACATATGCTATGCCTCATGTCGATGACATAGACATTGTACCGTTTATTCATTCAACAAATATTAATTGAATGTCAGGCTCCTTTGCATTCCAGGAGAGGAAGTAAATGACAGCTAAAGGTGGAAGGTATTTGGGAAAGGAAGGCAGTCAGTGCATTCTGTTTTTAATTTGTCTGGAGTGCGGGATACATGTAGTAAAGACTTGGACAGCTTTGGTGGGGAGATGGTTGGGGTTCCTTATGGGTCTATGAGTTTTCAAACTTTATAGACATTAACATAAAAGTTGTACTTAGGAGTATAATGGTTTAATCAGAAACTTCCTGTTAAAAGTCTAGTCTGGGACTTAGAGATTCTTTGATTATAATCAAGGGTTATAAAAAATACATGTGTCTTAGAAAAATGGATGTCAAGAGATTTTCTTAAAAGAAGTAAATGGTAAGAGTATTATTCATTCTCACTGGAAAACTTTGCTATCTGTTCCATTCCATAACGTCTAATACAGAGCAGTTTATTAATTTATGTTTTTACAGTGCTGTCTAAATGTGTAAAATGAATGCTGTAGTTAATGGAGGGAGAGTAGAAGAAGTATAGAAGCAGGGAAGGGGCATTTGCATGGTGCAGTGCCAGAGATGGTAGATCTCTTTCTCCACATTGCTGAAGGCTGTAGAGCATCTCCTGTAGGCTTTTTCTTCATTTTAAATTCTCAGATGGCAGGAAGACATTGATATAGCTGTTATTTCACATACAGTGCATGTGCACATACAAATTTCCAGTGCTGATAAATACATAGCCTAGATTTAATTTGAGTTAATGTAGACTTCCAAAGTAAAGAAGTGAATCTGTACCCTTTGTTGATGCTCAGCTGCTGCACCTCACAGCCAGTACCAAGAGATGATAGTTAAAGATTGTGGAAGCCATTCTCTTGCAAATGTGGTGTGTTAATAAAGGCCAGAATAGAGTGTGCTAATCTAAATGTGTTAAAAACAAGACAAAAAATAACAAAGAACAACCTAAAAATACATAATGAAGAAAAACTCTTACAGGTATAAAAAATCTATAGAAAAAAATGAATAACTACATTTGAATAGCAAATATATTTGAAGTTTATTAATTTTATTAGACGTTTCTGGGGTGTGTATGTGTGTGGGAAATGTGATTTTAAAAAATTAAGTGATTGCAAAAAGATTTCTTGTATTTGATATTATATATAGCAAAAAATGTTTTTTAGGTGTGTTTTAATGTAAAGAGAATATGTTGAAGTTCTTGCCTTTAAAAAATAAGTCTCTTTAATGAGGGTTACAATACTAGGTTTTATCATTTTATTCTGACAATAAGAGGTTGATCATATAGGTGAAACCTTGTGAATATAAGCTTTGCCCAATTTGAAGAGTAACAGACCCAATTTTTATATCTATCTTTTTTTTCTTTCATCTTATAGTATTGGATGATGAAGATAGCAACAATATCACAGTAGGTTGCCTAGTTACTGTATTGGTTAAATTGACAAGGCAAACAATGGCAGTAAGTAGTCAATTTGTATTCTTTTGTTGTAAGTTATGTGTCAAATATTTTCTTATTTTAAGTAGCACTTTCTCAAAGTCAAAACTGTTGTAGAAACAAAATATCTAATTTTAACTTTTAGCCAAGTTAGACTGTTAGCTGTTTTGAAATTTTTAATTAATTTTCACAAGACACAATTTTCTCAAAAGTAAGCCTGGAGAATAGATGGTTTGTGATTTCCCTATAAAAAGCTCCAATAATGAGGTAGTGTGGATATGTGGCAGTTAGATTCAGGTGTCAGCTTGGCCAGGTGAAGATGCCTAGTTCTGTTGCTGTGGACATGAGCCAATGGCATGTGAACCTCATCTCTTGCTGATTACGTCGGCTAGGAGGTGTGCCTGCTGCAATGAATGATGTTTGAATTAATTGACTGGTGCTTAAATGAGAGAGCTTAACGTAGCACAACCCAAGCAGCTCAGCATACCTCATCTCAGCACAGGCCTTTGCAGATGTGGAAAGGAATCAGTCACCAATCAGTCACCCCAGGGAAAGATGTTGGAACCTAGAGGCCTGGAGAGATGGCCAGCAGATATCGCCCTGTGCCTTTCCATGTAAGAAAGAACCTCAGTTGAAAGTTAGCTGCCTTTCCTCTGAGGAACTGTACTGTAACTAAATAAATCCCCTTTTATTGAAAGCCAGTCTGTCTCTGGTGTGTTGCATACTGGCAGCCAGCAAACTAGAACAGGGTATATATAGCTCTTAATCTATAAAGTGCTATGCAGAGGCTAATTACTAATTATTGTTCTTGAGAATTTCATTACCTACTCCTTTTTTTCTAATACTTAAGAGAATTTGTCCCCTTTCATTTTTTATTTTAAAAAATTAAAAATTGCAACAAAATAAAGTTTTTATGATTATGTGAAAAATTTATATGATCTGGAAAAAAATTCAAGCAATACAGAAGAAGTGTAGGAAGAAATTAACAGCACCTAAAATTCTACCTCTCTGAGATAATATTTTGAAGTTCACCTCATTCTATATATTAATGCATTTTTGTCCATAGAGTTACATGGTTTTATCATCGGCCTTTTCTCTTACCCAGCTCCCTCAGTAAACCCCACATCAGCCCCAAATGACCATTAATAGTCTTATATATATATATCCTTTCATATATTTTTCCATGCTTATACTTACTATCAGAACCCTTACAGTGCATGTACATCTATGCATATTTCTCATTCTTTTTTTCTTTAAATCTTATCATATTTTTATATCATCTCCCAGGTTAACTGGTATAGTTTCAACTTGTGGTTTTTTTTTTAAAAAAAAGACAATGTGTAGTATTTCAATTCAGTTTATTCAACTAATGGTAGATTTTAGCCTATTCCACTTTCGCATCTCTGAGCACCTGCAAGAAATACATGCAGCATTTAAATCCCATGTCTATCTAAATCTCTGGTAGAAAAAGCAGTAGGATATACCAAATTAAAGACCCTGATTTTATGGTAGCAAGTGGTAAGGAAGCATTTGTGTTACAGACTCTGAATGAAAGGTGCCTTGGGAGAAGAGGTACTTCCAAGTACGTGCCAGGATTGGGTTTGGAATGCAGAGTGCAGATTTTTCTTATCCGTGTGCTCTAGGAATTCTCGGCTGAGAAATGATCATAAAAATTGGTCTTGGACTGTTGACACTTCTGAGGTACCTTACAGAAGAAAAGGAAAAGCATGTTGGAGGAATAGAATCAACTATTTATCCTGTCATTCTTGTATGAACAGTACCTCAGAGTAACCAAATATTAGAAGATTTTGATAGAAGCATTTCCAGCTAGTAAATGAAAGAAGTAATGAGAGAATTAGGCCTGAGGTTGACCGACTTTTTCTGTAAAGGCCCAGATATTAAGTATTTTATGTTTCATGGGCTATATGGTCTTCTTTACCTACTTATTTTAACTCAACAGATGAGTGTGGCTGTGTTCCAGTAGATTTTGTTTAAAAAGGAGTTGGGCCTTGTTCTAGTTTGCTAGCTGCCAGAATGCAATATACCAGAAACAGAACGGCTTTTAAAAAAGGAGAATTAAAGGCTGAGAAAATGTCCCAATTAAAACAAGCCTATAGAAATGTCCAATCTAAGGTATCCAGTGGAAAGATAACTTGGTTCAAGAAGGCCTATGAAGTTCAGAGTTTCTCTCTCAAGTGAAAAGGCACATGGTGAACACAGAGTTCCTCTCTCATCTGGAAAGGCACGTTGCAAATATGGCATCATCTGCTAGTTTCCTCCTGGCTTCCTGTTTCATGAAGCTCCCCGGAAGGTATTTTCCTTCTTCATCTTCAAAGATCGCTGGCTGATGGACTCTGCTTCTTGTGGCTGTGTCATTCTGCTCTGCTCTCTCTGTATCTCTCACTTTCTCCAAAATGTTTCCTCTTTTATAGGATTCCAGTAAACTAATCAAGGCCCACCCAAATGGGTGGAGACACACCTCTACCTAATCCAGTTTAATAACCACTCTTGATTAAATCACACCTCCAGGGAGATGATCTAATTACAGTTTCAAGCATACAATGCTGAATAGGGAGTAGAATAAACGGCTGTCTTTACAAAATGGGATTAGGATTAAAACATGGCTTTCCTAGGGTACATATATCCTTTCAAACCAGCACAGGTCTTAGTTTACTGACCACTGAGTTGGACTATCTCCACTGTTTATAACCTGACAGTTATAATTATTTCTGTTAGCTTTAATAATTTCAGGGAGATCACTAAATATAGCCCATATCGCTTGTCTTCCAGTATAGATCTTAAGGGTTCTTATTGAGATTTAAATCCTAAATATACAGTTTTGTGTTGATTTTAAATGGATTGTATAATGGGTGGGTATATCTTTAGGACATATGGATTTTCTTTGTGATTCACCTCTTACTCATAAATCCAGTGAGTAGTACCGCTGACAATAATGAATAAACTCTTTTTTTTTCTCAAAGAGAGAAAGCTTTTATTACTGGCAGGTAGTAGGGAGCAAATAGCCTCCTGGCTCAAAGTCTTTCTCCTCTAATTGCAATCATTTTGATAGTTTTATTAGAGAAAAGCTGGGCAGGGTTTAGGATAATAAGCACAGTGGTCCCAGATGATGTAATTAGAGGTGATCTAACTATTGAGCAACTATTGAGCATGTGCAGATTGATGACATGCCTAGTCACAGAATGTATGTAGGAAAATGGCAGAATGAGGTATAGATGATTTGTAGGTTAAAATCTAAGCTACTGCACATGTCAGGCAGCCCACTTGGTTAGATCCAGTCTTAGTTATCAAGTTTACTTTGGACTAGGGGTGGGTTAGTTCTGAGTTGACCCAAGACCCTTTGTTAAAAAACATTAGGGGCTGTCTTTAGTGATTACAGGACTCTGAAGTTGAAAAATTGAATAACTGGGTACAAATGAAGGTTCCTCACACAAGGTTTTTACAATCACAGGGGCAGAAGATAGGGCTATGCAATCATTATCAGAGATCAAGGCAGATGGTTTATGATTTAGAGATTTCAGGAATTTCCCTCTGTCTACTTCAGTATACCAGAAAGTAAAGTAATCAAAATCATCCCTAAATCCTAATTCTTTGATTACAGTTCCTCCCTCTCATTTATTATCTCTCAATCTTGAGGGATAACTGGGTGTTGACTCTCTTGACTGCTTCAGAGCTTAAAAAAGGGGGCGTTGTTATTACGGGGCAAAGGAATGATGCAGTGAATTTGGTGGTGGTTCTTGAACGGTCCAGTATCTCTGGGCTTCAGAGCTCCTATGGTGTTGGAACAACCTGGAGGTTTCAAGACATTTCTCTGAAGAAAGGCCACTGGCATCTGAAACACTTCTGTCATGTGTGAAGGCATATGCCAAGCTTCTGCTGATCCTTCTCTCCTGGGTTTCATTGCTTTCTGCTTCTGGCTTCAGTGACTTTGAATAAACTGTTAAAATTAGTCTTCTGGACATGTAAATATTAGAAAATAAGGTAGCCTAATTTTCGTAACATTAAAATATTCGTGTCTGACTACTATTAGAATAAAAGTGAAATTGTTACTATAAGTATTTTTTACTTTATATTGAATTTGCATATTTGAAGGCATTGCATTTGTAAATTTAAGTAGACTATGCTGCTTTTAAAAATATATTCAAGACCAATGTGAGGTACTTCAGGAGGTAACTATCTGAATTTGCACACATTCATCAGTCATTGTAGCCAGTGAAAAAAAACCTACTGGTAATGAATTTTGGAAGATTATTTTGTTTATCTGAAAGATAAATGCAGACAGACTCTATACATTTTTTCTTGCTCCCTGTAGGAAGTGTTTGAAAAGGAGCAGTTCATCTGTGCTGCAGAAGAACAACCAGCAGAAGATGGGGTAAAAACTTGAGTTTTCTTACCTGTGTTTCTTAGCGAAAGAAATGTTTTAATTTAGTTTTCTGATTGACTTATATTGCTGTGAGAAAGTATAATTCAGTTTGTGAAAACATTCAGTTAGCCATTTCCACCTAAAAATTACTCATGACTTCCCAATGAACTTTTGCTATAATTTCTGAGTTTTTATGTGTGTTATGATTTACAGCAGGGTGATACTAACAAGAACAGGATGAAAGGAGGATGGCAACAGAAGAGTAAAGGACCCAAGAAAACAGCTAAATCAAAAAAAAAGAAACCTTTAAAAAAAAAGCCTACACCTGTGCCATTATCACAGTCAAAACAGAAACAAAAGCAGGCAAATGGAGTCGTTGGGAGTGTGAGTTTACCATCATCACCGTTATTTTTATTGAGGAATAACATACATACACTAAAATGTTTAAATCTTAAATGTACAGCTCCTGAAGTTGTCATATGTATGCTCCCTTAATACCCAGATCAAAATATAAAATATTACCAGCACCCTAGAAAGCTCCGTTGTGCCCTTTCCCATTCAGTAACCTCTGCATCCACTCCCCAGGTCACTACCCACCTCTTCCAGACTAATCACCATGGGTCAATTTTGCCTGTTCTTAAGTTTTGTGTAAATGGAATAATTGTGAATTTTTGGCTCCTTTTGCTCAATATTATGTCTGTAACATTCATCTGTATTGTGTATAGGAGTAGACTGTTCTTTTGTGTGTGTGCATGTATAGTATTTCATTGTGTAAGCAGGCCATAGTTTTTTCTATTCTGTGATGGGTGGACATTTGAGTTGTTTGTAGTTTTTGTCTATTTTGAGTGAAGGTACTATGATTATTATACTTGTCATTTTATGGGCATATGCATTCATTTTTCTTGGGTATGTACTTAGCAATGGATTTACTGGATTGTAAAATAGGTGTATGTTTAATTTAAGAGCCAGTTTTTCACAGTTGTATCATTCTATATTCCTACCAGCAAAATATGAGGGTCTGTTTGTTCCACATCTTCTGCAGCACTTGCCTTCATCGGTCTTTTTATTTTTTAGCCATTATATGGTGGATCTGTAATAGTATTTCTGTGGGGTTTTTTTGTGTTTACCTGGTGACTAATGATGTTGGCAGCTTTTCATATGCTTATTGGTCATTTGGATATCCTCTTTTTCCATAGGGTTGTTTGTCATCATCTTACTAATTTAAAGGAGTCCTTTATATATCCTGGATAGGAATCCTTACTTGTTTACTGTCTTAATGGTAGCTTTTGATGTTCTTAAGTTTTAATGAAACCCGTTTTATTCATTGGTCTTTTCTGTTAATGGTTAGTGATTTTTATGTGTTCTGTTTAAGGCATATCTGCCTACTCCAAGGACATGAAAATATTTTCTGTTTTATTTTAGAAGCACCGTTTATATTTAGTTCTTTGATCCATCTTGAATTAATTTTTGTGAACAGTCTGAGATAGAATAAATGGGCCATTTATTCCATCACTATCTAGTGAAAGGATCATCCTTTCCACACTGAACTGCAGTGGTACCTTTTATCATAAATCATGTGACCATGACTATATGTGCTGGTCTGTTTTGGACTCTAGTCCATTCCATCGATGTTTTTGTCTATTCTTGTGCAAATACTACACGATCTTAATTATCATAGCTTTATATTGTCTTGAAATATGGTAGGATAAGTCTGTTAACTCATATTTTACTTCTTCAAAATGGTTTTGACTATTTTAGGTCCTTTGTATGTCCAAATTTTTAGAATAAGCTTGGCAGTTTTCATCAAAAAAAATTGCTGGAATTTAGAGTGGTAGTGCATTGGATCTGTGGCTCGATATGAGAAGAATTGAATTAACATGTTAGCTTGCATCGATTTAGAAAAAGAAATAAAAAGACAACAGAATAAGAATTAAAACAATAATAGAAAGAAAAAAAAACAAAAACAAAAAACCTATACCTCACATGCAGCTTCATTCAGTGTTTTAACATAATTGCATTACAATTGGGTAGTATTGTGCTGTCCATTTCTGAGTTTTTATATCCAGTCCCGTTGTACAGTCTGTATCCCTTCATCTCCAATTATCCCTTCTCTTTTTTTTTTTTTTAATTAACGGAAAAAAAAGAAATTAACCCAACATTTAGAGATCATACCATTCTACACATGCAATCATTAATTCTTAACATCATCACATAGATGCATGATCATCATTTCTTAGTACATTTGCATTGGTTTAGAAGAACTAGCAACATAACCGAAAAAGATATAGAATGTTAATATAGAGAAAAAAATAAAAGTAATAATAGTAAAATCAAAACAAAACAAACAAAACAAAACAAAACCTATAGCTCAGATGCAGCTTCATTCAGTGTTTTAACATGATTACTTTACAATTAGGTATTATTGTGCTGTCCATTTTTGAGTTTTTGTATCTAGTCCTGTTGCACAGTCTGTATCCCTTCAGCTTCAATTACCCATTGTCTTACCCTGTTTCTAACTCCTGCTGAACTCTGTTACCAATGACATATTTCAAGTTTATTCTCGAATGTCCGTTCACATCAGTGGGACCATACAGTATTTGTCCTTTAGTTTTTGGCTGGATTCACTCAGCATAATATTCTCTAGGTCCATCCATGTTATTACATGGTTCATAAGTTTATCTTGTCTTAAAGCTGCATAATATTCCATCGTATGTATATACCACAGTTTGTTTAGCCACTCTTCTGTTGATGGAGATTTTGGCTGTTTCCATCTCTTTGCAATTGTAAATAATGCTGCTATAAACATTGGTGTGCAAATGTCCGTTTGTGTCTTTGCCCTTAAGTCCTTTGAGTAGATACCTAGCAATGGTATTGCTGGGTCGTATGGCAATTCTATATTCAGCTTTTTGAGGAACCGCCAAACTGCCTTCCACAGTGGTTGCACCCTTTGACATTCCCACCAACAGTGGATAAGTGTGCCTCTTTCTCCGCATCCTCTCCAGCACTTGTCATTTTCTGTTTGTTGATAATGGCCATTCTGGTGGGTGTGAGATGATATCTCATTGTGGTTTTGATTTGCATTTCTCTAATGGCCAGGGACATTGAGCATCTCTTCATGTGCCTCTTGGCCATCCGTATTTCCTCTTCTGAGAGGTGTCTGTTCAAGTCTTTTTCCCATTTTGTAATTGGGTTGGCTGTCTTTTTGTTGTTGAGATGAACAATCTCTTTATAAATTCTGGATACTAGACCTTTATCTGATATATCATTTCCAAATATTGTCTCCCATTGTGAAGGCTGTCTTTCTACTTTCTTGATGAAGTTCTTTGATGCACAAAAGTGTTTAATTTTGAGGAGTTCCCATTTATTTATTTCCTTCTTCAGTGCTCTTGCTTTAGGTTTAAGGTCCATAAAACCGCCTCCAATTGTAAGATCCATAAGATATCTCCCAACATTTTCCTCTAACTGTTTTATGGTCTTAGACCTAATGTTTAGATCTTTGATCCATTTTGAGTTAACTTTTGTATAGGGTGTGAGAGATGGTCTTCTTTCATTCTTTTGCATATGGATATCCAGTTCTCTAGGCACCATTTATTGAAGAGACTGCTCTGTCCCAGGTGAGTTGGCTTGACTGCCTTATCAAAGATCAAATGTCCATAGATGAGAGGGTCTATATCTGAGCACTCTATTCGATTCCATTGGTCGATATATCTATCTTTATGCCAATACCATGCTGTTTTGACCACTGTGGCTTCATAATATGCCTTAAAGTCAGGCAGCGCGAGACCTCCAGCTTCGTTTTTTTTCCTCAAGATGTTTTTAGCAATTCGGGGCACCCTGCCCTTCCAGATAAATTTGCTTATTGGTTTTTCTATTTCTGAAAAAGTTGTTGGGATTTTGATTGGTATTGCATTGAATCTGTAAATCAATTTAGGTAGGATTGACATCTTAACTATATTTAGTCTTCCAATCCATGAACACGGTATGCCCTTCCATCTATTTAGGTCTTCTGTGATTTCTTTTAGCAGTTTTTTGTAGTTTTCTTTATATAGGTTTTTTGTCTCTTTAGTTAAATTTATTCCTAGGTATTTTATTCTTTTAGTTGCAATTGTAAATGGGATTCGTTTCTTGATTTCCCCCTCAGCTTGTTCATTACTAGTGTATAGAAATGCTACAGATTTTTGAATGTTGATCTTGTAACCTGCTACTTTGCTGTACTCATTTATTAGCTCTAGTAGTTTTGTTGTGGATTTTTCCGGGTTTTCGACGTATAGTATCATATCGTCTGCAAACAGTGATAGTTTTACTTCTTCCTTTCCAATTTTGATGCCTTGTATTTCTTTTTCTTGTCTAATTGCTCTGGCTAGAACCTCCAACACAATGTTGAATAATAGTGGTGATAGTGGACATCCTTGTCTTGTTCCTGACTTAGGGGGAAAGTTTTCAATTTTTCCCCATTGAGGATGATATTAGCTGTGGGTTTTTCATATATTCCCTCTATCATTTTAAGGAAGTTCCCTTGTATTCCTATCTTTTGAAGTGTTTTCAACAGGAAAGGATGTTGAATCTTGTCGAATGCCTTCTCTGCATCAATTGAGATGATCATGTGATTTTTCTGCTTTGATTTGTTGATATGGTGTATTACATTAATTGATTTTCTTATGTTGAACCATCCTTGCATACCTGGGATGAATCCTACTTGGTCATGATGTATAATTCTTTTAATGTGTTGTTGGATACGATTTGCTAGAATTTTATTGAGGATTTTTGCATCTGTATTCATTAGAGAGATTGGTCTGTAGTTTTCTTTTTTTGTAATATCTTTGCCTGGTTTTGGTATGAGGGTGATGTTGGCTTCATAGAATGAATTAGGTAGTTTTCCCTCCACTTCGATTTTTTTGAAGAGTTTGAAGAGAATTGGTACTAATTCTTTCTGGAACGTTTGGTAGAATTCACATGTGAAGCCATCTGGTCCTGGACTTTTCTTTTTAGGAAGCTTTTGAATGACTAATTCAATTTCTTTACTTGTGATTGGTTTGTTGAGGTCATCTATGTCTTCTTGAGTCAAAGTTGGTTGTTCATGTCTTTCCAGGAACCCGTCCATTTCCTCTAAATTGTTGTATTTATTAGCGTAAAGTTGTTCATAGTATCCTGTTATTACCTCCTTTATTTCTGTGAGGTCAGTAGTTATGTCTCCTCTTCCATTTCTGATCTTATTTATTTGCATCCTCTCTCTTCTTTTTGTCAATCTTGCTAAGGGCCCATCAATCTTATTGATTTTCTCATAGAACCAACTTCTGGCCTTATTGATTTTCTCTATTGTTTTCATGTTCTCAATTTCATTTATTTGTGCTCTAATCTTTGTTATTTCTTTCCTTTTGCTTGCTTTGGGGTTAGCTTGCTCTTCTTTCTCCAGTTCTTCCAAATGGATAGTTAATTCCTGAATTTTTGCCTTTTCTTCTTTTCTGATATAGGCATTTAGAGCAATAAATTTCCCTCTTAGCACTGCCTTTGCTGCGTCCCATAAGTTTTGATATGTTGTGTTTTCATTTTCATTCGCCTCGAGGTATTTGCTAATTTCTCTTGCAATTTCTTCTTTGACCCAGTCGTTGTTTAGGAGTGTGTTGTTGAGCCTCCACGTATTTGTGAATTTTCTGGCACTCTGCCTATTATTGATTTCCAACATCATTCCTTTATGGTCCGAGAAAGTGTTGTGTAAGATTTCAATCTTTTTAAATTTGTTAAGACTTGCTTTGTGACCCAGCATATGGTCTATCTTTGAGAATGATCCATGAGCACTTGAGAAAAAGGTGTATCCTGCTGTTGTGGGATGTAATGTCCTATAAATGTCTATTAAGTCTAGTTCATTTATAGTAATATTCAGATTCTCTATTTCTTTGTTGATCCTCTGTCTAGATGTTCTGTCCCTTGATGAGAGTGGTGAGTTGAAGTCTCCAACTATTATGGTATATGAGTCTATTTCCCTTTTCAGTGTTTGCAGTATATTCCTCACGTATTTTGGGGCATTCTGATTCGGTGCGTAAATATTTATGATTGTTATGTCTTCTTGTTTAATTGTTCCTTTTATTAGTATATAGTGTCCTTCTTTGTCTCTTTTAACTGTTTTACATTTGAAGTCTAATTTGTTGGATATTAGTATAGCCACTCCTGCTCTTTTCTGGTTGTTATTTGCATGAAATATCTTTTCCCAACCTTTCACTTTCAACCTATGTTTATCTTTGGGTCTAAGATGTGTTTCCTGTAGACAGCATATAGAAGGATCCTGTTTTTTAATCCATTCTGCCAATCTATGTCTTTTGATTGGGGAATTCAGTCCATTGACATTTAGTGTTATTACTGTTTGGATAATATTTTCCTCTAACATTTTGCCTTTTGTATTATATATATCATATCTGATTTTCCTTCTTTCTACACTCTTTTCCATATCTCTCTCTTCTGTCTTTTTGTATCTGACTCTAGTGCTCCCTTTAGTATTTCTTGTAGAGCTGGTCTCTTGGTCACAAATTCTTTCAGTGACTTTTTGTCTGAAATGTTTTAATTTCTCCCTCATTTTTGAAGGATAATTTTGCTGGATATAGGAGTCTTGGTTGGCAGTTTTTCTCTTTTAGTATTTTAAATATATCATCCCACTTTCTTCTAGCTTCCATGGTTCCTGCTGAGAAATCTACACAAAGTCTTATTGGGTTTCCCTTGTATGTAATGGATTGTTTTTCTCTTGCTGCTTTCAAGATCTTCTCTTTCTCTTTGACCTCTGACATTCTAACTAGTAAGTGTCTTGGAGAACGCCTATTTGGGTCTAATCTCTTTGGGGTGCGCTGCACTTCTTGGATCTGTAATTTTAGGTCTTTCATAAGAGTTGGGAAATTTTCAGTGATAATTTCTTCCATTAGTTTTTCTCCTCCTTTTCCCTTCTCTTCTCCTTCTGGGACACCCACAACACGTATATTTGTGCGGTTCATATTGTCCTTGAGTTCCCTGATACCCTGTTCAAATTTTTCCATTCTTTTCCCTATAGTTTCTGTTTCTTTTTGGAATTCAGATGTTCCATCCTCCAAATCACTAATTCTATCTTCTGTCTCTTTAAATCTATCATTGTAGCTATCCATTATTTTTTCTATGTTTGCTACTTTATCCTTCACTTCCATAAGTTCTGCGATTTGTTTTTTCAGTTTTTCTATTTCTTCTTTATGTTCAGCCCATGTCCTCTTCATGTCCTCCCTCAATTTATCGATTTCATTTTTGAAGAGGTTTTCCATTTCTGTTCGTATATTCAGCATTAGTTGTCTCAGCTCTTGTGTCTCATTTGAGCTATTGGTTTGTTCCTTTGACTGAGCCATATTCTCAATCTTTTGAGCGTGGACAGTTATCTTCTGCTGCTGGCGTCTGGGCATTTATTCAGATTTCTCTTGGTGTTGGACCCAGCAAGGTTGTAATATTTTTCTGTGAAATCTCTGGGTTCTGTTTTTCTTATCCTGCCCAGTAGGTGGCGCTCGTGGCACACGTTTGTCTGCGGGTCCCACCAGTAAAAGGTGCTGTGGGACCTTAAACTTTGGAAAACTCTCGCCGTCCTGGGGGTTCGCTAGCCGAAGCGGCTTGAGCCGGCCCGGGGTCCGAACGCAGGGAGGGTGTCCGAACGCAGGGAGGGTTGCTGGTCGCCGCAGCCAGGGAAAGATCCCGTCTGAATTTCCTAGTCGGCCCTGGGCAACAAGCGTGGCGGGAGGGCGCCAGCGGCAGCGGCCCGCCCGAGAGAGTGCACGTTCCCCGGGAGTCACGGGGTCACCGTTCTCCGCGGCCTGGGGGTTTCCGATCCAATTCTCTCAGTTGGTCCGGGGGCTGCGCGTGGTGTGGGCGCCAGTCGCCTTGGTTTCAATATTGAGTTTTTAATCATAATCCTGGTTTATATTCATTAATTAGATCTTTTAAATTTCTCTCAGCAGTGTTTTATAATTTCCAGTGGTAGAGGTAAGGTACATCTTTTATTAAATTTACTCCCAGAATTGATGCTTTCTGGTGCTATTGTAAGTGGCATTAAAAACAATTTGTTCTGCAGTGTTTACTGGTGCTATTATAGGAACACAGTTGCTTTCTAGATATTGATTGGCCTTGTATCAAGGAGTCTTGGTAAATTGACAAGTAATTCTGATCATTTGCTTGTAGATTTTTTTTTTTGTATCTATAGTCATGCTATCTGTAAAGACAGTTTTGGTTTTTATTTCTAGTCAATCTATGTTCTTTCTCCTTTTCTTCCTTTCTGCCTTACTGTACTGGCTAGAACCTCTGGTATAATGTTAATTAGAAATGATGCTCCTGAGGCATCTTTGTCCTTTTTTTTTTTTTTTTGCTTCTCTCTTCCATTAGATTTTTTTTTAAATATTTTTACTGAGAAATTTTCAACCACAGTATACAATTAATTACTTACAATATCATCACATAGTTGATCATGATCATTTTTAGAGCATTTGCATCACTCCACATCCTTGTCTTTTTGAACTCAGGAAGAAAGCAAACATTATTTTACCACTAAATATGATATTAGTTATAGGGTTTTTGTAGATATTCTTTATCAAGTTAAGGAAATTCCTTTTCTATTCCCAGTTTTCCTGAGAATTTTTGTCATGAACAGTTACTGAATTTTATTAAATGCCATTTCTTACGTCATGACCATATGATTTTTCTTCTTTCTGCTGAAGTGGTGGATTATATTGATGGATTTAAAATTTTTAACTGTCCTTGAATTTCTTATACAAATCTCAATTGTCGTAATGTAGTATTTGTTTTATGTTTATCTGGATTTGATAATATTTTGTTTGGACTCTCCCGTCTATTTTTATGAAAGAATATTGGCTTGTTATTTTCCTTTTCTGCAAATTCTTCATCAGGTTTTGTATGAGGTTTAATGCTGATTAAACAAGTTAGGAAGTGTTCTCTGTTTTTTTGTTGTTTGTTTTTCTTGGAAGAGTTTGTGTAAGCTTGGATTTGTTTCTTTCTTATTTGGAAGAATTCTTGGGGAAGTCATCTGGGCCTAGAGTTTTTAAAAGGGTTTAAGTTCTGGATTCTGTTTCTTTAACAATATAGAACTATTCACATTTTCTACTTTTTTCTTACATTGGTTTTGGTCAATTGTATTTTATAGAAATTTTCTTTTAAGTTATCAGGTTTTTTGCATAAAGTTATTTGGCATATTCTTTTATTTTTAATGTCTATCGAATGTGTAGTGGCTCCTTTTTTATTCCTAGTATTGGTATTTTGTGTCCTTTATCTCTTTTTTTTTTTCCTTGAGCAGTCTTGCCCAGGGGTTTATCAACTTTATTAATCTTTTCAAAGAATCAACTTTTGATTTTGTTTGAGTTTTCTTTTTATATATCAGCTTTCTCTTTCAATTGATTTCTGGTTTTTACTATTTATTTCTTCTACTCTTTTGAATTTAATTTGCTATTCTTTTTCTTCTTGAGATGTACTAGTAAGTATTTTGCCTGGCATATTGGCTTTCCTTATTTTGTTACACCCTGTCTGTTATAGAAAATTTTAAACTCCCAAAGCAGTACTTTTCTATTAACGTTCTGTTTCTCTCCGCCACAAATAAAATATATATGTAGTTGATGTTTTTGAATAACAAACCATTTATTGTGGTGGAATATCTTGCAGATAGAAATAAAATATTTTTATTTTAGAAGCAAAGAATGAATAAAATAATTAATAGACAAATAAGCCAAATGTTAAACACCTTCAGTAGGGCTTTCACATCTTTATAAGAATGTTCATAATTTTTAAAAATCCTATACGAATAATAGTGGAATTGTAACCTTGAACCAATTAGTTTTAATGACAGTAAGTTAATTTCAGGGACTCAGAATGATATATACTTTCCTTTTAGGAAGCTGCAGTAAAGGAAGATGAAGATGAAGTGTCTGACAAAGGCAGTGATTCTGAAGAAGAAGAAACCAATAGAGAGTCTCAAAGTGAAAAAGATGATGGTAGTGAGAGAGACTCTGATAGAGAGCAAGATGAAAAACAAAACAAAGATGATGAAGCAGTAAGACTTAAGAGTTTAAGTAATTAAGTTGTACCTCTGATGATTATTTGGGGTTTTGTTGTTTGCTTGCTTGCTGTTTGCTTGTCTTAAACAATGACAGTATAGTTTTAATATTAGTTCTTGTTACTTTGTAAAGAATAATTTTGAGGGAGGTGGTCAGGATTGTAAAGAAAAATTGTTCTTAATAAGGATTGTAAATTCTGATTTTCTTAAATCTTAAATTGCTAGGTGGTGCAGGGCCTGGATCTGAGTTAAGTCAGTTTGGTTTCTTAAGGGATTTTTTAGTGTTGGGGATCTCCCTGGTAATAAGAGTAAGGAGGAACATAGGTTGTGAAATAGGAAGCAGTTACTTAAAAGACTCTCAATTTCCAGTTAATGAAACCTTACTGTTGACCCTAATGTCAAGAGGTTGGTTAAGGGAAAAGCTAAATATTTAAGAAATTTCACCTTGTTTCAAGGAATACATAAGACATCTAGGACAGAGAAAGTGTCCTGAGGAATAATTTTTTAAGACTGAGAGTATAGACTATGGCATGACATTAAGTAAAGAAGAATGTTTTTGGTGGACGAATAATGGTCCTTAATGGTGCCATTGCAAATTAACTGTAAACTGAAGAGCCATTTCCTTTATGTTTGTCAGTGTTCTTGTTTGGTTAGATCAAACAAGTAACCCTTGTGATTTGAAAGAGAAACAGGAATGGCCTGTGAGGCAAAAGGAGAGTCCAAAAAGAGGAAAAGGTAAAGGCAAAGGCTCAAAGAGATAAAGTGTGAGGAAATAATGCATCCATGCTTTCGATGAAAATTGGAGGTTTTACACAGGAGTTCATACTTTAAGCTTTAGTCTCTTCTGAAAGAATTTTCTGGTCAGAATTTTCTGGGCAGAGAAAGGAAAAACCAAAAATCCAAACAGGGTTTAGGAGGAATGAGACAGCTTGGTGAATTCAAAGAAATGTAAGTAATTTAAATTGAATTTCCTGGTCAGAATTTTCTGGGCAGAGAAAGGAAAAACCAAAAATCCAAACAGGGTTTAGGAGGAATGAGACAGCTTGGTGAATTCAAAGAAATGTAAGTAGTTTAAATTGCAAGGAGGAGAGCAGCAACAGGAGAATAGAGAGGTAGCCTAGGGTCAGCTCCTGAATAGCTCTGGGGTTAGAATTGATTTATAAAGAGTCACTGTAAGTTTTGAATGGGAAAATGATCAGATTTGTGGGACTGAACTCATTCTAATCTTAACTGGTTAGTTATTGTCAAGAATAATAGCGGAAAGAAGAATGAAACTCCTCGAAACCTGTGAAAACAGTTGATTTCAAATATTTTAATTTTTTCTTTACTAGGAATGGCAAGAATTACAGCAAAGTATACAGCGAAAGGAGAGAGCTCTGTTGGAAACCAAATCAAAGATAACGCATCCTGTTTATAGTCTTTACTTTCCTGAAGTGAGTATAATGTGGTCTGATGTTTTCCTTATTCCATTCACTTTCCCTTGAGATATTTTATACTTGCGTTTTGGCCCTCTGTAATATCCTAGCTCAGATATACCACACGTGTTCTATTCTTGACAGGCCACGTTTTTAAAGGATATTTTACAATATGAATTACATTTAGTGAATGTATTGCTTAACAAGGAGATGATCTAACTTCTTAAGTTCTATTGTTTCCTATGTTTATATTTTTTCTGTGTCCAAATTATTGAGAGTGGCGTTTAATAATGATTTATTAGCAGTTTGACAGTGTTCATCAGACAAATGTATGCTTTTGCCCTTGACTCCTATTGTGAATGTCTCACTCCTACCAGTTAAATAGGATGAAAAAATTCCTAAGGTTTCCTCGTGGGCTCTTGTAGCCACTAGGCTTGCTGTGACCCTGATAATTGCCCATAATTGTGGGACTAGCTGCATTCTTGGTCCCTAACAAAGTTCAGTTAAGAGCTAAGCATATAACTGATCCTTGAGCTCAGGACACATCATTACCATGCTGTTTGCTCCTTGTCTTTGTTTACTTTCGTGGTCATGACTTGCTCAACTTTTATCTCCTGTGGTAGGTTCTGTTGTTTATATTTCAACCTATTTGGGTTTCCCTTGATGTTTTGCTTTTGAGGTGAGTCTGCCTGTGAAGCAGAGGTCAAGAACTGTTTGCCCCGTAGTTCAGGGAATCTGCTCCACAGTCTCCCTTGCAGTTTTGCTGCAGCATCTTCTGTTCACCACTCACGTTTGGCGGGTGATTTCGTATATAAAGTTGCTCTTTATTCTGGAATGTCAACCCAGAGTCTCTCAGGGCTATTTAAGGCAAATTCCTAATAATTTTGCTCTCCTAACAATAAATTTACATGAGTGACTCTGCCTAGACTATTGTTTGATTCCGTCTTATTGCACAGAGCTAATCTTTGGGCATATCCTAAGCTTTAGCTCATCTATTAAGGGGCATTTTGTCCATTGCAGAGGTGATTTGTCAACAGCAAGCAATCTGAAATCAGGTGAATAAATTCCACTAAAGGATGGTTTATAAAGTGTCATGGGATGCTATAAGCTGCATGATTTGTACCTATATAAAAGTTTCATTTTGGACAATGCTTCTTAATATGCAAAGCATTCATTTACTCCCTTAGAACATTTTAACAGTGAAAATGCTTTTTCTCATTTAATTTGCATCAGCATGGTTTGGTAAATATATCAAAATATCATTTCTCAGAGAAAATTTACTTTAAAATCTTCCTAACATCTACCTGTCTATCTTCCATGTACCTACGTAACTTGTGAACTACCCCCTAAATTACTTCAAGTTTTACTTTAATAACTGACTTATATTGCTGATAAATCATTTATTGTATTTAGTATGTTATGAGTGATTGGGAGTCTCATACAACAGAAAAGTAGTTTTGTTTAAGGTGCAAAGAATTCATGTTTGAACACCTGTTCCATACTTAACTTGTTTATCAAAGAGTCTATGTACAGGTGCAGTGTCATTAGTTGATATTCACTAGTATCTTAAATATTCTTGAATGAAATCTTATTTTAATTAAGCAGACTGGGAGAGGGGTGGGAAAGTCGTTCTGCAAATGGAAAGGTAAAGAAGAAATGCGTAGGTGGGGAGAAAGGGTATGGGATGTTTTGGGTTTTCTGTTTTAAAAATTTTTCTTTCCCTGGAGTATGATGAAAGTTTTCTAAAAACTTGATTGTGGTGATGAATGCACAACTATATGATGATACAAATATGACACAACTATGTGTGAGCCATTGATTGTATACTTTGGATAGATTCTATGGTATGTGACTACAGCTCAATAAAACTACAATAAAAAAAGAAGAAATGTGCATTCTTGAACCACATCCCTGTGCTTCTCATCTACTAGATACATGTTCTGGTAATGAAGTCTGACAGTGAGATGTCAGAACCTCTGTTTGGAGATACATGGTACCTTATTTCACTAATTATCATAACTTTCATTTATTATTTCTTGTGTGCTAGGTGTATTCACACATGACCTGTGAATGAGCACAAATCATTTTTTCCCCTAAGAAATGAGGCATTCTGTGTTTTTCCATTTAACATAAGAACAAATTGCTAATGAGGACTATTTAAAAGAAATGCTAAACTTTAAAAAGGTTGGTGGGGGCAACACTTTCCATTACAGAATAGCTCCCCAATTCCCTGTACAAATGATACATAATCATTTGGAAAAACTTGTCAGTAGTTTTTGCCAGGACCAGTAGATGAAAAATGGAGCATGTCCTAGTTAGCTAATTGTAGGGTCAGTTAACATCTTTGTGATGGACCGATAAAATCTAGTTGTAGTTTTTTTAGTCTGTGTTCTGCAGAATTCCTTAGTCCTCAGCCATAGTTTCTGCCTGTTGTCTTAAAGCTTCATTAATATCAACTAATACTCATAGTTTACATTAGGGTTCACTGTTTGTTTTGAACAGTTCTTTGGATTTTAACAAATGCATCATATCATGTATCCACCATTACAGTATTACATAGAATAGTTTCACTGCCCTAAAAATACCGCGTGCTCTCTACCTATTCATTCTTTCCCTTGAATCCATTTTGTTTTCACACACTTGTGTATGTGCATAAATACACAATAGACAAATATATATATATATAGATAAAACCACTGTGGTAGTCCTAACCCTTGGATTAATTTAAAACTCAAATGTAAAGCAGATTTAATTTTCTGTGCTTTTCACGTTGTCATGTACTTGTGATTTATTTATTAGACCTATTTATGAGGTATTTAAACAAAAGAGCTTTGGTTGAACTTAGCATTATTAGAAAAATAATAAACGAAAATTTTACCTCTTAGGGCTAAAATAAAGTAATTTTAAAAAATAAAAATTTTTTGTTTTAAAAATACAGATTTTTTGCCTATAAAAGTTTTCAGTAAAAGGTGTTTTTTAAATCTTTTTTTTAAAACCATGTTTTGGATCATTGAGAATTTAGAATAGTCTGTTGTTTCATTTTTTACATTTTTTTAATCGTGAAATTCAGCATATATACAATACAAAAAAGCAATAAATTGCCAAGTACATTTTAACAGGTAGTCATAGAATAGATTTTAAAGTTTAGTATGGATTGCAGTTCCACAATTTTTCATTGTTTTCTTCTGCTCTGAGACACTGGGAGACCAGCAGAAATAATCAGTATAATGATTCAGCTTTCATACTCATTTGTTAAATCCTATCTTCTCTATTATACTCTTCCTTCTCTTTATATAACATATATACGTAAAAGCAATAAATTTCAAAGTACATCACAACAATTAGTTGTAGAACAGATTTATTTTAGAGTTTGGTATGGGTTACAGTTCCACACTTTTAGGTTTTTATTTCTAGCTGCTCTAAGGTACTGGAGGCTAAAAGAAATATCAGCATATTGATTCAGCACTCATACTCATTTGTTAAATCTGATCTTCTCTGTACAACTCCACCATCACCTTTGATCTTTCTACCACTCTCAGGGGTATTTGAGTTATGCCCATTCTAACTTTTTCATGTTGGAAGGGGCTGTCAACAATATGGGATAGGGAGATGAAGGTTGATGTTCTGAAAAGGCTGGCCCCTCTGCATTTCAGGATTTATCTCCTCCAGGGACCCATCTGGAGGTTGTAGGTTTTGGAAAGTTACTCTAGTGCATGAACCTTTGTAGAATCTTATATAATACCCTAGGAATTCTTTAGGATTGGCAGAAATGGTCTTAGTTGGGGTTTGGCAAGTTATGATAGGTAACAATGTCTAACTACAGCATGAGTAAGAGTGACCTCCAGTGTACCCCCTCAACTCTATTTGAAACTCTCCCGGCCACTGATACCTTATTTGTTATACTTCTTTTTCCCCCTTTTTGTCAGGATGGCATTGTTGATCCCACAGTGGCTGGGCCAGGCTTGTCCCTGGGAGTCATCTCCCATGCCACCTGGGAGACTTTCATCCCTAGATCTTATGTTCCATGTAGGGAGGAGGGCAATGATTTCACTTGCAGAGTTTGGCTTAGAGAGAGAGAGAGGCCATATCTGAGCAACAAAAGAGGTCCTCCGAAAGTAACTCTCAGGCATACTTATAATAGGCTAAGCTTCTCTGCTATATACATAAGCTTCACAAGAGCAAGCCTCAGAATCAAGGGCTTGACTGTTAGATTTGTGTGTTCTAATACTGTTTTGATAAATGACGATTTAGAATTTTCCTTTTTACTTTTAGCCCAAAATATTTTTCTTTAACCATTTCAAAAAGGTATGTTTCCTGTTTCCTACCTTATTCTTAAACAGAAGATACTAAGAATGTAACTAAATATTTATTGATGTGTGATGTAATACAGTGCTCACCTCCAGACACACTGAGGTTAGATGCCTTGGCCTTTTAAATGAGTTTTTTGCATTTACATTTTTATAGTTTTCTGTCTTGTCTGTCATTTCTCCCTGCTGTTGTTATTCATTCTGTTGGCAGGGCAGTTCCTTACCTAGCTCTTTTTCTGTTCCTAATCTTTTGGGAACTAAAATGAAAAATGCCAACCTTACTAAAATCACACACAGTGAAAGGTATATATAGGCCCTTAGAATCCAAGACACTCTCTTATGAGTACTGTTTTAATATATTGTTTTTTGTTTGGCTGCCCAATCCTTTCCACTCCTACTTACTGGCTTCTGCTTCTTACTAGGTAAGATTATTTGCCAGATGTTTTTTAGAGTTTATATTGTTTTCTTTTTCAGAATGTCTTTGTCATTTAATTAAGGTACATCAAGAGTTCTTACTATGGAGACCTTTTTTTTTTTTTTTAAATATTTTTATTGAGATATCATCAAGCATCATATAGTCTATCCAAAGTATACAATCAGTGGCTCACAAAATCATCACATAGTTGTATATTCATTACCATGATTGTTTTTAGAACATTTGCATCACTCCAGAAAAAGAAATAGTAAGAAGAAAAAACTCATACATACATACCCCTTACATGCTCTCTTATCGACCACTAGTATTTCCATCTACCCAATATTTTTTAATCCCTTATTTTTTGTCCTTACTTTTTTACTGGATAAAAAGCATCAGACACAAGATTTTCACAATCACACTGTCACATTGTAAAAGTTATATAGTTACACAATTGTCTTCAAGAACCAAGGCTACTGGAATATAGTTAATAGGTACTTCTACTAACCACTCCAATACCCCATAAACTAAAAAGGGATATCTATCTAATGCATAAGAATAACCTCCAGTATAACCTTTTAACTGTTTGAAATCTCTCAGCCACTGAAACTTTATTTTGTCTCATTTCTCTCTTTCCCCTTTTGGCCAAGAAGGCTTTCTTAATCCCATGATGCCAGGTCCCGTTTCATCCTCAGGACTCATGTCCCACATTGCCAGGGAGATTTACAGGCTGGGAGTCTTGTCCCATGTTGTGGGGGGGCAGTGAGTTCACTTGCTGAGTTGGCTTAGAGAGATAGGTCACATCTGAGCAATAAAAGAGGTTGTCTGAAGGTGAGTGACTCTTAGGCATAATTTTAAGTAGGCTTAGCTTTTCCTTTGCGGTAATAAGTTTCATAGGGGCAAGCCCCAAGATTGAGGTCTCAGCCTGTTGAATTGGTTGTCCTCATTGCTTGGGAGAATTCCAGGAATTCCCCAGATAACAAAGTTTCATATTTTCTCCTTTCTTCCCAGTCCACCAAGGGACTTTGCAAATACTTTTGTGTTCTCTGCCCAGATTACTCCGGGATATATCATGGCATCACACTAAGCTGTACAAATCAACAAGAGCTCATTCCCTGTTCAAGATTCCATGTAATTGTGGTGTTCAAATAAACTGACCATACAAGTTAAATTAGATAATACACTACCAAAAATATAAATTTTATACCAAATAAACTTCTCTTCCTTTGGTCTCACACAGAAGTTGAAATTCTAACATATGGATGATATCATCCTTTACCCGATGTTCTGATTTACCTTAGTCCTATCCAGATCAGCTTCATTCATGTTTCTAGTAGAAGTCTGATCATTTCTTCAACTTTTTAAACAATTGCTGTATGGAGTAATGCTGACTTTCATAACTTCAGAGCTCTAACTCTGAGTCTCAGGTGTCACACAAATGCCCAGAGTCTCAGGGAACAACCAGGTTATACACAGATAGCTCAGTATCTCAGAATTTAGAAATACCAGACAGTTAAAACTCCAAAATACATGTGACTGCTTTAACAGTTTACGATCTAGGACCTTTTACAATAGGCCCCAACCGGATAATCCATGCTCTTGACTTCAATTCTCCAAGGTTTGTATAATTTGGTTAGTCCATATGAGTGAGGCATGATAATGTTTATCTTTTTGTTTCTATTTCATTCAGCATGTTGTCCTTAAGCTTCATGCACTTGGCTGCATGCCTCACAACTTCATTCCTTCTTACAGCTGCTCAGTAATCTGTTGTATGTATACACTACAGTTCCCCCTTCCATTCTTCAGTCTGTGTACCCTTAGGTCACCTCCATCCATTGCAAATCATGAACACTAATCCCGTAAACACCCCATCAGTACGCTTTAGGACACCATTGAAATCCTCAAGATACAGAATTCTTTTGGGGGTGTGGACCTACAGAAGTTAAGAACAGTTTATCCATCCAGTAAATATTTAACACTCTTTTGTACTAGGCACTATGTCAGTGCTGGTGTTATAATACTGAACAATACTTTAAATATTGTTTATATAACAACAATATTATAAAGACAAACCAAAATATGTTTTGTACTTCTTTCTGATTATTTATATTCTCTTTTTTTCTTTCCAGGAAAAACAAGAATGGTGGTGGCTTTATATTGCAGATAGGAAGGAACAGACATTAATATCTATGCCATACCATGTGTGTACATTAAAAGACACAGAAGAGGTAATTATCCCACAGTATTTCAGGTTTTAAAATGTGCAGAATCCCACCATCATAAAACCTTTTGAAAAGTCAATTTACCATATTTGGCTAATTGCATCTTATCTATCAAGACACATTTTAAAGCTTTTCTGATTTTTTTCTTTTGGTGTTGGAGGATGTTCATTGGAAATTTATAAAGTATTGAATTGCCAAAGATATACAGCTTGGTCAGCTTTTTGAAACCTTATTCTCAACTTATTTTTAGGAATTTTCATTGTTAGTGCCTAAGAACATATGCCTTTCCTCATCTTCTCCAGAATTTAATAATTTGCAGAAAATTTATGATTTTCCTTATCATTGTTTTAATGCTAAGTATTATGCCTTTGCCTAAAAAAATAATGTAAGGACTTGTGCTTTAAAATTTTAGAATGGGATTTTTGGTTATGTTGCCTTGTCTACTGTAAATGACATCATTAATGTAGCATTGCAGTGAACATATTTTTCCCTTGGGATTTGCTTTCTGCTTTTTTGTTCTTGATTTTTATTTTTTATTATTTATTTATCTTTAATTTTTTGTTCTGTTGTTCTCCTTGATTTTTCATGTGGTACTTTTCCTAGGAAGATTATTCTGTCCACCCAGACTTGGTGGACAACAGCAAGATTTTTGGATTTCAAGATAGTTCTGTAATGTTAATGTTTAATCAAGTAGTTTTCTTTATCCCTTTATAACTAAGTGATAAATACGTGAAGTAGTTCAGTCTTGTTTGTTTATTGAAACCTAAAGGTTAAGCAATTTAGGAGTATTTCTTTACATTTGAAGTCTAATTTGTTGGATATTAGTATAGCTACTCTTGCTGTTTTCTGATTGTTGTTTGCATGAAATATCTTTTCCCAACATTTCACTTTCAACCTATGTTTGTCCTTGGGTCTGAAATGCATCTCCTGCAGATAGCATATAGGTGCGTCCTGTTTTTAATCCATTCTGCCAGTCTGTATCTTTTGATTGGGGAGTTTAATCCATTAACATTTAGTGTTATTACTGTAACGGCAGTACGTTCTTCTACCATTTTGCCTTTTGGATTTTATATGTCATATCTAATTTTTTTCTCGTTTTACCTTTACTGATAGTCTTCATTTCTACACTCTTCTCCACATGTCTCTCTCCTGTCTTTTCCTATCTGCCTCTTGTGCTCCCTTTAGTATTTCTTGCAGAGCCGGTCTCTTGGTCACAAATTCTCTCAAAAACATTTTGTCTGAAAATGTTTTAATTTCCCCCTCATTTTTAAAGGACAGTTTTGCTGGATATAGAATTCTTGGTTGGCGGTTTTTCTATTTTAGAATCCTGAATATATCATCCCACTGTCTTCTTGCCTCCATGGTTTCTGTTGAGAAATCTATACATAGTCTTATTGGGCTTCCCTTGTATGTTGTGGATTGCTTTTCCCTTGCAGCTTTCAAAATTCTGTTCCTCTTTGACATCTGAAATCCTGATTAGTATATGTCTGGGAGTATGTCTATTTGGATCTACTCTCTTTGGGCTATGCTGTACTTCTTGGATCTGTAATTTTAAGTCTTTCATAAGAGTTGGGAAAATTTCAGTGATAATTTCCTCCATTAGTCTTTCTCCTCCTTTTCCCTTTCCTTCTCTTTCTGGGACACCCATAACACGTGTATTTGTCTGTTTCATGTTGCCATTCAATTCCCTTAGTCCTTGCTCATATTTTTCAATTATTTTCCGTATATTTTCTTTTCCTTGTTGGATTTCAGCTGTCCTGTCCTCCTGTACACTAATCCTATCTTCTGTCTCTTGAAAACTGACATTGTAGGTTTCCATTGCTTTTTCACCTCTTCTGCTGTGCCTTTCATTCCCATAAGTTCTGTGATTTGTTTTTTTCAGACTTTTGATTTCTTCTTTTTGTTTGTCCCTTCCCTTGTTTATATCCTCCCTCAATTCATTGATTTGATTTTTGATGAGATTTTCCATGTCTATTCAAACATCCTAAATTAATTGTTTCAACTGCTGTATCTCATTTGAATTGTTGGTTTGTTCCTTTGACTGGGCCATATCTTCAATTTTCCTAGTAAGATTTGTTTTGTTTTGTGTTTTGCTGGCATTTAGGCATTTAATTTCCTTAATTAATTTATTCTGGAAATTGTTTTCACTCTCTTACCTGGGATTTTCTTGCTGGATGGTTTTGTTCTCTATTCTTTAACATTTGGTTCAGCTTATTCTAGACCTCTAGCACAGGTCTAGCACAGGTTTTGTTTAATGGATCAAAAATTTTTTTCAGTTCTTGTTTCTTGCCTTGTCTGTATAGTGCCTATATATATATATGTATTGTTTTTTTTTTAATTTTTTTTTTTTCTGAGGAGGGTCTACTTAGGTATTCTAGACTCCAATCAGATTTTCCCAGACCATACTGTCCTCCTCTCAGGAGGAAAGAGTCACTTGCATCAGTTTTCCCTGAGGGTGAGAACCAGCCGGTTGACAGATTTTCCTATGAACCCTCTTAACTCTGTGTTTTTCTTATCCTGCCCAGTATGTGGCGCTTGTCTGCCTGCGGGTCCCACCAGCATAAAATAATGTGGTACCTTTAACTTCAGCAGACTCTCCCTGCTGGGGGTGTGGTAGAGACAGAGGAGAGGTTGTAGGCTGGCTTTAATCACTTCAGTTTTCCAGTCCCTGGGTCTGAATTCCTTGAGGGAGGGATTCCACCTGAGCTGGGCCCTACTTGTCTCCTGGGGAAGGCACAGCCTCAAGGGAATTACCTCCTTTCACCTGACCAGCCTCTTTGTCTCTCAGTCAAGGTTAATTCTACCTTTGCAATTGTAAAAACAAAATCCTTCTCAGAGCAGGACCCTTGTTCTCGGGTTTGTTAATCAAGAGCTTAAGTTGGTATGTTGCTCTATGTATCTCCAGGTCCTATGTACCCCCTCTTTTTTTTTTTTTTTTTTTTTTTTAGGGTCCAGACCTTTTCAAGTATTTTGTGCTGTCTGATAAAAAAAGCTTGTTTTTTTGTTTGTTTGTTTTTTCCACCGTCAGCCCTGCCCCCTCTGTGCCGGGGCAAAAACTAGTAACTTTAGCTTTTATTCAAGGTTTAGCTGAGCTGGGGGCCTATTTTTAGTAGTCAAAATTTGTTAATTAATTCCGCAGTTGGAGCTTGGTTGAGCCCAGCCCCTTGCTGTTAGTAAAGTCTCTTTCCTCTCCCCTCTGGGAACCAGCCTGTGGGGGAGGGGCATTGGCCGCCGTGCCTTGGGAGGCTCACGGTTCTGGGTGGGCTCGCAGCCAGTCCAGCTTGTCCAGGCTGGGTTACACTGTGTGTCCGGTCACTGATGTGGCCGCAGCAGTTGTTCTGTACTGTTTCTGGCTACTTACTAGCTGCTCTGGAGGACGAACTAAATTCTGCACCCCACTAAGCCGCCATCATGGACCAAAAAAAAAAAAAAACTAAGAGTATTTCTTTGACACTAACAGTTTAATTTTATTTTTTTCAATTTCAGGTTAATTTTTTAAGAGGTAACACATTCACTGAGTTTAAAAAGTCAGAAATACAAAAGTATACATAGTGAAATATCCTATACCTTTGTCTCCCAGTCACATTCTGCTTCCTGGTGACCATTGATGTATCAGATTTTTATGTATTCTTCATGTGAGTTTGTTTGTAAATTACAAGCAAATACCTACGTTTATTTTCTCCAGTTTTACACAAAAGGTAACACAGACCTTGTTCTTTACCTTACCTTTTTTTCTCAATAAAATTGGAATTTGTTCCATGCTAGTACATAAAAATTTTCTCATTGGTTTTTACAGCTGCATGATCTTTTTTAAAAATTTTTTTATTAATTTTTAAATTTTTTTTAAAAATATGACAAGAAAGAAACAAATATTAACATACGATCATTCCATTCTGCATATATAATCAGTAATTCACAGTATCATCACATAGTTGCATATTCATCATCATGCATGATCTTTTATGTGATCATACTTTTATTTATTTACTACTCCCCTATTAGGTGAACTTATAAGGTGCTTCTAGTCTTTTGCTGCAATAAAAAACCTTATATATGGGGCGGGCCGCGGTGGCTCAGCGGGCAAAGTGCTTGCCTGCTATGCCGGAGGACCTCGGTTCGATTCCCGGCCCCAGCCCATGTAACAAAAACGGAGAAACAGAATACAATAAAACAAGAAAATGTTTAAAAATGTTTCCCTTTCTTCCTTCCTTCCTTCCTTCTATCCTTCCTTCCTTCTCTCTGTCTTTCCTTTAAAAAAAAAAAAAACCTTATATGTCATTTCGCATGTGTGAACATATCTGTAGGGTAAATCCACAGAGGTAGAATTTAGTGGGTCACAGTCTATCTACGTGTGTAATTTCTGTTGATATTGTTAGGTATTTCTCATAGAGAGAATGAATGTCTAAATATGCCTGTTGCCTTTTGGTGTTATTGAATATTGTTGCTGATCAGAAAGGTGAAAATGGTATTTGAGTGTATTTTTTTTCCTATATCTGTTATTTAAAATTTTTTTAAACCTATGGAAAAGTTGCACAGTATCTTGAACCTGCATTGACCCTCTACCTGGATTCACCGATTTTAACATTTTGCCGTATTTGTTTTATCTCTTTCTCTCTGTGTGTGTACATGCACAAAACACACATGTATAAACATATGCCCATCCCCCAACCATTTGAGGTACTTGTTGACATGATAGTTTGCCCCTAAATATTTGAACATGTACCTCCTAAGAGAAAAGGACTTCTCCTACATAACTATATTATACTCAGGATATTTTCTTTTCTTTTATTTATTTATTTTATTATTTTTATGCACTCAGGATATTTAATATTGATATTAAATGTTAATATTATCTTACATGCAATCCATATTCAGATTTCCCCAAATATTCTGCTAATGTCTATTATCACTTCATTTTAAAAATTCAGGATCCAGTAAGGATCACATATTGCGTGCAGTTGTCACAAGCTTTTATCTAGACCACTTGTCAGCCGAAGTCCAGGCAAGATGATTCAATATTCATTTGTTACTTGGTTATTCATTCTATTCATCTTAAATATTTTTGGCAAGAATACTACCTAGGTGATGTATTATTCTTAGTATGTCATGTCAGGGGTACATTATAGCAGTTTTCCCCATGTTGGTGATATTAAGATTGATCACTTAGTTAAGGCTGTTCTCAATTGTGAAGTTATTTGTGGCCTTCATATTTTGTGGAGTGATACTTGGGCACCTTGTGAATATTCTGTTCTCCAGCAGTCTTTTACCGAGTCATTTTAGCATGCATTGGCCATTCTTGCCTGAATCAGTTTTTACCAGGCTAATTTATTCAGTGTAGTTTTAAATTGGTTTGGGGAATTTTTTATGTTAAGAAATCAGCTCTTTTGATTGATATAGCAAATATTTCTCCCCAGTTTTACTATAATTATGGTTGTTTTTACCAAGCAGAAATGGAATATAAATACTTAGTTGTGTATCTACTTATTTACTTTTATATAGTATGATTTATAATCTTTTCTTTTGTGGCTTCTAGGTTTTATGTCATAGTGAGAAAGAACAAACTGAAAATTTTAAAGATTCTTCCATGATTTCTTGTTTCTTTGTATTAGCATAATTTTAATATAGTATCTTTGCTATAGAATCTAAATTTGGAGGCAGATTGCCATCACCAGACCATTCAAATGTCATTTAAAAGAATTTCCCGGGGCGGGCCGCGGTGGCTCAGCGGGCAAAGTGCTTGCCTGCTATGCCGGAGGACCTCGGTTCGATTCCCGGCCCCAGCCCATGTAACAAAAACGGAGAAACAGAATACAATAAAACAAGAAAATGTTTAAAAAATGTTTCCCTTTCTTCCTTCCTTCCTTCCTTCTATCCTTCCTTCCTTCTCTCTGTCTTTAAAAAAAAAAAAAAAAAAAAAAGAATTTCCCTTTTTCCTATTGGGATCATATCAGGAGGAAACTCATAAGACTTTATTGTTCTTTACATTTGAATTTATGACTTGATGAGAAATGAAATATCTTCTTGACCTTTTAAGGCATTGGATTTATCTTAGACATTTGGCAAGAATTACTTCCTGTTTAGTAAAGTCTATTTTATTAATTCTAACATTGCACTTACTTATACTTTATACCCTACTTCAAGTCATCAGGGTGATGGTCAGTATAGAGCTTAATTGCATTAATATGCTTTCTTGAATTATTATGGGGATACAAATTAACTCTGTCAGTTCTGCCTAATTTGGTTGCCCTTTTGTAGAATATATTTATTTATTTTGGGGTTGGATGGGGTAGGACTTTTGTAGCATTTGTTAGGATTTTCTGTATCATCTGAATAAAACATATAGTATTAAGATAATCTGGTCTAGGAATTTTAGGAGTTTGCTGCTGTTTCTTCCTCTTCTTAAAACACAAATTTAAAGTGTTGATTTTATCTTCCAGGTAGAACTGAAGTTTCCTGCGCCAGGCAAGCCTGGAAATTATCAGTATACAGTGTTTCTGAGATCAGACTCCTATATGGGTTTGGATCAGATTAAACCATTGAAGGTAATCAATCAATATGGTAGTTTATGTGAATAACGTTGAATATACTAGAAAAGCATCTCTAGTTTTAAAATGTAGAGTAACAGGAGAAGGAAAAAAAGATTATCTCATACTTTATATACACTTGATGTACTACTCCTTCAATAATAAATTTAGGCTGTTTAAGTGTACCAATTTAGAGCCTTGAGTGTAAATTACTTAAGTGATACATTTTAATGTGCTGTAATTTTACAGGGCCTCAGCAAATGGATTCTATATTCTTTTTTTTTTTTACCTTTTTATTGTTATTTTTTATTTTTCTGATTCTGTGTTCTTTAGAAAAGTATATGTGTATTTTTCCCATAGATTTTGCTGGACTGTTTATTAATTTCTGAAGCTAACTTTTTTTTTTTTGTCATCTCAGAGTATATGCTTTTTGTAACTGTTATTTGAGGCATATGAGCCAGCAAAAGTGAGCCTATAAATATCCATGGGGAAACCACATCTCTGGTCATTGGCTATGGAGTTTTATTTCATGAATCTGGAAGCTGCCTAAAATCTCTTTGAAAGTCACACTTGGATTTTCTTTTTCCTTCAACAGTCTTCTATTAAGACATCAGTGTTTTTTCTCATAGATCAGTTATTAATGCTTTTATGCCGTAGAATATATATTTATAAATAATGTAACTTCAATGAAATCAAACTATGAAACTATATTAGAAATTTAACTACATTTACATGTTAGATTTATCTGTTTTATTTCTGGGGTCAAGTGTCTATTCTAAATGAATATGTTAATTTTTTTATGTTTTTCCTTTTATTCTAAATGCATGTGTTAAATTTAGAGTTCCATCCATAAAACCTATTTGTCATAATTGCTGTGGTCAAAGAACACCTTTTCTTTACCAGATATTTCTTCCATTATTCCTCTCTAAATTTCTGATGTCTGCATTTAATCCTTCTTTATAGTTGGAAGTTCATGAGGCTAAGCCTGTGCCAGATAATCACCCACAGTGGGATACAGCAATAGAGGGGGATGAAGACCAGGAGGACAGCGAGGGCTTTGAAGATAGCTTTGAGGAAGAAGAAGAGGAAGAGGAAGATGATGACTAAGCAATACTATGAATGGACCACAGTATTTGCACATATTTGCAAATTTTTGCTGTTTGGAAGTGTAAAATAAACCAGAAACAGTACAGAGCTGATGTTGAGGACGGTGTTAGCTTCTTTACTAGAAATCGGTGTATAATATAACTAGGCAGTGGCGCGGTGCCTTGGTACAACCTGAAAAATGCCTAAGGCTTGTTAAAGCCTTTCAAGTATGGGATGGTGCATTTATTTCCTTTGCAAATGATAATAAATCCTTTGTTATTATAACTGTCTGGAAGTGTGGGCTACGTATTATCTGATCAATTTATGGTCCCAGTAAAAGTAAAGGTACATGAGAAACAATCTATAAATGAGCAAAGTTTTCTTTGTTCAGTTTCAGTTTTAGCAAATATTAAATATGATAAATACCACAAATGTGTTTTAAGTAACATCTGCTCAAGTTTGTAATCTCTTGATAAGCTCTATTATTCATTTATTGACATTTTGCAGTGATATGAGAATATTTGTAACAGCTCCATTCACAGTTTTAAACTTTTTATTTTTACCTATCTGGTCATAAGTTCACATTCTGTCACATTCCACATAATATAGAGGGCTATATTTTGGGATTTTTCTTTTCTTAATTGTCCAGGGTTATCACACAGATTATAAAACTGGCTTTTAATGGCTTAAACTATTTTTTAAGCCTCTATTTTAGCAGGTCAATGCAGGATCTAATTCTTTTGATAAGATTTAGGTTTAAAAATGATTGTGGGACCATATGTTCTCTGATGTTGGTAGCTTACATTATTAAGCCTTTTTTTTAAAGGTTCACTCTAAAAGCTGAAATATGTTCTTAGCTTTTAATCTACCTATCAGAAGCCTTTTAAGGAAAAAAAAAAACATGCAAAGGAGGCACTTTTTGTATTCATTTTGGAGTCCTGTCAATAAAATAGAAGTTTGACTTGTTTTACGTTTGTGTGTGTCTTTTACTCCCAGAGAAAGGATATGAATGAGATAATCCATTCGTTTATTTTTCAACTAAAAATTTAATAACATTGTACATTTCTGCTGACGTGACTGCTGTTGCTGTATATTATAGAAAAAACACAAGTGGAAGGGTTTTCCCCTTACCACGTTCAACCTGGAGGATAGTGCTTAAAAAGAATAGAAGTGTGTACATGATGAATCATTGAGGTAAGATAAATATTTTTATTACGAGATATCGAGGAAGCATAAATCTGTAATATTATAGGACTGATTGTGATAATCCTCTCCTATCAGAATCGTCATAGGCCAAAATGCTGTTGGAATACTAATTTGTGACCTTGTTTACTTAAAAGGTTGCCACTTTACGTGCCAAATTACCATTGGTATTTTGTTACTGCACCAGTTGGAAATAAAATTTTAAAATTACCAAAACATGAATGGTTTTTTTTGGTTCTAAGTTTAGGATGTAGTATTTCCTATCACGTGGTCAAGGCAGTTCTTTCATTGGAACCTTCATCAGCTATTTTTCTTCGTAAAGCTGTTAGTGAGACCTTTCTTTGGTGGGTAGGAGTCTGTACTACTGAGGATTTGTTTCTTTGCTTCATCTTACAGGTAGCCAGTGGGTTTAACTTTCGAGTCCAGGTTTTGCTGGGAGGCTAAACTTCGAGTGAGTTGTCGGTCATATAGTGTAAGAAGGTTAGCCAGACTCGCTGCATCCAGTGAATTGAGAAGTTGGAGAAAACACATCCATGGTATAAAGTCAAGGAAAGTGATCAAATTTCACTTAAAAATGAAACAATATGTAGTTAAGTGTGCACATTTTTTTTCTTTTGTGTGCATGGTCCAGGAATTGAACTGGGTCTCCCGCATGAAAGGCGGACATTCTACCACTGAACCACCTCTGCACCCTAGTGGGCACGTTTTATAGTTTTCTTGAAAGATACTTTTCAAGAAAAATATTTCTTTTCTCAGCAGGTATTTTGTTGTAAAGAGGCTTTACAAGTTCACTCAAACTACTTACATCTCCTTGATATTAGGAAATTGTTACTTCCACCAATCCTGTTTTCATTTGCACTTGATGTGATATGTGTACTTCCCAAGCAAATAAATTTTGCTCACATGAGTTAAGTGATCTCTTTACCTGTTGCAATACTGAAATGACTGAGCCTTCAGTTCATGATTCTCATTGTCCAGCAAGTTGCTGAACTCTGCGTCCTTCTTGCTTTCTCTGGAATGAGATTAAAATAGAAACTCATATTGAGTAAAGTTCGTTTTGTTCCCATCAAGAAACAGTGAAATTTTGTCTGCAGACTAGATGAGCATTTGGTTGAAAACATTCAATATGTGTATACAAAGTGAAACTGATTGTTTGTGAAATTGTATATTTTTATTTCTTTAAATTGGTGAAGTATCTTTTAAAATGTAATTTTCCACAGGGAGGCTTAGGTTACCACAACTAGAAATGGAGGGATTTTTGTTTGGTTGGTTGGTTTTTTGGGGGGCATAGGCAGGCTCCACCAGGAAGAAAGTGGAGTTTTAAATGTTAGCAATGTAAAACTTGATGATTGAGGCTCTAAGCTGTTTTCTTATATGCATATTCAATCTGAGTTAATCAGATGTCCATGTTATTTCTTTAGAAATATTTAATTTTTGTGATTCTTAAAAGAAAAAAAAAGCAGCATATTGAATAATGTTCTGTGCGCCCTGCTCTGCTTCTCCCAGCTTGTTTTGAGGGATGAAGTGTGAGCCCTGTTGACTGCAGAACCCGTGCTGTTCACTGTGTGGCAGAAAGCTCAGGCCCTGGGGGGAGGACAGAGGGTGGAGGCCAGTCAGCTAATGTGGAAATGGGCAGGGGATATTTGAAGAACTTAACGAAGTCCTCTAAGCACATTACATTTATCTTGACCACACCATTTTTCTGATTACTTGCTTCAGCCGATCAAAACCAGATACTAGAGTTTACTTTAATAAAAATTATTTCAAATGTAATTCAGTACCTTAACTATTTTTTTTTGAGGGGTTGTTCATCATTCATCACATGCATTCTGACTTTCTGTGTGCCGGGTCTGTGACTGGATACCAGAGCTGTAAAAATCAGAGCGAGTGCTCCTAAGGACCCACCGTGGTATTAGGACAGACGGACGTGTGGCGGTCCATTTTAATTCACTTGCCTTGGCTAATGGCCATTGTTTGGAATACTTTTTTTTTTTTGTCTTTATTCTATAGGAAGAGGAATTATCTTTTTTTCTTTTAGGTGTTAGCTGTTTAATTTGTTAGCTTTTTTCTTTTTAATAGGCAAACCCTCATCCTTTGGTTTTGAATATTTCTTTACAGCATTTTTTTCCCAAAATACTCTGACTTCATGAAGACCCCTACTTAGTCTGCCTTAAAGTGAAACAATTCTCAGTGAACCATAGCATGACATTTTACCAGCTGAGTAGTGATTAGTCCAAATATGTCTCAAGAAGTTAGCATCAGGCATCTTTACACATTTAAACTGGATGCTAGAGCTAGTTTGCAAACCTTAAAAATGTCTGTGACCTTGCACATTTTTCTATAACTTGAGCTAAAAATCCAAATATAGCAAATATTGGCATGCTTTAAGGCTGTGGTTTCAGGTAGAGGTGTGTATCTTAGGGGTATGCAGATGATCAATACATTGGGAAAGTGTTTAAAGGGTTATTTGTACTTAATCTCATCTTTTTCGATTTCTATTTTTGTGTGTTTTATAATGTACATAATATATTGTACAGTTGTACACTTACATAATTTATAAATAAATAATACATTTATTGGTGCATTATATATTCTTATTTGGGTGCGTGATTAAAAACATTGGACACCACTGTTTTATGGTACTGATAGGGTAACATTTAAGCTAAAAAGATTTTAGTACCTTTGGCCTTAGACCATTTAAGATCACAGAGTGATGTACTCTCCTGGCATTGAAATGGCTGGCATCCACTGTGGCCCCAGAAAGCAAGTGATACTTTTGAGATGAGACCATAAGTAGGTTTGGTGGGAGGGTTAATAGATGCGAGGGTTCTAAGCAGCTGTTGTACATGGAATGGAAACAGGACAGATGAAAGCAGAAGTGCTGGGGGGTCTTACGGGGACTTGGAGCAAAAGTTCCAACTCTGTTAGTGGTCTCAGCAATCACAGGTTAAGTGTAGAAAGGGCTGTCCACTCAGTCTTCAATATTCATATGAAAGAAGTACTGCCCGGTGTTGTTCAGCAGTAACCTGTTCAGGCTAGATACACAGTGGGAGTTCTGCTGTCCTGACCTTTCTGAGCAACTGAGGTTCACACTTTAAAATCTCAGGCACCATATAGATATCAGCAGTTTCCATAAAAAGCAACTTAAAACTATCTCCCTGTAGTTTTTAGTCTGGTTCCACTAGAGGGTGATAGGGCTATACTTTTCTTCAGGGAAAGAATGGTTTAACTTGAAGGTACAATGCTTGTAAAAAAAATATAAGGTGCTCTTTATTTGCACTAGGAACCAACATTAAAGAAATGCTTTGCAGTTTCTCTCCGTCTTCTCGGATAACCTCCTTTAATCTTTTTATATTCTTTTCTAAACTTTTTCTTTCTTACATATGTCCTTTAAGACATTTAATTTACTTCTAGGTTTTTGGCTGGAAACATTAATTCCCTTTGCAAAAACTCCAGAAGACAATCCATGTTTATTCATTTATGCTAGAATATATTAGATTATTTGCTTGAAAGAGGTGGGCAATCACCTAGGGGACAGAAATCCTATTCTACAGAATTTAAATTTTGCGGATGGATGGTGTCAAGAACTGTGAAGGGTCTGAGTTTTATTCTTCATGCATGCTAACAGATTAAATCTGCCATGGTGTCACGTCAGAGCCACAGCAGGTGCAAGAGCTTCATGTTCACATCTGCTCCCCTTTTCACCCCAAGTTCCACGGTGGGTGCTGCTCATGCTGACACTATGGGTGTGTCATAGCTGTGCAACCCTAAGCTTAGGGAAACCTAATCCTTTGAAGTTTCTGCTGGCAAGTCTGTCCAGTTTATATTATCCTGGACAGCAAACAAGTCTACCCTCTGCCTGGAAGGGAGACACTACTTCTACCAAGGCTGTTTACTATATAAACATCCTTTAAAAGGCTTTCTAGAACAAAAGCTCTTGTGCCTCTGCTTACAAGGCATGCAGAATCATGAGGCACCCAGGAAAATTGTCTCCCAACAGTTGCAATTCCACTTGTAAAGTACCCTGTTTACAAAGAGGTATAGAGCACTTATTTTCAAAGGGAATGGAGTTCTGTTTATTGAACTTTAGTACCAGTGAGGCCATCTTCCTTGAGGATAATGTGTGTTTAAACAATCACAAATGTTTTACCTTATTGTCAAAGATGGTTTCATGTCATAACTGAGGATAGGTCTCTTACCTGTATACCAACTAAAAAATGTTCAGAATTTTCCAAGTTGAATTCAGCCCATTCAGTGTGATAACAGAAAAAGGGTGTTTTGAAAAAGTGAACATTTTACCTATTATATATTGTAACCATAAAAGATTTTGATTATTGACCTGCGCCCAACCCAACATTACCTTCCCACCCTTCCCACCCCCCACAAAAAAAATCACTTCCCTCCTGACAAACTTAACGTTCACTTCCAGATGAGTCCGGTTCCTTACAGAAGAGCTGCCTTACTTTTAGTGATGTCCTTTCTCCAAAGATGCTGCTTAAGCACAGGGAGTCATTGGGCCTTCTGTGGTTGAAATAATCGAGGAGCCTTAGAAAGATTCTTCTGCACTGACTCACTGGCATTCAGTCATCCTTTAAAGGAAGATTTTGACTGAAAAAATAATTTTGAGATGATACAGGTGAATAGAGAGGGTCGTGAAATTTGCAAATGGGTATTTTCATAAAACAATAAGATGTGATTAAAATTCAATGAAAGATTTCTTTTTAAAATGATCTTTAAACCAGGTCTGAGGATCCCCGAGGAGACAGTCTAATGATATTACTGGGATAACTATATTATTGATAGGCATTCGTCTGAGTCTATATTGTTTCAAATCCATCTGCTTAATTTATAATTGCATCCAAAGCTTCTCCAGTTTTTTTATTTCTTGATTCTCTGCCACGTTCTTAGGACTCTAATCATAGACTACTTTGTATGTCACTTTCCTGGTTCCTCCGAACGGTTACAGTTCATCTTCCCGACAACATGAGAGAGACGGAGAGAGAAGGGGGAGAACCTGGGGAAGTGAGCCGGCTTGAGAATAGACAAGGGCACCACTTTCAAGTGCCCTGAAGGTGCTGCTCTCCCCACAGCCAACTCCTGGTTCAGAATTCTGCATTTACGCTTTCCCACAATCCCCAAAGACATCTTTCCTCACCCACCCAACTCTACTCCCAAAACTGATCTGGTTCTATTATCATGGAAATTAATGTGGATTAAGTGAATATCAGAAAAGTGCTTTTGAGATGGGGGCTGAAACTGTAGTGTTATGATCCACAGCATTATCTCTTTATACACTGAAAACCCCCACATCTCTCAAGTCTGCTGACTTAATGACAGGTTATCTCACTGTCAGGAGTGACGCGTCAGGAGCAGTGTGTTTCTCTATTCATGTCCTGTCATCCCTTTTTTGACTGGGGGGGGGGGGGCATAGCCTTCCCTTCACCCTCTTAATGCAGCACATTCTAAAGGATCTGCTGGAGGTTCTAATGTTAAACCTTAGCAGCCTTCTAACTAGCCCAAGTATTTGTTTCTTAGAGAATTTTTTTTAGTGTACTTAATAAGTTTTTACATTAAGGCTAAGGGCTGAAGTGGAAGGAAAAAAAAGGATAATTGTTCTGTGGAGAGTGGAGTTCTAGAAATGACTGTTAGGTTTAAATTTAAGCAGCACTAAAATTTCCTCTTACATATCCTTTTTGCTGCTGTCCAATTACTAAAATATATTCCAGTTATATGCCAACATAAAGTAAGATAAAGCACTTTGGAACTCTCCAGAGCACTGGGTAGAGGCTGCCTGAGTTTCTTGCATTTGCTTCTTTTCCCCACTAGCGCATGGAAGTCTAGCTCACAGCTCGGTACGTGTTTTACTGAATTGAAATTTGATCAGGTATTTTGAATGAGCAGAATAAGTGTTTTGAAAGTTAGATTCCTCATCTTGCTGCAAATAAGCCTATTCCATTAAGTCTGAGCATCTATTATTTATTAACATGTACATCCATTGTGGAAGAATTGGTGGACAAGGACTCTGTTCTAGTTTGCTAACTGCCGGAATGCAATATACCAGAAACAAAATGGCTTTTAAAAAGGGGAATTTAATAAAGTGAAAAGGCACATGGTGAACAGTCAGGGTTCCTCTCTCATCTGGAAGGGCCCATGGTGAGCACCGTGTCATCTGCTAGCTTCTTCTCCTGGCTTCCTGTTTCATGAAGCTCCCCGGGAGACATGTTCCTTCTTCATCTCCAAAGGTTGCTGACTGGTGGACTCTGCTTCTTGTGGCTATGTCGTTCTGCTCTGCTCTCTCTGAATCACTTATTCTCCAAAATGTTTCCTCTTTTATAGGACTGCAGAAACTTATCAAGACCCACACAAATGGGTGGAGACATATCATCACCTAATCCAGTTTAACAACCACTCTTGATTAAATCGCATCTCCAGGGAGATGATCTGATTACAGTTTCAAACATACAGTATTGAATAGGGATTATTCTGCTTTTATGAAATGGGATTTAGATTAAAACATGGCTTTTGCAGGGGGCATACATCCTTTCAAAGCAGCACAGACTCCATCCCAATTAATTTTTGGATTTCACCTCTAGACAGAGAAGCTTGATGGGAAGTGTTCTTCCTTTAGGAGCGAAGGGATCTTTACCCAAAGACCTGGGCGTGACCTGGCATGGCAACATGGCCCAGAGGCCCCGCTGGCATCATGAGAATTTCTGTAGCTGAAAGTATCTTGACCCCTGGGATACAGCTCATTGCTGCAGCTGAGCAATTGAGGAGGAGGTAGGCTTGAGGCATGGTTTGGGAGAACTGGTGGTAAAGGTGAACATCTCTGTTCACTTTAGCTTATAAATCATGGTAAATTTCAAGTTGTTTGGTGACAGAATGGATGGTCTTTCTCCGATTTCTTAAACCCAGGAGATATTTTGTCCATTCTGGTTGAGGTTGGTTGATGATAGCATTTTGACCAAAGTTCATCATCTACAATATTAGGGCAAGTCACAACTGTACCTTCTGATGGAGGTTAACAATGGAAGAGCTTTCCTCTTGCAGTTCAGGGCATAAGCAGACATCACTCTGAGAATGGGCCTGAGGAGAATGTCTTGGTGGAAAACATGACTGAGTTCACACTTGGAGTTGTATGTTTGAGGACACAGGAAAAAGCCTTCTGGTCAATTATAACATAAGCCGAGTTATGCAGGCTGCCTCTTTTATGTGGTACATTTATATTCCAAGCTGGGTGACACTTAGAGAAAGCAAGAAATAGAAGAAACAGATTTTACCTTTGGAAGTGAAGTTTTGCATAGGAATTATCGTCATCACAATGGATATAAATTTTTTCTACGAGAATATTTCCTAGGATCCATGTTAGTTTTATAAATGCCGTAGCCATGGTGCACGAGATGACTGAAATGCAGAATGGCTGAGAGGATTTAAATATGTGAAAATAGATGCCTCCATTCAGAGGTTGAAGGAACTTTATTCAAAAAGAAGGCTGTGGGATATGGTGATATATTTTGAGACCCTAAATGATCTGTGAAAAAAGCAATTATTCTTTAACAACTATCTTATGTAACTGATCAGAAATGTGGATGAAGAGTTGTGTACAAAGAAATTTACTGCAGTCTTTTAGTAAGAAAATTGGAGCAATTTTAGTTGTCCAATAACAGGAAAAACTAAAGAAATAATATTATATATTATAAATATAGTCCAACAATGAAGTCGGTTTTTAAAAAACTTTTATGAACAGCTGTTATCAAATATAGCAAAATATTAGTTGCAATGTACAATTTAAAAGGAGATCTATATGTAGAGTTTTTGTCAACAATATTAAAATTATTTGACAAACAACTGAAGGGAAAATTTGCCAAAATATTAATATAGACTTTGCTGTGAGTTTTAATGATTTCCAAATTTTCCACAATGGATAGGTGCTCTACGTTATTATAAATAATTATAAGTAATGTAATATTACAAATAATAAGAAGAAAAGGTTGAGAATTAGGTGCATGGAGTGGAGGAGCACTGGTTTGTGAAGAGTAACTGGAAAGACCAAATTCTAATTCAAAAGCTTTGAGTGTTAAGGTCTCTGCTGCATGATGTGTGGTTTAAACATTGACTTCGGAGACAATTATCTTTTACCGACTGCGCTGAAACAGAGAGGTTACTCAAGGCAGAGGCCTCCCAGGGTGGGATTCATTACCTGCCTTAACCACTGACTCAAATGTGGCGAGTCCATAAGCTTCCGTCATTCAGCTATTGGTCCTTTGTGCCAGGCCCTGCCCCGGAGAGCCGAGGAAGACTGGAAGCCAGCAGTCACCCTGAACGCGGAGGCATGTGCCACTGTCCTAGGAGCACCCTCGAGAGGGAGCCTCAGAGCAGGCCCTGGAGGGGGTGACTCTGCATGTAGCCCACAGGACCTGTGAGAAGCAGCCAGCTGAGGAGAGGAGGACGAGGGCATTCCCAGATTTCTGTTAGATGACCTGTAACAAAACCGGGAAATTCAGGACAAATGCAGCAGAGATCCTTTCAAATCCAAAGCTTAACCTGAAAGAAAAGGAGGAGTTCTCAGGGGCCAACAATAAATGTGAACCAGGGAGCCAGAGTGGAAAGCGAATTTATGCTCACTGGGAAGGCGAGGGACTGGGTCTGGGCGCAGCTGAAGGTCCTGTAGAAGGGAGAGAGGGCTGGGCCCTTGGCTTTGTTCAGAGGTTCAGAACTGGAACCCCCACATAGGGTTTTTGGAAAAGTCGGTCTCAAAAATTCTGCCCACCAGCTATGGGTAAGCACCAGGAAGTATGTCTCCGCTTGGGAATTGGGTGGTGGGCAAAAGTCTGTTCTGATCATTCCTAGCCATGTATCTGGAATGGGGGGAGCATTCAGGGGTGATGGGATTGGCAGGTAAGCTAGACAGGTGGACAGGGACCCCAGTGCCTGGTGCTGGGCTAAGTTAGTGAGCCCCACTCCAGCAGACCCTGGAAGTCTGCTTATTGCAACTCCAGGTCCTGGAGCCTGAGGATGGAGGGAGGGACAGAGGACAGCTTTTCACATTGGCTCAGAGCCCACAAGAGCATCTCCCCCAACCTAAGGGTTTTGCTGCCACAGTAGCTGGGGAATCTCCTATTATCAAAAAGCACCTTGGGCACTGGGGAGGGAAGGGAAAGAATGAAGGGGGTGGTTTCTGACTCCCAGTCCTTCTCCGCTGCCCACCTGCACCAGGGATCCAGGTAATGATGAAAAGGTGGCCTCTGTGGCAGAGCCGAGCAGAGCACCTGTCTGGCTGAGCCAGACACTTTGACCCTCTTGGTTGCTACTCAGGAAGGACACAGCCCAGGTGAGTCAGGGACACTCATGCCTGGGTGCCCTCACCTGGTATTGCCTAGCACTCCTTCCCCAGAAGTGCTGAGAGAGGGCGAGAGGTTTTTGAGGCAGCCCTGGCCCAGGGCTGGGCCACAGAGGCTAGGTGGCTGTCAAGAGGTGACCAGGGCTGACACAGCAAGTGAACCTTAACTGGGATAGTGTCTGAGCTCAGCTCCCTAGGCAAAGCTGGAAAAAGCTGTCATTATCTCCGGGTCATTTTCCCCTAGTGACGTAGATGTTTACACTTTTCAGTCACTGTGAATAGGCAGTAAAGTGTTTAGTTCATTTCATTGTGCAAGTTTGGTTCTTTTCAGTGAGTCCTTATGTTGCCCTAGCAGAGCACCCAGTTAAAGGCTTCCTTTCGATAGCCTCAAGAGAGGTTTCCCAATCCAGTGGACACAAGTGTCAGCTGAACCAAGCCTCTCGAGTCCAGAAAGGGCTGTAAGAGTGTCCTAGTGGCCCTCCTGTGCTCCATTGCTCTTTAGGGAGACCTAGTTTCCATCTCAGTGGACACCTTGGCGTCCCCTTTATCCTTAGAAAACTCACCAAAATACACATCCAATTCAGGTGGTTGAGAGGTGCCAATCTCCCCGGCAACGTGGGACATGACCCCCGGAGATAAGCCTGGCTCCGACATCGTGGGACTGAGAAAGCCTTCTTGACCAAAAGGGGGAAGAGAAATGAAACAAAAATAAAGTTTCAGTGGCTGAGTGATTTAAAACAAAATTGAGAGGGCATTCTGGAGGTTCCTTTTATGCAGTGTACATTCCTTGTAAGTTTTTTTGGTATTTGAGTAGCTAGAGGGAAATAAACTCTTGAACTGTAATTCAATAGCCTTCATTCTTGAAGATGATTGAATAACCATAGAGCTTTCAAGGTGTGACCTTGTGACTGTGAAAACCTTGTGACCAACACTTTTTTATCCAGTGTATGGACAGATGAGTAAGAAAAATAAATAAATAAATAATAGGTATGGGATTTTTGGGGTGTTCTTTTTTACTTTTATTTTAACTTTTATCCTTTTTTTTTTGGAGTAATGAAAATGTTAAAAAATCAGTTGTGATGATGAAGGCACAGCTATATGATAATGCTATGAACTACTGATTATACACTTTGGATGATTATATGGTACATGAACATATAATATATCTCAATAAAATTGCAGTTGAAAAAAAACAATTCAAGTGATTGAAGACTCAGATACAAAGAAGACTTAGTCCCACCGAGTTCTGAGAGGCAGGGAAGAGGGCCTGAGTAGGATGGAGAAAGGCCAGGAGGTGGGAAGGGCAGGAAGGAGTGCTGGCTGCTGGGGAGGTAATGACGGTCTTCCTGTGAGGAGTTTTTCCCATCTCAGAGCCCCCATACCTTATATACCCCAAAACCCACTTCAGAGAAAGTAGGAATTTGTGGCACTCTAAGAATCCCCAAAGCGGCAATTTTCATTTTGATCCATTTTGGAACAATTGTGCAGGATCTACTGAGTATTTGATTCAACTCGATTCAATTTAATGAATGTTTACTGAGCCAAATACTATTTCAGTGGCTTGGGATTTAAAAAGAATGAAGCAGAGGAAAAGCAGATAAAAGATACCTGCTATACATTCCAGAAGTGGGGAATGGATACTACACATAATGGGTAAGTAATTTAAGTAGTATATTTGGAGGGGATGACTGCTATGGTAGGAAAAAAGTAAAGTAAGGTAAGAAGGGGGAGGTGAAAGCTTCAATTTTAAGAATCAAGACAGGGCTTATTGGGAAGATGATATTTGAACCAAGGTATGAAGATGTGAAGAAATTGATCATATGGCTATTTGGGGGGAGAGTGTTCCAGACAGAAGGTAAAGCTAACGTGAAGGTTTGGAGAGAGGCGTGGCCTGGTGTTGGTGAAGGTAGCAAGGACGCCCATGGATGGAGCAGAGTGAGAAAGGTGAGCAGTAGGAGATGAGGGGAGAGAGACAGCAGGAGTCACATCATGGAGGGCCTCGTGGGTCATTGCAAGGACTTTGGCTTCTACTCTGAGTGAGATAGGAGCCACTACAGGCTTTTTGGTTTTTGTTTGTTTGTTTGTTTGAACAGCTTTAATGAGATATAATTTACATGCAATAAGTTGCATGTATTTGTCATTTCCAATTTGGTAAGTAATGTATATGCATATACCCATTAATCATAACCACAATCAAAATAATGAACAAATTCGTCAGCCTCCAATGTTTTCTCTTATACATTTTTAATTCTTTCCTCCAACCATTCCTTCTACTACTGTTTCCCAAGGGATTCACGGATACATTTTTTATTTAGTCTGTATTTCCAGAATTCATATCAATTGAATTATATGGTATGTACTTTTGTTTAATTTCTATCTCACAGGATAAGTATTTGAGGTTGCACCTTTTTTAGTGGGAATCTGGCAGCCATTGACTTTGTTTTTTTTATTTATTGAAATATTTTTATTGACAAATCTTCATATATATACATTTCATACATGGTATACAATCAATGGCTCACAGTGTCATCACATAGTTGTGTGTTCATCACCATGATCATTTTTTAGAACATTTGCATCATTCCAGAAACAGAAATATAAAGAGAAAAGAAAAAACTGATACATACCATACCCCTTCTCCCTCCCTCTCATTGACCACTAGTATCTCCATCTACCCAACTTATTTTTACCCCTTATCCCCCTTATTATTTATTTTTTTTATTCATATTTTTTTACTCATCTGTCCATACCCTGGATAAAAGGAGCATCAGATACAAGGTTTTCACAATCACACCATCATATAGTAAAAGTTATATCTTTATACAATTGTCGTCAAGAATCAAGGTTACTGGTTCAAGAGTTTCAGGTACTTCCTTCCAGCCACTCCAATAAATTATAAACTAAAAAGGGGATAGCTATTTAATGCATAAGAATAACCTCCAGGATAACTTCTCGACTCTGAAATCTCTCAGCCACTGAAACTTTATTTTGTCTCATTTCTCTCTTTCCCCTTTTGGTCAAGAAGCCTTTCTCAATCCCTTGATGCCAGGTCCTGATTCATCCTGGAAGTTCTGTCTCGTGTTGACAGGAAGATTTCCACCCCTGGGAGTCATGTCCCACGTAGAAGCGTGGGCAGTGAGTTCATCTGGCAGTCATTGATTTTGATGCTCAGTGGCTTCCCAAAATTTACTAATAAAGCAATGTGGTTATCTATTCAACTGTAGATGAGTACTTGGACATTTTCCAGTTTTCTACTTTTACAGAAAAATCTACTGCTCAGCTGGATTGCATAGAAGTTTCAGAAAAGTTTGTTCATATTATAACAACAAGAAATCCAGGAAAACTGGAAAGTAAAACTTTTCTTTGATGCATCAAAAATATTTATATATACACTGTTTACAGGAAAGACACATTAAATTTAAATGAATCAAATGGTAAATAGCAAAATTTGGACATGTATATATATATGTGTATATATACACCATGAATACACAGACCAAAAGAAAGTTTGAGTCACAATATTAATTTTGAACACAGCAGAGTCCCAAAATGAGGATTATTAGTAATAGAGATTGACACTGCACAATTGATAAAAGGGTTGAGTCTCTAAATCTCGATTTATGTAACTGATAATTGAAATAGACAAATCCACGTTATAGTTGGAGACTTCTACTCATTTTAATTGTAAAATAATCAGGAAGCTAATAAGGGTGGATATGGACGATATGAATAGAATTTTCAACTTCCTTGACATAATTAGCATTTATAGAACAGTCACTGAAAAACGACATAATTTACAAAATAAAACGAAGCAGAAGTGATTAGGAGATGTGACAACTAGATGTGTACGCAGAGGCAGAGCATGCAGCAGGAGACATTCCGCTGTAATCAGAAGGAGGCGGATGGAGTGGGGGAGAGACAATAGATAAAGTCAGTGTGGTGCCCAAATTGTACCTTTTCAAAATATTAAATATTCCTTTTACTTGAAAGAGAAAACTTTATTGTTAACATGGTAATATATCTTTATAAAACCTTTTTTTGTTTGTTTGTTTCTTCCTCTCTGCAATATCTACCTTCATATCAAATTGGTAATAACTTAAACTGAGTCTACTGTCGAATATGTCTTTACATTTCTTTATTGATATATAATATATATTCACATACCATGTAATCACCCAGTCCACAACATCATCATATAACTGCATTTATCATGATATCAACTTTTTTTCTTTTTGTGAAAAATAACATATTTACAAAAAAGCAATAAATTTCTAAGCACATCGCAACAATTAGTTATAGAACAGATTTCAGAGTTTGGTATGGGTTACAATTGCACAATTTTAGGTTTTTACTTCTAGCTGCTCTAAGATACTGGAGACTAAAAGAAATATCAATATAATGATTCAGCAATCATACTTATTTGCTAAATCCTACCTTCTCTGTATAACCCCACCATCACCTTTGGTCTTTCTCCCTCTCTTTTAGGGGTATTTGGGCTATGTCCATTCTAACTTTTTCATGTTGGGAGGGCCGTGGTTGATAATATGGGATGGGGGATGGAACTAGTTGATGTTCTAGAGAGACTGGCCCCCCTGCATTCCAGGACTTATCTGGTCAGAGACCCAAGTGGAGGTTATAGGAAAGTTACCCTAGTGCATGGAACCTTTGCATTACAGGATTTTGAATGGAGGAGTTATAGGATCTGCTTATGTGGCTTTGTTTTTTTTAATATTTTTTTATTGTGAAATATATATACAAAAAAAAAAAAAGCAACACTTCTCAAACAAGCAGCTACAGAATAGATTTCATAGTTTGGTTACCATTCCGCAGTTTCAAGTTTTTCCTTCTAGCTGCCCCAAAATACTGGAGGCTAAAAGAAATATCAATGTAGTGATTCAGCAGTCATACTCATTTGTTAAATCCTATCTCCTTTGTTATAACTCCTCCTTCTCCTGCTCTATAAGCTTATCTAGCTTAAGAAACCTCTGGAGGTACTGTTTAAAGACCCCTCTGTAAGGAGAGAGAGATGGAAGCAGGAAGACCAGTTAGAAGGTTTGGTAATTTCGAAGTAATACCCCTGAAATTTCCATATATGCAGTTAGGCAAGTGGTCATCTCCATCTCATCCACACGGAAACTCTGACTGGGGTGACAGCAGTGGAGATGCTGTGTAGCGTTTGGATTTGCAATGTGCATAGACAAAAGGCAAAGACAAAAGGATTTCCTAAAGAATTAGATGTATGGTGTGAGAAAAAGAGAGGAGCAAGGATGCTTCTATACTTTTTGGCCGAAGCAACTGGAAGGATGGAAATATCATCAGCTGAGAAGGTCAATGCAAGATGTGGAGCAAGTTTGAGGGAAAACATTAGAAGTTCTGTCTTGAACATATTGAATTTGAGATTCTGCAAATGGAGAAGAATTTAGGTAGGCAGCTGAATATATGAGTCTGGAGTTTAAGACCCTGGCTTTCAAATTTAAATTTTGGAGTCAGTGGCATTTACACGCTGAATGAAATGCATGTAGAGAGGGCTGAGCCCTATGGAGGACACATGTTATGAGGTTGAGGAGGAAACGTAAAGGAGTTTGAAAGGAAGCAAAGAGTGAGATAGGAGAAAAATAAAGAGGGTATGGTGCCCTAGAAGCCAAGTGAAGAAATTTCATCCAAGAGAAAGGAGTATCCATGGTGTCAATTGCTGTTGAGAGATCAAGTAAGATGAGGATTGAGAACCAGCCATCGAATTTGGCCAGGAGGAGATAGTGCTGATATTCATAAGAGAACTTTTAATAGAGCAGTTAAGAACAAAAGCCCCACTCCAGGTGGATTTGAAAGAGGATGGAAATTATGGCAGAGTGGCAAGAGTAGACCTAATGGCCAATGACACAGAATGAGAAACCAGAAACACTCCTACAAATGTGGACACACTCACAACAGTTGATATACGTGACAAGTTGGCACTGCAGGACAGTGGGGAGAGGAAGACATTTTCAAAAGGGGACAATGGATATTCATTTGGGAAAAAACGATTTACATGGCCCCCTGTCTCAAGTCTTATACAACATTAATTCCAGGTGGTTTATAAATCTAAATTTGAAAGACAAAATAATTAGAACTTTTGGACTATCATATAGGAGAATATATTCATGTCCTTAGGGTAGGAAAAGACTTCTTAAGTTGGATACAAAAATAAAAAGCCTTTCTCTAAAGGGAAAAAAAATTAGTTGAATTACATCCAACTGAAGAGCTCCTGTTCTTCAAAGATACAATAAAGAAAGCAAAAAAGCAGCAACCCACAGAGTGGGAGAAGATTCTTGCCAAAAGGTATTTAACACACACATAATTGACAAAGGACTCATATCCCTATAAATCAAAGATGTCCTACAAATTGGTATGAAAGAAGAAGAAAACTCAATAGGAAAATGGGCGATAGAGTAAAAAGTCACTTCATATCACAGATTGAATTCTTCAGAGGCAGACCCTGAGATGGAGTGTGTGATACAAGATGTTTATTAGGTCTCCATATATTTGTGAATTTTCTGGCCCCTTTGCCTGTTATTGATTTCCAACTTCATTCCATTATGATCTGAGAAACTGTTTTGTATAATTTCAATCTTTTTAATTTATTGAGACTTGCTTTGTGACCCAGCATATGGTCTACCCTTGAGACTGACCCATGAGCACTTGAGAAAAATGCATATCCTGCTGTTGTGGGGTGTAATGTTCTACAAATGTCTGTTAAGTCAAGTTCATGGTATCGTTATTATTCAAAATCTCTGTTCTTCATTGATCCTCTGACTAGATGTTCTGTCCATTGATGAGAGCTGGGAACTGAAGTCTCCAACTATTATTTTAGACATGTCTCCTTCCCCCTTCAGTGTTTGCTTTATGTATTTTGGGGCAGTCCAGCTCGGTACATAAATATTTATGATTATTATATCTTCTTGATTAATTATTCCTTTTATTAATACATAGTGTGCTTCTTTGTCTCTATTGAGTGTTTTATATTTGGGGTCTAATTTGTCAGATATTTGTGTAGCTACCCCTGCTCTTTTCTGGTTGTTGTTTGCAGGCTATTTATTAGGAATCAAGATGTTTACAGTACCTCAAGGGGGAGGAAGCAGGGTTGTGAAGAGGAGTAGGTTGAACTATGCACTAGTCCTAGCAGAGCCTCAGCCGACATGGCAGGGCACTCAGGAGGGAGCACTGCCCATAGAGAGCCCTATGCAGGGCTGAAACGGTCTTGCCTTGCTCAGTCAAAGTACGGGCTTCCTCAGAAGGAGTGTGACCTTGGACAAGGTGTTTCTCTGCTGTTGAGGCAGATCCTGAAGGAGGTGAGATTGAGGCTGTCTGCTGACCACGCTCCCTACAGCTGGAAATAAGTTCTTCCTTGAAGAAGGAGCTGGGTGCCCTATCTCCATGTCTACCACACTCAAAAAACAAGAATAGGGCGGGCCATGGTGGCTCAGCAGGCAGAGCTCTCATCTGCCACGCCGGAGACCCGGGTTCAATTCCCAGTGCCTGGCCACGCCAAAACAAAAAGCCCAAGAATAACCTAATGGCCAATAAATACATGAAAAGGTGAATGATCTCATTATTTGTCAGGGAAACGCAAATTAAAACCATAATGAACTATCACTACACACTCATCAGAAAGGCTGAAGTTAAAGACTGACAATGCCATGCAGCGGTGGGAACATGTCACAATTGGAAATTTCAAATATTCCTGACAGGAGTGTAAACTTGCAGATCACTTCTTAAAACAACTTGACATTAGTTGCCAAAGTTGAAGTTATACGTGGTAGAGTTGGGATTGAATCTTGTCCCCCACAAAATACATATTCAGGTCTTATTCCACATTCCTGTGGGTGGGAATCCATTTGCAAATAAGACTTTTCAAGACGTTACTATCAGTTAAGATGTGGACTCATTTGTGAATATGATCTTGGAAGATGCTATTTAATGAGACCAAACTGAATGAGGGTGGGTCTTAATATGGATGACTGGAGGCCTTAAAAAGAGGAAATTTGGACAGTCAGTCAGAGGAAGCCATATATGGTGACCAAGGAGGCAGAGAACCTTGTGTTGGAGACAGAGATGCAAGTAAGGAAATCCCAAGAATTGTGACAAGCCAGCATCAGAACTACAAACTCCAGGGGAAGTACAGTCTGTCAAGACATTGATTTTGGGCTTCTAACCTTCAAAACCTGAAGCCAATAAATACCTTTTTTTTTTTAAAGCCAACCAGTGTGTGATATTTGTCATAGCAGCCCTGGAAAACTAAGACAGGCAGTAACTCAGCATTTACACTTCTAGGTATTAACCCAAAAGAAATGCGTGCACACATGTACCAATAGACATATACAAGAATGTTCACAGAAGTTCTATTCCTAATGGCCTTGCACAAGAAATAACCCAACTATTCAATAGTGGAATGAATAAATACATTTTTCTATGTTCACGCAAATGTGGTGGCCCGCCTCCAGGGTGTCCCTCAATGACCCCTGCCCCTGGTAGTCACATCCTTGTGCAGTCCCCTCCCACGCTGCATCAGGATTGATCTGTGGAATCCGTAAGCACATGTTGAGTCACTTCTGAGATTAGGGATATAAGAGCCATTGCAGCTTCCAGCTTGGGTGCACTCTCAGTCACACACTCTCTTTCTTGGCTTATTTGCTTTGGGGGAAACTATCCTGAGCAGCCCTTCGGAGAGGTCCACGTGGAGAGGAACTAAAGTCTCCCATCAACAGGGTGAGTTTGGAAATGAATCCTCCAGCCCGTACTACAGGCACCAGCCTCAAGGACAGAGTGACTGCCACTACCTGGGAGAACACTCAGCCATGCTGCTCTCACACTCCTGACTCTTAGAAACTGTGTGACTCAACAAATGTTAGTCCTAAGTTGCTAAGTTGTGGGGTAATTTGTACACAGCAATAGAGAACTAATACAATGGAATTCTACAAAGCAGTGAAAATGAATTAACTGTAGTTGCATTTGTCAACAAGGATGAATCTTACAAACACAATATTGAGTGAAAGAAGTCAGCCACAGAAAACAAACTGTATTATTCTTTCATCTAAAGCTACACACACAACCCAGGTGAAACTAAAGTAGAGTGCTTAGGGATTTATGCTTAGATGGTAACACTATAAAGTAAATCAAGGAAGTGATTACCGTAAAAGTCAGGATCCTGGTTTCTTTCGGGGGGAAAGAAGGTAAGAAATGGGAAGAAAGGGGAATAAGAAAAGCTTCTGAACTCTTGCCAATACACAATTTCTTGACCTCAGTGGTGGTGGCAAGGATATTTGTTTTGGATACTTCATTAAGCTGTATGTTTCTGTTTTTACACTTTTCCTCTATGTGCATTATATTTCATAATAAAAAAGTTAACCAAAAAGAATGGGCAGAGAGAACTTGGAAATAGAAAGCACAGACAAATTTTGCTGCAAAGAAACAGGGTAGTAGCTAGAGGAGAGGTGGGATGGAGATTTCTTTTAGGTTAGGAGAAATACCGGTATATTTTATGCAGAAGGGAATCATCACTGGAGGGGAAACACTGAGGAGAGAATGGAGGTGGGCAGCTGGAGCAGTGCTCTGGAGTAGGAGAGGAGACCAGGTCTGGGCTGAGCTGGATGCCAGGCCCAGGTACTCAAAGGGGCTTTGGCAGCCTCTGCCCTCAGCTTGCACAGGATGGGGCATGAGGAGCTTTACTAAGGCACCCTTGCCCTTGGTTGTCCCTCAGGACACCAGCTTCTCCTCTCTTGATTTAGAGAACCTTCCCACAGCATTGTGGGAGCCGGAAAGGGGACGAAATTGTTGCCCCAATAATGTAAACCATAACTTAAGACCTTGACCTTTTTATCTTGAGTTAGCAGCAAGAGCTTTTGAATAGTATTATTGCTGAGTAGGGAAGATGTCTACCTGCCTCGTTTTGCTTTTCTTACAGTTAAGGAGGCTTGTATTTGGAAAGGTGAGATTGCCCTACTCTAGCGGTCAACCTGGTGGAGCTAGCAAAGCATCTTCTGCCTGCAGAAGAGAGCTGGGAAAGATGCCGTCAGGAGCAGGGGGGCTACTCCCTAGGGGCATTCAGCCAGGGGCGCAGTTCTGCCGCCAGACCTGGGTGGCCAGATAGGTGCTTTAGGCGGATCACAGCTGTGAATAGCTTATCCGTGAAGACACTGCAAAGTGAGGCCGTCAGTGGGAACGCTCGCTTGCTTCTTCCCTACCCCAGGGAGCCCCAGGTCCCCCCCGGATCCTGTCACTCCCAAGTCCAGGCTCCTGGGGTCCCACCCTCCACCTAAGGGGGAACGCCGGAAACGAGTGAGCGGCATCACCATCAGAAACCACGAGGGGGCGCCAGACGGCCAAGGAGGGCCGGGCCCAGGCCGGCCAGGAAAGCGACGATCCTCCCCGTCTGGAGTCCCGCGGCCGCTGTTGCTGTCCCCCTTCCCCTCCCGGCTTCCTAAGAGCCAGGTTCCAGGCCCCGGCCATTCCAGAGGTCAGGGTGGCCTTGGGTGCCCGCTGTTTTACTGACTTAGAGTCCTGTGACTCTCCCCCTTGCCCTCCTCGAGGGCGGTGCTGCTTGTCCTTGGAAGCCAGGACGCAAAGGGGACTCACCCAAGTCCTTAGAGCCGGGCGCGCTGCCTCCCGGCTGCCTCCGGACACTCCGCCCGGCTGGAGGAGGGGACAGCTGCCTTCACTGCAGTGATTTTCCTCCCCGAGTGATCAGCTTTCAGAACTTCCCTCGAGAGCAGAGACTGAAACACAAACTATTACAAAACAGAAACAACCGTGAACAAAATCGCCTTTGGTATACATATCGCATATCTGCCTCTGTGTGTGTGTGTGTGTGTGTGTGTATGGATATAGATAGATATACACATGTGCAGGCGACGCATATATAAAAAACAAAACAAAAAAAACCACACAACCTATTACCAAACTAAATTTAATCCTTTTGGGGGCACTTCACCACACACATCCCATCTGAACCACGTCTGGGGAAATGATTTGGGGCCAGGAAGAGGGTTGTCAAATTTAGCAAAACAAAATAAAACAAACTAGAGCAGCAACAACAAAATGGGATGCCCAGTCAAATATGAATTTTTAGTTACTAACAAATTATTTCTTTTAGCATAAGTATATCCCAAATATCGCTTGGGACATACTTATGCTAAAAACTGATTTGTGATTATCTGAAATTCAGATTTATCTGGGTGTCCTGCAACACTAGCTTGGAATGAATTGATGTGTGAGGGAGGAGGGGAGGGGGTGGGGGAAATAAAAGAATGTATGAAGCCCTCACTATGAAAGATAATTTCTGTTCAGTCTTTTGAATGCATACGCACACATACAGAAATACATATCTTTCCATTTTTAAAAGCCTAGCTAGTACTTAAATTTTTTTCTTTCTCTGTTTTCATTTCAATTAAACTCAAGTACGACCTTGTCTATGATTTTTTTTTAGGGGGTGGTGCATGGTCTGGGAATTGAATCCGGGTCTCCCACATAGGAGATGATCATTCTACCACTGAACCACCCATGCCGTCCTTTCTATGATTTTTTAATTGGAGAAGTTGTAGGTTTACAGAAAAATAAAGCAGAAAATACAGAGTGCCCGTATACCATCACTCCTCACACTCACAGTTTTTCTTATTAACAGTTCGTATTAGCATGGTAAATTTGTTAAAACTGATAAAAACAATATTATTTTAACTATATCATTAACTGTAGATCATAGTTTATATTAGAGTCCACTGTGTTAGTCTTATGGTTATTTAAAATTATATTCTAGTAACATATATGCAACCTAAAATTTCCCCGTTTAACCTCAGTCACATATTAATTACATCCGCCATAAATGTTGTGCTACTATGACCAAAATGATGGTCGTAGGATTTTGGAAAACCAAAATTTTTCCATCATCTTTAAGAGAAACTCTGTACTGATTTAGCATTAATTCCCCAATCCCTATCTCCACCCTGGCCCCTGGAAGAATAATAAAGTTTTTTATTCCAGTGTCTGAGTCTATGAATTTTATTATTCTGATTATTTCATGTCAGTGAGATCATGCAAGAACTGAACTTCTGTGTCTGCCTTGATGATATATTCAAGGTTGACCCAGGTTGCCATGTGTGTCAGAACTTCATTCCTTGTTACAGCTGAATAATATTCCATGGCATGTGTACACCACATTCTGCTTATTCATTCATCTACTGATATACACTTGAATCGATTTCACCTTTTGGCAATTGTGAATCTTGCCACTATGAACACTGATAGGCAAATATCTATTCAAGGCTCTGCCTTCAATTCTTTGGGATATTTACCTAAAAGTAGGATTGCCAGGTCAGATCGTAATTCTGAACTTAACTTTTTGATAAACCACCAAACTGTTTTCCACAGCAGCTGCACCATTTTATATTCCCACTGCCAATGGATGAACGTGCCCATTTTTCTACATCCTCTCCAACATTCGTTATTTTACATTTTTTTAGTAGTAGCCATTATAGTGAGTGGGAAATGGTATTTCATTGTGGTTTTGATGTGCATTTATCTAATAGCTAAATAGAGTAGCTTTTCATGTGCTTATAGGATATCTGTATATTTTCTTTGAAGAAATTCTATTCAAGTCCTTTCCCACTTTTTAACTGGGTTGCTTACCCATTTGTTGCTGAGTTGTAGGATTTCTTTATATATTCTAGAAATTAAGCCATTATTGGATATGTGGTTTCCAAATACTTACTCCCATTCTGTAGTTGTCGTTTTACTTTCATGATGAAGTCCTTTGATGTGCAAAAGATTTTAATTTTGATGAAGGCATATTAATCTATTTTTTCTCTTGTTGCTCATGCTTTTGGTGTCTAAGGAACTACTGCCTAATACAAGGACCTTCCTTATGTTTTCTTCCAGGAGTTTTACAATTTGGGTTCTTATATTTAGGTCTTTGATCCATTTTGAATTAATTTACGTGTATGATATGAGGTGAGGATCCACCTTCATTCTTTTGCAGATGGATATCCAGTTTTCCTAGCAACATTTGTTGGAGAGGCTATTCTTTCTCCACTAAGTGGACTTGGCACCTTCATTAAAAATCAATTGACCATAGATGTGATTCTGAACCCTCAGTTCTATTCCATTGGTCTATCTGTATGTCTTTCCTTATGCCAGTTACCATGCTGTTTTGATTATTGTGGCATTGTAATAGCTTTTAAGATCAGAAAGTTTGATCCTATATATAGGATCATGTCATCTGCAAACAGGGAAAATTTTACCTCTTTCTTTCCAATTTGGACACGTTTTCTTTTTTTTGCTTAATTGATCTGGCTAAAACTTCTAGTACAATGTTAGTAATAGTGTTGACAGTGGGTATCCTTATCTCGTTCCTGGTCTTAGAGGGAAGGCTTTCAGTCTTTCACCATTGAGTATGACATTAGCTATATGTTTTTCACATATGCCCTTTACCAAAGTTGAGAAAAGTTTCCTTCTATTCCTGGATTTCTGAGTGTTTTTATCAGGAAGGTTGCTGGATTTCATCAAATGCCTTTTCTGCACCAATTGAGTTGATCATTTGGGATTTTTCTTGGTTCTATTTTTTTCAGGGTGGGGGTGGGGTGCTTGGGCTGGAAATTGAGCCCAGTTCTCTTGCACGGCAGCCAAGCATTCTACCATCAAACCACTTGTGCACCCTTCTTTCTTCTATTTAAGTGGTCTATTGAATTAATTGATTTCCTTATTTTGAACCACTCTTGCATACCTGGGATAAATTCCACTTGGTCATGGTATAAAATTCTTTTAATGTGATATTGGATTTTACTGAGGATTTTCACATCTATATCATAAGGGATATTGGCTTGTAATAATCTTTTCCTGTGTTATCTTTGTCTAGCTTTGGTATTAGAATGATATTGGCTTCAAAGAATGAGTTAGGAAATTTTCACTACTCTTCAAATTTTTTGGAAGAGTTTGAGCAGGTTTGGTATTAATATTTCTGGGAACATTTGGTAAAATTCACTTAAAAAGCCGTCCAGGTTTTTTTTTTTTTTTGGTTGGGAGGATTTTACTACTCTTTACTGGTTATTGGTCTGTTGAAATCTCCTATATCTTCTTAAGTCAGGATAGATAGTTGGCGTGTTTCTAGAAATTTGTCCATTTCATCTAGGTTATCTAATTTGTTAATGTACAGTTGTTTATAGTATCTTCCTATAATCCTTTTTATTTCTATGGGGTTATTAATATCTCCCCTTTCATTCCTGATTTCAATTATTTGTGTTCTCTTTTTTCTTTGGCAGTCTGACTAAAGGTTTGCTGATTTCACTGATCTTTTCAAATAACCAATTTTTGTTTTGTTGATTCCCTCTCTATATTTTATTTCTCTATTTCATTTATCTCTGTTCTAATCTTTGTTATTTCCTTCCTCCTGCTCACTTTGGATTTAGTTTGCTCTTCTTTTTTCTAGGTCCTCCAGTTGCTTATGTCTCTGATTTGAGATATTTCTTCTTTTTGTGTAAGCATTTAGAGCTATAAATTTACTACAGCACTGTCTTTGCTGCATTCCATAAGTTTTGGTATATTTTGATTTGTTTTCATTCATTTCAGGATATTACCTAATGTCCCTTGTGATTTCTTCTTTGACACCATTGGTTGTTTAAGAGTGTATTATTTAATTTCCACATATATGTGACTTTTCCAGTTCTCCCTTTGTTATTGATTTCTAACTTCATTCCATTATGGTTGGCAAACATTCATTGTATGACTTCAATATTTTGAGTTTATTGAGACTTGTTTTATGACCTAACATATGGCCTATCCTGTAGAATAACCCATGTGCGCCAGAGAAGAATGTGTATTCTGCTGCTGTTCGGTGAGGTGTTTTATACATGCCTGTTAGGTCTAGTTGGTCTCCTGTTTCCTCACTGATCTTCTGTCTAGATGCTCTGCTCTATCCACCATTGAAAGTGGTGTACTGAAGTCTCCTATTAATGTAGAACTACTTCTCCTGTGGTAGTTAAATTCAGTTGTCAATTTGGCCAGGTGAAGGTGCCTAGATCTATTGCTGTGGACATGAGCCAATAGTAAGTGAACCTCATCTGTTGCTGATTACATCTGCAGTCGGCTAGGAGGCATGCCTGCTGCAGTGAATGATGTTTGACTTAATTGGCTGGTGCTTAAATGAGAGAGCGCAATGTAGCACAGCCTAGCAGCTCGGCATACCTCAGCTCAGTACTCGCAGCTCAGCCCAGGCCTTTGGAGATGCAGAAAGAAATCACCCTGGGGAAAGTTGTTGGAACCCAGGGTCCTGGAGAGAAGGTCAGCAGAGATCACCCTGTGCCTTCCCACATAAGAAAGAACCTCAGTTGAAAGTTAGTTGTCTTTCCTCTGAGGAACTAACGAAATAAATCCCCTTTTATTAAAAGCCAATCCATCTCTGGTGTGTTGTATTCCAGCAGCTAGCAAACTAGAACATCTGCCTTCAAATCCATCAATATTTGCTTCATATATTTTGGGGCTCTACATATATATTTATAATTGTTCTGTCTTCTTAGTGAACCAATTTCCTTTTTCTGTATGTAGTGACCTTCTTTGTCCCTTGTAATAGTTTTGACTTTAAGTCTACTTTATCTGATATTGGTATGGCTATCCCATCTCTCTTTTGGTTACTATTTTCATGGTATATATTTTTTCCATCCTTTCACTTTCAACTTTCTTGGGTATTTGAATTTAAGATGAGTCTCTTGTAAACAGTGCACATGTGGGTCATGCCTTTTTATTCATTCTGCCTATTCTCTGCCTTTTGACTGAAAAGTTTAGTCCATTTACATTTAAAATAACTACTGATAATGCAATACTTCCTTGTGAAATTTTGTTATTTGGTCTCTGTGAGTCTTATACCTTTTCCCACCTCAATTTTTCCATTAATACTTACTTTCATATATTTTTTTATATAGCTACCATTATGAGTTCCTACTCATTTCCTTCTGTTTATATTTTTCATATTTTTCCTTTTGGTTACCATAGAACTTAAATGTGACATCTTATATATATAACAATCATGTTAGATTTGATAGCAACTTAATTTCAATAGCATACCCATACACTGTTTCTATACCCTTTCATTCCTTTACCTTTTGTTATACTTGTTACAAATTATATCTTTATACACTGTATTTCCAAATCATAGATTTAACATTATTTATATGCATTTGCATTTTAGAAGCTGTAACAAGTAAACAGTGGAGTTACCTTCCAAAAAATACAATACAATAATACTGGTATTTATAATTACCCATATGGTTACCTTTACCAAAGGTCTTTATTTCTTTATGCCACTTCAATCCCCTGTCATGTCCCCTTTCCTTTTAGTCTGAGGAACTCCCATTAGCATAGCTTATTGGACAGGTCTAGGGATGACCAACTCCCTCAGCTTTTTAAATCTGGAAATTCTTAATCTCTTGCTCAGTTTAAGACAGTCTTGTCAGACATAAAATTGTTGGTGAGCAATTGTTTTCTTTCAGCACTTTAAATATTTTATCCTACTGCTTTCTTGCCTCTATGGTTTCTGATGAAAAAATCAGCATTTAATCTTTTTTGACTCCTTTGAACAAAATGCATGCTTTTCTCTTGCAGCTTTCAGAACTCTCCCCTTGTCCTTGGTATTTGTTTTATTTTTAACATTTTTTATTGTGAAATATAGCATATATACAAAAAAAAAACCCATAAGATTCAAAGTACATTTTAACAAGTAGTTAGAGAACAGATTTCAAAGTTTGGTGGGTTACAGTTCCATAGTTTCAAGTTTTTCCTTCTAGCTGCTCCAAAATATTGGAAGCTAAAAGAAATATCATTATAGTGATTCAGCAGCATACTCATTTGTTAAATCCCATCTTCTCTGTTTTATCTCTCCCTTCTCCTTTGATCCTTTGGGCTATGCTCATTCTAACTTATTCATGTTTATATTTTAATGACAATAAAAAATCAAACAGGGTAATAATGAATTGTTTGAGTTAATAAAGTGCTACTCTGTAAATCAAATTCTGGGATGAAGTTCGTCCACTTATTGTTTTATCTATTTACTACAAAATAAAATAATATGACTGTGTGAGTCTCTATTCTCCAAATCTAATTCCTTGATGTAATTCTCTTAATTTTTTATTCTTCTATATTACAAAGATTTAAATCTTTTTTGTTTTTTAACTGTTTTTATTGATATATATTATATATTCACATACAATGTAATCATCCAGTGTGCAATCAATAGCTCACAATATCATCATACAGCTGTGCATTTATCATCACAATTGACTTTTTTTCTTTTTCGTGAAAAATAATATATATACAAAAAAGCAATAAATTTCAAAGCACATTGCACATTAGTTGTAGAACAGATTTCAGAGTTTGGTATGGGTTGCAATGCCACAATTTTAAGTTTTTACTTTCAGCTGCTCTAAGATATTGGAGACTAAAAGAAGTATTAGTATAACAATTCAGCAAGAGATTAAGAATTTCCAGATTTAAAAAGCTCTAGCTTCTGTGTATCTCAAGGTCCCCTATATTCTACATTATTTAACCTCCAAGTTTACATTTACCAGGATTATAATAGTGAAATTATACAGTATCTATCCTTTTGTGTCTGACTTTTTCACTCGGCATTATTTTCTTAAGCTTCATTCACATTGTCATGTGCTTCTGGACCTCATTTTGTCTTACTGCTGCATAATATTCCATAGTATGTATATATCACATTTTGTTTATCCACTCATCTATTAATGGGCACTTGGGTTGTGAATCTTTTGGCAATTGTGAATAAGGTTGCTATGAACATCAGCATGCAAATGTCTGCTCATGTCATTGCTTTCAGCTCTTCTGGGTATATTTCAAGTAGTGGTATTGCCAGATCATAGGGCAATTTGATATTTAGTTTTCTGTGGAACTGCCGAGTTGTCCTCCACAGAGGCTGTACCATTATATATTCCCACCAGCAGTGAATAACTGTTCCAATTTCTCCTCTCCAAAAGTTGTAGTTTCCTGTTTGTTTAATAGCAGTCATTTTCATAGGTGTGAGGTGATACCACATTGTAGTCTTGATTTGCATTTCCTTATAGTTAATGATGATAAGCATCTCTTCGTGTGCTTTTTAGCCATTTGTATTTGCTCTTCAGAAAAATGTCTACTCATCTGTGCTGGCTTGAAATGATGTATGTACCCTAGAAAAGCCATGTTTTAATCTTAATCCCATTTTGTAAAGGCAGCCATTTCTTCTAATCCCTATTCGATACCATATGTTTGAAACTATAATCAGATCATCTCCCTGGAGATATGATTTAATTAAGAGTGGTTGTTAAACTGGGTTAGGTGATGACATGTCTCCACTCATTTGGGTGGGTCTTGATTAGTTTCTGAAGTCCTATAAAAGAGGAAACATTTTGGAGAATGAGGGAGATTCAGAGAGAGCAGAGAAGAACTACATAGCCACGAGATGCAGAGAGTCCATCAGTCAGTGCTTTGGAGATGAAGAAGGAAAACGCCTCCCAGGGAGCTTCGTGAAAGGAAGCCAGGAGAGAAAGCTAGCAGATGACACCATGTTCGCATATGCCTTTCCAGATGAGAGAGAAAAACCCTGACCCTTTGTTTGCCATGTGCCTTCTCACTTGAGAGAGAGACCCTGAACTTCATTGGCCTTCTTGAACCAAGGTATTTTTCCATGGATACCTTAGATTGGACATTTCTTATAAATAGCTTTCTTGGCCTTAGAACTGTAAACTAGCAATGTATTAAATTCCCCTTTCTAAAAGCCATTCTGTTTCTGGTATATTGCATTCTGGAAGCTAGCAAACTAGAATATCATCATTTGCCCACTTTATGATTGGGTTGTTTGTTCTTTCATTGTTGAGTTGTATGATTTCTTTTTGTGTACAGAACATGAAACCCTTATCCAATATCTGGTTTCCAAATATTGTCTCCCATTGGTTGGCTGCCTCTTCACCTTTCTGACAAAGTTCTTTGAGGGAGAGAAGCATTTGATTTTGAGGAGTTCCCACTTATCTATATTTCTTTCTTTGCTTGTGCTCTGAGTGTGAAGTTTAAGAAACTACCTCCTATTTTGGGGCCTGGAAAATGTTTCCCTGTATTATCTTCTAGGAGTTTTATGGTACTGGCTCTTATATTTAGGTCATTGATCCACTTTGAGTTTATTTTTGTACAGGGTGTAAGCTAGGCATCCTCTTTCATTCTTTTGACTATTGATATCCAGTTGCCCATTTTTTTGAAGAGAGTATTCTGTTCCAGTTCAGTGGATTTGGGGACCTTGTCAAAGACCAGTTGATCATAGATTTGGTGGTCTATTTCTGCACTCTCAATTCAGCTCCATTGCCCAATACTTCTATCTTTGTGCCAGTACCATGCTGTTTTGACCTCTGTAGCTTTATAATAAGCTTTAAAATGAAGAAGTGTTAGTCCTCCCACTTTGCTCTTCTTAAGGATATTTTTAGATATTCAAGGTCTCTTTCCATTACAGATAAATTTGATAATTAACTTTTCCAAGTCTTCAAAATAGGTTGTTGGAATTTTGATTGGCATTGCACTGAATCTGTAGATCAATTTGGGTAGAACTAACATCTTAACTACATTTAACCTTCCTATCCATGAACGTGGAATGTCTTTCCACCTATTTAGATCTTCTTCGATTTCTTCTAGCAATGTCTTGTAGTTTTCTGTGTACAGATCCTTTACTTAACTGGTTAAGTTTATTTCTAGATTCATGATTCTTTTAGTTTGCATTTTGAATGGAATTTTTTCCTTAGTTAGGTCATTACATATGTATAGAAACATTATTGATTTTTTTACATTAGTTTTGTATCCTGCCACTTTGCTGAATTTGTTTAATAGTTCAAGTAGCTTTGTTGTAGATTTCTTAGGATTTTCCAAGTAGAGGACCATGTTATCAGCAAATAATGAAAATTTTACTTCTTCCTTTCTTATTTGGATGCCTTTCACTTCTTTTCCTGCCTGACTGCTCTAGTTAGAACTTCTAGTACAATATTGAATAATAGTGGTGATAATAAGCATCCTTGTCTTGTTCCCAATCTTAGGAGGAATGCTTTCAATTTCTCACCATTAAGTATGATGCTCACTATGGGTTTTTTGTATATGCCCTTTATGTTATTGAGGAAGCTTCCTTTCATCCATACCTTTTAAAGTGTTTTATCAGAAAAGGATGCTGAATTCTGTTGAATGCTTTTTCAGCACCAAGCAATCTGATCATTTGTTTTTTCCATTTCAATTTGTTAATGTGTAATATTACATTGATTGATCTTCTTGTGTTAAAACACCCTTGCATTCCTGATATAAACCCCACTCAGTCATGGTATATAATTCTTTTAATGTGTCATTGGATTCAATTTGCTAGTATTTTGTTGAGAATTTTTGCATCTATGTCCATTAGTCTACAGTCCATTGGTCTGTGGTTTTCCGTTCTTGTAGCACCTTATCCAAGTTTGGTATTAGAGTGATATTATCTTCATAAACTGAGTTAAGCAGCGCTCCTTTTTCCTTAAATTTTTCGAAAGCATTTGAGCAGCATGGGTGTTAGTTCTTTTTGGGATTTTGATAAAATTCCCCTGTGAAGTCATCTGGCCCTGGACTCTTCTTTGTAGGAAGATTTTTTTAATTTATATATTTATTAATTAAAAAAATAAGAACAAACAAAGCATTAACATATCATTCCGTTCTACATATAAAATCAGCAATTCTCAATATCATCACATAGTTGCATATTCATCATTTCTTAGAACATTTGCATCAGTTCAGAAAAAGAAATAAAAAGACAACAGAAAAAGAAATAAAACAATAACAGAGAAAAAAAAGATTATACATACCATACCCCTTACCCCTTGCTTTCATTTATCACTAGCATTTCAAACTAAATTTATTTTAACATTTGTTCCTCCTATTATTTATTTTTATTCCATATGTTCTACTCGTCTGTTGACAGGGTAGATAAAAGGAGCATCAGACACAAGGTTTTCACAATCACACGGTCACATTGTGAAAGCTATATCATTATTCAATCATCATCAAGAAACATGGCTACGGGAACACAGCTCTACATTTTCAGGCAGTTCCCTTCAGCCTCTCCATTACATCTTGGTTAACAAGGTGATGTCTACTTAATGCGTAAGAATAATCTCCAAGATAACCTCTTGACTCTGTTTGGAATCTCTCAGCCATAGACACTTTATCTCATTTCGCTCTTCCCCCTTTTGGTCGAGAAGGTTTTCTCAATCCCTTGATGCTGGGTCTCAGCTCACTCTAGAGTTTTTCTCAATCCCTTGATGCTGAATCTCAGCTTATTCTGGGATTTCTATCCCATGTTGCCAGGAAGATCCACACCCCTGGGAGTCATGTCCCACGTAGACTCAGGTGGTGAGTTTGCTTGCTGTGGTGGCTAGAGAGAGAGGCCACATCTGAGTAACAAAAGAGGTTCTCCTGGGGATGACTCCTAGGCCTAATTTTAAGTAGGCTCGACCTATCCTTTGTGGGATTAAGTTTCATATGAACAAACCCCAAGACTGGGGGCTCAGCCTATAGCTTCGGTTGCCCACACTGCTTGTGAGAATATCAAGGATTCAACTTGGGGAAGTTGAGTTTTCCCCCGGTCTCACCATTCCCCGAAGGGGACTTTGCAAATACTTTTCCACTCACTGATCAAATCACTCTGGGATTCATCAGGGTATCACCTGGACAAACCAACAAAATCTCATGTCCTATACAAAGTTCCATGTACTTAAGGTGTTCAACCAACTATCTACATAAGTTATATTAGGAGACACACTAGTCAAAGTATAAATTTGTACCAAATAAACATTTTTTGCTTTAGTTTCACACATTTGTTGAAATTTTTAAATATTAATTACCATCTATTTTCAGCACACTGCAGTAATGACATTCTTTTGTTCTTCCTCATGCAAAAACATTTTTAAAATTTGTACATTTAGTCACTATCATTATACACTCTAGGCATTCCTAGATTATACCATCTCAATCTTTATCGTCTATCTTTCTTTGTGATTTCATTTATGCCCCAGCCCTCCTCCCTCTATCATTCTCATATGCAGCTTCATTCAGTGTTTTAGCATAATTGTATTACAGTTAGATAATATTGTGCTGTCCATTTCTGAGTTTTTATATTCAGTCCTGTTGCATAATCTGTATCCCTTCAGCTCCAATTACCCAATATCTTACCCTATTTCTACCTCCTGATGGTCTCTGTTACCAGTGAAATATTCCCAGTTTATTCACTAATGTCAGTTCATATCAGTAAGACCATACAGTATTTGTCCTTTTGTTTCTGGCTAATCACTCAGCATAATGTCCTTAAGGTCCATTCATGTTGTTACATACTTCATAACTTTATTCTGTCTTACAGCTGCATAATATTCCATCTTATGCAAATGCCACAGTTTGTTTAGCCAACCATCTGTTGATGGGCATTTTGGCTGCTCCATCTCTTGGTAATTGTAAATAATGCTGCTATAAACATTGGTGTGTAAATGTCCATTTGTGTCCTTTCCTTCATGTCCTTTGAGTAGAGACAGCATATGGATGGGTCCTGTTTTTCAATCCATTCTGCCAGACTATGTCATTTGATTGGAGAGTTTAATCCATTAACATTCAGTGTTATTACTGCATGGGTAGTACTTTCTTCTACTATTTTGCCTTCTGGATTTTATATGTCATATCTAATTTTCCTTCTTTTTTCCTTTACTCATAGTCTTCCTTTCTACACTCTTCTCCACACCTCTCTCTTCTGTCTTTTCGTATCTGTCTCTAGTGCTCCCTTTAGTATTTCTTGCAGAGCTGGTCTCTTGGTCACAAATTCTCTCGGTCATTTTTTGTCTGAAAATGTTTTAATTTCTCCCTCATTTTTGAAGGACAATTTTGCTGGATATAGAATTCTTGGTTGGCAGTTTTTCTCTTTTAATAGTTTAAATATATCATCTCACTGTCTTCTTGCCTCCATGGTTTCTGCTGAGAGATCTGCACATAGTCTTATGGGGCTTCCCTTGTAAGTGATGAGTTGCTTTTCTCTTGCTGCTTTCAAGATTCTCTCTTTCTCCTTGACCTCTAACATCCTGATTAGTAAATGTCTTGGAGTACGTCTATTTGGATCTATTCTCTTTGGGGTACGCTGCACTTCTTGGATCTGTAATTTTAAGTCTTTCATAAGAGTTGGGAATTTTTCAGTGATTTCCTCCATTAGTTTTTCTCCTCCTTTTCCCTTCTCTTCTCCTTCTGGGACACCCACAACACGTATATTCGTGCACTTCATATTGTCCTTCAATTCCCTGAGTCCCTGCTCATATTTTTCCATTTTTTTCCCTATATTTTCTTTTTCTTGCTGGATTTCAGATGTTCCATCCTCCAGTTCACTAATCCTATGTTCTGTCTCTCGAAATCTACCATTGTAGGTTTCCATTGTTTTTTCATCTCTTCTACCTTGCCTTTCATTCCCATAAATTCTGTGATTTGTTTTTTCAGACTTTCAATTTCTTCTTTTTATTCATTCCTTGCCTTCTTTATATCCTCCCTCAATTCAATGATTTGGTTTTTGATGAGGTTTTCCATGTCTGTTCATATATTCTGAATTAATTGTTTCAGTTCCTGTATGTCATTTGAATTGCTGGTTTGTTCCTTTGACTGGGCCATATCTTCAGTTTTCTGTAGGAAGATTTGATGAATTATTAAATCTCTTTACTTGTGATTGGTCTGTTGAGATCTTCTATTTCTTCCTGAGTCAGTGTATGTTGTTCGTGGGTTTTTAGGAATTTATCCATTTCATCTAAGTTATCTAGTTTGTGGTATATAGTTTTTCATAGTATTCTCTTATGATTTTCAGGGTCCATAGTAATGACCCATGTCTCTTTTCTGATTTTTAAAATTTTTATCCTCTTTCTTTTTTTCTTTGTCAGCCTAACTAGGGGGTCCATTGATTTTATTGATTTTCTCAAAGAACCAACTTTTGGTTTTATTGATTCTTTCTGTTGTTTTTTTTATTCTCCAATTTATTTCTGCTTTAATCATTGTTGTTTCTCTTCTTCTATTTGCTTTGGGGTTAGTTTGCTCTTCTTTCTGTAGTTTCTCCCGGTGAGTAGCTAAGTCCTTGATTTTTTGCTCATTCTTCTTTTTTAATGTAGGCATTTAGGACAATAATGTTCCCTCTCAGCATTGCCTTTGCCACATCCCATAAGTTCTGATATTTTGTGTTTTCATTTTCATTTTTCTCCAGGTATTTACCAATTTCTCTAGCAATGTCTTCTTTAAGTTACTGTTTGTTTAAGAGTGTTTCATTTAATCTCCATATATTTGTGAAAGTTCTTGTTCTTTGGTGGTTATTGATTTCCAGCTTATTTCCATTGTGTCAGAGAAAGTGCTTTGAATTATTTCAATCTTCTTAAGTTTATAAAGACCTATTTTGCACCCCAGCATGTGATCTATCCTGAAGAATGTTCCATGATCACTAGAAAAGAATGTATATCCTGGTGTTTTGGGGAGTAATGATCTATACATGTCTGTTGGGTACAATTCATTTATCACATTGTTTAAATTTTCTATTTCCTTTTAGATCCTCTGTCTGATTGTTCTATCTATAGAGGAGAGTGGTGTATTGAAGTCTCCCACTATTATTGTTGAAACGTCTATTGCTCCCTTGCTAATGTTTGCCTCATGTACTTTGGAGCTCCTTGATTAGGATTATAAATATTTATAATTGTTATTTCTTCTTGGTGAATTGTTCTTTTTATTAATGTGTAGTGTCCTTATGACAACTTTATATTTAAAGTTTATTTTGTCTGATATTAGTTAAGCTACCTCTGCTTTCTTTTGGTTACAGCTTGCATGGAACATCTTTTTCTATCCTTTCACTTTCAATCTATTTGCATCCTTGGATCTAAGATGAGTCTCCTGTAGGCAGCATATAGATGGATCATATTTTTTAATCCATTCAGCCAATCTCTTAATTGGTGAGTTCAATCTGTTAACATTCAAAGTTATTACTGTAAAGGCAGTTATTGAATCTACCATCTTATTCTTTAGTTTTTATTTGTCAGATCTATATATTCTTTCCCCTTCTCTCTCTTTTTTTTCCTTTAAGTTACCTTTACTAATACTCTTCAATTCTCCTGTCTTGTTTTCAGCTGACAGAACTCCTTTCAGTATTTCTTGTAGGGCAGGTCTCATGTCAACAAATTCTCAGCTTTTGTGAAAATTTTAATCTCTCCCTCACCTTTTTTTTGGGGGGTGGGTGCAGGGGAGGGGTGTATGATCCAGGAATTGAACCCAGGTTACCTGCATGAAAGGTGAGCATTCTATCACTGAACAACCCATGCACCCCTATCTCTCCTTCACTTGTTAGGAAAAGTTATCAAGACAAAGAATTCCTGACTGTATGTCTTTCTCTTTCAGTACCTTAAATATGTCATACTACTGCCTTCTTGCTTCCATGGTGCCTGATGACTAGCATATACTAGTATTATGTAGTTTCCCTTGTATGTGTTGAATTACTTTTCTTTTGTTGCTTTCAGGACTTTCTGCTTCTCTTCAACATTTGACAGTCTTGCAGTAGGATCATGTGTATTATTCTATTTGGGGTTCATTGGGCTTTTTTGATTTGCATATTTATGCCTTTTATAAAGGTTGGGAAGTTTCTCCCCATCATCTCTTCAACTAATCTTCCTAGCCCTTTACTCTTCTTTTCTCCTTTTGGGACACCTGTTTTTTCTTATATTTGTGTGCTTCGTGTTGTATTTCCCTGAGATCCAAGTCCAAGTTTTCCAGTTTTTTCCACTTGTTCTTTTGTGTACTTGAATTTCATTGTCCTTTCCTCTAGATCACTTAGTCTCTAGCATATTTTTAATTTGGTCTACAGTATCTTTCATTCTGTGAGTCTGCTATTTTTCTGTTCTTTCAAGTTCTTCTCTATGCTCTTCTATTGTGTTCTTGATATCCTTAATGTCATTAGCCAATCCATTGAAATTATTTAGGAGATCTGTATCAACATCTTTGATTATTGTTCTAAATTCTGTGTCTCCTCCAAGTTTTAATTTGGTCATTTGGTTGGGCCATATCTGCCTGCATCTTCATATGATTTTCTGTTGCCCTTGAGGCATTTGATTATCTTGATAAGATTATTTTGAAAGTTTATTTCCCTCACTTGTCTAACGTTTTGTATTTGCTTGGGTTGGCATTGAAGGTGTCTTTTTGCACTTGGTTTGTCAGTAATTCCCCGCCAAACCAAGGCCCAGACCTCATGCAGAGGCTGCATTCTACTTGAGGACCTGTTAAAATCTAGGTAGATAGGCAGTTCCAGATTGCACTTGCTGTGTCTTCCCAGCAATGGCACTCTTAGGCCACCTCTTCCTTTCAGGCTTACCTCTTCCCAACTGTGGCAGCTGGCTAAGCTGGGTGGAGACCTGGTGCAATTCTAGCCAGGCCCACTGGTCTCATTGTGTGTTGAAAGCCACCAAACTCAGGGTTTGGGCATGGGCAATGTGCACCTTGGCAGAGACTCCACATGTGGGCCCAATGGCTTTGGTGGTCACCGGCACAGCACAGGTTGGTTGTGGCACAGCTCACTTCTTCATCTCCGCCTCTCCATCCATGGACTTTTGAGGTTTTCTGGGCTCTGAGGGGAAATTGGAGTGGTATTGTGTCCCAACAAGTCTTTTTCTCCAGCCCAGTTGTCTGACTAGCTCCACTCTGCGTCTCCCTCTCCTCCCAGAGTGAGGAGGCCCTAGTTTCTGCCCAAAAGACAGTTGCCCACAGCAGCCTGTCTCAGGGGTCAGGGGCAGGCACTGTGCACTGACTGGATGGTTTCTGTGCGCAAAGCCAGCCAGGTCTGCTGGCTTCCAGGTTTCCCATATGAGTTCCTGGCTGTGGAGCTGTGAGGGCAGATCCCAAGCTAGCTGCAGGTGTATTCTGGGGTGCAGGGATGCTCCACTCCTTCAGAAGCCACACTTTCCTGCCTGCTGCTGTTTGCCCCCAGTGTGGTCACTATCAAACACACTCATCCCATTCTCTCCATCTCAATTTCTCTGCTTTTTCATCCAGGATCTCCCTATATAGTGTAGAAGACCCTCTCTGCTGAAACTGCAGTCTGGTCATTTTTCTGTCACCTCTCTCATTGTCCCATGAAGCAGGGGTGGACTCAGCCCTTCCTGTTCTGCCTTCTTCCCAGACACTGTTCTTGGTGTTTGGCAGTTTTACTATTATATGTCTGGGCATGGTTCTCTTCAAGTTTACCCTGTTTGGGGTTTATTGGGATTCTTGAATGTATATATTCATGTCCTTTGTTAAATCTGAGAAGTTTTCTAGCATTATGTCTCTGAATATTCCTTCTGCCCTTTTGTCTTTTTCTTCTCTTTCTAGAACTCCCAGAATATGGATGTTGGTATGTTTGAAGGTACCCACAAATCTCTTAGGCTCTGTTCACTTTTTTTTTCTCATTTTTTTTACTCTCTACTCTTCAGCCTAAGCCATTTCAGTTGTCTTATATTCAAATTCAATGATTCTTTCTTCTTCCAACTCCAGTCTGGTGATTGGACACTGTAGGGAATTTTTAATTTCAGTTATTGTGTCTTCAATCTCAGTATTTCTGTTTGGTTTCTTCTTAAAATTTCTCCTTATTAAGATTATCAATTTGTTCATTCATCATTTTCCTGATATCCTTTAGTTATTCCTCCATGTATTTTTTCTCCTTGAACATTTTTAAGATCATTTTTAAAAAGTCTTTGTCTGGGATATCCAAAGTTTGGTCTTCTTCATTGATGTTTCTAGATTTTTTCTGTTTTCCTTCAGATGGATCTTCATTTCCTGTTTCTTTGTTTGTCTTATAATCTTTTATTACCCACTTTACATTTTATTATTTTAAAGCATTAGCTCTGGGATTTAGTTCCTGAGCTGTCCAGCTGGTGATATGCCAGAAATTTCCTTGAGTACTAGGAGCTATCAAAAACATACAAACCAAAGCAAAAAACACCTATCAAAGTCTTTGCAAACTGGCTCTGTATTGAGTGGTGATCTCTTTCACAGTTTAGCCCTCCTAACAGGAAGGTCAGCCTGAGGTGACAGTGAAGTGCACGGCCTTCTCTCTTTTTCTGAGCCTGTCTTGTTCTGGGCTTGGGCTGGTTTTCTGGCCTTAGAAATTCCCCCACGGACAGGAATCTGAATACCCCTCCCTCCCTGTGAATAGACTTTTACTCCTCTCTTTATTGCTCTATTGTATCTCTTAATGTCGTTAATCCTTTGCCCTAGGCCCTGCTTTGACTCAGTCGTTTCTTTTCCTGCTTTAGCTGACTGTAAGCTGCTTCTGCCTGCAGGGCAGGTTCGCGGAAGGCAAGCCAGAGATAAATTCCCTGGTTCAGTCTTTCAGGCTGCCATAGGCTAGATGGCACCAAGATACGGTTGTGCTAGTTTGCTCATAGGGGTTACCCTGCTCCCTCTTGGATGGGGGTGGGGACCCACAGTGGGAGCACAGGCTCAGTGTGGGGCCAGGCCATTGACCACCTGGGAGGCCAGCTGACCTCCTGGCATGGGAAGGGTTTTTCTCTCTGCATGAGCCTTTCTGTAGTGGAGATGCTATCCCTGGGAGGGTTCCTTCTCTTCACTCGAGTGGAGGCCCACTTGTCTCCCCTCACTGCAGGTGGGAAAGGGCCTTGAGCAGAGCAATCCATGGACTTCTCCAACATGTGTGACCCCTGAGTTCAAGGGGGAGCTGGGAATTGGTCCAGGAAAGGGAAACAAGGACCAGGCATTTGGACAACCTGAGGTAAAAATTTAACAACATGCATAGTAAATGTTCATTGTAATTTGAATCACATAAAACCCTACCTCCTCACACTGAATCCACTTACTTGAATAATAAAACTCTAGTGCAGCTATGTGTTCTGTCACAGACAGATGAAACCTGAAGATTTGAAATAATACCTTTTCCTTTTTTCAGAAAGCACAGTCACTGAAGATTTACAATTCAGATTCTGTCATATTATGGCCCTCCTGAGATTTTAATATTCTAATTATAAAAGGAAATCATGCAAACAAGTGAGAAAATCCCTGTTCCTCCATTGGTTCCTTGAGAAAAAACAATCTAGTCAATAATTCTATAGTTTCCAGAGAATCATCTCCTTTCCAGGAGCTGCTAATTCCAGTGGGAAAACATAATACTGCATGCAATTTCCTACCATTTCTGGTCCCCCAGGGAGGTTTGCCAGGCTCCAGCAATGCTAACTTGTTAGGGCAACTGTTTCTTACTGCATTAGGAAAGCTTTTTTGTGACCCACCCAAACCTAATTTTAGACAGTCCTTTTTACCCAAGGCCCTTTGTGTTACTATGCTGAAGACATAATTTTTTAGTCTCCTTAAAATATATGGTGAGTGTTGGAGGTGCAAAATTTGGGAGGTGAACAAATGAGATGGAGAATTGACTGTAATGAAGGAGCTGCCCTGCCGTGACTGCCAGTGCAATTTGGGGCTCCACAGGTAGCTATTTGGGAAACGAATTGGATCCTGTCCTTAAAAATAAAGTTATTTGGCAAAGTGAGGAAGTTTTGATTTGGCCAAGAGCCACCAGAGCAGCTAGGGTCTTAACAAACCTTCTGCACACCTGTAAGTGAGTTTAAGGCTTGTGGTTGCTAATCAGTACCTGCAAATCATTTTAATCCTCAGTTTCTTGAAATGTTGTGAGCCCATCAGCAATATTTTTTCTCAAAATGTTTAAGGTAAGAGATTCCAACCAGAAGATGATTTTATTTCATTGCTTTTGTCTCTGAGCACCAATACCCTCTCTCCCACCCTCCCTCCTTGGAGCTCTCCTGCCTCATATCCCAGTAAGTTTGTGAGTCTCTCCACCTCCAGAATACTCTCTCACCCTTGTATAGCCAACACTGTTTTCTTTCTATCATCTCTTTGCTTCTTTTCTTCCTCCTTCCTCACATTCATACCTGTGTCCCATCCTTGATTGTTCTGTATCATAGTTAGTTTGTTTAATTTTTCTATTCTTCCCTGTCTGCTCATCTTACAGCCAACATTTCTTTAGCAAGTACATTCTTGTTTCATTCTGACAGTGTCCTTAATAGTTTTCCCTAATCAGTTTGCCTTCCTTCTTCTTTTCTTTTTCTTTTTTGATATTTTCCATTATTTTGTTTCTTTCTCTTTCTCAGGGGGTTGGAAACTGGGGTGCAGGTGCTAAAGCTGGCTTGCAGGACATCTCTCATAGCGCTGGTGCTATACCTTCCATCTCTTCATCATGGTGTCCCTAATTCTTGTGGGCGTGAGTGTATGGTGAACACTGCCTCCTGCTTCTAGCCTGTTTCTGGGGGGTTGGGGTGGGCCCTCCACACTTGCATTATGGCTTCTCCTTTTTCTCCAAAGATGAATATGCACGTAGATGTGCTGCTTTTCTACAGTCCCCTCTCTTTGGGCCTCTGGGTGATAACAGTAAAGAACTCAATAGCAGGATCCTGGCAGATCAGGCAGGTTGAGGAATATTTTGGGAATGTGATTGAAGTGAATTTGTGTGTGAGGAGTTATTTTCCTGGTTTACTTTGAACAAGCCACTTCTCTGTATTTTGAACCACTAGATAGTCAAAAGATATGTAACTGAAAGTTTTTTGTTTTGTTTTTTTTTTCCTTTCCATTGTAGTAACATATATACAGCACAAAATTTCCCATTTAAACCACTTTCAAGTGTACATGTCAGCAGTTTTAATTACATTCACAATATTGTGCTGCCATCACCAATATCCATTACCCCAATTTTTTCATCATCTCCAACATAAACTCTGTACCCATTAAGCAATAACTTCCCCTTTCCCTCACCTCCTTGCCCTTGGTAACCTGTAACTACTATCTCTATGAATTTGCTTATTCTAGCTATTTCATATAAATGAGATGATTCAATAAACACCTTTTTGTTTCTGGCTTATTTCATTCAAAATGATGTATTCAAGATTCATATATTGTAGCATCCATCAGAACCTCATTCTTTTTTATGGCTGAAAAAATAGTCCATTGTGCATATATGCTACTAAGTTTTAAGATTCCTTAAAACAGGTAGCTATAAATTTGGTGATGCCACTTCTAGATTTGCTTTTTGAATTTTGGACTGATGACCTTCTAAAGGGGTAAGTTTCTAACTACTCCTTTGTAAGTTTCTTGCTTTCCTGTGGGAATTTAATGTGCCTTTTTTCTCTGACTGCCTTCAAGATTTTCTCTTTGTCTTTTGTCTTCAGTTTGAAAATTATGTGTCTAGGTGTGGTATTTTTGTTCATTTTGTTTTTCTGCTTGATGTTCTCTGAGCTTCTTTGAAATTTCTTCAAAATTCATGGTGTCTGTCATGAATTTTGGAAAATTATCAGCCATTAGTTCTTTCGATATTTCTTCTTTCACATCTCTCTCTTCTCCTTCTGGTATTCCAATTACATTTATATTGGATCATATGACATTATTTCACCTTAAATATTAAAACATAGATATATTGTAGATAAAAGATGGGAAATAAAACCCTGCAAACATTAACCAAAAGAAAGCTGATATTATTAATATCAAAGTAAATTTCTGAATAAGGAATGTTAATAGAGATAGTGGTGTTACATAATGACAAAGGGGATACAGGAAGATATAGCAATCCTTAATGTGCTCATACCTAAAAATAGTGCCTAAAAAGACACAAAGCAAAACTGATACAACTGAAAGAACAAAGAAACAAATCCACAATTACTGGAAATGTCAATACTTCTGTCCTAGTAATTGATAGAAAGAGTAGACAGAAAATCAGTAAGGATAGAAAAGATCTGAACAGCATCATTAACCAACTTGACCAAATTGGCATTTATAGATCACTCCATTTAACAAAACTGAATATGCATTTCTTTTCAATTGTAGGCGGAATAGTCATCAAGAGAGACCATATTCTGGCCCATGAAGCAAACCTTAATACTTTTTAAAAATGGAAAATTTACAAAATATGTTCTTAAAGCATAATGGGATTAAACTAGAAACCAATAGAGTAAAATATCTGGAAAATTCCCAAATATTTTGAAATTTAAAAAAAAACCCACTTCTACATAACCTGTGCGTCAAGGAGGAAGTTTCAAGGCAAAATGAAAAATACTTTGAACAAAATAAAAATAATAATGCATTATATTTAACTTATGGGTTATATTTAAAGCAGGGTTTAGAGGATAATTTATAGCATTAAATGGTTACATTAGAAAAGAGGACATGTCTCCAATCAACAATCTAAAAAAATTGCTTCTACCCTAAAAAAAAAGCAGAAAAAAAGAGCAATTAAACTTAAAGTGAACCCTGGAATATGCAGTCCTGATAACCCTCATTCTTTGAGGAAAGGGAGCTCATGTAGCATAATACGATTACGCTTTGCTCTGTATAAATTGGTTGTTTTTTGGTTTGTTTGTTTTTTGCATGGGCAGGCACTGGGAATTGAACCCAGGTCTCCAGCATGGCAGGCAAGAACGCTGCCAGCTGGGCCAACATGGCCTGCCCTGAATTGGTTGTTTGAAAATACTGATTAATTGATGTCATCTCCTGTTTGAGGAGTCACTGCACCTGTCTGGGCAATCAAAAGTTACTAGTGATCCAAGATGAGCATCCCATCTCTGACCAAGTAAAGCTGAGGCCGGGGTGCTGCCTGGGAAGCCCAGAGATGGTGAGGAACTCAGTGTTGTTGATCAACCCTGGGTTGGAAGCTTCTACATCTTGTGATAGTGTTAGGGATTCAGTATCTTGAAATTGGACTTTAGACCCAGATACAGCTCAGGTAGTTTAACTGGTTAAGATGGTGACATGGCCTCAGGGTGAGTGATGGATATGGCTCTGAGTGAGGAGACTTGGTGCCCTGCTGAGCTGCTGGCCAGCATGAGGCTCAGGAGGAACAAGGAGAACTTGCTCACACAACCTGGGTGGGTGCCCACTCACCCGCAGGCATCTTGGCCTGCTGTACATCTCCTGCACAGATCCTCTGATTTCTTCTCACTGTCCCCATTTTCCTTCTTTTGCTTTTTTTTTCTTTCTCTACTATCTTGGAGGTGTCTGATCCTTTTTTATGATATTTCTGCTTTATGTTTTTAATTTCCAAGAGACTCTCTTTTTTTAACATTTTAATGTCCTTTTTTATAGCAACCCATTCTCCCGTTATTTTTTTTAATATTATTATTGAGAAATCTTCCCACACATACATTCCATACATGGTGTATAATCAGTGGCTCACAATAGGACCACATTGTTGTGTATTCATCACCATGATCACTTTTTCGAATATTTATATCACTCCAGAAAAGGAAATGCAAAGAAAAAAGAAAAAAACTCATACATACCACATCTTCTACCCCTTCCTCTCATTGACCATTAGTACTTCCATCTACACAATTTATTTTATTCTTTGTCCCCCCATTATCTATTTATTTATTTTATCCATATTTTTTACTCATATGTCTTTAACCTGGATAAAAAGAGCATCAGGCACAAGGTTTGCACAATCACACAGTCGCATTGAAAAAGCTGTATCTTTATACAATCATCTTCAAGAATCAAGGCTACTAGAACACAGCTAAACAGTTTCAGGTATTTCCCTCCATCCACTCCAATATACCATAAACTAAAAAGGTATATCTATTTAATGCATAAGAATAACTTCCAAGAAAACCTCTCAGCTCTGAAATTTCTCAGCCACTGAAACATTATTTAGTCTAATTTCTCTTTTCCCCCTTTTGTCAAGAAGGCTTTCTCAATCCCTTGATGCTGGGTCCTGGCTCATCCTGGGATTTCTGTCCCACATTGCCAAGGAGATTTACAACCCTGGGAGTCATAACGCACATAAAAGGGAGGGCAGTGAATTCACCTGCTAAGATGGTTTAGAGAGAGAGAGGTCACATCTGAGCAACAAAAGAGGTTCTCAGGGGGTGACTCTTAGGCCTAATTTTAAGTAGACTCACAAGTTTCATAGTGGCAAACCCCAAGTTTGAGGGTTCAGCGTATTGATTTGGTCGTCCCCTAGTCTCTTGTTATCAATGCAGTAGATCATATTATGTATGTAAGGATATTAGTTATGATTTTCAAAATGTTCTTTCTCCTTGAATTTTGTCTTTCTCCAGACTCCTTTTCTTCCCGTTTTTTCAGTTTGGGTTTCTGTCTCCATCATGCTAGAGGTTCAAATTTGGTGAGGCTTTTAACATGTGACTGAAAGTGCTCTGAGTGTGGGTGGGTTTGTCATTGGTTGGCAGTCCTGAGGGGGCACTCCTGGATGGTTCCATGTGAACCCCCACTGTCAGGATCTGTAAGTCTTTTCTCCTGGGTTTCCAGCTTCTCAGAGGCCTCCTCCAGTGTCCTGCTTGGGGGTATAGGTGGGGTAGCAAACAATCTGCTGCTGAGGGTACAGGGGTTGGGGGCTGTCGTGCTAACAATGTAACCTACTCTGAACCCTGATTTAGTCAGCATCTCTGCTGGGCCCGTGTCCTCGAGATCAGAGTAGACCTTTCATTTCTGTTGCTAGTGAGGGGCAGCACTGGGTTGGTGAGATATGGTCTCCTTGTTCTTAGTTCCCACTGACCTTCCACTTTTGGAGATTCCTGTGGCCTCCTGTTTCAGAGCCTTGCTTGATCCCCATGGTGGGAACCTCTGCTTCCTGGGATCTCCCACTTCAGAATTAAGGTTTGACTTTCTTAAGTCCACCAGGCCAGTTACTTTTCCTTTTTCTGTTTTTCAGAAAATGTACATATTTATTTATCTTTCTATTTCTGCTTTTAAAATGTATTGTCATATTTTTATTAGAGAAGTTGTGGATTTATGAAACAATCATGCATAAAATACAGTATTTCCATACACCACCCCACCAACAACTTGCATGCATGTAGGCCATTTGTGACAATTGATGAAGGCACATTTTTTATAATTGTACTATTAAATAAAGTCCCTGACTTAGTGCTCCCTGTTTGTGTAGTGTAGTTCCATGGATACTTTCTTAAATTTTTTATTCTCTTCCATATATTTAATCATATTCAAATATATATTTCAGTACTGTTAATTGCATTCACAATGTTGTGCTACCATCACCATCATCCATTACCAAAACATTTTCATCATTCCAAGTAGGAACCTTGTACATTTTAAGCCTTAACTTCCCATTTCCTATCCCCTGGTAACCTGTATTCTAGATTCTGACTCTATGTGTTTGCTTGTTGTTTAAAATCAGTGAGATCATACAATATTTGTCTTTTTGTGTCTGACTTATTTTATTTAACATGATAGCTTTAAAGTAACAGTCATGTTGTCACATGTATCAGCACTTCATTCCTTTTTTACGGCTGAATAATATTCCATTGTATGAATATATCATGTTTTGTTTATCCATTAGTCAGTTGGTAGACACTTGGGTTGCTTCCATCTTTTGGCAATTGTGATTAATGCTGCTATGAACATTGGTGTGCAAATACCTGTTCAATTCCCTGCTTTTGATTTTTTGGGTACATACGTAAAAGCAGGATTGCTGGGTCATATGGTAATTCTGTACTTAGCTTTCTGAGGCACCTCTAAACTGTCTTCCACAGTGGTTACACCATTTTTCATTGCTACCAGCAATGAATGAGTGTTTCTAATTCTCCTCATCCTCTCCAATACTTGTTATTTTCTGTTTTTTTTTTTTTTTTTAAATAACAGCCATACTAATGGGTGTGAAATGGTATCTCATTGTGGTTTTGATTTGCATTTCCTTGGTGGCTAATGATGTTGAGCATCTTTTCATGCACTTTCTGGCCATTTGTATATATTCTTTGGAGAGCTGTCTATTCAAATCTTCTGCCCATTTTTTTCAATTGAGCTGTTTGTCTCTTTGTGGTTAAGTTGAACGTTTTCTTTATACACCATGGATATTAAACCTTTATCAAATATGTGGTTTCCAAATATTTTCTCCAACATACAGGTTGTTGTTTTACTTTCATAATAGAGTCCTTTGAAGAATGAAAATTTTTAATTTTGATAAGGTCTCATTCATCTACTTTTTTCTTTTTTTGCTTGTGCTTTAGGTGAAAAGTTCAGGAAGCAATTCCTAATACAAGGTCCTGAAGATGCTTCCATTTGTTTTCCAGGACTTTGATAGTTCTAGCTCTTATGTTTAGATCACTGATCTATTTTGAGTTGATTTTTGTATGTGGTTTGAGGTAGAGATCTCCTAATTTTATTTTGCAAAATGAAGATCTAGTTTTACCATCACCAATAGAGTGGTCTTTGCCACCTAGTCAAAAATCAGTTAGCCATGAATATGAGGATGGATTTCTGAGCTATCAATTTGATTCCATTGGTCTATATGTCTGCCTCTGTGCCAGTACCATGCTATTTTGATTACTGTGGTTTTGTAACAAGTTTTAAGGCTGGGAAATGTGAGTCCTCCAACTTCATTCTTCTTCAAAGTGACTTTAGCTATTTGTATCCTCTTACCCTTCCATGTAAACTTGATGATTGGCTTTTTCCATTTCTGCAAAGAAGTTTGTTGGAATTTTGTTTGGGATTGTATTGAATCAATAAACTGCTTAGGATAATATTGATATCTTAACAATATTTAGTCTTCCAATCCATGAACACAGAACATCCTTCTATCTATTTTGGTCTTTTAAAATTTGTTTTAGCAATGTTTTGTAGCTTTCTGTGTACAAGACCTTTACCTCCTTGGTTAGATCTATTCCTAAATTTGTTTGATTCTTTTATTCATTATTGTGAATGGAATTCTTTCCCTGATTTCTTCTTCTGATTATTCATTGTTTGAATATAGAAACACTACTAATTTTGGAGTGTTGATCTCATATCCCACCACTTTGATGAATTCTTTATTAGCTCTAGGAGCTTTGTTGTGGATTTTTTTCAGGATTTTCTGTATAATCATATCCTCTGCAAATAGGGAAAGTTTTACCTCTTCCTTTCCATCTTGGATGCCTTTTATTTCTTTCTCTTGCCTAATTGCTCTGGCAAGAACTTCCAGTACAATGTTGAGCAAAGTGGTGACAGTGGGCATCCTTGTCTTGTTCTTAGAGAAAGGCTTTCAGTCTTTCACCATTAAGTAGGAATGTTAGCTGTGGGTTTTATATAGACCCTTTATCATGTTGAGAAAGTTTCCTTCTATTTCTAGTGTTCTAAGTATTTTCATCATGAAGGAGTTCTGGGTTTTTCCAAATGCCTTTTCTGCATCTCTTGAAATGATCATGTAGTTTTTATCCTTCATTCTGTTAATGTGGTGAATTACATTAATTAATTTTCTTATGTTGAGCCACCCTTTCATACCAGGGATAAATCCTACTTGATCATGATGTATAAGTCTTTTAATATGCTGAGGGATTTTGGTTTGCTAGTATTTTCTTGAGAATTATTGCATCTATGTTAATAAGAGATAATATTCTGTAGTTTCCCTTCCTTGTGATATCTTTATCTGGCTTTGATATGAGCATGACATTGCTCTCATAGGATGAATTAGGGTGTGTTCCTTCCTCTTCAATTTTTTTTGAAAGACTTTGAGCAGTATTGGAGTTAAGTCTTCTTGGAATGTTTGGTAGAATTCCTCTATGAAGCTTTCTCATCCTGTGCTTTTCTCTATTGGGAGGTTTTTTATTCAATCTGTTTCCTAGTAATTGGTTCGTTAAGATCTCCTATTTCGTCTAGATTCAATGTACATAGTTTTGTGTTTCTAACAATTTGGGCATTTCATCTAGGTTGTCTAATTTATTGGAACACAGTTGTTCATAGTGTCCTCTTAAAGTTTTTTTTTATTTCAGTAGGATCAATAGTAAGGTCATTTCTGACTTTAGTTATTTGTATCCTCTCTCTTTTTTTCTTTGCCAGTCTACATAAGGTAAACTTATACTGATCTTTTCAAAGAACCAACTTTTGGTTTTGTTGATTCTCTTTGTTTTGTTTTTGTTTGTTTGTTTCCTATTTCAATTATAACAATTATTTCCTTCCTTCTCTTGTTTCGAGTTTAGTTTGCTCTTCTTTTTCTTGTTCTCCAGTTTTAAGATTTCTTCTCTGAAGTCCTTCTTTTTTTAGAGCTATAAATTTCCCTTAGAGTACTGCCTTTGCTGAATCCCATATATTTTGGTATGTTGTATTTTCATTTTCATTTGCCTCAAGATATTTTCAAATTTTGCTTCATACTTCCTCTTTAACCCAAGAGTTGTTTAATTTCCACATATTTGTGAATTTTCCATTTTTCCCTCTGTTATTGATTTCTAGCTTCATTTCATTTTGGTCAGAGATTATGTACTGTATGATTTCAATATTTTTTAATTTATTGAGGCTTGTTTTGTGCCCCAACATATGTTCTATCCTGGAGAAGGATCCATATGCTCTTGAGAAGAATGTGTATTCTGTTTTGTCTGACAAAGAGTTCTCTCTATATTTATCTGTCAGGTCTGGCTGGTTTGGAGTATCATTCAAGTCCCATATTTTTTGTTGTTGCTGCTCTTCTGACTAGATGTTCTATCCATTATTGAGAGTGGTGTATCAAAATGTCCTATTATTGATGCAGAATTATCAATTTCTCCCTTCAAATCCTTCAGCATTTACTTCATACACTTTGGGGCACTGTTGTTAGGTGCATATATATTTATAATTGCTACATCTTCCTGTTGAATGTTCCACTTTATCAGTGTATAATGGTCCTCTTTGTCCCTTGTAACTGTTTTTTACTTAAAATCTATTTTATCTGATATTAGTGTAGCCACCCCAGCTCTCCTTTGATTACTATTTACAAGGTATATATTTTTCCATCCTTTCACCTTCAACCTACTTGTATCTTTGAATTTAAAGTGAGTCTCTATAGTGTTTTTACACTCCTTTTGTCATCTCAAGTTGCTTTTGCCTGGAGAGTAAATTCTGGGACGAAGGCACAACAGAGAGGACTTTCCAAGTCAGTCTTTCCCAGCTATTACAGGGCCAGTGGTTTGAGAAAAGATCAGGAAGGGCACCAAGATCTTCTCTGATGGCTCCCCAAAGCTAAGCTTTCCTGGTCTGCCCAGCAAATGCAGCCTTTCAGCTAAGTGTCTTCCGTAGCCCTGAGGAAGTGCAGGGTGTTTAAGTCTACACCACCATCAGCCCTGTCCAGGGAGGGTGAGACAATGGCCACCACCACCCTTGTCCAGGTTACACTGAAACAATGGCTACCCTCAGAGCCCAGCCCCTAGCGATGCAAATTTGCTAATCAGAAGCTGTGATCAGTGATCAACCTTGCCTGCTCCTGTTCTTGGGGGAAAGGATTTTTTTAGGTCCCTTTTCTCACCTGCAGCTACCCAGGGGCTGGACTCCACTGTGATCTGCCACAAGATTTGGGGGTTGGGTGCTGGTAGCCACCACCCAGAGAGAGTAATTTACTGTTCTTTACCGCACTTTACCAGCCTTTTCCTCCTGCTGTTCTGTGGATGCTGTACAGTGTTCTTCTGGCTTCCAGAGTTTCAAAATACTGTTGCAGACAATCCCTGCCCATTTAAGAATTGTTTTTGTAGAAGAACCGAGTTCTGGAGCTTCCTCCTCCAATCCTCTCCATTACTACTTGTCCATCTGCTTTGCAGTTTCTAAAATGTTTCCTTGATCTCCTTTTCTTCCTGTTTGTCGTAGTGTATTTACGCAGTTTAGATTCTCTTTTCTTTTACTATGGCATCTAATACATGTGTCAGATACTATTCCAAGAGCTTTACATTAAATCTGTGTTAAGCCATTTACTCTTCAGAACAGTATTATAACTCTTTTTCTACAGATGAGAAGCTGAAGCACAGAGAGGTTGTGTTTCTTGGCCCAGGTCACAGAAATGGTCACACCAGAATCCCTGCTCTCAGCCACTGAGCTTCATGTAAAAATTGCACATTTCTTGTTATGTTTTCTCTTCTTAATTTTAGTTTTTGCTGTTCACATCTCTTTTACTATTTGTATAAACAGACTCTGGGCTGGACCCTCCTGGCGAATTGAGGGAAGCCTGGCATTCCTTTTTAGAGTGTCCAGGGGTTTTGAATTTAGTCCAAAGGCAGACTCCTGGTCTCTGTCCCTGGAATATGGGTCAGAGGGCCATTCCCAGTTGGCACTGCCCTGTCATGTTACTGCTGAAAGCAGACAGCCCTGCTGCCTGTGGGCTGGCATGTGCTGGGCTAGCTGAAGTCCCCACATCACTCTGGGTGGGTTTCAAGCTGTCTGGAGTCTGGTCACCAGGTCCTTTAGTCCCTACATTGCAATTTTCCAAAGACTTACCCTCAACCCCCACCTGGTTCAAGGTCTGGTCCCACATTACAGCAGAACTGACCCTCCTGCAGCTATTCCCATCAGACAGCGTCTGGATCTTAATTCAATCCCCCTCCCCTGCCCCCACCATACATGCACACAGTTGACAGACAGAATGCTCAGCCAGGAAAGGCAATTCTGGTAGTATCTGACCCCTCTGACATGGCTTGTCATCTGGCTGCCTTTCTGGCCCTTAAATTCCCTGATTTTCATGTCCTGGGGAAACCCAGAGTCCTCCCCATGTGTCTACACTTCACAGACTTACAGTTTCAGAACCCCTTTGGCCTTGGCCTCTGGCTTGTTCTTTGCTGTCTTGGCTTCATTTCCATTGACCCAAGATGCTAAACTCAGCCTCTTAACCAGTTGCTACAAGAAATTCAGTCCCATCAGCATTTCACAATTTCTGTGGTCTTTCCTGAAGACCCAATGTCTGCATGCGGAGAGGGTGGAGGTCACATGCCTCCTGCTCTGCTCTCTTTTCTTCTTCTCCCAGATCCCCCTCTCCCCATCTTCTATGTTTTGGTTGCTTCTTGCTGATTTTGGCCCTTTTGTATTCATTCCTTGTCCCTTTTACTAAAAGCACTGAAATTCTCATTTAGGTGTCCCTTTGTCCACAGAGAGCTCAAGTACCTGGGAGAAAGCAGAGCACTGCTTCCAGCTTCAAAGGTGGGTTTAAATCATCTAGCTGGTGGCAGTCATTGGTTCAGGGATAGGGTGTGGCCCAATTCAGCCAATGAGATGAGAGGGGTGTTGGCAGGAGGTTTTGGAAAAAAGCTTCCTTGTTCTTCTAAGAAAGTTACTTCTGAGGTTTTCCCTTTGTACTGGATGTGAATGCAGAATATGACCTGGAAGTTGCTGGCACCCATTTTGTAACCATAAGGTAAAGAAGGCAGAGAATGTTTCAGAGCAGGTCTCTGGTGACATCGTTAAGCTGTTGGTTCAGATTCATGTAAAGCTCACTGGACTCACTGCCAATGAATGCCCTTTATTTTTTAAGCCAAGTTGAGTTAATTTTACTGTTGCTTGCAACCTTACTTCCTTCTTCCTCTTAGCTCCAGACTCAGTTTCAGGGCTTAAACTCTACCCCAAGTGGGCTTATCAAGGACATGGTCCTCACTAAAACTGATCTGTCCTTAAGAGGAATTCACTAACCAGATGCCTTTTGAATTAATAAGAATGAAAAATTTCAGACTACATCACCTGCATCCAGATTTATCATGACTTCAGGTTTTGTTCCAAGGACAACAGTTGTATTCTTGCCTTTTGGTAACTCTCATATCTAACTCAAGGGAAGTATCTTAGGAGGAAAAGGAAAACCTTGCTAATAGCCAAAAGTTCTTGGAGATCAACTCTATAAATAGTGAATAAAAGTTTATTTGTTTCAAAGAAACATGGCTTAAAGGGGAAGTGATTCCAAGGAGATAACATTTTAAGTGCATAAAGGAGGAGGGAGATAAGGAAGAAAACTTTTCGTTTCAATTTTAATAAAAAAGAATATTTTTTTCTGATCCAAGTCAATCACATTTTTTTTCAGCAATTACAAAGCAGAAAACGGAAGGGAATCAGGTCTAAAGGTCTGCACTAACACTGATTTAAAATTAGGTCACCTGCTTTAATCCGTAGTTTCTTTTATTCACTCTAATGATTATCTGTTATTTTCCCACTACAGGCCAGGCACTGCACTTTACATGCTGGGGATTTAATGAAGAGCAAGACCTGTTCCCGCCATCTTGCATTTACAGTCTAGTGACCAAAAAACATTCCCATTGTCTCACTCATCCCTTCCAGCTGTGTCATTCTTTCTTTGGATGAAAGTGGGATTCAGTTCATGTGACCACGTCACCTGTCTGCCGACTTCCTTTGCCTTTAACACCTGACTTTACTTAAACAAGACGGAGTCTTTCCAGCGCCCTGAAGGCCACGGGAGTGCTTGGGTGGGGGAAGAATAGGGTGCAAGCTGTCTTGATTTTGCATTAGCTGTGCCGAGTAATCAGTGCAGACTCCAAAAATGTTGGGTGATGAAGAAAGCCAGTACGGAAAAGAACAGGATGACTTGAACAAGTTGGGGGCAGTCTTCAAGCTCACTGGCTGAAGCCATCGGCTGAATGAAACCTACAAAACTGGGCAGACAAAGGTTTTATTATTACTTCATTAATGAACAAAGAAATTTGAGACTTAAGCTTTATGAGAATTATAACCAAACATGTTTGCACATACGAGAAGGAAAAATTCTGTTATAATTAACTAATTCACAGGGGGTTTTTTGTTTCTTTTTGTTTTTTAATAACAAAAGAGGTTGCTGCTCCCTTGTAGAAATTTTAAAAAAGAGTGACTAAAAGTTAAAAATTACTCATAGGGCAAGCCAAGGTGGCTCAGTGGCAGAGTTCTCGCCTGCCATGCTGGAATAGAGACCTGGGTTCGCTTCCTGGTGCCTGCACATGAATAAAAAAAAGTTACTCATAGTTTTTCCAACAAGAATCATTATTATTAATACATCTCCAGCATTTTTGCTGATCATTATATTTTTTTCCAAATAAGATTATACTCTGCATACTATTTTGTAACCCGCAATTTTTTAGCAAATATATATTTAGGACATTTTTTCATGTCATTCTGGATTCTTCTATGACATCTTTTTGGTTTGGATGAGTACCCAGTTATGGCTGTGGCTTTGGCCATGACAACCAAGGGGTCAAAAGTTGTCCAGGCTATCAAGGGTTGCATTGTGTTTTTTATGGTATGGAAACATGATACATTCACTTAATCATGTAATCTCTTTTTATTGCACATTTAGATTATTTCCCATGGATCTTCATTATAAAAAAATTTGCCTTTAATTTTTAAAAATATTTTATCAATAAATCTTAACATACAAATATTCTTAACATGCAAACATTTCATACATGATGTAGGATCAATGGCTCACAATATTATCACATAGTTGTATATTCATCACCATGATCATTTTTTGAACATTTTGAGCTCCAGAAAAAGAAATAAAAAGAAAAAAGAAAAAACTCACACTTACCATACCCCTTACCCCTCCCTCTCATTGACCACTAGTATTTCCATCTACCCAATTTATTTTAACCTTTGTCCCTGCTATTATTTGTTCATTTTTTTATCCATACTCATATGTCCATACATAGATAAAATGAGCATTAGATGCAAGGTTTTCACAATCACAATGTCACAATTTAAAAGCTATATCATCATACAATCATCTTCAAGAAACACAGCTACTGGAACACAGCTCAACAGTTTCAGGTACTTCCCTCCAGCCACTCCAATACACCACAAATGAAAAAGGGATATCTATATAATGCGTAAGAATAACCTCCAGGATAACCTCTCAACTCTGTTTACAATCTCTCACCACTGAAACTTTATTTTAACTCATTTCTCTCTTCCCCTTTTGTTCAAGAAGTCTTTCTCAATCCCTTGATGCTGGGTCCCTGCTCATCCCAGGAGTTCTGTCCCATGTTGCCAGGGAGATTTACATCCATGGGAGCCATGTCTCATGTAGGGGGGAAGGCAGTGCGTTCAACTGCTGGGTTGACTTAGAAAGAGATTTGCTTTTATTTAGAAAGATTCCTGCTTGAGTAACTTAAGCTATGTTGTGGCCCCATGAAAGGCAGTGCTTTTGGGCTGAAGAAGCAACACCAAGGGGAGCCAAAAGATCCAGCATCTACTGTTTGTTCCACCTCTCTTATCTGACTAATTAGTTCACCACTTGCTGCCTTGGTTTCCCCTTTGTCAAAATGGTGATCATCCCTTCCAATACCCCCAAGGCCCTTCTTCTACTCAAACTATTAAGAATACTTAAGAAAGGGGTAACGTATAAAAAGGGCTTCATACATAGTCATTCCTCAGTAAATGTCAGCTCTTATCATTACAGTCAGGGTGTTTGGGCCGTAGCACTACCTAACAGGCAGGACACAGTCCTCTCTATTTGATGCTTGTGCTGGAAAACCCAACTCTTAGGCTGTTGCAATGTGAATGGTGGCACCAGCGGCCAAAGGAGGGATTGCTCCTCAAATGGAGACTGTGAGGAAGTGTGCATTCAGTATATCCCCTAATGCACCTGCTCCCTCTGGCCACCTCTGGCTAACCACCAACCCAGCAGCATCGGTGTGGAAAGAGGAGAGCATGAGTCTTGTGGTCTGAGACAGAAATATAACCACAGCGCCAAAGAAAAGTAACAATATGACACGACCTAAGCATCTTGATCTTTCTTAGCTCAAGGATGTACAAGACTTAGAGATGGGTTAGCTTAGAGGGACCCCGTTTCCCATGAACAGACCCCTTACCTTATATCCAGTCATCCTGCCAAATTTCTTTTCTCTTCCATGTTTAAATTAAATTTTACTTGGATTGGAAAACATTTGGGAGTTCTGAAAATCCTTTTTAAAACAATTGATATAATTTCTTAAGTCAATAGCCCTGGTTGCCTAAAAACAGACAGCTTAGTAAGTTGATTTTTTTTTTTTTAAAGCAAGCCCAGATTTAGTTCAATTCAACTTTGGGACATCTTTGTGAGGTCGGACCTGTCTGTGTCAAGTGACCATGCTTGCATCTCAGCCACCTGGACTGAAGTACAAGCCACAACAGCGCATCTGAGGGGAAGGGAAGGAGAACACATCCCAGGATCGGAATGAGAACCCCTCACAGAGCTGAGTGGAAAACCCCGACACGCCACTCTTTGGGGAAGACTCTGCCAAGTGTTTTTCTTCTTTTACAGGATTTGGGAAATCTTTCAAATTATTTAAGAACAAGCTATTTATCTGAAAGAACACTTGAAGTGAAGTCTGGTCTACCATCTCAGCCTGTGCGGGGTGCTTTGCCACTGAATGTGGTGGGGGCTGTGTGCCAGGCCACAGACAGAAACACAACCTCCGCGGCTGGGACCAATGAGATGCTGGCCAAATTTAAATTGTCCATTGGGTCCTACTTCCTTCCCCTCTCTTTCCCTCCCCCCTCCCTCTTCCTCCTTCTCCTCTGTCTTCTTCTTCTTTAAAGTCAATTTGTACTGAATGATCAAAATGGACAACTAAGTAAACTTGTCTTTTCTACAACAAAAAAACACAACAACAAAAACCAAAGTTGGATGCTTAAATGAACTAGAGCAGTGAATTACTTATTGCTCAATAACGACAATGCCCTCATTCAAAGAAACAAACAAACAAAAAAAAAAAACAAAAACAAAACCCAAACAACTAGCCTAATGGCTTGAGGAGAAATTTCTTTCTAATGTGACTCTACACATATATTCAGAAACCCCCCAAAGTTGTCATTTCATTTTTTTCACTCTTGATAACTGTCCAAGTTGTGGCCCAAGCCTTCATTAGCCTTAGCTGATGTTTAGTTTGGGCTAAATTTGCTTGCTGCTCAGCCCCCGGGAGTAAGCCTGCGTGTGGCCACATATTTGTAGAACAATTGCTTCATCTTGTAGGAAGTGCTTGGGAACAATAACCCAGAGCGAATGGAAGGGGCAGTGGGGAGCCTTGCTCCACTTTACAAAAAGAAAGGGGAAGAAAACAAACCTGCCCCGGGGTAAATTGATTTGCTACAGAGGACACAATGGGGCCTGGAGGACAAACAGCAGCCCTTTTCCTAGGTGAGGACCGACGGCTCTTCTGCTCCGGTTGGAGTCCAAGCATGTTCACCGAAGGAGAGAGGCGTATGCACTTATACTCACAGATCTGGAAGCCAAGTTGGAGCCCTGGACACATGCGTTGTATGCAGCTGCAAAGTTAATGTGTACAGCCACGGTGCCTTCACGCTGTGTAGACACGCTCCTTTGGCAAACACACCCTCCCTTCTGAACAATGATGTCATTAGCACATTTCTTTAGGTTTTATTTGTCCAAAGTCAAACATTCGCCTGTTCAGATCACCAGTATCTTACAAGCTTGGTGCTGGCCCTCACTGCTGCAGGACTGGGACAAAGAGATGATGTTACTGTCTGGTTTCTATAGCAACAGAGGAGGGGTAATGAAAACCGAAATATTGGAAACACCCATTCGACAATTGTGACATAATTCAGGCTATTACGAGGACGTAACCACCAAAGAAGCAGAAGTGTCATTACCTTGCAGCTCATGTGGACAAAAAGCTGCACTGCACATTTCTGTTACTGGGGCTGCTAAGAGGAAGGAAACACGAAACACACACACACACACACACACACACACAGGCCTCATTTTCTGCATGTAAAATGTGTGTGTTCTTTAAAAGCCAGTGGTTGGCTGGTTTTCCGGACATGATGTGGTTGAAGCTGTCATCGTAATGGAAATTCATTGCTGTAGCTATGGTAAATCGAGTTTTCTGCCTGTGCTGAATGCATTAGTCTAATGAGATGTTTGCAGCCGGAGAGCAGGGCTGCTGGAGACTAACTGTGAGCTCCTAACGCACGCACGGGTGGAAGATAGCTTTGCAATACTCTTGGTTTGCATGTGCTGAAAGTCAACTGTCTTCCGAGTCAACATTCCCAGCTTGGTAAAGAACCGATCAGGGCTCCAGTGAAGGAGCCATAGGTAAGGGAGATGCACACTCGGAGGGTGTGCCTTTGACATGGGATCTTTCTCTTTTAACTGTCAGCACGGCAGCGTACCTGTTTCAGTTTTTCCCAGGTTGCATGCCTACCTCTGTGGCAATGTATGAGTGTCCTGCATGAGAGCCATCATGCCCAGCAGGTAAACTTTAGTTCCTGCTCCTCAAAATAGGTTTGATTTCTTAACCAGATCTCAAAGGGAAGATGTATAAGTTTTGGGTATAGACACGCTTACTGCTCTTAAAATCTGCTTTTAAGTATATAGAAAGTTAATTTTCCAAATGTGAACTCAAATAACTGGTTAGCTCTTTAAAATTTGTTTTTTGTACTATCGTTTTGCTTTGCTTTGTTTTTAATTAAAAAAATTTGCTGGATGTCTTGGGATGAAAATATTTACCTAAAATTTGGTTATTAAATTTGATATGTTGTGAACTTGCAAAAGTTTTTTTTTCAACGTTGAATTTTGTTTTTAAAATCTGAGATGGAATGTGATTATCTGGGAACCACTGATTTTTTTACTTAGGTTTAATTGTAAGATGTGTGAATAAAACTGTTTAAGAAAAGAAAGAAAAAAGAAAAAAGATCTCAGATGGAATATTTTATGCATCTTTGTGTGGTTTTTCCTAATTTACTAGGCGTAGATGAGAATACTATTTGCTACCAGTTGCTGGTTTGGGTTGACTTTGGGAGAAAGAAATAAAAAAACAAAACCCAGGTGACTAAGAAGTGTCAAGAGCAGTTTTCCGAAGTTCAGATACAGAGTTGCTTCCTTCCCAGCTGGAGTGGTGTGTGACTTGGACCAATTTTCACACATTCCCCCCAGCATCACAAGGCATGGGGCGTCCTCTCCCGTTTGCTTGTCGGGCAGGACAGGACCTGTGGAGAGGGTGAGGTGTGGGCTGCTGTGTCCATCATTTTGCTGATGGTTGAGGCATCTAAGTCAGGGTCCTTTCCGCTCCTGTGATCGTAAACAGGAGGGGCTCGTTGTGTCATCTCTAGATTTTATGATGGTCCTCAAGTGGGCAAGACCATCGGTAGCTTTCTGAGAAACTGGGTGTCTCGTTGGTTTAAGGTGCAGTGGTACTTGCCAAAGCAACCCAAGTGCTTCAGAATGGAGACAAATTGAACAAGGCAGGTATGTTTGTTGTGTCATGTGTGTTTTTCCCCCTTTTCAACCCGAAGAACCATTTTTGAAGAATGAGGGGACACAGTTGCATTTTTTTCCTTAAGGCTTTTTCATAAAATAGAATATTTTCATAAAATAGAATATTTTATTTCTATTTTATTTCACAAATAAAAATAAAAATAGAATATTTTATGAAAAAGTAAAGGCATACAAATAACCACAAAGGAATTCATAGTGTGCTAAAGTCAAATATTTGGGGAAGGGGATAGAATATTTGTGTGGGAGCATTTGGGGGTTGCTTGGCAGAAGTAGCCAAAAAACTGAGAAGGTGTTTGAGCTACAGCACCTGGGAGAAGATCGTCGGGGAAGGCAGCAAGGAGTGTCTAAACTCAAGTAAAATTTTCACGCAGACCCTTCAGTTTTCAGGATGTTTGGTGGCTTCAAAGTCTTCTAGCTTTTAAACACCTTTGTAACAGATATTTTTAAAAATAGGAACATTATTTCCTTTAGCTCTTTAAATTGGGAATGTGGAGGGACTCTATAATATTTTTGGTAAATTTATCGGTCTGTTTGATTCGTGGAATTGGAAGAAAAGTTGAAATTTTCTGCCCAGTGTTGCCAAAATTACTTTTATTTTGCAGCAAACAAAACAAAACAAAGGAACTGAACAAAATAAATAAATAAATAAATAAAAGAAAGCGGTACTAGAAACAAGCACAGATGGCTGTGCATCATTTCTTTGCTTTGGGTGGTGTGTTTTTGAGGCGAGCGAAAGTAACAGAGGCAGTTTCACTTTCTGGTTCTGGGCTTGCGGGCACCGGGGTCGCGGGGTCGCGGGGTCGCGGGGCGCTGCTCTGACGGCAGGTGAGAGGCGCCCACCAGTTGCTAGAAAACAACCCAGCGCAAATACTTCCTGCCTCTAGAACTGTTTTATTTTGAAGATTTTTTTTGAAGTTATGACTTTTTTGGGTTAATGTCCAGTAATATTTACTTATTGTGAACATTCAAGCAAGAACCCAAAGGACAAAGCTATAATTTTTTAATTTGTAAAATTTTCAAGAACTTTAAATGATGGGAAAATTGTAACCACATTGAGTTAATCCTCTGGCAATGTGGTGGCTTTCATTTATTTTTTAATCTCAGTTTTGGATCTCGAATACTTAACTTCAGCAAGTTTAAGAAAACATAACTGAAGTTTCCTTAAATCAAAACAAGGCACACTCAGAGAGGAATAACCTTTACGTCAATTGGGGGAGTGAAATTGAAGCTTTTTTTTTTTGTAGGGCTGTTTACAATTTTACATGGCTGCAGCACACATCACACACATCCACACTCGATCCTCAAAACATGCACCTTAGAGGATCATTTGGTCCAGGCAGAGGTGGGGCTGGAGCTCAGACATCACTCCCAGGCACCCTGGTAGACTCAGCAGGACATTTTCCTCACCTTTGCCCTGCTCAATGCTTCAGCATCCCACAAACTCCAGGTATCGGGCGAGGGCTCACCGAATCCACCCCTTCTGAACAAAGTGGGGCGGGGGATGGCTTCACTGGAGGTTTTAGATATTCCAGGCACCTCCGGTTTCATTCCGTCTTCTCTTCCACTGGCCCTTCAGCTTGTATTTGGGAATGGGGTGGGAGAGAACGGAAAGGAGAAAGGGAAAGACTCTCTTCCAATCTAATTATCAAAGAGTGTAAAATCTGGGCTAACATTTTGGGGATGAAGTTTGTGAAAGCAATTCCCTATGGTATGAGCGCATATGCTTCTTTCTTCCGAGGAGCAAATTTTGACATCTCTAGGACAGAGTTTTTGTTAAGTAGCTCCGTGAATATCTTACCTCTTAATCCCACAGTCGGCTATGAGGTTAGTTTGAGAATTACATGGTTTTTTATGTTTTTGTTCCCTTCACAAAGGCAGACAGGTGAGATGAGACAAGGGATTAAAAATAACCCCTGGGAGAAAAATAAGATGATTGGTACATATATAATGTAAAAGAAGCAGCCAGTGTGTCTAGTAAATTAGTCTAAATTTTAATTAATGAATCACAAAAGCCACACCACAAGCTTTAAAAATCGCCCCTTTATCTATAAGGCGATCATTAACTTTCTCTAGAATTGGCAACTGTCTCAGACCCGGGCAGCATGCAGCCTAGTAAGTTGTCTGGAATGCTGCCAATTTTTAACAATCTGTCTTTTGGCACACCTACTGGATTTTAATTCAAACATCTATTGTGACATTTTCCAATGTGAGTGAAAGACCATTACATGGTAAAATTGCTGAGATCTAAAGAGTAACTTGGAATGTTTAGATCGCATTTGAATTTATTGCTTTCTCTTTCTGCATTTTTCTTTTCTACGTTTAAGTCCTCCCCAACCCCTGCATTTGCAAGAGCACCATGCTCTAGTCTCTGCTATAAATCTCCACTAGTTGTTGCTGTAAATCACCGTGGCGATTCCTGCATGTGTCGGTGCGCCCAAACCAAGTTTGAGCTCTTTGGCTGCGAGCCCACAAGGTTCTAAGTGTTTTTCACTGTTGTTGCGTTCATCTCGGTTTCAGTTTTGTCAGATGCCGAGATTGAGATTGAGATTCAAATCTGCAAGAAGGAGGGCCATTTTGGACATGCTGACAGCTGTTTGGAATTTAGCGTATTAATGTCTGAAGAGGCACAGAAGCATTCAGCATTTCAGGGCAGGCTGCTCCACACAGAACCCTCTCAGGCATACACAGCCACACATACACACACTAGTGCTACTGGTCACTCCTGAGCTGCATTTGGGGGCATCCAAATGAGGGATGCTGCTATTTAGCCAAAGCACCTAGAAGGTGAGGGGAGATGGGTGCACATCTCCCCTGCAGAAGTTAGACCTCTCTCTCTTCCCTCTGGACTCGTTCAACCTTAGCATTGCTGGGCTCCTGCTTCTCCCAGTCAGGAGACCTGGCCAGGACTCCATACAGGTGGCACAGCTTCCTCCTGGGTTAACTTGGCAGTTCTGAAACACACAAGAACATCCCTGGCTTTGGGGTGGTGGGATGGAGCAAGCAGTAAGCAGGATTTGTGTGATCTAGATTAAATCAGCACTCAGAAGAGGTACTCGGCCACCACAGAGGAGATAAAACACCTCTTGCTTCTAGGAATGATAGCTTCTCGGACTACTAACTATTTTAGGACAGAAGGGAATGTATTATACCCAGTGGCAGTTCTCACTTTGTATTAAGCTGAAAAGTCATTCCACGGAATCCATTTGACACCCTGAAGTGATGGGAATATGTCCTGAGATCCACCAGACAGTCTCCCCTGGGATTACTGCTATTGTTTGTACTGGTTTGTGTTTTACAGAGAATCTGGCAAGGTGAGACCCCATACCTCCTCTTCACACTGTCACCAACCTAGACACGCTCCACCTAAGTTTTTGGTTGTGGGGAGGCAGATAAGCATTTCTCCTGGAAGCTGCATTTATTAACCAGATTGATGGAAACTGCTCTCACTTTTGTTGATTCTCAGGAATGACTGCTCATTCCTGCAGTGAAGGATGTCAGCCCTTTGGGGACTGGGCTGGGCTGAGGAGTGAGGGGCTGCCTTTCTGCATAAGGTGCATGTACAGAAGCAGAGGAGTGGAGTGAACTGTTATGAGAAAATTAACATGCCAAGGGAAAACACTGTCAACCCTGTGCTTTTAAAGGTGGTGACGGTTGTCTGGTTAGCCTCGTGAGAGTGACTCAACTTTTGGGTGCTGAATGTTTGTTTGCTAACAAAAGGCTTTGCCCTTCTCCTCTTTAACTGTGCTGATTATCATAGAACAAAAGCTCTCTAATTCCTTCAAAACAGAAACATATTGCTTGAAAGTAACCCTAAAGAATTACTCGGATTTTCAGGAAGACAAGTACTAAGCTTGGGGACAAAGGCTGAGCTGGGTAGAGCAAACAATTACTTTGGTGGGGCCTAAATCCAGCTGGGGGCAATGGGTACCGAACAAAGAGGTACCAGGATGAAACCCAGAGGGGGGAATCTCTTTCCTCCCCCTTCCATGAGGACTTGACCATCATGCTCCCTCCTCAGTTCCCTGGTACAGTTCAGAAAGGATTGAGTACTAGTTAACTAAAATAGAACTCTTAGCTTTTTAAGGCATTGTAGGTCCTTTTCTTTTGGGTTGAAGGGAAGATTTTCTGCTTTCCCTTTCTCATGTGTTCACAAGTCATTCCAGCACATCATGGCTCCTGATGAGAAAACCAGGGTCAAAGACTAAGGAGTATGCTTTTCTCTCTGGGGTCCACAGTCCAGCCCTGACATCCCTCTCCAGAGCAGCGTTCACACTGCCAGCGCCTGATCAGAGGTTTGGGTAGCGTTAGACCTGGCCTCGGGGGGTGGGGGTGAGGGGGATGGTTAATCCTGTTTGGGCAGGCAACCATGGCCTTGGCAATTGAAGAAAGGAAGCACTGCAAAGAAAAACACGATCAGGCTTTTGGTTTCGGAGATACGATTTGGAGGTCAGGTATCTTGGTTCCTTTGATTCTAACCATTTCTAAACCATTACTGGCCGATGGGGATCATTTTCATTCCGTGCAACATTCCAAAAAAGAGAGCTGACCTTTTTTCTTTTCAGTCCTGTAGGATTTAACGCCTTTGCTGTTGGGAAATTATGGTGATGTTAAGACTTTATCAACAATTAGCTATTAAGACATGCTGTTCATCCCAAAGAAAATGACTGGGAAATGTTATGTGAGATACTGGATTTATCGATCAGTTAAAGGACTATGCCATCGTGGGAACAGATTTCAGTCATTTTTCAGTCTTGAGAAACTTATGGTCATTGTTAGATTCAAGCAAGATTTGGTGCATGCCATTGCTATTCTCCCCCATGCTGGAAAAACTGCCATGAGATTTAGGGGTCACCCTTTAGCCACATGCACATTTCCACTTGCATTTCAATTTCCTACTTTCCAATGCCAAAATGCACTCAAGTACGTGGAACACATCCACTTTTAAGGCCTCATTTAGAAAATGACTCGGGTGGAAAGCTGATGATAGCTTTAAATTTTGGTGCACAAATCAAAAAGTATAGACAGAGTGAACGAAAAAAAAGTACCTGGTTCTAATGTTTTTACTCTTATAGTATGAAAGCATAGCTATCAGTTTTTTGTGTGTTTTGTTTGTAACAATAATTATTATATATTTAATGCAAATAATGGGGGCTAGCTGTATGGTGGATTTATGTTGGTCCCTGATGTGGAAATAGTTAATTAGTTCTAGAGTGAGAAGCTGTACAACTGTGCACTGCCTTAATGCAACCATGTGAGTATAAATGTTATACAGTGCAATGAAATTAGAAACTCATTTTGGGGTGTGATATGGCAGGGTAGAGCAATGATATGTGATGGGGTAGAGGACTGGCTCTCTCTTTCAATTACCCTCCCTATCAGTTAGAAACCACTTGCCATGAACCTAGCAAAGAATCAAACAACTAAAGTGTTCTGATAACGAAGGAGGAGAAAGCGCATTCAGAAAAGTTAATCACATACCTGTTTCCCTGGACGCAGGCCAGATCCCTGCTCAGGTCAAGTGCTGAGAAATTGAGTTCTCACCAATTAGCTTGAGTAGTATGGAATAAATTGGAAGTATAATCACATTTTTTTAAAGCATATATTTCTGGGCACAGCTTAGGTCATTATTTTTATAACTATATTTGACATTTTCATGTCTCAAGAAAAATAATTCATAAGGCCAAGGACCTCAAGAAAAATAATTCATAAGGCCAAAGACCCAGCTGGTCCTTACATATTTCCAGCAGGGAGCAGTATGGCTTACCTGGCTTCCTGGAGAAATTAAAGTTAACTCAGGCCACCCTTTGGCCAAGATTTTCTGTATTCTGTTTGTGTATTTTGTAGACTGATGACCAGTTTACAGGTTTGTTTTTTTTTTTCTTTCTCATTCCTGAGGGAGACTTGAGACAGGAAAAGAAGAATTTATACTGGGACCATGGATCTGCTAATATCTGAGACCATTTTTTCCACTCCTCTGTGAAGACTGGAAGGTTAAAATAAGTGGTAATAATAATAATAATGAAAATAATGAGCTTGAGGGAAAAACATTGGATGTTTGAAGGAAAGAGTTAAAAAGGGAAAATCCATACTCCAAGAAGTGGTCTTTAAAGGAATCACAGACTCTTAGATTGAGGGCTTCTGGAGGCCATCTTCCCTGGTAAACCTTCAAATTCTTCCCTGGTCTTCCCAGGTTGCATGTGGCACAGTCCCCTGTCCTCAGGAAGCCACCCCTTCTGTTGCTGGGAAGCCTCAACTGTTAGCAAGGGCTTCTTTCCCCCTAGTAACATCCTTTAATTTCCTCCTTCAGGAGCTGCCTCTTCTTCTGAGGGCCTAATTTTGTCCTAAAGTCATACAGACTAAAACCTATGTGGTGTCGCATGGATTCAGAGTCCGAAAAGCCAGTTTATTGGTCAGCAGCAGTATAACCCAGGGCATCTGTCCCTTCGCATTTCTGAGCCTTGTCGTCCTCAACTATGTAGTGGATGGTATTCCTTGTCAGTCCCCATAGGATGCTGAGCGGTACAATGGAGCCAGAATCACTGTAAATGAACAAATTGAAATAAATACATGTATTTTGAGCAACCTGTGCCAGTTACTAAGGCAAGCACTAAACATGCTTTATCTTATTTAATCCACACAGGAAGTTAATGCTGGAGGAGTAATTTTTATGTCTATCATACAGCTGGGGAAACTGAGGCTTATGTTAAATAACTTGCCCAAGGCTATGTGCCCATAGGAAACAGCTGGGTCTCCTTCCTCCCCTCCGCCTCCCTCCAGAACTGAAAACCAGCTTGGGGTGTCCATATGTTTTCACCTGTGACGGCTGAAGAGAAAGAGCCCTTTCATGCTTCAGGCCAGCTGCTCCCGCTGGGTTTGGCTGAACCATTCCCAGGTCCAGCAGGTTCCAGAAAGGAAATGAGTCCTGGTGTTTCCACTTGGAAAGACATTTTTGATCCACAGCAAACTTCTTTTAAAGCGGTGGGTTCTCAATCCAGGCGGACTCAACCCCCACTTTCATTCCAAATATTTTTTTAATGCCGTTTTTACAATCCCTAAGTGAAATTCCCAGATATTATAACTCACCTACACACATAATTTAAGAAAAGTCAGTTTTATGTCATGACTGAAATATAAAGAGGATGAAGGCAAAGTAATTCATAACTACTTCCGGGGCAGGCGCGCCCACCCCGGAAGACAATGGAGTGGTGCGGCGCCGACCCCCGACCCCAGGAGCGCCGCGTGGGAGGCTCACCAACGCAGACTGAAACCAGCGAGTGGTATTGGTGACGTAGGTGCTGCCCCCTGGCGATACGACTTTCCAAAATGGTGACCAACCCTTGGTAAAGTGCTGAACAAAATTGCGATGTCTTCCCTTGATTTGCATAACGATTGCTTCCTTGGGAAATAAAGTGTATATTACAGCTGAGTAAAACTGCATTACTTTTATACATAAAATGAAGTGAATTCTAGGTTCAGATCCTCATGAATGTGGCTGTATGGCGAGACGGCGCTTCATTGTGCGGACGGCCAGCATCCCCGACTCTGCCTGTGACGCGTCCCCCGATCCAACAACGGACCGAAAGAAATCATCTCAAGGCATTTCCAAAATGCCCTCTGCTGGGGATGTTCCCCCTGCCGCGCGGCGTGGGTGGATTGGGACATATGTTTTATTCTCTTGTGCCTCCCCAAACACCTGATGATGGGTGTCGTTTTGCCGGTTCCCTAAAAGCTTACTATGCAGAACTCTCAAAAATCCGGGCGAGAATTTTGGGAAGACAGTGACATTCTGGGAAGAAGCTTGCTAGTGAATTTCCTAAGAAGAAAAAAGAAAACAACTGCAGCTTTAAGCTATCTGAGAAGACTCTGTATCCGTTGCCTCATTCTCCTTCAGATTACTATAGGTTTTGTCATACAGTATTTTTTGAAATGCCTTAGTAAAACTCCTCAGTATTGCATGTGATTGCTCAAAGGTGTTAACACTGAGGACCAGGATGTGGCAGAGGTTTTACTAGGTGTCCACACAATAGCCTTGGAATTTAATATTATTCCATTTCACAGCCCAAACCAGAGATCTGGTGAATTTTAGCAACTGGCTCCACGTCTCCCAGTCTGAAAGCCAAGTTCACCTGACTCCAAAACCCATGCTTTTGCCCAATGTGACCTGCCTCCTGCATTATATGGCTGTATAATTTTATCCAAGACCTGGCAATCCCATGTCCGAGTGTTTTCTCCTGGCTCGCTACATAAGGATGGGGTGGAAGAGTAAATATGGTCACAGATTGTTTGACATTCCTTCCGTGGAGAGGTGGGGTCTAATTGCCCTCTGCTTGAATCTGGCTGTCCTCAGTGACTTGCTTGGCTAATACAATGTGGTAGCAGTGATGATGGAGAAAACTAGCTTAAGAAGACTTGCAGCTTCACCTGGTGTCTTGGAATGCTCACTCTTGGAGCCCTGAGCCACCAAAAAAAAAAAAAAAAAAAGTAGGAAGTGTGACTATCCAGAGACCATCATGCTGGGAGAGGGCCTAGAGGATGAGGTACTTCAGGAAGGGAGAAGAGACAAGGAACACAGAAAGGCACCAGACATGTTGACAAAGAAAACATCTTGGAAGTGGTTCCTCCAGCCCCAGCCATGCTTGGTGATGTGAGTTGAGTCTGACTATGGTCTGACTTGGTTCTGGGTGCTGTCCTGGGCTCTGACAGGACCCAGCTGATGCCACATGGGTCAGAGGCATTTGCCCAGTTGATCCCTTCCTAAATTCCTGAGCCATAAAATGGTGAGATGTAATAACTGAGATATATGAAACCATAAAGTTTGGGGTAGTTTTGTAATGCAGCAACTGATAACTGGAAGACATAGGAAGTTCATTCTTTCTGTTGTATTGTGAATTCTTTCATATTCTGGATTATCTTTGATCTCTGTGAAAGAAGGCTCCTTCTTCCTGAAAAGGATGGTAAATTTGCTATAAAATATAGTGGTCTTCATTTACCAGGATCGAAATGAGAGACAGAAGTTGTGCTCCTGCAAGTCATACCCCACCTCCCACTCCTGAAGTGTAGTACTATTACATCAGAAGTGTGTGAAGGTTTTCTGTTGAGACTATTCTTTTAATAAGTGTGTATTTTATCTTATGGTTAGTTTATACATTTGTAGTTTTATAATGAATACTTGCACATATGAGTGTGACATAAAGTTTCCTTTAAAAATGTGTTTATTTAAATAGACCATTTAGAGATCTGGTAAATATTAAGTAAATATGTTACTGGGGATGTTCAGATATGTCAAATATTGCAAAGGTTATACCTAAAGGTCTGAAGTTTGGTAAGCAATGCTCCAAACCCTAGACTGTCCCTATTTCTGGTCCTGGGGGTTTGAACCATTCATGGGTACTGTGGTCCTCTAAGTCCTTCCTGTAATGTCTCGCAGGAAGGGTATCTTTGGCTGTCAGAGCAGCTTTTGGTTACTCACTCTGGGGAATTTTGAATTCCCCAGAATTCCGCACCCTCCAGGCTTCTGGCTGCTCTTCTGGGAGTGGGAGTTTCCCAGCATTCCACAGCTGGCAGCCATGTTCAGTGTCAGCCTTGTCTGCAGCTGTAGTTCAGCTGTCCTCCCACACATCATACGTCACACATCAGTCCAAGAAGGTCCGCCTGGGAAGTCAGGGTCATTGGAAATTCTGTCTTGTCATTTAATGTTAAGTCTGGCTCAGTGTTAACATCAGCGAAACTGCTCAAGGACCTCAGATGTGGTGTACAAGATATGACATCATAGGAGCTGGGCTAGGTCCATATCTCATGTCAGAAAGCGGGACAATTTCAGTTTCACGTCCCTCCCTGGGCCCTGGTAGTTTAGATGATGCTCTGTGACACCATCAATCACACTTACCAACTAACTACTCTCCATGAATTTGTGTCCAAAATGCACCCCCAGAAGCAGGACCAAAAGTCTGAAAGTCAGCAGTTTCGTTCCGTTTTACTCTTTGACTTAAAGTGTCATTGTGGAACAGAAGATCAGTGATAGGAGCCTCAGCAACATTGAAGATAAATAAGTTTTTTTAGCCTGATACCGTTTGACTGGGGCATTCTAGGGTGCCCTCAGCTTGCACAAAGCACAGTAAATTAGAGTAACCCATTATTGTCTTCAACCTATCTTTAGCCATCTGAGAGCTTCTACTTGGTATAATGATGAAGGAGAGTACTGTGTTGATTGAGAAGTAATTTGAGAAGCACTAAAAAACACAGAGTGCAATAAAGAAAACAAGCAAATTCACAAAAACAATATGTATTTATTCTGATTATATATTTATAAGATGAAAACAGTGGTAATCTGTTTCTCATAGTAACAAAGAAAATGTATGCGCTTATCTCAAGATTTTATCTGACAGTTTCCTCTATTTTCCTATAAAATATCAATGGTAATTGTGCTCCATAATGGTCTCTTGTGACTTAGCAAACACCTACATTTCTTTGAATTTCAGGGGAGTTAATATATCTGCCACACTCATTCCATAGGTAGAGGGATGTACTTCCCAATTCCCAGCTTTCCCCCTAGCAGTAGTCTGATGTCTCCAGCTCCTTTTTGAAAGACACTTGGAATCTCCTCTTGCTTCTACCAGGGCAGTGCAAGTTCACGAAGTACATAAAACTGATAAAACCAAATAACCAGGGCTGTACCACTAGAGTTAGTCTAGCACCCCCTAGAGCTTATGCTTACTGTGGCCGCTCCCACTGTGCCTTCTACGTCTCCCAGTGAGATAAAAGATTTTCCAGTGGTCAGGACACATCCCAGGATACTTTGTGTGTAAGTTGGGAGGGGAAGTATTGAGGATAAGCTTTCTATTGGTGAAAATTATTAATCTTTTATCAATTTAGCTAGATTTCCTTCAACTCTTCAATCGGGTTTTCTTCCAATTCTTTGACATTCCTTCTGTGGAGATGTGGGTTTTTTTTGAATTTTTGAAAATTCATATTGAAAGTGAATAATAATAATGTAGACTGAACTGTAACATTTTACTGCTCGGAAGCATTCTGTCGCATCCCCATGAAGTGGTGCTCAAGCTTCATTGCAGTGAGAACTGCTTAGAGGTCTTACTCCAGGGTTAATGACAGTGGCAGAGTTTGGGCGAAAGTCCTGCATTCTTGAACCCCAGGGTGGAGCATTGTCTACTTAAGTCCATAAAGATTTCGTAGAAACACTAATTTGGGAATGGACAATATTAGTTATGACACCATGGGGAAATGTGAAAACACGTTGCTTATTATTTATGATTCAAACACTCTCCTTACTCAAGCTCGGTGGTGTGAGTTGAGTCTGACTACAGCCTGACCTGGGTCTGGGTGGTGTCCTGGGCTCTGAGAGAAAGCACCAGAAGAGCCAACTTGCTGTGGGGCCAGTGGCTTTCCGGGGGCCTTGTGAATGTCTTTCTTTTTAACCACATGTCACCCAATGCCCCCTGACTACAAATTTCCAGTGGATTCTGGGGCTCAGTGTGGAAGGCAGTATGGGGAAGAAATGAGAAGTGAGGGTAAGCGTCCTTGACTTTGGGTTCTTTACCTGATTGTGACAGCTTCCTCCCTTCTTCACACCTCCCAGACAATCATCAAGGCTGTCCTGTGAGCCTTGTGGAATGGAGGCCAATCCCTGCTGTGGCTAGTGCTGGCCTCTGCCCTTTCAGGCAGGAATGGTCTCTGCTTGTGGCCTCCCCCTCCCCACAGGCCATGCGAGCATGGTGCCTGGCATGAAAAGGTGCTCCACATGGTTTCAGATGGACCAATGGATGGATGACTGGACAAAGAGGGGGATGGATGACTACGTGAGGAAGTTAACGCACCCATGGTTTTGCTTGGCTAGCCCCCCCTGAATTCCAGGTTGAAGTTTCAACTGTTTTAATAGACATCTCCACCTACATGACCCACAGCATCCTAAAACTCAACATTTCCCAACCCGGACTCACCATTTGCCCCCTTCCCCACATTTTCTCTTTTATTCTGATTTCACTAGAGGTATCACTGTTTTCCCAGATATCCAAGGTAAAGGTTTCAAAATCTGAAACTCTCCTCTCTTTATGCCTTCAAATTGTGAATCAAGTCCTAATTGATGCTACTTCCCAAAGAGTTTCCTGCATCCTCCTCTTTTCCACCTCTGTTCCCCTGGCTTGGTCTGTCTGCCTGTACTTCCTCCTCCCCCCAGCCCACTCCGTTTACTGCACCAGACGATCTTTGTAATGATCTCATTTAGGCACTGGACTGCTTAAAGATCTCTGATGGATTGCCAAATGTTTTGATTGCATTCACTGTTATAAATAATGTTTGACTGCACATCCCCAGTATCTGTATATTTATAAGTTATATGCATCCTACTATATCGATGCCTTATATACATTATCAAACATACACATAAATATAAATTTTTAAAAGGCCACACAAATACTTATCTGGCAGGGGAGACACCATGATGATGAAGGTGGTTTTCCCAAGGTGAGGTTTATCCATTGCGCTCCAAATGTGCTGACCCTTCGATTTCTCCAAATGTGGGAAACCTGACTGCACAGTTTGTGGCAGTGGGGGACTGTGTCTGTGCTCTCCCCAGATAAAAGGGAGGAAAAAAGTATTTTGCCCTTCCCTACACTTCCTCAGAAACTCTGTGCTTTTTTTTTTTCACTCTGTTCCTGGGTCCTGGAATTCTCTTTCCTCACTTCTCCATATGATGAAATTCTGTGTGTCCTTCAAGACACCGTGCACGCTTCAATCGCCTGACCCTCCCTCATTCCCCATGCAGCTCCCTCTGCACCGCCATTATATGGAGAATTTACGTCCTAGGTCTTCTTTTGCTGCATGATTTGAGAGTATCTTTGTAGCAGGCAAGGAGGAAAAAGGAAAATGTTGGGGTGTATGTCTTCGTCGCTGCCAAGAACAAATTGCAATAGTAACACATCTCTCCTTCCTTGTCAAACATTCCGAAGAGTTTATTTCTTTTCTAGCTTTCCTATTACTCTGGGTAAATTATGTCTCCTACAGATGAGTGTGGAAGGAGGCAGCAGACAGACACAAAGAGGGAGGGGAGGAATGGAGGGAAATGGGCTTTAAAAGTCAAATTAATCCCGAATATCACGCAATTAGGCTAATGTGATTTAGAACAACGTGATCCGTTAAGTTTGTGTTTATTTTCTCCAGACTGTAATTAATTCATGGAAGCACTGTAGGTTGTTAAATTTTAGTAAATGACTAATAGAACTGTTCTTTGAAATAAAAGCATGGTAACAACCTAGTCATTTGAGAGTAGCGTGAATGGAAGATAATTACAGTCTGAGCTAATGTCGCCCCATCCAATGCGAGTGCACCCAGGATGGTAACCGATTGTCTTCTGCTGGGAGTTGTTGTGAGCACAAATTGCAAAGTTTATGTGTGCTGCAGGGTAGTGGTGAAGCATTTTCCCCATATAGTCGAGGAGATTGCTTGACTCAGTTTTCAGATATTCCAACCCATGTTCTACAAGGAATTGTGCTAATAAATATCACAGTAACACTGTAATGAGACATGAAAGGCTGATGCAGTGTTTTGTTAATTCGTGTTGGGCATTAGCAAGGAGCTTGCAACCTTATTGAAACAGGAGGTTTAGGTTCAACTGTAGGTGTTTTAATGAGAGGTCCTGGGAATGCATCTGTGTTGTGGCAACTAAATGGGACCTAGCCCCACAAAGTTTACCCAAGGTGAGCTTTCCTCCTTGCCCTAAGGGCCACTAAAAAGTCTTGCCAGAAGCAGGAGCCTTGGGGAGGAGAGCAGGGAAAGAGGAGGAGACTCCTGAAAGGGGAATGGGGGAGGGCGCTGTCCCTCCAACACCAATTAGCTCCTCAGTTGTCAGCATCCCTGTTCTAACCAAGTGGGGGCAAAGATTGACAGAAACAGCTCAGCCCCAAGTTGGATCTCAAAGCATTTTTGAAAGACTCTTTTAACTCTTGCTACCTTTTCATAATTTGGCTTAAATGCAATGCAAGAATAAAGTCATTATAGAGCATAAAGCTGCTAGCTCATTCTTCCCCTGAAATTTGTGAATATTAAGCAGAAAAAGTTTAGGAACATTTCACCAAATTATTTCCCGATCCCTCAAGATGTTTAAATTTCCCTCCTCTCCCTCCACCATTGCTGACCTCCGCCACTGGCTGCCAACTATTTGGTTTCAGGTGCTCACACCTCAGTGTGTCTGTGTCTCTGAGAGATCAGTTCTCATATGAGGAATACCCCAAAACTGATTACCACAAAAAAAAGGAAAAAGGGGTCTCAGCCAAGAGGTAAGGACTCATGACAACCAGGGAGGGCTGAACACCTGCCTTCAGAAAGAAGAGGAACTATAATGAAATGAGTCATGGAACCAGACACTACTATGCTATTTAGAATCCACAGCAGCTCTGAAGGCTTGGGCATCAGGAGTTGGTGTGTCCTCACTCTAGTGATCTGCCGTTAACCTGTCTCAGCTAATGCCTTCAAAGTTGGCTTCACAGCGTGAATGTCTGATTTGCCTTTTACTTGCAGTTGGCTTTCTTATCTTCTATCCAGAATAGCTTTTACTTACATGTGCATGTCTACTGTCTCTTGGGCTCATGTGGGTTCATCAAAGCTTCCCTTTCCTTCTTCTGTCTCATGACCTTTCAACTTCAGCTCCCACTACTCACAGTAAGTCAGTGAAGTTTCCAATGCAAATTCTTTGGAGAGGAAATCTCACTGACTCAGTGAAAACCTGTAGAGTCCGTAGGGCAGAGTTTTTCATGCCACCCTATGTGATAGACCAGTGGACAGCTCTGGACTGACTGCTTCATGACTAAGTGCCCCTGCTTGGCCCAAGTAGCTGTGGCAGGGTGATGGGATCACACCATACAGATCAGGCGTGGGGTAGGGCATAGTCTTACTTGGAAGGGTCTTCAGTCTGGTAGATGTTATTGTTGATATGTCTAGTTTAGAGACATAATGTGCTAATTATAATATTAGATATAAAACAAAGAGCTACAGGTGTTGAAAGAAAGTCTAGTCAGGAAAGTGGTCTTGGCAGGTAAATGCCAAGCACAAGTTCGGTTATTGAGAGGGGCTACTTCAGGCAAAGGAAGACACCATAAGCAAAGACATGATGTCAGGGAAGGGCAGCGTATGTGTGGGAATAAGCAAACATTAAAGGTTTTTTCTGAACTACAGGATGTATGAAGGTGAATAAAGGAGAGGGGGAACAGGGAAGGGGCCAGATCAGAAAGATATTTGAAAGCCAGACATGGAATGTTTTGATGAAAGGAGAGGTGAGTTGTGGGATTAAATCAGGCCTTGAAATGTTATCTTGGATGGTGGTATGCTAGCTGATCAGGTGGAGAAGGACTGGGGCAGGAAGACCAGAAGATTATCATAATGACTAGGGTGATTCAAGCAATGAGTACCTACCAGGACCCAGACATTGTCTTAAGTCAGGACAAGGTGGAGAGGGAAGTCTGGGTGAATATAAAGATGAAAAGATAAAGTTCATGGCCTTGTGCTGTGCTGGTTGGTTCCAGGACTAAAACCTGAACATATTCAGAGAGCAGGCTGTAGGGAAGTAAATGCACTTAGAGCCCATTTGGATAAGAAAAAAGAATAATAGCTGCAAGAGGATGTAAGATCAAATAAAGTCCTCTTCTCCTCTACTTCTTACCCCTCCTCTTCCTTCCTTTTCTTCTATTCTAAGCCCCATTCTCCTTCTTTCCTCCTCTCCTCCTCCTCCTCCTCATCATCTCTCTCCTTTGCCTTACCCCTTTATTCTCCTTGCCCCATCTCCCTTCTCCTCCTTCCACTCCCCTCTTTAAGTAGAAGGGAGCAATTGTAACAAGGCAGAGGGCAAAAATGAATATGGGAGAGAGGGAGGGAGGGAGGAAGAGAGAACAGGCTAAGTGGGAAAAATTATGGGAGAAGATGTTTGATTTACAATTGGGGGCTCAGGTAGATGGGTTAGTTTGGAAGACAAAGGAGGATTTTACTTTCTCTGATGCATCTGGGAGGAAAAAGGGTCCCAAGCCTTTCTGGTGGCTTGGGTGTTGTCCTCTCTTATAAAGGATGTGCCTGGTGCCTGACACTATGGTGGTGGCCCCTTTTGGATTTTATCTTTTTAGTACGGTTCCCTAAATTCAGTTGCTTGTTCAAAGCTGGAAGTCATGGACCCAGCAGTTGAGTGGGCCTGTGGCGGCAGCAGCTCATAATCAGGACCGAGACCCCCTGAGTGGTTGGTTGTTCCTCCATTCACTGCCTGCCTGTCATGTCCATCAGAACTCTTCATCTCTCTCAGTTATTGCATCTGAGGTGGTGGCTTGCTTCTCAGAGCCAAAGAATCAACTGTTTGTGCCTCATGAGAGTGAGAGAGAAGGAGAGAGTAGAGAATGGAGAAAGGTGTAGGGAGGAAGAAAGAAGCAAGAGGGAGAAGGTCCAAGGGGGAGAGAAGATGGGTGAGATGGGGAGAGAGAAAGAGGTAGGCAGAGAGAGACTGAAAGAGAGATCTAATTATGGACTCAAGTGGCTAGGGATACAAAGTTCAACCAATTCTGGAAATCAAGATTTTTGTGTGGCCAAGCCTTACTGACTAGAGCGTATACCCGAATACTCAAAACAGTGTATTCCAAACCAAAATGTACTCACTATCACTCTTGGTTTCCCTTTATCCAAGGAGGGAGACCCAACCTGTTCCATGGGTTTAGTGTACGCTTAGCTTTCACGTCTAATACCTCCTAATGGACAGAACTCTAGAAGAAACCTGAGGAAATCTATGTTTTTTGTGAGATCTTGTGTATTTTCATCACTGGCTTTCTATGGTGGTGACATACAAAGTTCATTCCCATTTTGAGTGGAGAAAGAGATAGTAAAAAAGGCAGGTGAAGCCCGTCTAGAACCCAGACAGGGGTGCAAGGAAGACCTGCCCTTGGTGGGCAGAGGCCCTGCCAATCACTTGCCAAGGTGTATTTTTGATGGATTCTGCCCCAAGGGAGCTGGGACTAGGGGGCCCCTCTAGCTTCTGACCCTTAGTCCCTGCTGATGGTCATGTATGTTCACATACCCTCCCTCCATTCCATTCCACCCTCTCATCCTCATTCTCAAACCATTCCTGAGTCCTTACTCAACTCAAAGCCCAGCTTCTCTTGGGTAGGGACAAGCCTCTGTTAATTTCTTCCTTCTGTATTTCCTTCTTAGAGACATAATGTGGCATAGAAAAGGAGGGCTTTAGGCTCAAGCACATATGTCTGTGTTACCATTTGCAGTGTCAGAAACCCTGGGATACTTACACAGCACCAAGTTCCTCATCTGTGAAACAGGAACAATAGGCCTCACTCCCCAGGGGGCAGTGAGGACCCAGCAAGCTGACCAAAGTAAGCCCTGTGCCAGGCCCTGGCTCGTGGCTGGCACTGCTCAATATATCACTTTTCTCTGTCCTAAACCAGCTGCTAAGAACAGTGACTTCACTTACCAAGGGAGAGGGGGCGTGGGGGTGTTTGTTGTTCTGAAAAATATACAATATAGTCCCCAGACTTTTGCTTTCTTTTCTCATCCTCAATAATGCTTGAAAAAAAAAGGCAATCTGGAGGTCTAGTCACGTAAAAATACATAGGATGTCCTGGTTGGCTCCGTTCAATAATTCATTCATATACTCATTCATCTATTTGGCAACATTTATTCAGCATCTGCTATGTAGTCATACCTATGAAAGCCCTGGGGATACAGAGATGGAAAAGACATGGCCCCTGCCCAAGGAAAGCTCAGTCTGGTTGGGATGGAGAAGAGGCAAGCTAGGCACAATTCCTGCACACTGTGACGTGGGCTGCAGGTGGAGCACCTTAAAAGTGCCATGGAAGTGCAGGGAGACATTGATCCCCCTGCTGGGGGAGGTGAGGAGTCTGCCAAAGAGATGCCTGCTGAGCCATCTTTAAGGATAATGTGTGCCAGAACAGAGAAAGGAGGTAGGGAAGGAATTGCAGGAAGTAGACAGTGAGTGCAAGAGATCACTGTCTGGGGAGCAGAGAGTGTAACCTGGATCTGGGCTGGAGAAAGCTCAACTGAGGAAGGTAGGCTGAAGGTGTGATTCTCACCTTGGTCTTTCACAACAGACATAAGGAATTGTTCTTCCATATGCAGAGGAATGGGGACTTCCCCTGTGAATCCAGAGGCTAGAGCTAGAGCCAGGGGGGAGAGCTGGGAGGCCGAGTTCAGCTCAAGATTAGGAAGAATTCCCAATCACATCCAACAGTGGAATAGACTGGGGGTGTGGGGCAGTGAGGCTTGGGTGTGTGGCTCCAGTGCGAAATTTAAGAGGAATTCATAAAGAGGGTGAAGGCAAAAGATGAACTCAACTCCCAGCCCTCCCCGTCCCAGACCCCACTCTCTCGGTTAAGTGTGCATGTCACCTGCTAAGAAGGGAGCAGTCCCAGGTAGCTCACACGGCCTTGACGCAGATATGAACTGTGTGTCCAGCTCAGTTCTGGCTGCCCTGGGGACCCCAATTTTGCCACACTTTTTCCTTTCAGGGAACTAAAGAATGAGGACAACTGAATAATACCTCTGCTAGCCGGAGAAGTTGGAAGAGTTAGGCAATTTTTAAAAATTAAGTGATTGTATACACACATATATACATACACACATACATAGATATAAAACGAAGTATAGCATTTTGATTCCAGATAATAGGTCTACTTGGAATGTTTAAACACCATATTGCAATTCAAATCTGGCCCACATTCTCTCTGGGCTCCTCTGGATTTCCTATGGGCACCCTGAATCTGTAAGGCTGAAATTAAAATTCAGAAGCAGAGCCCTGGGCCGCATGTTATCTTTTAATGGGGTCTGATCTTGGAGCCTGGCCTTGGGCAACTGCAGGAATTCTGCTGGAACTTAATTTTGTAGCAGACTATTGGTTTTTTTCTTTATTGTTATTATAATAATATTTTTTATATTATTATAAAATATAAAAATATATATTATATGCACACATGTTATGTGTCAAAGGAAAATTAGTAAATTAGTACAGAGTCCATATAACTGTGTTCTCTACACGAGAGTGAGTCTTCTAAAATATGAGTCAGTTCACATCTCTGCTTAGCTTAGAAATGTTCAGTAGCTCTGCATCTTGCTCAGAAAAAGAACCACTGTTCTTAAGTGCTCTGGCCCCTCATTCCTCTCTCACCTCATTTCCTACCCTTCTTCCCTTCAGTTACTCAACTCCCAACACCCTGGTCTCCTTGCTGTCCTCAAATATACTAAACACACACCTACCACAGGATCTTTGCGCTTACTGGTTTTTCTGCCTGGAAGGCAGAACCATCCCCATGATTCACTCTCCAAATTCTTTGAAATAGCTGCTTAAATATTCCCTAATAAACAATCTTCCTGGACCATCAATATAAAATAGCACTCTCACTATCATCACACTCTACTTTTCTTAACCTAATTTATTCACAGCATCATCTGGCTTATTGCATATTTATTTATTGTCTGTCTCCCCCCACTAGATGTGAGTTCCATGAGAGTGGTGACTTTTTATTGTTGTGCATGCTGTTTCCTTAGTGCTCAGAGAAATGCCAGGCCCATAGTAGACACTCAATAATTTTTGCTATAAAAATGAATGAATTAATGAAGATTATAGTAAAGCATAAGAACTTATCTCTCTACCATCCCATGTGCCCCCATTCCATATTTCTCAGTTGTAAGTACTGTAACAGTATATCCTTCTAAAATTTTCCTTACATTTACAAGAATAACTAGAGCCTTCTGCTTCCAGTTAGGATGGAGAAAGACATGAAAGAGATTTAGTCCTGGGAAGCAACCAGAAGAACCTGAAAAAAACTTAAAACATACTTTTCTATGGGATTAATGAGGAGTGATGTATACAGGGAAGCCTCAATGAACTATATTCCCTAGAGAAATAAGTCCTTCCTAGGAGTAGCAGAGAACTATAGCTTCCATGCCTGGGGAGTGGATAGGTGTGAGTGAATGGAGGAGTGGAAAGCTTTCACCAAGGAGATGCCCTCTGATTCATTTGATGGGTGACTTTGAGTGTGCCAGGGCATAGAAGGGAGATGGAGAAGAGACTCCAGGAATTGGGAGTAGTTAGTCAAAGATAGAGCTATCTGGGCCTGGAATGGAGGAGTGGACCTGCCACAGACAGGGAGAATTTACAAGGGGAAATCAGTCCGACTTTAAATAAGAGTGTGTGCTGGTAGGAAGGATTCAAATCTGAAAGATGCTCAGGTCCAGTTAGAAGACATAAATTGCAATAGCAATTTAGACAGGGAATATTTAGGTGTCAAAAATTGCTGATTAAGTAAAAGACAACTGAAAGCTACTGCAGAGAGCAATAACTTCCCCTAAGACTGAAGTTAAAATAAACAACAAAGGAATTAGAAACTTAGAGAAGGGGACACCTGCAAGGCTGAGGTTCAGGACTCTGGAGAGAGCCTGCTGACAGAGGTTGGGGAACACTTGCTGTTGAATCAAAGAATAGATTTCCTCTCTCGTAAATAGCCAGTATCCTAACATGCTGACCCACTTGCCATCATGTAGAAATCCCAAACTCTGGAAGATGTTGCTTCTTCCTCTTCCAGACTTGCAGTGTCTCTCCAGTGCCCTCTATTGGTCAAGCCTAACATCAGTCGAATTTGCAAAGGAGAAATAATGTCTCCAGAATCCAGCCCCAGTATCAGAGCAGTACAGAGAATAGTGAATTTGGAGCTGAGAAGCAGTAATTCAATAAGTGACGTAAACAAAAAAACACAAAAAGTATTAAAAGAAAACCCAAAACTCCAATAATTTACCCCCCACTTCCAAATTTTTATAGAAAGTACCAGTGACTGATAGGGCAAATTGCATAGTTTCATACTTTCTGCTGTTTTTTTAAATTCTGGGGCCCTGCAGGAGTTGAATTCAAAGATTTAAAAAAATGAAACTGGTCAGGAGTTGGGCAAATCAAAAGTAAACAATAAAGGCAGCAAATTGTCACCAGCTCAACTCAGTTCTAGGCAAATCCAAATAACTACCAGACAGAGGACATGTCTTGCAATTCTGGAAAATAAACAAAACTAAGCAGAAATTATTATGTTCAATTTTCCACTGTTTTCCTATGAAAAATTTCTAGAGGAGAATTTAAAGAAGAATACCCATAAAAATGCTACCCATAATGAAGAAAAAACTGCATACAATAGAGACAAAACTATGACTAGCCTAGGTATTGGAATGTTCAGATAAGGACTTTAAAATAACCATTATAAATATGCTAAATAATTTAAGGAAAATATGGATTTAATGGGCAAAGGTAGAATATTTCAGAAGACAAAGGGAAAGTCTAAATAAAAAACAAATGGAAATGGAAAGTCTAGAGCTGAAAAAATAAGAAATATAAAAAAATCACTGGATAACTTAACAACAGATTAACCATCAAAAAACAAACGTAAATAAACTTTAACACAATCAGTAGAAGTTATTGAGATTGAAGCAGGAGAGAGGAAAAGTGACTAAAAATAAATGAACATATTGCCAGTAATTTGTGGAATAATATCAAGCAATCTTATGCCTATTATAAGTATATTAGGTTCACGGAAAGAAGAGAGAGAAAAATGGAACAGAAAGAAATATTTGTAGAAACAATCATCAAAACTTTACCAAATTTGATTTTTAAAAATTGATGTACAGGGCAGGCCACAGTGGCTCGGTGATAGAGTTCTCACCCGCCTTGTGGGAGACCCAGGTTCAATTCCTGTTGCCTGCCCATGCAAAAAAAAAAAAATCGATGTACAGGTGGTGCAAGGATAGTTCAGTGGTAGAATTCTTGCCTGCCATGTGGGAGACCTGGGTTTGATTCCTGGCCCATGCCCACCGTCCCCTCCCTGCCAAAAAAAAATCAACAAATGGTGCTGCAATAGTGGGATAGTCACATGGAAAAAGACTGCAATGTGACCTACACCATACAGCATACAAAAAAAAATTAAAATAAAAAAAATAAATAGATGTACAAATCCAAGAAGCTTAATGAGCCCCAACTACTATTAAAAATATAAAAATAAGCACATGAAGGCATATCATGTCGGATTGCTGAAAACCAAACAAAAACGTAAAAATCTAAAGTCTGCTAGACATAAAGGCATATTATATTCAGTGAAATAATTATAAGAATTTTTTATGACTTTTCATTAGAAGCAATGCAAATTAGAAGACAATAGACTGTTACCTTGAAGTGTTGGAGAAAAAATCCTATCAACCTCAAATTCCATAGCTAGTGGAAATATCCTTAAAAAATGAAGACTTTTTCAGACAAATAAAACCTGAGAGAATTCATTGACAACAGATCTCCACTACAAAAAATACTATAGGAAGTTGTTCAAGCCCAAGGGAAATACCAGGTGAAATTTGGATCTATGTGAAAAGTGAAGTGTGTTGAAATGGTAAATGTGTGGATAATTATAAAATGCATTTCTTTCTTTTCCTAATTTCTTTTTAAAATAATTGACTTTTTAATGGCAAAAGTAATCAAGTAATTTAGAATTTATAGTGTATATTGAAGAAAAATCTATGACAGCACAAAAAAGGACAGGGATATAGAATTATATTGTAAGGCTCCTACATTATAGGTAAGATAGTATAATATTAAAGTAGACTGTAATAATTTGAGGATGCATATTATAATCCCTAAAGAAGAAGGAAAAAAATGATGAGGTACAGCCAAAAAGAATATTTTTTAAAAACTATTTTAGTAATTCAAAAAGAAGTATTAAAGCAGAGAAAGAGAAGTAAAGGGATAATCAGCAAACAAATATCAAGCTGGTAGACTTAAATCCAACTTTATCAATAATTTCATAATGTACACATGAACTAAACACCTCAATTAAAAGGCAGAAATTGATAGACCAGATAACAAAAATAAGACACAACTGTATGCTGCAATAAGAGACACATTTTTAAGTATAAAATTGCAGATGAGTTACAAATAAAAGATCATTAACTGATATATCACACAAAAATTAATCATAAGAAATCATTAAGAAGACATAAAACTCTTAAATTTATTTGCACCTATTGCAAGTTTGTAAATGCATGCAGCAAAAAGTTTATAGAACTAAAGGGACAAATAGACAAATTCACTATTACGGTTGGAGATTTTAACTCTGATTTTCAGTAATTGGTAGAACAACTAGATAAAGACTCATAAGAATATAGAAAATTTGAATAGTACTATCATCCAAGTTAATGTTTATAGAACACTATCCCCTACAACTGTAGAATACATATTCTTTTCAAATTCATAGAGAAAATTCACTAAAACAGACTATAAACTGGGTCATAAAAGAAGTCTCAATAGATTTCAAAGGATTAAGATTATGCATAGTATTTTAAAAATCAGTAACGGAAACATGGAAAATCCCAAATATGTGAAAATAAAAAACATACTTCCAAATTACCTTGGGTTAAAGAAGAATTATGAGCGAAATTAGAAAATATTTTATAAAGAGAGAATATGAGAAGAAAAAACTCAATAAAATTTGTTGAATGTGTCTAAAGCAGTGCTTAGAGAGGAATTAATGGTTTTTAAATGTTCATATTAGAAAAGAAAAAAGTTCTAAAATCGGTGACCTAAGTTCTGTCTTAAGAAGCTAGAAAAAAATGCACAAAGCTCAGTGTGCATTTGTGAAGGATACACATTGTGACGAAGGAAGGAAGCAAACAAGTTAAGAGCAGAAATCAATGGACTCAAAACAGACAATAGAGAAATAACAACAAAGTCAAAACTTGTTTCTTTGAAAAGATTAAGGGAATTGATAAATCTTACAAAATTGATCAAGAAAAAAAGAAAGTACAAAAATTACTAGTGGAGGAGTTGAAGAGGTGACATCTGTACAGATCCTATAAATGTTAAAATGATAGTAAGGAAGTATTATGAACACTTTTTGCTAATAAATTCCACAAACAAATTTTTTGAAAAGCACAATTTACCAAATCTGGCACAAAATGAAATAGAAAATAAAAATAGTCCGTCAAATATACCTTTGAACTCAGATGGCTTCACTGATGGCTTCTATCAAATATTTAAGGGAGAAATAATACTAGTCCTACACAAGCTCTTTTAGAAAATAAAGGAGGAAGAAGCACCTCCCATTTCTTTTTTGAAGTCAACATAACACTATCAATAAACTTGACAAGAATATTATAAGAAAGAAAATTAGAAACCAAAATTCCTCATGAACATAGAAGTAAAAATCCTTAAGAAATTATTAGCAAGTCAAATTCTTCAATTCATAAAATGACTAATGTATTATAATCAAGTGGAGTTTATTTCAGGAATGCAAGGTCGTTTAGCATTCTAAATCCATCAACATAATTCTCCACATTAACCGAGTAAAGGAGACAACATTTTACCAAATTCTTTACCATTCATGATTAAAAAAAAAAAAACTCTTAGGACACTAGTAAGAGATGAAACGTCCTCAATCTGATACAGGGAATCTATGAATACCTAAAGATAACATCATACTTAAGATTAAATATTGAAGACTTTTCCCTCTAAGAACAGGAAAAAGCAAGGATGTCTGGTCTTACCACTCACGTTTGGCAGTATGCTGGAGGCCCAGTCCTTTTAATAAGGCAGGATAAAGAAATGTTTTTAAAACAATAAAATGCAAAAAAAAAGATCGGAAAGAAAGAAATATGTATCTTTCACAAATGATACAATTGTATATATAGAAAATCTATAGGAATATACAAAAAAAACAAACATCCTGCTAGGCCTACTTGTTTGCAAGTATGATACAAAGTCAAAGTATAATAATCAATTGTATTTCTATGTAAAAGCAACAATTAATTAGAAAATGAAATAAAATAGCATTCATAATAGCATCAAAAACAAAATATACTTAACAATAAATTTTACAAAATATATGCAAGATACATACACCAATAACTGTAAAAACATTTCTGAGAAAAAGTAAAAGAATGTGAAGTAAATGAAGAGATATACCATGTACATAAGATTGCAATACTCATTAAAAATGTCTGTTATCTCTAAATTGATTTATAGATTCAACACATTCTTAATCAAAATCTGTCATTTTGTTTTTTGGGTTTTTTTGGCATTATATGGAAATTTAAATGCAAATTTCAAAGTAATCTTGAAAATAATCTTGAAAAAGGGAAATAAAGTTAGGGGACTCACATTACCTAATTTCAATACTTACTATAAAGTTATAGTAGTAAAGAGGTTGTATTAACATAAGGTAGACACATGCCAATGAAATAGAATAAGGAGTCCAAAAATTGACCCAAATGTGTATGGTTAATTGATTTTTGACAGAAGTGCCAAAGTAATTCAATGGGAAAATAAAAATTTGTAAACAAATTGTGATGGAATGATTAGATATCTGTGGATTGTAAGAGCAAACCCTGAACCCTATCTCATACAATATGTAAAAAATTATTTTACTTTAATTTAATTTAATCATAAACAAACTGTAATAGTTCAAACCACAATACTTTTAAAGTAGAAGAAAACAGCAAAATATCTTCATGATCTTTGGGTGGGAAAGATTTCTTAGAAATAGCACAAAACCTACAAATCACAAAAGAAAATGTTCCTTACATTGGATTTAATCAAAATAAAAACGTCTGCTCATCAAAAGACACTGTTTAGAGAGTGAATAGGAAAGCCACAAACTAGGAGAACAGTTTTGCAGCCCATATATTTGACAAAGGACTTGTCAAATATGTAAAGAATCCCTAAAACCCAATAATAAAAAAGACAACCCAACCACAATTTAGGCAAAAATTTTGAGCAGACATTTTAAAGAGTAGATATATGCATGGCCCATAAGCACACAAAAAGGTGCTCAGCATCTCTACTCATCAAGGAAATGCAAATTAAAAACCACTCACTAGAATGGCTAGGATTAAAGACAGATGTTTTTATTTACCAATTTACAAATAAGTGTTTTATTTATCAATGTTGGTAAGGATATGGAGCAACAGGCTCTCTCTCATATTGCTGAAGGGACTGAAAATGGTACAACCTCTGAAAAACTGTTTGGCAGTTTCTTATGACATTAAAACATATACCTAGTATATGACCCAGCAATACCACTGCTGGGTACTTACCCAAGAAAAAATGAAAATATATGGCCACAAAAGACTTGTATGTAAATGTTTCTGCAAATTTATTCACAATAGCCATAAACAATCCAAATGTCCAACAACAGGTAAGTGGATTAACAATTGTGATATACTCATATGTTGGAATACTACCTAGCAAAAAAAGAAATGAACTACTGATATATGCAAAACTGTGATTATGATCTAAAGAAACCAGATGCAAAAGAGTACATATTGTATGATCCCATTTACTTGAAGCTAGGGAACAGACAAAACTAATCTATGGTGATAGAAATCAGAATAGTGGTTGCCTTTGGAGAAGTGTGGTTTACTGGAAAGGATTATGAAGGAACTTTCTAAGATGATACAAATGTTCTATGTTTTGATTGGTATGAATTGCACTGGTGTATATATTTGTCAAAAGTCATTAAACTATGCCTTTAAGATCTGTGCATTCCACTGTGTATAAACTTTACCTCAATTAAAACAATTTTTTTAAAAGTGTGACTGTTTTGGTTTGCTAAAGCTGCCAGAATGCAATATACCAGAAATGGATTGGCTTTTATAAAGGGGGTTTATAAGTTACAACTTTACAATTCTAAGGCCATAAAAATGTCCGAACTGAGACATCCAGAAAAAGATACCATGACTCCAAAGAAAAGCTGTTGTCTGTCACATGGGAAGGCACATGGCTGGTGTCTGCTGGTCCTTGCTTCTGATTTCATTGCTTCCAGTGGTTTCCTCTCTAAGCTTCTGTGGGCCTTCACTTAGCTACTTTGGGGCAAAACTCTGGATTTCATCTCTTAGCGTAGCATCTTCTGGGGTCAGAGATTTCTTCTCTTCAGGTTCTGGCTATTTCTGTGAATACTTGCTAAGTGCCTAAGCTTTTTCTGTCTCAATCTCTAAATGTCTGTGTCTGTTTTAGCACTGAACTGTTTCTCTCTCCATGAGCTCTCTTAAAGACTCCAGTAAACTAATTAAGACCCACCTTGAATCAGCGGGATCACATCTCCATCTAATCAGAAGGTCACACCCACAACTGGGTGTGTCACATCTCCATGAGAACGACTTAATCATAAGATCCCACCCTACATTATTAGATCAGGATTAAAAGAACATGGCTTTTCTGGGGTACACAGCAGTTTCATAACATCACAGTGACCAAATGGAAAACTTAACAAGTTGCTCATATAGACCTAAGGGTAAAAAAATTATAGCAATATTTAAAAAAAGGCTATCAGTTTTTCTTCATCTTCCTAGAGAATTTAGCAAGAAAAAATTCCTTTAAATTATAGTAAAAGATGTCTATAGAAGTACGTTAATTAACATACCACCATAGTTGGTAAGATAAAAGGCACCATTTCCCCGAATTGAAAGGTTGATGCTTACTACTCAACTAGATAATCAAAGAATAAATTTTAAATATTCAACCATCTGTCTGGTGTACTTGGGAGACTTGAGCCAATAAACTAAACAAAATGTGCTCTTGAAAAAAAAGAATATATGCTGCCTTGTATACAATTTGGATAACATATGAATGAGATAATTACATATCCTTCGGCTACTTCTTATTGTTTTTTAAAAGAACAATAAATCCTGGAGACATTTCTCTGTTAGCACAAGAGAGAAGTCTGAATGTGCTCCTCTGGGCTGCTCTGGGACCAGGGAGTTACCTTTTCTAAAGGCTGCCCTGTGTTCTAGGATATGGATTAACCATGACTTATTTTGCCAGTCCAGTTCAATTAGATGAAGGTTTATTAAATGCCTCATCCTGAGCATTTCAATTTAAATTCTTTCAACTCAATGCAATCCAGTGCAAGCCAATTCAGTAAGCATTTATTAAGCACCTTCTTTGTGCCAGTAACTCTGCTTTGATCACCTTTTGGTTTCATCTTAATTGACTACTTCTGTCCTTCAGGTCTCATAGCAAAGATACTTTTTGAAAATCTATTATGAAATACAAGAGATTGATACCAAGACCATAGTAAAAGAAGCTGATGCTTGGGATGTGTATGATATTTTCCCTCTCTTATACTGACCTTCTTATTTTAATAGGTCTTTAAGTCCTTACTAAGTTGGACTTTTTAGGATTTGGGATTTGTCCTCAGATAGAGTGACAGAAGAGATGAAAACAGAAAGACTGGAATTCCATCTGATTCATATTAAGAAATGTACATTCTATAAGCAGTAAGGAGGAACCCAATGACCTATCCTGCACTTGTTGGTTTCAAACTTGTTTTAAGTCTTTGTCTTCTACATCTCCCAGTTATTAGTTCCTTGTTCCCTGCATGGTCCACGTCTTCCTGACTGGTAGAATAAATGCCCACTGGTTGAAAATCACAGTATCTTCCTTAGTTCTTGTTGCAATTGATATAAGAAAGCACACTAACTATTGCTTTCACACTTCTGAATTAGACAGGTCTTAGTTAATGAGAATTCTCAGTAATCATCTTTTTAATTAATAATTTAATTTAAATTCTTTATACAGTATGAGGAGATTGCGCAGGCACTGGGGCTCATCGGGGGGCCTGTGAGGGCTGCCTACCATCTTGTGGTGCCGCATGGAAAAAATGTACCTCTTCTCCAGGCTAAATGTGCTCAGTTATCACAACTGTTCCATGTTCCACGCCTTTCTCTTCTCTTCTTTTTGATTTGATATGTATTTTAATTCTTGCCCCCAGAAATGACTATAAAACTCCAGACATTTGTAGACGACGGAGTCATTGTTTCCCTTCATCTGGACACTATGCAATCTATATTTCTATGAATTTTAAAATAAAATGGCCATATCATAGACTAAATAAAGTTTGTAGTTAACTAAAATTCTGAAATACTGTACACACAAGAAAGCTTTCCTGTCAAGACTCATCTGTGATTGACATTTTAGCTGCTTAACCTTCTTAACATTTCTTTTGATGTATTTGGTACCGGACGAAGGAACTTTGCATCTTGATTCTGTAATCTCTAACATTAGCTGACTCTCCTAGACCTGTGTCTTTTGCTTATTCGATAGGCCTACCTTCCAAATCTTTGTCCATGTCATTGGGGAAAATATAATAAAAATTAGAGGCCTGTGACATGCCCCTATAGACAACTTGCAGATTAGCATCAAGTCATTCATGGTGCACTTTGGAACCTGGGTGTTGTCTCATTGGCTATGATTCTACCCCACAGAATTACCCTTTGGCTCACATCTTATTATCTGATCCATGAAATGCTCTTGGAATATCTGTCCTCTACATCTAGATTTGTAGTTAATTCAGTCCATGTTTATACAGCATTTCTCTGATTTACAACCCAACTCCCCCTTCTCCTAAAACAAAAACAAAAAAAACAAAGTAAACTTAGTTAGGGTAAGCCTTAAACTTTAAGGGGATTTGTTCTTGGGAAGTCAATGTCCCAATATTAGTGTTTACCACATTCTTTTATAAGCACTTACCAGCTTGTTTAATAATCAATTCAATAATTATTCACATCCAGAATCCAGCCCATTTTCAAAGTTGGGATAACATATGCCATTTTCTATTCTTCTAGTTCTTTCTTTACCATGATTTCTGAAAACTTTCCAAGAGCAGCTCTGTAAAATCCCACTGTACTGTTGGGTGTGATTTGTTTGAGCCTGGAGGGATTTGAGTTCTTTAAAGCGATGAGCTGCTGACAGTATCTTTTGTCCCTACCTGAGGCTGTCCTCCCCGCTCTTATGTTCTTCCACCTCCAGCTTGAGATTCTTTCCCTTTCTGTACTTATCAGAAATAAAATAGCCCCTGAGCAGTTCCAGCATCTCAGTGTCATTTGCTGTCCCCAGTCTACTGTAAGTAGTAGGCTGATTCTGAATTTGCTGTTCTTGCTTGAACCCATCGATACATCCTTGTTTCTTTTCTTTAGTGCTTTTCATAAATCTGAGTTTGGTCTGAGCTTTGACCTCTGTGAGACTTAATTGGCTCCTGCAGCAAATACGGAGGGTTTGTGCCGGACTGGTCTGCTGGCAACTATTATTTGCAGCTTGTCCCAACAGGGCTTTCTATCTCCAGGGCTTGGCACAAATACCTTCACAGAGTAAGTGTTCAATATATATTCATATAGAGATGGGTTTTCAAAAGGGAAAGTTTAAAAGCTAATTGAATCCAGCTGTGCTCTTTCTGCATACTAATGGCTGCCAATAGGACCCATGGGGCAAGGGTGAGTGGGGGTGGGGTGGGACTCAAGGAGACCTATAAGTGCTCTGCTGACCACCCCTCCTCCTAACAGTGTCTGTCACCCCACAGCCCTGCACCCTTCTCTGGGGAAGGGATGATTCTGAGTTCTTCATGTCTCTTTGACCTGCACATGCTGGCACATAGTAGGTGCTCAGAAAATATGTGACAAATGATTGAATGGATGAGTGATAGGAGAAAGAGAAAAGTCAATTTTCTAACTACAGCTTCTCTTTCAAGATTCAAGTATTTGCTTTTTGGTTCTGGTCTTGTAGTATCATGAAACCTGCATGGTTGGTGGACTATGTAGCAGTGGACTCTCCAGCCAGAGGATTGGTGAGCTGTCCTCTGTCCCTGATGGAATGATGCTGTGACTGCATTAAACAGGACACATGAGAAACCTTCGTAATCCTTGGTGATCAGACCTCATTTTGTTTTGCTTCCCTTAACTTAGAGGAAAAAGTGTAGGGAAGGTTTTCCTATATTCCTTGTTCCAGCCTCCCTTCCCTTCCTTCACCCATTCTAATCACAGGCCCTGAGGCAGCTTGCATTCCTAATATTTAAAGGCCCTGAGAGTTTTCTTTGGGTAAAGGGGCATGGCAGGTGGGGGGCAGAGTAAGCCAGTGTGCCACAGCAGCATACACCACTGGTGGTTGGTAACAGCCCAGCACCAAGCACCTGCTTTCTCTCCAGCCTCCCTGCTTTCTAGAGGGCTCTGAAACCCCCCGATGCCAGGGTGTCCATTGCACCTCCATTCACACCAGGTGGGCATAATCTAGACAGGACACAGGGTTTGTGATGCTCTGCAGGAAGAGATGAGGACCCTGGTGTTCTCTGAATGCATTTGGAAGTTGTGTTTGAGGGCACTGCAAACAGGTTGGTCAAGAAATAGAGCCTCTATTGACTACCTGTGCTCCACAAAGAGAAAGAAAAGAATTATTTATCTAGGGACAACAGTCATTTATTTCACACGAGGCTTTTTTGGATCCTCTTGTTTTGATGTTTAAGCTTTGAGGGTTTTGCTTAACAATTTATTTTAAAAGACTCTGGGTGTCAAAATTATCTTGAAAAATGTTTGTTTGTAGATAAAGATTGAACTCTAAACAACGAAAACACCAAACCGCCAGTGTTTTCTCAAAAGTAAATGTAAAGTATAAATAGAGAGCAAAACAGGAAATAGTGGTTTGTAAAGAAAAAAACAAAGATACTTGAGCTGCCCTATAAAGTGCCTTTCCTTACACTGTAGAAAGTGAGTTCAGAGGCCCGGAGAGAGAAAGTCTCTGGCTGCCACTTCCTAGCAGAGTTAAGCATCTTCCAGCAAGCTCTGCCCTGCTGTTCCCCACAACTACTCTTTAACAACCCTTTATAAAATATTTGGATCAGTTCTGTATGTCATAGTCACTAAATAATTGTGCTCTTCTATCTATGCAGTGATCGTGTGCTCAGTGAATTCACAGGGCATCTATCTAAGCTTTCACTAGTGCCAGTGCCATTTCTTTATATCCTAAGAGACTTGGGGATCAAGTGCAGGCTGTTTTGGGTAGATGGTGTGCTGTGTCTTGGTGGGGTGGACTCATCGTTGGAGAGTGGCTTTGGCAGACTCCATGGGCTAAAGTTCTGAACTTGGCTGTCACTACCAGAGGGTAAAAGGCAGGGGCCTCTGGGGGATCCTGCTGCTGAGGATCCAGTGCTGAGGAGAGAGAGGAGCCCCGGAGGAGGGGCTGGCCCCTGAGTATTTATCAATCACTTATCATTCACATATTCAATAAACATTTGCTAGGTCCCTAAGGTGTGCCAGGTACTGGACTAGCTGAGGATATATTGGTCAGGACAGAGAGCCCTCTCCAAGGATCTTACTGTGTATTGGGAGAGAGAGACCCGGATTCAAATGAATGTAATAACATGTGGTAGGGGCTGTGATGGAAATTGTTCAATTGCAGCTACAGGGAAGGATGTGAAATACAGATTCTGTCCTGGTAACTGTTTCCAGGCAGAGCTGTAGGCTCAGGCTTTTAGGGGGAGAAGACCCTGAAAAGCCACCTCCTTGGGGGGATGCAAGTCCTTGAAAGGAGAAAGGCTTCAGGCAGAAACAAATGTCTTTAAGAGAGGGGGTCAGATGTCTTTTCTGAAAATCTGAACAAAAATCAAGTAATATTGCTAGTCTGACTTTAGCCTCAGGGAAAACCATGAGTTGGGGATTCCACATTGGAGACTTCCAGTATTCTGATTCAGTTTATTTACCTTGAGTTCTCATTCCACCTTTGGTTCAGATTGGCAGAAGGTCAGTTTCATTATTATTTTCAAACCCTGGAATGAGCTAGGCATAGGTAATGAGGAAAAGTGGTACTCCAGGGGCTTCATACAGGGGACTCCTTCAGCTTGGACGCTGTATTAGTTTGTTAAGCTGCCAGAATGTAATATACCAGAAACGGAACAGCTTTTAAAAAAGGAATTTATTAAGTTGCACAATTACAGTTCTAAGCCTATAAAAATGTCCAAACTAAGGCATCTAGGGAAAGAGACCTTAATTCATGAAGGGCCAATGGGTCTGGAACACCTCTGTCAGCTGGGAAGTCACATGGCTGGCATCTGCTAGTCCCTTGTTTCTCGACTCCATTGCTTTCAGCCTCTGTTCCTGTGGGGGTTCCTCACTTTGCTTTTCCAGGGCTGGCCTTCCTCTCCTGGCTTCCCTTGGCTCTGTTCAGGTTCTGACTTGCTTAACATCTCATGGCGATGTCTCTTGCACTCCAAGCATCTCCAAACGTCTGTGCCTCTGTTCTGTGAAGCAGCTATTCTCCAGGCATCTACGTCAGCTCTGAGGTTTCTCCAAAATGTTTCCCCTTTTAAAGACTCCAGTAAACTAATCAAGATCCACTTGGAATGGGTGGAGTCACATCTCCAGCTAATCAAAAGGCCACACCCACAATCGGGCACGTCACATCTCTGTGGAAATAATAATCAAAAGTTTCTGCCCCATAGTGTTGAACTAGGATTAAAAGCCATGACTGCCCCCACCAGATTGAATCAGGATTAAAACATGGCTTTTCTGGGGTACGTAATACTTTTAAACTGGCGCAGATGCCCTCTAGGTCAGTGGCCAAGGGTGAGGACCAAAGGATCCCACAGGGAATGGCAGGAAGCTGCCCGGCTGCCAGGACCTAATGAGGCTATGGGGGAGAGGGTTCCGCCAGGGTCTGACTTTCCCTGGGTTGTTTTGTGGCCCAGGAGAAATTCATTCCCACTGGGGGGCCCTACCCTCTTTGGTCCTCAGCCTTGGGTGCGAGTTGCCTCATATCTCTCCTTCTACCATACTAGGTGGTGAGCTCCTGGAAAGCAGGAGGGCTGTGGGTGTAGGGAACGGCTCCGCCATGGCACCCTGGTGACCCTGCATGTCTCCTTATGGCCATGCAGCAAGGTTTAACCACATGACCTAAGTCTTGGCATGACGCCCTGTGATTCTCCTGGAAACAAGAGCACAAGAGCGTGGGAGGTTTGTGAGGATCTGCTACAAAGCCATTTGTCACTCAACTTCTTATCTTCCCAAGAGGCTGTCATAAGACAGTTTTTCATTGCCTCCTGGGCTCTGATGAGATTTGAAGCTTTCTGCCTTGCCCTCCATTAGCTACAGGCTATAAAATTGCTCAGCTGCAGCATGAAATTGACTCCTCAGCAGCAGGGTGCCACACCTCGTGTGTTGTGGTCATCTGGCCCTGTTTGTTTCTGTGTTGTCCTGTGGGACAATAGGCGTAGGGGGGCTGGCACCTTTGCTCTTCTTGCTTTTTCTATGTCAGTAGGAAACTGTCAGCATTTAGAAATAGCTTGTGTTTTCTTTACCACCTGGATCCACCAGCCTCGTTGATGAGGGATTTAGAGGTTGTCTGTGTGGATGAGAGAGCTCAGAGGTTAAGTGACTTGTCCCCATCTCCCAGCTAATTAGGAGCAGAGCCAGGCCTGGAGTTGGACCCCCAAGTCCAGTGCCATTTTCACCAGCACCTGATGTGCCTCATGTGCTCTAAATGCCCGTTGGAATGGGAGCTTGTCTAGTCAGCCAGGTCACTGATTATTATTCATCCCCGTCAGCGCAAGTGCACATCACCACCTGACGTGCCGAGCAGAGCACCCAGGTTTGGCCTCGTGGTTTGCAGTCTTTTCAGGGTCCACCGCACTAGACCCATGGTGCAGCTGGTCCTTGCTGATCACCAGCCATGGATGTCAGACTCACTCACTCATTCTTCTCTAGACTAGAGACTCCAGGTTGAATTTTTAAATTTGTTTTTATTTTTAAATACATCCAAAACTCAAAAGGTAGAAAACTATACAGAGAAAAGTCCTTTTCCCTCTCTAGCTCCTAGAAGCCCAGTTCCCCTCTCCAGAGACAATGTTACCATTTTAAAAATAGAATTGACAGATATGGAATATCTACGCACAAAAAAGCACATGCACATGTCGAGATGTGTATGGGTTTCTGTGTATCTTCCTTACCCCCTGTGCGAGAGTATGCCCTATAGCTACGTGTTTTTTTTTTTCAAGCAAGAACTTATTTGTATTTGTAGTGTTAATTGATGGGACACATGAGTCTCCACAACCCCTTTCAAACTCTCTATCTACTTTTTTGCTCTTGAAGCTCATTCTCACTCATTTTTCTTGTCCATGACTCCTCCATCAATGGTGGAGAGCATCTCATCTTTTCCCCATTCCAATTCCCTTCTCACACCCCATCAGTTTTACTTGCAGGTGTATCTACAAGTGTAGCCATAGACAGCTGCCATCTGTTGAAATAGCAGGGAAGAGGAAACTCCAAGGGAGCCCTTCTTACAAGGTTTCACACTCTGCCTAGTCATTAACTGAGCTGACTAAAGGTGAGCAGTCTTCCTCTCCACCACTGGCTGTTGAGGTCTAACTAGGAAACAGGGAGCTCTTTAGTATTTAACACATTGTGTAGTTAATGGGGAGACATAGTCATACAGTGACGGAAGAGCCAAAACAGGAGACTGGCTGGTGACCATCCCTAGGTGAGAGGAGCAGAGGATGGAGTGGGTATTGCAGAAACCAGGGGCCAGGTCACACCAGAGAGATTGGGACTATATGGGCCACAGAGGAGAAACAGCTCCTGGCAGAGATCTGCTGAAACAAAGAGAGAGGGGATGGATTCTCTGGCTGCATCCATCGCAGCCCCACCCACCACACTCAGGCCAGCACTTCCCATAGTCAGCTGCCAGCTGTTACAGAGACCTGGAGAAATGGCTTGTACGGTTAGCCTCCACTTTTTTTTTTTTTTTGCATGGGCAGGCACCAGGAATCAAACCCGGGTCTCCAGCATGGCAGTTAAGAACTCTGCCACTGAGCCACCATCACACCACCCTCAGCCTCCACTTTTGATACAGAGAAGAGTGGGGAAGGATGAGGAATAGACCTGAGGAAGATGGTTGCATCGAATCTCCAGAGGGCTGTCTTCAGGAAGGCCTGTACTTGAAGGGGAAGGTCTGCCAGGGTGAGGAACTTGACTTAAGAAGGGACACCGCCTGAGATGAGGAGGTGGGATCGCCAGTCCCTCCTGGGCCTGATTTGCCTTCTGAGGAGCAGCTCCAGGCCTGGGTTACCCAGGTGACAGTGCTGGAGTTAAAAGTTGGCTTCTCTTCTCTTTCTGCACTGGTGGAGGGGACTGGCAAGCCTCAGCAAATAGGTAGATTTAGAATGCAGTTGGGCAGCTGTCCAGCCAGTAAAGCACTCACACCTTACTGGGTGTCTTGCTCTCTCGTGCTTTCAAATGTTCTGAAGTTATTCCAAATCCTGCAGGTTGGATGGGGCTTTTCCCACTTCATTGTTCATATTCTCAGCTTTGGCTTTATATGTCTTTTCCTCCTTCCCCTTAAATATACAAATATTGGCTCCCTATCACCCTGGCTGCTGCATCCTCACTGAGTGCCAGGAAGGTTCTAACTTTGGGGAGGAAGGATAGCTCCTGTAGGGACAGCCAAGGGCGGATGGACTTTGCCCTCACAGCAGGCAGTCAATTCAAGGACCCAGGAAGCTCCCTGCAACCCTAACCAACCACAGAGCTGAGGGTTCTGCTGTGGAGAGAGAGGCTTCCCGGTATTGAAGTCTCTCTGTATACTTAACAGGCACATCTAGAAGTTTCATCTACAAGGTGTGGGGTGGGGGGGAGGGCAAAGGATCAAATCTGCGCTTTATAGCCACTCCTTAGACATTTGGTGGATTCATCACCTTAGAACATTCTGTTGAGTTTTCCTTCTACTTGGTCATCATGTGGGAAACTGAAGATAACCAGTCCTTTTTGTTTGTGGGTCTGTTCTTTTTCTCATCTACAATTTCTTTGTATTCAACCTTCTCTCCTTAGGTAGAGACAAGCATATCAGTACTTACTTAATTAAAGGAACAGAATAGCTATATGTAAGTTCTCCCAGACTCATGTTTTATTATATTCACGCTTCTATTGTATTTAAATGATTATACTGCAGTTTGGTGCACCTTATGTAAGTCTTCTGATAGCACAGTGTATTATTAAACTTTCAAAAATAATTATTTCAATTCACTGTATTATTATCATTTGTTGTTATTCTTGATTCACAAATTGTCACAGCTTAATTTTTTGTGTTCTTAACACTACCCCCGATATTCTCAAAAGCATCCTTGTTTAGGCAATAAGGTAATTATAGGATGTTCCAAGCTAATCCTGATCTTTCTCTGTCCCCGAAATATGAAATCATTTAATTCGAAGGAGTCCTGGTTTATTTTTGATGAGAATAGTATCAGGAGCAAAAACTTGAGTGCTAGGAGTATACATAAATGTTGTCTTTGACTGTTGCTGGCCCAATTTTAGTAGCAGAATTGGAAAAACAAAGTATCAAAGGAATTCATTTTCTCAATGTACATTACATAGCTGTTCCTGTTCTTCTCAGGATATGAGGTTTCTTCGACCATCAAAACTTTCTATTGTATGCAAATATTTTTACCAAAAATTCAAAAATGAGGAGGCGGGTCTGTGCTTCAGTCATGGGCTTTAGCCAGGGTGAGTTGGGTGGACTCAGTGGGGTTGCCACATGCACAGATGCCAGGTGTGGAACATTTGCCGAGCATCCCCTGTGGGTGCGATATTGTACCAGGTGCAGTGAGGAGCAGAAGTGATACATGAAATATGGCTTCCAGCATCCAGGAATGCACAGTAATCATTTGTGTGCCTGAAACAATGAGGAAATTATATAAACCGTCACGTCATGAAACGCTAAATCTGGTGGTGGCGGCAATAGGTGCTGAAAGAGTTGAGGGTTGTAGGAGGTGAGTGTGTGGAGAAGGAAAGGGTCTCCTTGGAGAGTGGTGGGATTGAGAAACCACCTCACAAACAGCCCTGAGCAGCCTGCAGAGCTGCGGGTGTTAGGGTGCAAACGAGGCAGCTGGCAGAAGAATGATGCCAGAGATGTTGGCTTATAGTGAATTCATCATGGTGCCCATGGTGAGAGGAATAGGATTCTGGTTGTTTTCCAAATGATAATGAAAAAGAGCACCAGCCCAAGGTCAGGGACGCATTTGGTGTGGCCAACAGAATGAAATACGTCAGAGTCTAGTAGGAGACTAGAGACCCTTGTAATCACCTCCTATGAATGTTTTTAGAAACAACAAAAAGCCCTGGACTCTGCTTCCAGGCTGGCTGGTCCACCCTCCTTCTCTACACACCACCAAATGTCCCTGCATTCACTCACTCTGTCACCAGCTCTGTACTTTTAGCTTGCTCTGCTCTGTCTGTCTTGCCCCTCTACCCAGGAAAATACTAGCTCTGATGTCACCTTCCTATACTCTTTCTACTCCCACCTCTCCTAACCCTGCCAAAAGAATGCTGTTGTTTTATTCTGTCTTGGGGTTCTCAAAACATTTTATACCCAGCCTCTGTTATGCTACCAATTTCACATACCACTATGGGCTCTTCTCCATAGACCATGGACATCTTAGGAAATGGTTCTTATTTATTCTCATCTGTAATCAAAGGGCTTAAAGACTGTTTGTCACCCAGTGCATATTCAACAGATATTTATTGGATGAATGAATGTACAAATGAACGAATGAGTAGATACATGAATAAATGCCCCGACATAACTCCTGGGTCAGTGTATGCTTTAAATTTATTAATTCCTTGATCTTTATCAAGCCAGGAGGTTGATTTTTATTTGTTAGATTTGCAAGGCCACTAGGTAAAATGTCATTGTTTGGTTTTTGAAACAGATCTTAGTTTCTCTTGTTCTCACCTGTTCTGATATTTCTAGCTAAGCCTTGTTTTGATAAGAAGACTTAAGAAAACCAGCAGCAAATCACTTACTTTTAATATGCCATGCCAGGATTTGATGACAACTTCGACCTTATAACATTATAGACTTAGAGACTCAGAGATTAGGCCGTGCTAGGAAAAGAATTTTTAATATGTGCTAAAGCCTTTTGCTCCAAGGTAGCTTGCAAATCTGACCTAAACTAAGGCAGTCTGCATTCACTAAGTCTACAAATGAAAGCAGAGAAATTCAAAGTTATAGTATACACCTCCAGAATTTTAAGGGTTCTCAAGTGATGTATATACTTGGTGTATCAAATTATGTGGTCATGGGTATGATGTCTTTGGAGAACATTTTAGTTGTTTGAAGGTCTTTGGAGATGGGAGAAATCTTTGGGGAAAGGACAGTGGCTCAGCTGCCAAGTGTTCCCTCAGAGAAAAGGTCAAGGAAAGTGAGGGCAGCGAGCTGGTTCTCTGGGGTCCAGCAGAAGACCCCTGTCCACCACCTGTTTATTAACATTCCTCTTAACCCCAAAACAACCTTTTCTGACATTTTTGGTGATGAAGACCTTGCTGCTTTTTTGTTACAAATTGTTTGGGATATAAAGCAGTGGTCAATGAAGTTCTGTGGCTCCGAAGCCAAGATCATTAGAAAAAAAAGAAAACAAAAGCCTTCTAAGGAAGCAAAAATTTCCAATAGAAACTTCCCCAGAATGAGACTCATTCACTGATTGCTTCTTCTTTATAGTATGTTTCTATCTATTGTTTTAAAAATTCAAGCAGTGCAGAAAGGCATAAAGATGAAAGGTGAAAAAACCTCTCGGTATCTCTCTGCCTAGAGACAACCATCAGTCTTTTCATGATCACCTTTCCTAAACACATGCAGATTTGTCTACATCTATATATGTGAACCATGTGATATATGCTATTGTGCAGTCTTCATCTATGTGTGAATGTATGTATGTATGAACCCACACATATTCTTAAAATTATAAAGTATTCCAATTTCTGAATGTGAAATAATTCATTATTAAAATTATAAAGTATTCCAATTTCTGAATGCGAAATAATTTATTAAACCAAGGAACCATTTGAGGGACCTTTTGTTTGCATTCAATATTTCACTATTATAAATAACATTGCAAAGAACATCCTTAGACACATATCTTTATGCTCTTCTGAGATTATCTCTTTAGGATGACTCGAGAGTGATACAGCTGGATTAGGAAGTGTGCATGTGTAAAATATTCATGTGATGTTCAAGATGGTAGCCAATTTGTATCCCTACCAAGAAGAAATGGAATGCCCCTTCGCCTTTATCCATCTGTTAAACGATGGATGATAATTTAATTTGTTTGTTACTAGTAAAGTTTAGAATCTTTCTTGTGACAATTGACCATTCATCTGTGTGTGTGTGTGTGTGTGCGTGTGCGCGCGTGTGAATTGTCCGTCCATTTCCTTTGTCTGTCCTTCCATTGAGGGATTGCTTTTATTTTCATGATCTGAAGGATTTCTTTATATTAACCTTTACCTGGTCTCAAATGTTTCAAATTGTCATGTATTTTTCAACCTTTTTTACAATTTTACTTCTGCTATATGAAACCATTGGTTTTATGTAGTCATGTTTAACAATCTTTCTATTTCTGTTTCCTAAATTTTGATATCATGTTTAGAGAGTCCATTCCTATTCTGAAAGTATAAAATGTTAACTTGGGTTGGCAATGGTGGAGCAGTGGCAGAGTTCTCACCTGCTGTGCCAGAGACCCGGATTGATTCCTGGTCCCCGCCCATGCAAAACAGTAATAACAATAATAATAATGAATAATAATATAGGTCAGCTTTTTTTTTTTTTGCTGAGCCACCGTGTCTCACCCTATTTTCAGTACTTTTCAATATTTTCTTTTTTTAGATTTAAGTCTTGGATATCTCTAGAATCTATTTGCTGAAATAATGGCTAGAATGCTTTTTCTAAACATTCTAAATGTCAGTTGTCCACAAATCATTTATATATTGAGTGATCCAGCTTTGCTGCATTGATTTGAAATACTGCTAAGCTTTTTTAAAAAATGGAAATTTAATATATGCTTATTGCTTATTCTTGTAGCCTACTGCTGTCATTGTTGTAGTTTTAGAATACATTTTAGAAACCAGTAAGAAGTTTCCCTCTCTGTCTCTTGTTTTGCCCTTTTTTTCTTAAGGTAAAGTTAGTTTGGGTTTTTAGTGTTATTGCATTTATAGAATAATTTAGGCAAAATTATGCATTTAGCATAACCATCTGTCCTATATTAGAACAATCTTTTTTATTTATTCAAGTTTTATTTTAGGGCATAAATACAACTAAAAAAATAGTTTCTTCATGTGAGTTCCTGTACTTCTTATTAAATCTATGTCAAGAGCTGTGAAGGGTATGAGATTTTATCTTGCTTACAAGCAAACAAGTAAGCCTGCCGCAGTGTCGTGGGTGCTGGCAGAGGACAGGAGACCCCTAGATCAGAGGTACGACAGGCCACATGAGCCCCATGCTCACCCAAGTTCCACGGTGGGTGCCACACATGCACAGTAGGTTTGCTTCACAGCTGAGGCCTCCTAAGCTTGGGAAGCCCTATGGAGAGCTCAAGACAAGTTTCCTTGAGGTAACTGATAGAAGAACAAGAGGACTAAATCAGGTAAGAAGGGGAGAAAGCATATTCCAGGCAAAGAAAGTTGCATATGCAAAGTCCATGTAGTGCGAAAAAAGTACGGTAACTATAAGTAACAGAGAAAAAGCCCGCCATGGTAACTCCATTATCCACTGGTTTAATATTGCTGAAAAAGAACTTGCTCATTTTTATCATCATGAATGACCTGCTTGTTCTGACAGAGTGAATGTAGATTGTTTTCCTCTACATTTGAAGTCTATTGCATTTACTAGGATTCGCTGTGGTTGTTCAGTCTTCAAGAAATTTTCTTAAGACATGGAGAGAGAACCTCTTCATTCTGGAATACAGTCTATAAAAATTCTTCTTTCTTTAAATTCATGATTCTTGTCTATCTTCCATACTTATGTTCTCCCTAAAAAATTCATTTGTCTTGTCTTCACTGCCTTCTGAGATTGAGATTCTGTTTTTCAGTTTTGGGATTGATCTTTGCTATTTTTACTTATTTTATTTATGTCTTAGTTTAAGAAATGGAAGTTTGGGGAAAACTGCACTATTGCCACCATCTTTTCCACCATTTCTAGTCTGTTATTGAAAGAACCACTGTGTAAGTTCTTTCTCCCAACTCTTTAGAACTATTCCAAGAAGCTATTAAGAGATGCCCCCATGTTTAAAATACCTTTTCAATTTTTAAAAGTCTTCTCTCTCTCATTTCTTAAGATTATATTTATTTGCATATTGAAATTTGCAACGAATTGAAGAGCAGCATCTTCCTGACTAATGGATGAATTATGTAATCATTTGGTGTGGTCAGTTGAGAGAAGTGTGGGAAGACTTTCTGCTCCAATTATCTTCCCAGTCACTGTGGTACCTAGTAAATAGTTCACCAATAAAGGTTCATGTATGAAATCTGTTTATCAGATTTAGCTACCTGAAGAGGTCCTTTACTCTCTCTAAGATGGATATGTTTCTATGGAAGGAAGGAAGTGGAAAGTGGATATGATGAAGTCTTGGTTTTCCTGACAGAGTAGGGAGGTGAAGCAATAGAAAAACTCAATTTAAAAAATTATTTACTAGGAAGTGTTTCTGAAAAATGGGGAAATTTTTAAATAGTTTAATTTAGCTTTGAATAATACAATTTCTTAAGGTAATGTGCTCATAATTTTTTTCCATGCCTTAATCTTCAAAAGCTATTCAGTAAAAAGAGTTTCATAAGGAAGTATCTCAGTTAGTAGGGCACACACAGCACAACTAACCAGTGAAAGAACACAGCCAGTTTATCCTTCAAGAGGACTCCCATTTTGACAAGAGAGGAAAGAGGTTCGAAGGCTTCTCTGAATGTGGGTTTTCTCTCGTTGATTTTTGATCTAGATGTTAATGGATGTGTTGTTGACCTCCTCACAAGAAACAAAATAGAAAGGCAGAGAAACATGTCCTTGATAAGAAAAATTCCTGTTTTCAAGATTTGTGATGACAAAGTAATAATGAAGTAGAAACTTTCAATAATGGTGGTTCAAAATGGGACTCAGACAAAACTTCACTTGGCAAAATTCTATTGAATAACTTTTGGTTGTTCTTTAGTTTTGGGGGCTAGCCTCCTTTTGAAAATGAGTATTTTGGGTATTTATTGACACTGTAGACTGATACTAAGTGTAGAACTAGAATGATGTTCTCTGTTTACGTGGTAATGAGTTTATGTTTCATTGATCATAATTCATTGATTCTAGAACACACATCATTGTTTAAAGTTCTACTAAGAAATAAAAATTCTGCCTATGGAACTTTGATGTGTTGACAGTGCTGTAAGGTGCCTCCCTCATTTCAAAGACATTAACATGTGAAAATAATATGCATCTTAGAATCAACAAGATACAGTATTTTTCTTAAATTGACAAAACCAACCGAAATTGACAAACTCAGCAGCTTGTCGAACTATCTGAGATATTTAACAATTCAATCAATGAATGAATTTGAACCTTAGAATTCCATTTCCCAGATATGATATTTCCAAGAACAGCTAAGATTTTCGGTAGAACACTGTTAATATTCAGAGCATTAACAATGTGATCTTAAATCTGTGAAGGATGTCAAAAATTTCCCATTATATCTTTAAGAATTTCCACTATTTTATCTTTTCCTCCCTGAACAAGGCAATCTGATCCCTGCAGTGCTGACCCAGGCCAGGGTCCAAAGACAGCCCCCATAGCCCTACCTAACTCTTTCTGCTGCCTTTTGAGCAAGAGTCTTTTTTTTCCCACTGGAAGGGAATGTCCTCAGAAATGAACTTTATCACCTCACATCACCACTGAGTTTAGTCTCAAGTTTTCCTCCACTTGCCTCTTTCTCCCAACTCTTTAAAACTATTCCAAGGAGCTATTGAGAGAATCCCCCATGTTTAAAATAGCTTTGCACTTTTTAAAAGTCTTCTCTCTCTCTTTCCTGAAAATTCTGGGGAGTCTGACTCCTGAGATCATAGTGCCACTATGGTCTGCAGGTCGGAGTTGATCAACTACCATTTGCCTGAAGGTTGCATGACCCTACCTGAGAAGCTTGTTGTTATTTTAAATCTGAAGAATGTTTGGTATGCGGGGACATCTGCTTGTGCAAGAGGATTTGTACATGTTGAACAGTTACTCAGAATCATTCCTTCATTGCCTTTGTGGCATGCTAGCATGTTTCCTTCTGTTTGTTTTTTTTTTTAAACCCAAATATAATTTTGCATAGTGGAGGTCATTTTATATGCAATTTGTATGATGATTTTTTCATTCAACTTCATGTTATTAAAAGAATGCTGTTGAAGGCTTTTAAATAGTGATTGTTTTATTCTGCAGATGTATTAACTCTTCCCCCATTGTTTGCTATTTAAACTATAGCCTTTTTTTTTCAATTCTAAATACCATCAAAATGAACATCTCTGAATGTAAATCTTTGCCCGCATTTTGACTGAGGGATATCATCAACCTTTAATATAATTGATTTGTACTGTTAAATTGCTCTGAAGAAGAAAAAGATCATAACGTATAACTCCACCAAAAGTATACAGGAGTATGAGAGGATGGTTGTGTTTATTTAATACTATTATCATAGCATAATATGATAATACTATTATATCAAAGTTAATCTAACTGGGAAAACAGAGACACAGACAAAGTCATCTGATCCCTGGTGACACTGTTAGGTATAGTTGAGCTTGGAACTCTTCTGTTCTCTCCTCTTAGCCCATATCTTCATGGCTCCACTACAGCCCAGTGGAAATTCCCTGTCCTTGAAATTATACCAGGGGAGCAGTGAACTTCCCCCCAGGAGCCCCAGAGGTACCCACCTCAGTCTTATTTCATTTTCCTCTGCAAAATCCTCAACCCAAGATCCATTTCTGCTTTGCAAACCAAGCATTTCTATTTTGTTTTGCTTTGTATCCAGACTAATCCCTAGCATCCCTTCTGCCTGCGAGCAATCTGCCACCTCATTCCGTAAGACTGGCCCCAGCAGAAATGCAGTCTCAAGGGATCCCTGGGAGAAAGCGAGGCCGACCCCCACTTCACTCAACACCTATGAAGATGGCTGTTCATAACCTTTATTCTGCTTCAGCTGGTCCCTTACCAGCAGTGAAGATCCCAAAGAAAAGAGGGCGGAAACCTGGGTACAAGGTATGATTCTCTCATCTCCATTTTCCCCATGTTGTAGCCTCTGGGGCACAGGCGCTTGAGCAGAACTCCACCGTGAAAAGTGACTAAAGGCTGAGAGCTCAGTAAAGACAGGATAAGAAAGAAGTTTCTCTGAATGAAGCACATGACGAGGCCTCATTGTTACAACATGGCACATAATGGATGCTGTTGTTTGCATTTTTATAAGTGGAGAAAGCAAATTACACCAGATGGGGAAAGTTGTATGGTGAGCAGATTTTAGGGTCATGGCTAAATACACATTATTAAACCTCACATCCAAATTAGCATTTCAGATGCTGAGCTTTTTCCCCTGACTATTCCTACTAGATGGCTCGTGAAGCTGCCTTCCAGAACTCATTCATCATTTATTTTAGTAGAAGCAGATGATTTTCTTCAGACATTTAAATTAATAATGCAAGCAGGCCAGTGTCAAAGGACATAGAAGAGTTTTCCCATGCAGCGCCCCAACGAGGGGACTCATGATGCAAATTCAGGATGTTAATTCATAGTTTCCCGCTTATAAAATGTGCTGATGTCAAAGTTGGCTACAAAAAGTCACATTGGGGAAAATTAAAGTCCTGTGATCTCTTGAAGAATTAACAAGGATTTGGAGGGGATGGGGGTAGAATTAATCCTATGTTGTAACCTCAATCCAGTAAACCAACCCACACCAGAGAAAGAGAGGGCTTCTCCTCTGAGATGTTTTTGAGAGGCTCCTGGAGAGCAGAAAATATTAAGCTTGATCTCCACAAGCTTTTTGAGCATTAGAAAATGAGCTGCAGAAGTTTTCCTTCATTTGTTTTCTTTGAAATAAAGGGCTTATGTTTCCATCTTGAGATCTGAATACTCAGGCCAAAATGCAAATTGGCAATTAACTCCCTTTTATTTAGGCAAATGTATGGAAATTATTTCAGGTCAGCAGATAGACAAAGCTTCCAGAACAGCCAGTAATGAATTCACCCTATATCCCTTTGGTTCCCCACAGTTCTTCAAAATGCTGGAAAATAAAAAGGCTGTGTGTGGGGTGGGGGGAGGTTATTCAAAGTTATTTGGGGGTCATTGCTTTAACTAAAAGAAATTTTTACTCAGCCATCTCATGAAGTAAAGTCTTCAGGCACTGGTTAGTTTTTCTAACAGAGAACCTCCTTTTTCTTATGAGCATGCCAACTTCAGAATTGTGTCTCTGAAGGGGGCATAGGATAGGTCTCACAACTCAGCTTATTGGGGTCTGGGAATTGCATCTGATAGGCTGGAGCAAGGCAGCTTTTCTGTTTATAGATTCAGGGAGCAAATGCAGGATTCAAAGAAACACACGGAAACCTTTTCCTGCCTTTCTCTTACCCCCCTGAGATCTGTAGCCCAAGAATGAAAATTACCGACAGACATGGCATTTCTGGGGCCAGAAAAAATGGAAATGCCTTCCATGAAATAAATTTTGCAGCTTTCCTGTCTCCTAAAAAAAAAGGCAGTTTTCAGTGCTTGTAAGAGTCAGAAACACCTCACGTCAGGAAGAAAACTACTGGGACTGTCTAGATAATGATTCAGTAAAGCAGGTCTTACTCCTCTTGCCCCACAGTTTCTTTTGGGGGGATACCAGGCCACAGCTCTTCTTGAGTCCACTTCCATAAATGCTGGTGCGGGGACCTGGGTGGAGCCAGTATTTCACACCCTTTTCAATATGGAGTTACATAGCAGTTTCAAAGAGAGCTAAGTGAGTCCCCCAGTCATAGTTTAGTGTTCTACGGGAGTGGTTCCCAAAGCAGATACCAGTCTGCCACCCACGCGTGACGGCATGAAAAAAATAAGAACTATTAGAAAGTTTTCATAAACCTGAAATGATTCCCCTTAAAGGAGTATCCTTTACTCTCAAATATCCCCTGCCTACTGTTTTGCTGCTAAAGTGTTCTTTGTTCTGTGAAATGTGTTACATGGATAAGATTTGGTCATTTAAAATGTCCCTACTTGGCAAAATAAAGTCGGCAGCCTATTAAGTCTTCCCAGGCTTATTTTGAAAAATTTCTAGACTCTAAAGTTCCATTTTACCATGAGTTAAAGGAGTTTTAATTGTTAGAAGCCAGCGAGGCTTCTCTCCATTTACCAGGCAGCCATTAATTTGAGAAGTTCAACTATCTAGGACACAGTTGGGAACAAAATGGTTGAAAAAAATGGTTTAAAAATAAAAAAAAAAGCTGATTAAAAAAAATTCGACCGAAAAGAAAAAAAAAAATCCAGAACAAGCAAAACAAAGGTATTGTGGGGTCTAATCTTAAAAATCTTGTTTTTTATTACTTCAGAATGTGTTTTCAAAGTCCCCATCAGAATCTATTTACCTTTTTAGCAGACACTTTTCTTAACAGCTGGATTATAGCAATTTAATAGCCTTCGATTTGAAGATGAAGTTATGTTGGGGGGGAAACACTGTACGTATGTACGGTTGGGCATTGAGAGGACAATAGTAACTATTGTTATAATTATAGGAGACTAATGTGTTAAACTACAGAACAATAATATAATCATAACTATCAATATTATAAAATTAATATTAATTTTATAAATATCATTATTTTATTCTTACAATAATATCATTATTATAAGTATATAGTTACGTCAATTACATTATCATGATAGAAATAGAAGTTCTTGAGCCGCTGGCAGAACTTTGGCAGGAAGAGCCTATGGCAGGCCCTCCCCAGGAGATTCTGAGGGTGCCTGGTTGTGCCGATTGTATGGCAGGTCTGTGCTCGTTGACATTTGTCGCTTCCTGCCTTGATCTGTGCATTGCCTCTGTGCCTCTCCATAACTGCGGACACTCTCTGTTCAAAGCGTGGCCACGGTCTTCCCTTTGAGCCCCCAGCACAGCTAACACAGGCTATCACATTTAACCACTTCCCTGAGCTTTGAGGCTAACATAAGTGAATTAGGGGGCAGAAAAGGGGAAACCAAACTCCAGCGCCTTAGAGTTCACAGGTCGTGGCCTTTCCCAGGGGCCATCTGGCCAGCTGTCATCTTGGTCCAAGGCCTGCAGTCATACTGTGGTGCGACTATCCCATTTTAGTGCCTCCCTGTCCCCTTCTCAGACCTGTCAAAGGAAGCAAAAACCTCTTAACATCATGTTTTCCATGAAGAGTCACACTGATCACGGTGAAAATAACCTTCTTGTTATCAGATTGGGCATTTCCATCTCAGATTGAAGTAGCTGCTTTGGTTTAGTCTTTAGTTCAGAGATTCCCCAGGATCTGCAGGAAGATTTTCCTTACATTTCATGACTAAAAAGACCACCGAGGTCTTTTTGAAGACATAAAGACAAAGAGAAAGGACCTGCACCAAGGACAAATTCAGCTGGTTATATACCCAAATAGTGGGATTTATAACTTCAGTGTCTTTAAGCTTAGGACTCTGATTTAAGCAGGAAGAAAATGCTGGGTTTTTCAAATGGCCATTTGCCCCCACTGCATAGCAATAATAATTGATACTAATAGCAATAAGAGTCACGTGTAACATTAATTGAGCACTTTCTATGCTTTTGAGGCTCCGTGCCTCAAAATTTTGCATACATTTTCTTATTCACTCCTTGGTCATTTGATAGTGAGGGGAAAGTCAGAAAAGCAGCAGGAATTAGGCAGGAAGTAACCAAACCCCACCAGCCTGAGGCCAGTTATTGTGGGGCCAGCAGCCTCTACACCTCAGTAATCTTTTTGTATTATGCCCAGAGTAGTAATTGTTCTTCTGGATTCAAAAAAAAAAAAAAGTAAATTATGTTCTGTCTACTCTGTTTAATGAATTAAGAAAAGGGTAACATGTTCTAGAAAGAAATCATTCCCAAAATATTAAACACAAATGGTTAAAATATTGATTATTATGTTAGGTAGGATATAAACTCAGCTGCTATAATAAAGGTCAAATAATGGTGGCTTAAAGAAGATAAAACCTAATTTCTCTTCTGGGTTAATATCTGAGTAGGCTGTCCAGCAGCAGTATTGCAATTGTATGGTGCTGGGGACTTGCAAACACACATTTCCAAAAACGTGTTCGAATTTTGCATCAACTGATTCTTTACCCTTGGTGTCCTCCTGAGCACATGCCTGGGTTTGGGAGCAAATCCCATGGTTGCATTCCCTCAAGGACCTACCCCCACCTCTTTTTAGAGAGATTCTCCAGCAAATGTCTTAGAGAAGGCCTATCCCTGAATGACAGCTGGAGCAAGAAACTGTCCAGGCCCAGAGTTTGGATCTGCAAATGGAAAAGAAAGACAGGCTGAGCTTCAATTCCCAGCTCCCTTTGGTGGAGACTCCAGCTGGCAGGGACAGGGACTTTATCTTTCTGCTTCATCCCACCACAATAGTTTAACAAGGCAAAGCACAGTTCCCTTGAGCAGACGTTGGCAGCAACACTCTGAATAAAGAGTTGCCATACCCATTCAATTAAAGTTTTGAATTTCAGGTAAAGGTGCCAACTTTACCAGCATCTGTACAAGGGCATTGGCTTTGGAAGCCAAGGCTTAGCTCCTGTGGGTCACAGCAAGGCCTCTTGGGAGGTGAATCTTCTTCTGGACTTATGCTGTCAAGAAAGAGGCCCCTTCTCCCTCCCTCCAGATCCTGGTGTTTAATTATTTAAAAAATAATAATAAATTACATTTCAGAATAGTTTTAGATTTAGAGAAAAGCTGCAAAGATAGTACGGACAGTTCTAACATACCCTGCAGCCAATTTCCCCTATTGTTATCATCTTACATTACTGTAATACATTTGTCACAAGTAATGAACCAATAATGATACATTATTTTTAACTATACTCCAAATTCTATTCAAATTCCATTTGTTTTCCCTAATGTCCTTTTTCTATTCCAAACTGTCATCCAGGATCCCACATTACATTTAGTCACCATGACTCCATTGACTCCACTGGGCTCTGATAGTTTCTCGGACTTTCCTTGCTTTTGATGACCTTAGCAGTTTTGAGGGGTATTGGTCCAGTATTGTGTAGAATGCTGCAATCTGAATATGTTTTTCTCATGTTGGATTAGAGCTGCAGATTTTAGGGAAGAAGATCACAGAGGCAAATCCCCTACTTATCACATCATATCTGGGGCACATACTATCAGCATGGCTTGTCACTGTTGATATTAACTTTGAACACTCGGCTGAGCTAGGGTTTCTCAAGTTTCCCCACAGTACAGTTATGTTTCCCCCTTTCCATACTGTACCCTTAGTAAGGAAGTCCTGACATGCAGCCCACACCTCAGGAGTGGGGAGTTAAACTCAGCATCTTTGAGCAATATATCCACGTACATTATTTGGAATTCTTATGCATGGGAGATTTGTCTATTCTCCTCCATTTATTTGCTTATTCAATCGTGTATTTTCATCAGTATGGAGTCACTGATTTCTTTTTAATATTCTGAGTTAAAATCATTACTGTGCTATTCTGTGGGTCATAGTGTGCCAGTTCTGGTCATTGGGTGCTCTTTCAGTAGGCCCCTGTGTCCCTACAACATACCTCATCATTGTGGGTGGTGCTGTGTTGTTAGTTTGCTTTGGGTTTTTTTCCCAGCATGTCCCTACTCTCTGGCAGTACAAAATGTTGGAAGCTCATCTTGTATATTTCCTGTCACATCTTAGAATCAGCCATTTCTCCAAGGTGCCTTGGTTCCTTCCACCAGATTGTGGTATTAGATACCAAGATCAGAGGGTCCTGTTTTGTTTCGTTTTTGGTCCATTTAAAAAACAAAAAATACTCAAGGTAACTTCAACAAAGAAAAATGATCTTCCAGAACAGGTTGCTCAAGTTGGGGCAGCAGGAAGGTTCTAGTCCACCTTCTGAAGAGGCTTTGTACTGTGATCTGGGCCCCAGATCACACCAAAGCTGTGAGTTCATATCTCCTGGTCCGCTGTTTTAGCACCTTTCTAAAATCAGGGGTGACTCCCTTTGCTAGGCTGGGCTTATTTTGATTTTCTTATTGAGCACTGGGATGAAAATTTTCAAATGCTATATAAAGGGGTATTTCTACTGCTGGTTTATTCTGCTACTTAAAAAAAATATTTTTAAAAAGTCAAATATCGGCCACCGTTGAATGAAATTTCTTCTTTCTTCATAAGTTCTGAAGTTGTTTTAGACCACGGATGAATACAGAGGGTTTTTTCTTGGAACCAGGTGACTTACTTTAATCCCTTTAATTGCTCTGCCTAGGCGGAAATGATGGGCGAAGATAATAGCCAACTTTAAATCTATTACCTCATTTGGGGTGGGTTCAACAGATAGACACTCTTTAAAACATAGTGAGCAGATATTAGATGCTAGGGTTGTTGTGAGGTATATATGAATTTATAATTGTAAAGTGCTTAAACTAGTGCCTGGCTGATTAAGTTTTAGCTGCCATCATCCTCATCCCTATTATAATCATTCTAAGGAAAGATCACTAGTGTGTGATTTACTCATGACTCCCAGGAAGATGGGGAATGACAACTTGCCAATTGCTTTTTTTTTTTTAGGGTTAAAGGGACTTACGTGAATAAAGTAGGATCTAGCCAGGGGTCTCCCAGAGCTCATGACCCCCAGTCTCAGGGCCTCTGCAGGCTCACTGCCAGCCTCTTCATCACAAGCAATGCAGAGCAGGACATCTTTCCTAGAAAGGCCATCAAGGGGACCCTTGAGGCATGACCTCTGGGAACAGGCAGGGTGGCCTCATCACACTTGGCAGATAATTAAGTCATGCCAAAATCATGGTGACTGAGGCACTGCAGGTTTCTCATTCACTCATTTTCACTCCTAAAATTTCTTTGAAAATATTCTTTGATATTAGAAGGTGTATTACGACATGATAGCCCTTTAATTTTTCAAGTGTTAAATTCATAATAAGATATAATCTTTTATTAATTTTATCTTCTGTGTAGTACGATTGTTTCGCCAAGAGCCCCAGAGTGTACACCCATGCAGCTCTGTGCAGTTGAACACACTCATTGTTGACTGATTTTGTTTTTAATTCATTTCTAAACATCCCAGTGTGCCCTTGATGCTGCTTAGCAACCTTGCCCTATCTGTCCTGGCACTCTCCTCCCATCCCCTCAGTTGCATCCTTCTCCTTCTTAATAGATATCTTCCTGCATCACTGGGAAATTAGAAGCCATCAGAAGAGACCTTCTGCAAGCTCCCATCTCCACTCCCTTCCGCTGGAGCACCCAGACCCTCATGTTCTGCTTTCTTTCCATTGCAATAGATAAAAGGTTCGTGCTTCTCTCTAAGACCTCTCTCTCTCGGTGTGCGCTAGATCCCATCCCCTCTGTCTTATTCAAAGTCATTGTTCTAGTTTGCTAGCTGCCAGAATGCAACACACCAGAGATGGATTGGCTTTTAATAAAAGGGGATTTATTTTGTTGGTTCTTCAGAGGAAAGGCAGCTAACTTTCCACTGAGGTTCTTTCTTACGTGGAAGGCACAAGATGGTCTCTGCTGGTCTTCTCTCCAGGCCCCTGGGTTCCAACAACTTTCCCCGGGGTAATTTCTTTCTCCATCTCCAAGGGCCCGGGCTGAGCTGCAAGTGCTGAGATGAGGAATGCCAAGCTGCTAGCAGTGCTACATTGCAATCTCCCATTTAAGCACCAGCCAATTAAGTCAAACGTCACTCATTGCAGCAGACACGCCTTCTAGCTGACTGCAGATGTAACTGGCAACAGATGAGGTTCACACATCATTGGCTTATGTCCGCAGCAACAAGACTAGGTATGCTCACCTGGCCAAGTTGACAACTGGATCTAACTAACACAGTCATCATGCCTTATACTCTTCCCCATATATCATCATTTTTTTCCCTTTCTGCTGAGTTATTTTCATTAGCCTTAACACACTGCTCTTTCTCCCATCTAACCACAAAAACAAATTCTAAAATCTTCTCTTGATCCCATTTCTCCCTTTCATTATGGCCAGTTCTCTGCTCCCCTCTATAACAAAACTTTGCAAAACTTTTGACTTTCCTTGCTGACCCGAGTGTCCCCCTCCCCTTATCTCTTTTTTTCTTTATTTTTTAAAAAATATTTTTATTAATAAATATTAACACACATAGTTCATTCATAGTGTATAATCAGTAGCTCACAATATCATCACATAGTTGTATATTCATCACCATGATCATTTTTAGAACATTTGCATCACTCTAGAAAAAGAAATACAAAGAAAAAAGAAAAAACTCATATATACCATAGCCCTTACCCTTCCCTCTCATTGACCACTAGTATTTCAATCTACCCAATTAATTTTACCCCTGGTCCCCCCTATTATTTATTTTTTTCCACATATTTTTACTCATCGGTCCATACACTGGATAAAAGGAACATCAGACACAAGGTTTTCACAATCACACAGTCACATTGTAAAAGTCATATCATTATAAAATTGTCTTCAAGAATCAAGGCTACTGGAAAACAGCTCAACAGTTCCAGGTAGTTCTCTCCAACCACTCCAATACACCATAAACTAAAAAGGGATATCTATATAATGCATAAGAATAACCTCCAGGATAAGCTCTCGACTCGGTTTGAAATCTCTCAGCCACTGAAACTTTATTTTGTCTCATTTCTCTCTTGCCCTTTTTGGTCAAGAAGGCTTTCTCAATCCCACGATGCCAGGTCCTGGCGAATCCTGGGAGTTCTGTCCCACATTGCCAGGGAGATTTACACCCCTGGGAGTCATGTGCCATGTAGGCCCTCCCCTTGTTTCTTAAGCTTATTCCAATCAGGTTCTCATCCCATCCAGTGCACCACAACTTCTCTTGCTGATGAAGTGCTAAATCTACAGTCACTTTTGGTCTTACTTGTCCAATCAGAGCATTTGATAGGGTTAATCTCTCACCTTGTGGAAATGCTTTCTCCATTTGGCATCCAGGACATCATCCTCTCCTGGTTTTATTTCTGCCCCACTGGCTTCTCTTTCCTTGTCTCCTTTGCTTGTTCCTCCCCATTTCTCCAACCTCTTCCTCTTGCTGTCTTCTGTTCCAGAGTTTAATTCTTGGGTTCTTCTCTTCTCCATCAACACTCACTTTTCTGGCACTCTCATCCATTATCATGTCCGGAAATATCAACTATATATTGTTGAGTCCCAAATATGTACCTCCATTCAGACTTTCCCACTAAAACTTCAGACTCCAATATATGCAACTGTCTATATCACATCTCCACTCGGATAACTAATAGGCATCTTACACTTATTATATCCATGATGATGAATGCACAACTATGTGAAGATACTGTGAGCCACTAATTATGTACTTCAGATGGACTGCATGGTGTGTGAATATATCTCAATAAAATTGCATTAAAAAATTAAAACTTAGCATGTCCAAAACCAGGCCCTCATCTTTTAGCCCCTTCTACTGCCCCCTCCACATCTCCCAAAAAAAAAAAAAAAAACCCATTACCTTCCAGGCCAAAACTTTTGGAGTCATCTTTGACTGCATTCTTTCTCTCACACATACCACATCCAGTGTATCAGTAAATCCTGCTGGTTCCACCCTCAAAATATATCCAGAATCTGTCTCTCACCACCTATACTGCTGTCACTCTGATCCAAGTTGCCATCATTTGTCATCTACTTTAGTGATGCCCATCTTTCAATCTCTTCTCAACAAAACAGTCAGAGCAATTGCTAAAATGTCAGTTTAGGTCTTGTGTCTTTGCTGCTCCTAAGTGCTAAGGGTCAATGCCAGGACTTTAAAAAACCCTGCAAATCCCTGCCCAATCTTGCTTCGCTACCTATCCAATCTTGCTTCAGCTTCTCTACAGTTGCACAAACACTTCAGGCTCCTGCCTCATGACCTGTAATAGTTAGGTTCATGGGCCAACTTGGCCAGGTGATGGTGCCCAGTTGTTCTGTTGCACTGGACTTATATCATCAGCATGTGAATTTCATCCATGACTGATTACATCTGCAGTCAGCTAAGGGGAGTGCCTTCTTCCATGAGTGACGTTTAATTTATTCAGCTGGAGGCTTAAAAAGAGAAGTCAAAAGAGAGAGAAGCAGCGCAGCACAGCTCAGCTCAGCTCAGAAATCAGAGCCGATATAGAAGCAGATGTTTGGAAATGCTGTTTTCAGAGAGGAAACACCCAGGGGAAAGCCGTTTGAACCCAGAAGCTGGGAGAGGCCAGCAGACCTCACTGTGTGCATTCCCACGTGACAGAGAAACCCAGATGGAAGCCAGTTGCCTTTCCTCCAAGGAACTGTAAATTTGTAGTGAAATAAATTCCCTTTATAAAAGCCAGTCAATTTCTGGTGTATTGCATTCTGGCAGATGTGGCAAACTAAAATAGGACTTTTGCACTTGGTATTCTTTTTGTCAGTGACATTCTTCTCCCAGATACTTGCATCCCTTTTCTCACTTCCTTCAAATCTGCACATCACCCAAGAAAGTGAGGCCTGTTTTAACCTCCCTATTTAAAGTTTCAACACAAAGTAGAACTCCCTGTTTGTGCTTCTTATTATGCCCATTCCTTCTTCGTTTTCACCTTTAGCTTTTATCACCTTCTAACAAGCTGTATCATTTACTTATTTTTGTTTATTGTCTGTATCTCCCCAACAGAAAGTCAGCTCAGTGAAGGCAAAGATATTTGTCTTCTTTGTTTTCTGTTGCATCCCCAGCAGGTAGAAGAGTGTCTAGTGCTTAATACATGTTTGATGAGTGAATAAAAGAATGGATGGAAAATGATTAGATAACAGACATAGGAATACTATTTATCTCTGATTATTTTCATTATCCTAGCCTAAAAATACAGGGCACAAGTCATAATATGGATGGGGACTGCATATAGGTTGACAACAGCATGTACAAGCTTGCTACACAAAATGTGGTCCATGAACCAGCAGCAACAGCATCACCTGGGAGATTGCTAGGAGTGCAGAATCTCAGGCCCCATCCCACACCAGTTGAATTGGAATTTGCATTTTAATGAGATCTCCAGTTCTCATCACTTGATTGTACATTCAAGTTGAAAAGCAGTGGGTGTTGAGCAATAGCCCTCAACCTTAGCTGTGTTTTGGAAACACCTGACTATTTTAAATAACTTCTGGTGACTGGCTCCCACCCCAAGAGATTCTGACTTAATTGGTCTGAACTTGGGTCCAGACATAGATCAGTGGTTTTGAGGGGAAGTGACTGACTTACTCATTGTTTTTGGGTAGAGAGCTAAGATTAGAAGTTTGTCTGTCAAACCTTGGTTCAGAGTGACTTGTTGGTATCATCATCAACTACAGTGACCTCCAGATGATTATATAACAGCAAATTTTCAGTTCCCCATTTGTGGTTTCAAGTGAGACCTACCAGACTATGCACCATGTCCACATCCAGGCTGGTTCTAACAGTCTCTGTTACAGGAAACAAACACTGAGAAGCATGTTAGCCCTTTTGAGAAATGGCTCCTGCTCTCTTTCCCAGCAGGATCCAGTGGTCTCTGTGACCAGAAAGCTCAGCCAAAACTGAACTGAGCTGAGGAGGAGGTTTTTTGGTGTCAGCTCTGGGTAGACGTGAGAAAATCCCGATCCCCAGGATCCTGGGGAGCAGAGGGTCTGGGACCATCTCCCATTAGCATCCCACATTCAAGGGCATGCTTCTCTTGTTCCCCCACCCAATGCCTGACACTGTCATTTCCGGCATGGCCCCACTGTAAGGGTGGGGTGCAGAGCTGACCTCTGGGGATGACCCCAAAGATGCCCACCCTGAATCTGAAGTTCAGTCCCCAAAGCTGCATAATAGAAGGGAGTGGAAGCATGATAGAGTAGCAAGGGCTAACAAGAAACTTTCTGGAAAGGTGTAAAGTGCAATTCCAGATTTTCATGGACCCCAATGGGCTCTCTTTTGCAGCTGAAGCCTCGAGTTCTCATGACTCCTTTAGCCCTCTCACCTCCGCGGAGTACCCCAGAGCCCGACCTCAGCTCCATCCCTCAGGACGCAGCCACCATCCCCAGCTTGGCAGCCCCAGAGGCTCTCACAGGTAGGTCAGTAGCAAGAATTCCAAGGTTGTAAGGCCAGGAGGTAAGCAGGTTAGCAGATTGCCTGCCCTCTAAAAATTAGTTTAAGACAGCTGCCACATGAGAAAGCTCCAAACGAAAGATTTTGTGTGTCTCTTTAACTGGATAGCAGATAAGCCCACCAGATTCTCTGAGAACATGAGTTTAAGTGTCTCACAACTTGGTTTTTAATGCATCTTGGGTTCTTGCTGGTTGTTCTGGGTTGTGACTCTTTCTTGTCCCACATTGCCTGGCATGAAGATCCCTTATTTATTAGTTTCCTTAACTGTCTGGGATGAATGCAAGAGAAGGCAGCCTGGTAGAGTGAAAGGAGCACAGGCTTTGTCATCAGAAAGGCGTCAGCCCAAATCCTGGTTCCACCAACAATTATAGATTTTGAGCAGTCATCTAGTCACTTTAAACCTAGGTTTCTTTATCAGTAAAGCAGCAATGTTATTACTCAACTCACAGACTTGTCTTGAGAATCAAACAAGATAAAGCATATAAAGTGCTTGGCATGTAGTAGATACTCAATAAAAACAGATTTTCTTCACCTTTGTTGTTACTGTGTAACCCTTCTGAAATATCACTGGTTTCCTCTTAAAGTCCTCCTTCAATGCTCAGTTGCACCTGTGGCCTTCGAGGTACAACTTGATGCTCATACACTTAGGGGGACAGATGGGTACGTACATGAGGAGTCATTAATGTACGGAAGAAAATTTGATGCCTAGTATTAATATTTATTTTATCTCATCCTTTTAAAATTTCTATTTCTTGGGTATGTTTAAAAATGTACACAACACATTAATACAGTCATGTATATAACATATATTACATAATGCATATAACATAAATAAATAAATACATTTTAGGGGCATGTGCGCAAAATTTTTTACCTAAAGGTATTTATTTTAAAAGTGCGGAAACCATCAGTTGGGCTTCGGCTGAATGGGCAGCTGAGTGTTTATTTTCTCTGAGACTGTAAATAGCATTCTCTTATGACTTCATTGAATAGATAGTCTCTGGACTGAGCTGCATCATCTAGATTTTTTATACATAGAAGGTTAACAAAGAGATTATAAATTTTATGTATAGCTTGACAGTTCAAAGGAGAGAGAGAAGATTTTTGTATGTGTACATGTCCAGCATGGAAATATGTTACATGCATGACCCACATGGGTCACCACAGCACTTGCTCAGCAGGGAAATATGTTACAGACACGGCGCATATGGGCTACCATAGTACATACCCAGCAGCGGAAATATATTTATACATATGACCCACATGGGCCACCATAATTTACACTTCAGATCTGAGTATATTAAAGCAGATCTACCTATCTGTTCTCTATCAAGAGGACCCTCTTGAGAGCAAGACGTGGAAGTTGGGGTGTCTGGCTCTTTTGCCTCCTTTACTTCCTAAGTTGGAAGAATCAGTCTCACTTTTGCCCTTTGCAGCTTCCCAAAACAGGGCCAAAGAGAATGGCCGAGGCATCCCCTGAGCACACAGAAGCAACCAGATAGCCTGATATGTGTCCCATGTTGAGGGCTTCACGGGTCTTTGTTTCCACAGTCTGCCTTTACATCAACAAGCAAGCCAATGCGGGGCCGTACCTGGAGAGGAGGAAGGTGCAGCAGCTCCCTGGGCACTTCGGACCTGAGAGGCCATCAGCAGTTTTGCAGCAGGCTGTCCAAGCCTGCATTGACTGTGCCCACCAGCAGAAACTGGTGTTTTCCTTGGTCAAGCAGGGCTATGGGGGTGAAATGGTGTCAGGTAAGGCTCCAGGACAGGCTCTGTGGGGAAGGATCTGGGTGTCTCTCTGAGGAAGCAAGCAGCTATCCTGAGGCTTAGGCAATAGTGGTTCTGGTCAGGGTCTGTCCTCCATTTACTCCAGGGGCCTTAATGTGCCTGTGCAATGAAGACCTTTGCAAGGCTCAAGGAAAAGATGGTTTCAGGCCTAGGCAAGAGGACTGGACATCTGAAACATCATCCTTACTATTCTCTTTCTCCCACCTGCCATATCCAACTATCAGCAAATTCCCATTGCACTACCTTCAAAATATATCCAGCATCCAAACACCTTTCACTCCACAACAGTCTGATTCTTTAAAACTAGAAGTCAGATCACACCACACTCCTCTGCTCTAAACCCTCCAATGGCATCAGTCTCACTGAGAGTAAAAGCACAAGTGTTTGCAAGGGTCCCCAAGGCTCTATTCTACCACCCCAATCTCCTGGTCGCCTCTCTCCCTACCCACACCCCTGCTCTGGCCACAGTTGCTGCCTTGCTGCTCTTCTTGAATCCTCTAAGCACGCTCTTGCACCATGTTCTTTGCACCTGATATTCTCTTTTCCTGGAATGCTCCTCCCCCCAGACGTCCACATCGCTCACTCTTGCACTTCCTTTACATTTCTACTCCAATGCCACCTTGTCAGAGAGTCCTTTTCTGACCACTCTTTTCTACTTCATTCTGTTTTCATAGCACCCATCATCACCAGGGCAGTGGGGAAAGCTCATGGCCTCAACCCCATCTCACAGGGTTGTAATTTTTTAAACAAGCGATCTGGGAGTCAGAGAAATCCCTGCTCCCATGCTCACTGCCCCCTGCATTTTCAGCCCCATCCCAACACTTTCTGGAAGCATGGGAAGTAGCCACTACCATAAACGGGGTAGAATCAGGAATTCTGAGCCCTTCAGAAATTCACCTGCAAGGCTCCTTCTGTCCTCCCTGAAACTCTACACAAAGTTTTTCACCACCTGCCCGTAAGCCTTGGAGCCAGGGCCCTACAAGATGCCTCAATTCCAAAGGGACAGCCCAGAGCCTCTTCTGGCCCAGCATCATGGGCACCATCTCTGTATCACAAATGGGAAGAGGTTCCCTGGCAGTGGAGCATGCAGGTGACCCTGCTGACCAGCAAAGAAATGGTATAGGCTGGAGGTCTAATGTGGCTGCATCCTAAAGAACCAAAGCGGGGACATTTTATTTAACTCCAGATACCCAGGACTTGAGGGTAAGGAGGTATCCAGCAAAGTGCTCCAACTCTCATGGAGTTAGCTCACTTTCTAAGCCTCCCCAAGTGTTCCCCCTGAGCAGGAAACTGTATCTAACTTATGGTAATTGATTAAAATTGAACTTGGCAAGGTTTGGATCCATATTTCTGACCCAGTGTGATTTTTATGAGACTTTAGCAGAAGCGAGAAGAAAGAAGTACAGCACCGAGAGAAGGCGGGAGGCGAGCCATGTTGTAAGGCTCTCTGATTGCCCCTCCTCTTCTGGTTTCCGTCTGAGAGCCAGGTCTCCTGTGCAGGCTTCCCTTTGGAGTCGATGGCCTTTTCTTTTTCATTGCTGAGTGGCATGGCTCAAGAAACAGTCCCTGGTGCTAAGAGAAAGCTCCTCCTTCACTTCACACTACCCCCTTGAGCACATCCCATTCTAAGTTCTTTATGGTCCTTGCCTCTTCACGCTGGGGGAGCTGTCCCTGTTTGCCCTGCTTTTCTGCCCGAGCCTCTGTCTGTGGCCTTGGGGCCTTGGCGTTGGGGAGAAGGTTCTGCAGCATCTGGCACCAAAAGCAAGTGGGGCAAAGCCTTGCCAAGTTTCCCTTGGCTGAAGGAATTCCCATGGAGCCAGAGCTGAGCACCTTGCCTGAGAATCTTGGACAGAGCAAGAGAGCCACGCAGGCTCCTCGGGCCTCCACCTTGAGGGAACTAAATGGTGAGGCGGCTTTTCAAGTTCGGGATGGTGATATCGAGGCTCAGCAAGGCTAAGTGACAACACCAGGGTGGTTTAGGGATGAGGTGGGCCCACTCTGGGAATGTGTGCTCATTGAATTATGGACAAGTCTGAGGTTCTGAGCCACTGCTGCTTGGGCTCAGTTTCCATCATCCCCGGTCTTTTAGGGAACTGGAGGCAAGCAGCAGTGCCCACACTAAGAGGAAATTACCAGAGTGTCCAAGTGGCAAAAAGCTCCTGAGTGAGGGTTTTGGCATCTTTTTGGCTGCTGCTCCCAATCAGGGACACTGGAAATCAAAATGGACAAGCAAGTACCCCTTAGAGTCATGTGACCTGGAGAAACCATCCCCGGTCCTCTCCTCAGTTCCCTCACCTGTAAGATGGGGTAATAACCATTTGCCCACTGTCCTCACAGGATTGTTGGAAGGACCAAATGAAGTGAAGAATGTGAAAGTTCTTGTCAAACTGTGAAGAGTTACATGAAAGAAATGGATCCTTTCGATGTCTCTTTAAAATGGGCATTTTGTTTTGAGTCCTAAACTCAAAGCCAGTTGTGGTCACCCCTGTCCCAGCATTTGGGGGATGCAGTGCTAATGCACTCGAGGTGCTGATGCCCAAGTGCCACAGGCCTAGGTGGGAAGCAGAATGTCAGTTTTGGGATTCCCGTGTGGACTCCTCACTAGCGGGAGGTGTGCAGGCAGCGCGTGGTGCGAGAGGGTAGTGGGGAGACACGCAGAGAAAACATGCTCTGGGCTACAGGGAACTGAGTTTCTTTATTTTAAATTCTGTAACCCTGGAGAAATGAAGTTAACTGTAGCACCACTGTGGAGATGTTTTTCCCCTTTTTATAAGATCCCTTCCCTAGAAGTCTAGAACGGACCCTGCGGTGCTGTTAGAGTTGAAGACATTGTATGAACTCACATTCATTCGAATACACACACACATATACACACATGTATGTACACATATACATAGACACACATGTATATGTACATATTTATGTGTATGTGCCCACGTATACACACACATATGCACACAGAGATAATTAAGTGGGTTAGTATACATGCAAATATTTCTTACTCTTTCTACTGAAGTGGTCCCGAATTAGTGACCCCCAGTAGCAATGAGTATACCCAGTGGTTTTTAAATACCACTCTTCAAGGAAAGGAACCAGGACTCCTTGGAAAAATGACTGATTCCAGGGCTGGGGCAGGGAAAATACAAGATGAGCCTGGAACATACTAGAGTGCCAGAAAGCAGAGGGGCTAAGAAAAAAAAAAGGAGCATGTCATAGAGATACAGGAGTTTTGAGCAAGAAAATAAATAACAGTATTAGATTTCCCACAGTACAAAATAAATACAGTTGAGTCCATGCTGATATTAATAAAGGACTGAACAAATAAATAGAAAGAGGAGAAGGGACAAATCTTCCTTACAGGAGAATTCCAAATATTGCATAGACTCTCCCCTCTCCAGGATATGGAGCTTTATCGTCCCCCCTCCATCCTTGAGTGTGACTTGCTTCCAAGGAATAGCTTATGGGGAATACAGTGGAGAAACCTGGCAAGCATGACCAGGGTTAGCATCCCCAGGGATGTCATGTGGCTGCCAGGGCACCTGATGGGATGAGATGGAGAGGACACCTCACCTCTGCAGTCTCCCTCCCAAAAAACCACAACCCTAACCCACTCTTCAGAAAAAAGTCAGACAAACCCCAACTGCAGAACGTGTTGCAAAATACAGGGCCCAGTACTCTTCAAAACTGTCAAGGTCATCAAAAAACATGACAAGTCTGAGAAACCTACTAGAGGCGGCCGAGGAGACGCAATGACCTAACAGTGTGGTGTCCTGGCTCAGATCTGCAACAGAGACAGTGCGTGCAAAAAAAAAAAAAAAAAAAAAAGTGACATCCAAAGAAAGCTGAGTTACAAAACAAAGCAAACAAACAAAACCCCCCTTCCCCGGGGCTGGCTGGCTTGTGGTCCTGCCCGGTGCCCAGCTCTCAGACGCTGTCTCTGGGTTTTCAGTCTCAGCTTCCTTCGACGGGAAACAGCACCTGCGGAGTCTGCCGGTGGTGAACAGCCTCGGGTACGTCCTCCGCTTCCTCGCCAAGCTGTGCCGGAGCCTCCTGTGCGATGACCTCTTCAGCCACCAGCCTTTCCCCAGCTACTCCAGCGCCCCCGAGAAAGCCCAGGAGAAGGAGGAGGGGAGGACGCAGCCGGGTAGGTGTCTTCCTGCGCCCGCTACCGGCAGGGCGGCCTTGCTGCCCTCGGGGGGCGGGGGGGGGGCGGGGGCGGGGGCAGTGAGGCTGCTGCGGAGGGAGCCCCTGCCGCACCTGGAATTCTCCTGCGGGAGGCCCAGGGGCTGCTTCTGTGGGCGCCCAGGGACTGGTAGGGGCTGCCGGGATGGTCCCCACCTCTGCCGCCCAGGGCTGACATTATAGGTTTTAGGCCAAAGCTATTACAATTCAGACAGTGAGTCCACATCACATAAAATGAGTGATTTTCTTCCCTCTCTTCTAAGACTTGCGCATTTAGTCTTCATTGCTGTACTAGTCAAAGGACTGTCAGACAAAGGAGCAGAGAAATCCCTAAGAAACAGAGCTGAAGAGTCTAAATTGGTTGCGCCCAGGAGCCGCATGTGATTCTGTGCCTGCCCATGTGAATAAAAGGCACTACAAAATGTCTTTTATCATAGGAATTTGGCAGGGACGTATCAAGTATGTCTGGCAGTGAGAGATAGTGTTTTAGGTGGCTCAGGATGGAAAGGTCCAGTAGGAAAGGCAGCAAGCCCCAGGGGCAAAGCTGCCACTGTGTTGCCTGCCAAAGGAGCTGGCTGCCCACGGGAGGGGCTCCCTCCCGGTTTAGCAGCCCTGAGTTATAGGTTTGCAAAGAGTGGAGTGATTATTCAGGTTCTGGATTCAGGTTCCCATCAATAAGCAGGAGTTTTGCCTTTTTACTTCCTCTGGAAGCAGTCTTGTTGACATATGAAAACCACATGGGCAGTGAAACTGAAATCCCATTATGTCATTCTGTAAACATTTGCTGACCCCTCCTCTATTCCAAGTACTGTGTGAGACCCTGTCTTGTAACAAATGATTGAGCTTAGGAAAGTTTTTGAGAACTAAGGTGACCATTGAGAATGAAGTAGGCATCCACCAGCAAAGCTGTCACAGGGATAGATTTACAGCATTTAACAAAAGAATGCTTAGAGGGCTATACCTCAACCCAGGAAGATAAGAGGGAAGGATAAACATATTTTTAGCACAGAGTTCCTTGATACAATCAAGAACCTTGCCTAGAATTTTACTTTAATCTCTCTGAGATCTGGGAAACAAGAAGAAATTTGGTCTTTACATGGGAAGGCACCTAATTAAATATGGTTGATATGAGCAAATTATGTATACTTTTATAATTTTCTTGATATCTTTATACATGGTGAGCTGGGACTTGGTTTCCTATGTAAAATGAGGATGTTGCAGTTTCTGATATATAATTTTCCTTCGAGTACTACCTATGAATTTGGCCTCTCCTTTAAACCTTTGTTGACTCAGAAGCATGTTCTGGAGCTAATTTATCTTCTAGTGAATCTTATAATGAGAGTAGCAGAGTGGTCTTATTTTACCTCTCAAATCCTACGACATCATTATGCTGAAGAAGCATGATCTATGGGACATGATCATGTCTCTCATTGACCCTTAAAATTTACCTATGGAACTAGCGTCTTGTTGCCTCAGCCAAAACAAAATTGAAATAGTTTCATTTTAACATCCTGTCTCAGTCCCACACCTCATCCCTTGAGTTTTCCCTGAGTGATCATCGAGGAAGCTCTTGCCTTGGGTTCTCACCTGAGTCTCTCCCCTTCCAAGCTCACCATGTAGGTGGGAGTTTGTCTTTTCCCTGAGGGTCTTCCCTGAATAGTACAGCTGTCTTACATCTTCCCTTGACTAAGAACACAAGCCTTGGATCTCTGGCTCAAATCTGGTTTCCTTCTAGTCAGTTTGAGAGGCTTGGAAGTAATGAGTCCAGTTGTCCTCGTGAGTCCTTCTCTAGGCCATGGCTTCTTTGAAAAATCCAATGACTCCAAATCAGACAACCTCGTGGGAATTGATTGTCATGCCCTGGGTGTTGCAGAACCAAATGCCATGTGCTTCACTTTTGGGGGAGCCTTGGGGTGAGTGGCAGCCATGGTACAGTGTGCTGTGAATGGGACCCTGGCCACACATTTATTTCCCACCAGTCTACAATGTGGTCTAGAATGACAGCAAAAGGGAGTCAGCCTTTAGATTCAGTTATTATCTCTTTACAATTGCCTTGTCAAAGTTCCCTTAAAGGGTAACATATCAGGTTATTACTATTTTAGATGAAGAATTGGTTTACCATCCCACCATCACAGCAAGAAAGGCATGGGTATTTATATGTGGAGAGGGATAGAGGTCTTTGTTGAGTTTAAACTCCATACTCATCCATAAGACCAAGTGGTTCTTAAACAGGATCATAAGGTTTGAGCTCATTTGAACCAGAAGAATGCCTGGTCTTGGTGCAGCCCCAAGATTATTCAAGCCAAGATGGAGTATTCCAGGCTTGGAACTGGAGTTAGAGGGTTCGTTAAACACTCACTGGAACATTACCAGAGGAAGTTAACCAGTTGGTAAGAGAATGCAAGACCATCACACAAGGGAGTGATTGATGTTCCTTGTGTTCATGGTCAAAAAAAGGAAGATGCAGGGAAGACATGATTTTCTATTCCAGTATGTGACAGCAGGCCATATGAATTTGTTCTTTGTGGTCCTAAAGGGCAGTACTGAGACCAAGGACCTAGAAGGGAGATTTTAATGACATCAAAGGCCTTTGCCACTCAAACTAGAGCTGGCAGCTTCCACATCACCTGGGAAAGGCAGGAGCTCAGCAGCCTCCCAGAACTTTCTAAAACAGATCCCCAAGTGTTTCAAAAGCACATGGATTTGAGAAATGGGAATCGATTTGAGAAACTTTCAGGAGATAGTTCACTCAGGAGTGAGGTGGAATTGACATTGTAAAGAGCTTTGAAAAGTCAAGGCCATTCCAAATTAGAAAAGGCTGCTTGGATGCTGGTGATCTCCACATTGTTGTTGACAAATATGTGCTGGTGTCCACTTGTTAGGGCCCTCTGGAGGAACTCTGGCAACCTGGAGGAGTTGGAACAAGACGTCCTCCCTGTTCTCTTCCAAGCTGAGTCCCAGACTGGAGGTGGCAGAGGACAGCCTTGCCAACAGGACAGGGCTCTCAGAAGCCTCAGTGACAGGCCTCCCAGAGGTGGCACTGAGGGCACCAAGACAAAGTGACTCACATTAGAAGCAAGTCATATTTAAAAAACAGACAAACAAACAAAAACCAAGCGAAAGTGAGAATGCTCACTCTATTAGCAGACAGATGTATCAAAGCTAAAACAGCAGGCGATTAATAGAGATATCTATAAGCCAAATTTTGTTTATTTAATTAGAGAAGTTGTAGGTTTACAGAAAAACTATGCATAAAATAGGGAGTTATTTACCACCCTATTATTAGCATCTCACAAGGAATCCTTTTCTACATAAGTTCTACTGTAAGTTGGTTGGACAAAGATTGGTAGCATTAGGTCAGACTATTAATTAAACAGGGTCCAGGTGTTACCACATAGTAGTAAAAAGTATTAGAAAAGTGATCCTCTAGGTGTATCAATTATAAAGCAGATGAAGATTTGAATGACAAAGGTCTGATAAAATTCTCTAGGAAAAAAGTCAATGTGACCTATGCTTCAAAATAAAGTTGAGGAAAATAAATAAAGCAGAGTAAGGTTCTAGGCCTCAGGGGAATGAAGTTGGGGGGAAAATGTAAACGTATAGCTGAAAGAATAACTTGGAAGAGAGAGAGCGTCTTCCAAATCTCTTCCTTAGACCTTTGAAATGTAAACTCCCCAAAGTGTCCATGGAAATCTAGCCTTCAGGCCCACTGACCTACCTAGTTATCCTTGAGCTTCAAGTTCTTGGCTTGAGACAAGGAACTTCATTGTTTTCCTCCTGTTCTGTTAGTTGACATCTAAATGCGAAGTTTGTGTTTTAGGAAACAGAGCAGCTCTGGGGATGCTTTAGGAGAATGGAGGCATTAAGATGGGGTTGATGACATTTGTGGTTCTGTCCAAAGACATGAGATGATCATGGGAAAGATTTTACCTTTGGGTGTTAAAAAGAAAAAGTCTTCATTTTAAATATGGTTTAGCCAGGTACTTCTCAAACTTTCATGTGCATACAAACCACCCGGGGATCTTAGGAAAATGCAGATACTGATTTTTTCTTACTGGGATGCAACTGAGACCCAGCATTTCTAACACGTACCCGGGTGCTATCCGTGCTGCTGGTCCCGGGACGATACTTTGGGTGGCAGAGTGTGGGCTGCTAGAGTCCTGCTCATGTAGAGAAATTTACTCAGGTGAGTAAAATGATTCTGTCTGTGCTAAGATAATTCTTCTCCTATACAAGTGTTGCTTCCACGAATAATCGGTGTCCAGTAGTGGTGGTCCTTGGGCTGGAGAAGAAAAGACGTGTGTGAGGAAGGCAAAGCAATCGGTGCTAGGTGGCCTATATGTAAATCCAGGTGAGATAGAGCAGGTGTGCAGGGCAAGGGAGAAGGTGAAAGATGGGAAAATCATGACAGCTAATACTTTCTTAGAGGACAGTCTGGCTACCACCTGTAACAGGGTCTCAGGAGTCCTTTAAGCCTTCCCTCGCTCCTAGAGGCTGCCCATCTGTTATCCCAGACCCTTCTCTGCACGTCCACAATGACATTTAATTCAGCCTTCTATTTGAAGGAATCTGGGGACAGATCTTATCTCCTCTGTCATACAGGAACCAAGCTGCCCCCAGTATAGCCTGAAACATAACAAGTACTCAGTAAATATTTACCGAATCAAATTGTATTCTGCACAGTAGAACAAATTGTCAGTTCACCGAGAGTAGAGGATCTCTTTTGGAAACCACAAATGTGATTTCAGAACTCGTCTGCAGGATCTAATTTAGTGGTGGTTTCCTGCCTTTTGAAGGTTTTGCATGATGGGAACAAATTGTTTACTTTTGGTTCAGTAGCTTATTTGATACACTGAAGGTAGGGAGTGGGAGAGGGGGAGGGATGCTTATTCTTGAGTCTTGAATTTCATTCCTTGGCTGGTGGTCTTTGAAGCAAGCACCAAAAAAACCACTGGAGTAAGAACCCCTCAAAGTGTGTCCTATTATGATTGAACATATATGCCCAGCATTTAGAAACAATCTCCTTTCTTGCTGAGCAACAGATTTCTATAATAGAATAGCTCCACAGAAAATGGCTGTACAGAAGATAAGATCTTTCTATCTTTCCAAGGTCATTTATTTCTGAAAGGGAATTTACTTTATCAAGTAGCATGAATTCTATCACATTGACCACTTATTAACATTTGACTGGTTGCAAAAAATTAAAGCACCCAGAGACGAAGCCGTTCGTGCTGAGCCACACAGAAAGGCAGCAGTGGGGTAGGGTGGGGGGAACAACACAGAGCCCAGGTCTTCCCATCTTTGGCACTTTGCTTTTCCGCCCAGACCCTGATATTTATGGGACCTATTACCCAACACTTTCTGGGTAGGGTGTGAATTCCTGTTTTCCTGCTCAGAAGGCCGATTGCACAAAATGAACAGACACAAGTGGTCCGCCATACACCCATATCTTTCCAGCAAAGATATAAAGGAACAAAACAAACCCAAGGCCCCATTTAGCAGAGTCTGACTGTCCTTCATGTGACCTCTCCACCCATCAATCCCGGTTACCCCACTCTAGAGCCAGTCAGATGATGCTGAGGACTCCTGGCCTCTCTGTCAGTACATGGGTCAGTTCAAAAGGCCTGTCCAAAGTGGGTTGCAATTCCAGGGGAAGCTTAACTGGGTCCTGTGGGTCTGAGTCTCTCTTAAGGTTGCCAGCATCTTAAAGTTCACCTAGGGAATCATCCTCTTCCTACTCTACTGATGTGATTGTTGTTAAGATTAAGTTCCTCTCAGAGAGTTGAATTGAGGCCCCAGTTCCACTCCCCACCCTAAGCTGTTGGTTCCTTGCCATTTGTGCCTCCCCACAGAGCAGTACACGACATGGCAGCTTGTACCACCAGAGAGAGAAGGAAGAGAGGGAAAGCTAACAAGATGGAGGTGACATCCCATTACTTTAAATGAATCGGAAGTTTTTTGGTTTTTTTTTTTTTTGCTTGGGCAGGCACCATGAATTGTACCCAGGTCTCTAGTATGGCAGGCGAGACATCCCATTACTTTTGCTATACTCTCTTCATTAGATATGAGTCACTGGGTCCAGCCCACACTTAAGGGGTGGGGATAACATAGGATGTGATTGCCAGGAGGTGGGGATCACTGGGAAATACATCAGAAGCTGTCTACTACACCATCCCCATATGCAGGTAAAAACAAAAACCTTTCTCCTTCTGCTTGAAAATTTGACCTTAAGTCAACTTTCTGACTCTGTTCCCCTTTCACCCTAATATGAGGAACATGTTACCTGTTAGTAGGCAACATTGCTTATGATAGCAAGTCCACTGATTGATAAGTTGCATCTGGACTGGGAAGAACTATATTTGAACTACAAATACCTAATAAAGACAGCATAACTTCGAGCTTCCTTCAGTGCAAAAGTTCTTACAGTAGACCAGATCCTTTGCAAGGAGCCTGAAACTAACCTATGGGATTGTTATAAGAGATTTTGACTCCTATGGAGCCAGAATGGAACTCCCACCAACTCTAGAAGAATCTTATCTCCCTGCATTTGATTCATCACCGGAGTCACTATAGAGTACAGCTCATACAGGCTCTATGGACAGCTGTAAGGATGGGAAATTTGTTCAGATACTAAATACTTCTGATTTCATCTGATGCCACACATGGCCTGTGGTTGTCTTGCCAGTCTGAATGTTTAGTAGAGCCTAGGAGGAAGACCACCTGGTGGGCCCTGACCTTCAACTTGGGATTGGATCCCAGTCTGCACTGTGGTCCTGTGAGCCTGCCAGTGAAGCAACAGCTCACCCCAATTAATGGCAACCCCAGGAGTCCAGGCAGGCCCTGAGTCTCTTCCCACTGGAAACCTGTGGGGTGCTCCTCAGGTGTCATCTCCTCAGCTTTCCCTACAAATGAAGAGCAAGTTGCTTGGTACTGTCAGGGGTACCTTTGATGGCTGCTCTGGGTTCTTATAAACCAGAGCTACCTGTCATAGCACTACCTGCCTTGGTAGGTAGTGTAAGTGGTAGGCTGGGGTCTAAGTGACAGAGCTCTAGCTGCTTTCTTAATTTCTTGGAGTCAGATGTTGGGGAGATGGCTGGAGGTGGTACAGAAAGGTAAAAATTATGATTGGCTACACTTCTGATCTTGGGTCGCTGCCACAAGTGGATTCCTATAGGGGTTTCAGAAAGATCACAGTCTCCATGAGGGGAGGGGGCTATCCACATTCCCTGGCAGGTGCTCAATATATAGTATTGACTGGATGGATTGGGGGACGATATCTGTGTGTTCTGTTGCATATACCTAAGCTTGGCTGGGTGGATTCGATGTTTTGTTTTTCTGGAAAGAGGAAAGATTGAAAAATGGAAACAAGTTATGTTCTGAAAACAAGAGTGCCTATAGAAAAAGTCTGATAAGTGATGAGCTGGGGCAGAGAGTGGACAACAGGGAAGCTATGACAAGTCAGAGGGATCTCTGGAGAAAAGCTCCCCCAATGGAGCTTTATTTTGACTTGCTTATTGATGGCGGGGCATCTTGGGGTTAGCCCCTTCTCTGTTTCAGTTCCCGCCAAAATGGAAGTCATATTCTTCTGCAATTCTTTCTCATTCTTATGAACCATAAGAAAACCCATATGTAAAATTCCCATCTTACTAAATAAATAAATGAAATGATGGTTAGTCATTATATAAAAGAATTTTATCACTTTCAAGGATGTTGCCCAAGATTTAGCACAAGCTCTTTAAAGAATAAATTTGCATTTCTCAAAGAGTATATCATTTATTTTTACATGACTTCTCAGGAACATTTTTTGCAGCATAAATGGGGACATGTCTCTAAAACCTAGAAAACGCTATGATCCTCCCTCAAAGTTGAGCTGTCCATTTACAACTGAAACTTACAAGTGTTCCTTATTGCAGAGACCCCAACAGTTTCCTGATGAAGAACCACTTTTAATTTCCCCAAACTTCTACGAAAGAACCAAAAAGGTGTGTGTCGGGGGTAGAGGGGGATGTTGTTGGGGAAAGAGAAACTATTGTGGCCTCATCCACTTTCGCCACACCCCATATTTTGGGAGTTCCAATAAGCCTTGGGGTAGAGGCTTGGTGAAGCTGCAGGATCATATGCAGGGGCCTGTGGAACCTGTTCTCCCGTTGACCGAAAGGGCATTTGTTGTTCCAAAAGGCTGAGTTTGGTCAAAATTTCCAAAGGAGGAAATCAACCCATAGCCTTAAAACAAAGCCTTAGGCAAACCAGAAACCTGGAGCGGACTAAGGAAGTTCAGGGGTCAGGCATTAGAATTATGGTTGGTTTCTGCACATCTCATTAGAGGAGGGAAACTATAAATATACTTAAATGGAACAGAGGGGAGTCATAACGTTGATTCTAAGGGCCGAGTGACCTGAACTCTAGGGACAGGCTTCAAAGGAAAATCTATACTGGCCAGAGAACAGTTAATAGAAAATTTAATTGAAGCGAATGAAATGCTCAGCTTCATAGGTGGTGCTTTCGGGTGCCCTTTGAACCAGGAAGGCTGGGCCACAGAGGGCCCTTGGGGAAAATATGATGAGCTTATCTGAGCAAGAGCAAGAGCAAGAGGCGAGACGGAGCCTGAGAAACGAGAAATCTGCAAACCTCCCCAAGAGCCCCAGTGAAAGGAAACTTGCTGGTTTCTGCCACAAGAGAAGTCCCTGAGACGATCGTGGCACAAGATCCCTCTGTGCCTCCGGGAGTTTGGAGCACGTGCAGGGAACCAGTGCCCCAGAAGGAGCGAGCGTGAGGGCTGCCAGGTGGCAGAGACACACTGCCTAAGGTAGGAAGCAAGGCTGCTTGTCCCGGACTCTGAGCAGGAGGAGCACTGCTGTTGCATTCCATTGCGGGCCAGGGACCTTTCTGGTTCCTGCCTCTCTTCCTCTTCTTCTCTCCTTGCGCACCCCTTTCTCTACGTTCCAGAGCATAAATGCTGTGCCCTTTTGGTGGTGGCCCCTGGTTAAGCCTCGGGTTATGGTTATTCCGCAGCTATTCCAGTGGGTGGTACCATCGGGCCAATTGCATTACCCCCTTTTCTGCTCTGGGGTTCGGGGTATGGGTGTGTGGTGCCGCCCTTCACACAAAGAGCCGTCTGCACACTGGTCTGACCTGCCGGCTTGGACAGGATGCTGCAACTTGAAGGTTGGCGAGAGCCAGGCAGCCAACCCGACCCACCCGGAGAAAGGCAGTGGCCCCCACCTGGGGAGGGAGAGGGATGACTGCAGAGGAGGTTTGCTCTGTGCAGCTGCTGTGCCAGTCAGGAAGTTAAGACTGACTGGCTGATAAGCAAAGAGGTAAGGAATGGAGGAGAAAGTGGGTGCGTGTGTTAGAGAGAGAGAGAGAGAGATAGCATTTAATGCGAGGAGAGAATAGTGTAAAGCTCTGGAACTTTCTGGCTATTTTTTCATGAATAGGTATGATGGGAGAATAAATTTGCAGATGGTGGTTTGTTGCTTTCCAGGGCTTCGTTTTGCTTCAAAATCCAAATAAATTGGCAATAGCACTTTTAAAATTTTAAATAAAAATAAATAGTCTCAGCTCACTTAACTGTAAACAGCGGGTCTTGGGTCCTGAGCGGGAAGTGGTCACCATTGGCCTGAGGGAAGCCTTGCTCAGAAGTCTCTGTAGTTCTCCACAGGCGGGCCCCTTCCGGTCTCCAGGCTGCTCTTGCAGCTTTGAGACTTTCTCTTTTTCTCTCTGGCTCTTGATTTTCACCTTCCTGCTCTCTTCCTCTTTCTGCCTCTCTCCTCAGAGGTTCTCGGCATTCCAGGATTGCAGCCTGAATGGGTAGCACTGGGCATCCTGGAAGCCAAAGGTGCAGGGACGTTCTCAGGAAGACTTGCCAGTGAGGAAGAAGGGAGGGAGGCAGAATGCACACTCCTAACTCAGTCCCCTGGGCTTCTGCTCTCCAAACAGGGAGGCTTAGACCTGGTTGAGTGGTTGAGTTTCGTAAGCAAACGGATATCCCCTGAGGCTGAGTGGGGTTGAACTCTTCTAGAGTGATCTTTGGCCTCCCTAATAGGCAGCCTTTATGTCTGGCAGCTGAAGGAAACCATAGTCCACAAACAGATTAGCGATGGTTGGAAAGGAATGCCAAGCTGTCTTGAAAGTTCCCAAGAAAATAAACCCTAAAAATGTGGCCACATCCTTGACTGTGGCATTTTGCCTCTCCCTTTCTAGTTGAGCATGCTCTTGTGATTGTACAAAAAGCGGATTCTTCTTTTTTTTTCTTTCTGGAGAAAAGATTTAATAGCTTACAAGTGTCATCACTCGTCCCTTTGGATGGAGGCGGGGGGGGGGGGGGGGGGGGGGGGAGAAAAAGCCTCCTGTTTACCTGGCTTTGCTTAGCTGGCATTTTCCACAGCAATTAAATAGCCTCAAAGAGAGGCTGAGTTAGAGCTTCTTGTTTAATGAGAAGTGCCGGGGTGACAAGACAGCATATTTCAGTCGAAAAGAGATTTTCTAAGGGCCCGGGAGAAAATATTTGTGAATATCTTAACCCTGAGTTTGCCGTGAGTGTGTACGCGGGAGCTGGGAGGTGGTCCTGTCAGGGCTCTGTCCTTGTCCGCTGGCCCCACCTGGTGTTCACTCACCAGTGAGTCACAAAGCGCTGTGAGAATGTGGTTCCTTCTCCAAGTACAGATTTGGTCCTTTCTTTTAGCCAATTTTAAATAGTGGGTTTGGGTGACTTGCCATCCAATTAAATTCTCAGGCTAATAGGAGTGCTGTAATTCATCTGCCTGGATGTGGGCTGATTTAGTGGCTTTTAAATAGCATAAAGGATATTTATCCAGCAGTTCTTTTTAATTGAAGTGAGTCAGATTGGGGTCAGGTATAAGGAAGAACTTCCAGGCAGTGAGAGTTGTGGCACTGTGGCCTGTAAGATCTCTTTGGGAAACCTTTCTCTCTCTCTCTTTTTTTTTTTTTTTTTTACGTGGGCAGGCACCGGGAATCGAACCCGGGTCTCCGGCATGGCAGTGAGAACTCTGTCTGCTGAGCCACTGTGGCCTGCCCTTCAGTGGCCTGCCCTTCAGGAAGCTTTTAAATAAAAGACTCAGTTATCTCCAGGGTTTCTGCTCTAGAAACTACCTTGCCTGGAGACAGGGACTGGAGCTAGCACAGTACTTCCAAGTGTTGATTTACATGGGAGACCCGGGTTCAATTCCTGGTCCATGCACTTCCCAGAAAACAAACAAGCAAACCAAACAAACAACAAACAAACAAAAATTCAACAAATGGTGCTGCAATTACAGGATACGCACATGGAAAAATAATGAAATGTGACCCCGTCATACAGCATATAAGAAAAACAAAGTTAATTTACCATCTTCTCAATTTTTACTATGTCTGAGTAACATCAGGGTAGTGTCTACTCAAGATTTTTCGTTACATTGATTCATTTCTTTTAACTTTCACCTCATCGTAAGCAACGATAAAGTATCTGCAAAATCATGGGTTGATGTGCCAATTCTTTTATTGAACGGACATTAAAGTGCATGATTATAAGTAAAATATGGTTCACCCGTCTACCTCCTAAAAGCCTCCCACGTCCCACCAGTAGGACGCATTTAACCCTTGGGGAGACACTGGGCTGGGTGCTTTGTGAGGGTCTTTTCAGTCCTGTGGCTATGTGATGATGATCATCATTATATTAGTCATTTTTATACTCAGTCACAATTCAGGCGCCATCACCCCCAGTTACAAAGGTGAAGAAAATGCAGTTTTAGTCAGATTTGAACAGGCCTGTCTCATTCATTCATAAAGTCACCTGTGCACCTGAACGTTCTGTTTGCTCACAGTCTTCCCAGGACCCCCAGGCTCTGCAAAGCCATGTCTGCCTTGATGATTTGTCTCAAGGGCTGTTCACCTGGGCAGACTGCGGAGTCACCGACTAATTCTTTGTTGGATAGAGGGCTATTGCGTGATGGTCTCTGAAGTCGGTTTTATTTCCTGAGTAATTCATTTGGATCGTAGCCCAGAGGCTGGCTTTTATTACCTTTGATCTCACCCGCTGTTGTCAGCAGTTTTTAAACAAATAAAGTGCATGTCCTCTTGTTCCCCATTTCCACACTTCATCATAGGAGAATGAGCTTTTCTCTGCATCGGTGTTTTCCAGCTGTAGCACACATGGGTGAAATTACATTCGCTACCTTATACTGTCAGAATTGCACCGGTATATTTAATTTACATTTTAAAGATTTAACAAATGAATTAAACATTTTAATTAAATCCCTTTTTCATTGTTTACTAACCATGTTAAGAATTTATATTTCACCCTTTATAATGTGAATTTTAATGCATCTTGTATGTGACAGCAGCCTTACTCTTACACGGACCCAGATGTTTACTCAATAAACATTGAGTGCCTCCTGTGTGCCAACTACCATGCAGGACGCTGTGTGTGGCTGCCACACATATAACAAAATGACTGTGACTTGGGGTACAAAGAGGATTGCAATCCCAGACTATGGGAACTTTCCAATAAAGGGAATATAACGGCAGCATACTGCTTACTGGCTTACTCAATAAATCTTAGTTTTCCTCTCCCTCACTCCACTCAGGAAGTGATTTAGTGTATAGGGAGCCAGGTCATTTGAAGATTCTTTATACTGATGTCTTCTTATCCAGAGGGAAGAGCTGTGGTTGAGGCCCATCAAAGCAAAGGGCAGGATCCGGTACACGAAGACAGGATGCAAAACCTTGGACTGCTCAGCTCCCTTGTGTCCTGACGACTACACACAAATCTGGAGACTGTGTCCATAGTCCCTAGTCTGAAGAACAGGGCTTCTGCCATTACTTAAAAAAAAAAAAAAGCAACAACAGCTTTATTGAGATACAATTCACCTACCATATAATTCATCCATTTAAAGTTTACATTTCAGAAATACAACATACCAAAATGTATGGATGCCTCAAAAGCAGTTCTGAAAGAAATTTATAGCTCTAAATGCTTATGTTAAAAAAGAAAAGACTTCAAATAAGAGACCTAACCTCAAAACTGGAAGAACTAGGGAAAAAAAAAAAGAGCAAACTAAATCCAAAGCAAGCAGAAGGAAGGAAATAACAAAGATTAGAATAGAGATCAATGAAATAGAAAACAAGAAAAACAATAGAATCGAAACCAAAAGTTGGTTCTTTGAAAGATCAATACATTTGATCTAGCGTTAGCTAGACTGACAAAAAAAAACGAGAGAGAGGATACGAATAACTAAAATGAGAAATGAAAAGGGGAATATCACTACCAACTCTGCTGAAATAAAAAGGACTGTAAGAGGATACAAACAACAAAGCTCCCAGGGCTAATAAATTAGCAAAGGGAGGGAGTACAAGATCAACAACTCCAAAACAGAATGTTTCTATACCCAAGCAGTGAATTATCAGAAGAAGAAATCAAGAAAAGAATTCCATTCACAATAGCAATGAAAAGAATCAAATATCTAGGAAAGGACTTATACACAGAAAACAGCAAGATATTGCTAAAAGAAAACAATGAAGCCCCAGATAAATGGAAGGACATTCTATGTTCATGAATTGAAAGACCAAATATTGTTAAAATGGCAATACTGCCACAAACAATGCAATCTGAATAGAAATTCCAGCAACTTTCTTTGCAGAAATGGAAAAGCCAATCATCAAATTTATATGGAAGGGTAAGGGATCCTGAATAGCTAAAGCAATCTGGAAAAAAAAGAATGAAGTTGGAAGACTCATACATCCCAATTGTAAACCTTATTACAAAGCCACAGTAATCAAAACAGCCTGTACTGGCACAAGGATGGACATATAGACCAATGGAATTAAGAGCTCAGAAATCAATCCTCACATTTATGGCCAAGTGATTTTTTTTTTTTTACTTTTTTTATTGTATTAGTATAACATATATACAAAGCAAAGAAATAAAAAAGCAATAGTTTTCAAAGCACTCTTCAATAAGTAGTTACAGGACAGATCCCAGAGTTTGTCATGGGCTACCATACAAACTTCTCATATCTTTCCTACTAGCTGTTCCAGAATATAGGAGGCTAGAAGGCTTAAATATTTTTTTATCATCACACTCGACTTTTTTCCCTTCTTTTTTTGTGAAAAATAGTGTATATACAAAAAAGCTATAAATTTCAAAGCACAGCACACAATTAGTTGTAGAACATATTTCAGAGTTTGATATGGTTTACAGTTTCGCAATTTTAGGTTTTTACTTCTTGCTGCTCTAAAATACTGGAGACTAAAAGAGATATCAATTTAATAATTCAGCATTCAGATATCTCTGAGGGCATCACCTGCACCAAAGCCAACAAACACTTCACTCAGCTCACCCTGTCTGGCACTAAGATCCAATGGCTCAAGGATACTCAGGGGCTGTCTGATGGGGGCAAAGGGGACAATGGTGGGTCTGCTGAGAACGGCCACCATGCGGACCTCGCTGCTTCATACACCTTCATGGCTGTGGTCCCAGCCCCCTGGCTATCCAGAATGTCTCAACACCTCAGCAACTTTTGCCTCAACAACTCTGTGTTGAGTAGCCAAAAAGTTTACACTGAGTAGCCAAAAAGAGCTATGACCTGAGGATCTTGGAGCAAGCCAGCTTCCAATAAGTGAAGGAGGGAACGGGACTGGCACAGTAAGGGTGGGACAAAGAGAAGGGGGTTCTAGAGATCTTGACAGTCCACTGACAGGCAGAAAATAGGGGGACAGATGGCAAAAGCGAGCCTAAGACAGTAGACATGAAGATGGAAACACAAACACTCACATTGACACTGGACTCCTCAACCCCTGCCATCATCCTCTCACTGTTCCCATTTGGTTCCTCTCTGCTTCCCTCTCCTTCCCATCCTCTTCTATTATTTTTAAAATCTTTTCTCCCACCATGGAATTGATTTCCTTCATATTCTTTGGCCAGGTAGAATTGGAAGTGTCCCACATTCTGTTATTCTATTTCCTTGCTATCCTAAACTCCTTTTTCTTTTGGGTTCTTTATGAATATTTATATGAACAAAATTAAGGAAAATGAAATTGATTTCCCCTTCCTTTCATTTCCTTTATCTTGTCTCTCCAAACCCCACAGAGTTAAATCTTGGATCCCCCCACCCCCCACTCCAGAACACTTGTATATTGTTTGAAGTTTGTGTCGCAGTAACGGATACAGTATTTAATTGCATATACACTTGTTTGCTGGGTATATTCACTGTAAATTTTATTTAGTCTCATTTTTGTTTGTTTAAGGAGTTATTTTGGTGTGAGGAGGTTGGCTTTATTTGTAAATATTAAAAAAAAATCTGTCACTGGAAAAAAAAATGGGCAAAAGACTTGAGTAGACATCTTTCCAAAGAAGAAAAACAGATGGCCAGAAAGTACATGGAAAGATGAGCGACATCACTTGTCATCCAGGAAATGCAAATCAAAACCACAATGAGATACCATTTTTACCCATTACAATGATACTATTAAAGAAAATGGAAAATAACAAGTGTTGGAGAAGATACAGAGAAATAGGAACCTTCATTCATTGCTGGTGGCAATATAAAATGGTGCAGTCACTGTGGAAGACAGATTGGTGGTTCCTCAGAAAGCTAAGTATAGAACTACCATCTGATCTGGCAACCCCACTACTAGGTATATACCCAAAAAGATTGTAAGTAGGGACTCAAACAGATATTTTCACACTGACATTCACAGCCACATTATTCACCATTGCCAAAACATGGAAGCAACCCAAGTGTCCATGAACTGAGGAATATTTAAATAAAATTTGGTATATGCATACAATGGAATAGTATTCAGCTATAAAAAGAAATGAAGCCCTAATACATATGACAACATGGGAACCTTGAAGATATCATGTTGAGGGAAATAAGCTAAACACAAAAGGACAAATATTGTGTGGTCGCATGGATTTGAAACAATTAGGATAAGCAAACTCATAGAGTCAATCTAGAATATAGGCTACTGGGGGGCAGGGGGGATGGGAAGTTAAGGCTTAAGATGTACAGGATTCCTATTCAGGATGATAGAAATGTTTTGCTAGTGCGTAGTGGTGATGGTAGCACAACATTGTGAATGCAATTAGCAGCACTGAAATATGTAACTGAATGTACTTAAAAGGGGAAAGTGTATATATGGTAATAGAATAAACATTTTTTTTTAATCCACGGAAATACACTACACAAACAGGGAACTCTAAGTTAAACCATGGACTTTAATTAATAGCACAATAATAAAAACGTGCCATCGTCAATTGTGACAAATGTTCTACACCAAGCAAGGTGTTAGGAGTGGGGTGGTGTGTGGGACTCCTGTCTTAATGCATGATTATTCTGTAAACCTGCAACTTCTCTAATTAAAAAAAGTTTACACTTCAGTATTTTCTAGTGCATTCATAGATATGTACAGCCATCATGACAGTTAATTTTAGAACAATTTCATCACCATAAAAGTATCTTTTAGTTATCACTCCCCTATCACCCTATCCCCTCCCACTCCTCAGTCCTATATGTAACTGCTAACCCACTTCCTATGTCTACAGACTTGTCTGTTTTGGATACCTCATATGAATAGAATCATATTATATGTGGTCTTTTGTAAATGGCTCCTTTCACATAGCATGAAGTTTTCAAGGTCTGTTCATGTTGTAGCATGTAACAGGACATCATTCCTTTCTATATACGAATGCTATTCTAGTCTAAGGATGTATCACATTTTGTTTGTCGTTTCACACATCGATGCTTTTCTATTCTCTATTTCAATAATTTCCATTCAAACCTTTATTATTTCCTCTGTCTACTTGCTTTAGGTTTAGTTTGCTCTTATTTTTCCAATCTCTTAAGGTATAAGGTTAGGTTATTAATTTGAGATCTTTCTTTTTTTCTTAATATACCCATTACAACCATTAATTTCTCTCTAAGCACTGCTTTAGCTGTATTCTATTTGCAATGACTTTCATTTTCAGGCAAGTTCTTTGTGCATCCCCATCTGTGAGAAGACCTACTAGCTTCTCTAATAAATTCAAGTCCTAATCTTTCGATACTTATATTATACCTGTATTCATGGAGAATCCATACGTCTGGATCTTGTGACCCCAAATGCATTTTCCCCATTGCTGACTTTGAAGGATTGTTAATTTTCATTACTTTATGGGGGAAGAGTATCAAAATCTGTTTTGATCAATGATACTAGATCATTGATCTAGTATATCAATGATTATTGGTTGGGCTAGGCAAATATAATCTTGTGTTTTATTATACAGAAGGGCACTGAGGGAAAAAAATTACTAGGATATTTTCCTTCTTCTCTCTATCCCTATAATTCTTCTGGACTTCATCCTCAAAAAAAAAACACAAAGCAAAAGCAAAAACAAAAATGCCTTTTGGCCACAGGTGTAGCTCACAGGCAGAGTTCAACAGGCTGCAAGGTTGAGCCTTAAGTATATAGAAAATCCTAATTTACTTGGGTGAGCCAGTGATGAAGTTGGCAGACTCTCCAGGTCCTCTGCTCCCACTGCACTTAAGATTCGCTCTTTAGCTGTCCTCGTCAGGGTTTGGGGAAGGATGTAGGACTGACCACATTGGCACTTGTGTCCCTGGTTTGTGAGGTTTCAGACAAGCCTGCAGAGACCTCTTGAGGTCCAAACGCTGAAGGAGAACGTCCTTTGTTCAGATTTTATTCCAAGTCATCACTAACCAAGATAATCACTCTTTCCTCAGAGCACTGAGGGTCACATCTCTCAGTCCCAACTATAAGAGGTTCTTGGTGATGAGGCAGGTGTCATGCTCTGTTGACAGGTGTGCTATTTGGAATTATGCCATGGTGTACAGTTCTCCTCATCCCCCAGCTCCATAGATAGTGGCAACTGTGCTGTCAGGGAAAGACCTGCCAAGACTGGGGCCCTGGGTGGCATCTTGACCTGCTCTCTGATCTCTGCTTTTCTGTACTCCCTTTTTGCTTAGCAAAAACAGCCACCACCGAAGAGTGCCTGGTGAAACCTGGGGGCATGAACCGCTTCAGCATGGACCCCTCTGCCTCTGCCTTTAACTACAGGGGTTCCTTGTCCCCCACCTCCCCACTGTACTGCAAGAGGCAGAACTCTGGAGACAGCCGCCTTGGAAGAGGCCCTGCCACCACCACCGCTGGTCCCTGCCCCAGCCCCCTGTCCTCCGGAGACTCCCTGGCACCTGGTCTGAGGCCCCCAGCCTTCAGCCCCAAGAGAAACAGGAACTCTCTCGAAGGAAACAGATGTGGTAATGTAACACCTGCACTGGCTTCCTCAGGAGTTAACCTCCTTTGCCCTTGCCCCAGGACCTCCACCTGCTGAGGGATAGATGTGGTGGTTTGGATATGGGTCCACGGGGAAAGTGAAAGTTTCTACAAACTCCTTCATAGATTTTTTTTTGTAGGCTGTATGGCAAGGTCACATTTCACTTTATAGATTTTTGTTGTTGTCGAAGGTAGCCAATTTCAACCTTTGACCATAAACATAAGAATGGTGTATTCGGGTGGACTAGGCTGTGGGGAAAAGTATACCCCAAAATGTACATTGGCTTAAACACAATAGGAAGTTCATCTTTTGTTCACGAGGCCAAGGTGAGTGTTCCTACTTGGTAGGCAGCTCTCCATTCAAGAACACAGGTTTTGTTCATTTTATTGTTCTGCCATCCCCAAGACCTCTATGCCCTGTGCATCTAGAGGGCAGGAAGGCAAAGAATGAGCGGAGAAGGCATACGCCCTTCCTGGGACCTGGAGGTGGTGGGTGTTCTTCCACTCATGTCCCATTGGCAAGAGGTGGTCATTTGGCCACTCTTTACTGCAAGGGAGTCTGGCAGGTACAGGCTAGCACTGCGTCTAGGAAAAAAGAAAAACCCGATTTTGGTAAAGAATTGTCTCTTGCATTGTGAGTGACATTTACAGGATACAAATGCATGGGTATAACCAGAATTAAGAAAATTCCCACGATTTATAACACTACCTCTGGTTATAACACTGCCTCTGTCTCCCCCAGTAAAGTAAGCTTGATGGAATGCATTGTATGAAAGTGCTGTCATTATAGGGATAGTTTGGAGTCCACTCTGATTTATGTTTTAAAAGATCATTTTCAAGTTTTAGCATTTTGTTATTAATAGAGGCCGTGTAGCATAGTGGATAATCTCATGGATTCTGGAGCCAGACTGCCTCAGCTGGGATCCGGGCTCTGCAATTTCTTGACTGCGTGAACTTCAGCAAATCTTAGCATCTCTGTGCCTCAGTTTCCTCACCTGTAAAACTGGAAGAAGAACAATAGTGCCTGCCTCATTGGATTATCATACTGTATTTAGCACAGGGTCCAGTACATAGTACTAGCTTAGTTAATGTCGAGCTTGAACACAGCTCTCAACAAATCATAGCCCATCAACTCTGCAGCTGCAAGCTGCTGAAGGAAAGATACCCTGGGTCAGCGAGTCAAGGAGTCTTCTTCTTGGCCCTCTGGCCTCCTAGCTGGCTGGCTCTGTCCTCTTCAGCACACCCCAATTCTGCTCTGAGCCTTGGATCCCTCTGCCAGTGATCCAAAAAAAAAACATCTATATGGGCTGTCTGGTGTGATCCGAGATACTCCACATACACTTCAAAGAGCCTCACCCTCCCCTAGAGCCTGCCTGACAAGCTTCCCTGGCTGGGGATGGAACAGGGCCCCTTGAGGGATGGGTGGTTCTGAGGGGCAGGGCCCAGATTCCCTCCACCTGGGGGCTCTTGCCTCAATGTAGAGGCACTCCGCAGGCGACTCCCTGACGTTGTCACACAGGACCATCCAGCCGGGTAGAGGATTGGGATGGGCAGAGCCCCATTTTCCCAAGGGAAGGGACATTGTTTCATCCAATCTCTAAGAACAAGAGAAAGGAACAAGGCCTGGCACAAGCTAACATCCTAAAGTAAATGAGAGGGTGGTATTTGTTTCATAGGTTTATCCTCAGAATCAGTGTAATATCTGGCACTTAGTAGGTGCTCAATAAATCTTACATGTGTTTGTGCCCCTCACGGTGCCCATGTCCATGTTGCCCCCTACTTGTCAGCCTTCATCTTAGTGTCTCTCAACCTTCTAAAGGCCTCTTTTCTCAAACTTTTCTCCTCAACCCAATTCCTATCTTCTCACAGTGGTGATCACAGGACATCAAGCTGACTGAATTCATTCATATTCCCGAGAGTGATGCCCCTTTTCAAAAATGAGAAGTTTACACCCCCACCTCCTCTAATTATCTCGTTGGTGAAATCTCAGGCTCTGTGTCTTAAGAGCAGGATTTCAAGCAGTAAGAGAGAGTCACAGTTCAGATGGAAAGAACTTGTGTCACTCGCTGAAAAATTGCCTGCCCTGTTTCAGACCTTCTGGTGCTCCTGGGCCAGGGGAAGCCCATTCAGAGGGTCTCAAAGTTGCTTTCTGTTCCCCTCCCCCCAGCTCCTCATTGGCTCTTCCCTTGAATGAGCCCTAGAATGTCCTCATCTCCCTCAACTCACTTCCATTCCCTCCCCGGCCCTTTATTCTCCTGGAATTCCACCAGCACCATCTGAGGAGTTTTGCTAGACAACTGTAAGGGGAAGCGCAGACCCTCACCCAGAACGCAGCTCCGAGAAAACACTCTCTGTGGGAACCCCAGTTGCACCCTTGCCTGATATCCTGAAAATCAAAGTTGTTCATAGTCAACAGGACCTCCTGGTGCTGTGAGATGTTTAAGGTCACACAGCCACTCCCTCAGCCTCCTTGGAGAAAAGCTGCTGTGAGATGTAGTAGTTGAAGCTCATTGGTGAGCCTTTGTGATGACACTGAAGAAAAATCAAGTTGTTCATCCTTTTTTTCACTCCTTAATCCTCCAAAGATTACTTTTGCCTGGCTTCTTGTTCAGTTTGTTAAACAGAGCTGCAGATACCTGTAAGACCCAGCCATCATTCAGATTCTTAGTAGCAAGACGGAGAAAGGAGGTGGGGAGAAAAGGCAGACAAAGGGCAGTACCAGCATCTCTTAAAGAAGTTTCCACTTCTGCTTCCATCTCATTGGCCAGAATTTAGTCACATGGCCACCAGCTGCAAGGGAAGCTGGGAAATATGGCTTTAACTCCAGGTATCCATGAGCCCAACTGGGCAGCAGGGATTCTATTACAAAGGAAGAAAGGGAAAAAAAGATACTGGGTAGGAACTGGCAGTCTCAGACATACCTTCTAACTAGAAATGGACTCTCCTTCCCCTCTCTTCCTGTGGCACTTTGTTAATTCATCTCCTCTAGCACTTACTCCATCCCCAGTAGAGACCTGACTCTCTCCAACCAGTTAAGTCTCTTGTTCCTATATAAATCCTCCAAAGCCCCAGCAAAGGGGCTCACTTGTTTGAAGCACTTATTAAACTACCATCTATTGAGCACCTACTAGGGCCAGACATTCATTATCTGTAATTTGTTATAAGCTATAGGCTTATAATTTATTATTTATAAGAACTAGGCATTGTTTTATTCTAGCTTACAGATAAAGAAAGTAAAGATCAAGGGAAGTATGTTGAGCTAGGATTTGACTTCAACTGACACCAAAGCCTGTGTCTTTCAAAACTAACTCAGGGAGTCTTAAACCATGTGCAAGGGATTTCAGGGGGTCCCTCTGGAGTTCTAAGGGATGGACGAAGGGAACAGAGCAGACGCCAGGCCTCGATTCTCTCTAACTAGCGCCTCCTCACACTTGCAGAAAGGGATTCCCATGTGAGCTTTGTCCGAACAAGTTTGCACAGCTAAAAATGTTTGGAAACCATGGAGATAAATCATGCTGAAGTGAGTGGCGGTTTGTTAGTGGGAGATAAAGCCACCACCCTCCTCACCCATCTCTCACCTAACTGCCTACCTGGGGGCCTGCCAGGAGCCCTCTGGAGGGTTATTAAAGTTTCCCCTCCACCCAAATTCAGAGCCCAGTATTGCTCTGAAATTGCATCCCAAGTTAAAGCAGTTGGTACCAAGGTAACCACATCTTCTTAAAAGGGTTTGACCCAAGTCATAAACCTTAGAAAGGGACCTGGAAATCTGTTGTTCCCCTATTTTGCTAATCTAAATGGTCTAAAACCACAGATGCCGGAAAACTGCCTGAGGCCACAGCAGGAGGGTAGGTATTGCTGACATAATGAAGATGACATGGCAAACCCCTCAGCCTCCGCTGTCACATGAGTACACACTCTGACCTCCTGCTGTCTCCATATATCATAAACCTATCACCTCTGCCGGTGGACTCTGAAGGGGATGTCCGTGCAGGAAACATTTCCTTGTTTTATTTTTTTTTTTTTGTGATAGGCAAAAATATGAAAGGACTTCCCTGTCTCTCAGCCAAGATATCATCACTAAGAGCTCTAAAGAGGTTTCAGATGACTAAAGCTTCCCTACTTTTGCATTTAACAGGACATGCTGTAGAATTCCCAACCGCAATTACATCTGAGCCGCAGGATTCAGAATCAAGAAACAAAGTTAACCCAACATTGTTATTACAACCTAAATGCTTCCTGTGGGTTGGATTTTGCTTCAGTAGGGTATAATGTTAGGGGATAGAGGCATTTCTGTTAGAACAAGAAAAATGGGGATGGCACCATATGTGAGGGAGATGAGAGGAGCAAAGCATGGTAACCAGAACGTACAAGGGCTTATTCATTGAGGGGTGGGGAATGGAGGGTTTGTGCAGGGACACTGAGGGAAATCAACTTGGAAGGTTGGTTAGGGTCCATGCCAAGTAGATTAGGTTTTATTCTTGGGGTAAGATGTTTTCAAACTTGGGGGTGAGATGATGGCCATGGGATTTGGGAAGACAATCTACTGACCTCATATGGAATGACATAAAATAGTAAGATTAGCAGCTACTTTTTGACCAAATCTTACTGCTTAACGTTTTGCAGCATCATCTCATTTAATCTTCAAAATACTCCAACAAGGTCAGTGCTTTCCAGGTGAAGACACTAAAACTTAGAGAGGTTTCAGTCAATCCTCATCAACAGATGTTTACTGAACACAACATGCTGGGTGCCCTTCTTAGCTCTGAGGATGGAACTGTGAACAAGACATACACAGGCCCTACTATCTTAGCGTTTGCAATCCCAGAGAAACAAAGTCAACAAATTATTGCACAAGTTTAATTACAATTGTGATTATGGCTCCAAAGGAAAAGCATAGAGGCTATGAGGAAATCAGATGGGGTTGGAGGGCAGATCCTACTCCTGGGAGTCAGGAAATGCTGGTTCCCAGAGAAGTGGCAGCACAGCCAACTGAAATGGGAAACCCAGGTGAGGGTTGAGGGGGACTAGAAAGGTGGGGTGGCCGGACGCTTCCCGGCCAAATTGGTGATGGCAGAGAAGGAATCCAGCCAACTGGGCCTGCCTTAAGGCCTGCAGTCTCTCCCTGTCTCTAAGACCTTTTCTCTTCTCATATAGGTAGGCCAGCTGGCCTTAAAGAATTCAAAGAAAACCCTGATTAAAATCTAAGTATTGGTCAGCCTCCCTTCTCTCTCACCAAATAATGTGGCAAAATTCTTGCAATAGAAATCATGGGAAAGCACACTGTTGGACATGCACGGCTTTAACACAGATTGTGGGCTAACCTGGGCACCCTACACTCTACATGCTCTTGTTTCTAGGAAGAATGTATTCTACAGGGAACAGGGCACTTGGAGAAGCTGAGAATACATCCCTCCCCTTCACTCCCATCTGCACCCAACCCAGCCTCTGGAGAGGCTGAGAGGGCCAAGGGGGCCTGAGGAAGGGCAGGCAGGGTTCCCTCTTAGAGACTGATGGGCTTCCTTCCAAGATGCTTCTTGCCCAGTCTCCAGCCTAGAGTCACACATTTCATTTGCTCCTTACATATCCTTGTGAAGCAAGAAATGATATTCACACATTATAGATGAAGAAACTGAGGTCCACAGAGAATGGTCAGAGGCAGAAGAGCTAAAAGCCTGGCCTTTGGATCTTCATTCAGTGTGTTTTACGCTTGGACAACCTGATGAGGCCTCCAAATGAGTAAGAATAAACTCCCAGTGGGGCTCAGCACAGCCTGTGATATGAAGACCTTAAAGGGTCCTAAGGGAAAGGAATCTTAGAGAGAGTTCCAAACACTTTTATTTTCCCCTGGAGAAGTAAACAGAAGGTCTCACAGCTATGTGGGAGGTAAAGATTTCTGACTCCCAGCTTATTCTACTCCTCCACATGATTCTGTTAGTTAGCTAAAAAGTTTTCCCTGAATTAAGGAGGAGCAAAGGGGAATTATGTATCTGCTTGTGGGTGTATGTAAGACAGAGACAGACTCACAGACAGTGGTATAGCCACCTGCACTGGGAAGAGAGCCAGGATGGCTTTCAAACACTGATTCATTGTCATTACAGTTCGGGTTTAACCTTAGGGAAAAGAGACAACAATTATACATCCATTCACAACTCATTTTTCAATTTTCACATGTGAATGGACATCATTATGCACAAAGTTCTCCATGCTTGAGGATATTGAGAATAAGGCATGTGGCAAGCAAACACTTTGCATGTTCTGTTCATTTAGGTGCAAGGTCTTTCCCCATCCATCATGACCCACCACATCTGCTGGCCATGGCTGTGTCCTGCTGGACCCATCTGTCTTTCTGACACTTTCACAGTGGCTGGAGGGGGGACAGATCCGAGTATTTATTATCTTTTTGAGTACAGATCACTGCAAAAGGCTTTACAAACCTGCCATTGGAAAGTTCCATTTTCTTCTTTCTAGAGTGAGTTGAGGTGCTTTGGATCATGAGCAACTCTTGAGGTGTGACATAGGCTTCCTGCTGCCCTCTGTCTGCTACAACTAAAAGGCCCCTTCAGAGAAGGGCTCCGGAGCCAGGCCCTGGCTGCTACCGCTCTATCCTGAAAAAGTGAAAAGTGCCCACAGCAAGCAGCAGGTACCAGGATCAGAGCCCACTTTCCCCACGCGGTTGTGTCTTTCCCTCCGCAGTGATCACGGGGGAACCCCTCCTTAAATACAAACCAGCCTGCCCTGCTCCCCGCAGAAAGCATCACCAGGACCTTAGGCTCCCGTGGATGATTCTGCTAATCGGTCTGGGTTTTTCTCCTTCCCCTCGAATACGGGAAATTAGATTTGACCTCTGCTCTGATCACTCTAAAATCATTCTTGGCACTAAAGACTTCCAGCCTTTGTAATCAGAGCATCTATTATCACCCTGATTAACGCCAAGGCTCTGACGGGGCGGGATCCAAAGGCAAATGCGATTTCCGTGGTTCCTCCTCCCCATGTTGAGTGCAGATGTCTCTAAATGGAGTGAAATCATCTTTAATAAGCATGCATCAGCATTCAGATGGCTCTGGGTTGCATTAGCAGTTTCCCAGCAAAGTGCCCCCTGCCAAACCACCTTATGGGACCCTTCCAGATCCAACCAGGAAAAGGCAGGAAAAATCTCACAGTAAATCCAATTCTCAAGCAGACCACTGTGTATTTAGGACAGACTCAGAAATGTGAGGCTATATTTTTCTCAACACATATGGAGTACCACGCACTTCTCCAGCACATTAAAAGGAGGAGGGAAAAAGAGACACTGAAAACCACTGCGCCCTGAGATTAAAGAGGGGAATAAGGGTGCAGCTTTCTCAACACCCAACTCCGAACTGTTCTGTAGGGAGGGGCTTCATTGTTCAGAGCCTCGACATTTTTCCAGTTTTAAAATAGAATTAAGGATTGTCCACACAGGCTTTTGTATAAAGTTGTCTATATTGTTTCTGCAAGGTATATTGAGTCATTTTACATTTTTGAACACATACCTACAAATATATTTACTGTACTCTGAGCTGCAAAGGAGTCAATGATTATTAATCCTGTAACAAGAGGATCGTATTACTCTTATTCACCACTTGGCACAGGATCTGTTCCAGTGGAGGTGCTCAGTAAATATGTAGTGGAATGGATGGGGGAAGAGGACCAAGAGAATCCTCAGGAAATTTAACTGGAGGTTACAGACATAATGCATGCATAATTGTAATACAAGGTGGGATGTGGAAAGCATCTTAAGTACAAAGATCTCAGGTTAAAGGGGGAGGAAGATGACATCAGATGGCCAGGAATAAAGAAATGCACTGCTTGTGAAGGTGTTGGGTTTTACCTGGGGTTTGGCCGCTGATGGAACTTCATTGGAAGGAGGGAGGGTAAATGCCTTCTAAAGAGAAGCAAAAGCACCAGGCACAAGTGAAGAAGGGAAGCCCAGAAAACATTCGGTCATAACAAGGATGCCCAGGTTGGGGGGGGATGTTCAGAGAGCAGGGACAGGAAAGGAACATCCTTACCCTTGCTGTCCTCCTGATATGGGTCAGCCATAGGGCCAGGTGCTGTCCTATTTCAGTTGTCACACCTGCCTTTCCAAGTAGAGTGCTTCACAGTTTACAGCTGATGAAAATTGTCAACATACCGTGATGCATCATGGTCATTTCACTAGCAAGGTATAGATACAGGATTTGTTCCTAGGTCTCTTGACACAAAGCATTCACTGCTTCCATCTAGGAAAGAAAGGCACTATTGAGGCCAAAGCAAGTCCTTGACGTTGAGTCCTTGATCTTGAGTCTTTGACCTGATCTCAGTGTGATATTCAAGGAAATCCCCTGGGGGCTTGAATGGGAGATGGGCATAGACAGAGCTGCATCTTAGGTAGAGCATGAGGCAATGGGGAGTAGTATGCTGTAGAAGGAAAAGACCCTTGGGCAAGGAGACCAGTTAGAAAATCATTGCACATATGAGGTCCTGGCAGGGATGGGAGGGAGGAGACCTGAATAAGAGGCAACTTTCCAAGAGCTTCAGAATAATTAAATATGGGGAGCAAAGAAGAGGGAGGAAGAGAGATTCCACTGGGTTTCAGAAATGGAGGAATTTAAAGGAGGAGGTGGTTGAAGGAAAAGACAATGAGTTAGCTTGGAGCATACAAAAAAATCAACCACTAAATGTTGCCAGGCATCTAATTCATTACTCTCCTCCTCCTTCCCGTGTCCTGCACCTAGTCATCCACAGTGTGGGAAATGGTACTAGGGGAACAATCATTTCCCAAGGACCCACTGTGGACCAGACACAGGATTAGGCCCTTTGCTGTGAAGGAACCCTCAGCCCAATGGGGGACAGATGGGCCTAAGGGCTCTAACATACCCAGAGGGCTGGGGAGGCTCCTGATCTCCGCGTCTATCTGGGACAGTTTAGCGAGATGCTAGTGAGAATGAAGTCTCCTTTCTGCACGTGCAGAGAAGGGATGGCCTCTCACAGATGTGGCAGCAGACATTCCATGCTGCAGAGATCGAGCATGAAGACCAAAATGCACCTCAATTCAGCCCTTCTTTATTGTAAAGCCAGTGGAGGTAGAAGAGACCTGAAGTTGGTTGGCTCTCACAACGCAATAGAGGCCCATTTGGACCTTCATCTTAGCACACTTTCCTTGGCCACCAAGGACATGGTCATTGGCGGCCCTGGACCCATGGAAAATGCAGCTGCAGTGAGAACTGAGCCACAAGGATCTTTAAAACTCTAGCCGGGATCGGAATTTCAGCTTGTTCAAGGATCTGTCTTCTCGTGCTTCAGGTTCTGAGGGAGCAGAAAGCTTTTGCATAGGTGGGAGGAGCTGCCTCCAGGGGCAGCCTCTCCATGCAGCCCGGCCTCTCACAGACAAGAATAACCAATCACAGCTTTCCTGCCACCGGAAGTCATGGGGCCACACCCCAGGACTTGAGGGCACGGGGGCACCCCTTCCCAGGCCCGGAGGGGCAGGCAGCACCCAGGCAGGTGTTGAAGCCCTTGTCCCACCAGCTCACGGTCTCTCTCTCCCTCTCATCCAGCCTCAAGCCCTTCTCAGGACGGGCAGGATGCCAGGCGGCCCCGGAGCCGGAACCCCTCCACCTGGACCGTGGAGGACGTGGTCTGGTTCGTGAAAGACGCTGACCCTCAGGCATTGGGGCCTCACGTGGAGCTCTTCAGAAAGCATGTAGGCGAGAGGTGGGCCTGGCCTGGGAGGAGTGGGAGGGTGAAGGGAAGGATGGAAGGAGGGTGAGGGTCAAGGGGCTGGGGACTGAGCTCAGCCCTAGGGTCATGGCTCAAGGGAGCCAGAGATGAGAGGTCACAAGCTCCTCACAGCAGATCAACTACTGTTCCCTCATTTTAGCCATCACCAGGAGTACCTGTTTTCCACCCCATCCATTCGTGTATCTGTGCATTGATCAAACCTTTAGGGCACACAGCAATATGCCAGACAAATTATAATAGTGCCAACTCCTTCACTACCTTGAGGATTCAATGAGAAAATGCACATAAAATGCTTAGCCCAGTGCCTGGCTGTCAAGAGCCCTCAGTGAGCAGATATTACTATATTCATTTTGGACATTCTGGAACATATAAAAGTGGTAAAAGAGAAAGAAAAAAGAAAAGGGTACAATGAATACTATAGCTGCCAAGGTGGCTGTATTAGTTTTCTAACTCTGCATTATCAAATCACCACAAATCCAATGGCTTCAAGCAACACAGATGCATTATCTTGCAGTTCTGTAGGTCAGAAGTCTGCCCCAAGTCTCACTGGGCTGTCATCAAGGGGTCAGCAGGGCAGTGTTCCTTTCCAGAAGCTCTAGGGGGAACCCATTTCCTTGACTTTTCCAGCTTCTAGAGCTTGCCCTCATTCTTGGCTTAAGGCCCATTCCCCCATTGTCAAAACCAATAATGCCTGGCTGGGTCAGCCTCAGGCTGCCCTCTCCCTGTTCTTTCTTCTGATTCCCTCCTCTGCTTTTAAGGGCCTTTATGATTACATTGGGTCTACCTGGATAATCCAGGATAATCTTAAAGTCAGCTGAGTAGCAACCTTAATTCCATCTGCAACTTCAATTCCCCTATGCCACGTAACCTAACATGTTCACAGGTTCTGGGGATTAGGACGTAGACATCTTTGGGGGCTGTTATTGTGCCAGCCGCAATATGCCTTCTGACCCCAAAGACTTACATCTGCCCCACATGCAAAATACTTGCACCCTGTCTGTTCTAGTTTGCTAGCTGCCGGAATGCAACACACCAGAGACAGATTGGCTTTTTATAAAAGGAGATTTATTTTGTTAGTTCTTCAGAGAAAAGGCAGCTAACTTTCCACTGAGGTTCTTTCTTACGTGGAAGGCACAGGATGGTCTCTGCTGGTCTTCTCTCCAGGCCCCTGGGTTCCAACAACTTTCCCCAGAGTGACTTCTTTCTGCATCTCCAAAGGCCTGGGCTGAGTTGCGAGTGCTGAGATGAGGAATGCTGAGCTGCTTAGCTGTGCTACGTTGCGCTCGCTCATTTAAGCACCAGCCAATTAAGTCAAACGTCACTCTTTGCAGCAGACACGCCTCCTAGCCGACTGCAGATGTAATTAGCAACAGATGAGGTTCACGTACCCTTGGCTTATGTCCGCAGCAACAAGACTAGGTATGCTCACCTGGCCAAGTTGACAACTGAATCTAACACACCATCCCACAATTCCCCAAAGTTTCAAACCATTACAGCATCAGTTCAAAGTCCCAAATCTTATCAGTTCAGAGGTCCCAAATCTCACCATCTCATCATCAAAATCAGGTATGGGTGAGCCTGGGCCACTCCATCCTGGGGCACAGCCCCTCTGCACCTGCGCACCTGCGGCACACAAGCAGCAAGCTACCTGCTCCCTAAATACAGTGGTACAACGGGCAAAAGATAACAATTGTAGACTTTTCTGTTCAAAAAGGGAGAAAATAGGAGGAAAAAAAGCGATTCCTGTTCCCAAGAACTTTCAAAATGCATTCGGACAAACTCTGTTTCGTTTCAAGTCCTGGGAATAATCCTCAGGGATCATCAACCCTGCTCCCTGGGTGTCCAGCTCCACCCTCTGGCCTCTTAGGAGCTATCCTTCCTTTTTCGTGAGAGAGCATGTGTCTGCAGCCGAGTACTTTTCTGAGTTTGTTTATGCCTTTGTACTTCTAGACAACCAACAGCCTTCTTTCATTCCATCATCTCCCCAGCCCAAATTGGCAATATTTTTGCTGCTAGAATATTCTCAAGAGCCTTACAGTTTCCTCTGTATGTCACGCGGGCTCACTCCATCAGACAACTGGCCCCTCCACAGGTCTTTCCTGGATAAGTCCGTCTCTATTTTTGGCTTCTGCTGAGATGTCTGAGAGGCTCTGTAACTCGCACACCTCGTCTTTTCTAAGAGCCTTTAGTGTGACTGAATACTCTTGTCCTTTTGCTCTTTCTGAGTTATTAACAAAAAGTTTTCCAGCCACACCTGCAGTTTTTACTCCAATGCAAACTTTCCTGACAGTGAATCTCTTCATTCAATCTGAATAGGCTAAGAATTTCCCAAATCTTCAAGTCATGGTTCCTTTTTAAGTATTTCCCCCCAAATTTCTCTCTTTCCTCTCGCATTTTACTGTAAGTGGCAAGAAGAAATTGGACAGCACTTTGGAAATCTCACATAAATATCCAAGGTCATTGCTTACAAATTCTGCTGTCCACATAACTGCAGGATACAATTCTGCTAAGCTTTCTGACAATATCTAAACAGGAGTCCCTTTCCTTCTGTTTCTAAGAACGTGTACCATATGTCTTTCTGAGTCATTGCTAGCTGTTACTTTCACATCCATATTTCTATCAACAACTTGTTGACAATGATTGAGGTGTTCTCTAAGACAAAGTGTGCTTTCTCTACGTGCTCCTTTCTTCCTTCTGAGACCTCATTAGCAGTCAGCATCCACATTTCTGCTAATAGTCTGCTCAACACAAACTAGTCTTTCTTTACTGTGAATTTCAAAATTCTTCCAGCCTCTTTAATAATGGAGGAGAAAAAGCCCAAGAGGACATAACTGGGACATTGGAAAAATTGCCGTTTAGACTAAAAGCTTTATGTCAACGTTAAAGTCCTTGAACTTGATAACTGTACTTAAGGTGGGTACATTCATGAGTATTCTTGTTCTTAGGAAATGTACATGGGAGTATTATGTGTTCAGGGAGGATGATGTCTACAAGCGACTCTCAAATGTTTAGATAATTGATTGATTGATAGAGAGATAGAATCATGCAGCACATGTTAAATGTTAAAATGTTAAACCAAATGTTAAAATTGGTGGATTTGGATATTTGAGTTATAGGGGAAGGGTAAGCTGAAGTTCTCTGAATTCTCCATGTGGTTTCACCCCGTAAATTTAAAATTATTTCAAAATAAAAAGGCTAAGAAAAAAAATTCTTCCAGCCTCTACCCATTACCCAATTCTGAAACCACTTCCACAATTTTAGGTATTTGTTACAGCAGCACTTTTCTAGAAAAAAAAGTCTGTATTCATTTTCTACTGCTGTGGAGGCAAATCTCCACAAATCTAGTGGCTTCAAGCAACACAGATGCATTATCTTGCAGTTCTGTAGGTCAGAAGTCTGGGCTATCATCAAGGGGTCAGCAGGGCAGTCCCCAGAAGCTCTAGGGGGAATCCATTTCCTTGACTTTTCCAGCTTCTAGAGTCTGCCCTCATCCTTGGCTTATGACCCCATTCCCCCATCATGAAAGTCAGCAATGCCTGACCGGGTCCTCCTCAGACTGCCCTCCCCTGTTCTCTCTTCTGATTCCCTCCTCTGCTTTTTAAGGACCCTTATGGTTACACTGGGTCTGCCTGGATAATCCAGGATAATCTTCAAGTCAGGTGAGTAATAACCTTAATTCTACCTGCAGCTTTAATTCCCGTTTGCCGTATAGCCTAACATGTTCACAGGTTCTGGGGATTAGGACACAGGCATAGACTTCTTTGGGGTGTTGGGGAACATTATTCTACCTACCATAGTTACCATTAATTTATTCCTTCCAGTTTCTCACTTTATCCCTGTGATTCTGTTAAAGAAATCATTCTCTCAGATCTGGAAGGATCTTAGAGATGCTCATCTAGCCCAACATCCACATTTTATTAGGGACATATTTGACCTCAGCTAACAGTGAGATCTTGAGACCCTGGAACAGATGGTAGGTAATGTTTAGACAGCTCTGGCTCTCTTCCAGGATGGTAGGAGACGGTAGAAGTTTAGGAGGTGAGGTAAAGAGAGAACATTAGGAAATGAAGCTCATGCAAAGGGACCACAGATGAGCCTTGCCTGCTCTGACATTTTTTCCAAGAACATGGAGGGTGAGTGAAACAGACTCAGTCCTTCATCAGTGCTGGCTGGCTGGCTGGCTGGCTGGATGGGTGAATGGCTGGATGGATGGCTGGCTGGATGGATGGATGGATGGATGGATGGATGGGTGGATGGGTGGATGGGTGGGTGGATTTATAGATGAATGAAAGGGGCTGTTGACCCTTTCTACAGGTAAATGAGTCCTATGCTTCTCCTCCCCACCTGACCACCGAAAATTTTCTCCCTTCCTTTCTGGTGACCTGAAAATAACACTACAGGTGAGGCAGTAAGGAAACCTGGCCTTGCTAGGTTCATAAATTCAGCGTGCTTTATGGAAGGTTACCATTTTCAGAGCCAAATGGGAGCAATGCCAGGAACTGTTAGTAGTTCTTTATGCTAAACCACAGAATGAGGGAGGTGCATTATTTAGTTGTATGCCTTCTAGCATTATTGACAGAACCAAATATACCTGAAATCCCTCAGAGAGTATAATTAGCTATTTGGTAATTAACTAAAGGTAGGTGAGCCTACTAAGAAAAGAAACAAGAGATGAGGGTGACGGAAGGAAGTCAGAGCCTCATACCTGCATCTGTAAAGGGAAAGGTAACCATTAGTTTCAGGTGGATGACACGTGCTGCTGCTCTAGTCCTATGTCAAGTGAGGAGATGGACATCATCTGTGGGATATTGAGAACATGAGGGGAATAATGTCTGATTCCTCCATCCAAGGGGAGAGGGGGACTATGGGAGGCTCAGAGAGATGGCGGGATCAGAAGCATGCAGCACTTAAGTGATTTTGTTTGGTTTTGGTTTTGTTTGCTTGCTTTTAGAGGATCTTGCCCTGGAACCCAGAGAGTATGCTATCTAAATAAACCCGTAATGCCTCACCTCACTGTAACCTTAACCTGTGCCACCGTTTGATCCTTCTGACCATCTTCTGGGTTTTCTTTTTTGTGACCCCGCTCACCAGGAGATTGATGGCAACGCCCTCCTGTTGCTGAAAAGTGACATGATCATGAAATACCTGGGCCTGAAACTGGGACCCGCACTGAAACTCTGCTACCATATCGATAAACTGAAGGAAACCAAGTTCTGAAGCTTCTTAAAAGATAAAATCCAGGACAGTGGATCCCAAGGTCATGTGCTGCCTTACCAGCATCCAGCTGCCATCACAAAAAGATTTTCCTCTTAAAAATAACCCCCTACGAAGACTTGGTCCTTTTGTAAAATATGTGTACATCTTTGCCTTTAAAAAAAAATCCAATATGGCCCTTTTGAAAGGCTCCTTTGTGGTTATGATTTGCCAAAACAATCGCAGCAAATGCCTATTACTTTTCGTATTCCTGTTATGGTCGGTGCTCTGAGAGTAGGTCCTATTTTTATAAGGAGAAAGTGGGAAACCGAATGCTGCCACCCAAGGAGAGCCCTGGAGGGTTCATAGCATGTTTGAAAAGGACCCATGTCCCCCCAGGTTCTGCAAGGACACCCCATCCCCACTCCACTGCCTCATGCCACCTGTCTTGAACTCTGATCTGGGGACCTATTCAGTGTGAGCCTTGCTTGAGTCACCTTTGGAAGCTATCTTCTGAGGATGACTGCCTCACCTTGCACTATCTGGAAAACTTGAATTCTTTCGCTCTCTAAAAGAAGGGAAGAAAAAAAAATAAAAAAAATAAACTTTTTTCCTAAGCATCTGAAGTACTGTGTTGCCCCACCAGAGGGCAGACTGTTGCTGAAATTGCAAACCTTTACAGACTGCAGTGACCTGATGTTTCTCTGCTCCGTGATGGGTTAAGGTTTTTGTGAACGAAATCTGGCCTGCACGAAAATAGGGAATTTATTTCAGAGTGTGCACCCCAGATTGTAATTTGGGAAGAAACCATCTTCTGGAAGGTTCTAATTCATATCCAAGCACTATTGATTGACTGATTGATGCCCAGGTAGCAAAGGCAAGAATTTGGAACCAGCCTCTTCCTGGATGGGACTTTGGAGAACCTTCCTACCCTGCCTGTGGGTCAACGTTGGCACGCTTAAGGGCCTTAGTGACATTTAGCCATGGTGTTTCCTTAAGAAGGGAAAAGAAAGATATTTCAACTAAGCTTTGAAATGGATGAGTGTTGCTTTCTAGTTATGTTGTTGGATTATGTAGTGATATCTGGATAATTTTTCTAGTCTTCAGCAAATACATGGACATGCTATTATTGGGCCTAATTCAGTTTGCAAATAAGCTTTCCCTCCTCACCTTGTAGTAACAGAAAAAAAATTGATTTTCTACCCCTTTGCAGCTGTGTCCAGAGGAGACCTGAAGAAACTACAATTTACTGGGCAAGAAGGCCTCGGTTCTTTTTTATCCTCTCTCTCTCTTTCCCTCTTTTTTTTTTTTACTTCTTCTCTCTTGCTGAACAGGAAAAATATAGTCAAAACTATGAATTCTCCTTTGCCATGGGTACATTATATTCCTTAAAGACTAGTCATAGTGGTGGAGATGCGGGGATGAAGGTTAGACTTGGCGATCTCTGGGAGGGTGAAGGTCAAAGGACAATGGGCTCATATGCAAACCAGAGAAGGGTCCCCTCCTCCAGGATGCAGCCCAGCAGAAGTCTCTGCTGGCGAGTGGACCGTGGCAGGGTCTCAGCCCCTCATCGCTAGGCTGGGGTCCCTTGTGCAGATCACAACCTGTACAAGCTCAAGGGCAGCCCTGGGTAGAGTTTGCATATTGACCCTCTATCAGTTAGAACTTGAAGACCATGAGAAATATCCTGCTCCACACTGTTAGGTCCATTTGAATGAGGGAGAAAGCACATCATAGCAAGATCCTTTTTTAGACAAACGAATAGTGGCTGGGCTTAGAGCATGACCAGAAGGAGTAGAGGAGAACTTCCCAAACCTGCTCACCGAGTTAAGCTTGAATCGTCAGGTTGTGAAAGAGTCTCACTGAGACTTGGTTTTAGCACATGACAAAACTACCTTGTATCAAGCCTTAGGGCAGAGGTTTCCTGATTTTAAAGAGTTAAATGGACTCTGGTCCTCAAAAGATGGTTCATCCTAAATGCCCACAGCTGGCCTGGAGTTAGCTCATTTCCCTCAAGGAGTCACGGACAGTTTATATATTCAGAACTGCCAGTGTGAAAACAGTGAGCTTCAGAAAATCCCTCAACAACCCAAGTTCCCCACGCCAGTGATTTTGCTCAACGCCCTGACATTTGTGAGGACTCTTCCATCAACGCCTGCCTTGTTCAATGAGCTTCAATATCGAGCTTTCAAAACTGCCCCCCACACCTTCACTAGCGCCTCAGTCCCTACAAAAACATGAATTTTGAAGCCCCTAAATTAAAATCAGCCCCAAACAATGTTCATGAGATACTTTGATTAGTTTTTAGGAGGGGGAGAGAGAGATTTTCCCACCTCAAGTCTAAGGGAAAACTGTATCCGTGCTCATGTGGAGCCATTCACCGAGGTGCTATCTCATTTTACATTAAACTTTAAGCAGGACAGATTGCTGCAGCCATGATATTTAAGGTCTGACTTTTTAAAAATCTCGTTATTCTTAAAATGAATGCTGTCATATCAGAGAATAACCCAGGGAGAAAATGCTTCCTTGCCTGTTTTTGCACTGAAATGCAATTAGCTGGCCAAATTATTGTAGCAATACTGCAATTATAACTAATTTTCACCCCCCTCAAAAAATCTTGTCAAACCAGGAGGCTAAATAGCTTAGCAAATGTAAAACCGGCCCAGCCGTTTCCTCCAAGCAGACCTTAAAGAGTCGGGCCACGTGTCACTCTTCTCCAAATGAGAGGCGACCTGGGGCCTCGCGCTTGGACAAATGGGGTACTTGTTATTCCACTGCAGTAGCTTAGCGAATAATTATATGGTTTTGCATAATTCCAAATTGGAATGTGTGTGTGGGTATTATGTTCCAAACATTTCCAATTACACTTGTCTGTTACATACTTAAAAAAAACAATCAAGATGATTCTATTACCTAAGGCAGTTGGAATGTTTTATGAAGCGCATTATTCCCTTTATGAAGATTTTAGGTAAAAGATGTAGGTTTTGTCTGTGTGTGCGTGTGTTTCCTGCTACTGGCTGGAAGAGCCTTAGGAGGTGGCTGGGAGCGCATCAGCTGTCACCCGTTTGCCTGGTCCAAAATGTCTGCCTGGCTTACAAATTATTTTCTGTAACATGGAGGCAGAGCCTGCTCCTGGCGCGCTGCTGGGTGATAGTACTAGGGGGCCCCCTGAGACAGCAGGGTGTGCCCTGGAGGCAGCTGGGTGGTCTGACGGTTCTGGGTCTGGCCCATAGGAGGCTGATGAGGTGCCTTGTCTGCAGCTAGGCTGACCGGGGAGGCACCTTGCTGGGGAGCCCACTGTGTGTGGGGGGTCCAGGGGGGCTCATTTAGTGCCTGCCAGAGAATATGCTGGGCCCCCATCTTTCCCCTCAGCAAGGCTGCCAAGTTCTTTCCTTAAGCAGGAGAAAATGGAGTGAATGCGCTCCTTAGGAGAACCGAATAGGATATGAAAATGTGTAGGAGGAGGTGCGCGGTGGCTCAGTGGGAGAATGCTCCCCTGCCGTGCAGGAGACCCGGGGTCACTTCCCGGTCCATGCACCCAACCCCCAACCAAAAAGACATTGGGAAGTTAGTTATACAGAGCCGAGGTTGGCTTGCTTGAGAATACCAGTAGGGAGGGAGGACAGAACCATAAATTTCTTAGGAAAACAATAGAAAGGCTCTTCTCACAGTCCCAAGGCCTTTAAACTCCAAAACCAGTTTTTTTGTGTGTGTACTATTTGGAATATTTCTTGCTTTTTTTTTTTAATTAAAATTATTCTTAAAGTAATTTGGGGACGGTTTTTAGAAGAACGTGGTCACATCACTGGAGATAAATGGAAATGCTCCGAGGTGACCAGGGACTCGAGTTTAGTCGTTGTCGGGAGATCTTAAAAAATGGAAATATTCTACTTTCTTCCTAACGAAACAGGTTTTCAAATGTGAGAGCAGAAGGGGACGCTGTCTGATGTTTGTTCTGAAAGGGCACATTTCAACTCTTCTCCACGGGGAATGGAGGGCAAGGCCACTCCACTCATGTTTCTTTAACCTCAGATAACAAAAGAAATGGGATCATGAAAGAGCAATGATTCAAAAAAAGAAAAACCTGCAATCTTTTGTTAAGGAGAGGGAAGAAGACCTGTCCGTGGGTGTGATTTATGTATTGTCATAAATACACTCCAAGAATCCAGTACTCACCCTGCCTCACTGTTATCTTGCCACGTGCCTATATCCTCCTGCGACACGAGAGGGCCACACCAAGAACCTCAGAGATGAATCCAGCAGTTACTCAGACTTCCAGAGATCCAAGCATTCCTGGTTCCTTTTAAGATGTCAAAGCGAGCAGCACAGCTCCGGCTACGCCCAGGAAGACCTGTGCTTCCAGCCAGCCTCCTCCTGGTCCTACTGCAGAGAGAGCCCTGGAAACCTCTGCTCTGAGTGTCCTTCCCTCCTGAGCCTCTCCTCATCTATGACAATTCTTTCACAGACAACAGGAAGCTGGATTTTTGGAAATCTAGCATTTACTTGAAAGAGAATCACTCTTACTTATTGCCACCACTCAAATATTATGGAAACATGTCTGCTGACTATTTGCTTTATGTAATGTGCCCTAATGCTAATAAGCAACAGTTGGGACACTTCCTGTGGTGAATTCTTTTGTGGTTACAGTGGTATTATCACATGTGGACTTCACAAGAACGCTATGCTTGAGAAGAAGCCTTCCTCCGGCTCTCCCGGGCTTCAGGAAACTCTCCTAACTTGGAAGCAGTTCTGGGCAAAAGCACGTTTTGACAGGAGGAGCCGCTTTACTGCACTTTCTGTTTTCCCAAGTAGGTCCTGGAACCTGTGCTCTTACAGTCCTGCACAGACAGCCTGGGGTTTCTCCTCCAGGTCAGTTGAGCATGTTGCTTCCGGAGATGATATTGGGAGGATGGGGGAGAGGAGTGGGGAATACTTCCAAGCACTGGCTGGCTCAGCAGTCATCCTAATAACAATGCCAGATGGTGTGGGGACAGTGGTAGTCATCTGTTCAAAGGCTCCGGTCTACCACTTGGACTCTGCTCTGGGCAGTCATCAGGATCTCTGCTGCCCTTTACCTTGACCACGTGGCTGAAGCCTGAGAGTTGGTTCCATGTGCTGGATGCTTGTGGCAAAGGCCACACGAGCCCCTTCCATCGAACCCGGCTTTGGAACACACGTAAAGTCCTGCCCATTCAAACGACTGTCTTTGAAGTCGCAGACCTTACCACCTGTCATTTCACAGTAACTGTGTGGCCCCCAAGGCTACCTCCATCATAAACATAGCTTCCTCCAGTCTCGGGAAGGCTCGACCTCCCCATCTGGTGCTGGGATATCTTCCCCATACCCTGAGAAAAGGCTCTGCCCGACTTCTTCCAATTATGGGGAGTGCCCTTCCTTAAGAAGCAGCTTATTTCTCTGTTGGACAGAACTGATTGCAAAAAAAAATTCATTTCTCAGGGAGACACAGATTTCTGTGAATCAGACACAGACATCTGAGATAAAACCAACTCTGAAATCTTTCTCTTTTTAACAGAGCTTGTCCATGCAGTATACACACTTATAATACAAACTGACATTGTCGAATAGATCCCAACGATAGGCTCTGCCCTATTATGACAGAGGAGCATACACTTTATATAAATATAGAAACACCAAGAGGTCACAGCCATAAGATTTATCAGCCCTGTCATGAAACAGTAGTGAAATTTGGGGGGGCTCAAATACACACAAATGTGGGTGGCCTGGGAGAATTTTCAGCATCATTGTAAATCTGGCTATAGTCAGACAAGCGTATGAGTTATGTGAGCGTGTACAAATGAGCCCGTGACACACCATGCCCCTTGCTAGCCAACGTGAAAAAGTCACTATGCGATGCTCTTTATTGCACTCACTCATGATGTAATGAACAAGGAAGCTTACTTTAGACAAAAATGAGTTGTGATTGATGATAGAAAAGCAAACAAGATGTTATGAATTTTTGAGAAGTTTTTGTAGTTTATGAATCCAAACCTAAATTTGATTTTGTCCTTGTGTGCGCACACATGAACGAGTGTAAATTTATGAGCAAATGCCACAAAGGAATGGAGGAAAGGTTAGAAAAGGGACTGTAGAAGGAGAGTTTTGCTTTCAGGGGTGTTCTTTCATGCAGAAGAACTCTCTAGCAATGATTTATAAGTCAGACCAAAAAGTACACATAACGTGTTTATATAGCTTGCTTAGGTATAATGCTGGATTATGGAGCAGATTCTCCATGAAAGTATTTAAATCTTGGTATTTGGAAAAAAGTAGATCCAATCCAGCACCTCATATCTGCCACATAGAAGACACCTCATAAATACGTACTGGCTGACTGAACGAATGGACAAATGCTTAACCAGTTTCATATTTCCCCCCCAAAAAGCCACCCTAGTTTCTTTTTGAGTCCCCAGGTTCTAACTTTATTGAAAGGAGAATTGCCAAAGGGACAAACCAAAAGCACTGCATTAGGCCTTTCATTTCCTCTGGCTTTCCAAACACTTGAGCAAATAGGGCAATGCCAGCAGTGGCCGACTCGCGTCTCACACATATCTTTTTGTCTCAAGGTTCCATATTCCTATTGACCGAGTGGTCTACACCAGCATTAGAGTTTAACAACTGACCATGCACACCTTTACTTTTAAAACACCTTTGCATTTTCCTCGTCAGCCATGAGGCCTCTCAGAAATAAGAATAGATTTTCTCTTCCTCTGGGAGAGGGAGAGAGCTCTCTCTATGAACTCTGCACCCCAATACCTTGTTCACCTTTGGATAGGGCAAGTCAGCAGAGACGAGTCCTTCCCACAAGGCCCTCTCTCTCATATGTGTTGATGGTGGCCAGACAGGTTGAGAATGCAATGCCCACAGCAGGTGGGTAGAAGAGAACCTTCTACTGTCCTTTTGCATTCTTTCTGTCTCGTCCCTTGAGAGCAAATTCAGAAATAACTCCCCTCCCCCACCACACAGTGACACAGAAGCATAGAGAATAGAGTAAGGTGACCAAATTTTTTCATAACCACACCACAACTTAGACTTCCCAATGAACATTTCGCCTTCAAAGAAATCACCCCAAAAGCCTGGCCACATGTTCCAAGGATATTATCATTGCTCAGAATATTTTTAGCACATCTCTTTTAGGGTTTTCTTTAGAAGCCAAGACACATTCTTTTCAAAATGTTGTTGGGAGCCAATCATTGTCCCTTGAGGGTAGATTTGATGCTTGGAGCAAACTAAAGGCAATGAGGTCATGTCTGGTGAGTAACACGGGTAATCAATCTGAGATTTCAAATGGTATGTCTCTATAAAATTAGTTTGTCTTTTCCTCATTAGTTTCTTTACTTGGTATGTAATAGTCATAATTCATTTGTTAACTTAAATACATAAGACAGGTGTCAACACAGGGAGCTGCAATGTGTAGACTATTGGAAGGGCAACATCCTTTGCATGCAAAACTTTTAACATTTTTTAATAATCTTGTTGCTATATCTTTAGGCATGATGAGTTGAAGACGATGCAAGTGTTTATGAATACACAAAGTTATCACCTAGATTCCTAGACTCCCAGAGTTGGGGGTGGGGGTGGGAAGCCGTAGGTGCCACCTGGACAGGTCGCTGCCCATGTAGAACCTTCTCCGTACCATCCCATTGAGTTCCACAACACTCTGCTGGAGGAACAGTACGGAGCAGCACAAAGGAAACAAGCACTCTGAGTTCCTCCCCCATACCCCTATCACCTCATCTGGAACAGGACAGGATCACCCTGATGACCTTTAAAGGTATTTGTAGCTCAGGAACATTCAGCAAAGACCAGTGGGACTCATGCTGCAATAGTAACTGCAGGCAATTCGTTTCTTCCTCTTTGGTTTGCTGATTTCTGGTTTCTGCACTCTCCTTTCTGATCTCATCTAGATATTTTCTGATCATACTCTCCAAGGCCACATAAGCATCATTTTGCCATCCTTTACCATTATTCTTTACTTTCTCCTTCATTATTCCTTCCTAGTCTCTGGGTTTCTGTTTCCCCTTTTCAGTTTCTCCATTCCTCTAGCTCTGGTACCTTTTGGCAAGGAAAGGTGGGGTGAGATATCAACAATAAGTATGTAGGCTCTCCTCTCCCTGGCCCAGCAGCTCTGACCCTTGTCTGGCTTCCACCATTCAGCATCACCCGCCCACTGCATTCCTTGGCTCTGTCACACTTCCTGCCCAATCTCCACTTATTCTTTCCATTTCTCTAGCCCAGTTCTTGAGTTTGGGAGCAAGAGCTCCATCCCTTTGGAATATTTCATTCTGTGATTCACCCCAATGTCTCACTATAGACCTCCTTGAACTTCATCAAGGCCAAGTCCGACAGTCCATCCCATGAGGCATTCCTCCTTGCTCAGCCAAGTGACGCATCTCTTGGAAAGCAAGAGTTGGTTCTCCCTGCCACACTAGCTCCTGCCGTCTATATGGAGTCACTCTGACATCCAGAGGCAATTCTAATCATTCTTCGGTTCTTCATAGAACATGCAGCATTGTCCAGACTTAGCATGGATGGTGAATCTCCTAGTTACCGAATCCAGGCCAACACCTCTTGTCTAAGTTATCAGGGCCCAGCCTGGATCAACAACATGGGACAATGACCTACGTCAGAGGCATTTCTGGAGGCAAAGTTTTGTTTTTAGACATTTACCAAGTCTACTGAGACATGTGCAATACTAAGTGCTTGTGTCAGGGAAGGGGGAATGATGGTATATTCCCCAAAGGAAAATGTGGTTTTGGAGGAGGGAGAGAGGCAGCCACACTCCGGAAAGAGGACTTTCTACTCCTGGTCTGTATCCAGCACAATCACACACCCTCAAGTTCTTTCTCAAAGCCAAATTTGTTTCCTCCTCAGGAATTGAATGTATCTCTGCCCAAGTGTGAGAGTGTTTGGGGAACTTTGATTTCTTTTAGTATCCATTGTGTTCTAAGCCACAATTTTTAATTAGTTGTCATCTTCCAGCAATATCTCTGATCACCTGAGAATCAAAAAAAAATTAAATAAAGCTCTTTTCATCTTATTCTCCAGAAATCTTGAAATGTCAGTTGCGTTATGTAGAAAATACTTCAATTTTATAGGCATAGGCTGATTAGATAGTTTCTTTCCCTTTTATAGATACAATAAAACTTTTTGTTAATAAAGTGCCATTGTAACATCACAAAGCCTCACGGGGCCAAAAGGTTTATGTTTTACTAGCTATGCCATGTGGTAATTATCTGGCAAGATTCTTGCTAAATAGTGACCGTATCTGAGCAACTGGGAATCCGGGTTCTCTAAGTCTGTGAGGCTGTTATGCTTTGTGTTTTGTAAGTTGAGTGGTTTATTTTCAGATTCCTTCTCTTAACTCAGCCTGAATTAGTCTCATGTTCTACCTCTTTATTCTACTTTTCCACCCCAAGTTGCACACTCGAGAAGCTTCCCAATCTCGCTCCATCTGGGGCCATGGCAGCCGAAGCTTCTCCCTGGTGACCTCACCCTGCAGGAAACAGGAAGGAAGAAAGAGAACCATCTTCTCATCCCAGTAAGATGAAAACAGGATAGACTACATTCCCCCTTCTCCACCTAGATGTTTAAGAGGGTGTGTGTGTGCACATGTTCGGGTCTATTTACGATGGCTTTGGGAATCTGAGAGAAAGGCCATCCAGAGCGTGCTTGTGCCAAAGCACAATGTGCAAGAAGAACCCAGGGTATAGACTGCAAATATTCTAATTACTTGAAAATTCATTGTGCTTTTTTTTTGGTGCATAGTCCGGGAAACGAATCATTGTGCTTTCATTTTTAATGGGCATAATGTAATCCTGGAACATTACTTCAGTTCCATGCTTTATTTAGAAGTGCTCGGGTATGTGGCGCTTAGGAATGGTGCAGTGTTAAGTCCTAGCTTTCTTGCTTTGTCTTTTCATACCAGTGGATCTTATTTTGCAGACTAGGAATCTGTGAATAGAACTCATTGTAATGGTGAGTGGCATTCACATTGGATAGAAAGAGCAGCAAACTCTGTCACCTGAGAAAAGAGCCTCTCCTTAATTTTTGCCCTTTGCAAGCATGATGCAATCAGTGTTTTCTAACATCGGGACAATCCTCTCACTTCAAAGTGTTTGTATGTAATTGTGTCACATAATGGGAAACTGTAATAAGCAATTTAATTCTATAATTCAGTTTGCAAAGCATACAAACATAAGATAACTAGGTTAAATGCAAATAAGCATTACACTAAGGTGCAAAAAACAGGAAGAAATCGGTGTCCATAATTTAGAAACAACATGAATTTTATTCCCCATGTGTTTCAAAGTTTTGAGTTTATTAAAGTCATTTATCCTCTGATGTAATTTCATCACACAATGTTCATACAGATACATTATCTCTGTATGAACTCACACATGTATTCACACTGCATATATTTACAGATCTCTCATTTGTATAAGCAGTCGCAGAATGTAGCATGTTCTTTAGGTGTGAATCCGATGTACTCAATTTTACAGTGTACAGTGTTTCAATAAACAGGTTATCATATCTAAGATACTGTGTCAAAATGTGCTTTTAATTGTTCAAAACACCCCCCCCTTTATTTTATTTAAAAAAATTTTTCCCCTTTATTTTTATTGCTTGTAACTTTATCCTTTGGATTAATTCTTTTTATTTAGAGGTCTGTTTTTAATGCATTCCTTTAAACGGTGATGTAAGCACAACATAGTCAGATATGTACAATTTAATGACATATACCATACTGGCCTTATGATTTTAAAATTTGGGGTGCATGCTCTTTTTTCATTTTTAATGCAGCGTATCAAAAATGTATCATGGGTCTGGGTGTGATTCAATAAGATTTCTAAACCTTTGAGATTCCAAGATCATGCAATATTTTCTGTTCATGCTGTAAGTATTTCTGTATGTTTAATAAAGCACGGAACGTCTGTGAGCCCTTGTGTATTGTATTGTACAGATTAATGACTTTGTTCATTATCTTTCCATCCTGTTTCTATACCGAGATAACAAGGGAAAGGGGTCCTTTGACAACCCAGGCTAGGCCTGCTCTCTCCCCACTGCCCTCAGCAGCTCCGGGCAGCCAGCCCAGGCTCGCTCGCGCTCTCCGGCCCCCGCCCCACCCCGCCCCGCCCGCTGACTTTCCTGTTCTGGCCCGTGACCACAAGGGGGCAGCAGGTCGCAGGGGAGGCCCGTGCGCTCCGACTCAGCCCCCAGGTGAGCGTCCACCTGCGCGATCGGCCGGGTCTCTCCACCTCTGGGGCTCCTTCCTGGTCAGGAAGCAAAGACAAGGAGGCCTCCTCCTATTGCTGACGGGGGCTTCAAGTACCTTCCGGGGCTGCGAAAGCCTCTCAAACAGTGCCTGTCCCATCCGGAATCCTCTTCCCGGGTTGCGACCCCGGCTGCCCCTGGCTTCTGATCCAGGCCTGCCGCTGCCGCTGCCATCGATGCAGTCCTCGCACCAGAGGCCTCCGCCTGTCCCTCGAGCTTAGCAACGATTCTTGGCACAGACAACGCAGTGCAGACAGTTCCATCGGGGGAAGGGGCGTCTTCTTGCCCCAGTGTCCTCTGCAGCTCCCCAAGGCCAGGACTGAAGCTCTGGGGACGGCTCTTGGGGAGAGTCAGGGTTGCTGACTTCCAACACCGTCACCCATGCTCCTGGTTTGCTTCTAACTTAATAGACTGGCCTTGTCGAGAACAAACCATTTCCAAGCGCCCCTCTCCCCTCCCGGCCGCGGAGCTCCTCTGTATACCGGTCCTGAGCCACCACAGGAAAACCCACCTGCAAGTGTCCTCCCCCTCCTCTGAGTCAACTCCCCTCTGATGGTTGAGTACACGATCCAAAACCAATTTTTATTACTAGTCGTCTCTAGTTGTGGTTGTGCAAACCGTAGGAGCCCAACTACAGAAGATACAAAGGCGGAAGCAACCCTGGCATAAATTTTTTTCTCCTGTCCTTTTTCTGTCAAATCTCAACATAGATTAGGCCACCTGAAGGCTCGAACCCTTTCAGGTCTTGAAAGGAAGGAGGGAATTCCATGGTGAAGGGAGCCATTTTGACCTGGACTAAAGTAATTCTTCAGTGGGAACGATGAGACACCCTAAGGTCCGGGAACAGCACAGCTAGCACGAAGGTGAGGTCTGGAACTGACGTACAGACCTAAATGTGCATGGGTCGCACACTCTCCCTGCCTCATTCCCTATTTCTTAAGAACCAGGAGATAGATTGGACCAGAAGCCCACAAATCTGGTCTTAGTCTTGACTTTCCTACTGACCAGCTGAGGGCCTTGGGCAAGTCACTTCACCTTTTCAGACCCCAGGGAGCTGGACTAGACAAGGTCTGTATGTCCCCCCCACCCCCGCCCCCAGCCCCCCAGCGCCCATTGCCGTGGGTCCCTGACTTAGCGGTACAACAGGTGTTTTATGACAATTCTCCGTGAGCTTGAGAATCCTGATAAGATTCTTATCAGAAGATCTCGTAAGATCCGCTGGGGCCCTGCAGGGAGGAGAGGGATGTGGGGAACTGAAAAGCTGAGATCAACATGATGACCTACCTCAGGCCTCTCTCCTAAGAATCTAAGAGGGAAAGTAGTTCTTCAGACCTGAATGGAGTCAATTTTCTTAGGCACCTTGCCAGAAAAGAGAGTTTCTCACATGCTATGTGAATCATTGTGAGAAAATGCTCAATTCTAGGGATTTAAAGTGCCATCACACACATGGCATGTGGACGGAGCTCTCCTTCTGATCTCTGACTAAGGATTTCCATTCCATTTAGTGCTCAATGAATTTGCACAATGAGAAGCTTTATTCCTTCCATTTAAAAAAAAATCTTTTTTTTTTTTTTTGATAAGAGAATTGCTTTTCTCCTTGAACTTTTTTCATGAACGTTAATTTGGCATTCATTTAAGAATGGCTCCTAACTCAACGTTAACCTATTAGTGGAAGGAGTAAAAACAAAATTGAAAGGTGAAGGCTATTTAAATGAGAAATATTTCTGTGAAATCCCCTGGGATTGGGGGTTGGAGGAGAAGTTGGATCTGACAGTAGCTCTGTTGCCGGTTTCAGAATAACAGGTTTGCCGACAATGTTTTGTTAGCAGCAGTTAATCAGCGAATCCCATTACTTAATAAGGTTATCACTCTTAGCGAAAGCTGCAAATTACAGTTTCTTTCTCTCCAGGCTGAAGATAACATCTTTAAAATTTTTGCATCTACAAGTAGGATCACATTAGTGGAAACTAGATAAAGAGAAGCACATCGAAAATGCTCCTTGTGTGCAAGTCAAGCTGATGTTTTTCTCCTAAAATTGTACAGCTGTGTGAGCCTGCCCCTTCCCTGTCCCTCAGTCGTTTGGTGCTGGTTTGGACTGTGTATCACAAAGAGGTGGGAAAACGTTCCTTTGTTCTTCACCAGCTGCAGAAGACACACTGGCATGTCATCTGAGAGTAGATTCACAGGCATGTAAAAGGCTAACTTGAGTCACAGCCAACTCCAGGTCTTCTGCCTGTCAGCCCTGGAGGATGCTTTCCAGTGATTTAGTCACTAGACATTAACCCCTTCCATTAACCCCCAGGACTCTAACTTCCCATTTCATCACAGTGCTGTAGCATACTCCCCCGTCCTCTCACCTCTCCCCACCCCATCCCACGGCTCTTGCTGGTGTTTAAATCCCATAGCATCATCTGCCAAACCCATCCATCTCCTACCAAAGATGGTGTCATGGTCCCACGTGGAAGGAGAGGTAGAGGGAGGAAGAGTGTATCAGGCAGCTGACAGGAAGTGCTGTGGGAGCTCCTCGGACGGGGGGACAAGGGAGACTTCTCCTTCAGGGGGAAAAAAAATGTGAGCAGCAGGTGCTTCGGAGAAAAGCCTGTGGGAGCCAGGAGAACACACAATGGGGAACGTCTATTCCTGCCTCTCTTCTAGGTGGCCAGGGTAGGCAGAAGCCTGGCCCAGCAGACCTGCTGTTCCATGTGCACCGGGCTCGTCTTTCCAGTTCAGTTTCCACGCCGCCGCCCCCGCCCCCCCCTCCCACTTTGGCTAAAAAAACTCCAGAGGGGATGAATTTGAGATTTTGATCGGTTATGTGTGTTGTATGTACTGAATATCTCTATCTCCTTCCAGTTGTTGATGACGTTTTCCCCCTCCCACTCTTTCTCTCCCCTCGCCTCCACGCCTTCCCTCTCATCCTCCAGCCCTGAGCATTTCTTAGAGCTGCATATAATTTCCCCTGGGAGGGACTTTGGGTTTTCTGGCTGAATTACTCTTTATACATTTTCCATCAAACACTTCTCCCCGTTCAGTTGTACCTCTGCATCCTTCCTCTACTTGGCTCTGGAAGCACTATTTCTTGGTGTTTTATTTCCTCCTCCTCCCGCCTCCACCCCCACTGCCAGTGAGAACATCTCTGCGCTTGTCTCGCAGCCTTACATTTTCCACCAGAAAACACACTTCCAAGGGCCGTAGTGACTTGTGAAAATTCCTTCCAAACCTGTCTCCTGGAAGCAGGATGGCAGATGAAACACTTCTTCATTAAAATAAGACTTTTTTAAAAGAGGCATCCAGGAAAAAAAAGCTCCACAAATACCCAATGGGTCTTTGTCTGCAATGAACCTCAGAGCTAGGAAGGAGGCCTGGGCTTCAGGACAGCGGCTGGGACCAAGGATGCCAGGGTTCTGACACAGGTTCCCTCCCCAGGCGGGGAGGATTTGAGTCTGCCTGCTGCTGACTCGCTTCTCACCCATCGTTCACTCTAAGATCGCCCTTGAAACAGCCTGCTTGAGAGGTGCCTGAGGTTCTCATGGCCTGCTGTTCTGGAAGAGTGAAATATGATTTATGACTTGAGAAGCTAGTCAAAGCTCTGAACGTAATACCACATTGTGATTTCTCATTTGGGCTCCTAATGTCTGATTTTGCAGCTTTGGTGGCGTGAGCCAGTTCCCAGCTGGGGGCTTTAACTGGTCTAGCTGGGTGCAGTTGGAGCTTGGAAGAGACTCCAGGACAGGGCCTTAGGAAACCTGGGGTCTGGGAAAGCAGTTATCTAATGCTGGCTTAAGCTGGCAAGAAGGAATATTGAATTGGTTCCTTCTCTGAGCCAAGCACCTCACTTAACACTTAACACCTCGCTGATTGCTCCAAGGCCCCCCACTCTGTGAGCACCCAGAGGGCATGGTGCGTGCTTGAGGGTGGCAGTCAGGCACACTGTAGGGCACAGTAGGGCCGCCCCAGGGGCTGGCAGGAGCCCTTGTCTCATGCCCCATGAGGACAAAATACCAGGGCGGTCTAGTCTTGAGACCTGATTCTCCTCAATGTGGTTCTGATGAAGGTAACGGGAACACAAGTCCCATTACCCCTGTGTTTGGTGAGGTGGAGGCTGTTCCCCGTGGCCTCCTTCGCCCATACGCCCTGGTCATTTCGGTCTCTGCTTCTGCCAAACCAAGACCTCAGAGATGAAAAACCCTCAGCCTGATTTCCCTGAAGAACTGCACACAAAAGAGGTAGGGACGGTCTGTATAAGAAACCCCCCCTTAGCCTCCTCCCCCTGGGACCATGAGGCACCCCTGAGGAGCTCCAGGTCTCCTCAGAACACAGCTAGAAAAGCACTGACCTGATCCAACTCTTTATTTCATGATCAGGAAAGTGAGGCCTCATGGTCCCACCACTGAGAGCTGCTCCTTTTTATCTATTGGGTGTATGAATGTGCTTGAAGAAAAGAATCCAGTGACTGAAAATCATCTTGGAAACCGCTGGACTAGATGGTTTCAGAGGGTCCTTTCAGCTGTGCCATTCTTTCTTCCCTATAACCTCAGGTGATACTCTGTGAGGAGTGTCACCTTTTGCGATATCACCATCAGTGTCACCATCACCACCATCATCATCATGGCTGTACTTGCATTATTATCCAGCAAAATGCGTATAGAATCATCCAGACCTGAGCTCCTCCCCTGCTTGGTGCTGGCAGGGAAAGGCCCACAGGATGTGTACATAACTGCCTCCCACCTTCTGCAGCAGGAAGGTTCTTCAGGCAAACCCAAACTCCATGAACACCCTTTGGGCAGACACCGCTGGAAGCTGTTTCCAATTAGTCACCTCCATAAAAAGTCTCTGAGATTAGTTGGCTCTTGGAAGCTCAGACTTGGACAATTTTTGGTTTTTGCTGTTACCCACAGAAGGTAAATTGGCCTTGCAGAGCAGCACTAGGGTCCCTCAAATAAGTGGCATGTAGCTGAGCAATTAAAAAAGTACAAAGGGCAGCCACTATAAAAGGGAAAATAATGGTGAATGATAGTATCATATTCCAGAAAATTAAATATATTTGGGAGAGTGAGAAGGTGCCAAGTGGTCACTTTAAAGAGCTGGCAGAAAGATGTCCCTCCAAGAATCCTGAAGAAGGGACCACTAGAGTCCAGTGTTCAAATCCCACCTTCTCCTCTTCCAAGTCCCCATGACTTTGATCAAGTGTCAATCTGAGCCTCAGTTTGTTCACTTGAAATATGGGTATAATAATCCGTAGTGGCTAGAATAATGAGAATTAAATCAGTTAATAGGTATAACCATCACCACCCCCAATCATCTCCTGCTCTCCCCTCTGCCATCTCCCATACCATCAGCATCATTGAGGACTGTCCTCCTCCAGGGGTCTGGGCCAGTGGGGTGAACAGAAGACTCTCCACCTTGTGACTGGGGAGTTGGCTTACTGACCCTGCACAAGTCCCCAGGAAAGCTGGGAGAAGGCACTAGGAAAGGGCTAAGCAGGACTTTCCTTCCTGGATCCAGATTCAGGTCAATTTCCCTGTCCGGATGGGTCCTCACTTTGGTTACCCAGTTAACCTCTTGCTCAGATGCAACCGCCAAAGAGGAAACAGAGTGGGCAAGGCCACCTTCCAGCCTTTGGCAAACACAGCTGGATGAGACAAACAGAGAAAAGAAAGACAGAAAGCCCCTCTGTGAAACTGGCTGTGTCCTCACTCCTTAATTCTTACCCCTCTTTGTAGGGGGGTACACAGTTTAGAGATCCCAGCCCTGAGAAATTGGAGTCACAGTGACAGTAATAATATTTTTTAAATTATTTATGTTTTATTGACATATATTATATATTCACATACCATGTAAACATTCAAAGTGTACAATCAATGGTTCACAATATCTTATAGCTGTGCATTTATCATCACAATAAACTTTTTTTCTTTTTTGTGAAAAAAATAACAAAAACAAAAAAACAATAAATTTCAAAACAGTACAACAGTTAGTTGTAGAACAGATTTCGGAGTTTGGTATGGGCTGCAATTCCACAATTTTAGTTTTTTACTTCTAGCTGCTCTAAGTTATTGGAGACTAAAAGAAGTATCAATTTAATGATTCAGCACTCATACTCATTTGTTAAACCCTACCTTCTCTGTATAACTCCACCATCACCACTGATCTTTCTTCCACTCTTTAGGGGTGAATGGGCTATGCCCATTCTAACTTTTTCATGTTACAAGGGGCTGTCGATAATATGGGGTAGAGGGATGGAACTAGTTGATGTTCTGGAAAGGCTGGGCCCTCTACATTTCAGGACTAATCTGGTCCAAGGACCCAACTGGAGATTGTAGGTTTCTGGAAAGTTACCCTAGTGCATGGAACCTTTGTAGAATCATATAGTGCTCCGGGTGTTCTTTAGGATTGGCAGGAATGTTTTTGGTTGGGGTTTGGCAAGCTTTGATACATAGCAATGTCTAACTAACAGCTTCCCCGTTCTCCTCTACCCAGTATGAGAAGTCAGCTGCAGCTGACCTGGAGGATTACAGAGAAATGATGACTGAAAATTATTAAGCTCTTCCAACCATATGTCCTTATCCCAAGTCTCAGGATCTTTCCTGTTTAGGTAATTAATTTGACATGGGGAACGAAAGTCTACACATTCAGTGTCCTTTGCAGCACCAGATCCCAAGATGGGGAGATCACAGGCTACAAGATCTCTTGAGACTGAGACTTAGAAGTCACTCAAGGTTATTCCTACCCATTCTTTGGTCAGGACAGATTCAAGGAGAAGTGACAGAGACTCCACTTCTTGACAGGAAGGATGGGACAGGCCTACTGAAGGGGGCATCTACACGCGATGGAAGGGGTCATTGCAAGCTTCTTTACAAACATTCTACCACAAGCACATTTGGCAGCAGGGGAGGCCGTTGGGCAGGAACCACACAGGTTGTGGTGACCCCATTCCGGCTGAAAATCAAAGTGAGTTTATGGATGTGGGTGGCCATGAACTGAAACCAAGCAGAGTGTAGAACTCTTTTAGAGACCAGTTTGGCAGCATGTAATAAAGTTGAAGCTGTGCCCATCCTAGATCCCTGTAATTCCTCCTCTGGTAATTCTCACAGTGTTCACAAGAAAGCAAGAACAAATATGTTCATTGCAGCATTGTATGAAATAGCAGAACATTGGAAATAGTCTCAAAGTCTATCAACAAATGAATGGATACATGAAAGCTGATGTACTCATTTAGTGGAATACTATGCAGAAATTAAAATTATATAGACGTATCAAGATAAATAAATCTCAAAAGCATAGTGGTGCATGAAAGAAACTTGCAGAAGAGATATACATACTGATACCATTTGTGTAAATCTTAAAAACACAAACTATGATACTAGATATTGGTAAGTGTGCAAACAAGTATATACATAAATATTTTTAAAAGACTGTGAAAGATACTCCCAACGTAGAGATAGTGGTTGGGAGTCTGCAACATGGTATTTATTAAAAAGAGAAGTGTCTGAAGTAAATATGGAAAAAGGTTAACTTTTTTTATACATGGATTATGGGTAGATGGTGGTTCACTTTACTAAAGCAGTCAGAATGCAATATGCCAGAAATGGGTTTCTTATTAGTTTAATAATTTACTGTTCTAAGGCCATGATAATGTCCAAATTAAGGCCATAGAGGATGACACCGTCTCTGAGGAAAGGCTGCTGGCATCCGGGGTTTCTCTTGTCACATCGGAAGGCACATGGTGGCATCTGTTGGTCCTTCTCTCCTGGGTTCTGGTTTCAATGGCTCTCTCATTGCTTCTCTTGGTATTTCTTTCTCTCTTTAAGCTCTCTCTCCAAATGTCTCTCGGTATTTCTGCTTCTTAAAATCCGATAAAGGACTCCAGTAAAGGTTTAAGACCCAACTTGAATTGGGTGGGGCACATCTCAATTGAAACAATCGAAACAAAAGGTCCCACCCACAAGAATGGATTAAAAGAACCTGGCATTTTCTGGGGTTCATAGCAGCTCAAAACTACCGCAATGGATGTTACTTACATTATTTTCTGTACTTTTCATATGCTTGAAATCTGTCATAATAAATAAAAATAAATATTAAATATTTCTTAAAAGGCTTAATCCAGACCATTATTCGGGTTTCTTGGTGCCATTTAAGAATAGAGAGAGAGAGAGAGGCCACATCTTAAAGCTTGTTCTTTGATGAATAAAATCTGGGAGATATAGATGGGAATGTAAATGGTGGTTACCTCTGGATGAAGCAGTTTCAGATGATCTTTGGTACCTTAATTTTTATTGCATGTTTGAGTGTTTGCATTTTTTTATTAACAGAAAAAAAATTGAGACATTTTCATAAAACATTGGTCTTTGGCCTTGAAGAAATCCCTCTGCTTTTCTGGGTCTCCTGTGAAGAAATGGCCTTTAAAACCATATTATGCATCTCAAGAAAAAAATAAATCAAAATCACATCTTGTTCACTGAGCATTGGTCTTGGTCTTTGTTATCACATATCATTCTTCTGCTCATGGCATTGTATAGTCCATTGTACAGCTGGACATTATATCCAACTGCAGATCAGCATGGCTGGACGCAGGGTGGGTTGAGAAGCAATAGATCCCCCATACCACTCCTTTATTAACTCTTAACTACAGTAGCCCATCTGAGGGAGGACCTTTAAGATATCTTTCTTCTAAGAACTCTGGGTAATGAATAAAAGGACACCAAAGGTACAAGCCATTTTACATGTGTTGATTTTTCAGTGCCAGTTTCCATCATTTTCCATGCTCATCACTCTCATGGCACCAGACTCATGGGTCTTCCTTTTGAGTGGGGATCCATCCTCTCCCTGCCCATCAGTGAATGATGGCACCTTGCTTGAACCATCACCACCATGATCACAGGCTGCACCTCCCTGCAGGCGAGATTCATCATCTCAGAGGACACAGACAACCCTCATCCCTGACCTCATTCTAATAATTTCATCACAAATCTATCAGGTGATTCAATTCAAAGCAGCATAAGCAAAAAGGGGAAGTAACACCAGCAACAAAAGAAAAAACAGATGAATTGGACCTTATTCAAATTGAAAATTTTGTACAAGAAAGACATTATCAAGAAAGTGAAAAGACAATCTATAGAATGGGAGAAAATATTTGGAGGTCATATATCTGATAAGGATTTAATATTTCTATAATGTATAAAGAACCTACACAACTCAACAACAAAAAGTCAAACAACCCATTTTTAAAGTGGGCATAGGATTTGAATTGACACTTCTCCAAAAAAGGCCAGCAAATGGCTAAGAAATTTATGAAAAGACATTCAATACCATTAACCATTAGGGGAATGCAAAACAAAAACCACAATGAGATACCACTTACACCTACTAGATGACTATATAAAAAATTATAAAAGAACAAGTATTGACAAAGATGCATATATATAGGGACCTTTATACATTGCTAGTGGGATTGTAAAATGGTGCAGCTGCTGTGGAAAACAGGTAGTTTATTAGAAAGTTAAAATACAGACTTACCACATGACCTGACAATCCCACTTCTGGTATATACCCTCCAAAATTACAAACAGGGATTCAAACAGATAGTTGTACATCAATATTCAGAGCAGCATATTCACAATTGCCAAAAGGTGGATGCAACCCAAAAGCCTGTCCATCAACAAAGGAGCGGATAAACAAGATTTGGAATATACATCCAATGGGCTATTATTCAGCTGTAAGAGGAAAGAAGTTCTGATACATGTGTCAACATGGATGGGCCTCGAAGACATCATGCTGGTTGAAATAATCCAGACACAGAAAGAAAAATATTGTATGATCTCTTTTATTTGAAATACTTAGAATAAGCAAATATGTGGAGACAGAAAGTAGATTAGAGGTTATGAAGGACTGGGGAGTGGGGAGAATGGGACGTTAATGTTTAATGGGTACAGAGTTTCTGTTTGGGGTGATGAAAAAGTTCTGGCAATGGTTGGTAGTGATGGTAATGCAGTATTGTGTAACTGATAGAACTGAATTGTACACATGAAAGTTTTTAAAATGAGAAACTTTGTGCAGCATATATGTTACCACAATAAACAAATTTTAAGAAGAAGACATTAATAGCTTATGTAACTGGAATGGACAGGGTTGATCCAAAGATTCAAAATTTATCATTAAGGTCATTTCTCAGTTTGCCATCTCAGCTTCTCTGTGTCAATCTCATTCTCTCTTCTGTCAAACAACTCCCTCTTGTAGGTAGGACAGAAAAAAGGGAATCTGGCATATGGCCAGTTCCAGAATGACATGATTCCAGCTTAAGATGCAAGAGGAAAGAAAGGGAGATTCTCTAATACCATCAGCTCATTTTTTATATTATGGAAGGACTCTAATTGGGCCCATTTGAGTCTTCTGTTCACCATTTGGACCAACCATTAAAGCCAGGGAATAGGATTTTATAACTGACCAGTCTGAACTGCATGCCTATTTTTGTGGTGGGGTAGGAGGCAAGATACAGGAATTGGTGGCCCCATCAGACTCACATGACATAGGCACATGAAGCAATTCTTTAAAGGAAGAAGGTGTGTTGTCATCTGAGAAAAGGAGGAAGGAGGGCTGGGAAATAAAAATAAATGTCCACCTGAATGCCCTTAAGACACAGAGGTCTTCTGTGTCCAAGTTTCTTAAATATCATGGAGACATCTTCCAGTAAAGCCTGTGGTTTCTCCCCCCCCCCCACCCATTCTATGGGATGTGTATGGATAGTATTTGAGGTTGTGGGGAAGGCCTCAATAGTAAAATGATAGCAATTCTTGAAGCTATTGGGCAGACTGAGGAATTCCTCTTGAATTAGCCAAAATGCCTCCTCTTCCTCCCCAGCAGAGTAAACATGCCTCGCCCTTGTTCCTTTATTCTCTTACTCATCTGCTTTTTGTCTAAAGACAACAATATTCATACTTATAATCTTCTGCAGTCACTTAGGAACATATACATAAAAATCCTAAACAAATCATTAGCAAACGGAATCTACCAATGTATTGAGTTGACAATATCCAACAATTTTTGGCCTACAAAGTTTGGCCTACAGCAATATCATGTACTTCAATCAAATATAGGAAAAAAAAATTCTATAACCAAGTTTGATTTGACCCAGAAATGCAAAGAAATTTAACATTTCATATTATCATTGCAGTAGAAAATTGACCTAAAATATATGACTTAATAATTCAAGACAAAATTATTTTTTAACGAATTAAGAATAGGAAGAAATATACTTAACCTAAGAAAGGACAGCTATTTACGAAACTGAAGTTAGCTTAATGGTTAAACATTAAAACTACTCTCTTAATAATGAATGGATGGTAGATAGTTAGAACTAGATTTTCCACTGTTGGAGAGGGAAGTGACAGATAAACAAGGAAGGAAAACTAGAATGAACCATGTACCTCTGATATGATGTGATGAGATGGACACTTCATCATTGTGGAATTATTCCCACCAAATCATAACCCCAGTTTACTTATAGAAAAAACATCAAGGAAACCCCAAATTGAAGGACATACTACAAAACACCTGGCCAGTACCCCTCAAAACTCTCAAGGTCATAAAAAAACAAAGAAAGGTTGAGAAACTGCCTTACATCAGAGGAAACTAAGGAGAAAATAATACCCAAACATGATATGGGACCCTGGGTAGAATTCAGGAACAGAAAAGGACATTAGTGGGAAAACTAGTGATATTCAAATAAAATCTTGAATATAGTTACTACTGATTTATCAGTGTTAATTTCTCAGTTTTGACAAAAGTGCCATGGTTAAGGAAGATGTATTGGTCAGAGTTCTCTAGAGAAACAGAACCAACAGGAGATATCTATAAATAGTATGAGATTTTACAAAAGTATCTCATGCAACTGTGAGGATGCACAAGTCTCTATTCCATAGGGCAAACTGCAAACTGGCAACTCTGATGAAGGTTTTTGCTGAATTCTCCAGGACAGGCTGCCTGGTTGAAGTAGAGATGAAAGTTTCTGACAGCTGAAGTCATCACCTCTTCCTTAAAAACCTTCAACTGATTGGATTAAATGACTCTCATTGTGGAAGACACTCCCCTTAGTTGATTGTAGGTGCAATCAGCTTTAGATGCAATCAACAGACTGATGATTAAGTCCAGGCAATGTCCTCACAGTAACGATTAGGTCAGTGTTTGCTTGACCAGACAGCTAGGCACCATCACCTGGCCAGGTTGGCACATGCATCAAATCATCATAGATGTTAATAATAGGGGAAACTGAGTGAGGAGTATATGGCAGCTCTGTCCTATCTTTGCAATTTTCCTGTAAATCTAAAATTATTTATAAATAAAAATAGAAGGATGACCTCAAAATGCTAATCAGCATCATAAGAGAAGAAAAAGAAATGAAATGTATCAGGATCAAAAAGGAGAACCTAAAACTGCATTATCTGAGATGACAGAATTATTTACATAGGAGATCCAAGACAACAGACAAACTATTAGAATAAGGCTTCAGCCAAGTTGCTGTGTGTTATATCAATACACACACACACACACACACTTGCCTACACCAGCCACAAATGATTAGAAAATGTAGACATTTTTAGAGACCCATCCCAATAGCAATAAAAAATATAATTTATCTCAGAATGAATCTAAAATAAGATCTGTGCAAGGTTACTATAAAGAAACAACATTTTTCATTGGATGATATAAAAGAGAAATTGTTTAAATAGAAAGGTAAACTATGTTCATGGATGGAAAAACTCTTTATCATCAAGATGTCACGAATCCAAAAATTAACACATAAAATATTAAAATTCCAGTCAAAATCCAGCAGAGTTTTTCATGGGATATTTTCATTTCCATCTAGGGATGAGCCACAGAAAAAGTCCACAGAATAATGACCAGTGGCAACAGGCTCATATTTTCATTGCCATCACCCCAATGTTATGGGGCCTGTGCTCCATCCTCTTTCACCCCACAGAGTAATAAGTAGGCAACTCTTGAGTGAGGCCCATGACTGCGTTAGATTTTGACATCAGCAGCAACAAAGAAAATTGGTTCCTGCCATTTCTATTGCTCAGGGACCAAAGCCTCTTCTACTCTGGGATCCGGCCAGCCAGGACATACTAAATAGTCCCACCAGTGGAAAAACCGCCTTCAGGTCATTCCATGAGTTTATAAATCAGTAAGTTACTCAGTTATCCCCTGACTTCATCTAATATTTTTCTCCACCATTGGGGAATAGTGTCCTGCAGGAAAAACTTACATTTTGAAATACGCATTTCATCTTTTTCCAATATGGAAAAGTAGGCTCAGAGAAGAAGGAACAGCAAACATCCACTGCCAGCTTTCCACTTGGAAACAAGCCATGGAAAGGCATCCAGGAAGAATCTAGTTGGACTATGACTCTATCAGGCTGGATGGCTGGCAGCTTACAGAGGAGACTCCATATGACCCACTCCAAGAAGAGTTAATCACTTCTTCCTGCTTAAATTTCTGCAACTCTAGGCAGAGCTATGACACAGCTAGGTCAAAAGACGAACCCCCAACAACGGCACCGACATGAAGATAGTACCTCATGTTTTGCAAATCATTTTATCTTATTTGATCCACCAAACAATCCTGTGATGACTGCCATTTGGAAAATGGGAGAAACACCATTTTGCAGATGAAGAAGCATAGCCAAACTTCAAACTCACAGCTCGTAAGCAGACAAGGCAGAACGCACCTCAATATATATGTATTTTTAAGCTTCCTGCACTATTCTATCTACACGGACTCACTACATCGTTGCTTTCTGTGGCGTTATCCAGAATCCCCACCTGGGCGGGGCTCTCCGAGCTGCGGTTCAGGCTTGGCCAAGATGCCCGACAGGGAAAGGCTTACTCATCCGAAGGAAGAAGAGAGGCACGTGACTAGTCCAGAGGCAAGACGGGTCTTTCGGTAACATAATCATCATGCTCTTACTAACAAGAAAGGCAGTTTCCCCCACTGAGGAGTTTCAAAGGGGCATCCCTGCAAGCACCTGGCTAGCCCGCTGCTGACACCTTGTGGCCGAGACATAGCGCTCCTGCCCGTTTTCTAAAACAGAATCCCACCAAGCATGGAGGCTGCATGCAAGGAACTCACCAGACCTCCCTGCTCTGTCCTTCCCGGTCTCTCCTGGCAGCCCCTTCCCCGGAATCTGCAATGCCAGGGCTGCCGAGGGGCTGGTGTGGCCCTCAGCGGGCATCTGTCCAGCTCCGGGTAGGCCACGGTGACAGGCCCTCTAGGTGGCACCTGCTGCCCAAGGGAGGAGCCAGCCCTCAGGACACTCGCCAGCCAGCCAGCAGATGAAATGAGGATGTGTTCAGAAAAACAGGCCCGAAGCGGACACCTGGCCGCTGGGTCTGTTTTGCCGTCCTGTGTCTGCCGCAAACTGAGGCTCAGAAAGGGTCAGAGGACACTGCTGGCAATGTCACTCCACACAACGGAGTGTGTGGCAAACAGCTTCTTGTGTTAGCCACTTAGGTAGATGACACTTGAGAGGCAGAAATCGCCAAGGGGCTTGTTCAAATCTTGGGGGGAAAACACTCCAAATTCTAATTCTCCTAGTCATAAGGAGGCGGTGCCTTCTGAGCTCCATACGTCCGCCCCTTCAGTAGAGGCATCCGACACACAGAGGTTTGTCGCTGTTTCAACATGTGGTGTGCGATTATTTTAACTCAAAGTATGTTTAATTGTTCAAAAAGATGAAGTAATCACCAACATGGCCTTGGTTTGTTTAATTAGATTAATAAGGTTTTAATATGGTTCCATCTGAAAGTGCCATGATTTCCCATCATGCTAAGGGTCCTGACGCAGGTCAATTAATTTCTAGTCCTCAGTTTCCCCACCTGTAAGACGGAAAAAGTTTGAATTAACCTGTATTTCTCAAAGTGTGGTTTGTGAACTATAGGCATCTGAATCACATGATTTTATTAAAGATGTAGATTTCAAAACGCCTGGAGTTGGGGCGTGGTGAACTGCCCTTCAGTCCATTCCTAAGGTAATTCATATGCACACATGCTTAGAAGCACTATACATGATCTAGGGTCTGAGATTTATAGAGACCTGTTAGGCACCAGGAACTGACGAGAGAAGAGCCTTTCCCTCAAAGAGCCCACAGTCCTGTCGGGGGCACAGACAACTGAACAAAAAGAAGGAGCAAATGCAACCAGTGCTGTGGTTGAGGCCAGCACAGAGAGCTGTGGGGCAAGAGCGGGGAAGCTGCCTGTGGGCTACCTGAAGTCTTCCCGAGGAGGCAAGGCGGGGTGGAGTCTGGAAGGAAGGGGAGGACGGAAAGAGCAGGGCTGCTGGTGGCAAGGGGGGCCCTCTGCAGATCCCCCCAAGCCACAGGGCACTCTTTGCCTCCCATCCTGGGTCTGGGACTGTTGCAGATCTGAAGCCCCACCCATCCAGTGAGGTCAGCATCTGTAAGAGGAGAAGAACACACTAAGGATTAGCCTGCGGTTTTCATTTGATCCAAAAATGGATCCAAAGCTCTGGTAAGCTCATCCTCTCTTTCCAAAGAAGTAAGAGGTCAGGTCTTCAAAAGGGAATGCCCGAGGGACCCCCACTACATGCCCGGTGGGGAGGGCGGTGGAAGCCACGAGTCACTTCCACAAAAGCAGGCCTGCAATTTTGTGTCTGCAAATTATTTTCTTAGCAAAAGACACTGTTAAACATCATAGTTATTTTTCCTTCGTATTTCTATTTCTCCTTTTTTCCTTTAATTTCCTCAAGGAATATTTAAGACTGTTTCCTTTCAATAGATTTTAGAAAGATGCACCCCTCCCCGAAATACCTTTGCTTACCTACTACATGGCATCAAACGGGTGTTCTTAAATCCCGCCTCTACCCCTCAGAAGGAGCTCTGCCCATGTCTTCCTACCCAGTGACCATCAACTTGGTCTTCTCGGCCTGGTGGTCTTGGGCGAATATGGAGAAGCAGCAAAGCCAGGGGAAGCATTATCCCAGCCAGCTCCTGCCAGTGGCGTGCAAGAGCCAGCTCCTACCAGCTCACAATTTTGTGAGCCAGTTGATAAATGCGTCTGTTATAGAAAATTAAATTATATGCACTTACGGTCATTTAATTTAAGAAGAAAGTTAAAAATCATTACTTCCTAATTATCTTAGTACATTTCACTATGATCTAGGCTCTAGGGCTTATTTGCATATATGAGTGGAATTACTAAATAACGATGTGTTACAGCACATCTCTTCCCACCCTGAGGCCAGCGACATCCATCGCGTTGGTAGCTTGAAATGGGTCCATTTCAAGTATTTACACCACAGAAATCAGCAGATGCTACAAATCAGGGCTTGATTTATGGTTTTGCACTAGACTTAAGAGAGTGATGGGACATCTTATCACAGATTAAATTTAAAAGTGCATCATATCTGTGGCCATTACGTTGTGAATAGCACACAAAATTGAAATTTTTCTTTCAGCATTTGAAAACTATTATCAGATTTAGATCATTTGTCTAATATCTAATTTAGAAAAGAGGTTGCTCACGCATTCATGAATGAACCAAGCTCCAACTCAGGTCTTTGCAATTTTACTTTTGTCTTACACATTAAATGTGCAGGAAAATATCATTCAACATTTAGGTCAGAACTACACTCACTCATCAATTACGGCCAGGTACAGGTCCAGGAATTCAGCAAAAATCAATGAAAGCAGTCTGTGAAAATCAGTGGGCTCTGTAGTATGTATAATACAGAGGACTGCATATTTCATTATTTGTAAATTTTGTGCTACATATTCTTATATCAGTAAAATTTATAATATATATATTACATATTAAATATTATATATTTGTAATATATAGATTATAAATGCACACATTCCCCCCACCCCCAGCCTGTAGTTAATCATCACCAGCACATCATTAATCATCACTGAATACCTGCGGGACCCAGCAACCCCCACCAAGGCAGCAGACGCTTCAGCTGGTTTTCAGTGCTGTGTGGGCTGCTGGAAGGAGACCGCGATGGCGAGTGCATGAAGAAGCAGGTTTTGCCCTTGACACTGCCACTCGCTGGCTCTCTGCCACTGGACGCGTTCTCAGCTCTGCCCCACACCTCAGTTCCCTCTTGTGCAAAAATGAGGGCGTAGAACAAAGGAGTTCCGTCCAGCTCTAAAATGTCGTGTTTCATGAATGTATGAGAAAGGGGTGAATCCACAGTGGCAGGACAGAAAAGGGGAGGATTTGGAGTGTCAAGCATGCGTGCTGAAGGATTCCCAGCTGTCCACTTCAGGACACAATGTCATCGGTGAGGTCAGGCTACCTCACAGCTTTCATATACTCCTGTGTCGCTTTGGTGACTATAGTTTCAGTAGGAATGACATGAAATTCAAGCAGCCAAAGGGGAGGAGAGTAACCTTGCCATATTTTCAAACCCTGTCAGTTTGAGATGAAATAACGTAATTTTTGCCTGTGGGGATGAGGAGGGAGAAAGACGTACAAATAAACATGCTCCTCTAGCCAAGGCTCTGCTGTCCTTCCTTCCACAGCCCTCGCCTCTCTCCCTGTGGACTTCAGTCTAGAACTTAGGAATTTGCGGCTGCTGTGGTGAATCTTAGGTTCTGAGTTCTCCCCACGTGGCAGAAGCTGCACTCATAACCCAACCAATGACGGCCCATAAAATATAATCATTGGCAGGTAGGAAAGCACTTCTAAATTAAGTGTCAGTGGCTGAGAGATTTCAAACAGAGTCGAGAGGCTATCCTGGAGGTTGTTCTTATGCATTATACAGACATCCCTTTTTAGTTTATGGTGTACTGGAGTGGCTGGAGAGAAGTAGCTGAAACTGTTGAGCTGCGTTCCAGTAGCCTTGATTCTTAAAGACAACTATATAATGATACAGCTTTTACAATGTGAGTGTGCAACTGTGCAAACCTTGTGTCTGATGCCCCTTTTTTCCAGAGTATGGACAGGTGAGTTAAAAAATATGGATAAAAATAAATAAATAATAAGGAGGATAAGGGGTAAAATAAATTGGGTAGATGGAAATACTAGTGGTCAATGAGAGGGAAGGGTAAGGGGTATGGGATGTGTGAATTTTTTCTTTTTTCTTTTTATTTCTTTTTCTGGAGTGATATAAAATTTCTAAAAATGATCAAGGTGATGAATACACAACTATGTGATGATATTGTGAGCCACTGATTGTACACCATATATGGACTGTATGTGTGTGAAGATTTGTCAATAAAAATAAAAAAGAAAGAAAGAAAGAGAGCACTTCCTAGCCTGCCTGGCTAGCCCCTGAGCCTGGGCAATGGGCTGGGAGGAGAAGCCCATTAATCACACTGCACAGGAAGTGCCAGTCCTCCATCTCTCTGCTCAATGGGGAAACCCACTTCGAATTCTGACCACAGTCAGGAGGTGACTCTTCCTGTCAAAGAGAATGGAGTGCACTCTTCCCCATCTCCACAGCACAACCAAATCAGTAGACAGAGCGTGCACAGAGAGAAACAGCACCAAAGAGAGAACAAAACTGGGGGTAGACAGAGCAGGCAGCTTTCTGGCTATTAAAGCTACTAAGGCTGCTTAATAACTCCTAATGTGCACTCACTGGAATGGAGAATAAGGCCTAGCAATGAGTAGAGGGCTGCCTGATTGTGGAATAAGATTATCAGAAGACCTGGAAGAGATCAGCAGAACCTGTGAGGAGAGTCTGGACACACAGGACCACAATGCCTAAAGGCTCCTTAGTGAAGAGTAGATGAGGGATGCAGCAGAAGCCCCCTGGGATCTTTTATTATGGTATATATTTTTAATCTGATATATGATAATTTGCATGACTCTTATCCCATTTTTCAGTCTTCACAAAGTCCCAAAGCTAAAGGACACCTCTGGAAATTGTTGCAAATTGACATCTGTCTCAGGAAGATCCTGAGCTCATGGCTAAAGTACAGTAGCTGATGCTTCAGTTAAGAAGAATGAGGGAGCAGCCCATCTGCCTTCCACTGTAGGGTGTGGTGTCTTCAGAAGGTCTGTTTCCCTCTGGGTGTCCTGCACGTGGACACATTCACACTCCATCAGCCAAGATCCAACCAGGAAAACAGGAAGCACCTCGGGCATTTACAACCAAGGGAACTCAAAGACGAGAACTGGTTATAAAGTTGGAGGAGCCAGAAGGCAAATGGAGGCAGAGGGGTAACCCTCAGGCTGAAGGGACAAAGGAGGCAACTATTATGGGAGCTTCCAGAGGGGACCAGAGACCTAGAGGATGGGAAGCTGCTACTGTAGAAGCTGCCTGGGGCAAAGAGAGAGGGAAAGAAATACCTTCCCCCATCCTCCTGTCACAGAGCAGGACAGGAAAAGTTGAGGAATGATCTGAGGGCAACCAGGTCCAGGACCACACACATACTATTGTTTACTTCTGGGAGGAACCCCAAGGGTAGATATTATAATGGAGAAAACCAAGCCTTGGAGACATTGAAGACCAACACAGCCAAAAGCGCGCAGTAGTAAATGGCAGAGCTGAGACTGAAACTTCCATCTCCCATCTGTACACCCATGCTCTGTCCAGACTCCTTATTTGGCCTCACAGTGGTGTAGAGGCGCCTGTGTCTACTTAGCATGGTATTTCCAAGCTAGTTCGGTGGCAGTAGTGCTTACCCTCCTGCTCGCTCCCGTGCCAAGAGCCACAGTCAGGATGCCACATGGTGCTCTGGCATGTGGGAAGGCCATCGTGGGCCAGAACTTCCAGCCAGGGAGACGGACTCATGGAAGGTTCTTGCCTGACCTCCCCCAGCTGCCATTAAAAGGCTCTGTGTGATCTTCAGAAGGGCAGTGCAATGGGCCAGCCCGCCGGCTGTGCCAGTTAATTATCTAGCCCTCCTTTTGCTCCCTGCAAGCCCGGCACTGCTCACGGGCCCCTGTTCTGCGTTCCTGAAGTCAGATGGCCTGCTTCCACCTCTCCATGAGGCTGCTATGGGGCTGATCCATTAGGCTCCCATTTGGCTCGTAAAACACAAACATCTGCTGGGATTCTGGTTGGCCTGTGGCAGACTTCAGAGTGGAAAAGGATGGTGAAAAGGTGAGGAAAGGGGAAGGGAATAGCTGGAGGAGACTAGAACAGTCTTTCTGGGGTAATCAGGTACCCCGTGACGGGCGAGGCTCTATCCAGTTCGAGTCCTGATCAGCCCTTCCAAGAAGGGACAGGAGAAAAAGAAGGTGAATTTTCATGGTGTTTCATTGGAAAGCCTGAAGTAGAATCTGCCGATGCTTTCACTCCATTGCCTTGCTTCCTCCAACTGTTCCTTTTCTCACCAGTTGGCTATTATTTTCTAACGCTTTTTGATAATTACTTTATCAATCAAAGAAGATAAACAAAAGCCTAAAAATACATCCTAGTGAATGAGTTCCCAGAGCCAGTCAATCTTCAGTACCATAATTTTCATGGTTTTTTTTTTTAATGGACAGGCTTGGAAAACAGTTTAAGAACTTGTTTTCTCATTTATGTGTGGCTCACTGGATCAATTAATCAGGCTTGCCCTCTTAAGTCTCCTACGCAGGGACCAAGGAATTCACTGAGTTGGGGAAATGCTAACCAAACAGAATATACCCTCTAAAAAGACTCATCCAAAGCCCTAACGTTACTAGAGTGACTCTCTTTCTTTGATTTGCTTATTAAAGCAACAGATTACTGGGTCAAGAGTTGAGAGAGCTCTCCACTTTTAAAAAAAGTAAAATATGGAGAGTGTGTATCCTTGCAACTGTTTTGAAAAGAAAAAAAAGAGCCAGTTATTCAATGAATAGAGCTCATATTTCAGAAGCCAGCAGGCTGTCTAGTTATGCCTTCTGAGTGACTGGACATGAAACCAGCCCATTAACCTCTCATACGTCTCAGAGAGCAGCCCAGCCCAGCCAGGCTTGTTTGGAGTACTGGGGGAGAGGCACACAGCATCCAGGAAGAAGCAGCAGCCTTAGCTCCTGCCCTAGTCTTAAACCCATGATTTGGAAAGAAAAAAATCATTGGGGCAGAACGCCCCAGTGGTCTATTGGAAAGGCTTTTATGACATGCCCTGCCCCACCCCCAGTTTCCATTTCCCAGAGTAACATCTGCCCCTATGGGGTGGGGGTGGGGGGGAAAGGGGTGGCGTTCCTGGATTTTTCATTCCTATTAGGAACAGCACAGGATTAACATATTTAGCGACGATTCCCAACAATCCATAGCAGATACTATAGGGATGTCAGACCTGCCAGGAAACCATCCAATTTATAGCTGCTCACATAAAAGCCATCAGGATAATCATGAAATGATTCTCCATATGGTGCCCCAAAGCTTCCAAAAATTAAAAGAGAAAGGGGCTTGGAAGGAATTCTTTCCTTTTCAGAGACAAGGAGGGTTGAAGCCAAGCATCTGTGGCAACCTGGAAAAGAAGCCCCTCCCCGCACCCCCACTGCACCCCTGGGGGGGCCTGGAGGACCAGTCCGTAGCAGCCCTGGCATTGAGGGTCACCCAGGCCCGCTGGCTTAGCTTTTCTGTTATCCAAGCCTGTGTTTTCTAGCGTAAATGAACTCTACGGTTACATCGTGCGGAGGCTTCGGGATTCAGTTTGCCAAATGGAAAAACATTTGGAGGTTGGGAAAATATCTTGCACATAAATTACCGAAAGGCACAGAGAATCTAAAAACGGATGAAATCAGAAGCCAAGGAAAAGCTGGGAGGGTGCCAAAGTAAAAATGGAGAGAGAAAGACGGGGAAAGCAATGTAATGATTTCACTTAATGACCTGCCTTCAAACCAAAAGGCAAGTTTCTAAGCCATGTTTGAGTCTCATAAAAGCCATGTGTCTGGATGTTGGGAAAATCCTTTAAATGGCTAGAGCAAGCCCCGGTTTTTATCCTTTCTGAGCGGAGCACTCCATCGATTATGTAAAGTGCTGGCGAAGGCTAAGAAACACAAAAAGCTCATTGTCTTTGACTGTGGCAAAGGCCAGTTACACACTTGTTAATTTCCTGATTTATGACACTGAAGAGAGGAACTGAGTTGGGGAGCTTCCTCTCTCTCTCTCTCTCTCTCTCTCTCTCTCTCTCTCTCTCTCTCTCTCTCTCCCCCCCCCCCTTTCGATTTGGTGGTGGCAGTGGAAACTATTAAAACAGAGGCAGATCAGGAAGTTCGTGATAAAGAGAAGCCAGGCTCTCCTCTGACATACAATCTCTGCCTTGGATTAAGTAAACTTGCTCCTTCAAGGTCTGCCATCAACAGAGACGGGCTCACGTTTCACCACTAAATCTGAGTCAACAATCTCTAATCTGGACACTGGGTTCAGAATCCAGGCTCAGGTTGCACTTGGAAGCTGACGGCAGGGACGAGAAGGGAGGAAAATACGGTCTTTGTTCCTGGCGTGATCGTCCCCACCGAGCGGAGCCGTGGTCTCTGTGGTTTTCCGTCATCCACGAGATAGAAATTTGCACCTCTCTGGCCCTGGAATGGCCCTTTTGCCATTTACCTTAAAGCCAAACAGCTCTTTGCCCCAGCATCGGAGGGCCAAGTTTGTGGAGAGCTTATATTTGGAGCGCTTTTCATCTTTCTGACATGTGACACCGTGACATAGGCAGCCCTCTCCGGGTTGCTATGCAGATATACAATTTCTGAAAAGTTACACCCGGAAAACGAAAACCCCGGGCTGGATTAGCGTTTCACAAAGAACAGGGATAAAATGTGTAGCAGTTAGGCTAAAAAGCGGGGGAAAAAAGTGAATTAAGGTTTCGTGAAAACAAACCCTTTTTTTAAAGGATCAATAAGTATAAAAGTACCTTATTGCATTCCTGACCTTTGGTCCTGAACCCTAAATCCAGCTACCATGCGTGAAGGGGACGTTGTGAGCCAACGGGGCAGCCTGGGTCGCAGATCGAAAAGCAGGAGCGACCGGGGAGGGAGAAACTAAAAGGGCCTCTGTTGGGTACTGTTGTTTTATAAACCTCTCCTTTCTCTCTCTGTTTATTACTAGCTACAATTGTTTTCATTGTTTTTAATTTGTAAGAATCTTTCCCCATTGTTTAAATAAATCTAGAAAGAAGAAAAAAGTCCACATGGTCTAAAGGTTCTGGCCCAATATCCTTCAGCATCCGCCTTCCTTTTCTTTACAGGGTCAAAGGGCATGCCTTCCAGAACTTCTTTTTTAAAAAAAAAATATATATATATAGTTTTTCCAACAGCAGAAATTATTTTATTTGGAACATTTCAATGGGATGTGATTTGTTTACATGAGAAGTGGGAGAGAGGAAACGATTAGAGGTTCTCCTTGTTATCCTTGTGGCATGTTGCCTTCAGCTGAGACCCTCTGCGTGCTGCCCTTCCAGTGTCCTTCCAGGGGCTGGCCCTGTGCACACAGTGGAGTGGTGGTCCCTCAGCCGCGGCCCAGGACACCCGGGCTTCCCGGCAGTCTGAACTGCAGGTCTGGAAGGAAGCCCGGGGCAGGGAATGGGGAAAGGGGTGTTTTTGTGGACACGGAAGTTCTGGAGGAGATTCAAGGGACTCAACTGCTCCACCAGCAGATGGAAGGTACAGCAGCCTGGGAGCTATACACCAAACAGCTCAGTCCAAACACACATTAGCAGGCTCCGTGCTAGATGCTGGAACACAAAGAGGAATTCTCCCTGGTCCTTGTCTTCAAGGAGCTCCTGGTCTGGTTACAGGAAAGCACATGAGTGGAAAGGGCCATGGTGTGTATCTCCCTGAGCTTTCTCACTGTCATTCAGGACAGGAATTTACGGGAGGTTTGTTAGGTAAAGGAGTTGTGGGCGTTTGACTTTTACAATAGCTCAAGAGACAGAAAACATTTTTGTACTCCTCTAATCACTTCTAAGGTCGATGAGATTGTACATGTGAAAGATGAGACTGCACATGTGAAAGTGACTCGTGGAAAATCTGGCCACATAGGAGGTACTCAATAAATCTTGCTTTGTTCATGCATGCAGGCAACCTTCCACCCACAAGAGGGAAGCCAAAAGTGAGTGCACTGGTTAAAAAATGTGGGCTCTGGTATCAGACTATCTAAAGGCAGCTCCAGGCTCTGCTAGTAAAGCCTCTGAGTACTCAGTTTACTCATCTGTAAAATGGGGATAATAACAGTGAGGTGCAAATGAAAGAATGCAACATAATGGCTTTTAGAAGGCACTGGATAAATGGTTATTAATATTAGCAGTGGTGTCCATTCCTTCTTGGAGGGGTTGGTTCACCATCTGTTGGTTTGACCCACTGGTGTCTATGAGGGAAGGAGGTGGAAGGAGGCCATCACCCAGTCCCAGAAGCCTGGAGGCAGGCTGGAATGACATCGCCAGGTATGGGTCTCGTTGGCTGGTTCAGATTCAAACTCAGTTACCACCTGAGTTCCACAACTGTGGCGCCAGCCGAAGAGCACAGCGCTTGGAGCAGAGCACCCAAATCTTGGCTCTATTGCTGACTAGCTGAGGGGTGTGAGCAGAGCTCTTAGCCTTCCTGGATTGCATTTTCCTCAATCGAAAAAACAAATGGGGATCGTATGGCCTACCGGATGTGGTTTGGTGAGAATTGACTGGGAGAAATGCCCTGTCATGGTGTCTGGCATATGAAAACTTTCAACACATCTGTCCATTTGTCCTTTTGGTCCAGTGGGTAGGCTGGGGATCCAGGGACCCCTGCCCGAAAGTGACAGTGGGGTTTGCTTTGGCCTGAGCTCCAGGCTCATGCAGCCCCAGTAGCTCTACTGCTGCTCTGATTTAATACCTCCCACCCTTCTGTACAGGTGCCAGGGGAGAAAGCCCCCAGCCTGCTGGCCAAAATATCAGAACAATGAGAAGTGCACAGAAGCCCCTGTCCCATGAGTGCCCCCTTTCTCCCTGCCCCAGGAAATATGATCTGGAAGCAAAATGCCTGTCTCTTCTTTTTCCTTCTCTGAGCTGCTGGTGCATTTACCTTTGGACACAGTGACAGCTATGGCTTTGGTCCTGACCAAAACCCAGTGTCAGGAGAAGCAGCAGTCATTTTTTTTTCCTCTCCAAACCCAGCACAACATTCAAAGACGCCTCCCTCTCATGGTTCAGGTGCTATGTGGACAATCTGAACTCTGACCTATGCCCTGAACTGCTAAATCTCTTGCACCTGGGGTGGGGGTGTGAGGCATTGTGGGGCCCCAGCGCCCACTGCCAATCTCTGTGGCCCTTGGGCAGAAAACCCGTCCATGCCTCAGTTTGTCTATGAAATGGCGATTATGACAACATGAGGACCTCCACACAGGGCTGTTGTGATAATTAGATAAGTGAGTTGGACACAGCCCTTAGACTGGTGCCCTGCACAGAATAAGCATGTCATGGGCTCAAGCATTTTCCTTTTTATCAGCCAAAGTCCCTCCTTTCGCTGGAAGAATCGTAGATGCTGCTAGCAATTGTCCATTACATCTGCAATCAAGAAGACAGAACAATATACCATAATAGTTGGAGACTTCAATTCACCACTCTCATCAATGGACAGAACATCTAGACAGAGGATCAATAAAGAAATAAAGAATCTGAATATTACTATAAATGAGCTAGACTTAACAGACATTTATAGGACATTACACCCCACAACAGCAGGATACACCTTTTTCTCAAGTGCTCATGGATCATTCTCAAAGATAGACCATATGCTGGGTCACAAAGCAAGTCTTAACAAATTTAAAAAGATTGAAATCATACACAACACTTTCTTGGATCATAAAGGAATGAAGTTGGAAATCAATAATAGGCGGAGTGCCAGAAAATTCACAAATATGTGGAGGCTCAACAACACACTCTTAAACAACAAGTGGGTCAAAGAAGAAATTACAAGAGAAATTAGTAAATACCTCAAGGCGAATGAAAATGAAAACACAACATATCAAAACTTATGGGACGCAGCAAAGGCAGTGCTAAGAGGGAAATTTATTGCCCTAAATGCCTATATCAGAAAAGAAGAAAAGGCAAAAATGCAGGAATTAACTGTCCACTTGGAAGAACTGGAGAAAGAACAGCAAACTAATCCCAGAGCAAGCAAAAGGAAAGAAATAACAAAGATTAGAGCAGAAATAAATGAAATTGAAAACATGAAAACAATAAAGAAAATCAATAAGGCCGGAAGTTGGTTCTATGAGAAAATCAATAAGATTGATGGGCCCTTAGCAAGATTGACAAAAAGAAGAAGAGAGAAAATGCAAATAAATAAGATCAGAAATGGAAGAGGAGACATAACTACTGACCTCGCAGAAATAAAGGAGGTAATAACAGGATACTATGAACAACTTTACGCTAATAAATACAACAATTTAGATGAAATGGATGGGTTCCTGGAAAGACATGAACAACCAACTTTGACTCAAGAAGAAATAGATGACCTCAACAAACCAATCACAAGTAAGAAATTGAATCAGTCATTTAAAAGCTTCCTAAAAAGAAAAGTCCAGGACCAGACGGCTTCACATGTGAATTCTATCAAACATTCCAGAAAGAATTAGTACCAACTTTCCTCAAACTCTTCAAAAAAATCGAAGTGGAGGGAAAACTACCTAATTCATTCTATGAAGCCAACATCACCCTCATACCAAAACCAGGCAAAGATATTACAAAAAAAGAAAACTACAGACCAATCTCTCTAATGAATATAGATGCAAAAATCCTCAATAAAATTCTAGCAAATCGTATCCAACAACACATTAAAAGAATTATACATCATGACCAAGTAGGATTCATCCCAGGTATGCAAGGATGGTTCAACATAAGAAAATCAATTAATGTAATACACCATATCAACAAATCAAAGCAGAAAAATCACATGATCATCTCAATTGATGCAGAGAAGGCATTGGACAAGATTCAACATCCTTTCCTGTTGAAAACACTTCAAAAGATAGGAATACAAGGGAACTTCCTTAAAATGATAGAGGGAATATATGAAAAACCCACAGCTAATATCATCCTCAATGGGGAAAAACTGAAAACTTTCCCCCTAAGATCAGGAACAAGACAAGGATGTCCACTATCACCACTATTATTCAACATTGTGTTGGAGGTTCTAGCCAAAGCAATTAGACAAGAAAAAGAAATACAAGGCATCAAAATTGGAAAGGAAGAAGTAAAACTATCACTGTTTGCAGACGATATGATACTATACGTCAAAAACCTGGAAAAATCCACAACAAAACTACTAGAGCTAATAAATGAGTACAGCAAAGTAGCAGGCTACAAGATCAACATTCAAAAATCTGTAGCTTTTCTATACACTAGTAATGAACAGGCTGAGGGGGAAATCAAGAAACGAATCCCATTTACAATTGCAACTAAAAGAATAAAATACCTAGGAATAAATTTAACTAATGAGACAAAAAACCTATACAAAGAAAACTACAAAAAACTGCTAAAAGAAATCACAGAAGACTTAAATAGATGGAAGGGCATACCGTGTTCATGGATTGGAAGACTAAATATAATTAAGATGTCAATCCTACCTAAATTGATCTACAGATTTAATGCAATACCAATGAAAATCCCAACAACTTATTTTTCAGAAATAGAAAAACCAATAAGCAAATTTATCTGGAAGGGCAGGGTGCCCCGAATTGCTAAAAACATTTTGAGGAAAAAAAACAAAGCTGGAGGTCTCGCGCTGCCGGACTTTAAGGCATATTATGAAGCCACAGTGGTCAAAACAGCATGGTATTGGCATAAAGATAGATATATCGACCAGTGGAATCGAATAGAGTGCTCAGATATAGACCCTCTCATCTATGGATATTTGATCTTTGATAAGGCAGTCAAGCCAACTCACCTGGGACAGAACAGTCTCTTCAATAAATGGTGCCTAGAGAACTGGATATCCATATGCAAAAGAATGAAAGAAGACCCATCTCTCACACCTTATACAAAAGTTAACTCAAAATGGATCAAAGATCTAAACATTAGGTCTAAGACCATAAAACAGTTAGAGGAAAATGTAGGGAGATATCTTATGAAACTTACAATTGGAGGCAGTTTTATGGACCTTAAACCTAAAGCAAGAGCACTGAAGAAGGAAATAAATAAATGGGAGCTCCTCAAAATTAAACACTTTTGTGCATCAAAGAACTTCATCAAGAAAGTAGAAAGACAGCCTACACAATGGGAGACAATATTTGGAAACGACATATCAGATAAAGGTCTAGCATCCAGAATTTATAAAGAGATTGTTCAACTCAACAACAAAAAGACAACCAACCCAATTACAAAATGGGAAAAAGACTTGAACAGACACCTACCAGAAGAGGAAATACGGATGGCCAAGAGGCACATGAAGAGTGCTCAATGTCCCTGGCCATTAGAGAAATGCAAATCAAAACCACACTGAGATATCATCTCACACCCACCAGAATGGCCATTATCAACAAAACAGAAAATGACAAGTGTTGGAGAGGATGCGGAGAAAGAGGCACACTTATCCACTGTTGGTGGGAATGTCAAATGGTGCAACCACTGTGGAAGGCAGTTTGGCGGTTCCTCAAAAAGCTGAATATAGAATTGCCATACGACCCAGCAATACCATTGCTCGGTATCTACTCAAAGGACTTAAGGGCAAAGACACAAACGGACATTTGCACACCAATGTTTATAGCAGCGTTATTTACAATTGCAAAGAGATGGAAACAGCCAAAATGTCCATCAACAGAAGAATGGCTAAACAAACTGTGGTATATACATTCGATGGAATATTATGCAGCTTTAAGACAAGATAAACTTATGAAGCATGTAATAACATGGATGGACCTAGAGAACATTATGCTGAGTGAGTCTAGCCAAAAACTAAAGGACAAATACTGTATGGTCCCACTGATGTGAACGGACATTTGAGAATAAACTTGGAATATGTCATTGGTAACAGTCCAGCAGGAGTTAGAAACAGGGTAAGATAATGGGTAATTGGAGCTGAAGGGATACAGACTGTGCAACAGGACTAGATACAAAAACTCAAAAATGGACAGCACAATAATACCTAAGTGTAAAGTAATCATGTTAAAACACTGAATGAAGCTGCATCTGAGCTATAGGGTTTTTTTTGTTTTGTTTTGTTTTGTTTTTTTTACTATTATTATTACTTTTATTTCTTTTCTCTATATTAACATTCTATATCTTTTTCTGTTGTGTTGCTAGTTCCTCTAAACCAATGCAAATGTACTAAGAAACGATGATCATGCATCTATGTGATGATGTTAAGAATTACTGATTGCATATGTAGAATGGTATGATTTCTAAATGTTGGGTTAATTTCTTTTTTTCCGTTAATTAATAAAAAAAAAAAAGAGAAGAAGAAGAAGACAGAACAAGAGGCACCTTCCTGGAATTAAAGACAAACTCTAAAGTTCCATCTACAAATGTGACCTAATGTCAAGGAATCATCTGATCTCTAAGACTCTTCAGGCAAAAAGTATAATTACCTAATCTCCGCAGCTCTCCTGAGGTCACCGCACCCACAGAAACACAGACCGGACCGAGTCTTCTCCCCTTGTGCCACCCCCAGCGTGAGAATTTGTCTTATTCATGGACGGAGCCCCAAGGCGCGCCTAACTGGGCTGGCTCTGGCGTCTCCCTCCCTTGAGCACCAGAGACACTGAATAAAACTGCAGTTTTCCTGGGTTGGCCGCACAACTGCTCAATTTCTCAGGGTTTGTTTACGTCCTCTTCCATCATTAGGCTAGAAGGATGAAAGGGCTTCAACTCAGCAAACATTATCTCTTTCAAAAGCAGGGAAATAAAGCTCTTCAAGGATGCAAAGTTAGGAGAGGGCAGACATGCCTACCTTTGGGGAGCCCAGATGACATAGGAAGACTTTCAGGACAGCATGAGAAGTGGCCTCTCTTTAAGCTTAGACAAGAGCCACGGGAGCTAAAGGGAGAAGTGGCGAATCGCACCTTAGGGGAATCAGGCTTGACTTCACAGAGGGGTGGCCGGCAAACTGAGCCTTGAAGGGGATGCTTATTAATTTTATTTTTTTTTTAATTGTGAGGGCTTTCCATGTGCTGGGGCTGGAAGGGACAAGGGGAATAAGTACAGTCCCTATTTTCTGGGATTTTGCAGACTAGTCAAAGGCACCAATGGGAGAGTGGCTGAAAAAGCAGAATTTGCTGAACACAAGGATGCAAGCTGGCATGGAGGGGCTGCCTGCCTCCACAGGGAAGAAGGGGGCCCAGTTGGTTCCCTGAAAAAGTGTTACCTGAGCAGTTGGGCCGAGTATGGATGGGCTGCAGAAACTGCCAAGAGAAGAGGCAGGAAAGACTTTTGAGGCATAGCCAGCTGTGTGCAGGGGTATAGGAGGGGGAAAGAGCAGGTGTCAGAAGCAGCTTGTAATTCAGGACAGGTAGAGTGTAGGAGGGCTGGTGGGGGACCAGGCAGGGCTGGAGAGGCTGATGGCCATGCCTTTGCAGGCCACAGGGAACCACTGTAAGAAGAGCTGTAAGCAGGATGTGAAGTTTCAAGGTGGACTTTCTGTTGAAGCTGGGTGGGGGGTAAGTCAAGGAAGCTAAGACTCCAGCCCCTGGGGAGGAGGAGGTGGCCAAGGAGGATGAAGGAGTCTGAGTGAAGGCTGAGAGCCTTTGCACCGGGGGTGTCCACCCCAGGCTTTGGTTGTGCCGTGTGAACAGCATGACCTGGCACCTATAGGCTGCATGCAGCTCAGGCTTCCGGATTGGGGGAACCCTGCAAGGGGAGAGTGGCTTCACAAAGCTGGGCCCCAGATGTGCAGTTACACAAACTCTGGAAAACATCCAGAGATCCCGCATGACACCAAGAAGTGGTCCAGCTTTCCCACACCCCCGTCTTGTTAGCAGGCAGGGCTGTGAGCTTTATTCTTTTCGGGGTTCCCCCTTGACATCAGGCAGAGGGCATTCTTTGTGTTTGGGGGCATTTGAAAACAGAAAACAAGGTCACTGCCTGATTGTTTCTCAGAAAGCTGAGTGTCTTCAGTGCTTCTCCACATCCAATAGGGTGTGGTGGGCAGTAACCATTTATTGTCAACCCTCTGATTTAGTTTAAAATGAAGCCCATTTCAGGATAAGCCGCAGTCACAGGCACAAATGCACAGGAAGTCAAAACAACTCTCCATGAAGATGTCAACAGTTTTTCTCCAGATGGGATGTAGGGCCTGGGCTCTGGCACCAAAGCTCTGGGTTTGAATCCTTTTCTGCGATCCACTGTCTGTGAGGCCATGGTCAATTGCTAAACTCACTGAGCTTTGGGTTCTTTAAATGTAATAAAAGGAAAATAATAGTACCAACCTTATAGGCGTTCTTTGAAGCTGCAATACACACGCTCAATACATGCAATGGCTGTTTCAATCATTATTTCCACTTCTCTTTATATATGGTTTGGATGGCCCAAGACAACTTTGCATTCAGGGAATAACAAGACTAAGAGGGAGAGGAGAAGGAAAAAGCGTGCTGATGTCTAATGAGATGCCACAGAGACTTTTCATGCCAGAACAAAGGTATCTTTTGTTTCCAGAAGAGTCAAAATGTTTGCTTCACAATCTTGGACGACAGACAAAAGCAAAATCAATATCCTGGACGGCCGTCTCTAGGGCCACGTCCATTAACGATGCTTTCAGGGATTCTGCGCCAGACACCCATACCCTGGTACCTTCCGGGCTGGGCCTGGGAGTTACATGAGGCCACACCGGGAACCTCCAAGACGGCCTGGGAGAAAATAGCCAAGCCTCCAGAATCCACCAGATGCTCATTCAAAGGAAACTGCTGATGCTTCCTAGTTTTTTGTTTTGTTTTGTTTTGCTTTTCACACGGGCAGACACCGGGAATCGAACCTGGGTCTCCAGCATGGCTGGCAAGAATTCTGCCACTGAGCCGCTGTCGCACCATCTTGGTTCCTAGGTGTTTTTTTGGTTTTTTTTTTGCATGTGCAGGCACCGGGGTTCTTACATTTTTAATGACCATGTGTGGTCCTTTTTTTTTTTTTCACAAGCTAAACCAACTCAGTGTGGGACTCTGGACAAGTCAATCCACTTTCTAGGTTTCTGCTTGCTCATATGTAAATCAGGAATGGGCTGAATCTACTTTGACCAGCTCTAGGTATAGATGTACTTTTCACCTTTGACACTTTCTGATGTTTAATTTAGGTACCAGAGAAAAAAACAGATTGATCCATCCCTTTCGCGTCAAAAGTAAAACAAACCTGGCTCTCAGCCCTTGGGGTAAGATGGTATATTGGTGTGAATGAAACCCACGGAGGAGGTTTGTCTCCATTGCGTGGCACTTCCTGAGGCTTAGACAGGGACGCTTGGAGCCAAAATAGATCAGGTTTTGGTGAAAACGTTGGGAAGGGACATCACAGAGTCAACACACCCAAGAACTCGCTCCATGCTAAATGGCGTGTTTTCAACCACAGACATGGTTGGGAAATGGACTCTCGAACAGAACAGGAGGGACCGGGCTCTTGTTTGCAGAGAATCACGACTGCAGCAAGTTACGGATGGCATCGCCCTATATCTCGCCATCTTTTAAAACCTCCTAGCTTCATTTTTTTTTTTATTTCAATGTCCTTGGGGGAAAGAAATGAACGCCTTCTGTTACAAGGAAAATGACAACAATCATCATAATCATGAGAAATCCAAAGAAGCGCATGAAAGTGCACTTTTTTCTTAGAGATTTATTTTTGTTTGATGAATCTGACACCAGTCAGGGAGAGAGGAGATGCTGGGAGCCCAGCAGGAAAATGAGCACCTGGGGGTGGGGGGGTGAGGGGTGAGGGTCGGAATGGGGTTGCTTCTTCCTGTGTGGAGCGGGCTTGGTGTTGGGACCTGTCTGTTTGTTTAATTTGTGGCTGGAGGTTTTTCTTTTGTTCACTTTTATAAATCTCTCCCCGGGCTCGCGAGCTTCCCTTCCCTCCCGCCTCCCTTCCCCTGCCCCCAAATTTCGTTTTTAAAAAGCGAGCTTGCTCGCCAGGTGTGTCCCCCAAGCTCTCACAGCTCTAATAAATAAGGAGCACCTGTAAAACAGTAGCTTGACTTGTGAAGTGACTCTGTACAAAGGAGAATATAGAAATACAGTATGTACACCGCATCCGCGGGGCCCAGGGTGCCCCCAGGCCATGCCGCCCCCCCACACCCGCCCCCCACGCCTGCTGCCCCCCCCACCCCCGGCTCCGCGGTCTGGGGGTGGGGTGGGGTGGGGGGCCCTGGACCCCTCCAGAGGGAACAATTGCTTTATTTGAGTTAGTAAACAGATACACTGAATCACAAGGTGATTTGATTTTCTTTTTTTTTTTTTAGTTTTCTTCTTTTTTTGATTTTTTTTCTTTTCTTTTCTTTTTTTTTTGTCTGTACTCATCAGAATGGGACACTCCACGACTGTCTCACCGACTCGGTGGTGCCAGCACACATGCTGTAGAGGGCTTCTGGACTCGCAGCTACAACTGTACAAGTGCACACAAGTAAATCTACCCTGTTATCATCCTCCACCCACTGATTGAGGATCGAATTGCACATTTCTCTTAACCATGACAGGAGAAAGCAAACAGTGAAATAGAATCATGGGCGCGCTTTCTCACTTTCCCTCTTATTTTCATTGGTCTGCCCAGACCATTCTAATTATCATGAAAGGGTTCTGCATATAGAGAGATTGTCTCACTGACTTCCTGGATCACTGAAAACCATCGGGGTTGAAATTTCATCCAAGTCTTTCGTGACGCCCAGCAAATATTCCCCCTCGGATTATTTTACACCTTGAGGGCATTTTGGTCTTCAGTTCAACACTCTCGCTCTGTTCCCAAATGGGGCGCTATTTAGGGGAATTTAAAGAGAAAGCTGAGAAGAATAAACATTGACCAAGTTCTCTTGGCATTCAGTCTCAGAAAAACCACAGTATAAACTATTCATGCTGCTTCTACATCTGTCAAATCAAAAATTAAAAGCCATAAAAGTGTAACACTGAAAATATGGCATTAAAAAGGATAAAGGTGGCCTTTGTAAAAATAACAAGAAAAGTATATTAGCCAATAAAATATTCTAACTCTTCATTTAAAAGTGCATCCTGGGCAGGACAGAGATGAATCTGAAGTGTTGGGACTCCAGTACAACCCCTCTCCGCCGTCCAAACGTGAACAGTATAGGTCCAAAACCGTACAATGCAAATCACAATTCTTAGTTGTAGCAGCAAAACCACAGCAGTTTTTAAAAATATTTTTAAAAAGGTTATGTTTTCAAATCCGGATCATCTTCCAGCCTCAACCTCTGAGCCTTGAAGACCGAGCGGGGAGAGTACCTACATTGGTCCTTGTGGCTTGTGGTGATTTTTTAACATTTTTTTGTATTTTTATTTTTAAAACCAGGGGCGAAATCCCTAAGTTCCTCTGGAGAGAAGCAGAGATGGTGGCAGCAGGAAGGCTGAGCAGCTTGGTGGGTCCAAGATGTTGCTGGCTTCTCTGGGCTTGCAGGCCACCGAGGGAGGGCAGCTTCCTCTGAGGTGCTAATGACGGGAAGCAGCTTTATTTGCTTGAGTTTTAGCCAGAGGGGGTGGTGAGCTGACCAGCTGGTGTCATCGGATGGGGTGACATGTTTGCTTGGCGCCCTCTCTCCGTGCAAGGTACCCTGTGAGCGAGCATTCCTGGAAAAAGAGGAGAAGGGGTCAATCAGAACTCATGGGGCCAAACCAGCCCCAGCAGGGGAGAACCCAGGCCTGGGAGACCAGCACACCCTCCGGCCAGACGGCCGCAACCTCAGGTGAGTCCCCTGGACTAAAGCAGCACGGTGTGATGGTGACCTGAGCTTCGTTCACAGTTGTGCTCACGGCCAGCCATGCCAGCTCCGGGTGGGGAAATGGAACTCGAAGGGCTTTCTGGAATAGCATCATGAGCCTGGTGCACCACGCCTCACCCAGAGAACCACAGCATCCCTTGCCACCAAGCAACTTTCACCCTCCACGTGATTTAGTGGGTGCTTCGAGTGGCTCAAGCTTACCCCCCAAAGGCAGGCAAAGTCACTAGGGCACACTGCAGCCCCAGACCTCACCCCTGTACTACATGTAACTGCCCTGGCATCTGCAAACCCGGAAGGTTGTGAAATCCACGTTTTACCATGGAGAGGCAAGGGGAGGTCTCAGCTGAGCTGGAAGGGATGCGTGCCCCTGTGTACGGGCCTTGCCTGTCAAAGGTGAGTCATTCACATCTCTTCATACTCTGACTGAACAGCAGCAGGGGGAGGGAAGAACATTAATCAGCCAGGTCCTGGGATCCCAGGCAGGGGGGCTGGCCAGGATTTTGCACCAGGAAAGCCCATGTCTTGGGAATGCCCATGTCTGGGGAATGCCCATCCCCGCATGCACCACGCCTCAGGCTCTGGGTCTTCAGCCCTGTCGGGTTATTTCATTTGCCACCTGTCCCTGGTGGAGGTTGGGGGGGTTAGTGGGGGGGTGGGGGGGGGAGGAATACAGCCTCTCGAGGACACCCAGGCACTCCTGCTAAACAGCACTTAGAAGCCAGAGTCCTGGACACCCTGGACTGTGTCTATTTTGCTCACAGCTCTGTACCCAGCATCTGGCCCTTTGTGGGCACTTAAAAAACATTTGTTAAATGAATGAGAAGCCACAGCCTTGCCCCCCAAACAGTGCCTTTTCCCCTGCCAATAAATGGGGATGTCGGAAAGGTAAACGGGTAAAATCTGGCTCCCGTGAGATGGTGAGAGAAGACTCAGAAACATCTTTATCACTGTTGAGGTTATCCTTAGAACAACTGAACAAATAATTTCAGAGAGGTGATAGAATTTAGAGCTTGAAGGGACCCCAGAGATAAAATGCTACAATTTCCTCATTTTATAGATGTAGAAATGGAGGCCACAAAGAGACCTGGAGACTTGCTCAGGGTGTTTACAACATGAATTTAAAATTAGTGTGAGAAGGTCAAAGCACCCACTGGGACGACTTAGTAGAAGCCTCGGCTTTGAACCCTGCTATCCACACCCTGGTGCTAATGGTAACAATAATAATAACGAGCCAAAAACAAGGTTTGAAAATTTGAATGTGCATGACAGGAAATGCCTGAGTTCCCCAAATCACATTAAGTCACCAGATCTATGTGAATTTAATATATATATTAAATAACCAAAGTGAAAATGCAAAACACCACAAATATGCAGTGGGGGTGGAATTACAAGGCCATGGAACCCTTTTCATTTGGCACGGTCAGATTTGGAAAGATGGATATTTATCACTGAATAAAGAGCTCATTTTTTACTTTTCTTTTCCTTCTTTCCTTCCTTCCTTCTCCCCTCCCCTCCCCAACTCCCCACCCCCACTTCTTTCTTTCAAGAATGAATGACAGTAGAGGGTACAAGGGTAGCTCAGTGGTAGAATTCTTGCCTGCCATTCGGTAAACCCAGGTTTGATTCCCAGCCCATGCACTTGCCCTCCCCCCACCAAAATTCAACAAACGGTGCTATAATAACGGGATAGTCACATGGAAAAAGAAAGAAATGTGACCCCCACCATCCAGCATAGAAAAAAAAAAAGAATGAATGACAATGAAATGTTTGGAAGTGCACAGAGGTGATGGCAGCACAAACTTAAGTGTCATTAGCAGTGCTGAGTGTGCAAATGGTTGAAAGGGGAAGTTGAGTGTGCGTATGATTGAAAGGGAAGCCTCGGGTCATGTATGTCACTAGAAGGAAAACACGAGACTGTACAACATAGCAAAACCTGCTGTGGAGGATGACTGTGGTTAATTGTACAAATAAACTTTTATATGGACTAGAATAAACATACATCCCTATTACAAGGTGTTAGTAACAGAGCAGCATATGGGAAAAAATACAATTAATGCAAACTAAGGACAATAGTTAACAGTAACGTTGTAATATTCTTTCACCAACTGTAACAAAGGCCCTGTACCAAAGCTAAGCCTCATAATAGCTGGGTATAAGGGGTATGGGATTTTTCCCCAGAGCGATGAGAATGTTTTCTAATTGAGTGTAGGGGTGAACGAACAACCGAGATTATTCCGAGGGCCACTGACTGAATGCTTTGGATGGATGGAATGGGATGTGGATACAACTGTTAAAAAAAAATGAATGAAAATGGTTCAGAGAAAGGATACAGAAACAACAACTCCAAGAACCACCATCAGTGGGAAGTCACAAAGGATTGGGAAAGAGCAGTGGAAATGAGGACGGGGCCCTAAGACACTGGGGTAGCTTTTTCCAAGGACAAGTGCTCAGCGTTTAGTGAGAACAGCCTGGCAGTGGCCGTTGAGTGGAGGGAGGGAAACCTCCCCACCTCTGGGTCTGAGACGAGCAGCGAATATCGCATACATAGGGGGCCTCTGCCAACGGAAAACAAAAAGATTTTGTTACCATTTTTTTCCAGTGACTGGGAAACACCACCATTTTGAATCACTTTTTAAAAGACTGCTGCAACTGCTTTTTTAGTGATCTAGCTTTTTACTTTAACATAATCACTACCAAAAAAAATAAAAATAAAAAGAGGAACATTTCTCAAATAAGTTTCTTTATATTCAAATCACCTTTGGACAGAGACCAAAACACGGACAGCACCAGCCTAGCTAGAGAAAATTTCAAGGCTTTTATAGAGACTGGGAAAACGGGATTATAATGAGAGCCATTCTGGAACTTTAACTATAGCGTTTGCCATCCCAAACACTATAATAATCATTATTATTCTCTGGTATCTATTATTGTCTGGTAAATAATATGTGTTTTCCCCCAAAGTTCTAAAGGGTGCAGCTGCACCGCACTCTATTTTTTGCAGCCCCACTCCTGCTGCTCTGAAAGCCTCCTCGCACCGAGCTTATTTTAAGAGAATGGCAAAGTTGACAATTTGTGCTGTTTCCTTCCCTCTCACCACACACTCGCGGTGTCTGGGACACCCACAAGGGCCAGATGGTGGCAGTACAAGTCTCTCACTGCTAATAAAATTTGAGGAGGGGACTATGCTGAAGTCATGGTCATTTGTTCTTTGGGCTCCAGTAGGTTTAGGTCAGCGCCCTTGTGGGAGACATAGGAGGAGATTCCAGAAGCAGGGAGAAGGAAGAAGAAAGCTTAGATGCCATTTTCCTGATATTTGTTGGTGCTCAACGTATGAAAACTCAACAGAATGGGGAGAAAGTGAGCTTGGATGCTGAGAAAACCATCATGGCAGGAAGCTCAAGCCGAAGGTGGTGCCTAGTTAGCCTCCGCCAAGCCAAAAAGTCTTACGGAAAACCTGTACTCTCTAAATCGCAAAGGGGAAAATTACTGCAAATGAATAAGCCAAAGAGTTACAGTCCAGCTTGGCCCATAACTAGTTGTGTGACCTCAGACCTATCCCTTAATTCATCTCCCGTGGAAGGGAGACTTCCATAGCACTTCCGTTTCTCACCTACTGTGACTGTGGGACCTTTGGCCAAGGCCAGTATCAAAGATGAGCTGTTGGGTATTAATCTGTTATCAGTATTTAAGACACTGGGCCCTGAAACCCACATTTTCAGCGGCAGCCTCCTTCCTCTCTATGAAGCACGCACGCGTATGGGTGCTCTTATCTCTGGCGGGGATTTTCGGAGTGCCCCTCCTGCAGAGGATGCTTGGGCGGCAGCCGTACCCATGCCTCACGCTTGCGTTTTCTTCTGCGCCCGTTTGGGGGTTTGCCCGAAGGCAGGACAATCCCAAGCCCTCCCACCCGGAACATCGCACGCCCGGTTAACACGCACACAAGCCCACCCCGGGCACCATGCCTGCTCCCCAGCGGCCGGCGCGGCCAGATGCCTTCAGAATTCCAAGCCCGCCTGCCTCGTAGGAAATATCCCACTCCTGGAACCATAACTGCACACCCCATGCAAGGAGCCCATGTCCACCTGCCAAGTCACTTGTCCTTTCCACCAGGGAAGCGCTGCTAAGCATGTGATTGAGTCACTCTGCTTTCCTTATCTCACAAGAATTTTCAGACAATATTAGAGAGCGCGAACAGGCAGCCTGACTACCAGAACATTCCTTTAATGTTGATACTGTCGAAACAGCCATTCGCACAATCGTTTCCTTGGCCTTTAAAACCTAAAACTTATACTGGTTTTATTGAAAAGGATATAAAACTTGCAGAACGAGGATCTGTCGGAGAGGCACGCGCTCGTCGGGCTTGTCGGCCCATCACTTATCACAGTTAAATGCAGCCATGACGCGCTGGCCGCCGCCGCCTGTTTATCCC